>NC_091802.1:4685000-5935000 GCF_041296235.1 Equus asinus | reverse complement strand
ACTAACCCCTGCTTTTCCAGTTGGCCTGCCTCCCTAAATGTCACAACGTCAGAGTGAATGAACTCAAGCGTCTGGGAGCCTGGAAGGGCAGGTTGAACTGTTGGAAGTCAGAAAATCTTAGCCAAACTCGGGACGATGGGGAAAATTGTACCATTTTATGGAGTTTTTAATAATAATTATTGCTGTTTATAGGATTTTACTCTGATATAATGTCAGTTTAGCTTCTTTCCCGTAATAATCCGTGGATAGAAATATATGTCCATTGATAACTTGCTCAATAGTTGGAGAACGTCCTCACCTTAAGTGTCTGTTCTTCCAGAATTCTTGGGCTCGTAGGCATCCAGGCGTTTGCACAGCATCGAAAGGATATATTACAGGGGGTGTCAAGTGATGAGTGTTTTGAATTGGTGATTGATGCCTCGGCTCAGTGGAGTACTTCCTTAAATTCACTCTCCTCATAATGGGGTGATTCTAAAGCATCTAGTCAGTAACGATTAAAATCTGACAAGCTCTTCCAATGGAGGGGACTATCTTTTCTACCATGTATATCACTAGTAATGAGCTCTATTTGAGGCTGTTTTAATGATCCTGAATGTGACTGTCCATTTGGGCCTATGTCTTCTGCCTACGTGACCATTTACTGAGGTTTTGTGGGAGGGCTGATCATTGGTTCCATGAGGAGACAGGCGAAGAGGAGCCTGGAGGCTCATGAGGTTGGAGACTGAGGCACAGTCTCAGACTATCAAGCCCTTCTTGCCTCAGTTCCCCCAACTTGAGTTTCTTACGCCTTCTTCCTATAGGCTCAGCCCATTTTCTCCAGATTGGCAGCTCTGCACCACCACTTACTAGCTGTGTTCTTTGGGAAAATTACTAAACTTCTCTGAACCCAAGATTTCTTAAGAGCCGATTGGAGTCTATGCTACTGGCCTAACAGGTTTATAAGGATTAAAAGAGATTTCATCTGTGAAACGCTTTTCATACCATCTGGCGCATCTAATACTTGACAAACATTGCTTTCCTTCCCTCCCCCACCTGAGTTAATTTTGCTGAGGGTGGGATGGATATCTAAAGCCTCAGGTGCATTTTTGGTGGTACCTGAAAGTAATTCCATTTGTGTAAAGGCAGTATTTGGTGCTCCAGGGTAAGTCCTTCAAACCCCAGTGGCCTCAGAGCTGTGAGAGTCCCTCCTGCCTTAGCCCCATTGGCCTAGTCGGTGTGAATGGGATTCTGCCTCAGTTTACCTGCTTTAGGATTTCATATTTCCTCTGGAATTAGAGACTGCCCTGGACTGTGATCTGTTTGGGTCCCTAACACCCTGGGTAACTCTTACACTCGGCTCTGATCGCTGTTCCTCTCCAGCCATGGGTGTGAGCCCAGCACTGACCAGGCCAGTCAGGACTCTAGAATCCTCATCCTGCTGCTTGACAGCTTTTGTGTGTCCTTGGGCTCTGTTCCCCACACAGTGCCCCTCTTGGGGACTAAACTCCCATGTGAGTTGGTGATTTCCTGACCCAGGCACCTAGGGGTCAGCTTGCAGTCAGGTGAATTTCCCCACCCCCCTCCCCATGTGCTGCTCAGCATCTCCCACTCCTGTTCTCACCTCTCAAGACTGACAGCCGGAGGGATACTGTGGGCAGGAAGGTTGCACAGACAGCTAGGTGTGAAGAGATGATGCAAATGTTGACTCAATCTGTGCCGTGAGAGTGGGAAGATAGGTGCTAAATCTGAGATCACAAAGGAAAAGCTATTGACCTAAGTGACAAACAGGAGTCATTCTAACCCCTCACAGGCCACAGGCGGGCACCTTTCAAATGATCCCCCTCAGCCTGCAAGAGGAACCCCTTACCACCTCTCTCCATGCAATTTCTCTTCCTCCCCAGGCTGCCTGGAGCCCCAATGATTCCCCTCTTTCTCCCAGTCCCTTCATCCATTACAGCCCAGCTCAAATCCCATCTTTCCTGGATCCGCTTTTGAAGATTGCAGGGCACACGCTGTCTTCTCCTTTCTCTGAACATCTGCTGCCTGGTTTCCCTATGACACACTCGTCAGCACTCTGTAGTGCGGTCCACTGCCTCTCCTCGGATCATAGCCATTAGTTTATTCTCTAGGATAATTTCATCTCCTAAGGGTCCTTGTGGCCTCCCCACCGCTCTGTCGGCCAAGACACGCATCATCTCACCTTGATTACAGAAAGAGCCTCCCTCCAGGCCTCTGCCCCTGGCCCCACCTTGCCGCAACCCACCCTCCACAGAGCACCTGGTGGGGTATTTCTGATTTGCTGTCAAATGTGGTGGTGCCCCCCCATTTGCAGTAACCCATCTACATTCCTCGTCACATGATGGCACACAGTTTGTCACATTCTGGCCCCTGCCTGCCTCTTCTCCTTCTTTCCTCTCTTCCTCGACCTCCACCTCTGCTCATAATTGATGCTCCTGCTACATGGAGTTCTCAGGTGTTTCTCAGAGTACAGCATGTGTCTTTACAGCTCCTTGCCTTTTGTGAGCAATTCCATCTTTCTGGAATTCTTCTATGCCTTATCATTCTCTGTTTGCTTCTGCTTTTTTCTTTCTCTAAGTTTTAAAATCTGTGAAATATGTTTGCAGACAAATACATAAAACATCTATGGACGGTTTAACAACTGTCCCATTTAGATCTATTTAGATGGGGAAATAGACCTTTATCAGCACCCAGAGGCCCCTGCATGTCCCTCTCTGATGGTGTTCCCCTCCCCCCGCCGGGGAGCTTACCAATATCCTAACCACTGTGATGATCATTTCACGACTTTCTTGAGTTCCGCCCCAATGAAAGAGGGCCCTAAACACCAGGGATTAGCTTTGCCCATTTTTCAACTGCATGTGGCTGGACTCACATTGTCTTGCATCTGCTTCCTTCCCCGGCGTTGTCTGGCGAGCCTCACTCGTGTTGCGTGTGGCTGTGGTTCTTACTCTCCTGCGCAGCATTCCATTCCGTGAATGCGCATGCCTGTTTGATCCACACCATTATCAGTGGATATTTGCTTTTCCCCCTGGATTTCTTCTTCCTCACAGTATTTATCTACCACTAAGGATGTTATTGAAAATTCATCTTCCCCTAATCGAGTGTAAGCGGCCTTAGCGCGGAGACTGCCTGTTCGGTGCTGGATTCCCGGAGCCTCACGGTGCTTAGAACCCAGTGGGCACCCAGAGCAGGTGCTGAACGTCTGAGTGTTTATTTCGCAAACTCTTCCCGGTCCTTTGAGGACTTCCTCAAGCATTGCCTCCTCTTGGAGGCCCTCACCAACTTCTCCAGGCACACTTTCAACAACAACAACAACAACAATAATAATAACTCTTGTTGAGCGCTTACTCTGTGTTAGGTAGTGTGCCGAACATGCGTTGTCTCGCTCAATCCCGCGCACTCTTGCAAGGTGGGCAGTCCCATCCCGGTTCCGCAGAGGCAGACGCCGGAGCTGAGGAAAGCTGTCCCCCAGCCAGCATCACACAGCTCCGAAGGCAGGAGCCAAGTCAGCGGTTGACTTCTGGGCCGGGTTCTTAGTCCCAGCGACATACTGACTCCCACTAGACTAACTCTGTCCATAGATGTGTTCCTTTTGCCCCACTGGGGTTTTGACATTAAAAACAAAGATCGCTTGCCAATGTTAAAGACATTGGAGATTTTTCACAGGGCTGTTCTAAGAATCCTTGTCACCGCATCACAGACAGACTCAAGGCTCAGAGAGGCGAGGGAATACCCAAAGTCTGGACACAGCTTTCGGGTAACCAGCCGAGCCAGGACTTACACTCCAGTCTGACTCCGGAGTCTGCGTTCCTTCCAGCAGGATGTTCTGCCTCAGCTTTGACAGCAAACGTGAGCAAGAACAGTGCATCCCCGGCCAAGCGGCTTCCTCCTCGCCGGCAGTGATTTTGCCAGGTCCTGTTTCCTGCTCTCCTCTCTCCCGTGGCCCTGGGCTGGCTGCGATTTTGAAATTCTGCTACAGATTAGGAAATCTATTCAAATTCTTCATGGGCCTTTAACATCTTTTCTTTTTCCATGGTGTTCTGTGAATGGACTGTGCTGTTTTAGAGGAAAGAAACATAAATATGTCCCTGAAAAAATAAATTTTGACCTGAAGAGTTTGTAAAATTCAATTCTTTATCACCTTGATCATCTCCAGTCCCTAAGCTGGGGAAATAACATTTCAAAATGTCATAAAGAAAAGATCGGCCCAGATACACAGTGATTGATTTTGAGGGCCTGACAGCGCCAGTACTTAGCTTGGAATTTATGAATCAAAAGCTTTAAAACTTAACCCAAGAAAGTTTTTTTAAGTGCTACTATTTCCAACTAATTAAGGACTGTCATACAAATATGATTTATTTACAGTTATCATTCATGTATAGAGTAGAATTATCCAAGTTTTTTTTAATTTCTAATGACTTCTGTGCATTAACTCAATCGAGACTTTCTAAAAATATTATCTTTCCCCTTCTGGATACAGAAATTAATGCCTACTTACTGTATGAAATTTAGAAACTATAGGAAAGTATAATGAGAATATAAAAATCACTTGAATCCTACCGTGTGGAGTTAATCATGCTGAACACTTAATATTTTTAATTTTTTCTGTGCACAGAAAAATGTCTATGTATATTATAAAAACTGGATAAAAAATGTATAGTCTTGTTTCTTGCTTTCTTTATTTAACATCACATTGTTGCTCATTAAACATACTCCTAATAATACACATTGTTAGAAAATATAATTTTAATGACTTCAACGTAGTGCATCTTATGCGTTTGCCATAATTTCTTTAGCCTTTTCTCTATTATTGGAAATTCTGCCTGTGTCCAATTTTTTACTTTTATTTTTTATTTTATTTTATTTTTCTCTCCTGCTTTATCTCCCCAACCCACCCTGTACATAGTTGTATATCTTAGTTGCAGGTCCTTCTAGTTGTGGGATGTGGACACCACCTCAACGTGGCCTGATGAACAAGGCCATGTCCGCGCCCAGAATCTGAACCCTGGGCTGCCACAGCGGAGCAGGCGAACTTAACCACTCGGCCACGGAGCCGGCCCCCAATTTTTTACTTTTAAAAATAATGCTTTAATGAAAATTTTGTACATACATACTTTTCCATTTTGGGGTTATTTTCTTAGTCTAGAAGTGAACAGAATAAGCAGGATGAATCCAGAATCAAAGGTTATGACCTTTATTTAGACTTCAAGGAATTTCTCTCTTTTTTAGCAATAGTTATATGGGAAAAATGGTTCTTACATAGTATCAGATGAAAAAAGCAGGATACGAAATTACATCCTCATTGTTATCTCAATTATTTAAAACACATTAAAAATATGTCACATGCATGAGAAGGATATATCCTACTGATGGCCTCTAAGTAGTGAATTGTCTTTTTCCCTTTTTTAGACTTGTAAACTTGTATACAATAAGGATTCTTTGGGAGTCTTTCTGCCCCGTGCCGCCTCCCCCAACACTTTTTTATGGGCCACCATAGTACACTGTCCTCATCTCTATGCACGCACTGGTTTCTCTTGCTTTTAATTCTCAGTTTACTTTTTTCAAGTTTTATTTGTGTGTGTGTGAGGAAGATTGTTGCTGAGCTAGCATCTGTGCCAATCTTCCTCTATTTTATGTGGGATGCCACCACAGCATGGCTTGATGAGCACTGCTAGGTCTGTGCCAGGGATCCGAATCTGTGAACCCTGGGCCACCAAAGTGGAGTGCACAAACTTAACCATGACACCAGTGGGCCAGCTCCAAGAACCATTTAGTTTTAAAAAGAAAAGCATGATGTTGTATGTAAGTACAATTACAGTTACTTAAAATTGTATATAAGTACTAAAGAGTTGCTGTGTATTGGTTTGATATGATTTCAGATCCACTTGTTTATGACTTCAATGAAGATGTTTTAATCCGCTTGTTTATAAAAAAGACAAAAAAAAGTTGTTGTTTTTTTTTTGAGGAAGATGAACCCTGAGCTAACATCTGCTGCCAATCCTCCTCTTTTTGCTGAGGAAGACTGGCCCTGAGCTAACAACCATGTCCATCTTCCTCTACTTTATACGTGGGACGCCTACCACAGCATGGCTTGACAAGTGGTGCCATGTCTGCACCCGGGAGCCAAACCGGCAAATACCAGGCCGCCGAAGTGGAACGCGCGCACTTACCCGCTGCACCACCAGGCTGGCCCCATTTGTTGTTTAGTATAAAAATGAAATAAGCTGTGTCAGGATGTCATCATCTCCTCTGCTGTCGTTGATAAGAACCCAGTAGATCAGCTGACGACAAACACTGCTGGAGACTGAGCAGTAAGGACATGTGGAGAAGCAACAATGGCAAGGGGACATTTAGACTCTAAATGCTCAGAGTTGGTGAGGATGATTTGAGTTTGGTCTGGGCAAGGCACTCTTTGCTGACCTAAATAAACTCTCCCAAGACCTTGGGGCATTAGCCCCTACCGTCCAGGCGACAAAACCACACACTGGTCAGTGAAGGAGATCCGCCCACCCACCGATACTGGCACCATCGGTCCCCAGCAACGTGCTCTAGCGACAGGGGACTTTTCATTTTTGTTTTGCAAGGGCAGCTGGATGTCAGCTCTTGGTTGGTTAAGCCATCTCTCCTGAGCGCCTCCTCATAGAAAAGGGACACCTGGAACTAAATTTGGACTTTATTTGTTTTATCTTTCCTTATCGGAATAGTGCGATTAGTCTTTCATTGGTTTGGGGTATGTTATGTTATTTCTTTATTGGCTGATTAAGAGACATTATCTTGTGTGCTATTGGCTTGTGAAACTAATACAAATCCCAGTGAACCTGTGTTAAGTAAACTATTGGTAAGACAGTCAGTCTCAGAGCATAATTTTGTCCCTCCAAAACAAAACAAGAGTTTTTAATCATACTGCCTAAAATGTTTCAATTAATATATTTATTCAGAATATATTTATTGAAGACCAACCATATACCAGACAGCAAGTGTAGAGAGATGAGCAAACCTGGTGTGGTCTTTGACCTTGTTCAGGTGATACTCTGTTGGGAGGTAAATGATTCTTGTACCAATTCTGTGGATTTTCCGCCACCGCAAAGCAATTAACTCAATTCTGACACTATCTACCTGGAAATAGCATCAGCTTGTCAGTTAAGTCTTACAAGACTGACACCCATCCCACCTTCTCAAGCTAATCATAAGTCCAGGTTGTCACCTGGGCTTCTGAGTGGCTATAGATTGGAGGTTCAAACGACCTCCTCCTCGGGTTCAATTAATTTGTCAGAGTGGCTCACAGAACTCAGAGACACATTTCACTTACTATATTGCCAGTTGATTATAAAAGGATATAACTCAGGAACAGCCATATGGAAGAGATACATGGGGAAAGGGCATGGGGCTTCTGTGCCCCCTCTAGGCATACCACTCTTCCAGAATATCCATGTGTTCACCAACTCGGGAACTCTACAATGCTGTCCTTTCAGGTTTTTAGTGAAGCTTCATTACGAAGGGATGATTGATTAAATCATTGGCTGTTGGCAGTTGAACTCAACCTCAAGCCTCTCTCCCCTCCCGGAAGCCAGGGGTGCGGAGATGGGTTGGGGGGAATGGAGGGTGCTGAAAGTGTCAACCGTCTACTCACACACTTGTTTCCCCTGCCAACCAGCCCCTATCCTTAGGTGCTTTCCAAAAGTCATCTCATTAACATAACAAAAGACACCTTGATCGCTCTCATCACAGGAAATTCTAAGTCTGCTAAGAGCTCTGTGCCTTAGCTGGCCCAGTAGCGCAGCAGTTAAGTGTGCACGTTCCACTTCGGTTCAGATCCCGGGTGCGGACATGACACCGCTTGGCACGCCATGCTGTGATAGGTGTCCCACATATAAAATAGAGGAAGATGGGCACAGATGTTAGCTCAGGGCCGGTCTTCCTCAGCAAAAAGAGGAAGATGAGATGTGGACAAAGACTAAATATATATTTCTTATTATAAATCATAATATCACAGGAGGAGACGGACATTTAGGAGATAACTACAAGTAATTACAAATAAATATACAATTACAAAATGTAGTTAAGTATTCGAAAAGAAAGCACGGGGCATTATGAATAGAGGGGCCTGATTTCGTCTGAAGTCCAGAGAATATTGTGAGCTACACTCTGAACAAATAAAACAGATGAAGATGATAAGGGAAGGAAAAATGGAAAAGAGAAGGGTGCTGTGGATGGGTAAACAACATGCGCAAAGGCCTTCGTGTCCAAATACGTCAGTCCCCCCTTATCTGCACGGCGTACACGTTCCAAGACCCCCAGTGGATGCCTGAAGTCGCAGATAGTACCCAACCCTATATATATCAGGTTTTTTCCTATATATACATACGTATGACAAAGTTTAACTTATAAATTAGACACAGTAAGAGACTAATGACAAAGATTAATAAATAGAATTATAATAATATACCGTAATAAAAGTTACCGTAGATCTTAGCAAACTCAGCATATGATTTTTTTTCTTATAGAGTCCAGAACTTTCACCTTTTCACTTAAAGGAAGTACTTAACAGCTTCTCTTTGGCATATGCGAATTGCCAGCATCACTACTTTCATGCTTTGGGACTGTTATTAAGTAAAATAAGGGTTACTTAAACACAAGCACCGTGATACCCTGACAGTCGATCTGATAATCAAGAGGGCTGCTAAGTGACTAACAGGTGGATAGTCTATGATGAGGATCAAGGCTGCCCCAGGGAGAGACGCCCAAGGTGTCCTGCTCTGCATACCAATCTATATCATCCTCTGGGAAGCATAGGACATCCTGACCTGATCCAATCTGATTCTTCCCTAAAGTTATAGGACCACCCAATAACCAGACCCCACCTGCACTGATACCATTTTAATGGCTTTTTTACGTAATCTTTCCTTTGTCTTGTAAAGAGGTAACTCACATATCTATGCCTAAAATTTAGCCCTACCCTCAACCCATGTTTGCAGCTCTCACTGCCCATGGGTCCTGTCCCCATGCCTGCAGCCCTTCATTGCCCATGGGTCCTGTCCCCTGCCTGCAGCCCTTCGCTGCCCATGAGTCCTGTCCTCATGCTATTCTCTGAATAAAGGAGCACTGCCACCAGACCTTGAGAGTCCAAGAAATCTTTCTTTCGACTCCTCGGCTCGCCGAGCCCCCATCAGCATACACAGTGTGGATGCATTGGACAGAGGGATGATTCTCGTCCTAGGCAGGATGGAGCGGGATGACTCAAGATTTCATCATGCTATTAAGATAGGCATGCATTTTAAAACTTATGAATTGTTTATTTCTGGAATTTTCCATTTAATATTTTCAGACCTCTGTTGACTGAGGATAACTGAAACCTCAGAAAGTAAAACCGCAGATAAGGGGGACTACTGTAATATTGCACAACTCATGATATTTTGACTCAAATAATCCATAACCAACCTATGAATAGAAATTGGGGTGAGTTGATTATGAGCCACAGTAAGGATTGTAAGCAGGGAAGGCCTTACAAGGCCTTCGGGAGAAACACGAGTTCCAGTACAGACTTCTATCTTTTTAGAAGGAAGAAGATACATTAAACACACCCAGGATACTTTTTCAAGGAGGTATTCGGTTGCAAATTAGCAGGTCAACACCCACCCTGATGCCAGGAAAGGAACTAATCCGGGCGTTACCCTCAGGGCGTAGGAGGCGAAATATGCATTCTTATCTTAAGAGAGTGCGTTTTTTACTTTAATGGTTAAGCTGATATACAACGTATGTTGGATAGGCCTTAAGTCAGGCTGTTAATTTTTTTTTTATTTTTTAATTTTTTTAAAGATTGGCACCTGAGCTAACAACAGTTGAGAATCTCTTTTTTTCTTTTTTTTTTCTGCTTTTTCTCTCCAAGTCCCCCCAGTACATAGTTGTATATTTTAGTTGTGGGTCCTTCTAGTTGTGGCATGTGGGCCGCTGCCTCAAGATGGCCTTACGAGCGGTGCTGTGTCCGCGTCCAGGATCCGAACCAGAGAAACCCTGGGCTGGCGAAGTGGAGCGCGAGAACTTAACCACTCAGTCAGGGGTCCAGCCCAAGTCAGGCTTTTTAGTTCAAGCTGAATCAGTTTTGAACTCCAATACTTACCCCATATACCTCAATATGTGAAAATCTCTTGTCAACAGCTGTACTTATAGACTCATTCGTGTGCAAATGAGCAACCTTGGCTGGTGGTGCCTTATCCCATAGATGAATGATTTTGGAACATTTCTCACAATAATAGCTATACTTTTATCGAATGCTTGACATATGCCCAGCACATTACCTTATGTTTCTTATAAAAATGCTAGCATGCTGAGCTATATACTTTTATTACTATGCCTATTCTACAGACAAGGAAATAGAGGCTTGGAGAGTTGAAGCAACTTATCCAAAGACCTCTGGCTCATAGATAGAGTAGCCAAGTCTTGAACCGGGTCTTCTGATTCTAGAACCCACACTCATCCGCCTTGTTGCCCTGCCTCCCACTCCTGGGCTGTGGTCCACCTTTACGTGCACATGTTCCTAAGCTACACAAATTGGTTAGCTGAGAATGCATATTATTAGCCTTTTTTCTACTCTATTGTCTTTTAAAAATAATATATTCTTATGAAACCTACAAATGACATAATTTACCCCTATTAATATAGTGTTATTTATAAAAACAGCAGTGTACTTCTTAGGACTACCAATTAACCTTGAGTAGTCCCTTTGCTGACTCAGGGATGAAACGATGAGAGAAAAACAGGTTTCGGCACCTTGTTGGAAGCCTGCTCACGTCCTGAAATGGTCCTTTGCCGGTTGGTGAGAGTTTCACTTCAGCTTTATCCTCTCTGAACTTCCTCTTCCTGTCTGTCCTTCGCCCTTGAAATGCGTATAATCTGAGAAGTAAACCTGGGCCGTTTGGGGGATCCACAAGTCTTAAAGTGCATTTTTCACTAGTTAGCTTTCTTCGGGAAGGGTTAAAGGCCATTCTCAGAACATACATTTACAAAAATATGATAAAAATAAGATATATGTACACATAAGAACATCTGTACATTTCTAGAACATCTATTTACCAATGTGTTTCAACAGACTGTAGAAAGATATAGAAAAATTGCTATGTACGTTTTGTAAAAATTCAAACAGAAAAAAGTCATTTAATCCCCCCATGCTTACTGATACTTTTCTGTACATACATATATAAGTGAAGTATGTACTTGTTGCTACATGCCATCAAGCCAGTTCCAACTCCTGGCCACCCTATGAATGAGTGCTGTCCGCAATGTCCTGTCCCCAACAGCCTGACTCAGCTTCTGTAGACTCAAGGCTACGGCTTCCTTGACGGATTCAATCCGTCTCATAGTTGGTCTTCCTCTTTTCCTGCTGCCTCGACTTCTTCCAGCATTACTGTCTTTTCCAGAGAATCTGCCTTCTCATGACGTGCCCAAAGTAGGACAGCCTCAGTTTTATCATTTTTGCTTCCAGCAATAGCTTAGGCTTACTTTGCTCTAGGACCCACTTGTTCATTTTCTGGCAGTCCAGGGTGTCTGTAGAGCTCTCCTCCAACATCATATTTCAAGTGAACCAATGTGTTTCCCGTCAGCCTTCTTCACTGTCCAGCTTTCGCACCTGTACATAGTAATCAGGAATCCGAGGGTGTAGATGATCTTGACCTCGGTCTCTAATGACACCTCCTTACACTTGATGATCTTTCCTAATTCTTTCATTGCTGGCCTTCCAAGTCTCAATCTTCTCTTGATTTCTTGGCTGCAGTCTCCATTTAACTTGATGAATGAACCAAGGTAAACAAAATCTTTAACAATTTCTATGTCTTCAATGTCTACATTAAAGTTGTGTAGTTCTTCTGTGGTCACGATTTTGTCTTCTTGATGTTCACATACAGTCCTGCTTTGGCACTTTCTTCTTCTGCTTTCATCAGAAGTCATTTCAAGTCATTGCTGCTCTCTGCCACTAAGATGGTGTCATCTGCATGTCTTAGATTGTGGATATTTTTTCCACCAGTTTTCACTCTTCTTTCATCTGAGTCTAGCCCAGTTTTCCATATGATATGTCTGTGTACAGAATAAACAAATAAGAAGATAAATTGCACCCTTGTCTGACACTTCACCTATAGGAAACCATACTGTCTCCATATTCTGTCCCGATAGTGGCTTCTTGTCCACAATACAGGTTATGTATCAGGACAATCAAGTACTGAGGCACACCCATTACTTTCAGAGCAGCCCAAAGCTTTTCATGCTTCACGCAGTCAAACACTTTACTGTTGTCTATAAAACATAGACTAACCTTCTTGCAAAATTCTTTGGAGTGCTCCAGTAGTCAGTGAATAATCGCAATTAGATCTTGTGTGCCTCTCCCTTTTTGAAATCCAGCTTGGACCTCAGGCATTTCTTGCTCCATATGAGGTAAAAGCCTGTGTTGCAGCACCTTGAGCATCACTTTGCTTGCATGGGAATTTAGAGCAGTGGTCCTGTAGTTACCACGCTCCTTGGCATCTCCTTTCTTGAGAATTAGGATGCATGTTGAGAACTTCCAGTCTATAGGCCATTGTTTGTTCTCCATATTTGTTGGCATATTCTTGTTAAGATTTTGACAGATTCTGTAAAAGAGTGATTGATGCAGGCTCGGTGATTCAAGGAGTCGAAAGAAAGATTTCTTGGACTCTCAAGGTCTGGCAGCAGTGCTCTTTTATTCAGAGAATAGTATGGAATAGCATGGGGACAGGACCCATGGGCAGTAAGAGCTGCCAACATGGGTTGAGGGTAGGGCTAAATTTAAGGCATAGGTATGTGAGTTATCTCTTTACAAGACAAAGGAAAGAATATGTAAAAAAAGTCATTAAAATGGTATCAGTGCAGTTGGGGTCTGGTTATTGGGTGATCCTACAACTTTAGATAAGAATCAGATCAGGTTAAGTAAACGGCTGAAGCCACCACTTTGAATATTATCTTCAGCTAAAGACAAAGGAGGATGTTGGTGGGGGGGGGAGGGGGAGTCAGTTACATGAGGTTACCAGACAAGTATGGTAAACAAGAGTAAGATTATTATGCAGACTTAAATCCTTGCCATCCCCATTAAGAGTTTCTAGAGATAAGGTCATCCCCTCTTCCTCCTGGTGCAGAGAGGGAGACATCCCCACAGATGGAGACTTCCTTCACAAATGCAAATGTCTCTCAACAAAAGGCAAGCAAATTCCACCCTTCAGGGTTTCTTTCCTGTCTGCAGTTTTTAAAAGTAACCAGCCCAAAATAATCCTCATCAGTGATCATTCCCTAAAAATCTCTCTACCAAATATTTACTTTTCTCTCAATAAAATATCATGAACATCTTCTCTATAACAATAGAATCATTTTTAATAATTACCTAGAATTCTATGCTTCATGGTTTTACTTAACTATTCCCCCAGTGGTGAACTTTTGGTGGTTTCCAACATTTTACTAGTATAAAAAAATGCTGTGAGGGATATGCCTATACATACATATTGCATAGTTTCCAATTATCTCCCTAGGGTAAATTCATCATGTGAAATTTCTGATTAAAGGTGTAAACACATTGAACTGCTTGGTCTGTATAGTAAATCTTTCCTGTAAAGAGAGCGCACTCATTTTCCACCAAGAGTGTAGGCAAGTACCTACCTGTTAACTCATCTTCACCAACACTGGGGTCCACCACTTTTTAAAATCTTTACCACTCTTACAGATTCAAAATGACGTGTTCACCTGTTGTTGGCCTGGTCCAGGTGGAAAGATTTTAGAGGAAACTTTCAGCCAAGGGAAAAGGCTGGATGGATGAAACTGACCATCCTCTTTGAAGATCCAGAAGCTCACTCTTTTCTGGCCCTCACAATGATCAGACCCCAAGACTGACTCTCCCCAGTTGAAATGCACAGGGGGCTGAGAGCGATACCTGAAGGCCCTTATTAATTGTCAATGAAAACTGCCATTGTCACAAAACTCAGAAATTCATGTGTGAACAAGACCAGTACATTTGGTTTCAGAATGCTGTGCATGTTCCAAATCTTCATTGGAAAACTCTCTATTGATTTTGTATGATAAATCACCGTCAAAGGGAGCAGAAAAACGTGAAATCCACATCATCAGCACATTTTCTCCATTTAAGCCTACTATGTAGGTTCAAAAAGTTGTTCGATGAACAAAGAATCAGAACAAAGACAAAGAGAATATTTAACTGCATCAGAGATGCCAATGGGGTTAGTTTGCCAGAAAGGACAGCATTTGAAGTCTATTGGCTATAATCTCCCTCCTTTAGCTCCATCCTAAGGACAGCCCTGCTACTGAGACGAGCAATATTTGTGGTCAACTGTTACCCTGGGCAGCATCCCGATGGCACTGCGAACATGCACTTCTCAGTCACCTTTTTCTGTTCTTCCATTACTGACAATCCCTTCTAATCAACATATTCTTTGTTTTCTCTGTGTTGATCCGTTGAGTCATTGTGGAGTTTTGCTGGCCGTCCTGCCTCCTTCAGGTGACCTTACATAGCTGTTATCTGACCTATGAAGTGTTCGTTTTTATTCATCTTTTTTCATTCAGCAAATATAATGGGCCAGGCAAAAAAAATGACATGTTTATTTGCTATTATTAAGCAGGACTCTAGTTATAAGTGACAAGACCCTGGCTTGACTTAGCTCAGAGAAAAGGAGGAATATTTAATGGCTCAAATATCAAAACCAAGGGAATGATGTAGACTGAGCTGGACTTGTAGACAACTGGAATCAGCAATACTAACGCCATCCATTAATTCTCCAACTCTTCGTTTCTCAACGTGGCATGTAACTGTAATGGCTTCATTCTCTCCCACCATTGGCCAGGGAGTAGGGTGTGAATGTGTGTGTTTCAGCAGGGAAGGGACAGCAGGTAGATGTGGCAGAGAGAAGTTCCAGACTCAAGACTTTCATGACATGAGCAGATATCAAATGGCTCTTCCCTTCCAGTTCCCATTAAAACAAAAATTCTTGCGAAAAATCTGATTCATCCAGCTTGGGTCCCATCCTGGTGCCATGTGAAAGTCAGTAATAAATACATTATCAATACATGGTTGGGTGGAACATTTTTCAGTAGAATTTGGTTATTCTCTTGTGTAGGCAAAATGGTATGTGTCCACCGTGTTTACCTGTCATTGACAAATAGCGGGATAGAACATCTTTTAATCCCTTTATTGGCCATTTCTGGTTTATCTCTTGTGACTTGTCTCTTCAGATATTTTGTTCTTTTTGAAAATATGTGTTTTTTCATAGCTAGGTTTTTAAACAGAGCTATACATTGGCTTCCTTATGGTGTCTGATCACACAGCTTAGGCACAGTGACAAATCTGTAAACCAGTGCACTTGAACAAGGCATCCCGCTGTTTGTCAGTTTCAAGGGAATTCATACGTAACCTCCCAGGAGATCATTACGGAGGTTTCAAAGGCATCATTGGTGAGATCTCATTACCCTCCCTGCTAAGGCAGAGAGTAAACCATAATTGTCCAAGTAACAGACTAGAAAGGATGCAGTAAACTACATGCATGCAAGCTCACCAGCAAGGGACTTTTGAGACTTTTCAGAGAAGAAAATTAAGATAGTGTGGTAGGAGGAGGTAATTATCCTCCCTGAATCTCAGACAAAACTGTTGAGGGAGGCACACTTCGAGCCTTACATAGCTATTATCTGACCTGTTGTAATGACCAGGGAGATATTTATCATATGACAGCTAAGAATTCTGATGCCACCGGTTACTAGCAATATGATTTTTAGGAAATTACTCAATGTTTAAAGCCCCAGTCTCCTCATGTGAAAGATGAAGATGGCAAACATAATCAGCTTAGCAGGTGTGTCCTCATTTAATATTAGACAGAATGACTTTTCTTTCTGTTATTAGTCATTATCATTTGGAGAGGGTTTGAGTTTTTAGTTTGGATGCTCAAAACGTTTGTAGCAACAAAAAATTCTTTGGAAAATGATCTGCCCTCTACCACGCTGACTCTTACTGGAATGGAATCATAAAACCTCAGAGTGTTCCGTGGGGAGACAAGGGGTTCTGTGATCAAACTGGTCTGGAAAGCATTGAACTTAGCAGGTTAAATAGGGTTTTTAAAGCTTCTGTTCTGCTAAGATGTGTGTAATTGACACAACATAGCCACAGAGAATATTTTGGAAACAGAAATAAGCTCATGTCACTCTTTGACTTAAAACTTTGCAATGGCTTCCCATCGCACTTAGGATCAAACCTGAACCTTCTACTTTGACCTCTGCAGCCCTATGTAGCTGGTCCCTCAGCCTCTCCAGCCTTACTTTGTACCCCTCTCTCCCTTGCTCACTAATCACTTGCCACACACATCTTGATCCTTGAGCAGATCAAATCCTTTTCTGCCTCCAGGGTTTTGCACTCCCTCTGTGTTTTCTCTGGAGTGGTTTCCTTCCACCTCCTTCCAAAGCAGGCATATTCTCATTCTTTAGTCTCCAAGACTTCCCTCCCTGACTACCCCGTCTAGAGAAGGCCCCTCATCACCTAGTTTATTTTCCTCAAATGAGCTCTTGGTTCACATAGTTCAAATGGGGATTAGCTGAGTGAGTTGGAAAGGATACAAATTTTGACTTCTTTTCCAGATTTGTCTCAATTCTCTATTGTCAAAGACAATTGGTCTTCATTCATCAAGCTGATAATACCTTTGTGTTTTCTGCTGTAATGCAAAGCATCTAGAATTGACTGGAGTTGGAAAATGTATGATGCCTGCCTGGATATTTATAACAAAACGAGAGAATTATGTCGGACCAACCAGCTACTTGCTCTGCATTGCATCAAATGACTTGCTTCACTAATTTTCCCCCCTTGAATTCACTAAATGGGACCATGGGGCTGATTGATGGGATTTATTTGGAATTTAACAAGAACATCAGTTTCCCCCCGGAAGTGGGGAGTTGGAATGGGCTGAGCTGACTGGTTGTGACATTGTGCAGCCACAACTGAAGTGCTGCACTTTCTTGAGGCAGACCTTAACAATACCTTCATTTAAAATTCCTTGGATCTTCTTTCATGGGCTCTGTAAGTAAACTTTAGCCCATCAATCAATAAGTTGATGCCAACCATATGGGAATCTCTGAGGGGCTTACACAGAGGCACATGCTCCTGGTCATCCATTCAGGTGCATATTCCTTGGAGGAACAAGGCGGGATGTTAGGATGTTGGAACTTGAGCCCTCAGAGATCCCAGAGCCCATTCTTGATTTTGCAGATGGAGGAACTGAGGCCCAGAGATGTTACGGGAGAGGTGGATGGGGGGATGTGATGTCAGAGCTGTTGAAACACAGGCATCTTGATTCTTTGTCCAGAGAATTTTCCACCACAATGCAGAATCACAATACCAGAAATAAGTAGCACTCGGTACAACAGCAGGGCACTGTCACAGGGCGTACATAATCGATTGCCAAGCAAGAGGCACAGAGAATGAGGGCCGGGCAGTTGAGGGCTGGGTGCTCTGCCACAGTTGGGAGCAGGCAGGTGGCTTGGAGACCCTGGGAAGGTTATGCTCAGAAGGTAGGCTCTAAGCTGGTCTTGAATCAGAGCAGTGACAAGAAGCCGGGGCGTTACTGGTGGGAGGATTTCAGAGAGGGTCTCAAAGAATGAGGGAAAAATTGGATGCATTCCTGATGCTCACTGATCCATCATGGCTTCCAGTAAGCTCTCTACCTGCTCCCTGTCTCAGGTCCTTTGGGTGGCTTCTCGATTCTTGTTCGGCATCCTCCTGTCTAGATAGTATGGTCTCTATCTACTGCATTGACAGCCTCTCATGCACTATTAGAAGTCCCTAGCGCCTGCCCATCAAGCCTAACTCCTCAGCACAGCTTTTGAAGCTCTCTTATTGCAGATAATTTCTCAGTTTCACCTTTTCCTGTCTGAGCCTTCTCTGATTTTTCTTGCTGCTCCATCTTTCCATGTACCAGATGCCTTTGGCACTTGCTGCCTTTGCCAAATGTTCAAACCCTTAATTGTTGGGTGACTCTGCTCTAAATTATCTGGGCTTCTCACACAGGGTTGTAAACAGTGACCATCTCTGAGGCCCTGGGCTGGCCACCCTGTGCAGGAGCAATTGCTTTCAAGCTACACTAGACAAGGTGTGTCTCTGCTCTCCAGTGGATACAGTGGCCTCTGCTATGGTCAGAATATTTGTGTCCCCCCAAATTTCTTATGTCAAAATCCTGACCCCCAATGTGATGGCATGAGGAGGTAGGACTTTTGAGAGGTGCTTAGGTCATGAGGGTGGAGCCCTCATTAATAGGATTTGCACTCATTAATAGGATTAGACCCCATGGAGCTCCTTGCCCCTTCCACCAGTGAGGACTCTGCAAGAAGTCTGCGATCTGGAAGATGGTCCTCTCCTGACCACGCTGGCAGCCTGATCTGGGACTTCCAGCCTCCAGAATAAATTTCGGTCACTTATAAGATATCCAGTCTGTGGTATTTTGCTATAGCAGCCAGAAGACTAAGACAGCCTCTGTGAGTTTCATCATTGGAGATATCCACCTGGTGCCTGGAAGCATTGAGTTTCTAAACCCTAGTGTGAAGGCGTGTGCTTAAATATTCTTTTTTTTTAAAGTTGTGGTAAAATATACGTAAAATTTACCATGTTAATCATTTTCAAGTGTATTTTCAGTGGCATTAAATACATTCACCACCATCAACCATCACCACCATCCATTTCCAGAACTTTCCTCATCATCCTAAATTGAAGCTCAGTACTCATTATACGCTAACTCTCCATCCCCTGCTTGTGGATGTGGCTTACACTGGAGTGGACAACTCTGTACGGTCTATATGTATATTTGGCTCCCTGCTTGTAGGTACAGGCGGCAGGAGGGCCTTTTCCCCTAATGACTCTCAAGGGTGCAGACTGTTACAATCTACAGGGCAGTAATGGGAACTTTGGGCTGAATGTTATGGCTGACCTCTGCCACCTCCCCACTAAATGGTTGTAAAAATGGGGGAGTGTCTGGGTGAGGGATTTCTGTTACCTTAATTATTTTTGAGTCTTGAGAAATTAATCAGTGTCCCAATGATTGTTTACATTAGGTCACACAAGAACGGATCCCAGCATAGCCAGCTCCTCCAGCTGTTCACAGATGTTGAAAGGGGCCATCAAGAAAATCTAGGAGACTCATGAAAAGTGAAGCTGAAGATATTTTCCTAATGATGTGTAACTAGTCAAAAATGACCTATTTAGTTTCTGCCCCAAATTTAATTTTATCCATGACCTTTATTTGCTCAGAAAGGAGGAAGTTTGAAAATATACTGTGACTACTGAACTCCTTTGAAAATGGTGGCTTTCTTTCTGGATGGAATAATTATTTCCAATACCTGAAAAATATGGCCACAAAACAAAGGTTTGGATTTTGAGGATCTGGTTTATTTAGTAACATGAATCACTTGTAAATATCACCAAATTGTTTTATGGAAATAAAGGAGATGCAAGTATGTCCTCAGATTTCTTTTTATCAATTCCTCTTACAGGTTTGTCTATACTAATAATTTCACACTCTTTATGAGAAAAGGGTTGGCTACGCACTGTTAATCCCAGACTAGGCATAATGAGAATTTATTCACTGGTCTTTCCATTCAATGAATATTTATTGAAAACCTACTGTGAGCCAAGTGTCTCAGTTGGGCTCACTTCAAGGTAGAGCCTGAGGCAAGGACGTGAGTGCAGGTGGTTTGTTTGTGAGATAATCCCAGGAAACGGGAAACCAGGTGGAGTATCAGAATTGTTCATGCATAGGACAAGAAGGCTGGGGCATTTATTCCTGTCCCTTATTGGTTGAAAATTACCCCTGGGGCTATTAATTTGATTGTATACCTCTAGCAAACTCCTAAATAGAAAGAAGCAGTTTCTTGAGATGGGGAGCTGTCAGCTTGCAGAAACCTGTATCCTCAAAGGTGGGCCCAGGTAATGTGGGGCGGCCAGTGACAGCGTCTGCTCTACCACTTGGGCTGGTGCTGGGGATACAGAGGCACAGAAACAAGGACCTTCTCTGCTCTCAGTTGTGAGGGAAGACAGACACTAAGCAAACACGCAAAGTATGGTTATAATTGTGATAAACGCCCGCAGGAGAAGTCCAGGGGAAGCGCGTGATGGGGAGACTGACCGCATCTGGGGGTTAAGATGATTTCAATTTCCAGATAAATGGACTCTGAGTTAGTATGATTTATTGAGTATTTATTTGTATACTATAAGAAAAGTTTTAAATTTGGTGTTGTGACTGATTCCTATGAATTATTGTGATCATCCTAAGAGCTACCAATCTATACGGGATACCAGGTGACAAAATAATTCAGGAAACTTTGGGGATTCTGGAAGGCTGACTGAGCCTAGATTGGTCTCATTGGACTGACTGAGCAATGATGGTGGAATAGTTTACACATGGACACATTTTAAAAAATAATACTTATCTTCTAATTGCAAGAAGGGTATAGATTTATAGATTTACTAGTGAAAACAAGGAAATATATAGTGTATATATTATACACATAATATATAGTGATTATATATATAGCCTGTGTAATATTTATTAAAAGTAATATACATATACTATATATATATACACACACGTAGTGATTTCATATATATAGTCACTCCAGAGTAAAATGCGTTGTTTAAGGGTAATTGCCTTCCAGTCTTTTTTATTCACAGGCATTTGGTAAGTCTTTGACAGTCATCAATTTAATATTCAATTTCCCTTATTCTTGGATGATCCTGAAAATCCATTGCATGTAGTAAATTGTAAAACAGTAGAGCTGTGCATTTGAATCATATACTAAATGAGTGAATGAGTCTAGCCAACCAACAAGCAGATTCATTTTATGGGAAAAGTTCTATTTTCTGGTGGTGGTTGTACATTTGGAGACAGACAAAAATTTCCAGGCCGCCTGTCCCTTGTGAATATAATAGACGTATCATTTGTGAATGTCAAGATCATGTGTGTGTGTGTGTGTATTTCTTATATATTCAGTTGAAATATGCAGTTTTACATCCTGTTTTAGTTAACGTTACTTTTTGAACATTGCAATTTTTTTCATCATGATAATTTTGATGGCCGAATGAGATTCTATAGCATTTGACAAGCCAAATTTCCTTTTGTGTCCAATTCTATTATCGGAATGTAAGTTACTTCCAGGTTTGTGTTATTATAATCAATACTGTTGTGGATATCTTCAGCACTAACCTGTCTGAATTTTTGACAATTTCTTAGTGTGGATTTCTAAAATTATTTCTGAGTCAAAGAGTATGAATATATATATATTTTTTTTAAAGATTTTTTTTATTTTTTTCCTTTTTCTCCCCAAAGCCCCCCGGTACATAGTTGTATATTCTTTGTTGGGAGTCCTTCTAGTTGTGGCATGTGGGACGCTGCCTCAGCGTGGTTTGATGAGCAGTGCCATGTCCGCGCCCAGGATTTGAACTGACGAAACACTGGGCCGCCTGCAGTGGGGCGCGCGAACTTAAGCACTCAGCCATGGGGCCAACCCCGGAGTTTGAATATTTTTAAGGTTTTTGATAAATGTCAAATTACTTTCCAGAAAAATTGAAATATGGATATAAATTTTTAAAAAACTATGCAAACTCTTCAACTATATTAACTAACCTGTTTCATCAAAATAATCAATCTGGTTCTGTATTCAGAGCTTTTAGATGCTTTTATTTTCATTTAAAAAGTAATAGGAATTCCTTAAATGATGTTGGGAAAAGACAGAATGAAGAACCTCACCTTAGCTCCACCCCACCAGGTACAACACCAAGGTTTTACTGTACATTTAATTAATATGTTATAGTTTTGAAGTATCTTCTGGTTTTCTTCTTTTCGGTAAGTCTCAATTCTTTTAGCTCATTCTTGCAAAAGCCTTGCTGGTGAGTCTATATGGGAAAGCGTGTACATATGTGCACATGTGTGGGTGGCCAGATAATGCTGGACACTTCCTCCGTTGTTTTTTTTTAATGCCATTTTTATAGTAGGCAAGTTTACCACATTCTTCTAATAGACACTCAAGATAGTTCCCTTATTAATAAAGTCATGCGCCACGTAACAACCTTCTGATCAACGACAGGCTGCATGTATGAGGGTGCAGGACATTTCCTCAGTTTTTTACCTTCCATTGTTCTTATATTTTTCTTTGATTATTTTTTAAAACCAAGATGTTAAAGGTAGTTTCGGAATGACCTTTTTCTATCCTCACTGAGATTATCTTTGAAGACCTGGTGTACCACCCGAAGCCTGGATGCCATGGGGAAGCATTTGTTTTTGTTTTCTAAAAGAGGCTTTCAGAATGTTTTGAAATTGCCAAAGATGAGTGTGGCATGAGAATTTGTGCTTCTTCAAACAAGGACTCTCTTTCGCGAAATAGAGACTACCCATTGACAACAGAGTTTGGAAAAGTGGTTTCTTGGGTAGCAGTTTCTCTTGCTCTCAGGTCAGAAGGCGGAGGAAGGACGGGAGGCCTTGAGCCCTTCTGCTCTCATCTATTTGCCTGATTCTATCAGGTTGACCATTGGAACCGATGAGTCGATTAGGTCAAATGGTTGACCAATGCAAGTTAAACAAGTTCCTTGCTTTAAGAAAAAAAATAAAAGCAACCTTTTTTCTTTTTAATCACTCAATTGATCAAATGAAATTCTCTCCCTCTTTCCCTCTCATTCTGTTTGTGTGGTGTTGACGGCCAGTCGAGGCGGCCAGGACAGAGTGGTGACTAGGACAAAAGAACCTGATAACACTTGAGGTTCTGGCCGACAGAGAGGTCAGAGGCCAGAAAAGCAAGCGGAGATCAAGGGACACTGATAACTGGGGAAAGCGCGTGCAAACACTTGGTCCCGGGAGAGTGAAGGGCTGGAGAGGCCGCACAGGCTGGCTGGGCCCATGGCCGCCCGCCCGCCGGGAAACTGCTGGCCTGGAGGCAGCTGCTGGTCCAGCCCAGCTGTACTTCCTCCCTTTCACCCTGGTGAGAACCAGCCTCCTTGAGTTCTGCCTGGGGACCTGTAGGTGCTGAAAACTGAAAGCAGCTGGCAGGTGGAAGCCGGGGCAGAGAGATTGCAGGCCTTGGCGGAGGCGGTATGCCGGGGTTGCGTAGGGAAAGAATGGGCCTTATTGTTTCTTGTCCAGGCCACGCTGTGTTTTAGGAACACTTTGAATCCCCCTAAGAGAAGGGGCAGGGTGCAGGGAGCAGTGTTCTCAGTTTGTGGGGGGCTGCCCACCCAAGTTTGACCTAATCTACAAGGAACCAGCAAAAGAGAAAAGAGTCAATTGAAGCCTCAACTTTTGGCACGTGCTCCTTTAAATCAAGCTCTAGCTTGGGTTTCCCACAAGCAGCCCCCAGACAAAGATTTTGTGCAAGTAGTTAATTTGGGAGGTGATCCCAGGAAATACCAGGAGGGAAGTGGGAAATTGAGATGTCGAAGGAAACCAATACAGTGTGCGTTATTGAGCAGATTTCCAGGATGGGCAGCTGGGCTCTGTCTCTGGGGAACCCCGAGAGAGTACAGCAAACTCCAAAACTATCCCACCCAAGAGGAGTGGGAGCTGAGTTATTTATCCATCAACTCTTGCCAGTCATTGGTTGAGGATTTTCCCAGGACGCCTTATGTCCCTGGGTTGCCCTCACTCCAGCTGAAGGAGCTTCCAGTGGCCAGACCGAGGCCAAAGGCAAGGAGTCAGGATGCGAGCACTGGAAGCCATTCCAGTCAGTGTTCATGGCAATGGTGGGTGCTAAGGGATGTGGGCAGAGCTCCAAGAGTGTGTGCTCCAAGGTAAGTGGGTATGCGCAGTCTTTAAGAAAACCCAACATTCTCCTCACAGAGGCATGCAAGACTCAGCCAGGAGAGTCCTCGCTGCTTACTCCCTGACTAATGGTCACTCTATCAATTTCATTGATCAAAAGTCAAGGCTGCTCTTCCCCGGCCAGCCTGTCCTCCATCCCTTCCATCTGTTTTGGTGGTTTTTGTTGTAAACCTCAGGAATGCGTCTCGAGTAAGGAGTTGTGTGTTTTTTGGTATGAATCACCCCTTTGTACAAATCCAGGATTAGAATGCAATGCAATGTGGATCACGGCAACTTCCAAGGCAGCACAAATCTGGATAAAGCGATCAAGGAGACAACTCAGTGGACAGCCATGGAACCACACATGTCTGTTTGCCAAGTTCGTAATTTGTGAGATAGCAGCCTTCTGACAATTTTGATTTATGTTTCACATAATCATCTATTATCTTAATTTGTACCATTTCTTTTAAACCCACCCGAGGGCATGTTCTTTCAGAAGCTCAATTATGTGCAGCTAGTTGTTTGACAACGCTTTTGGCAAATGGTTGTTCTGCGAGCAGGGGCTGTGTGTTTGACAGACAGCGGGACAGAGTGGGCTCCTCAGCAGGTGCCTCGAGGAGGGGCCCCGGGCTGTGAGAGGATCCTTGCGCGGATTTCCCACGAATCGCAATGTATTGATTGGCATGGAGACTGAGAAGTCCTGACTTATTACTCAGCGCGCTCTCCCAACGAGGAGTGGGGAGGGAAGTGTCATTCAGCTGGAGCACTGACTCTGTGCTGAACCAGTGACTGCTTTGGTCTCAGAACCCTTTACATTACTTACCATTATTGAAGACCACAAAGCGCTTTGATTCATGCGGCTAAATGGATATGCTTTTATGGATACTATATGGATATTTATCAGATTAGAAATTAGAACATAAAAAATGTGAAAACTTTGTTAATTTATTCAAAAATAGTGATAATAAAACCATTACATGTTAACATAAATCATATATTTTTGGGGAAAATAACTGAAATTTCCCCAAACAAAAAAATGTATAGTGGGAAGAGTGGCATTACTTTACATTTTTGCAAATCTCTTTTAAGTCTGGCTGGTTGGAGACGGCTGGATTTTCACATCTGCCTCTGCATTCAATTTGTCGTAATATACTGTTCTGGTTGAAGGATCTGAAGAAACTCTGGCCTCACACAGATATATGGTTAGAAAAGGGAGGAGTGTCTTAATGGCCTTTCAGATAACCATGGATATTTTTCTTTGATACAATATCCAAACTTGACAAGTAGTAGTTTCTTTTTTTCTTCTCCTTTCTTGCTTTCATACAACTTTAGCCATATTTAAGTGTATGGCTCAGTAGCATTAAGTACTTTCACATTATCGTGCCAGCATCACCACTGTCTATCTACAGAACCCTTTTCATCTTGCAAAACGGAAACTCTGTACCTGTTAAACAGCAGCTTCTCATTCCCCTCCCCCCAGTCTGTGGCAACCACCGGTCTACTTCCTGTCTTTATGAATTTGACTCCTTTAGGTACCTCATATAAGCAGAATCATACAGTATTTGTCCTTTTGTCTTTGGCTTATTTCACTCAGCACAACATCTGTGAGGTTCACCCATGTTGTAGCATGTGCCAGAATTTGCTTCCTTTTCCAGGCTGAATAATATCCTGCTGTACGTCACATTTTGTTTTGCCATTCATCCATCGGTGGACACTTGGGTTACTCCTACCTGTTGGCCATTGTGAATAATGCTGCTATGAACATGGATGCACAAATATCTGTTTGAGTCCTTGCTTTCTGTTCTTTTGCTGTAAAGCCAGGAGTAGAATTGCTGCACTCGATGGTAATTCTATTTGTAATGTTTTGAGGATCTGCCTCACTGTTAAGTAACAGTTTCTTAAAAGTTAGTTACAATGTGGAATCTGTAACTGTATCAATGTACTTTTTGTGATCTGTCACATTAAAATTTATGTGTCTGCCTTGCATTTTGAATGGCTCCTTAACCCATGCATGATTCTTAAAATAGGATGCGTGGGTCATTTGGAAAATATTGTTTCAGTGAGTGTTGCAGATCTTCCAAACAATGTTCAGTTTTTTTTTTTTAAGGATTGGCACCTGGGCTAACAACTGTTGCCAATTTTTTTTTTCTGCTTTATCTTCCCAACCCCCCCGCCCCCGCGACCCCCGTACACAGTTGTATATCTTAGTTGCAGGTCCTTCTAGTTGTGGGATGTGGGACGCTGCCTCAACATGGCCTGACGAGCGGTGCCATGTCAGCGCCCAGGATCCAAACCCTGGGCTGCCACAGCGGAGCGCGCGAACTTAACCACTCGGCCATGGAGCCGGCCCCCAATGTTCATTTTTGATACAATATAAAGCAATCACATTCATTAATATCACTGCTGATATCATCAGAAAAGTCCTTACAGTGTTTCAAAGCTGTCAAGTTCATGGTGATGGATACAAGTTTCTAAAATTCTAATTTTCCCTTGAAAGCTTTGTGTTTTATCATTGGCGACCAGCACTGTCAGTTGTTTTCCTTGAAGTGACGACAGGCTCCTTTGTTCACTTTCAGGAACAAGTCTATCAAATAGCCAAGTCTGAATCACTATTGCTTGTCATTCTTCAAGTAATAATGATATTCCACTGGGAGAAAAAGCTCTAGTTCAGTGTGCAATTCAAGCAACTGCCCAAGTACTTTTCTCTGAGACAACTTGTCCAGCAGAAGTGTTTCTGTGTACTTTCCATTTCGTTATGCAGAATTTTAAAAACACAGGCATTCAAGGATCACTTAGGATTCAATAAAATTAATCATAGTTACTGTTTCATCAAGGACACTCTTCAGTGACACTGCATTGTTTGACAGCCCGGGTGCCGGCAGTGAAAAATCGAATGTCTCCTGTTCACGTTTGGCTGCCGCTTCCGCTTGTGCTCAGGCTCCAGCAGGTTTAGCCATCAGTGCAAATATCACCACAGTGAAAAGGCAAATAACAGCTCAGAATTTTTGAGAATAGTTTGGATTTCACAGACTTCCTGAAAGTTGTCTCTGGGACGCTCTGGGTCAGTGGACTGTCCTTTGAGAACCATGGCGCTCAACACAATACAATACAGTACTGCTTGGCCGAAAGTTCAAATACATATGGAACACATATGTGTAATATGTACCTTCTTAATTTGTTAAAAAGATTATTTTTGCTTTTCAAAAATATCACAGATCTATAACAAAAATTAACTAAAGCAAATACATCACAATAAAAATGACCAGTAACCTCATCACCCGCAACTGTTATTAATAATTTGCTATTTGTGCTTTCAGATGAATACTTATCTCTCTATCTATTTATCTATGTTTGTCCATTTTGGGTTTTTTTTGCTTGAGGAAGATTCATCCTGAGCTAACATCTGTGCCAATCTTCCTCTAGTTTGTATGTGGGATGCTGCCACAGCATGGCCGATGACAAGTGACGTAGGTCCATGCCTGGGAACCAAACCCAGACTGCTGAAGCAGAGTGCACTGAACTTAACCACGAAGACATGGGGCCGGTCCCTATATTTGTACCTTTTAAAAATGGAATCATAGTAAACAAACTATTGTCTAACTTGCTTTGTTTGTATAACAATATGGCATAAATATTTTTCCATGCCATTAAACATTCTTATATAAATAGAAAACAAATGGTTGGCATCACATCCTATGGCTGCACCAGAATTTATTTTAATCAAACCCACCTGTTGCAAATGTAGCTTATTTATTACTGCTTTGTTATCATAAACATTCTCTACCAACCATTCTTAGACTTGAAGTGTTAGATGTATATTTATATTTTCTTCCTTACTATAAATTTGTAAAAGTGGAGTTGATAAATCATGGAATCTTCATGTTTTAAAATAAAAATGGATTTTGTCTAATTGTCCTCTGAAAAGTTGAATCAGCCTCCCCTCTCTTGGGACTCTAGGAGACTGCCCAGTCGCCAGGTGCTGTCCTTTGACCTCTGACCTGGAGTACATCCTCCTTGTGCCTGTGTGGGAGGGTTTGTCTCTGCCCATCCTTTAAGGAGGGAGGATCTGTGCAGACCGCGTTTGCCGTTGGCTTATTCTCTGTCCAGTTGTCTAATATTCCCCCCACCCCTTTATAGCACACACACACACACACACCCTTCATCTACAGAGGGAGGGCAACGTTGATGTGCACATCTGCCAGGTCACCTCCTTGTAGGATTTCACTTATTCACTCAGTGTTGTTGAAGTGTCATCTTCTACTTCTAGAGTCTAGGTTTCTGATACTCCAATCTGATGAAAGACACAGAAGGCTGAAATTCCAGTAGGCGTGGTGTCAGATTCTCTCCCTCCCTCTAGCGCATGAACATCCTCCGGTGCCAGGGCCCCACTCTTCACCTCACTGTAGGGCCTTGGGTCGGTCTGAGTGATAAGCTGGTGCGTAGAAGAACTGAGGCCATCCCACCTGAAGAAAATTAAACCCAACCAACTGCATCTAGCACTGTCAGGCTTGAACATTGACTATATTCTAAATTTTCAGAGAGAGAATAGAGTTCATTACGGCCCACTGATTTTTTTAAAAATTATCTTTAATTGTGATAAAATATATATAACATTAAATTTACCATTTTAATCATTTTTAAGTGTACAGTTCAGCGGCGTTAGTACATTCAAGTTGTTGTGCAACCGTCACACCGTCCATCCCCAAACTTTTTATCTTCCTCAACTGAAATTCTGCCCCCAGTAAACACTAACTCCCCATTCTCCCCTCCCCCACTGGAAACCACCATTCTACCTTCTGTCTTGGTGAACTTGCCCACTCTGGGTGTCTCATGTGAATGGAATCATACAGTGTTTGTCTTTTTGTGACTGGCTTATTTCACTCAGTGTAATTGCCCACCGATTTTGACAGCCTGCTTTTACGAGCCCTAACTGGCAGCACCAGGATGTTTTGATTCGAATGTGTTTGCAAACGCGTAACGTCAGGATTTCCCTGTTCCTGAGCAAATGTGGTCAGGAAAGGGGATGTGTAAACACAATTCTTGTTCTTGAGATGGAGAACTCGTCCAAATGCACTTTCAGAAGAAATGGCGCAGCATCGCTATTAACGAAGCTTCCAGTGAATGTCTGTTGATTTAAACAACAAAATTGGAATTTCAGGTGTGTATTTTCTTGCCATTTCTGTGGTGAGAAGCACACCATCCTGGATCAGTGAGATTTCAGAGTCGCTGGGACTTCTTTGTCTGTGTCCTTCCTCTGAAAGGGAAGGACTCCTGCTTCCGAAGGCTGGTTTGCATCTACTGTTCCTGTTCCCCTGGGATGGCGCAGCGTTGCCTGTGTCCTTGTGGAAATTTGAGTGTAGCACAAGCATTCACACCCCAAAGCGCTGTGGCAGTGACACGCTGGTTCTTTGTTAAAATTAATTTAAGCTATCAGCAAAGTCTAAAGAATGCCAACACTCACAGGATTGCAGAGTCTGCCGTGCAGAACATGAAGACCGTCCTTTTCAAAGAGGGCTGCCTTTAATGAATGGCGGTAGCCTCTGACTTCTCCTGAGGGCTGACTTTGGGCCACACATGCGATTACTGAGTGTATCAGTTCATTTCATTTTACAAAAATGCTATCAGGTGCTTACTCTTAATGTTATTTTTGCAAAATAAGAAATAGAAAATAGAGGGAATAAATAACTTCCTAACATTGCAGTACGCGGTGGAGAGGATTTGAATTCTGGATTGTGGGGCCCTCATAAACCCGTCCTAAGATTCCTGATCTCTCAACAGACTGCTGAGTAGTTATTAGATGGATCTGCTGAAGAAAACCCTTTTCAGAGTAACGTAAGAATTTTATTACAAATATTAATAAAATACAGGGTGCTGGAAGTGATATTCTTTGCGATTATGTAAATGTATGATGAAAGTTTTTTTAATGTGTTCTTTGAAAATGTTTTGAGGGAATCTGCAAGCAAAAACATTTGAAAACTCTTTAGTTTAAAAGTGATTTTGCAAGAGAATGATGGTAATAATCTAATTTGATTAGAAATTGAGAAAGGATAAAAAATTATTTAAATCTAATAGATGAAAAACAGTACTTTGACTCTCACTTTAACTCTCTGGAATATATCAATGCGATACTAGCCAGAGACTAAATAAGAGATTGTTTTCAATATCATCATGAAAATTACTTCCTTTATGAAATACAGAATCAGGAGTAATGTTGTTCTGAGAAAAATGTTATTAAACGAAGCAAGTGTGTAAGGCAGGCAAACGGGATTACACCTAAACGACCACAAACCCATCATGTAGAAGTTAAAGTTTAATGTCCTTTTTTCCTTGTTAATAATGATATAGGAAGCTATGTACTACTTTTTAAACTAGCATAAAAGGCCTATCATTTCATCCAGGATTATGACAGTGGATTAGGCAAGGCCCACAGGGAGATGATGGATGGTGACATGACTCCCAACCATCTATTGAAAATTTAAAGAAGTTTTCTGCTTTCAGATCCCTATCAGGTCCTCTACTTCACTGCAAGAGGCGGATTATTACAGTCCCCCAGGAACCCATCAGAGGGATCTCGGGGCAAAGAGGTTATGTGATTCAATTACAAGAATATTAGATGCTTATCCATAAGGAGCTCAGAGCTGTGGTCATTGAGGCCAGTTTTGGGGAGACAGAAAAGATGAGTAAGACATGTGCTAGTTCTTAAGGAGTTTATGGTCTTTTTAGGGAGAGAAGACAAAAGCGCATGAAGTAAAGAGAAAGTGGGGAGTGAGAGAGGATGTTGTCACCACATGGGTGCTGCAGTCAGTAAGTAATGAGTGAGTGCCTGGGCGAGAGCGAGAGTGGCAACAGTGGTGGGAAGTGTGAGACCAACGTGGTGCACGGATGGGAATCTAACGTAAGCATGCTAGTGCTCCCCCAAGAGGAAAGCAATGCGATGGAACAGAACTAAGAATGATAATTCAAGAGAACTTTCCTGAAATGCAAGAAGATTGAAAACCACGTATTGAAAGTTACCATGACCCTGAGAATATCAACCCAGAACAACCAACACCGAGACATATTCTAACAAAAGTTTTGGACTTAAAAAAAAGAAAAGCAATCTTCTGGACAAGAGGCAAAAGCAGCCATTGACTCAGAAAGGGAATTAGATTATCATCAGATTTTTGATAACACTGCTGAATGCTGGGAGAAAATGGAGTAGCATCTTTGAGATAGTCCCTTACTGAGGAATGTTCTAGAAGACTGAAATAGAGAGAGCACCATTGGGGCTGGTGTTGAGCTTTCAATATCAAGTTACTGTAGAACTAAGATTAAACAAGGGTTAACAAGGAGACAGGACAGTCATATGATGGCTATATGATCTGACAATGCAGGGAGGGAACAACCATAAAAAGAAGGGGGAAATGGGGAAAGCATATTGGAAAAAAAATTTTAAACAACTCTCAGAAATTAGATTGGGTGGTAGAGTCTGGTATTGCCGCTCTGAGACTGTCGTGTGTAACGTGGACCGAGGAATCGCCTTTTCATAGTCTCCTCATTTTACTTACCCGCGGGATAGACCCCCCAGACACGACATTGGCCTTTTATATCTCTCTTTTATTAGTTTAAAAAAATTTACCAGTAGCCATGCTGGGAGGCTTATCTTACACTGTATGACACTACTGCTTCTTGAGCCCCAGGTTTCCAGTTCTGGCCTCTGCTCATTCCTGTTGTCATTCTCGCCGTATCCCTGGCTGTCGGGTTTAGAATGTTTTTAAATCTCAAAGATTATTTATCTTCAGACTGCAGATAAGGACTTTTCATTTGTTTTATTAATGTCTAAATGTCTGTCCTGGACCTCTGATAGCTAGTGTCCATTTCCGACCAGATTATGAACAGAATTAATCCATCATTCCACCGGGACACTCCCTTCTGTTGAAAACCCAGACTCCCCTCCCCACTATGAATTTATCAGTCGTGATAAATGTTCAGCGTGGTTTATTTAAGGTCATTGAATGGCCAGTGGCTTAGTTCCCTTCTCTCCTTTTTGTACTTTCTATGGCAGAAAGGAGAAAATGTTGGGGGCCCCTTACTCAGAAGCATGTATTTTATTTTCCTTCACAGCACTTACCGTCATGTAACTATTATTTATGTGTTCATCAGATCTCTCCCCACGGCAGCAGGGTCCCTGTTTGTTTATTGCTGTTCCCTCAGCATCTGGCAGCAACGGTATCTTAAGAAATATCTGTTGAATGAATGAAATGCTTTCAGATATTCTGTATTTGTGATAAAGCAAATACGTATTTCCTAAGGGAAGGCTCCACTCAGTGTCCTAGGCTTTATCACAGACATCTACAATAGAGGGGCGAGAAGGACGGGGAATTTTCTCAAATTCCAGAGAAACATTTCCAAAGTGACTTCTGGTACCTCCTATTCTTCAGATTCTCTACACATCTTCCAGACTTGAGAAGGAAGCTTAATTGTTTTCCCACCAAATAGCTAGCTGTTGCATGATATTTCACCTACATAAATAAATGACAGCATAAAACAAATGCTAATATTTTAATAGATTGGGACAGGGTTACCATTCGACAATATTATATACCATCACAAAACATTATATTTTTGGTAAGAAAGAAAATTATTTTTTTCAGCTAAAGGAGAGCTACTTTATGCATAAAAAAGCAAATGCATAGATAAATTTTTCCCTTAGAAAAATAAATGAATGGAAGCATGCTATATTTATTGTTTTCACCTCGACTTTTAAAAATTTCATATTATATCTAGAAGGTTGTTCCATATCAATGCATACAGTTTCCTCATTTGCTATGGCTGCATATCATTTAATTGTGTGGATTTACAATAATGTATTTTATCAGTCACCCGTTGATGGACATTTAGGTAGTTTCTATTCTCCTGCTACTAGAGGTAAAGCTGCCATGATTTGTCGTGTATTTAGGTGATTCCAGAAATCTGAGATTATGTGCATCTGTGGTACCAATTCTGAGAAGTGGACTTTCTGGACAAAGGGAGTGTGTGTTTGGATTTCTATAGATTTTGCCAAATTGCCTACTGTAGAAGTTGTATCAAGTTACACACGCCAGCAATTTATGAGAGAGCCCCATAGCCACTCTTTAATGGGCACTTGGGACCTTATTTGTGGCCTGGAGGGGACTGTTAAAGGCACTGAAGCCTTGGATCCTTTCTGTAGTAAGGTGACCATAGTTTTGGAATAAAAAATGAGGATCCAGGCTTATGGAGGAAACAGGACAGAGTATTTGTACTTAAGGGAGTTGTGAATTTTCTGGAATGTGTGGCTACATTGCCAAGCTCAGATACACACATAAGTGTGTGTCGGGAGCTATAATTTACTGGGTAGGTGTCTATCATCTAAAGTAGACCTTGGCAGAATTTGTACTAAGATATTTCAGGAGTGGGAATGTGTTGTCCTTGGAGCTTCGGGCCAAGGCGCTCTTTGGCCACTGGACCAACTGATCCGTAGCTGGTTTTGTTTTTTTTGAAAGAAAGTGAGGGAGACCACAGATCAGGGAGTGATTTCTGTACGATCGATGAGCTCAGCGGTGGCATGGGTCCAATTTCATCATTAAGGCCATGTGTACATGATGTGAAAACAACCTGTGAATTCCGTGCGTTCAGACATTTGGTCTGTTGAGTGGGGGGCCGGACCGCGGGGCGGGGGGACGATCGGTTAAAGTGATTGTTAGATTTAATTGACTGGCTGCTTGAATTGATGAGACAGTTCCATTAAAATGGTCGATCCAATCAGGCATGTAAGATGATTGAAAACACAGGATCAATCACTTCTGGTTTAGTGTTTCATTCAGTGCAGGCCTAGCGGTGGGACCTACTGTGCAGTCTTCATGCCAAGTCCCTCGTCCTAGCACCTGGGTGGCCCGAGCATGACTTGGGCTTCCAAAGCGTGCCATTTAATCCTGGGAAAGCCCAGGCGGTGCAAGCAATTTGCCTCAATAATAATCGTAATAAATGCAGTTTACTCCTGTTTTTATTGTATTTTGAATCACAAAGGGATGGGGGTAGCATAATCGTTTTAAGAGTCGAGGTGCTCTAAGGGTCTTAGTCCTGCAGACACAGTGACGTAAATGTTTGTTGTCAGGATTTTACGGCGCATTCTCGTGTGCTCGTTGCCCAAGAAACTCTTGGTTAATTTCGTCAAAATTCAGTCAGAAACGACTGCCACGCATAAGACGGAGCCCTGCTATTGGTCGGCGGTTAAATAATGAGCATCGCATGATGATCTGAGGAACAGACCAGGGCTGCTTTTCCGCTGAAAGTCTCTCCAATGGGAAATAGGGACCTTTATAAAAACAGCTAAGCTTAGCAACGTGACATTTCATGTTATACATCACAGTAACGTTGTCTCATTGTGGAAGAAAATAGCCACACGAAATTTGGAAAGTAAAGAAAAAGAAAAAAAAAAAATCCCGAATCTATCCCTCTAGCCAAATTCTGATATTCTCCACTTGGAATTTTGGGGGTAAGAGGTAGGTAAAAATAAATCAAATGAACCTTGTATTTTAGGATTCTTTTCTTTTTATAAGATAAGAAAATTGTGAGGAAACTATCAAAAAGGCACTTAGGTACAAATGGTTGGTGCCTTTCCAATCCTAACTGTGTGCACAAATTTTATCAGAATCTTCTTTAATTTGGGGAAAAAGCTTTTCCATGCCTCTCATTCTTCAGATCAAAATCCTTCAGGTATCTGGGTCTTGATTCTCTCTCTTAGGAGGGAGAGTTGTCCGACTCTGCTTTTTGCAAACGTAAGGGAAAACACTACTTTCCTTGCTAATGTTTCCTGTTATCTCCTCAGCTTAAGAGAGACAGCAAGTTGTCTGTGTGTGACGGGAGTCTCTGTGAGACTGGGGGTCCAGGTTGTCTGCATGTGACGGGTGTCTCTGAGAGACAGGGGTCCAGGTTGTCCATGTGTGACGGGTGTCTCTGTGAGACGGGGGGTCCCAGGTGTCTGCATGTGACGGGTGTCTCTGTGAGACAGGGGTCCAGGTTGTCCATGTGTGACGGGTGTCTCTGTGAGACGGGGTCCAGGTGTCTGCGTGTGATGGGTGTCTCTGTGAGACAGGGGTCCAGGTTGTCCGTGTGTGACGGGTGTCTCTGTGAGACGGGGGGGGGGTCCAGGTTGTCTGCGTGTGACGGGTGTCTCTGTGTGACGGGGGGTCTGGTTTCAGTCATGGGGCCTTTGTGGCGATAATTGCCAATTAGAAGCTGCCCTGTCTTTGGGGATGGGGGTGAAGTGAGCCGAGTCTCTTTTGGCTTTCTGCTGCTAGTTCTTAGGATCGGAATTCTAAATAAAATCATCCTCTTAACCAGTGGCTATTTAAAAAGCCTGCTCCCAACACTGCACATGCACTTAATGGAGTTCAGTGTGGGCCAAACAACGTGTTCTGGAAAAACCGGGCTCTCTCTCAGTCAAAATAATTTTAAACACCTTTCTTAAATGAAAAAATGAACAAGATAAAAGGAGGGAGTGATCCCACACTTGTGCCACCACAGTCTCATTCACACAGTGAGTCACAGAGGGGAGACACCAACCATTCCATCCAGAACCCACTCTGAGCAGGCACTTCTCCTCGCCTCACCTTGTCTAAGGACGGGGTGGGAAACTGAGTCACCTGTGCCAGGAGGGAGAAACAGATCAGGGGAGAAGGGGTGAGGGAACAGAGGAGGACAGATTCAGAAAGGTCAGTTCCCCTTGATTTTTTTGGCATTTTTTTATCTTGGTAAAATATATAATACACAACATACAATTTACCATTTTAACAACTCAGTGGTATTAATTATATTCACAATGTTGTACAACCATCGCCACTATCTATTTCCAAAACTTTTTCATGACCTCAACCAGAAACCTTATAACCATTAAGGAAGAACTCCCCCTTCCCCTCCCTCCAGGGCCTGGGAACCTCCATCTGACTTTCTGTCTCAGCGGATTTGTCTATTCGAGGGGCCTCATACAGTGGACTCAGATAATATCTGTCCCTCTGTGTCCGGGTTATTTCACTCAGCATGTCTTCAAGGCTCACCCATGTTGCAGCGTGTGTCGCAACATCACTCCTCTTTATGGCCGAGTAATATTCCATTGCGTGGATACATCATATTTTGTTTATCCACTTGTCCATTGGTGGATGCTTGAGTTGCTTCCACTTTTTTCTATTGAAAGTGCTGCTACGAATATCAGCATACAAGTACCTCTGTTCCAGTCCCTGCTTTCGATTCCTTGGGGTGTAAACCCTGGAGAAGCAGTTTCCCTTTTAACCCTGACCTTCCTGGGCTGTCTCTAGATAGACGGGCTCCACAGTGCCAAGGTGGACAGGAGAGTCGGAGTCAGGAAAGCAAAGCAAGAGTTAGCAACAAAGGGTTTTGATTTTGTGTTTTAAACTGGAAACAGACTTTAGGGGAAAAAACGCAAATAAAATCAAGGGCTCCCATCCCCCCGTTCTCCTGCCTCCCCTCCCCCAGTGCGTCACAGCCACCCCCTCTCTCCTCTCAAGGATGTGGAGAGTGACTGGCCTCCTGTGTTTACAAGGCCGCTCTGCAATGCGATCACCCCTCCTGGACTTTATTAATGACGTTTATGGTTCCCATAATACCTGAACCACGTCGTTCTCTCAAGATCAGGCCTTGGAGAAGTCATTACCCTGGTGATCACAGCGAAACTGAATTCTGACGGGCTGCCCGCTGGTGCAATATGCTGTGAGTAACTCCCTGTGTTCTGGCAGTAAAAACAAATTAAATTAAAGATCCCTGTTCACCAAAGGCCTAATTCTAATTTTTGCAAAGTTTCCATTAAACAATATTGTCTACAGAAAGTACGCACTGTCATTCTCCCCCCGGGAACTAAATGGAAAGGAAATTCCAATAGGAGAATTATTAAATTTCCCCATTAATTTTGTGTTACACCCTCTAAGCGTTTATTAATAATATTAGGAAGATTTAAAGATTTGTCCTCTTTGAATTTGTAAAGCATTTATGGAAAGCAGATTTCACTGGGGAGATGTGAATTGCTGAAAATCAGAAATGAACAAAGCAATAGATTGAAAGAGAGTTGTTTCAGTAATAAATATGGTAATGGAGTTTCTCCCTTTTATTAATGGCGTGGAAACATTTCAGGGGATATTTTAATATTGTTTTCCCCTGTAAGAATCTCAGTCCAAGGGTTTGTTCTTCCAGCATTTAACGACAGTGATTTTCACCTTGCCTTTGGTTTAGCAGTTCTTGAAAACGGTGCGTGGGATCTGGGAAAAGGAAGTGAGGAGTCCACACTGCTGGGGGCATGGATGAAATGACCGCTCTGGGAGGGGGTGTGTGGGTGGGCTTCCCACACCATTGGTTGGCTGGTTGGTTGTTACTTCTAGCTTACAGGGAATTGTTCTGTTTCTTCCATTCCACTTTATTTGAGATGGATTCCAGGGTTCTCAGACAGGATTTCCTAGGTACATGGGAGCTGTCCTGTGCTTAAACATGAGAGTGGAAAAGTTGGCAGAACAAGAGAGAAGAATGTTTTGAGCATCTATCAAGTACTGGGGACTGTACAAAAGATGCTTTTGTGTATCTCTTTTTTATTTTGATTCTCACAGCACACTTTTTTTTTTTTTGGTGAGGAAGATTGGCCCTCGGCTAACATCTGTGCCAATCTTCCTCTATTTTGTATATGGGATGCTGCCACAACATGGCATGATGAGCGGTGTGTAGGTCTGTGCCCCTGATCTGAACCCATGAAACCCAGGCTGATGAAGTTGAGCACGTGAACTTAACCACTACACCACCACGCCGGCCACCACAGCAGACCTTGAAGGTAAGTATTTTTATTCTACATTATGGACAAGATAACTTGCCTTAGGTCACATAGCTTGTCAGTGGCAGAACTGTAATTCATTCATTCGTCCATTCGACATACTATTCTTTGGTACTGATTTTATGCTAAGCGTGGTGCTAGGCTCTGAGGTTAACAAGAGTGAACAAGGCAGATGTTTATTGTCTAGTGGGGGAGAAAAACAATAGAAGCAACTATGATAGAGATGGAGAGCCTGTTGTGAGAGAACACGGGTGCACCTTACGTTGGGCGGCCAGTCTGGCTGGGCTGGGGCTTAAAATCCAGTAGCGACCAATTCTGAACCCCGTTCTCTTTTCTCTGCACCCTGCTGGATGTACTGAAGCAGACGGGAGAGCCCACGAATCGCTCAGGGACTCAGGCCCCAAACCACCTTAACCCACCATTCCTACCGTGAGGGCTCGGAACGGACACTAGCCCCTCTGTCCTGCTGTTTCCAGGGTCACCCCTGCAGCGCCATTTAGCCTCTGGAGTCCACAAACCTGCAAAGGCCAGGTTTTAGGTGAATGGGGATCCTTAGGGGTAAGTGGGAGCTTAAATCAATCTGAGTGTTGGAGGGGTCGAGGAGAGTCCTCTCGAACTGTGAATTGTGAATCACAAGGATTGTGAATAAATCCTTGGCCAAACAGGCATTGTTTGTGCCCAGTATGGCTTGCCTACATCTGAATGAAAAAAGAGCAAGCTGTCGTCCAGGTGTTCCTAGCTATCTAGAGGAAAAGCTGTCTGCACCCCTCAGAGCCGGCCAGAATCGGGGCTTGGTGATACATCATTGGGGCAGATGAACAAGGATATCCCACCCAGGGAAACTGTGCAGAGATGAATTTCCCTGGTGGGCCGCTAACATCAGTTTCTAGAAGCTTAGGACTCAGAACTGTTGAGGAGCTGACAGATCAAAGGACTTAATGGTGGGCTGGCAGGCCCACGGTCCAGGTGGGCGGGGGCGTTTGACTGGGCGCTGTCACCTGATGCTCAGCTCAGATCCCTCAGGCCCCTGGCCTTCCTCTTCAGTCCGCTTTCTTCCTCTCTCCCCATGGGCATCTCCTTGCTTCCCTCTCTGAGTCCCTATGTGAGGGTGTATGTCCATGTTCTGCTCTGATTCCCTTTGATTCCTTCTAAGGCCTCTTCCTTTCCTCTTCTGATTTATGGCTTTCCTTTATTGAATCACAGTCTGTTTCTTAGGTTGGGGCTCCTCAAAGTGGAGGGAGCTGAAGATTGGTGTAAAAGTGAATTATTTGAAAGTGCTCTTGGGGAAAACTTGTAGGGACCTGAGGAGATGGGACCAGGAAGGGAAGGGGACCACAGTGACGGCGCGAGGTCAAGCAAAGCCCCTTGGAGGGTTACGTCTGCTCGGTGTTTGCAGGGACAAGGTAGGTAACACCTGGCCGCCATCCCTAGGAGGGGCAAGGAGCAGGCGTGTCTGTTTAGCTGCCTCCCTCAGTCACTGGTCAAGAGCTTAACCCAGGAACACAGAAGTTGCCAGGTGCTCCCAGCTCTTGGGGCACAATGGCCATGTGGGCAAAGAGATCCAGGTGCTGGCCCTTGGGAGTGAAAGCGCAGAGGCAGTTGGGGCACCAGAAATGGAAAAGGGCCTTGGTGGAGCAATGACAGTGTCTACTGCAGTGCAACAATGATATGCACACACACTCTTTGTATTTGTGTCATTTATCGAGATGTTTTATTACCTTTTTTCCCTTAAAAAAGAGCAGTCAAAATCAGAAATCCCAAGAGTCCCTTGCATCCCTATGTTCATCGCAGCGTTATTTACAATAGCCAAGATGTGGAACCAACCTAAATGCCCAGAAACTGATGATTGGATAAAGATATGGTATATATACACACTGGAATACTACTCAGCCATAAAAAAGGACAAAATTGGCCCATTTGCAGCAACATGGATGGACCTCGAGGGTATTATGTTAAGCGAAATAAGCCAGACAGAGAAAGACGAACTCTGTATGACTCCACTCATAGATGGAAGTTAATATATTGACAAAGAGAACTGATCGGTGGTCACCAGGGAAAAGGGGGGTGGGGGGAGGGCACAAAGGGGGAAGTGGTGTACCCACAACATGACTAACAATAATGTACAACTGAAATCTCACAAGGTTGTAATCTATCATAACATTAATTTAAAAAAAAAAAAAGAGCAGTCAACGTAGGGGGTTGAATGTTTCATATGTCCTTTAAAAAACAAAGTTTATTGATGTGTACTAGTCTTTTGTCTCTAGCTTTCAGTGATTAGGTTTTCTTTTTGCTGTTCCTTTACAGCAGTGCTTCTCAATGTGTGGTCTCGGGCCCAGCAGAACCAGTACCATGGGGCACTTATTAGAAATGCAGATTCTCAGGTTTCACCCCGGATCTATCCACTCAGAAACTCTAGGGGTGGGACTCAGAAATTCAGATTTTAAAAAGACCTCCTGGTGATTCTGATATTTCTTAGCATTTGAGAATCATGGCTTTATGGACTGGGCAAGTGTCACAGAGATAGGAAAGGAAAGAGGGAAACACATTTATTCAGCATCTACTTTATACTAAATAGAGTCCTAAGTACTTTATGTTCATGACAAAGGTTATTACTCATGACTGTACCACCTGTGAAGTCAATAGTGTAAGCCACATTTTCACTAATTAATAAGCAGAAAGTCAAGAAGGTCAATTGATTTGCCTAAGCTAGAATCAAGGTCTGGATTTGAACCCAGGCCTGGCTTTAAAGCTCAAGCTTTTTCCAGCGCATTGTGCTGCCTTGGGAAACCAGATGCCAGAGAGTGGTGTTCATGGTGAAATATAGAGACAAGCAAAGACCTATGAGCATGGCCTTGGGGAGGATGCAGTCCTACCTGGGGTGCCGGCTGTGGTTGGCACACATGCAGGTGGCGTGCCACAGAGAGCAGCAAGTCCCAGTGGAGGAGCAGGGGCAGTGCGGATCAACATCGCAATGGGTGTGAGACGAGAATCTCTTCCTCTCAAATATTCTGGAGAAAGCTGAGCCTGAAAGGGAGTTAGGCAGAAGCTAACCAGCTTCTGCTAATATGAGAATAGGGGCTGTCCCAATGGCAGATATTTGGCTTTGTGATAATAACAAAGTAATAATTGCATAATTGTGTGCTAGCAATGGTGCTGGTGGTGTGTTCATGGTGGAGGTGGTGGCAGTGATGGTGGAGGTGGTGGAGGTGATGGTGGAGGTGGTGGAGGTGGTGGAGGTGGTGGTCATGGGGAGGTGGTGGTGGTGGTTGTAATGGTTATCCGGCCTACCATTTACCAAGCTCTCATTAAACATCAAGTATTGTATTATAATGAACTTTACGTGTATGTCTCATTTAATCCTCATATCAACCCAACGGGAGGTGGGAGATGGAGGGTGCCATTATCACCATTTTACAGATGAAGAAATGGAGGCTTCTGAAAGGTGCCTACTTTCCCAAATTGAAAGCACAAAAGCTAAAATGGGGACAATCTGTGCCCTGATAATAAGGGTCAGCCCTAAAAGAGTGTTTGCTCCATGCCAGGTACTCTGCTTAGCATTTTAGTTAATCCTTGTAAGCCCTTTATTAGGCAGATATCATTGCCTAATTAAAATAAAATAACAGAAGCACAAGAGTGAGTGTTGCATTGCTCGTAGATTTCTAAGCAGCAGAGGCAGGAACTGACCCAGAGCCCACAATTGACCACTAAACTGTACTCTCTCAGCAGATATTCAGTGGGGAGTTGAATCTTCAGAAGATGCCTGATTCTTTGCAAGACTTCACGATGACTTACTGGATTTTTCTGGTGCTTCCCTAGAGAAATTGTTGCAGTTCCTGACTTTACAAGCCCCTGGGAACTTCAGTTCCCAATTTTCAGTTGCATCAAAGAGTTGCATGTGTTCTCAGTTCTTTACCTTTCCACATTTGGCACATGAAATTGCACTCATCCAGTCCAAATGCCGTACTAATTGACTGATTGAAACAGGATTCCATCTCAAGTGCGCTTTGTAATTGAGCGCTGTTCTCTGGCTATAGCTTCAGGTCATCCATATAAAAGAAAAGACAAATCCTGAAGTCTTATCTCTTTCTGAGAGAGTAACCATAATTTGGCTTATTTTGCATCCTACTAAAGTGGGTTCAAAGCCAGCGAAATTACAAAGGGCTCCGGCTGTCACTCTGGAAGACGCCTTTTTGTACGTCCGTCTGGAAAGGATTTGTTCCCATGGAGGCTTCTGTACCTTACAGATATCTGATGCTGCTCGGATGGGTGGGCTGGGACTCAGAAATCCTTTCATCCCTTTAAGACTTTCTTTGTTATTGGAGTACCCTTTGATAGTGTTTGACCTGTACTGACTTCTCTGAACACCTTTGGTTAACAATCCTAGTCTCATGGAAGAAATGTGGATGCTGTCTGGCAGCTTGAGAGGCAGCATAGCATAGTGGGTTGGCTGTGCTACTCAAAGTGTGGTCTGCCAGTGAGTGTTGGTCTAGAACTCATGGAGAGTTCCCAGGAGATCCAGACCTCACACCAGAATGTAAGTCAGGTAGGAAGTAAGCACACTGTTTAGCTGAGCTGATGTTTTCATAGCAAGACTTTCTCGATGAAGGAAGCACTGTGTAGATCTACAATCTGGTGTGAACACCTTATCTTCTCACAGAGCGGTATAAAAAAGTTTGAAGTCTAGCTACTTTGTTTAGCTGTAGTTTAGAACACAAATTCTAGAACCAAACGGCCTGGGTTCAAATCTTAGCTCTGCCACTTATTTATTAGCTGGGTGATTTGACGTGGGTTACATAAGTTCTTTGTGACTCAGTTTCCTCACCTATTAACTGAGAATAATATAAGTGCCTACTACTATTAAATACGTGTATATATATGATATATACCACATAGTAAGTACTACGCAAGTGTCAACAATAACAACAAAAACAGCAATAATGATATGAGTAAAACAAGCAGCATGGTCCCACAGGGATAGCTGGGTACGTCTCTCCTTTGAACCGAGATGATCGCAGGATGGTTGAGCTGGTGAGTTGGAGAAAGGAGACGCTGGGCTGAGCTTTGTAATTGATAAGGATTTGCTCTGCAGGGTGTTATTTGCTGACTCTCCAAATTGCGGGCCCTGCCCTCTTCTATCTCTGAACCAAGATGATTTGGCTCCCAATTAAGAAGTGACTGGGGCTGCGGAGGAGGAAAATGCTTGTTGCCTGTTGCGATGATTTGCTCAGTTGAGCGCAGGTGCCGCAGTTGAGGGCTCCGGGAAGACCGTACTTGTTATGCAGCAGGCACTCTATAAATATTTGTTGAATGAATAAATGAATAACTGTGAACGTCCCCAGCAACGCAAAATGGTTCACGCTGCGGATGATTTGAAGTCTATAAATTAGCAGGCTTAAGATATAAAACAAAGAAAGTGACTTTACAAAGATTCTCCCTTCATATTTGTCACTGTCTTAGCACTGGCTCAACACAGCTGCCAGGATTCTCTCTAGCTTTTTGTCCTTTTGTTTAAAACACCAGGTGAAAACTGAGCTCCAAGCAATTCACCTTTGATGTATCATGGTTACACTCTCATTACATTGTGAACAGAACTGGAAGTGTATCTTACAAGTTTTGTTTTGTGTCCTAGAATGAAAACTTCAACCTTTCCCCATGCTGAATACCGTTTACCTACGATGTTGGAAAGTCATGGCCTTCAGAAGCCCTGAGGGAGAAATTCTAAAGACCCCTAAAACCGAGAATTCCAGGAATATTGTATTTAATAAAGAGGGGCGGGAGGGGAAGCAGGCCTGTTGTTTTTATTTCCTCTCCTTTCCCCACTGGATAAATTGAAGATTGGCAGAAAATACCGGACTGAACCAGACACTGGATCCGGAGAACTTAGGTCAAGGAATCAGGCTACCTTTTGGAAACCTGATTTTGATTTTAGTTATTTTTTAAAATTAGTTTTAATTGTATTAAAATATGCATAGCATAAAACTTACCATCTTACCCATTTTTAAATATACAGTTCAATAGCATTGAGTACATTCTCATTGTTGTGCAACTGTGCCCACCATCCATCTCCAGAACTCTTTTCATCTGGCAAAACTGAAACGCTGTCCCCATTAGACAATAACTCTCCATTCCCCTCCCCTCGGCCCCTGGAACCACCATTTCACATCCCATGTCTGTGAATTCAACTATCCTGGATGTCTCATATAAGTGGAATCATACAGTATTTGTCCTTTGTGTCTGGCTTATTTCACTCAGCATAATGTCCTCAAGGTTCGTCCATGGTGGAGCGTGTGTCAGTACTTATATCCTGTTTAAGGCTGAAAAATATCCCATTGTATTTATAGATCACATTTTGTTTATCATTCATCTGTGGATAGACACTTGAATTGCTCCCACCTTTTGGCTATTGTGAAAAACGCTGCTATGAACGTGGTGTGCAAACATCTCTTTGAACCCTGATTTTAGTTGTTTTTAAAATGAGTCCTGATATTTTAATCTGAGGACCAGAGTACCAGTAGCCTAAGATAGTGACTTACAGTAGCTTCCCAGGTCTTTGTAATAGACAAATTTTGTCTTCTTTCTCTTCTCTCACCCTCTCTGTCTTTGTCTCTCTCTGTCTCTGTCTCTCTCTCTGTCTCTGTCTCTCTGTGTTTATGGGGGACATACAGGGAGAGACAACCCCTCCTACCCTCACAACTCCTTGCAAGGTGTGTAGATTTATCAAAGAACAAATAGGAGGGTTACCAGACATAACTGCGGAGAAATGGACCAGGTGGAAATAATGGATGAAGCTTTAGATTTAAGGTAGATCTACTGTAAATGTTAATGTCTTCACATGGGTAATGCTCTGACTTAAAGATAGATCCCCCGGATTTAATGGTTATTTTCATAAAATGAACTTACTGTCAGAGTGCAAGTCAGCATTGGTGGGTAAAGTAATCTGAAACAACGTGTTGTCCGGTCAAAAGAGGGAAACGTGAGATTCGGACAACGGAGCGTGATACGCTAAGGGCATCTTTGCAGAGCTGTGGGATTCTGATTTCACTTAAGAGAGAGAAAAGGCATGAAGTAAAGCTGGCCAAGGAAAAGAGAAAAGTGCATGTGTGTGCTGGAGCTCCATGGCTGCCCTGCCGGCCTCCCCGGGCGGGTAGGGCTTCCGGGGCTGGGTGACACCCATGATTTTGGAGTGAAGCTAAGGTGAAGGCAATGCTGGCAAATTTCTGGAGCCTGGAGGAAGCTCCCAGCAGTTGCAACTGTGCAATCTTTTCTCCCACTGACAACTTGCCTGGTCCGGGCATGCATGTCCTCAACTAGTGGGCAGTGATGTTGAAATGGAAATGGTTGTGTTTATAATTATGAAAAAATATGCAGAAGTAAAAAAAAGGCTGAAAAGAATTACGCCAAAATGCTCAAATTTGGTTTGGGCTGGTGATGCTTTTTCTTCTTTTAGTGAAAACTTTTTTTGTGTGTAATGGAAAGCACTGTATTTGGTAAATTAGAAAAAAAAAAAGACACGTCCATTTGACTTGATATTCTTAGACGACTACTGCTACTGCTAGTGCCAAGTCAAGGCCCATGCCCCTGGCTCTGGGCCTTCCCTGCAGCCCCCTTGCTCCTGCCCGGCCTGTTGGAGACTTTTGTCCTGACTGCACACTGACATTCGTTCTCTTTTCCTGAAAGGATCCAGGCTTCCTTTTGGGGAATCGCTTCTCCACCTCTGGATGCTCTCTTGGCATAATGGTGAGTAGCACCTGCCAAGAAGCCAAAGGGGCCTGGGGAATCTGCTTCTGCTGTCCTCCCTCTCTTCCCTCTGCTTGAGAAAAGGGGCAGACCTGGGGCTTGAGTCCAGCCATGTCGCTGGAGCCAAGCGGGAGCTGGAGCCGTGGAGCTGTGGAAGGGGGGCTGCCCCACGGGGGCTCACTCCAAGACAGGGCTTCTTTTTCTTTTCTTTTTTTTTTTTACAGGTTTATTGAGATATAAGTCACGAGTATACAATTCACCCATTTAAAGTGTGCAATGGTTCTTAATATATTCACAGAGTCGTACAACGATTAGTTTGAAACATTCTCATTACTCCAAAAAACAACATTGTACTCATTAACAGTCACTCCCCATTTCCCTCTGCCTCTCTCTCTCCCGACTAAGCTACTTTCTGTCTTCATCAATTTGGGTGTTCTGGACATTTCACGTGCAGTTGATTCTCGTTATCCGCGGTAGTTAGCTTCCGCAAAGTTGCCGCAAATACTGAATTAGTGAAGACTGAACCAGTGCCCTCCTGGGGGACGTACAAGGTCAGGTTCCTGTGAGCCTCTGGTCACAAGATTTTCATCAACAGATCAAATAGATAACCATGTTTTACGTGTGTTTCTGTTTAAAGACACCTTATTTCATATCTATTGTCCATTCACTAATATTCAGCCTCCAGTCAACAGCACTGCAGCTCATGCCTGAGCAAAGCTTGGCCCACACCGTTGTTTCTGTAAGGCACGGCCCGGCCTTCTTGCAGTAGAGACACTAGACGGCACCTCAGGGCTTCACTTAGAAGTCGTTTTAAGCATCAAAATCAGCAATAAAAAACATAAAACCATGAACCGTGACAATGTGACACCAAAAAGACCATGAAAAGGACACTTGTTTCCAATACGAGAGGTGGACCAAGCAGGCAGTCGCCTGATCACCTTCAGTTGGGAAAGTGCGTGTGAGGCAACTCAAACTTTTTGCCACTCTGCGTGTCTGTGAACGACCATGAAAGTGCCCCAAGCGCTCATTTTGGGGTTACAAATAAAATTTTAGTGAGTTGGCGAATTTGCAAAAATGGAACCTGAAAACAATGAGGATCAGTCGTAAAGGATATCATACAATATGTGGGCTCTCGAATGGCTTCTTTCACTTAGCAGAACGTTTTCAAGGTTCATCCACGTGTGGCACTTGTAGAGCTTCATTCCTTCTTATTGGCAAATAATATTCCGTTGGCTATTCTGAATAACGCTGTTATGTAAATTTCTGTACAAGAGCCTGTGTACATATGTTTTCACTTCTCTCGGATATGTAACTAGGAGTGGAATTTCTGGATCGTATGGTAACTCTAGGTTTAAACTTTTGAGGAACCGCTAAGCTGTTTCCCAAAACAGTTGTGCCATTTTGCATTCCCGGTAGCGCTGTAAGAAGGTTCCAGTTTCTGCACATCCTTGCTAACACTTCTTACTATCTGACATTTTGCCTGTAGCCATCCTACTGAGCATGAAATGGTATCTCATCGTGGTTTTAATTTGCATTTCCCTAATAACTAATGAGTTCTGGGCTGCCCGTGTGTGTGTACGTGTGCTTATTGACCATTTGTACATCTTCTTTGGAGAAACGCCTATTCAGATCCTTTAGACAGGGGTTCTAAACCTTTTTTGTGCCATGTACCCCTCACGCAGCCTAGAGAAAATCGTGGGTCCCTTCTTGGAATAAAACTAATGGATTTACAAAGAAAACCAATTACAATGTAATAAAGCTATTAAAAATATTTTAAAAGCCAAATGTGTCATATAGTCATTTTAAACCTCCTTACACATTAAACACAATTGAGAGGCAGATTTGTTACTGCCATAGTCTGAAGGTAGTGATGAGCGTTAATAATATTTGGAGATATCCACAACTGTAACAAATACAAACGTGTATTTAATGTTGATTGGTGTCAGAATCACAGCGCTAACCTTAATAATCAGTATTAGTCACTAATGTTACTAAGAAGTATTAGTCACTAATATTACTAAGGTTTGTTGCCTACACTCATAACTGAAAGAAATGCTAAATTTCAGTCAAAATGTAACGAAAAAATGGTGTAATTTTTTTCCCTTCTAAGGTCACAGACCCTTAGAATTCTATTTATGTCTCCCTTGGTGGGGTCCATAAATCCTGTGTTAAGAAACTGTCATAGAAGAACACAGCCCCTTCCAGAACCATGAGGCCCATCCAAGGATGGATCAGGGGAAGAAATACCCGAGCCCGTCCCTCCCGTCACACTCCAGTCTCCTGCCGTGTCTTCCATCGCCTGCACCCAACTGGAAGCCAAGGGCCAGGGAGTCGGGAGGGTGCAGTCCACAGGGGGCAGGGTCCTGTGGCGCGGGAGGCATAGATCAGGGGCTGGAAAGGCCATGGGAAGGGAGCGAGGGTGAGGTGAAGCGGTGGCGGTGGCACACTGAGATGAAGCAGCATAAAGCCTGAAAGACTCGCAACGTCCTGCTCTCTGTTGAGCTTCTACACCAGGAAACGAAAGAGAGGAGGAGGCTGCCTGCCAGGTGGAGTTGGGTGGAGAGCGGGGTTCCTCGCGTGCCTTTCTCCGAGATACCCTGGGAAACATCGCACCAGCTATCCCTCATTCTGGTTTTGGACACTCGCAATGCATACTAGCCTATTAAAGGTTCTGAGAAGAGCTGAGCCATGAGACTTTTTTGAATGTCTAATTTCCTCAACTTGTGGGAGCACAGACACGTTCCTCACAGCCCTCCTGCTAACAGCGCTCTGCAGAACACCAGCTTGGGACGTGCTGGTGCAGAGTCCCTTGATTTATACTCCTAGGTAGCTAGCTGGCAAGAATCTTTTACATCCCTTGTCTCATTTAGCCTTCACAGCATCCCTGTGACTTAGAATCTTGAGATTCAGAGAGGGTGAGTGTCTTACCCAAGATCACACAGCCAGTAGAACAGGAAATAGAAAAACCAGTTCTCCTGATGCCCTATAGTATAATAAATATCTTCCCCCATACCTTTCTCTCTTTTTCTTTTTTATTTTTTTGCTAATGCTTCATTTGTTCTCCAGACGTCACCCAAATGAACCCAGTTGCCAACTTTGCCCCCTTGTGGGGCAGCTCTGAAGATAATCAAGCCAACAGCTTTCTACCTCTGTGGCCTTGTTGTGTCTTCTGGCTCAGCTGCATCAGGAAGCTTCCAGTTTTTGATATGAGCCCAGAAAACGATTTTAAGAGGGAAAGATAAGGATTATCCTGCAGTTTTTCTTACTTGAAACTACTTCCACAGACAGTGTAAGGGAGAGGTTTCACCCCCATGCCGTCTTTCAGAGCACCTTCCTGCTTTTAAAAAGTGACTATTCTAGAAGGAGAGAAAGATGCCCAATGTAGCACTCAGATCGCGGGCTCACCAGTCTTTGCCCTCAGTAATAACGGGCTTTCCCTAAGGGGAATGTTCACAGGAAACGCTGTGTCCTGAAACGCACGGAACACTTTCATATTTGATTCTCTTAACAGTCTTGTGAGGTGGGTGGAACGATCCGGCTGAGCGAGGTCGCACCGGCTGCCCAGCCAGCAAGAACGAAAGCCGGGGCGTGTCGTGGGAAGACCTGGCCGTTCTGGTTCAGGCTCTCTCCACCTGCGCGAGCCTGCTGTGAACTGTGCGCAATAATGACGCGTCATGGCTGTGCAGAAGCTGTGAGGAGTGGCAGGTGGAGAGCTGGGAAGTTTTGAGCTGTGTTTTGAAGAGAGGGAGAGATGTGGACTAATAGAAAAAGGAAGTTAGGCATGCGTGCTGAGGGGCACTTGGGGCACCACATTGCTAGTGGGGGAGAAAGATTTGCTTGGCTATCAATTAAAGAATAAGCAGGCCACCAAGTGGTGCCGGGGAAAGGACAGTGCAGTGCTAAGAGATGGAGGGCTCCAGTCCCTGCTCCGCCACAAAGAGCGGTAAGAGCTCAGGCTGGGGACGTGGCCCCTTGTTGCCTACTTCTCCAGCTATTAAATCAAGGAGGGGGCTGGGCCTATAGAATGAATACAAGATAAGGTACGCAGGAGCAGCTGCTGAGTTAGGGCGACTCCATCTTCAAGTGGCTTAGAGTCTAGTGGGGGCAGCAGCCTGTGGCATGTAGGGGAATGCAGCGGGTAAACGTGGTGCGCTCTGAGGCCTCTCGCCTCATTTCCCAGAGATGAGGAAGGATTCCCAAAGAACTTGACGTGGAAGCTGGGACCTGAAGGATGAACAGGAGGTAGCTAGGTGCAAGAATGATGATGGGGAGTGTGGGGAACAGTGTTCCAGGGAAAAGGAACAGAATGCGCAAGTGCACAGAGGCATAACTCTTTTGAAGAATTAGAAGGGATTGACTTGAGACTAGGTGGGACAGGATTAGTGGAAGGTTTTGTTTTCAGCTCTCTTCTTTTGGTTTGTGTATTATTTTATTGAATTTTATAAATATGCAATTTATGCACATATAACATCCTAAAGGTATAAAAGAGTATAAAATGAAAAGTATGTCCTTCCTTTCCTTTGCGCCCTAGACTTCCATTTCTGCTTTTGAGAGACTATCATGGGTGTCAGTTTCCTTCAATATTTTTGGAGAAATTTTATGAATTTACATGCATATAAATGTGTTTCTCTATGAATGGGAATATTTTACACACCATTATTACTTAACTATGCACTTTGATTTTATTACTTAATCACATTCCTTCAAAGTCTTTCCATTCCTTTCAATGGCTACTCTGACAGGGGACAAAGTGGTCTCTCATAATTTTAGTCCCTGTTATAAGCAAGGTTAAGCTTCCTTTGGTATACTTCAGAGCATCTCCACTTTAAATTCTGTGGACAATCTGTTTATATATTTGCCCTTTTTTAATTGATTTGCCAGAACTTTTTACATATTGGGGAAACCAGCCCCTGTGATATGACTTACAAATATGTTTTTCTTGGTTTGACATTTTTCTTTTGGCTTTCCATTTTTTTTTTGTTTTGTTTTGATATTTTGTCATGCAGAGTGTTCCAATTTTTTGGTAGTTAAGTTTATTAATAATTTCTTAATGGCTTCTGGATTATATGTAATATTTTTAGGAAGATCTTATTCTAAGAAAAAGTCTCAATTTATTTTAGTACATTTATGGGTTCATTTTACATATTTCAAATTTTTACTTATCCATAATTTCCTTTTATTGTAAGGTATGAGTTAGAGACCTCAATTTCTTTCTTGTTTCCAGATGGCTGTGTATTTTCCCAACATGACTTACTTTATAAGCTGTCTTTTTTCCTCATTGATCTAAAGTGCCACCTTTATCATACACTAAATTTCCAGATGAGTTTGGATTTATTTTCAGACTTTCCATTTGATCTCATTATCTGTCTGTCTATTCCTGTCCTGGTACCACACAATTTAAATTTAATTTCGGTCACACGTATGTATCTAATATCTGGAACACCCGGCACGTTCTCTCGCGAGTCTCCTGCCCGCCGCCCTGAGGGAGGCGCCGCAGGGACCCATAGCTAGACAGCATCATTAGTCTTTCGCTCCGTTCGCAGGTCCTGAGGTCTAACTTTTCCTTCGGTTCTGTCTTCCACCGGCTGCTTCAAGGAATTACTGGATTACTAGCAATGAGCGATCTACCCTGTTTTTGATCTGCTTTCCCAGTGTCTTTATTGCCCCTTCCTGGACTCTGGGATGAGGGATGGAGAGGTTCCTGGTGGTGGAGCTAGCACTGGAGCCTAGGATTTCCTGACTCAGTTCTGGACTTACTGCTATTACTACTACTATGATGACGACTTTTATTAGTACTAATGTCATCACCCTCCCAACCCCCACTGGTCCTATTAAAATACAATGTGCCGGGCTCTGTGCTAAGTTCTTTACTGTCTTGGCTGTTTCATCCTTACCCAGTGCTCAGAGGAGATGGAGTGTATTTCTCTATCCGCACCTAGCTGTTGGTGGTCACTATGGCATGCATTCCACCCTCAAACACGTTCCCTTTATTGGCCACTTTCCAGCCTCTGACCAGGAGCCCAGGCATCCAGACTTCCTAGTGCGACAGCAGACAAATTGCTGTATGAGTGTGTTTTTATTTCCAAAGTTGTAAATTGCACCAAAATAGTTTTTATACAATTTACAACGTGTCTGACAAGAAAACAGGTTGTTGCTGCCAAACCCTGATTGTTAATTGAACCTCTATTTGAGTGTGGGGCACAATAAATAGGTCTGCCCATGGGGGGCATAAGGCAACAGTAGAGGCATTTGAGAATGTCTCCTGGGAAAGCCAGAAGGCAAAGAGTCTGCAGTTTTCTGGATGCTTTGCTTACGTTGGTTATTTTTGAAATATCTCTTAAAGGGCCCTTGCAGGGGAGTCAGTGAACTCACGGCTGCCATTTTGACAGCAGTCAAGTAACAAAGCAGTTCTCTTGAGCCACAGGGGCCAAGTTTGGGTTTGATTTGACATTAATAGGGTTTGGTAATCCCTAGGTCACCCAGGTTTGTCATCCCCATGCCTGAAAAGTCATTTTGCAAAAAAGAGAGGACTTCCCCATCTTGTTGGGCCCTTTGCTCAGTGGTAGCTTGTTGGAGAATAAGGATGTTTAGCATTTTCACTGATGCAGTGAAAGAAGCCCCCACGGGCAGCTGTGGTCTGAGTCTTGGGTTGCTTTACCAGTGACATGATGTCAGAAGCCAATGGCAGTTGGGCAGTTGATCCACAGCGTCCCTAGGTCAGTGGGGCCGAGGCTGCCCGGAGTTCCCAGCAGGGATGTGGGAGCTGGTGTGTCTGTGAGGAAGAGCATCATGGCTGGTGTGCCGTGTTAGTTGTGAGAAGAGACAGGAGCCAGCAGAGACCAGGAGACACTGGCCTGAGTCATGAGCCCTGTAGGCCCTCAGGATGTGGATGGCCACTGTGAGCCCTGAAGGCTGGTGTCCACGCAGCTGTGGGCTCAGTGCTGTGGACACCCCAAAATGTTCACCATTTCTTACATTTGTCCACGATCTCCCCTGAAATTCCAACGGTCCTGCCATCTGGGTGTTACCATTCCTTACTTGCCGATACAGAAATTGAGACCCGGAGAGGCTAGCTCGCTCAGAGCTGGGGGACGGTAGGCGAGGCATGCCTACTGAGCTGTTTTTCTGACCTTCACTGTCAGAATTCAATATGAAGATAATCCTCTAGATGAGAAAACGAGAAGGGATATTTTTTTCTAAATAAATCTAAATGTTTTGCCTTTTAGAAAGTCTGTTCCTCCAGCCCGATGTCTCCCACAGATTCCACACATGCCTTCTGAAAACGTGAACTCTCTAGGAGCGCTGGGAGGGAATACTCCTCCTCTTTTATTTTTCCACAATTAATACAAGACTCTCTTTAACACACATTTCCCATCACCGCCCGGGCACTGGCACTGTGTAAATTATAGGATGTGAGGACACAAAACGTGACATATTTTTAAGATGTTTCTATGTGGAGACTTTGCAAGCAATACATTAAAATATCCGATAGGGCTGTCCTCCAATTATTGCTCACATATTCATTTTAAAGAAAACTTTCCCTGCCCAGAAAATTACTGAAACTCTTCTTTGTGATCTTCAGAGTCTGTGGTCCACTCTTCGGAATTACCTCATTAATAGCAGATTTTAGGCTTTTGAGGATAGATTGACTTTTGGAAGCTGGAAAAATCATTTAGAGCTAAGTCTGGTAAATAAAGGGGGTGATATAATTTTGGTTTTTAAAAAATGTGCTGTTATAGAAGAGAATGGTTTTTTTGCATGTTTTAAGTATATCTCCGAAGGTGGTTCCTCTGCTTTACCAATGGGGGAAGGCTAGCAAGTGGTGTAAAACTATGAAACAATTTATTTAGAAAGATGAATTCTGGTGTGTTTGTCAAAAGAAGTCACTATTATTACTGGTATAGTTATACCTACGCTTCGAATTTAGAAGCTACTTCTCAGCCAGCATATTATAATACGAGATAGAAAAAGTTTTCCATTTTCAATTTTTCTCATGTCAGCAGTCAACTTGAATTTCTCATAATTCTTAGTTTATCACCAAGGATTTTGACAGGGCTGCCCGAGAGTCACATATGTGGTGAGACAAGCACGTGGCTCAGCTAAGCAATCTAGGTCTTTGCTGTTGAGAAGAAAACACATAGCTGTAGGGTTTCGACCAGTCCTTTCTGTTCAAAGTATTCAGAGAAGGGAAAAACTATTAAAGTTCCTCTAAGCTGAGGGCTAAAATAACTCATATTATTACAAAATCAGTTCAAATGCTTTTATTGTAGGCCAAAGATTCGTTCAGTTTAAAAGGACACTAAGAAATGCTAGTGGAGTGAGTGACGCTAACAGCCCTGTGTTATGGTCACCAGAGAGCGCTTACCTGCAAGAGGAGAAGGGAGGTCCCCAGGTTACCTTTTATTTGGGAGACAAGAAGAGAGAGAAATCTTGACCAATCAGATGAGAGTCTTGCAGGAACTCAGCTTTTCAATAGTGACATCTGCATTTCTTTTCTTTAACAAACGTTTATAGTATCCCTTGCTTCTTGGAAGAACAAAGTTGGGTACATCAAATAATGAACCCAAACCAACAAAATATCTGAAGAACTTGTTGGCCTTTTAGGACCAGGCTCCACTTGACATTTCTCACACTTGTTTGCACTTGCGAACTCTCGCTTATTTCCTTTCTCAGCTGGAAATGCTGAAATAATTATCCCGTTACTAAGTCTGGTGCCTGGATGCTTTGGGGTTTGTCTTTTTCTCCTTAGTCTTGTAATTTGAGGGGCCACCATTTAGCAAAGAGATTAAGGCACTTGCCATGTCTTAAGAAAGCCAAGGTTTTTGCTTTACTGGAACTTATACCCTGAGATGGAAGGGAAGATAGAAAATCACAAAGAACACTGTAGCTGAAAATGACAATTTCAAGTACTGAAAAGTGCTGAGGAGGCAGTTATCATCGTGAGCAACCGGCACGTGGAAGAGACTCTTCTAGATCATGGATGGTATTATTGAAGAGGTGATGTTGGAACTGAGATCCAGAGGGTCCGTCAGCAGAGGGAACACACACACAAATGCTGGGGAGGGGCGGGGCTGACCCCGATGTGGGAGGGCCAAGAAGGAGGCCAATGTAGCTAGAACAGACAGCAGCAGAAAATAAGAGGAGATGAAGTCGAAGAGTAGGCAGCGGCCAGGCTGCAGTGCCTAACAGTCTAGGAGATATTAGACGCTTAGACATTATTCTTAGAATGAGGGGAAATCAATGGAGCTTTAATTTATGTTTAAAAAGATTTCTTCGGCTGCTGCGTGGAAATGGATTGCTCCACTGTCCTTGTCCTTGTTCCTCTGTATATAATATGCCTTTTAAAAAAAATGTTTTTAAGATTTTCTCTGTATCATTTCTCTTTATCATTGGTATTGAGGACTTTCATTATTGTGTGTTTGGTGTAGTTTTTCTCCTTGTTTCTTTGCTTCTTGGAGTTTGTTGAGTTTCTTGGAGTGTGTATTACCTAGGTATAAAAATTGGTGCCTAACTACAAAGAGGAGAAGAGGGCTGAGGGTCAAATTCTAGGGCTCTGCAATATTTAGAAGTCGAGGAGGGAAGCAGCAAAGAATCCTGAGGAGGAGGAAGAGTCGATGACGTAGGAGGAAAACCAGAGGAGTTTGGTGTCACTGAGCCAAGAGAAGAAGTGTTTCAAGATCTGGCAATGTAGAAATATTTATTGAGAGTAATTTCAGTGGAAAGCAGAGACCAGTGGCCAAATCTGAATTGTGTTTAAGTATAGATTATTCTTCCAAAAAGCTGGCTGAACAGAGGAGAGAGTTAGAATGGTATCTCAAGGCAGACTCAGTGTCAGGAAAGGAATTTTACAAGCATGAGAGAAACTTGAGTGTATTTATAGCAATAGGGGAAAGAAAAAATAGGGAGAAGTTGAAGATATAGACAAAAGGAGATAATTAATAAAGGAGACTAAACAGCACAGAGAAGAGACACAATCAAGAGTACGGGAGTGGTTTTGTTTTGATGAGAAGAAAGGATGTGTCATTCTCTGAGTCTGGAGGTGGGATGTGTAGATGGGGACAGATCGTTGAGATTGATGCCCTCAAATTTCTTAATGAAGCAGGTGACAAAGTTCTCTTCTTAAAGTGGAAACTTAAGTTTTAGAAGAGAACAGGAGAAGAATGTAAAAATTTTATATATCACTAATGGAATCAGAAGTCAAACTGCCCAAGGAGAAGTAAATGACATGTTGGGTCATGCCGAGTATCCAGTTGAGCATGGAGTCCGGAAGTGGGGATGGTTGGCTGGTGCTCTTTTGCGGCTCAGCAGCCTCAGTAAGGGAGCTAAGGCAGCCAACTGTGGGATGGTGGCAAAAGCACAGGGGTGTGAGGAGCTACGGGTGATACTGAAAATATGTTTCAGGTGGTCAATAGCATCAACTAGGCAGGGCTGAGAAGTAAAGACAACTGTTTCTGGGGGGGGTTAAAGGGGTCCTGGGACCTTTTTTGAAAAAGGGATGATAAATCAGAAGAGTACTTTGTATAAAGGTAACCTGAAAAAACATTTGTTCTCCACCTGCCTACTGTAGTCATTGCAAGGTGTAAATGAGTTCATTCATGCACAGTGCTTTGACTACTGCCCCCACATAGGAGGAGCCCAGTAAAGATTGTCTTGTGGTAGCAGATGCTATTGGTACCCTGCGCTACAGTCCCCTGGCCTCCTCTGACTTTAGCTGCAGCTCTGGTCGGCTGTGCCCCGGGCGTGTCCGTGGTCTCCACCTCCCACCTGCTACCTCAAGGGCGTGTAGTGTCCTTTCTCCAAAGCAGCAGACACTTGCTCACCTTGTGCCTATGTGCAGCTAGGAAACAAAGAGGGTACTGGAGTTGTATGTAAAAGGCCCAGCCTTTTGTCTTTCAGTGGGAGGTGCATTCTAGATGGTTCCTCGGATGGTCTTTAGAGGGTCTTTAGCATCTAGGCAGATGGTCTACCTGTGTGAGCAGAGTTGCTCACCGGGGTAACCAGCTCTAGATCACGCACTATATTGACTTTTCTCCTTTTGTCTGTCTCTTTCTCTCATCCTTCACTTCTGCTTCCTGAGATTATAACTCAAATAAACTATTTACACTCCAGTCCACGTCTAATGCTCTCCTTTTAGGGTAAGTTAGGGCAGGGGAAACCCAAACTAAGAAAACCATTATTAGTGTTATTATTATTTTTAATGTTATGGTTTTTATTGTTATCTGTTATTGTTGCTATCTATTCTAGACATCTAGAAATTAGTACAAAATTTCTAATTTCTTTTTCTGGGCAGGAAAGAATCTAAGTCCAGACAACCAAAAGGCTCATAAAATATCAAGCAAAATTCTTGAAAGTGACCAACACCTAGACATAGCCTTGTGAACTTCTGAAGATCAAGGGGAAAAAAATCCCAAAGACATTTGGACAGATAAGCTTGTTGACCAGATAGGAAGAAAAATTAAACTGCTTTCGAAATTCTCCTCTGCACAACTTAGTGGCAAGAGAAATAACATCTGCAAAGCTTGGAAGGAAAAAAGACTGCATTCTAAGAAACCTGTATCAGGAAAGTTGTTGTCCAAGTGAAAGGGCAATGGAAAAATATTCTTAGATATGCAACCCACCCTTATAACCTTCTAAACAAAGTTAGTCAAAGACGTGTTTTAACTGTTGGTGGAATGAATCAAAATGCACAGCTCTAGAATGTGGAAGCCATGACAGTGACCATAAAACAAGCACAAAGAAAATGAAGTCTAGATGATTGTTTTATACATGGTTATAAAACTGAATGGAAGTGTAAAAGCAACTCTTAAAAACGGACAGTGTTCTAATTATAATCATTTGGGTCTAAATGGATTGTTACACAAAAACAAAAATTAAGAGTCAGAATGGTGGGAGAAAATACATTTTCCTCATTGTCCCCAAGAGGGATGTGATTTCCCTCTTAATAAAGATAAATGGAGAAATGTATTTTCCAGGATGTAATTTTTAAACCTCAAAATAAGAACTAGTTGAGCTAAAAACAGGATGCATACTTTCCAAATTACTAAAGAGAAGGGCAAAGAAAACAAATTTCATCATCAAACATACTCATCTAGCATGTTAACATTTTTAGTCTTTAATCTTCTCATCTCCAGGGACTTCTGTGACTCGTCATCCCTCCTGGGTCTTAGCATCACCTCCAATATCATTAACTCAAGTGCCCAATTTCTGACCGCAACTTCCTCCCTTTCCAGCTCGGTTTTTTAATTAAAACCACTAAAATAGTTCTTGTTCTCATTGTGACCTCCAGCCCCTTTACCTTTTATCTCCCTGCCCCTCAGCCCTCTCCTTCCTTCACTCTGCTGCCTATCCCGCTTAGATTCCAGGGGCCATTATTTTGGCAATACTAACGCCGATACCTTAAGCTCCCTTGTCCCTTTGGGCTTTGGTTGTGCTCATCTGGCTGAAATCCAGTCCCAGAGCAATTCACTATTTGCTTCCTCTCTCTCTGTATTTAAGCAGCTGGAGAAACACAGACCAGGGCAGATTCTACCATCATAAACTCATGACCATCAATCTTGAATGGGCATGACAGTACCAGACGATCCTTTAGATATCTCTGATCAAAGATAAATACAGAGACAGTGTCAAGATGGTGGCATAGGTGGACTCTGAACTCACCTCCTTCCACGGAAACAATGAATTTACAACTGCTCTTAGGACAATTACTCCTAAAAGAGAATTGAAAACTGGATAAAAAGAACCCTGACAACAAGGGACAGTGTTGACTGAGATGAAGGAAGCAGAAACTCCTTTCTGGAGAGAAAAAAAGCATCTCAGTGAGAGGCTGGGTGCATCTCGGTGAGAGGCAAGACTTCTCGAGGGACTGAGACATTGGTGGCAGCCATTATTGTGACCGAGTGCAGGACTGCTGACACAGATGTTGGCAGATAGCATTGGAGTTTGTCCCCTGGCCTGTCATAGAGGCCAGGGGTCTGCCACACCCCCTAGAGCACCAATTTAATCTAGTTCAGCCAGGGCAGCCTGCTCTAGGGACTGGCTCCACCCAACAGGAAGCCCTTGGGCAACTTGTGGTCCCACATAGACAGGGTGCCTGGAACATCTGCAGCTGGGCAGGTGGGTCTGCCTCTGCCAGGCAGGGCATGCATGAGGGCAGGCCTGTATTGGTGGAGTGTTTGGAGTCTCCACAGTGGGGCAACTGGGTCCACTTCAGGACTGTGTTGATGGAGTGTGTGGCCCTGAGGGCAGTAGGGCCTGACAACTTCAGTAGACTTGTGCTTCTCCAACAGCCACAGAGGGGATCAACTCCACTATCCAAAGCCTGAAACAATTGGGTTCTCCCATGCCTGGGGCTAGCTCCACATGGTTGTATTCCTGAGAGAGCTGACAACAACAGCTTTGCAGGCTGGAGGCCTACAGCAATTGTAATCCTCTGAGTTTAGCAACCAGCTACACTGGGGGCCTACTCACTTAACAGAAAAACTGCAACAGGAATGTGATGTTAGACCTTGCAGCTAACTGTGCTGGGGCTCCCCATGCCCAATAAAGTGACTGAAGGGTCCATAGCAGCCACACTCAGCTGAGCATTACAACCAGCCAGCTGGGGGGACAGCCTAGCCTCCCTGGGCACCTGTAGCAAGAGCAACCCTGTCACAATAGAAGGACACACATAGCCCACACAGGGGTCGCTCCTGGAACATTTGGAACTGGTGACGAGATGGAAGCACACTGCTGGGCCTCATAAGGCATCACTTATGAGACATAGCTGATCCACCTAATACATAGATATAAGCACAGAGAGAGAGGAAAAATCACGAGACAAAAGAATACATTCCAAGTGAAAGAACAGGACAAAATCTCAGCAAAAGAACTAAATGAAACAGAGATAAACAAGCTACCTCAAAAAGAGTACAAACTAATAGTCATAAGGATGCTCACTGATCTTGGGAGAAGAATGGATGAACTCAGTGCAAACTTCAGTAAAAATGGGAAAATATAAAAAAGAAGCAATCAGAAATGAAGAATACAATACTGGAAATGAAAAATTCACTAGAGGGACTCAATAGCAGAGTATATGACACAGAAGAACAGATCATCAAGTTGGACAAAGACTAGAGGAAATCACCCAAGCTGAACAGATAAAAGAAAAAAGAATTAAAAAGAATGAGGACAGTCTAAGGGACCCCTGGGACAACATCAAGTGCACCAACATCTGTATTATAGGTGTTCCAGAAAGAGAAGAAAGAGACAAAGGGGCAGAGAACCTATTTGAAGAAATAATAGCTGAAAACTTTCCTAACCTAAGGAAGGAAACAGACATCCAGGTACAGGAAGCACAGAGAGCACCTAACAAAATAAACCCAAAGAAGCCCACACCAAGACACATAATAATTAAAAAGTCAACAATAAAAGATAACGAGAGAATCCTAAAATCCACAAGAGAAAGGCAACAAGTGACATACAAAGAAAACCCATAGGGCTATCAGCTGACTTCTCAGCAGAAACCTTACAGGCTAGAAGGCAGTATCATGATGTATTTAAAGTGCTGAAAGGAAAAAACCTACAGCCAGGAATACTCTACCTGGCAAGGTCATCATTCAGACTGGAAGGAGAGATAAAGAGTTTCCCAGACAGGCAAAAACTAAAGGAGTTTATAACCAAGAAACTAGCCTTACAAGAAATGCTAAAGGGACTTAATTAAGTGGAAAAGAGAAGACCACAAATAGGAATAAGAAAATTATCAAAAAAAAAAAACCCAACAAACAATAAAATCACTGGTAAAGGCAAATGTACAATAAAGAGAGCAGACTAGTCACCTATGAAGCTAATCTGAAGATCAAAAGACAAAAATACTAAAATTATCTATTTCCATGATGAGGAGAATGAATATGCATGCACAAAAAAGAGGCTAGATACAATATCACAAACATAAAATGTAGGGGGAGAGGAGTAAAAGAGTAGAGCTTTTAGAAAGGGGTCAAACTAAAGAGACCATCAACATAATATAGATTGCTATATACATAGGTTATTATATATGAACCTCATTGTAGTCACAAACCAGAAAATTCTAATAAATACACAAAAAATTAAAAGAAAGGAGCCCAAACATAATACTAAAGAAAGCCATTAAACCACAAGGCAAGAGAGCAAAAGAAGAAGAAAAGAACAGAGAAGAACTTCTAAAACATCCATTAAAAAAGTAACAAAATGGCAATAAGTACGTTCTTTTCAATAGCTACTTTAAATGTCAGTGGACTAAATGCTCTAATCAAAAGGCATATGGTGGCTAATTGGATAAAAAAATAAGACCTATATATATATGCTGCATATAAGAGACACATTTCAGAGCCAAAGACACTCACAAATGGAAAGTGAAAGGATGGAAAAAGATAGTCCATGCAAATGGGAATGAAAAGAAAGCTGGGCTAGCAATACTTATATTAGACAAAATAGACTTTAAAACAACTGTAACAAGAGACAAAGACGGGCACTACATAATGATAAAGGGAACAATCCAACAAGAGGACATAAAACTTGTAAATATCTATGCACCCAACATAGGAGCACTTAAATATATACAGCAACTATTAACAAACATAAAAGGAGAAATAGACAGTAACACAATAATTGTAGGGGACTTTAACACTCCACTTACACCAATGGATAGATCATCCAAAAAGAAGATCAATAAGGAGACACTGGGCTTAAATGACACATTTGACCAGATGGACTTAGTGGATATACATAGAACATCTCATCTAAAACCCACCAAATACATATTCTTTTCAAACGCACATGGAACATTCTCCAGGATTGATCACATATTAGGCCACAAAACAAGTCTCAATAAATTTAAGAAGATCTAAATAATGCCATACATCTTTTCTGACCACAAAGGTATGAAACTAGAAATAAACTACAGGAATAAAACCAGAAAAGCCACAAAAATGTGGAGATTGAACAAAATGCTACTGAACAACGATTGGATCAATGAAGAAATCAAAGGAGAAATAAAAAAATTCTTGGAGACAAATGAAATGAAAATACGACATTCCAAAATCTATGGGATACAGCAGAAGTGGTTCTAAGAGGGAAGTTTATAGCAATTCAGGCCTACCTCAACAAAGATGAAAAATCCCAAATAAACAATCTAACGGTGCATTTAAAGGTACTGGAAAAGGAAGAACAAATGAAGTCCAACATCAGCAGAAAGAAGGAAATAATAAAAATCAGAGCTGAAATAAACGAAATAGAGACTAAAAAAAAAATAGAAAAAAATTAATGAAACTAAGAGCCGGTTCTTTGAAAAGATAAGCAAAATTGACAAACCCTTAGCTAGACTCCACTTACACCAATGGATGGACCATCCAAACAGAAGATCAATAAGGAAACATTGGCCTTAAGTGACACATTAGACCAGTTGGACTTAGGTTTATACAGAACATTCCATCCAAAAACTGCACAATACACATTCTTTGCAAATACACACAGAACATTCTCCAGGATGGATCACATGTTAGGCCAAAAAACAAGTCTCAATAAATTTAAGAAGATTGAATTAATACCAAACATCTTTTCTGACCACAACAGTATAAAACTAGAAATCAACTACAGGAGTAAAATTGGAAAACCACAAATATGTGGAGATTAAACAAAGTGCTACTGAACAACGATTGGGTCAATGATGAAATCAAAGGAGAAATCAAAAATTACCTGGAGACAAAAGAAAACGAAAATATGACACGCCAAAATTTATTTGATACAGCAAAAGTGGTTCTGAGAGGGAAGTTTATAACAATACAGGCCTACCTCAATAAACAAGAAAAATCTCAAATAAGCAATCCAACAGTGCACCTAAAGGAACTGGAAAAAGAATAAAGCCCCAAAATCAGGAAAAGAAAGGAAATAATAAAAATCAGAGCAGAAATAAATGAAATAGAGACTAAAAATACAATGGAAAAAATCAATGAAACCAAGAGCAGGTTCTTTGAAAAGATAGATGAAATTGACAATCCTTTAGCTAGATTCACCAAGGGATAAAGAGAGAAGACTCAAATAAATAAAATCATAAATGAAAGAGGAGAAATTACAACAGACACTTCAGAAATATAAAAGATTATAAGAGAATACTATGAAAAGCTATATGCCAACAAATTGGATAATCTAGAAGAAATGGATAAATTCTTAGAATCATACAACCTTCCAAAACTGAATTGAGAAGAAATAGAGAATTTGAATAGGCCAATCACCAGTAAGGAGATCAAAACAGTAATAAAAAACCTCCCCCAAAATAAAAATCCAGGACCAGACGGCTTCCCTAGTGAATTCTACCAAACATCCAAAGAAGACTTAATACCTATTCTTCTCAAAGTCTTCCAAAAAATTGAAGAGGAGAGGAAGCTTCCTAACTCATTCTACAAAGCCAACATTACCCTCATACCCAAATCAGAAAAGGATGACACAAAAAAAGATTACAGGCCAATTATCAGTGATGGATATCAATGAAAAAATCCTCAACAAAATACTAGCAAATTGAGTACAACAATACATTAAAAAGATCATACATCATGATCAAGTGGGATTTATTCCAAGGATGCAGGGATGGTTCAACATCTGCAAATCAATCAATGTGATACACCACATTAACAAAATGAAGAATAAAAATCACATGATCATCTCAATAGATGCAGAGAAAGCATTTGACAAGATACAGTGTCAACTTATGATAGAAACTCTGAATAAAATGGGTATAGAAGGAAAGTACCTCAACATAATAAAGCCTATATATGACAAACCCACAGCTAATATTATTCTCAGTGGAGAAAAACTGAAAGCTATCCCTCTAAGAACAAGAACCAGACAAGGATACCCACTCTCACCACTCTTTATTTAACATAATATTGTTATGTATTGGAAGTCCTAGCCAGAGCAATAAGGCAAGAAAAAGAAATAAAAGGGATCCAAATTGGAAAAGAAGAAGTGAAGCTGTCCCTATTTGCAGATGACATGATTTTACATATAGAAAATTCTAAAGAATCCACCAAAAAACTTTTAGAAATAATAAATGAACATGGTAAAGTTGCAGGATACAAAATCAACATACAAAAGTCAGTTGTGTTTCTATACACTCACAACAAAGTAGCAGAAAGAGAAATTAAGAATATAATCTCACTTATAATTTCAACAAAAAGAATAAAATACCTAGGAATAAACTTAACCAAAGAAGTGAAAGACTTGTACACTGAAAACTATAAAACATTGTTGAAAGAAATTGAAGAAGACACAAAGAAATGGAAAGATGTTCTGATCTCTTGGAATGGAAGAGTTAACATAATTAAAATGTCCACACTTCCTAAAGCAATCTACAGATTCAACACAATCCTTATGAAAGTTTCAATGACATTTTTCACAGAAATAGAACAAATAATCCTAAAATTTACATAGAACAACAAAAGACCCTGAATAGCCAAAGGAATCCTAAGAAAAAAGAACAAAACTGGAGGTATCATGCTCCCTGACCTGAAAATATACTACAAAGCCATAGTAACCAAAACAGCATGGTACTGGCACAAAAACAGATACACAGATCAATGGAACGAATCGAGAGCCCAGAAATAAACACGCACATCTATGGACAGCTAATTTTCGACAAGAGAGCCAAAAGCATACAATGGAGAAAGGAAATTCTCTTTAATAAATGGTGTTGGGAAAACTGGACAGCTATATGCAAAAGAATGAAAGTAGACCATTATCTTACACCATAAACAAAAATTAACTCAAAATGGATTAGACTTGAGTGTGAGACCTAAAACCATTAAACTTCTAGAAGAAAACACAGGCAGTAAGCTCTTCAACATTGGTCATAGTGGCATATTTTCAATTACCATGTCTGACAGGGCAAGCGAAACAATAGAAAAATAAACAAATGGGACTACATCAAACTAAAAAGCTTCTGCACAGCAAAGGAAATCATCAGCAAAATGAAAAGACAACCTAACAACTGGGAGAAGAAATCTGCAAACCATATATCTGATAAGGGACTAATGTCCAAGATATATAAAGAACTCATACATCTCAACAACAAAAAACTAACCACTCAATTAAAAAATGGGCAAAAGATCTGAACGGACATTTCTTCAAAGATATATAGATGGCCAACAGGCATACGAAAAGATGTTCAACAACACTCATTATGGGGGAAATGCAAATCAAAACTACAATGACATATCACCTCACACCTGTCAGAATGGCTATAATTAACAAGACAGGAAAGAACAAGTGCTGGAGAGGATGTGGAGGGAAGGGAAATCTCATACACTGCTGGTGAGAATGCAAACTGGTGAAGCCACTATGGAAAACAGTATGGAGTTTCCTCACAAAGTTAGGAATAGAACTACCGTATGATCCAGCTATTCCACTGCTGCGTATTTATCCAAAGAACATGAAAACCAAAATGCATAAAGATACATGCACCCCTATGTTCATTACAGCATTATTCACAACAGCCAAGACTTGGAAGCAACCTTGGTGCCCATCAAGGGACGAATGAATGAAGAAGATGTGGTATTTATACACAATGGAATACTACTACTCAGCCATAAGAAACGATGAAGTCTGGCCATTTGTGACAACATGGATAGACCTTGAGGGTATTATGCAAGCAAAGTAAGTCAGAGGGAGAAAGTCAAATATCGTATGATCTCACTCATAAATGGAAGATAAAAACAACATAAACAAACACATAGAGACAGAGTTTGGATTGGTGGTTACCTAAGGGGATGGCAAGAGGGAGGAAAGTGAAAGGGATAATTAGGCACATGTATATGGTGATGGATTATAATTAGTCTTTGGTTGGTGAACATGATGTAATATACACAGAAATCAAACTATAATGACATACACCCAAAATTTATGTAATGTTATAAACCAATGCTACTGCAATAAAAAAAAAATCTTACCAAAAATAAATAAATAAATAAATATCACTTTTTTAAATGATTTTAAAAAAAGGATGAAATATACGGGCCAAGCCTGTGGTGTGGTGGTTAAGTTCGCACATTCTACTTTGGGGGCCTGGGGTTTGTGGCTTCAGATCCTGGGCATGGGCCTACACAAGCCATGATGTGACTACCTCCCACATGCAAAGTGGGGGAAGACTGGCACAGATGTTAGCTTAGGGCCAAGCTTCCGCAAGCAAAAAGAAGAAGATTGGCAACAGATGTTACCTCAGCGGCAATCTTCCTCACCAAAGAAAGAAAAGATCAAATATATATTTGTATTGTAAATCACAGTATCGTAGACATTTGATGCTATTAACTACACTTGTCTACTGTTGCCCTCGGCTTCTCTAACACTACACTCTCTTCTCTCGTTCCTATCTCTCCGTGTGTATCTTCTCTGTCTCCTTTCCAAAGGGATCTCCTTTTCCTTCTCTGCCTCTTCTACATTGTGGAGTTAACTGAAGTCATTTATAATCTATTTTTCAATTTCTATAAAAATGCCTGCTAGGAATTTGCTTGGGATTATGTTGAATCTATAGATCAATTTGGGGAGAACTGACATCTTAATAACATTGAATCTTCTGATCATGGGCACAGTATACCTCTCCATTTATTTAGGTCTTAACTTCTCTCAACAAGTAGTTTTCAGTATAAACTTCCTGTACATATTTTGTCAGATTTATCCCTGAGGATTTCTTATTTTTTGATGATTTTTAAAGGAGGTGGTTTTAATTTCATTTTGATTGCTCATTGCTAATATATGAAACACGATTGAGTTTTGTTTATTGATCTTATATCATGCAAGCTTGATAAACACATGTATTAGTTTTAGTAGTTTTTTGTAGATTTTGTTGGATTTTCTTTATAGCTCACCATGTTGTCTGTGAATAAAGACAGGCTGACTTCTTTCATAACAATATGAAAGACTTTTTTCCCCCTTATTGCACTGGCTTGAACTTCTAGCACAATAGTGAATAGAAATGGTTCAAGTGGATATCCTTGCCATGTTCCTGGGCTCAGTGGGGAAGCATTCAGTTTTTTACAATTAAATATGATATTATTAAATTATATTATTATCCTCTCTTCTTCCTTCTTTTGGACTAATTGCATATTATTTCTAAACTCATTTTATACTATGTTGGTTTATTTGCAATAACATTTCTACTTTGTTGATTTGTTAGCAACAATCTTGTTTTTCAGTGGTTGCTTTAGGGTTTATAGCATAAATTTTAATCTTATCCCAGTCTGCTACCTTGTAACATAATACCACCGCGTGTTTAGTGGAAAAACCTTGCATCAGTGTACTTCCATTTCTTCCCTCTGGGTGTCCATGCTATTGCTGTCATTCCTTCTTCATGTCAGAAAACCCATTTTGCATTACATTTTACTTTTTAAACAATCAATTATCTTTAAAGATATTAAATAATAATAAAAATGTTATGCATTTATCACATAATTATCATTTCTGGTGCTTTTCATTCTTTTTATTTTTATTTATTTATTTTTTCTTTTTACTTTTTAAAAAAATAAATTTTGGGTGTAAATCATTATATTTCAATTTCTGTGTAGATTATATCATGTTCACCACCCAAAGACTAATTCCCATCCATCACCGCACACGTGTGCCTTATCACCCCTTCTGCCCTCCTCCTTTAGAGAATGGTGCTATTATGCATGTAGTTACACAAGTCTAAAATCTAAGAATCAACGTTCATCTTCCCTCTCCTTCATTTTTCATATTTAACTCATCATCAAATTATATTATTTTTACTTCCTAAATATACTTAATTGCATCCATTTTTCTCATTCTTTGCTGCTAACCCCTTAATCTAAACTATCCTAATTTCTTATCGAGACTACTACCATAAATTCCTAACCTCATCCTGTATCCCTTTCACTTCCCTCCAACCTGCTGTCCACACTGTGGCTAGTGTACTTTTCAAAATATAAATCTTGCAAAACCCACCATCCGCAATTTATGACCTAAATAACCAATTTATGTCTCCTGTGTAGGTATAACCCCTGCAATGTATTCATAGCTAAATAGCTAAGAAATGTGATCAGAGGGATTCGAACTCAGGGCTATCTAACTCTACAAAGAGACAATTTTGAGTACTTGAGTAAGTATCAACTCAAAATGAGAGAGAGAATATTGTATTTATAGGAGAGAAAAGTGAGGGAATTATAGGTGTGAAAGCCAATGTTTGCACTCCCCCGAAACCATCAAGACTTCCTTCAAATGTATGTAGCTAAACTTTGTCCTGACTTTCCATCCTCAAGAGGTGTCTACACCTCCTGTTAGTTATTGGGATCAAGAGAGTAAGTGGAGGTTTATGGAAGAGAAATTTTAACACACCTTTGCTATAGTAGCACCAACGCCCTGTTCTAAGTACCTCAGGAGACACAAACAGAAAGATCAATAGGACACTGTCCTAGTTCTTAAGGATTGATTCAAGTCTCCCCATCTCATCATTTGCTTACCTTCTCCCAATTCTTTCCACTTCAAGCGACTCCACCACCTCCTCCTTCTCCACTTACATTTTTGCACATGGCTGTGTAGTCAGTGGTCCTAAGCTAAGTGGGTAAAAATTTTCACAAGAACTTGTTCAAATCACGTTCAAATTAAGAAAGACAAATGACCCTCAAGAGTTTTAGAGGAACTTGAAGCTCTTGTATAAAGAACAGCAGAATGTACTCCCTGAAATCAAAGACAACAGTTTCCATTTGAAATCTGTCTCTCAGCGTAGAAACAGTGAAACCTTACAAGTTTATTCTCTTGAGGAAAGTGGAGCACCAAAGATGGATAAGGAAAAAAAGAAAAAGAGAGTACTGGAGAAGATCGGAGAAGGTGCTATCGGGGGTGGAATTGGATAAAAGGATTTCCTAGAAGGCATTCTGCTGGTAAGTCTGTAAAAGATGGCATTGTTACTGTTTGGTAAGTAAGACCTTCCAATTGGGAGAACACTCTCCACTGTCTTTAAAAATGAAGGCAGCCATTACTATCTTGTCACAGAATGCCAGTGTTTGTAAGCTTTGATTCGCTTCAAGTCATGCTGCCAAAAAAAAAAAAAAAAAAAAAAATCAGTCTTTTAAACTTGACTTCACAAATAAAAAGGCTTCTTATGCTGGGCTGGGATCAGAGCGGCCACTAGTGTGTGTTGGTGTCCTTTGTGAAGTGTGGGATGTCAGAGAGTCCGAGAATTTTCAGGCTGGAAGCATTCTTGGGGCACACTGGATCTTTTGAAACAGTGGAACCCTCTCTTCTGTGGGAATCTGACATGGAAACCAACATGTAGAAGATGAGAGCACAAGAGAGACTGATGGAGAGGAGGGAGGAACGGGGGACACGGAGCCCCATCTTCCTGCTCCTTCCAGCTCTGAGCCGGCATCTGAAGCACCCTTGTGGAAGTGCTACGCTCTTTGGAGCCCTTCACTGCACTCAGTGATTTGGGGTTTTTTCCTCCTATTTTCTCTGTCAATTTTTACTAATTATATTAAAGCTTGTTATTAGATGTATAAATATTTATAATTGTTATCTTTTCTTGACGTTTTGCCATTATGAAGTTTCCCTCCTTATCTCTAGTAATATACCTTATCTTGAAGTCTGTTTTCTTGGCTATTTTCTTGTGCTTACTGTTAGCATGGTATATCTTTTTCAACCCATTTACTGTTAACTGATTTGTTCCCATGTATTTAAAGAGTATCTCTTATAGACAGTATGTAACTGGTTCTTGCTTTTTTATTCAACCTGACAATCATGTCTTTTGACCGGAATATTTAATCAATTTAAATTTGGGGCAGTTATTGAAATAGTTGACTTTAGTCTGCCGTTTTGCTATTTATTTTCTTTGTCTCATCTCATCTGTTTGTTTGTTCCTTCTCTACTACCTTTTTTGTGTTAATCAGATATTGTTAGACATTTTGTTTTCATTCCTTTGCTAGCTTTCTAGTTATCAAGCTAACTCTTGCATTTAAAAAAATTGAGATATAAGTAACATATAATATTATATTAGTTTCCGGTGTACACCATAATGATTCAATATTTGTATATATTGTGAAATGATCCCCGCAATAAGTCTAGTTAACATCCATCACCTCACATGGCTACAATTTTTTTTCTTGTGATGAGAACTTTCAAGATTTAGTCTCTTAGCAACTTTCAAATATGCAGTACAGTATTCTTAGCTATAGCCGCCATGCTGTACATGACATCCCAGGGCTTGTTTATCTTAGAACTCAAGTCTCTGCCTTTTGACCCCCTTCATCCATTTCACCCACTGTGCACTCGCTTAGTCTTATTCTCTCTGCTTACCAATGAGGAAATTGAGGCCCAGAGACTTCAATGACTCATCCAAGTTCCATCACGGGGCTAGAGATAGAACTGAGGCCTAAGACACCCTCTTAACATGGGCTGTGTGGTTAAGCACACCTTCTGAAAGCTCTGACCATGATACCTACCTACATGTAGTTGGTCAAGCAAACTCCTTTTTTGGGGGAGGAGGTTGTTGGAAGTTATTTGAAGGACGAAGGAAGGATCTTAAAAATAATATATATTTGTTTTGAGAAAGATTGGCCCTGAGGTAACAGCCGCTGCCAGTCCTCCTCTTTTTGCTGAGGAAGATTGGCCCTGAGCTCACATTGGTGCCCATCTTCCTCTATTTTGTATATGGGACGCCTGCCACAGCATGGCTTGATGAATGGTTCTTTGTCCGCACCCAGGATCTGAACCAGGGAACTCTGGGCCGCCGAAGCAGAGCGTGCAAACTTAACCACTACACCACTGGGCCAGCCCTTTAAAAATAATTTAAGTGACTGACATGAAGGCATGTAGCATTTTTTGGGGGGGGAGGGGGGAGGGAAGATTAGCCCTGAGCCAGCTGCTGCCAATCCTCCTCTTTTTGCTGAAGAAGACTGGCCCTGAGCTAACATCCATGCCCGTCTTCCTCTACTTTATATGTGGGACACCTACCACAGCATGGCTTGCCAAGCGGTGCCATGTCTGCACCTGGGATCTGAGCCGGTGAACCCTGGGCTGCTGAGAAGCAGAACGTGCGCACTTAACCGCTGCACCACTGGGCCAGCCCTGGCATGTAGCTTTGATACTCAGGGCTGGGCCCCAAAGACAGAAAAGAAGGATGTTGGTTTTTTAAAAAAGAGATGTTGTCAAATTTTACAAGTGATTCTGTCCTATTATAGACACTTCCCAAGATGCAGGAGGCCTCTGCCAATTGGGATGTTCCAGGGCTGTGGCCAACATCATCAGCATCTCCTATGAGACCCTGGGGTAGAAGCAAGAGCAACATCCAGGCTTCAAATAAAATAATGCCCCTTAAGTCCCAGACAGCTGTCGCCTTCGTTATGTGGGTTTTCAGACTGCGAGGTTGGGGCTGTCTTTCCGATGTGTCACTTCTTCATCTCTAGGGACTGTAATAACCATCTCTGGCTCCCGCATAAACGGCTGTGAGCTCCCTATGTGTACAAGTCTTATCTTCTTATCATTGCCTCCCTTTGTCTGTCACGTTGATTTATATGGAGACTGGTGCTTGACAAATGTCGCATCCAGAGCTTGAGAGGTGGTCTTAGTGGGAATGGGGTTTCTTGATAGTATGCTAAGCTGAGCGGTGGGAAGAAAGCATGGCATTTGTGGGTAGAAAACAGAACTGGCTGTTAATGTTGGCTCAACCACTAACTTATTGTCAGATTTGGGGAAGATTATTCACAATTCCTAGACTGTTTTCCTCCAGTATAAAGTGAGGAAGACAGACTAGATGCTCTCCGGAGTCTCCTCCAGTGTGAACCCTCATGTCTACTCCTCATTTGTCTAACGACAATTGTTCCTATTATATTTATGGGGCATTCACTCTGTACACGCTCCGTCTATTCATCACAGCACCCTGCAGTGTGGGGAGCATTATCCCACTTTACACATAATATTTAGAGGCAAAGAAATTAAGTAACTTGCTCAAGTTCACACAACGGGTAAGGGGCAGAATTGAGATCCAAATTCAGATTGCCTGAGCCGGAAGTTCCCTCCACTTTGCCATGCTGCCCCAAACTTATGATGAGAAATGAAAAGGATTGGGAGGGGCACTGTTACGAAGGGACCTTACAAGTCAGTCCTCGTCCACTGTCTCTGCAGCCCCCGTCTTGCTCAGCAGTTTCATCTACAACCTCAGCCTCTGCTTTGATCACTTCTAGGAGCGGAAAGGTCATCCCTCTTCACATAGCTCCATTGGGGCCAGTTCTAATTATTGAGCTGTGTTCTTCCCAGAATCTTTCCCATCTTCTACTTCCAGGCCTTGGTCAGCTCTCTGGGGCCTCTTCTTTGTGAAATGTCCTCCTGCCAGTGGATGGGATTAGAGTTGCACAGGGGGTCAGAGCGTGAGAGCACCTGAGCTCTGCCTGGCTTTCTAGGCTATTTTTAACCAAAGGGTCTTGGGTCGAAGCAGATCTCTCTGGAAACAGAAGTGTTCCACTGATGTCTCTGTGAGAGGATTCCTGGCACGTAGGATGGCCTAACCTTCCTCAGTGTCTGGTTCTCTGCAGAAGGGAATTACTTCCTAGTTGTGCCAAAGCATTAAGCTTCCTAGCTGAGTGCATTGAGACCCATTTTCCTGGGCTCAGATCTCTTTTTGAAAGTGGCACATGCATGCACAGCAGCCTTGCAGTGTGTCCCCAGCACGCCTTTTATTGCTAAGTGACACTGACGTCAGATTTTGTGCTCATGAAAGCATCAGAGCAGCCCACGCCTTCCTGTGCCACTTTCGTTCCAACCGTGGTATCCTGTGTTTGCTTCTGTGTTTCCTGTGTGTTTAAGGCCTCTCTGCCTTCCCAGGGGGCAGAGCACTGGCTTCCGAGGCGAGCTTCAGGCTGGAGCTGAACCGGAGGAAAAGCAGCGGCCTGAACACCCCCAGGGACCACTGCTCAGAATAACTGAATGATGCCAGTTTGCTGAACTCCAGACAGAGCTCAACTGGGGCCATCAAAATGTTTCTCTCTCCAAAGAGTGATGGAGAAGGGTGTGGCTCTGCATACCTTTGTCTGGATGAAAGTTGGGAGATACACCCTCATTTGCAAAAGTTAATTGAATTTCTGTTAAAATTTAAAAGTAGGGCCTATAAAATGATATAAGAGAACAGGGAACTTTACAACTTTCAGAAAGACTCATTATTTAAGTCTGCAGGTGTGCTCACAGTCCAGAAGACTCCTTAGGACTTCTTTACTGTCTCCCGTGTTGCCCTTGCAGCCAGGGCCCGGGCTGGCCTGTGGGGGCCGATGGGGTCCTCCCTCGCTCTTGCTTCCTCTTCCCCTTTGCCAATCTCGTCTTTCTTTTCCAAGCTGTTGGACCTTGAATATGTTTTGACAAGTCCCATTTCATCCTGAATCTTCTGTTGCTCACTCTGTGGCACCCACAAGGCAAAAAACCTCTCTTGCTTATCCTGACCTCTTCTCACAGCATCACTGAGAAGTGATGCTATTCTACAGACACTATCCTGGAAGGTCCAAGGAGGGAGATGGGGAGAGGCAGACAGAGTTTCCCCTCCTGTCGTATATATGTATTTCCAGAGAAGATGGTAGGACACCAAAATAAAGGGGAGGAAGTACTGGCCAGAAGGAGTAAGTTCAGAGAAAATATGATTCCTAAGGGAAGACCTCAAAGTCTGCTTGGAAACTCGGTCTTGTGGACCAGAGACTGGACCACAGAAAGGCAGGGAATGATATCCATGTATCTGCCCAGGCCGGGTCCATGCGTTCCCCAGGCCTCCGCTGGAGGAAGTCTCAAGACTCACATTACACCTGGCTCCATTGGGGCTTCTGGTCATGACGAAAACAGTCCTTCTACTCTTTCACCGCAACCAAGTCCATTTTCCTCAGCTCCTTTTGAAAATGCAATAACAGGTCCTCCAAAGTCACTCTTCTCACTTTTTACTTCATGTAAAGGGCAGGAGCTTCCGGCTTTGGACCCTTCATTTTTGCCCACTTTTAACTCAGAAAATCTCCTTCCCTACTGCTGCCTTCTCCCCCTTTTGGGGTCACAGGAAGTGCTCCCGCTTTCCAAAGCCAGCCCCTCCATCTGAGCCCCAACACACACCTGTAACTAATGCCGACTTCTCTCTGGCTGACAGCTTTACCTGCTCTTCTCCCTGGCTTCTGACTTGGGACCTTAGAAAAGTACAATTCCCTCTACCTTGGGCCGGGGCCATCCGATTTTCACACCATTGTCTTTGCTGGATTCCATTCTTTCTTCTTCTCCAACCTTCTCATCGTTAATTCACTGTAGTGAGGGACTCATCTCATAGAAGTCCCTGTCCCTTCCTTTAAGTAGCTAAGGCTCCATTTATACTTGGTAAAGATTTTTTAGTTAGAGGAAATAAAAATCCATATTGTCACCACCAGAGATAGCAGAGTAACATTTTTTTCACTTCCAATCGTTATCTGCAGTTATGTGTTTAACATTTATGTTCATACAATAATATTTATTGTTCATACAATTTTGTATCCTTTTTTTCTTAATGTTATCATGAAATCTCTTTCTTGTATGTCAACAAAATCTCATTATCATTTAATTTTCTAGCTATTCTCTTTTCTTATTCTCTAGAACCTCCAAGATATACTATATCTTAAGGTACTATAGTATATGTAAGATATACTATATATGTCTATGTATAGTAGATATATGTACGTATATTTCTTTTTTTTAATTGTGGAATTTTCCTCCTCATGTGATGTTACAGATGAACCAATGCAAATCATTTAAGAAATAAATCTGTAAATATAAATGCACTCTGACCATCTAGTTTATATTTTAAAGCTGCTTAAGAGAATTTTCCTAAATTTTTAGTGTTTGATAGTAGAGTTGTTAGGATGTCTCTGTCTGGCAAGATGTTCCACTCAGTGTCACATACAAGGTATGTCGTGTGACTTTGGACAAGTCACTTATTCTCTTCCTCCAGTGATGTTGACTCGACGGGGTGGAGAATGCCAAGAAATTGATACTGGTCTTGGTGTAGGGAGGCTGGGTGAACATCCCTAAGGAAGAAAGCAATGAGGTTCAGGAATAACCAAACAAATGCAGCCCTTAATAATTTCCCAACACAGCACACAAAAAAGCTTGGAAAGGAGTCTTCTTCCCCTGTGATAAAGCAAGAATTGTTTCCTCAACGGGTTTATGGGAACTTGACTGTTGAAGAAGCTTATTTCTTTATAGATTGTTGTTATTAATACAGATTGACTGAGGGATAGGAATTTGGAGAATATCGTGCTTCGGGTAACACATTAAAACATAAATTGTGCCCACGCGCTAAGCAGAACATGAGTAGTAGAGACAATCCAAGAGCCTTGAGCTAGATGTCAGGAGACTTGGGGTTTAGCTCTGGCTCTGAAAGTAACTGAATGAGCTTAACCTCACCTGCTAAAGGATGGGGTTGTGCAGTGATTTCCAGACTGTTTGCAGTTTCAGTGGTTGTTGCTGTTACTATTCTTAATTAACACTCACGACTCTTGATTAAGTGTCAGGAATCATACTGGGTTCTCTGCTTGACTGACTTATTTGATTTTCACCTTACCCTCAGGAAGAAAGACTCACTATCTCAATCTGAGAGGGAAGGAAATTCAGGCTTAAAGAAATTAAATGGGGCCAGCCCTGTGGCCGAGTGGTTAAGTTCGTGCGCTCAGCTTCCTCAGCCCAGGGTTTCGCTGGTTCGGATCCTGCGCAGGGACATGGCACCGCTCATCAGGCCATGCTGAGGCGGTGTCCCACATAGCACAACCATAAGCACTTACAACTAGAATCTACAACTATGTACTAGGGGCCTTTGCGGGGAAGAAGAAGGAAAAAAAACAAAAGAAGGTTGGCAATAATTGTTAGCTCAGGTGCCAATCTTTAAAAAAAAAAAAGTTAAGTAACTTGCTCAGTGTCCCACAGCTAATACATATTAGCTCTGAGACTCAAGTTCAGGTCTCCCTGCCTCCAGATCTACGAGGTAGACCCGTCATAGCTGCCACTGAATGGTGGTCTTGCTGAAGGCTGGAGCTATGGGGGAGGCAAGCTTGATGGAGGAGCTGCGGGCAGGGGATGAATCCTGAAGAAAGGCAGCATTTAGGTTAGCAAGGAAGAGGAGAGCCCCAGAGGTGAGGGCACTGCATGAGCAAACAGAGAGTGATCCTTTGGTTTGGTGATTAACAAATAACTCCTATGGATAGCTGGCATGTCTTTGACACGAATTTGGCACTTTTGGAATGCCTGATGAATGAACGAGCAAATGAATGAATGAAGCGGTAGATGGAAAGACATGTGAAGTCTGTGATATATTAACCTTGGACCTAGGGGGAGCAGCCTGCAAATCTCAAAACTAGATTAGACGAGAGCATCAGTGGAGAAGAACGACAGATTTTTCACGTCCCGGTAAATGCTCTGAGTGTTTGTTGCAGTCAGGCTGCGATCCCTACTTGTCCATCTCTGATAAGGCGTCTGTTCCAATGGAGTTTGGACCTGGATTCTCCCTCACCGTGAATACAGTATCAAATACTTCTCTATGACAGTGAAAACAAATCATGGGCAATGGGCACAGCTCAGCTATGGGACAGCACCTTTTTTCTTTTCAAGTAGCCAGTTGGGATCAATCAAAGTGACAAGCCAACTCCATGTGGGTGGCCACTAGACCATTCCTTGGGGCACAGATGTTTGCCAGAGGCTGACATGTGATTTGGGGACAGAGTGGGGGAGCTGCAAAAAGCTTTTCAAGTGAGCGGAACCTGAGTCGGCATCCTGAAAGCCCACAGGCCTCGGTGAAGGCAGAGCAAGTTACTTTCTTCCTGAGGAGGTCAGTAAAACTTGTAGCAGTGCCAAATTGCCGCCACACCGTAATTCTTTCCCGGGATCACCTGTTACCTACAGGTAACGTTAGCCAGATGGTTCGCGCCAGGTGGGCTCCGAGGGAGAACAGGAACATGGCCTCTTGGCCAGCCAGGTGGGTGGGTGGAGAGGTGCCCAGTGTATGAAACTTGAAATGTCAGTGAAACTGGTATATGGCTTCTGTTCTCCCTGTGCCATCTAGAGGAGCCTGTAGCGCGGTCATAACCAGCCGTGGCATCGTCCAGACGGCCCTGAGCACCTGGCCTGGGCAGCCCTACTCGGTTCTTCTCCAATTTTCTTCGTTTAGGTTTTCCACTGACTGCAGAGCAGGAAGGAGGAGCCAGGGGACAATGTGAGAGGAACTCGATCCCCAGGGTGAGACCTGCTATTTTCAGTGCTGCATGTCAAGAGAAGAGGATCCGATCCCCGGCAGAACGGGGTTTTCATATCTTTTATATCGATTTTTTTTCTCCGATCATAATAATGATATATACTTTCTGCAGAAAATCTAGAAGATTAGGAAACACATAAATAAATAATTAAAATGTATCCACAATCCCACTACAGAGACAACAACATGGTTAAATTTTAACAGTATTTCCTAACAGACCTATATAAGAGCATATGTGTGAGAGTGTGTGTATGCACCCACCCACATGTGTATAAACACATTTGTTCCCTTTTTTGCCGAATGGGAATTGTGTTGTGTATTTATATACTGCTTTTTCCAGTTAATATTATTCTATGAACATTTTCCCATGCCATTGAACATTCCTCAGGATCAATAATTTTAAATGACTGTCACAGATCCTATAAATATACTAGCGTTTATTTAAGCGCTTCCATATCCCCCAACATTCAGGATGCCTTTTTCTTCCTTATAAGTCATGAGGCAATGACTACCCTTGGATATTCATCTTCACACATATATTTGGTTATTTGGTTTCCTGAAACTTTCTCCGTTCCCAGAATCCTGTATAGCGGGAGACAGTTTCATCGCCGCTTAAACACCGTTTGGGGTCTGGTTTTAATTATGGGGCCTCATGCATATGGAGATGGGAGTGACGCTTTAGGAGAGAAAATATAAACCTTTGCAACGCTGGTGGTGACGCAGAGGTCCAGGCAAAGCCGCTGTGGAGCGCAATAGTCAGGCCGAGCTCCAGTCGCTTTTTCCTCTCTCCAGTCAGGAAAGGAAGGCGGAGCCCCCCGTCCTCCCCTCTGTCCGCTCTTGCTGTCTGTCTCACAGGAGCCCAGCAGGCAGCAGGGCGCCTTGCCTCCGCTGGTCCTTCCTCCAGCAGCCCTCAGCGGCCTCCCCAGCAGCCTCCACTTGGCTTGGTGCTCAGGTGAAAAGCTGCTCGTCCTTCGGTTTTGTCCAAGGACGGTGGCTTAGATCCTGTTTTCTGTCTTGGCCACCCAGGAGGCCAGACAACGGCACTGTGATGTGTTCTGCTGACGCAAACGCTCTCAGATCAGAAGCTGGGAAGGCAGTGGTGACCCTGAGACAGAAACCTCACTTGGTGCAGACCCCGTGGCAGCGTCTCCCGGGTGCAGGGCATCACCGCCGGCATCTCCGAACCCCGCCTGTCCGCGGATGAGGGCTCTTCTCAGCTTTGTGGGATTTTCTTCTATTTCTTTGGTAATTTCTTCATATCAATTTTCCATCCTCTTTCTTCTGGGTGCTGGGCCTCCTGAATTAATCTTGTCTCTTTTCTTTCTTTCCCTTTTTTTTCTTTCTTGCTTTTTTCTTCATATTTTTGGAGGCTTCCTCAGATACGTACTTATACCTCCTATTGAACTTTAAATTTATACTTTCCTATTTACACTTTTCGGGAGCTCTTTCTTGTTCTTTGATTCCTTCATTGTATAGCATTCGATTCTTGCTTTAAGAATGCAATGCCGTCTCAATTTCCCTAAGCCTAATCTTAGGAGGGGTGTGTGTGTGTTTTAAGTTTTATTCAATTCTAAAAAATTATTTCTATTTCCTTTGGAGTCAGTTTTCTGTTTGCGTGCCTGTCCTCTGTCACACTGTGTGTGTTTCCTAACTGCCTGCTAGATCTTCATGTCTGTTCATTCGTCAGGATTAGGGTCTAGGGAGGCTGTCTGGGATTTTGCTCGCGGGGGGCTTCCGTTCAGCACATGTGGGCGAGGAGCTGGGGCTCCACCAGAGGCCAGAAAAAGTTATACTCCCAGGGCCAAGCCTCACCTTGTCCTCATTCTCCCCATTTTTAGTCTTGGAGAAAATGCTTGAGTACTTGCTACTCTTCAGGGAATGGAGAAGGTGGTCACACACCTTTAGTTACTCCCCTGTGGCAGCCCCAGGCCTCAGCACCTCCCTCTGTGTCTTCCCGAGCCTTCTGGGCTCTCCCGCCCCAGGCCAACTCCTCTGCTGCAGCCCCCTTTGTTTGCATTAGGGACTGCTGAGTTGTCCACTTCGTTTCATCCATCAGTGCACCTCCATCTGCTTTTAACTTAATTTTTTATGATTATGAAATGTTTTAAATATACAAAAAATATTGGTACACCCGAGTACCTATCACCCAGATTTATCACAGCTTAACATTTGGCCATATGTACTTCAGATTCCATCTACTTTCCATTTTTTAGGTGTTGGTTCAAATCTTCCACTTACTGGTGTCCATTAGCCTGTTTCCTTCTCTGTGTCCTGTGTGTGATTTAAAAAAACAAACTGGGCTACTGTTAGGTTTCAGGAGGGAGGAGAAGAAAGGCACACACTTAGTCTGCCATCTTGAAATGGTAGTGTAGCCATCCTTGTGTGTAATAATTGGAAAGGCATTGATCCAGGCTGGTATCTACCAATTCACTTTCAATATGGACTTGATGGCTTGTGAAGTAACCCAGCTTTACCACAAATACTGATGTTTTGCTCTTCTTTAAGCATTCCAGCAATTATAGTAAGTTCCTACTGTGTGCTTAGCATTTTTTTTTTTATCTTTGGGGGAAATACAAAAGAAGAAAAAAGTATGGTCCCTGTCAAAGAGGGAGGAAACAAAATTGACAGGCATGTAGATGTTTAAAGATTAGACTTGTAGTTTGTACTTGTATGATGGTTTACACTTTATAAATTGCCTTCCCAGAGGTTTTAACTTGATCTCTCACACAATTAAGTCAGTGAGGCGGGGACCATATGATGAGCCCCATTTTAGAGAGGAAAGAGATGGGTGTTGGCCAAGGTGTAGGAAAGGCTTTATGGATGAGACTTGGGCTGGAATTTTCTGTGTATCTAGGCAATAGACACAAGCAGGAGGGCTTCCCAACTCCTTGTCTTGTTAATTACCTCAAAATGAACATCTTCTCTTAGCATGAAAAGAGACTAGTTTTCCAGAACGAGTGGATTTTACAGGGTTACTAATGGAAAAGTTTTTGAACTAAAACCAGGTGATTATTTCTTTTCTTCCTTTCCCAATTAAGTAATCCTTTTATTAAAAAAAAAAAAAAAAACAAGTGAAGACCATATTTTTACAGCAAGGGCCCTTCCACTGCACATGCAGCAGCTAATCCCACTGAGAGCTGGCCGGATGTTTATGGACTGAAAATACAGCATTACGGGTGTGGAGTACACTCCGAGAATTTCAGGGTTTCTGTGGATACTCTCTTACTAAAGCATCTTTTGTAAATGAAACAAGGCTTTATTTCTGATAATAAAGGAATAAAAAAGCAATACATTCTCAGTGTAAAAGATTCAGCCGATATGAAACACAGTAAAAAAGAAAGTAACCATCATCTCTAATCAAGGATTTCAACTTCCAGTAATGGTGGATGAGGTCATTTGGATCAGTCTCTATCTGTGGACACCTACAAAAGCCAGACAAATATGAAAAAATGTCCTCCTGAAACCATCAGAGAATTAACACGGCAAGGCAGAATTACCAGGCCAAGATCCAGGGGGAAGACAGAAATCCAGAGCTGAGATGCCATGTGGGCTTGATCTCTCTTGGAGGCATTTGTGATTCCAGGAGTGGTAGATGAGAGCTAAGGAGAACCTTCGGCAGCTTTTCTGGGCTAGAGGAACAAAACTGAAGCCTTGCTAAATGTCAAGCAAGCGATACCCCTCACCGGGAGCAGCAGTTCCAGAATGTCAACCCACTGCATAGTCTGCAGGCATCGTGGTGGCCAAGAAAGACACCACTCTCACAGGCACGGGATGGAACAACATAGGGAAAAGATGGAGCAAGATCAGCTTCAGTCGCAAGCGTGGGTCCCCCGTGGCCAGTGGGTCTTGTCCTGCAGTCGATGCAGGGTGATGGTCTGCAGGCGAAGGAGCCTGTTCCCTCTCCGCCAGGAACAGATACAACAGTGGGGTTGGCGAGGGCCATATGACACACACACTTAAGCGGAGCACAAAGTCCACATCAAACCTGGAATGGGAAGATATTCCCGGACAAGGCTCTAGGACCCCAGACTGTGATGGCTCCGTACCTCCCGCTGGGAACCTCAGCCTCAGCCTGCTAGACCTTAGTTGGAGGGGAAGTGTTTTATTCTTTCTTTCAGGGTTTTGAATATTCTTTTTACCCTTGGTCTTCTAAAATAATGAAGTGCAAAGTGTGGCTTTACTAAAACTGACCTGACATAGATACAAAATTGCATCTAACAACTATTGATTGCTTATTCATTTTAACCTCACATGGGAGACTTACAAACTAAAAAGGAATTTAAAAAATAAAACCATATTTAAAAAAATTATATTGTGGATTTCTTTTTATGTAAGTAACACTTTATGGTGTATTTTTAAAGATAAACATATTGTAAGCAGTCGGGGTTGTCATAAAGTAGGTCTTAAAGCTACTCAGAGTTTCCTGTCATTTTCTTTGTATTCACATGGCGTCGTGTCAGGATGTTTCATGCCACTGCATTTGTCCGAGCATTTGCTCACCCACTGTTCTTTCCTTCCTCATTTTGGCCTTCGAGGCTTATCTGGAACTCAGGATGAATACCTTACCTGCAGAGTTTCTCCTGGCTTCCTGGCCTGGGTCACAGACACTCCCCTCCCCCAATTCCTGAACTGTGAGTTGAGTGTGGATTAGACACAAGTAAAGAGGAGAACAGAGAGGAGGATAGCCATGATTTAATTGAATTGGATTTCTTTCAAATACATTTCTTTATTGGAATAATATATGGACATGATCAAAGAATTAAAGTGTTGGAAGTGTTTATAAATGAAAAAGCCACGGTACACCATCCATCTTTTCTCTCCTAAATTCCTTGTCTAGGAAACAGAAACTTTGAATTTCTTAAGTCATTTCTATTGATAGCTGTAAATAACATGCTTATACGGCAATACACAAATTTTTCAATTTTAGACGTTATATTTTGACTTCAGACTAGATGGGTGAGGATATAACTTAGTTATGGTTTCACTGCCACCTGTATCGTTTCTTCCTCGTACCGTCATTTTCTCCCCTATTCTTTACTCTTACACCATGTTTATGTATTTGTTTATTGTTCATCAATTAGAGAGAATCTCTCAACTCTTCCCTTAGTCAACGTGGTGGTAAATATGTGGTAAACATGGTGCCACTAGCTCTCCTTCCTCTCTCTACCTCCTACCTTCTGCCACCTGTACTTCAAAGTTTTACCAAATTCAGGTTGATTCCACCTACATTCTATTCCAGAAATGTAATTGAGTAGTTTGTGCTGTATTTACAGGTCGATTCTCAAACAGGAAAGTTGAAAAACAGTGTTTACATTATTGTAACTACATAAATATTATTCACCCTGGAACCACATATTATAATCATATCTTTTTTGTACTGCTTTTTGTTTTTCCTGGATTTCAAATTGCCTCTCATTTTTTCTTGTACCATTTGCCTTTCTTTTAGTATCTTCCCTTTTTTGCTGCCCTCTCTACCCAATCACACATTATCTTGATTGTATTTGCCCTGCAGACTTCTCTCCTGGGCCTCGGTGCTTGTTCACCACCTGAACTGCTTGTTTCCTGGGATTTCCTTCACTGCTTTCTTGAGTTGGTTCCACTGGTTTCTGTTTCCCATGTCTTCCCTTCCTTGGCGTTTTCTCTCTCTTTTTCCTGTAGCATAACCTTATGTGAAAATCCTAAAGACGTGATTTGTGGGATGTTAATATTCCGTGACCTTTATGTTAGAAGATGAGTTTATTTACTCTTTTCAATTTTTTTTTTTTTTTTTGAGGAAGATTAGTCCTGAGCTAACTACTGCCCGTCTTCCTCTTTTTCGTTGAGGAAGCCTGGCCTTGAGCTAACATCCATGCCCATCTTCCTCTACTTTATATGTGGGACGCCTACCACAGCATGGCGTTCCAAGCGGTGCCATGTCCGCACCCGGGATCCGAACCGGCAAACTCCGGCCCTCTGAGAAGCGAAACGTGTGAACTTAACCGCTGCACCACTGGGCCAGCCCCTACTCTTTTCATTTGATCACTCATTCGGCTTATTTGGAAATCACATTTCCTCAGAAATTTGAAGATATCTCATAATTTTTTTCTAGCCTTTACTGGTGTTGATGAGCATTCGGATTCTGACTCATTCTTGGTGGAGAATGTGTTTTATGCTTTCTTTCATGGTTTTGAATATTCTGTTTATCTTTGGTCTTCTAAAATAGTGAAGTGCAGGTGTGGCTTTAATAAAAATTTAGGACTCTTTTCACCCTTGATTATTGTGCCCTTCAGCCCTGGAAGATATACTTACATTATTTCTTTGATAATCTCTGTTCCTCTGCTCTCTTTTTGAAAATCTCAGTAATCAGATGTCAGGCTTCACGGATGGCTCCACAAGGTCTAATCTGTTCTCTGACATTTTTATCTCTTTGTTTTTCAGTTTCATATTTTTAAAAAATTTATTCAACTTTAAGCCCAAATTTTCTTTGAGTTTTAATTTTTGTCCTTACTTTTAAACATTTATTTTTATGTAAATTTTTGTTACCATGATATATCCATCGAGATGAAAGAGTCAAGCAGGGCACCTAGCTTTCTCTCCCCTCATCTCCCTTCCTTCTCCTCCACCAGGGCCGCTGCTTCAGCTTCCCATGTTGTTAAATACTGTGCTTGCGCCCCTTCTCCTCCTCTGCCTCCTTTTCTTTATGCTCTTCTTTCTCCTCTCCCCCTCTCTTCTTCCTCCTCTTCCTTCTTGACAGTTTTGGGCATCACTATTGACCTTCTCCTTACTGTGGAAGATAAGGTTTTTAGCTCTCTTTTTCCTCCCACCTCCATCATCAAGTATACCTTCCAGCCCCATCTTCCCTGTATTACTTTGTGGCCACAAAATGCTGCATAACAATCAACCACGAATCCTTAGTGGCATAAAGCAAAAATCATGTCTTTTTCTCTTAATTGCAAGGTTTAGATGATGTAGGTCGGGCAGCTCCCCTGATCTCGACTAAGCTCCTGCATGTGTCTGGATGTGCACTGGGATTGGCTGATCTAGCCCGGATTCAGCTGCGGTGGCTTGGACAAATGGGCAGTTAAGCTCTCCTGCATGATGCTCTCATCCCCCGCTGGCTACCCTTGGCATGTTCTCGTGGAGATGGTAGGGGCACAGGGGAGATGGCCCATTTGAAGCCTCTGCTAACATCTCATTGGCCAAAGCAGCCCCTAGAGCTGATCCCAAGGTCAAGGGGTGCGTTAGGTCATCTTGCCCACAGTGTGGCTACGTGACAACTGCGAAGTTACATGGCAAAGGGCGTGCCCGGTACAGGAAGGGGTGAAAAACTGGAGCCATTGTTATAACCCTCCCTCTCTGTGCATACATACACAAAACCTGCATCCTCATTTTGCTTAGACCAATATGCTTTCTCTCTACAAGATTTTGTTTTCTCTGAAGTTAATAAATATAATTCTTCATAACTTTTTTTTGGTTTTTCCTTTTTCAGTTTCGAACTTTTTAAATGTTCTAACTTTACTCCTAAGATATTGGCTGCTACCTCAAGGATTCTAGCAATTTCATCCTCCTGAACAGCTCTCTCCGGGAAGCATCTCGTCTGCTCCAGTCTGGACTGGTTGCCTTTCACAGCGACAGACTGATGCACAGTGTGACCCTGGGGTCTCCTTCTCTTTTGTGAGTTTAACCGCCTGCTTCCTGTGTCCATGTCTTCCTGCTTCTTAGTTTGCTGCCTTGCTTTAGTGGCACATATCCTCCATTAGCTTCCTGAGAAAGGAAAGGGTACACGGGAGATATATTTTTTGAGAACTTGAATCTATGAGAGGGCTTTATTCTACCCTCAAACTTGATTGACGGTTTGAAAGCACAGAAGTCGATGGCCTTTTTAAAACTTCCTCAGACCACTGTTTCCCAACATGTATTATTTTGTTCTGAGGATATTAAAACGTGTCATTTATTAACGGTGTGTTGAGGAAAGGGCAGTCTGATAAACAGTGCATCAAAGTGTTAAAGTGGGTTCTCTCTGGAGAACTTTTCAGAGTTTCTAATGCTCTCACGCACATGTGAGTCTCCAAGGAGGATATAACGCGCTATGTGTTCCAAACCTTATTTGTCCTGGAAACTCTCCTCCTTGTTGCATCGTAAGGGAATAGTGTTTTGCAGAACAAACATTTGGACATGGCATAAAAGAATTTGGAGTGTGGGTGCCCTGGTTTAGGGCCTATTACGAGGCTAATTCTTCTTGCCCCACTGCCCTAGTTTGAGAATGGAGAGGTGTGTAGGCAGGAGGCAGGGCTCAGACAGACCAGAATGGAAGAATTTAGGGTTTTAAAAAATGTGTATAGTGAAATATTTCAAAATATTAGCCATAGTCTTTTCTGCAGTTCCTGCTGTGGGAATGATTCCCCAGTCAATCTTCCTCTTTGTCCTGAGGTGGATGATGGACACATTTAAAAATAAATCTGTCAAGGGGCCTGCCCCGGGGCCGAGGGGTTAAGTTCGCGCCCTTCACTTCCGCGGCCCAGGGTTTTGCCGGTTCGGATCCTGGGTGTGGACATGGCACCACTCATCAAGCCACGGTGAGGCAGCGTCCCACATGCCACAACAAGAAGGACCCACAACTAAAAATATAATGTACTGGGGGGGCTTTGGGGAGAAAAAGGAAAAATAAAAGTCTTAAAAAAAAAAAAATCTGTCAAAACCCCTTTGAGAGAAGCACCCATTCTCAGGCCGCGTGGTGCTCTGGGGGCTGACCCTGTCCTCGCTCCACAATGGTCATGTGACCCAGTCCTGGCTGAGGACAATCAGCTATGGGAATTTTGCAGGAACTTTTGAGGAAAGAGACATTACTTTTTAGCTTGGCGTGCCAGCTGTTCGGACAGTGCAAACTTAGGGCTGCCAGTGGCCTTTTCTGCCACCCCTTTTGGAGACACTGCATGAAAATGTAGCCAGCACGAAGCAGGGCCGAGCCAAGAAATGGAGGGTCACACATCGCTGGAGTCTTCCTTTGAAGGCCTGGATCAGCCTTCCCGATCTATCTGTTCCGTCTTTGGGCTTTTCAGCTACTGAGATGATACCTTCATCTTTAGGTTTCTGCTGGTTTAAGTTGGACTTCTATCATTTCTAATGAAGAGAATCCAGACCAACAGAGTTGCTTTGCCTCCCGCAGCTGCACAGGCTGGTGGGATTAAATGAGAACGTAAATAGAAGTGCTTGTTGAATCATTAGAACTCATCCATTGTTAGTTTCCATTCCTAACGGATTTTTCTCCAGAAGAGAGTGTTGTAGAACATGCCAGTCTACTTAGACCAACTAGGGAGAAAGCAAGAAGTCAGAATCCAGGTAAGCTATGTGCTCTGACACCCAACATTAGATGCTGGGATGGAAATTTGGGGCTGAGATGGAAAGTAGCTGAGTGAGTGTCAGAGTATTGAATGTGGGACCCTAGCTCCAAGCAGAGAATGGACATCTGCTCTACACACTGTCTCAGAGGAACACGGGTCCATGTATGGATCCTGGCCAGTTCTCTGAGAAGCTGCCAGCAGAAGAAAGCAGCAGAAACTCTAGTGGAGAAAGGTAGGCCATTATTTGGCAGTGCACACTGGCCACACATCTGTGCTTGTCTGTCCCCTGACCTGCTCTTGGCACACACATCTCTCCTTCTCCCTTGTGGGCCAACTCCAGGGTTTCAAGTAGGAACTCTTTAGCTCTCTTTAGCGTGTGAAGGAAGTCGAAGGAGCTTCGCAGGTGTAAGCAGGGGCTGGTTTCCCAGACCTCCTGTTGTAGACACGGCACTTCTTTGCCTTGAGTAACAGTGCCCCTTTGGGATCAGCGAGCACCATCATGTTTTATTGATTGCTGAGGATTAAAGATTAGGAGGAAAATGGAATGGGCTGGGAGTAGGGCAGCCTGGCTACAGACCTGAGTGACCGAGGGTCCTTCCTTACTACTTTCTCCAGCCTGACACATGCGAACACACACGTACTCACATATACACACATGCATGCTGAAGCACCATCCTCACACACGTATGCTCACACACTCACACATGCAAACATGCTTATACACACATGCTCACGCACACACCACGACACTGATCTCCATGTTCCAGATGGGAGGTGTGTTTGCAGACAGTTGAGTGACACACACTGCAATTCCTGCCTCATTGGAAGGGAGCCTGAGGTGGGGAGTCAGGAGGCGACTTGGTGGTTATCTTTTCTGCAGTCTCCCTCATTATATGAAAGGGATGAGCTTAGTGACTGGGCAGAAACAAACTGGTGAAGGTTTGGTCTTGAGTCAGCCTGGGGTGGTGTCTGCTGTGTTCACGGTTGACTCATTTCCCGTGAAGGAACCGTTTACACTGAGAAGTCAATATGGGAGGACAAGCAGAGAGGAGAGTGGGTGTGTGGTGGGGGGCGGGGGTGATGCGCGAGTCTGCCTGCAGCTCCAGAAGCGTCTGCAGCATCAGCATTGGCCCTGGGGAGCCCGCAGGTCAGCAGGAGCATGGTGCTCTCTTGGTCTCTTGGCTGTCGTGACACGCTGCCCGGGAGCAGAGCGCCGGTGTGCCCCGTGCTTTACGGCGCTCTGCGTGCCTGTGCTGCGTTGCCTCTGACGGCACTCAGGCCTCAACTCGATGACCTTCTCAGGGGGACCACTCGGTCATTGAGTAAAGTGACCACCTCTGGAATTGCCCCCAACTCTGTCACATTAACTGTCCCGATGCCTCACTGCGCTTATCAGGACTCATCTTCTTTGCTGGTTTACATGTCCTCTGTGTGTTTCCATCCACCAGAATGCAGGCTCCTTGAGCTCAAGGACTGCCTTCTTTACCCTCTGCCTCCATCATTTTGAACAGTTGGTGGTACATCGTAGGTGCTCAGTAAATGCAGTATTTGTTGATTGACTCCCAGCCTAGATTGTCTGAGGGCTGAGAAGAAGCAAGTTAATGGATTTAATTCTCAGATCTAAGGATCTGAGATGCAAGAATAAGAAACCTCATTAATGTCTTTAAAAAACATAGAGTGTATTCTATTGTGCATGTGGTGGTTCATTTTATGTGTCAATTTGACAAGGCTATGGTGCCCTGTTGTTTAGTCAAATACCAATCTAGATGATGCTGTGAAAGTATTTTTTTCAGATATGATTAACATTTAAATCAGTAGACTTCGAGTAAAACAGATCACCCTTTATAATGTGGGTGGGCCTCATCCAATCAGTTGAAGGCCTTAAAAAGCAAAGGCTGAGGTTTCGTGAAGAAGGAGTTTCCCTCAAGACTGCCACATCAGCTCTTACCTGAATTTCCAGCTGACCAGCCTGCCCTACAGACTTCAGACTTGCCAGTCCCCACAACTGTATGAGCCAATTCCTTAACATGAATCTTTCTCTCTTTTTTGTTCTCATGTTATAACATGGAAACAAGGTCCAGTGAGGTTAAGTAACTTAGCCAGCATCACACAGCTGGGCAGTCATGGAGTATCAAACTTGAGTCTGTCCAATGCAGAAACATATGCTCTTAATCACCATGCAACACTGAAATTGAGCCATGAATCAGAAATGGCTCTTGCCTTTGAGGAGCTTGTGGTATATTACAGGGAGGTATAGACAGAAATCATTTTAATTTACAAGGTAGAGACTGATAAGATAACAGATAAGTCTTACGGAATTTCAGAGGAGAGAAAGATCAATTCTGGCTTCCGTGGGTCCTACAAGGCTTAACGGGTAATAGGTTCAGTCTGGGCTTTGAAGAAGGGAGGGGACCTGCACACGTGGAACCAGCGAGGACGGTCATTCTAGATCAGCACCGTCAAGCAGAGATGTAAGTCAAGCCACTCAAAGAACTGACACATCTCTACTAGCTGAATTAAAAAGTAAAAGGAAATAGGTAAAATTAAATGTAATAAGGTGTTTTATTTGGCCCAATATTTAAAAAATATCATGTCAACATATCCGTATAAAAATTATTAGTGAGGTATTTTCATATTCATTTTTTTGTACTAAGTCTTTGAAATCTCATAGCACATCTCACTTCAAGATCTACTCAATGTAAAAATTATAAGAGATATTTTGCTTTCTTTCTTCCTAATAGGTCTTTAGGACCTGACGTGTATTTCCCCTTACAGCACATCTCAATTTTGACCAGCCACATTTCAAGTGCGCTGTAGCCCCACATGACTTGGGCCACCATGTTGGACAGACAGCTCCAGATGGAGAGCAAAGCAGGGCAGAGAGCCAGGGCCCAGAAAGCCTGGGGTGTGCAGGAAACTGAGGACGACCGTCAGCCTGGAGTGGAGGGTCTCTGAGGGAGAGCTGTGGGCAACACAGTGGAAATATGTGTGAAGCCAGATTCTGGAAAGCCTTGGATGCCAGAATAAAGTGTTCAGATTTTAGTAACAGGTGAAGAGGAGCCATTACTGTCAAGGTGGTTCAAGAAGGGAGGAAAGCTCTGCCTTGGGAAGACATCAGCAGGCGGGAGGAGTGGGTAATAGAAAGGAGAAAGGAGAAGGGAGACCAGTCAGAAAGCAGTGGCACTAGTTCCTATCAGAGGTGATGAAGTTGACCGAGGCTGGGACACTGGGAATGGAGAGAGTGGCAGATGTTACCAGATAAGAGTTTACAGGCATTGGCAAGGGAGAAGGAGCCACAGGAGAAATTGAGAGGCGGCTCCAAGCTCTCCATCCTGGGTGACTGGGAAATTGAGTGGGGAAACAATCAGCTATGTCTTCTACTCACAAGAGATTTAGTCTTCTCCCACTTTGCGAATCAATTTCCAGGGCCTCTTCCCTCCTCCTCAAGGGGGAAAGACGTCTCGTGTCTTGGTCCCTCTCCAGCAGGAAGGAGGGCGTACTACTGAACCCTTAAGAATGTCTTTGCGTTATGCAGAGTTCCATCCATCCTTCTTCTTGCCTGAGCTATGTGACCCTGAACATCCCAGTGAATATCTCTGCGTCTGGAATCCCCAGAAGGGAAGCACCTCCTGCCCACCCCCCACCTCAGTGGTGTGGTTAGATAACAAGTGGGTCCTGCCGTGGGCTGTGTGGCTGATGATCTGTTGTTATATGCTCCGTGTGTCTCTGACTGCTCTAATGAGCTGGAAGTCTGGAGGAGGAGCAGCAAAGATTTACAGCTTTTCCCTGGGAAGCCTACCTCCCGTCAAGGGAGGGATTAACTGGGCCAGGCATGCCTCTCAGCTCAGTGGCTGCTGATAGCGAGTTACAAGGACCATGAAAGCCTTCGGTGATTAGAACCAAGCACTATCGCGGGTGCCTTCCTCACCATTGTTTATTTTAGATTGTGGCCATCCAGGGAGCCCGCTTGCTGTGTGTCAGACTTACTTAATAGAGAGATAATTTGGGAATAAGAATGTACAAGGCTGTTATGGGGGAGACAGTGGCTGAGCGGGTCTGGACTCGTTCACATGTTTGATTGCTGCGTACGTACTTGCTTATCTAGGGGAGAGCTCCTGGCGACTTCTCCGACACACCCCAGTTCCTAGGACTCCCCCTTCCTTAATCTTCCCATAATTGCTTCCTTAATTATGTTCAGAGCCCCTCTGTTTGGGTTCAGTGTGGTCCACTTGAATGATCCATCTTCAGCTCCAAGTTTTGATCCATTTCTTCTCCCAGGTACTGACCACTTCCCTTCTCTTTCCTCGTCTCGAGATCTCCATTCAGCTTCCTTCTTTCCATTCGTTTTTAGTTTCCATCCATGTTTACTCACTGAGGCACATGGTGGGGGAGGCTCTTTCGTTTACCTCGTGTTGTTTTCTTTCCTTTTCTGTTTGCTCTGTTCCTGTAACCTTCATCACACTTTCTCTTCACCTTTTTCTTCCCAATTGTCCTTTGATCAAAAAAAAAAAAAAGGATCAGCGTAGAAGGGTCTCCCTATTACAAGGGAATTTGTGCTAAGCAATCGCCAAAAAAAAGAAACCGTCCTTATCGGAGGTGAAGACCTTTATAGGATCCAAACATGGCGCTAGAGGGGAGAGCGCAGCAACATGGAAGACTTGACTTATCTAACCCAGGCTTTTGTGTTTGTCTTTTTTTTTTTTTGATTAGTCAGAAATGAACCAATTCCAAAGGTTATGACTCAAAACCAGGAACGGGAGAAAAGAAGGCATCTGATTGAGATTCTCTCATTGACATTAGCCCTGTCACAGCGCCAAAGAGTTTTCAATAGTTCTCCAGGGGATTGTTTATCAAAACCGCAAAAGGGGTCTGCGCGGAAGACCCCGCTCTGGATCAGCCCGTCAGCCGGCTGAGGATTCGCGTTTGTAGTTCCTTCTCCCAGCATCATCCCCAAGCACAAGGGGGAAGCTAATAGCCCCAGCTCCCTTCTTAATAATCCAATTTGAATCAATTGACCATGTCATCATTCAAAGCCTTCTTTAACCTCTTAATACTCGGCTCGCATGGGCTCCTAGGATAACGGGTTCCATATGGCAGGAGGAGACTGAGTCCACTCATACTTTTAGAAGAGTTCCAACTTAGGCTACTCCAGTCGGCCAGTTGTCTTTCAGCCTCCCAGCGCCCTCCAGGGACAACTGCCCAGGCGCCCTCTGCACAATGATCTTCCTTCCACTGTCCCTTGTCCTGAGGCGAAGTTGCCCCAGCCAGGCGGGCAGGAGAATTCCCTTCTCAGTCGACTGTGAAACTGATCCGAGTCCTGGAGCTGAGTTTTCCGTGCTGGCTTCCACAGTGTCTGCCCCAGTTTGCGCCCATCTGCCTCCACGGGGAACAGAATGAAAAGGTGCGGAGATTTGTGTCAAGACCTCTTGGTTTCAGTCGCTGCTCTGCTCTTGACTGGCCATAGGATCTTAAGCAAGTCATCTGATCTTTCTCAGCTTCAGTTTCTCGTGGGTAAAACGGATGTCACAGCTGCCCAGATGACTTCTCAGAGCGTTTGTGGGGAGCGAGTGAGATGAGAGTGCTTTGAGAACTGGCACTTGCTACATGGAAGCACTCAGTACTGTTTTCATCGTCCTTTGTGACGGTGGCTGTCGGACCATCTTCCTGTGGGAGCGGGACCCGTTGAAAGGTTAAGGCCTTTCATTTGCTTGCCCATTTCAACACTGGATCTTGGGCGTGTGGCCTCTCCTGCTTCTCTCTTCTTGGCCACTCCCTGGCCTTCCAGTGGCCTCTCCACTCTTGGGAAGCTCTTTTTCTCTATAACTGTGGGCTGGAGTAGTCTACCAAAGCTGACCTTCAATCCAGAGTGGGGCGCTTCCTAATCCCATCTTAGACGCCTCTTTTGACTGGCGAAGGTTAGACCAACACGGTGAAGGCGGGTCCTGCAGGCTGGGAAGGACTTCCAGTGAAGACGGGTGGGGCTCATTTCAACAGGGACGTTTTCAGAGAAGCTTGGAAAGAAAGCTCAGTAGGGCCGTCTCCCTGGATGGAGCTGGGAAAACTGTGTGTCAGACAAAATGGAGCACATGGCTCCGTTCCCAATGCCACTGGGTGTTGATAAGTGCTCCTCTTTTCATGAAATGCCTTTTTGTTTTAGTTCTAACACTTTTTTCTTTACATTTCCTGTGCTTTATGCATATTAACTTCCAGTCCTGACAACCCGCCAGGTTGGTGTTACTGTGTCCCCTCTGTCACAGATAAGGAAACTGATGTACACAGAGGGGAGGCGAGTTCTCCAGGCTACCAAGTGGTGAAGTTGGGATTTCAACACATTTTTGTCTAACTCTAAAGCCCGTGCAGTTAACCAAAGGGAAGGGGGGAAGTTACCTATGAGACTTCCAGCTTTGGACAGGGATGTTGACACACGCCCCTGACTCCTATCACACCTTTTAAATTGCAAGAGAAATGACCAAATGGGGACAGTCCGTATTCACACTGGAAACTAGGGAACACGGTCACCCACATGCTAAAAACATTGAGGAACTTCTGCAACATAGGATTTGACAAGACTGGAGACTCCCTCAGGAAGTGGAGGAAAGCTTGGCCACACCTCCATACTACTCCAGAGGGGGCAGTCGGCCGGGGGTTAGCCAACACAGCCCACAGAAAGCCATCATGGCAGTGGGGAAATGGGGTGGGCCAGGCTCTCCCATTGTGCCCTTCTCTTTCTTCTCAAGCATTGCTCTTTCAAATGACAGGGACCCGGAAGCCAGCTAGGTTCCTTGCGGTATCACGTATGGACACAGTCATCTTTCCTGTGGCTCGCCCTGGGAAGCCACAGTGTTTTCACTGTGTTTTTATGTCCTGTGGGGCATTTCCGTGGGTGTCTGGAGGGCACAGACGGAAGTTCATGATTTTGTCATCTAGTCCAGAAGACCTAGACTTCATTCTTCAGGGCAGAGCTATTTCTACAGATTTGTCTTCTTCTTCTCTCTCTTCCTCCTCCTCCTTCTTTAAGTTACTCTTCATTTTATCCAAAGCATCTACTTTCATACATTAAAAAGTCAAGTCATGGGGCTGGCCTGGTGTCCTAGTGGTTGAGTTTGGGCACTCCACTTCAGTGGCCCAGAGTTCATGGGTTCAGATCCCAGGTGCAGACCTACACACGGCTCATCAAGCCATGCTGTGGCAGCATCCCACATACAAAAAATAGAGGGACATTGACACAGATGTTAGCTCAGTGACAATCTTCCTCCCCCAAAAAAAGTCAAGTAGTGCTTGAAGACTTATTAAAAGAAAAATAGTTGTCCCTCCACTCACCCTTTCCCACCTCGTGGGCCACCCCCCAGAAGCAAAATCTTTCAGTTCTTTTAATTGTTCTTTCCTTTATATTTCTAAATAAATGCTTATGTGTCCACGTCTTGATTTACTAATTTGGAAGTCACCTACAGATATCATCTTGCAGTGGATGATGATTTAGCTCTTTTACCGCTTGTCCCCTCTTGCCCTCCACTTCACTCCAAACCTACATACACTCCCACTCTCTTCCTAACAAAATTTTAGTACACTTTTAGTGAATCATCATGCCTATTTGTAGTTCTGTGACCACGTGCATATTGCTCTGCACTAGTAATATATATTTTCTCCTTTTCCAACTTTTGGCTTTCTCTGGAGTCAATAAGCCTTTTAAAAAGTTGTTATAAATGCATCAGATAATCCAACGTTTCCTTTCTGGTTTTTTTCTTGGAGTTCTCTGCCCTTCTGCTCCAGTCTGTACTGTGTTCTGCGGCCCTGCTGCCTGGAGCTGTCTTGGTGTTTCCCTTGGTAATCAACCTGGGAGATCGTTTCACTGCTATCCTGTGCTGGAGCCCTTTTCCTGGACTCTCAACCACCCCTTCTCGTGCTTTAAACTCTCATTTGGATGGAAGACATCCTCTAGTAGCTTCTGGAAAAATGACACATTGGAGGTATATTTTTGAATTCCTTGCGTGTCAGAAAATATCTTTATTCCTCTTTCACACTTACCGATAGTTTGGCTAGGTATAGAATTTGGGGTGGGAAATAATTTTCCCTTAGAATTTTGAAGGCATTGCTCTATTTTTGCCCACTACCCTCAACTCCCAGTAAGCTTTTAAGATCTTCATTTTTTACCTCTCTTGATTTGTGTCTTTCTCATGCTGGATGCTTCATGGATCTTTTTGATCTGGAGGCAATCTTACTGCTGTGAGGGTATTTATAATAGTTTTTTTCATAAGAGTTCTTTTGCTTCCTGTGTTGTCTCTGTTCCCTCTAAGTTTTCGTTGTCTAAAAATCATTCCTTGTTTTGGCCTTTATCTCTAATATTGCTAGCCCTCCTCAAACCTGAGTGATTCTGGTCTGTTCATTTCAATGCAAGAACGAGGCACTAAAAAGCTAACGGGGGGTCTTTGTGCTCTTTGCTGGTGGGCTTCACTGTGGAGTGATGGGCTGGCAGCCCTGTTCTTTAGTTGGTCAGCTATAGATCTTTTCGCTGAGGCTGTAAAGCTTCTCTGAAGAAGAATCCTCTCTTCTCCTTTCTGATGGTAAAGCCTGGCTCTCTGCTTTCTGGAAACATGCGTTGAAGGTCACACTGATCAATATGTAAATTTAACTCCAACCCCCTGTTCTCAGCCCTGCCCCTCATCCCTACCGTGTACTATGCCTGGAATCCCTGTTTGAGGAACATTTATGGTTCAGTTTCTCTGAGAATAGGCCACTGGTCTCTTATGGGGGTTGGGATAGGTGAGTGTGTTTGCTGGGCTGCTTGGAATGGGGTAGAGGACCTGCAGTCTAATCACTTCATCTACACAGCCCACCCCTCATCCTGCCTTCCACAGCACTGGGTGCCTCCCCAAACTTTTGTGGTTCCTCTGCCCTTATCAAGTACATCAGCCCTTATCAAGTTGGCAGCCCCTCTCAAGACAACAGGAGGAAGTTTCCACTGATCTCTTAGGTCAGTTACCTTCTCTTGGCTTTGTCTTCCAAAAACTTAGGGAATTTTGTTTTTCTTACTGAAGTGTCCTCTCCTACTTCTTTTGTCTTTGTGGGTTTGTATCTTTTCTTTTTTTAAATAATCCTTATGTTCCATGAAATGAGGTTTCCAGAGAGAGGGGATAAACATGTGAGTCCAGCTGCCACGTTTGACAGGCAGCCACTGTCAGCCTGTGAAGAGACCTGTGGGATGATGGGAGTCAGAACTGTGTGAGGAAGACAGGTCTGCAGGTGGCTTGTTAGAGACATTAGTGAGAAGTGACTGCAGGCAGGGAGGTTTTCATAGGATCTTGATGAGAGATGGTCAGCGAAAGGTGAATGAATGCTGGTGGGTGTGTGTGTGTTGTATCTGTAAGTTGGAAAAAGAACGAAGCAGCAGATTTGAAAAGGCAACCAATGGCCCACTAGGTAGACGAATTCTATATTTGGATCTCTTTTCTCTCCTTACTTGTTCTTTAATATGCACTATGTTGGCATCTTTTGCCCATCATTTCTCCTTTTCTATCCCTTTTTTCCCCAGAGGCCCAGGGCTAGTGTTTTTTATTCAGCTTTGTCCTAGGCCAGTGTTCTTACACTTTAAAGTGCATAAGAAACACATTTCAAAATGCAGATTCTGGGGGCTGGCCCCGTGGCCGAGTGATTGGGTTCGCGCGCTCCACTGTGGGCGGCCCAGTGTTTCGTTGGTTCGAATCCTGGGCGCAGACATGGCACTGCTCGTCAAGCCACGCTGAGGCAGCGTCCCACATACCACAACTAGAAGAACCCACAACGAAGAATATACAACTATGTACTGGGGGCTTTGGGGAGAAAAAGGAAAAAAAATAAAATCTTAAAAAAAAAAAAATGCAGATTCTGATCTCTAGGCCTGAGGTGGGGTCTGAGATTCCGCATTTCTGGGAAACTCCCAGGTGATGCTGATCCTGCTGTTCCACATGGTTCTAGAGGAGGTTTGAAGATTTGGAAAAGCCAAGCACGAAGGGTGTTCCACTCTAGAGGCACATTCCAGCCCTGACTCTTCTCCCTGCTTTGCTCTCCCTCCTCTGCCCTCTGCAGACTGGGCTGACCTGGGCCTGGCTTCTCTGCAGTGCATCCTTTCCTGGAAGAGTCTGCGTAAAGGTCTGGTCCACGGGAGAGGGGCTCCCCAAGGCCACACCACAGTGACCTGATGCCCACCCCCACACCCTGGGCCCCGTGGATCATGCACAGCTTATAGAACAGTCTGAAGCACCTACGGGACATCTCTCACAGGCCATGTTGCTCTCTCATTTTTCTAGATGGTCTCACTCCAGCCCCATATCTGGTAGTAAGTCAATGGGGCAAACGGAGAGAAGGAAGCGGTTGACTCACTGTGGCAAGGTAGCTTCAATCCCAACAGCCAGAGTTTGGGTGGACTACCATCAAGTTTCTTTTAACACAGTAAACTAGCAGCCTTTAATCACCGAATAGAGAAATAGAAAGGAGGAGTTTGCCTGCTTTACTTAAAGAGACAGAGAATGAAGCCAAAGTGACCCGATGTGAATTTTCAGAATTAGGGTTTGTTGTTTTCATTTGCCTGTGTAATTCCACGTCTGCTTATTCAGTGGGGATTTCATCCATCTGATGTGGTTTTAGAAGAAGCAAGAGACGTGTGTGAGGAGCTTGTTCTTAATATCTTATTCTGATTTGTTCGTAATGAGTGTAATTAGGTTTTGTTTTAATGTATCTTTTTGTTTCAAAAGCCTGAAATGCATTTGAGAGTTTGGCTGTTATCTAGCCTAGATCAGTTCAGAATAGATCCTTTCTGGGTGATGTAGTCAGTCCAAGTGTGTCTGGCCTCTGCTTCCTGGGGGGAGGCCTGTGACATCCTGGATCTTTGCCTTGATATCGTCAATGCGGTCACTGCTTGCGGCTTCAAAGACGATGTCTTATTCGTATAAGTGAATCACAGTAATGAGATCTCGGTTTGGTTTAACATCGTGCCAAAGCTCCTGCCAAAACTCAAACAGATACAACTAAAAAGTGATCCTCAGTCACGTCAACAAACACAGCATGCGTGTGTTGTGAAGAGCTCGCCATTGGGGAATCCAAGTGAGTCGCTAACGTTTGCTCTGGATTATGTGACTCAACCTCTAATTGCTTATTCCACAGAGATTCGGAGAACGAGGCCCAGAGTGAGGAAACGGATGTATAATAATTGGCTTGCAGGTTTGCTCACTGTTCTTTGGTACAATATTAACATCCCTTTATGTTTTTTGAGCATTTGCCCAACTGTTTCCTCAGCAGGGTGGATGGGCAGGCTGATGGGATCCCGAAGTGCCTGGCTGGACTTGGTGGTTGGAAGCTGCTATAAACGGGGACATTTGCTTGGCTCACTGGCTAATGAGTGAAAGATCGCCAAGAGTAATAGCATTTTAGCGGAATTTCCTTAATGATTGGCACAGTTCATTAAGAGAAGAAACAAAACGAGAGATACCCTTGAGAGAGGCTGGGGGATGGGATGGCCAGATCACGGAGGTGGGGGCCACAGCTCAAAGGAATGTGGCTTTCACACAATTAGGTATTTTGAAGGAAGACAGAGCCTGGACACAGTTGAATAATTTTGGCTAATTGAGATTTGCATGGGTCAAAGACCAGAGGTCTTGCTGCCGTTAAGGCAGGATGACAGTCGTCCTGGATCCCTGCATGAATAGCGGCCCACGTGTGCCTCCAAGCAGTGGAAAGGAGTGCCTCCCTGACAAAGAACAGCTTTCATAGGCGATGCCGTTCCAGCCTCATCACAGCTGCTGGCATTCAGTGGTAGGTCTGACGGCCTCAATTTGCCCAGGTGGAGTCACATTGAATAAGTCTTTATTGCCCTCCTTCTCTAGGAGTGAGAACGAATGAGGCATCTCCATCCCTTCTGCTGTGTGTCTGTCAGGGATGCTGCCTCTGTAAGACGTGCTTCTGAGATGCGGAAAGGCCTCCATGGAGGCACTCACCATTCCGTGTTTTGGACGTGAGAAAGGCTGATCGCTGCTTTAAATGCAGAAAGCACGAATTTCTGTCTACAATAGATGCTCCACTTCTTTATTTCTTTCAACCACCTACATCTGACTGCAAGCCCCCCCCTCCTCCCTCCTACCCCAGTGATGGGAAATTCATTCATAGTCATTAGAGATGCTCTGTCTCCCAGGGCTGGCTAAGGTACCAGCAAGGCCACATGGCACCTTTGTGTGTATTGGAAAAAGGCACCCCTTCCTCCTGGTGGAGGTACGCCTGTGCTGTGGCAAGTGGCTCAGTGAGCTGAGTGCAGGCTGGATTTCAGCCACTGCCCACTCCTGTGTTGAGGCATCCATGTGCAGGGCACAGGTCACACAATCGTGCATGATAGCCCTGGCTACTTGGTCTAAAATGGCACTAAAGTGTAGAGAGACACCTCGACTCAGGGACCATCAGTCCCACTGAGATGCCCACTGTCCCTGCCCCAAGTTCCCTTCAGGTCCTATGGCCAGAGTCCTTTTGTAGCACACAGGTGTCCCCTCTGAGTTCTGTCCCCCTCACTGACGGCCACATAGACTCAAGTCCACATCCTTGAGAAGCCACACACCTCTTCCTCTGTAGGGGCGGACCCAACCCCTCTTTCTCCCATCTTCGTGTCCTCAGAGACACTCCCTTTCTCCTTCTCTCTTTTTGGACGCTTAGCTTAATCTCAGCAGGTTTAGGCTTTATAAAAGACACAAAGGACAGCAGCTCTAGATTTTCCACCTTCTAAAAATCCTGAGGAAAGGAAATACAACACTGGCTACCAACTGGAAATGGAAGGGAAGAAAAATGTAGAGACAGCAAACGCGAAGTACTGTTTCAATACATTATCCTGCTACAATGACCACAAACACTTGTTTCCCTGAAGGAATGATGGAAGGAAGCCATCCCCTGATGGCTCGTGCTCCCTTGAGACGAGTGGTCGGACCATGGCCTTTGAAGCTGCTCTGGCCTGACAACAGGCTGGGGTCCACGGTGGTCCACAGCTACTCTAGTGGGGTGGGAAAGCACCAGCCCTTGGAGAACTTTCATCTGTCATCAATAAACTTATTAGCATTGTATGCTGTGTTTTTTATTTCTCAAGAAGGATCAGGACAATTGTGTGATTGTCTGAAAAACCATTTGGGGCTCCTTGAGCAGTTCAAGAGCTGAATTCCCGTTGGGTTGAGTAGGTAGAGGACGGGGACACATAAAACCAGGCTCTGCCCTTGCCTGTGTGTGACTTTGGGCAGACTCCTCCATGAAGAGCAGGTTGGCCTAGAATTGGACAACTTTTTTGGTATCTCTCACCATTACTATCCATAAAATGCTGTCATGCGCAAGTCATCGCAAGCTAGAGAAGACGGGGAGGGGCTGAAGAGGTAAGGCAAGTCAAGTATTTGCTTTCTCTTCTCATCTTTTTCTGTTTATTCCTCCATCACGTCAGTCCCTTATTTGTTTCTCTCTTTTACTCTTGTTCTCATTCCCCCCTCCTTCCATTCGTCTTTGTGTTTTCTTCCTCTTTTCTCCTTCTTTTGCTTTCCTTTAATGTTTATTATTAGCTACACATACTTACTGAATTAAGTTTTATAAGCTCTGATCTTATATTTAGCCAAATGGAATACTTTACACATCCATCTAAAGACAAGAAAGAGCAGTCAACCCAAAACTTGAAATTGTTTTTAAATTGGTACCTAATCCTCAAATGTGGTTTTCTCAGAGGATCTCAGGAGAGAGAAGTTTCCTCCCCCTTACACTAAAGCTAGCCAATGGAGGAAACGACCTTGTGGCATTGTTAACCTCTGAAATGGAGGTTAAGCAGGAGATGTTTGGCTGATGGAGGACAAAGCTACTCTGTGGGAAATACCTCATTGCCTTCATCTCAGACGTAAGATGCAATAAGATGGACATATTATGAAAATAATACGAGCCTGAAATGTCGCCGTGATTACACATATGTTCATGGGTAGATTAGAGTCAGTTTAGGGTCATTAAAACACTAGGCTTCTCTGGAAAATGAGCTCAGCTCTCTCAGAATTTCAGGTCCAGCAGGTTAGCTTTCTGTAGGTCAAAGAATACGCTCAGATTGGCACAGAGCCTCGTTGGCTCTCACACAGAAACTGTGACTTTGATACTCAGTGAAAAATGCACATCTGGAATGAAACCAGACCTCACCCTTTTCAAGCTTCTGCTCCTTGGTATTTAATTATTATGACTTGGATGTGACTCAGGCTAAAGGCTTTATTTTTAGCAATGATCAGAACTGCTTTTGATGAATAAATCAGGAATGCTGTTTATTGTTTTAATTGGAGCATATGACTGAATTTATTTTTCAAATCTTGAATGAACAAATCTGACACTTATGAAAACACATTAAAAAGTGTTTTGCGCTGTGCATAAAGAGCAGTTCGGCAGACTGCTTTGTGTGGGTTGCCATCTCTGTCCTCTGATGTTCTGGTGAATAGTACTACTGGTGGATACTATTCACCGACAGTGAATCCAATGTCTTGAGTCTGACCTGGAATTAAGACTGTAAGAACTAGAAGGGATCTCAGACATCATCTGCTTCAATCTTCCTTTAACAGAGGAGCAGACTGAGATCTATAAAGGAGCTGAAATCACACGCCAAGTCACTCACTAGGGATTGTCAAAACTGGGCTTAGAAACTCTGCTGTATGTTTCACACCATCCCCTGACCCTTCCACCATCTGCCTCTCCCCAAGTATGGAACATGTACCATTGCTGGCTCCTGAAACCACTTTAGATGGTGCAAGATATTGAATTAAACAACTGAAACGCATAGGAAGATAGCCCTTCCCAATTCTCTTTTTGTCTTCCCGATTGCGCCAACTTTATTCCAAACACTGTCTCAAGATCTGAGAACACAAGGATGAATCAGCTACAGCTTCTCCTCTCAAGGAACCCTCCTCTGAAGACCCTATTCCTACAGATCAAATTGTAGGTGATTGTGTGTGCGCACGCATATCTGTGTGTGCAGGCATGTGTGTGCGTGTGTGTATGTGTGTGCATGCACATGCGTCTGCATGTATTTTGCCTGTCTCATTTAATTATGAGAATTCTTGTAGCATTTTTCCAATACAAGTATATCTTAGGGAAAAAGTTTCTGAGAAGTTAAAACCCCCAGTATCTACTCTGAATCACCATAGGAAGTAGTCTTATTTTTAATTCAACATTTGTATATATTGAGAAATGCTCACCACAATAAGTTGCGTCTATGTCCACGACAACACAGAGTTTCACATTTTTTTTTCTTGTGATAAGAATTTCTAAGATCTAATTTTTTTAGCAATGGAGACCTTAAGGAGAAAAAGTCTGTCTTTGGGGCTAGTCTTTAACCCTAATACTTGCTAATTTCTCCCTTTAACTAACAGACAACAAATCTTAGGCTCAGAGCCATCAGCAAAGAAGAGTCTACAAGTAGAATTTAATAGCACTGGTTCGTTTTCATTCCCTATTTATAGGAAATGTATTAGTTATTTACAGCTATGTAATAAAATACACCAAAACTTACCGGCCTGAAACAACCATAAACATTTATTCTCTCACACAGTTTCTGGGAGTCAGGGACTCAGGAGTGTCTCCGCTGGGCATTTCTGGCCCGGAGTGTCTCATGACGTTGTAGTCACGATGTCAGCCAGAGGTGCACTTATCTGAAAGTTTGACTGTGGCTGGAGGCTCTCTTTCCCCAGTGGCTCAATCACATGGCTGTTGGCAGGGGGCTTCAGTCCCTTGCCACATGGACTTCTTCACAGGACTGCTTGAGTGGCCTTAGAACACGTCAGCTGGCTTCTCACAGAGTGAGTGATCCAAGAAAGAGCAAGGCAGAGTCATAATGTTTTTATGACCTCAACTTAGAAGTCACACTCTATCTTTTCTTCAGTATCTATTGGTTATATAAGTCAGCCCTCTTCAGCTGGGAGGGGAAATACAGGATCATGAATATGAAGAAACAAGAACCATTACGGGCCATTTTGGAGGCTGCCTACCACAGAATGTGGTTCTCTCTTTATGGTCATGTCATAACTCTACCTTTTAAATAAATATGTTTAAGCTAGTCTGATCTAAACAAAAATACGAAGTAAATTTTAATACAGTTGGCCCCCAGGTATCACAAAAATTGTGTAGGTGACGTGCATATGACTGTTAATTAGGAAAAACCTCATCACTCCACGTGGCCCCCTGAACCCAGAAGCACAGAGGAAAAGTCTACTCTACAGGTGTTGGTCTCAAGACCCCGAGTGGTGGTGACTGCCAAAGGCAGCTCTCACCACAGTAGGCGGAGGGCACACAGTGGCAGAGTTCTATGTGGAGAAGTCCCATGCCAACAGTCCTAAATCCCAAAAGGATCCTTTTATCCTTACTCTGAAGGTGTCCTCTTGTCTCTGATGTGTTTGTGCTGGCACCTTGTGCACCACAGGTGGGACTGGGAGTTATGACCTTGAGATGAGCTCTGTCCTTATTCCTTGACTCATCTTTGGTCACTGCTCCTGCCTCCCGCTGCAGGGAGTCATCTGTCCAGAACCAGACGTGACTTTACCACGCTATGAGGTTTCTTAGGGAACAAACTCTAAAATGGGTCATTAGAGACTATGGACTTGTCCTAGTCTGTCAAATAACTTCAACTTATGAATTTTCTTGTCTTAGCATCTTTGATGTTTATTTTGTTGAATTAAGCTTTTTGTACTCCAGAAATTTCTGCACCTGGGGCCTTGAGACATTAGAAGACCTTTCTAGATATTATGTGCTCAATATCGGGCCAACGAGTCCTACAGGCAGGTTCTAAATTCCAGGTTGCCAGTGCACCCCTGATCACTCATGTTCATATTTATTTTTAATTGCTTGTGTTTATTGCTAATTTTTCCCCACATCTTCCCAAAGATTCTCAGTGAAATTTTCTATAAAGTAAATTACATCAGGAATTTATGTGTTCCAAATTCTTAGATATATTTCTCAATTTTTGTGTGTGTGTCTGAACTACACAGCCATCATCCTGGGACTTCTCTTTGCTGGAATTATTGGAATTCCCTTTGTCTTTCCTCTGAGCTGAATTCCCTGTTCCTTGGGTCTCATATTTTAGCTCCTTTGTTTTAGGGAAGTATATCTCCAGTAACTGTTCACATTAAGATGATGTTAAGTGCACAGTAATGATAGATAGCCTTCAATGTGTCTGTCTCTTAAGTGTGCCCCATTTTGGACCAGTTACCATCTAGATGTGGGGCACAGCTGTTATACTGAAAGCTCCTTTCATGCCATCCTGGAACTTACCATCACGTTGCTCTTACATTTCCTACATTCTGCATCCTAGATCTTCCATATATATCCTTGTTTTGATGGAGAAAATCCTCTTAAGAAGGAATTTCGCGAGACATAAAGTTTTTAGAATATTTCAAGTCTAAAAATTTCTATACTATACCTGTTCTTGATTATTAGTTTTCTGTATGTGGAATTCCACACTGGAACTCATCTCCCTTCTGAATTCTGAGGACATTGCTCCACTGTCTTCTGTCCTTCAGTGTTGCTGTTGAGAAGTTGACAGCCATTCTCAACCCTGACCCTTTGAATGTGATTTACCTCTTTCTCTCTGGAAGTTTGTGGGGTTTCTCATTTATGTTCTGAAATTTCACCATGATTTCCCTGGGTACAAGTCTATCTTCTTCAAATTTACCTTTCCCATTTGGAAACTTATATTGTTCAGTCCTGTTCTGCAAGAGTTTATTGACCTTATTGTTGATGATGCAGATTCTCTACTTTCTTTCTTCTTCTTTCTCTTTCTGAAACTCCAATTATTTAGATGTTGGACCCCATGGACCACTCTGATAATTTTCTTATCTTTTCTTTCTTGTTTTCCCTTTCTTTGTCTCTTTCCTGGGACATATCTACAACTTTATTTTCCAACATTTCTGTTGAGTTTATAATCTCTAATATCATGTTTTTAATTCCCAAGTCCCCTCTTTTATTCATTGAATTTTCCTTTAAACATAGGATCCTGTTTCCCTGTCCATAGCTTACAGAAATAATACTTCTTCAACATTCTTCTCCAGGATGTTGGACTGTATGCTTGAGGCTGTCTTCTTCCTACAGTTTGTTTCCTGTGTGTTGTTCCTAATTGTTTGCTTTAGTCTTGGTCTTGAATGTTTGCTTTGTATCGGTTCACTGTTAAGAATGAAGGACTAAAAAAGCTAACTTGAAGTTCTGAGTCTGTGAGTGTAGCCCTGGAAAAAGATACTTGAGGGGAATGAGTGTATTCAAGATATAGTGTGGTCATTGCTGTCCCTGGGATAGCACAGGGTGTTTTGGGGAGAACATGACATGAGTGGGTATTCAACTTTGATAGAGAGCCAGACAGGCTTGGCTTCATGACTGGGAGTAGGACTTAGCCAGTCATAGAGCAATGAAGGCCCAAGAAACAGCATTTATTCATTAAATATCTTTATGTCCCAGGCATTGCACAAGGGGTACAAGGATGAATAAGATAGACGTGGTTCCTACTTTCTTGCCTTCAAGAGGGAAAGACAGACAAGTAATCAAGCAATTAAAACAGTATGAGACAATTGTGAGGAAGCCCTGTGTCACATCCTTTGAATTAGAAGTTTGAATGAGATCTCCCTCAAAAGACATTGTCAGAGAGGTAAACGGTGTTTCAGGCATCTTGTGGGTGATACCAGATTTTATGGACTGGCGTGGGAAAGATCCCTCCCATTTACATCCTTATAATTTTCAAAGAATTGCATTAATTTTCAACTGCCCATTATGTACTGAATGCACTGTAGGCATTCTGTGCTTCAAGAAATTGACTTGAAACTGTACTTTTGGAGCGCAGCTCTTTTCAAGTCTTGGCACAGTCTATAATTTTATGAATGGCAAAATGTGGAGTTAAATTAGTACCAGATTTTCTCTTGTTAGGGATGGTCTCTTCCTTGAAAGTCTTTGATCCTTCAGGCATTGATGTTGGCTTCAATGCGTTTACCACCATGGCTTTGGGAAAGTCACTTAGTTGCCTTGTAAGTATGTATATTTGTGCGTGTGTGTCTTTCTGTATGAGTAAAATGAGTGCAATGGTTCTCTCCCACTCATCTGGAACAGTAATGTACCTGCCCCAGCTGGAATATGATCAGAAATACCTCAGTTATATTCATTCCAGTAGAACCTGAAAGGGCAATGAATTATTGCAGGAGAGAATTAATGAAGTAAGAGTTGAAAAATGGTTTTTCATTCTAGTTTTGTCAGCAGTTAGATGGCTGCTCTTTTTACTTTCTCTCCTGGTGGTTTTTCTCATTTGTAAAAGGGGTCAATCATATCTGACCTATTCACTTCCCCCACTTACAGAGAGGATCAAAGGAGGCAATAAGTGAAAAGGCAAAAGGTTGACTCATATTTGAGACATTTTTCTGGCGATGACCACATGCATGTGGAGATTCTTTAGGAAGCTGCACCCCTCACCCCCCACGTCAGGACAGCAGAGCCAGGCTGTGAAAGCAGGCTCAGCATAAACCCCGGGGGATGGGAGGATGCTCCTGAGTGTTGTTCTTATCCTCACTGCCCCTGGTCTCTCAGGGGGACAGGCCCCCCCCCCCCCCCACAGCGCGCCCAGAGAGCCCGCAGGCTGCCTGTTGGACAGGCCATTATCCTTCCCTTGCCGAGGTGACTGCCAATAGCATGTGGTGGAGAACCTAGAGGTTCTCAAAGTGTGGTCCTCGGATCATCTGCATCTGCATCAGCTGGGCTTGTTGAAAATCTAGACTCTCAGACCCCACCCCTCCTACTGAATCGGAAGCTCTGAGGATGAGAGGGGCCCAGGGATCTGTGTTCTAACAGGTGTTCCAGAGGATTCTGATGCTCAGGAAAGTTTAAGAACCACCGCCTCCGAGACGCTCTTTTCAAACTCCAATGTGACTCAGAATTTTATTAACATTTAGATGCTGATTGAGAGAGTCTGTGGTGAGGCTCAGAAAAGATTCTGCTTCTCCAACCAGCTCCCAGGTGATGCTGATGAGTCTGGCCCACAAACCACACGGTGAGCAGCAGGATCGTGGAGGAAATAGCTGTAAGGAGGAGATGTGGGTTCCAGGACCAGGTCTGCCACGAACTCAGTGGTGACCCACAGGCAGCTCACTTCCCCTTCCACCTCCAGTTTTTTCCCCACGTCTATAAATGGAGGTCAGATCTTGCCTCGGATTCCCCCCAGCTCTCACAGTGCAGAGTCCTAATGTTATCACTTGTTCCCAGGACATGCGACACATAGGATTCTCAGAGGTTCTTGGGGACCCTCCTCAAGAAGAGAACAATGGGGTAAGGCAGCCAGAAGAAAGCAGCTGGACCCCAAAGAAGTATCTCGTTAGGCTAGTCTGACAGCCGGCAGGGACCTGCCCCACCCCAGGGGCGGCTGAGAGGCTGGGAAACCACGTGACAGCATCTACTTCTGCCAGAGGTCTCACCTGCGCGGGTGAAAACGCTTTCTTGACCCGCCCCCTTGTGCCTGAGTCTCAGAGGCACCCCAGGCCGGTGGGCAGATGCTCTGGGTTGAAAAGCTGACCCTGGTCGTGGAAATGGTCCACGTTTAAGATGAAGAGACCGTTTCCCATCCTTCTAAGGCCACTCCATACTTCCCTTTTCTGTGTTACAGGACACGCCCCGCTCCTGGCCCCTGGCAGCTTTGCAGGTTTCTCATTCTCCATTGCACAAGTTGCCTTTATTTCCAGAGCTTTTCAAAACCTTTTTTGGTAACACATCACATTCCCAGGTGTGCATACTGGTTGGGCTGTTGTTTCTAACCTTCCCAACCCACAAAGCTAAAGTCGGCATTTTCCGACTTTAATTCTTCTTCCCGCGGAACTCTGGGTACTGCGAGGTCTTCCGCGCACCCTGGGGAGGCCAGTCCGAGCGCACAGGTGCTGAGGCTGCGGCTGACCCGCAGCTGCCCTCCCCGGACGCAGCTCATCAGGGCCCGCCCGCGGCTGGTGTCAATATTTGTTTAGAGGAGAAGGCAGGGAGGAGAGGCAAAGGGCGGGCCAGGGACATTTTGTCTGAAAAAGAAATGCAATGGACACATTCCAGCCTGAGGACTGTTTGCATGGCGCACTGCTCACTCACCGTCTGACACCAGACTTGGCCTGCTGGGTCCAAAACGGTGGTGGTAGACATATGCAGAACCACAATTAAAGTTCTATCTGGCCTTGTGTGCTTTCATTATTTTTATTACAGAAGTCTATATTTCTTGAAGAAAAGCTAGAAAAGGTAATTCATGACCCCTCTATCCACAGATAACGACTATTAACATTGTAGCATATAGCCTTCCAGACGTTTCTTTCTTTTCATAAATCCAATAAGAATGTGTATATATCCATAAATATTTATATTTTTAGTATAAATGGGATCATAATGCAGTTACTTGTCTATAACTTCTGTTACAAAATTATTATTAAATTACATGCATCTTAGCATGTCACCATATAAGCTTCAACATCACAATTGTTAATGGCTGCATGGTATTCCATCATACAGAAGTACCATAGTTTTTAGAACCAGTCCTCCATTTTTTAATATTTAGTCTGTTTGCTCTTTTCTGCTGACGTCAGCTGTGTTTGATGAACACCCACGATATTTCCCTTGCCATAAATTTCTCAGTGCAGAATTGGGATAAAGGGGATCCGCATTATTCCCAGAGTTTGGAACATCTTGCCAAAGTGAATCCAGAAAAGCTGTAACAATTTACACTGCCATTGACAGTATATAAATATGTCTACTTATCTGTACACTTGCCAACTAGGGGTCCTTATCTTTTTACATTTTTTTTCCATCTTGCCAATTTAACAGACAAAAATGGCATCCTATTATTTGAACTTCTTTGGTAACAAATAGGTGGAACACTTGTCACTACTCATTGGCCATTTGTATTTTTCTTTCTGTGAATTGCCTGTTCATATCTTTCGCTCATTTCTTTTTCAAGTCTGGTACCTTTCTTTCTCTTATTGATATAGAAGGATGCTGATAATTTTTTGCCCATTATGTATGTTGCAAATATTCTCCCCAGTTTGGTGCCTGCCTTCTCATGCGATTTGCAATGTGGAGATTCTATTTAACATTTCATGCAGGCTAACCTGTCAGTCTGCTCTGAGCGTCTGTCTGCTGTAGGCTTGCCTCTGAGGTGTTTCAGGCACAGATGCTGTAGCTGGCTCTCATTTTTCAGGGCCTCACACAGCACTGTTGAAAGTCAGAATTTAGAGCAAGATTTTAATGGGATCTCTTTTGCTCTGAATGGAAGCAACAGGTGTTCCTCTTGGAACTGCCCTGGCTCCTCAGCAGGTGTTTTGTTTGTTTTTAGTTAAAATTGCTGGTGTCGGGTATTTCTAAGGTCAGAGTTCCCAAAGTTGTTTTCCCTAGAGTTTTTTAGCTTCTGAAGAGAGGGGATATGCTCGTGGGTGCCACATTCAGGGACTGTAATGCCAGTGGTCTCACAGGACAGAAGGAAAGGAAGCCCTTTCCTCGTTCAGAAGGTTCAATTTGGTATTGTATGCTTTCTGAGATATGGCTCAAATCTTTTGTGGCATTGAGAGAATAATCAATAATTTAATAAACCAATAATTTAATTTAATAACTTAATATTGTTAAATAATAAATAATTTAATGGAAAGGTGAAGTCACTCAGTTGATTGAAATCCCCAGCTTCATGATGGGATTTCACACCTTCTCTCAGTCTCATCATATCTCAGTGTTTGAGGCTCGAGACCTTGAACTTGTCCCTTTTCCTCTCTCTCTGATTTTTGACCCCTCACAAAGTTTCCTAGATGCTTTCTGAGAACTCTCTCTTTTTTCTTTCGACTCTTTCTATCCCACGGTACATCCTCCAGGAAGCCCTCATACATCATACCTGGGTTACTGTGATAATTCTCTCACTTGCCTCCTTTGTTTCATTCTCTTTTCCTAAAATCCCACTGAGTACAAGGTTACCTCCTCAGCTCCTGGCCTTTGTGAAACACCTTCAGTGACTTCTCGCTTCATATACGTATTGCTCAGTCCCCAGAGGCCCCGCCATCGGGTTCCCATCTATGTCTCCAGCCTCACTCCCAGGAGGCCCCCACATAAACCATCCTCCTGGTCAAGGGGGAAGGCTTGTGGTCCACATACCCACTGCCTTCGGCTCTGCTCTTGCCTTTTCCTCTGATGGAACAGTCATTTCTAAGATCAAAGCTCCCAAGATTGTTTCTCCTGCAGTTTCCTTAGCTTTAGAAGAGATGAGACACTTGAGTGGATGTCCAGAACTAGGGTTTTTCTCTTCCTGAGGATCTCTAGAGAAATTATTTCCTTTATGGGCACTCAAAATATCCATCCTTGGGGCCAGCTTGGTGGTGCAGTGGTTAAGTTCACACATTCTGCTTCAGCAGCCCGGGGTTCACTGGTTCAGATCCCGGGTGTGGACCTATGCACTGCACATCAAGCTATGCTGTGGCAGGCGTCCCACATATAAAGTAGAGGAAGATGGGCATGGATGTTAGCTCAGGGCCAGTCTTCCTCAGCAAAAAGAGGAGGATTGGTGGCAGATGTTAGTTCAGGGCTAATCTTCCTCAAAAAATATCCAGCCTTGTAGTGTTATTTCACATTTTGTTTTCTTGTCCTCCCTCTCCAGTGACACTGGGGCCTCAGAGGGCAGGGAAGCGCCATCTTACTTCTTTGACTGGCCAGTTCTCTTCATTAAAAGTGTTCCATAAGACAGTGCGTGGCAATTTCTCTTACTAACGCATTAAAACTCTGCCTCTTGGTTCCTCAAAAAGTCAAACATAGCATCGTCATATGATCTAGCAATTCCACTTCTGGGTATATAGCCAAAAGAATTGAAGACAGATGTTCAAATAAATACCTGTATACAAATGTTCACAGCAGCTTCTTCACGACAGCCAAAGCGGGAGACACCCCAAGTGTCCTTCAACAGAGGAATGGATGAGTGGAGTGTGTATATCCGTACAATGGGAGATTATTAATAGTCATACTAAAGGAGTGACACTGATCAATGGGGATAAACTTCGAAGACATTATGCTACATGAAAGAAGCCCGACACAAAGGTCATGTGTGATATGATTCCGTTTATATGACATATCCAGATCGGGATCATCATAGATAGAAAAGGCGCCCTGAAAAGGGCCAAGCAGGGTGGGAGGGGTTGTGGAAAGCGGTGCTTCATGGGTGTGCGATTTTCTTTTGGAATGATGACAGTGTTTTGGAACTAGACGGAAGTGATAGTTGCACAACATGTTGAATGTGCTAAATGCTACTGAATTGTTCACTTTAAAGTGATTAATTTCACGTTACATGAATTTCACCTCAATAAAAATAAAAAGCATGGAAAAACCTTGCCTGTTGCCACAAGAAGTTAGAGGGACAAACGACAATGGGCCTAGCCCTGCAGACGTGTGGGCCCTGGTCTCGGTGTCCATCGGCTTCTCAGTGTCTCCTATGACAGTGAAGTGTGGGGGAGGGGAGCCACGGGATGCGATTTCCTGGCCGTTTGTTAAATATTAGGATTAACAGCATCAGCCTCATTTTCCCCCAAACAGAGCGTGTTGTAAATGTGGAAATTCACCTTTGAGGTTAAATTCTGAAAAAACAATCTCCCAGTCAGTGTTCTCCTCGGAGAAGAAGAGCAGGGAAAGCGCGCCCTGGTCCCCGCTATGTGTGGCTCGCGTGTCCGCCCTGCTGCGGGCTCTCTTCTCTGGCACTGCTGATGTTACTCAGGCCTGGAGGACACCCCGCGACAGCCCTTGGTGCTGCGGCCTTCCCCCGAAGGGCTGCCGTGTCCTCATTTTGCTGTGCTCCTCCCTCCGTCCCCGCATCCCAACCCCTCCCACCCTTTCCCTCTCCAGGAGAAGGTAGTATTGTAAAAGACAGTATGCTTGAAAAGATAAATCAAGCTACAAGGAGAGGGAGAGTCTGGGAAAATACAGAGAAATGATGCTTTCTGCTCACTGACACGCAAATACAGAAGCCACAGACCCTTCTGTGACAACACTTGGAAGGCTGTGTTTCTGGGAAGCCCTGCCTCCTCCACCTTTCTCCATCCTTCCCTGGCTGACCATGGGCTCTGGGCTGAAGGCAGTTTTGCTGAGTCAGTCTTAAAAGGTCACAGCTAAAGATGCTGTAAATTAAATGAGTATGAAACTTATGTTCCCTTTATGTGGAGGTGGAAGGGAGAGGAAGAGGGGAATGCATGTTGCTCCACCCTTTAAGGTTTTCACTTCTAATGTATTTCTTTAGGTTAGCCAAGAAGGATTTATTGAGCACCTACCTTGTACCAGGCACTGTGATAGATGATGGGCGTTTCATGATGCATCCATGAAATGCAGTTTCTGCTCTCTAGGAGTTTAATTTTTCTTGATGTCAAAAAGATGCAATCATTTTTAAGCTCTGACAACCGGGAAAGTCACGGGTTAAAGTAATTTCAGTTTTCTCTGCAATAATAAAGAAGCTCAGCATCCCAGTTTCCAGTTTTCAGTGCACACACTTATTTCTCTTCATGGGGTCCTCGAGGCTCACCAGGCTGAAATAGTTCTGGAGACGTGACTGACCTGGTAATGGAAAGAACTGGGATGCAGCCCCAACGGATTGGCCTTTCCAGCCCCCAAATCCTTGAAGGACCCCACGTGTGGGCAAGGGGGGCAGCTCCAGGTGGCGTGTGCACCTCGTATTATCACAGGCAGTCTCTGGTGTCTGGGACTCTTCCTGGGGTCACCGTGTGAGGGCTTGCCTGGCCCCAAAGATGAGGGTGGCTCCTGACGTCAGCTGCAGAACAGAGCCCCAGGGCTGGAGAGGGGGCCCTCCTGAAGTCGGGACCGAGGGCTGCTGTGCATATGGCTGACTTTGAAATCCTTCCAAGACCACAGTCTGCTTGTTTGCACATCAGGTTGCTGCCATGTTCACTTAAGAACCTCAAAGCATCCAAGTCTCAGGGAAACAGATCCGCCATCCTGGAAACACCTCTCTGAAGACCTCAGAGAGACCTGGTGGTGGAGTACAGATCGTGCTAGCTAAATGACCTCTATGGGCCTTGCACTGCTTTGAGTGGTTCCATGGGTCTGCAAAGGGTACCTTGGATATGAAGCGTGCCAGACCTGGCTGAACTCTTCCATATTGTTTTGCATGGCAGTTGAACCAGTTTATAGTCCTGCCAACAGTGCACAAGTGTTCCCTTCTCTCCACATCCTCACTGACACTTGTTATCTCTTGTCTTCTTGATGATAGTCATTCTAACAGGTGTGAGGTGATAGCTCATGTGGTTTGATTTGAGTTTCCCTGATGATTGGTGAGGTTGAGCATCTTTTCAGGTACCTGGTGGCCATTTGGATGTCTTCTTTGGAAACGCCTGGATTTCTGATGGGTCCGGTATACCTTCAGCTGCAAGTAACAGAGCACCTGCAAGTGCAGTGGCTTCATCAGTGGAGATGTTTAATTTTCTCATGTAAGAACTAGCAAGGTTGATTTAGCACAGCAATGATGGCGGCATGCTGGGTTAGCCTCTCTGTGATACTCTTGTTCTCTCTTCATGGTCACGAAATGGCTGCAGCAGCACTAGTCATTGGTCCTTACACTGGCATCCCAAGCAAGAAGAAAGGAATAGAGGCAAAGGTTTTCCTCTCCTAAGGCTTTGTCTTCTTAATCTAGGTGGAAAGTCCTTTGAAGAAGCACATACACCAAACTTTCCAAGTCCTATTGCTCAGAAATTTGTTTCATGACCCCCTGCTGCAGGGGAAGCTGGGAAAGTGAGCATTTCAAAAAGGGAGAGCGATTACATGGTTGTCTTGTCCCAGGCCTGGCATAGGAGGTACCTTCCCTGAGAGCAGAGCTCTCTCGCATGAGAAAACCAAGTGTGTGACCACAGGGAAGGAGGGTAGAAATGGCAAGAAGTGTGTGTCTCACCTTCGTCATGGGGAGAAATCTTTAAATGTCCACTTTACCTTCTCTAAGGTCCTAATCCATTTTGGTTAGCACCCCAAAGAAATCACTATTTTGGTAATTTCCATTAAAATCTCCTGCCTTATGAACACTTTTGCCATACACCTTTATAAAATATAGGTGATAAAAGTGATTTCCTTCATCTCAGTGTGTTCACCTGGACCTTTTAGAGTGGGGGGGGCTTAACCTGGCTGAGCAAAGTTAGAGCCAGTTGGTGTGGTTTGACAAGAATGGACTCAGGGACCCGTACTGAAGGGAGGGTCCTGACTGGTAAGCAGGGGGTGGGCCATCTGGATTGGGAGTCGATGTGTGTGTCTGGTAAGAACCTTTTAACTGCAAGGACTAGAAAACACAAACCAAACCAGATTAAGCAAAAAAATAAAAATAAAGAAAAGGGGAGTGTGTGTGTGTGTGTGTGTGTATTGCATGATAGCTTTTGTGTCTAGATCTACAGTTTAAAGGACGCAATCAAAATCTCTCCTTCCCCTCTATTTTCTCAGTGATGCCCCATTCTGAGGCCCCTTTTTGAGTCCCCAGCAGCTTCAGTCTCACATTTTCACAACGTCTGATCCAAAGGAAGAGAGCCTGCTCCCTTCACATCTCAGAGACCCAGAATGGAGGCTCATTGACCCTAATTGGCTGGACTTGAACCAGTAACTGTGGCCACATGGTTTGAAACGTGCTGACTAGTTTAGTCTAGATCTGGGGTTAGCAAACTATGCCATTCTTGCAAATAAAGTTTTTTGGAACACAGCTGTGCTCATTTGTTTACGTATAGTCAGTGGCTGTTTGTGCTGCCATGACAGACAAGTAGTTGCATCAGAGACTTTATGGCCTATAAAGCCTAAAATATTTACTATCTGGTCCTTTATAGAAAAAAGGGCCAACGGGCCTTGGTCTAAGTTGTGTATTCTACCCTGGGGAATAGGGTTGGAGTCAACTTCAGCCAGAGCACATGGCTGAGAACGGTAAATATTCTCTCACAAATACTGGCTTGTCACGGGAAGGGGATGAGGATGCTGGGCAATCGTTCTGTAGGTGTTACTATGGTAGGTATTAGGGTGATGGCCTGGGGTAGGGAGTCTGTGTATTGTGGTTATCTAGGACTTTGTTGGGTTTCCTTATTTCTAGGGGAGCTGGCATGGTTTAAGCTTCATTGGGAGGTTTTGCTTTCTGGATCATGAGAAAGTTATTACTGTGCTGATGGATTGCTAACTGGACATTGTTTTGAATTTCAGGCACTGATTTGGGGAGGTATATTGGTGACCTAGAGTAAGTCTAAAAGTAGATAACCATGGAGGAGGTATGGAAGACGAGTCGAGAAGTATACATGGCTGGATGATATGCAGGTAATTGGCTGATCACCTGTATTGACAAACTATTGTTGAATTAATCAATGCTTACCTAGAGGACATTCCTTAGTGGCCTGATACAGGGACAATGTAAGGCCTGGTTCTCTTCATTATTTTCAGTATTTTGGGTGTAAAAAAGAAAATGCATGCTTATTAAACTTGTTGGACATAGCAAATATATTGGATGGTAACATGAAATTTTATAAATTTCTGTGAGTGGAAATAATAGTTTGAATAGAATAAGAGGAAATTTAAAAGGAATAAGCATCAAGTTCTTTGTTTAGGGAAAACAAACAAACACAAATATAAGACACTTGTGCAATGTATGCAGGATGGGGATACCTGGGTTAATGCAGTCCATATGAAAAGCACCTGGACTGTTGGGTTGACCACAAATTCCACATGAGTCAGCAGTATGAAAATTAAAAAATAATGGCGAGGAAAGGGTAGTCTTTCAAAATATGGTGCTGGGTCAATTGGGTAGCCATATGGGAAAAGAAAACTATCTTGACCCCTAACTCACACCACACATAAAATCAGTTCCAGATGGATTACAGATTTAAATGTGAAAGGTAAAACAATAACGCTTTTAGGAAAAAGCAACTCAGGAGAACACCTTCACGACCTTGGTGTAAGAAAAGATTTTTTTTTTTTACCATATTACAAAAAGTGCTAGCCCGAAAGGAAAAAAACATAGATGGAACTATTTTAAAAATCAAGAACTTTTAAAAAGAGATGATAAAATGATGAAAAGACAGCCAATAAATAAAGGAAATTCTCTCTCCCCTCTCTCTTTTTGTGCCCCCAACAAAGGACTCTTAGCCAGAAAAATAAGAAGGTCCTGAAATCATTAAGAAAAGCCCAGAAAACCCAATAGAAAAATGAACAAAAGGCATGACCAGACAATTCATAACAGGAAATACCCAAATGGCCACTCATTGGTTTACTCATGATGTAACTGTGTTAACGTTAAACCTCCCCCTCCCACGTTGCTAAACTTAAAAGGACTGACAATACCAGGCGTTGGTGAGAATGCAGAGCCAGACTGACGGTTGGAGTGTAACTTCATACAACCGCTTTGTAAAACGTTTCATAGTATCAGCTCCAGCTAATCATATGGGCTCTCTATGACTCAGCAATTCGATTCGTAGGAATATACCCAACAAGAATGCATACATAGGTTCACCAAAAGATATATACAGATATATACGAGGATGTTCACAGCAACATTGTTTGTGATAGTCAAAATGTGGTAACTGCAATGGAATGGATACAGAAATTGTGCAACCTTCACACAATGGATACTGTAGGGCAATGGGATTGGACCATCTACGAGGGTGGCCAAGTCTCACAAGCATAACGTTAGGAAGTAAAGCAGACGCAAAGCGTACGTGCTGTGTGCTTCCATCTCTATAAAGTACAAAACGGGCAAGACTCGTCTAGGCGGGAGAAGTCATGCCGAGGTTATCCTTTGGAGAGGGCGCTGGCTGGGAGGGGTCTTGAGGAAGGATACTGGGATTCAGGAGACTTCTGCTTCTCCAGCTGGTGCTTATTACATGGGTGTGTTGAGTTTGTGAAAATAAATTGAGCTGTGTGTTTATGACAGACTGTATGTATACAGTACTTCAGTAAGAAGTTGTAATTGTTGCCTAAATGTACCGGGTAATAAAGTGAATTCAACCATGTTCCTGTGCTAGGAGTGCTAGGCTCTCTCATGGGAGCCTTAGCACAACCCTATGAGGCAGGAGGTAGGTGTTGTTCCTGTTCGATAGCTGGGCACACTGACTTCACTGAACTCCTACACCCACCTAAACCCAAGTGACACTTAAACCCAAATGACCCATCTCCCCGCTGGTTATGTCTTATTTATTCTTACGCGGCAGAGATCGTAAACTCGTGGCCTATGGACCTGATCCTCTAGAAGCGCTGCCCCAGCTCAGTACTTTATTTTACAAACTCGGTTGCCATGTGATTTCATATAAAAATTGGATTTCCGTTTTCTCTTGAAATATTGGAACATGTGGCAACACTGGTCACTCCCAACTCTTCAGCAAAGGCCTTTGCTGAGTAGCAGCCACTTGCTTCCTCTCTGTGGCTCTCCAGTTCCCTGCAGTGCCCACCACTCCCGACTGCCCTGTTTCAGGCTGCCTCACTCTTTACACTCCCTGCCTGGCCCCTGTGGACTCGCCACCCTGATTTGGAGTTTCCCAAGTTGCTTTCAGGATTTCATTTTACTCTCCACTTTATACCCTGAATTCCTCGTTTATGTCGTGGTGTTTTCTCTTCCTCTCTCTTCCAGTGTCGTGAGTTCAGCTATTTGTCATACCAATGCTGTTGCTCACGGGATGGTGATGTCCCCTCTACACCAGCTCATTTTCCACGTACAGCAATTTGAAATCTATGAATTGCATTATTCACTAGCATACACAGGGCTAGAGTACACCTGCATTGGCAAGGAGCTGTCAGTCTCACGGGACTGTGGTTTGGGTAGGCTGGTGCTTAAATCAATCACGAAATCCTGTCTCTCTCTCCCATTACTGATTTATTCACTAATTGAACAATTATTTGTTGAATGACAGGCACTGTTCCAGGCAAAGGATGCAGCAGGGAACAGTTCAATGTCCTTGTCTGCTTGGAACCACAGTCTAAGGAGAGCAGACCGAAAATGCAGACATGCATACATACTTACATCCTTAGTACATAAAGTCATGTGCTGAGAAGTTGCTATGGAGTAAAATTAGGGAGAGTAAGGAACAGAGTGCAATGCAGTGTGAGAGAGCAGGGAGGGTGGGGCTGATGAAGTGATCACTGAGGTGAATGAAGCAAGTCATTTGCTATCTGGAGAGGAAAGTGTTCCCGGCAGAGTTAGTGGCAAGTTCAAAGGCCCTGGGGCAGGAGCAAAAGTAGCATGTTGGAGGAACAGTAAGAAGGGAGGTCAGTGTGGCTCAGGCCGGGAGGGGAGTAGGAAAAGGGGTTCGAGAGCAGAGGGAGGTACGGGAGAGGCAGGGTCTCATCATGGGCGGAGCTTCCTACACCAGGCAGAGGCTTTGGAATTTCTTTGAAGTGTGTTGGGGTCCACTGGGGAATTTGATTAGGCAAACAACATCCGGTTTTCTATTTATTTGTTGGTGTTTCCTCTTTTCCTTTCTTCCCTCTCTGTGCTTGGACCTGCCGGGAATTATTTTGCCCCATTGAGGGATCTTAACGCCTGAGAGGTTACTGACACCTAGAATACCTTCATATTGGAAGTGACAACTCAGATGTCCATCCACCTGGATGGAAAACAGTAGCTGCAAATAAGTCATTTGTAAAACAATAGTAGTAATGATTAATAGCAACAATAATAGTAATAATAATAAGTTGTGGGGATTTTGCTAAAACAAGTTTATTTTGTCACTTGTGCTATTTGTAAAGAACGAGTTTTGTGTTGTTTAAGGTATGTGGCGGCTCAGAAGGCGCTCTTTTCTGCTGAGATGACAGGAAGCTGGGGAGGAGACGCGCCGGGAAAGAGTGTCCGGTGAGCAGTTTTCCAGGGCCGGCTGCACTTGCCCCGTTAGTCAGTAGAGTCCGGTAGAGCCGCATATTCTATAGCTTGTCAATTTTGGTTTATAGGACTGCGAGTTTCCCGTCTTTCCCCTGCTTTCAAAGGTATTTTAATGGGAAACTGGAAACAATTTTGAACTGGAAGGCAGGAGTTCCCTTCGAAGGAACTGTGCCCCTGGAATGTTAACCGAGGAAGCCCCGTGAGCGCAGGGGAGGCAGCCGTTGGGGGCGGGCGGTGTAAACAAGCCGGGGAGGAAAGAGCACGGTTTGGAGTAAGGAGCGCAGGTTCGTGTTTGCAGTAGCGGGATCTCTGCAACCTGGCTAAGGAAAGGAAGTTGTAAGCAGGTTAAGGAGAAACGGGCCCGTCACCAGGCGTGTCCTGGCGAGAACTGGCGGGCGAGGGCCGCGAGGAACACCACCGCCTCCGCTGACCCCCGCGCGCTGGCCCCGGGTCAAGAAGCCCTGTGTGGGTTGACGGTGCAGAGCGGTTTGGAAATAAGGGACCCTCTGGATTTTGTCCAGTTGCGGACTGGTGACCTGGGCAGGGCACCCCAGGGTCAGTGTCTGCGGGGTCTTGACTGACCCCAGATGATTTTAAACAAAAATCCGTTTTCTAGTAATAGACTGAAAATAAGGGCAAATGTGGTGATTAGATACTAGTTCTGTTGTCTTGTAAGCGTGGGAATTTCTCCCTCTTTTTTTTAATCTAACAAGTATTTATGGCGAACCTACGATTTGACAAGCGCTAGGCTGGTCCATGTAAACCGATAATTAAACTAATTTTGCACAAGTGTGATAATAGAAGTCTGAGCGGAATGCCTTGGGAACATGGGCCACTTAGGTTTATCACTTATTTACACTTAGTTTCGTGTGACTGTGTATACAGAAGGTAATCTTTTCATAAACCAAGAAATCTGTTTTCCTCTTAGGTTCTCTTTGTGCATCTGTTTCAAATAAAACGGACAGGCTTAGTCTGATTTAGGGAAAGTCACCTCAATGTCCAGCACCTGCTGGCATCTGGCATTTAGGAGAGAAGGGAATGCAATGGGATTTTTGGCCAGAAGTATCCAGTTTATAAAGGTCTGACCTCCGCCCTTTTACGGTAATGAAACAAAGGATATGGACCGTTGTGCTGGTGGCGGTCAGGTGGGTCGTTCCAGCCAACGCCAGGATGACGCTTAGATTTCAGTGGAGGTGATGACTCCTAAAACACTTCACACACTGATTTTCTTGAAGAGTTCCTTAGTTCCTTTTGACTTTTCTCATGTCTCTTGTTCTTAAAAGTGGTCTGGTCCTCCTTCTTTCTTTTCTTTTTTCCCCCCACCCCCATCAATAGTAATGCATTGTCTATAAGATGCAGCTTAGAAGTTAATATGTTACAATATTGATATCAAATAATTCCAGATGAATATTTTGGGAAAGAAGGTAAGGGGCAATACGTATTACAAGAAATGCGTGAATCTCTTTCTAAGATCGAGACAGTATTGGAGCATTCCAGCAAAACAGCAAATCGGCACCCTGTGGAGCTAATGTGGATAGGGCACGGCTCCCTCGTTCTGTTTCATCAACGTTTTCTTGGCTTTTTTTGCACATTTTCTCTTCCTTATAAACTTTAGAATTAGAATAACCTTCCATAAAGTTCCACAGTGACTTAGAGAAGAATTATTTTGTCTATTAATTTGGGCAGAGCTTAAATCTGCATGATATGGGGCCGGCCTGGTGGTGCAGTGGTTAAGTGTGCACGTTCAACTTTGGCGGCCCGGGGTTCGTCGGTTCGGATGCCAGGTGCAGACATGGCACCGCTTGGCAAGCCATGCTGTGGTAGGCATCCCACATATAAAGTAGAGGAAGATGGGCACGGATGTTAGCTCAGGGCCAGTCTTCCTCAGCAAAAAGGAGGAGGACTGGCAGCAGTTAGCTCAGGGCTAATCTTCCTCAAAAAAAAAAAAAAAATCTGCATGATGTATCTCTCCATTTATTTAATTTGTCTTTTCTTTGATGTTATTGTATAGTTTTCTGCATATGGGTCTCATGCATCACTTTTAGGTATTTTATATTTCCTGTGGTTATGGGAAATGGAATGTTTTTTCCTAAAACATTTCTAACAAGTTAATGCTGGTGTGTAGAAAATTGTTGGGGCCGGCCCCGTGGCCGAGTGGTTAAGTTTGCGTGCTCTGCTTCAGCGGCCCAAGGTTTCCCCAGTTCGGATACTGGGCGCGGGCATGGCACCACTCATCAGGCCACACTGAGGCAGCGTCCCACATACCACAAGTAGAAGGACCCACAACTATGTACTGGGGGGCTTTGGGGAGAAGAATTAAAAAAAAAAAGAAAATTGTCATCTGTTGATATATCCATCAGCTTTGCTGAACCCTTTTATTCATCTAATAGTTTCTGGCTGATTCTCTTAAATTTGCTAGATAGATAATATTACAATCTGAAATGTCATGTCAAATGTGTTTTTCCGCCCTTCCCCAATATGTAGACGTTTTCCTCTCTGTTACCGTGTTGCCATGACTATGCACTAAGTATAATCTTGGTTGGCAGTGGGAGCTGGCGTTCTGATTTTATTCAGACTTTAATGGGAACTTAATTTGATATTTGTTGTAGTTGATGGTTACCCTTTATTGTTCAGGAAGTTTTCTTCAATTACTAATTTACTGAGGATTTTTGTCTTTCTTTCTCTCTTTTTGTTTTTTTGGTAACAGCTTTATTGGGATCTACTTCACACACCTGTTTAAAGTGAACAATTCACTGGCTTTCGGTATATTCACAGAGTTGTGCAATCATACCACAGTCAATTCCTGAACATTTTTATCACCCCAAAAGAAACCTCACATCCTTTGGCCATCAACCCCCCGCGCTGCTAGGAAGGGCGCTGAGGCTTGTCTTCGGCGGATAGGGATTTCCTGTGTCTTCTGGGACTATCCATTGGGTGGCTTTTGTTGTTTTTTCTGTTGCTGACACCCTTACCACTGCTCCTTCTGATTCGCACAGAAGAGGAGCGAGGGAAGAGAAACTGATCCAGATGGAGCTGTGGAAGCAGCGCCCTGCTCAACCACTCAGGTGCTGCTGCCGCCGCTTGTAATCCGGCCTCTGGTCTCCGAGTCCCTCGGAACTGCCCCGTCCCCTGAAGAAGACTCCTTTTGCATCATAATCTGAGCTGGGGTTTCCTCTTGTGGTGGTGGTTTGTTTATACGTGTCAGATCTGATTCTACCTGCTCTGTATCTTTTAAGAATTCCTGAATATTTCTGGTCCACTGATTCACCGGTGGCCCCCTATCTTTTCCAACGCTGTTGAAACTGTCTTCTTCCTCCTTTTCTCCTCCTTCTCTTTTTTCTCCTTCTTTAACAGGACTTGGGATGTCATGGATTATATTGACGCTCCGCCACCAACTGACTACTGATGGGCTTTCTGGAAAAATGGGTTTTTAATCACAGCCCTCTAGAAGATCTTTGCATCAGGTGACTTTTCAGCAGTATTTGGAAGATGGTGGTTTTACATATCCTTGACCAACTGTGACTTATTCTTCTCCGACACTCCCACTATGTTCTGAGGAGTATCATCAAGGAGTCTCTCTCATGATTTCCATTTTTTTATGTAAGGGTCTTCTTGTAAGGCTGCTCTAAAACATATGCAATATTGATTATCAACACATACATATTGACAATTCTCAGCCTAATGTTCTGGGCTTCTGGGTGCAGTTGGACTTAGAGAGTCTTAGCAATGAGAAGGATGTTCTCATAACTAGAAAGGTTCTCATGCCAGTGGAGAAAAATCTTGCCTTATAGCCAAGTGGTATTTCCTGAGTCGATTCATCAGTCCACGTAACGTGGCGATGGGACCAGATGCTGTGGAATGTCTCGATCTTAAGTTTATTAAATGCTAACATCACCTCGTGGAGTGATTAGAGTGCCGGCTCCAAGGCGTTTGCCAAGTAAGAACTACAGGGGGTTTAATAATTCCTTCCAACTTGTTTGCTAGGAATCCCACACGCCTGACATTATTCTCTTGCTTAACCACGATCCCTTTCTGGTCTGTTACCATTTATTAAGAAACAAACGTGTCAGAATGGGCTTCTGCTTTGATGAATGAAGGGTTGGCATTTCAGAAATGGGAATATTCTGTAATAGGGGGACTGGCTAAGCCTAGATGTTCCCACATTCTCTAGTTTTCTGGAATTGTTTTCCCTTTAACATCTGAACACCAGTGAACTGTGCCCATTCTGACAGCTTAAAATTCAGTCTAACTAGTATGGGGTTTTCTGAGGAAAGTGTAGTCATTTCACGAATCCATCCTGATTGTCCTTCTTACTCCTCACCTCAGCCGGCTGCACCCCACACCTTCCTCTTGTCCTCTCGTGACTAGTGTCTTTTGGCTGCTTTTCTTATCCCCAATATGGACATCTGCCCTCCCCTAATTCCTCAAGGCATAGCTAAAACCGTCCATCACATTACATAAAACTTTACCAAAGATTTTGTGTGTTAGAGATGCTTGTTTTCCCCAACATCCCTTCTTTATTTTTCACTTTAATAACAAAATCACAAGTTTTCGTTGGATGCATAGTTGGGAGTTAAACCACATTTTCCAGCCTTGCCTGCAGCTAACTTCTGGCCAGGAGAATTAAAAAAAAGTGATAATGTAGTCTATAAAACTTCCAGATTGTATCCTTGAAAGAAAAGTGATTTCTCTTCCTTCTTTATTCATTAGCTGGCATTTGGATGTGTTGGCTTGTGCTGGAGTAGCCATCTTGGATGACAAGATGGAAGCTGTGAAGAAAAGAAGAACAGAAGGACAGAAAGGTCTCAGGTCTCCAAAGTTCTGGAGTCCCCATACCGGCCCCGACTGCTTAAACGTGAGTGGAATGAGAGAGAAATAAGCACCAGTGGGGTTTCAGCTACGGCTCTTTTGACCTTTATTACAAAGGATGAACTATAAACTTTGGGATAGTGAAAGGGAATAAGAGAAGGAAATTTAAAGCTGGTGAGTAGATCTTTCATAAGACAGAAGAGCAAGGAAAATGTGGAATCTTGACTAATAATCTTGGAAATCGAAGGGGATCAGAGTTAGGCATCAGGAATTCTGAGTTGCTTATTTCCTTCTGAGTAACCCCAAAGGGAAGGGTTTCTGACATCCTTCTGTAAGTTTGCCCTCACTAGGGTCACATATGAACTGTAACTCTAGGTAATAAAACGTTATTTTTAAACAAACATTCCGAAATTTAAACATTCAAGTTGCTACAATATAGGCATTATTAAAAAGAAAAGTTTTAGAATTGCTTTAAAACCATATGTGTAAGCCATACAATGAAATCCACTTACTAATTAAAAGTCACACCTCATTTTGATATATATTGATATCACCCAACTTGATCCCCTTCCTAAATCATCCGGTTTAGCTCTCAGTGACCTCTGGTTCTTTCCAAAAGTCAAATCTACCCTCCAAGGATACACTCGTAAGTCTATTTGAATGAGTGAGCCACAGTTCTGCAAATAATGTCAAAGAGAATTTTAGAAGTTGGAAAATTGCAACCTCTCTATAGGAAGTACCCCTCTTCCCCGGGCAAGACTAACGGGGTCTTTGGGGGTCTTAATTGATGACAAACTTGATGTTTTAATATGTTTGCCGATAACTAGTTACATTGTCATACAACTCGATTTCACCGTAAATTCTACTTTGGTTTCCATCCTGGTATCAGGGCTAAAACTCACAGTAATACAAACAAACGTAGGTCTGGTTGCACATGGAATTTAGGTCTCAGCAGGTGGTCAACGGGCAGAGACATTTCACACCAAGCCCGAATAGGTCTGAAAGCAGCTTGCCTATAAATATTTCACTCCGAGTCAGACAAAAGCTGGATGGGATGTGAGGCCACTTCAGACAAAAAGCAGATAAATTCCTGCTTAACATGTACCTGATGCTTTATGATTTCTGCCCAGGTTCAGATTTCCTGGATCAAATGTTCCCAAGGCCTGTGAGGTCATGTGGTTTCAGAGACATAAGCTAAGCTTGGTGTATATTACAGAGAAGCCATCCCATCCGGGTGTGACCACTCCGAAGGTAAGTGTTAATCCCAATCTGATTTCATGTGTGTGCAACAGCTGTTGGGAACATTAGGACTGCCATCTGTGTCCAATGGAGCGATTTCCTACCACTCAGCCTCATATGGCCCCAAAGTTAATTTAGTGCATATTGGGAAATTCCTGAAACAACATGAGACTTAACACCATTTTTCCATCAAATCCTTGGAGTTTTTGTTGATATTTAGAGAGCTCAGGGAGGTGTGAAACTGCAGGGCTGAAAAGGGAATGGTTTCCTCATAAAATCTGGGAGCTTATTGGGAGTTCTTTCTCCAAGTTAAATTCGTGTGTTTTTCCGAGAAGAAACCCAGTGCCATACTTGAGGTAAAACTGTCCTTGAACGTTATGACCCAAATCCCGTGTTCTCATTGACGACTGCTTCCTGTATCTACTTGGTAGTGCAGAGTGCCTATCAGATGCAAATTATCCATTTGCGTAGGAAGATCTCCAGGACTGGGTTTTACAGTCAGTCATTTTACTCATGGAAAGTGAAACTAAAAAACTCATGGAAACTTTGAATTGACGTTAGTGCTCTCTGACCTCTTGTAGGGCAGGGCCCATCTCTCCAGAATTGTCGTCTTTATTTTCCTCAGTTCTTCATCTCCTTCCTTCAGCATAAAGAAAGTGTCTGCTTCAACTGGTTTATTCTGAGTGTGAGTAAAGGAGAGTTGATCTAAGCTGTAAGCCACACTGAAGATATGGATTTGCACCTTTTAAAGTGATGGTTGGTACTTAATCAGAATTTCGCTAAATGACTTGATCCTGTCCTTCGAGCGGCTGCTGAAATACCCGTTCTTGGAGTCTTTTGAGAATGATCTGGACAGGATAGGCTGGTAACGTCCCACATCCCAGCTTTCCTCCTGATATATCAGCAGTTTGAAATATAACTGCTATTTGAGACATAACTTTTTAAAGCTGCAACTGCTAATATAGCACATTTATGGATGATTTAGTGCATTTATAATAATCCAAACGTCTGTTTGATCACCTGCTCTGCACCAGTCAGGTTTGTGGCCATACATGTCAGTTCTTTGTGTAGCTTTTCCACGGGACTACATGATATTAAATATCTACTGAAGGATTTGGGGTGACGGAGAACCATCGGCCTTTGCATAGCATCTTTCACTGTGTCTTCATTTCTCATTTCCCTGCCTGACCCTCAGCTTCTCGTGGATACACAGTCACTGCAGCTTCCTGACCGGTTTTCCAATGTCCAGATCAGGTAGTTCTGAATCAATCTCACTTTGTTGGCACTTTCCCCAAAAGATATTTCCCAAAAGGTATGGTTTCTACATGGACCACCTTGAACCTTTGGAAACAGAAGCAGTGGCAGCAAGCACACAAGGTGAGGAGCACGTCCTGTTCATCCCTGCGTCCCCAGAGTCCAGCCCAGTGCCTGCCATAGACAGCCACGAGCATTCCAGATCAATAAATCTGTTCCTCCCCTTGACTGTCTCCTAGATTTTTACTTGATACTTCAGCCCTCTTATAATTCATTTGAGCCATCCCTGGCTTCATGGCCAATTTACCATGATGCTAAAAAGAATAAAAATATAACTGCTTAAAAAATAAAAATGAATTTGTTTCTTCCTCACTTCAATATTTACAAGCAAAGGGCACCCACAGATGGGGAAATTCATCAGTATGGGCTTCCAAAGTAAGCCTGTCCATGTGCCCATGGGATAGGATGGAGTACGCCACTAGATTATTTTCCAGATCAGAAGACTTTTCCCTACTTGACAGAAATGGACAACTCCGAGCCAGACCAGATGCAGGATATCAGAGAACGAAGCTATCCTCGGTTTCTCTCCTGAGAGTGTGGTGCCCAGGAATCAGCATAACGAAGGGGAGCTATGGAAGGGAACTGTCTCTCTCACGTGCCCGGAGGATGGGCACCAAGTCAAAAGTCAAATGTCCCAGTGATCATTATAACGACCCCTCCTTCTCAAGTCCCCAAATCTGCAATGTTACTTGAAACACAAAGCCTCTTGCTGCAAAGAGTCAGTGAGGAAAAGACCTTCATTCATTCATTCATTCATTATCTTTACTGAATGGCCGCTATGGAACAGGCACTGTGTATCTTTGGAATCTCTGAATTTGAGCTACAAAAGCATGGGTATTTTATGAAATATTATTGATGTCACATATATCCATCGACATTTATTTAATAAACTTGAGAGGCAGTATAGCATATTATTCAGAGTGCAGACTCAGGAATAGGAGCCTGGCTCCAAGACTTCATTAATAGGTCACCTTTGGCAAGTTCCATGGACCTGCCTTGGTCTCCTCATCCACAGATTAGAGTATTAGTACTCATCTCATAGGGTTGTCGTGACAGTTTGTTTTGCTAATACATGTAATGTGCACGAGTGCTTCATATATAGCAAGTGGTCAGAAATGCTGGCCATCGTTATAGCAGAATTTAATATTAAAACAGTCCTGGCATTATGAATGTGAATCAGTTGCTTAAACTCTGCACGCATCCGTTTGTGCATCTATAAAATGAGGGTAGTAACACCTACTGCCTACCTTATGGAAAGGTCGTGATTCAGTGAGACAGTATACGTAGCAGTGTTCTATAAACAGTAATATCTTATGTGCTTCAAAGTTATAATCATTAGGTTAAGCTCTTAAAAGATCACTATAATGAAATCTTTTTGTTTGTTCGATTCCCCAGGTTGTACATTCTGAGTAAAAACAGAAAAGAAAAGCAGACTCAACTCCTTGGCAGAGGAGAGAGAAATTCTTGATTACAACCCCACCAAACTCCATCTAGTGATGGAAAAAAGAGACTGGTGATGATATTGGGAAGAGACAGTGGACGCTGGACCAAAACACAATAAATCTTTACCAGGAGGGATGAGAGCAGTCATGTGACCCAGGCCAGGCCAATGGAATGGAATTTAATTCTTGAGTGGAGGAACGAGGAAATTGAAAACAGTCAGACTTCCTTTCCACTCAGCTGCAACCTCCTGACCACAGTGTCCCTGCCATGTGCAGATGTCGTGGTCTCTTATCCCTGGTCTCCCTACTTTCTTCTTCTGTTTCCTAGCCTGGTCTTCTGGCCTCTCGACTATTCTGTGAGCTCCTGATCCTTTCCAGTCAATTACCTTTAGCCCAAGCCAGATTTAATTTCTATCACTTGCAACAAAGGAGCCCTAACTAATATATACCTTAACCTGTCTTATAAAGGTAGACACTGAAATCATGAATCTTTCTCCAGCCTCTTCCATGCCCTGTGCATTCTAGATCCTGCTGTACGGGTGTACCCTGGTGTACCTAAACCAGCTCCTTTATCAGATCAGTGCTCTTAAAAATCACCTACTCATTCCCAAATATTTATTGAGTATCTAGGCATCATTTTAAGTGCTGGGGAGGCATCAATGAACAAAATCTTGTGCCTTCATGAGTTTCCATTCTATTGGGGTAAGAGCGACAATAAACAAAGTGAATGTATATATAAGAAGTTAGAGGATGAGATGCTGCTGGAAAACAATGAGCCTGAGAAAGAGGATAGAAAGAGCCAAAGGTGAGGGGCTGGTGCAATGTTAAATTGAGTTGTTAGAGAAGGATCACCAACAAGGGGACATGTAAGTACAAGACAGAGTGGTGAGGTAGACAGCCACGTGGATACCAGTGGGAAGAGCATTTCTGGCAGAGGGAACAGAAAATGCAAAGATGCCATGGTGGAAAGTTGCCTCCAGTATTGTAGGAACAAGAAAGTTAGTATAGCTAGAGTGGAGGGAGCAAAGACGAAAGTAGTAGGAGCTGAGATCAGGGAAGTAATGGGGGTGGGGGACAGATGATGTAGGGCCCTTGTTAGGACTTTGGTTTTTACTGTGAGTGAGTTGGGAAGACAGTGGAGGGTATTGAACAAACAGACCACACATGGTTCCTGCATGCATACATTCCTGTTCTGTGCCCAGCATCCATTGCCTGTCAAGGACTGTCCCATCTGAACATGACCCATGCTTTCCATCCCTGGGTCATGGATGTGGGCGGGTCTCTTCCCTCTAACTTGAATGCTCCTTACACGTTTCCACTCCTTGATCCACTCTCCACGTGAACCCCAGTGTCCATCAAGGGCCACTTTCAATGCCGTCTCCTTCCTGACATTTTCCTCCATTTAGCCAGGCTCCAGCAGTCTTGCTCCCTTCTGAATCTCTCACGGGCTAACCTCTACAGCCTCCGGCAGAGATTTAGTATATACTCTCTTGTATTTTATTGAATTTTTCATGTATGCCTTCCTTGTCTATCCAAAAACTGTAGATTGTAAACTTTTGGAACAAAAGCACCATGTCCTGCCCCTCTTTGCAGCCCCTTGAGTGCATGAGGAAAAGCAGTTTCGTGTTACTTGAAACAATCTCCAAGGCTCTCAGCGTGTCTGGGTTCTGTTTCAAAGGTTTACAATGGCCCCTTCTTTCCTAGGGGGTCTTGGAAAGTTACAAACGAATGTGTAACTACATGGTTTGCTCAAGTAACAGAACAGAGTTACCGTGTAAGACCAATCAGCACAGTCCATTAAGTCCGGGCTGTTTAGGGAAAGTGAAGCTCCAGGCCTTGGTCGAGTAATCAAGGGCCTCGAGGCCACGCAAACCAGGTCCAGGGGCTTTGCCCTGGCCCCGAGAACAAGCCGCGATTGTCCACTCCGCATTAGTATGGGTTGCCGGCGTGGAAATGCATTCTTCTGCTCTGAAGCAAATGGCACATACAGCCCTGTGATCCCAGATCCTGTGCAAGGTTAACTAGCCTTCTATAAACATTAACACCCGTGGGAATGGCATGCTGCAATTACAGAGGAATATACCCTGGCCCCTCAGTACTTGTCAGTTTATAGAACTCATGCTATAGACCAGGGTGCAAATGTAATTTGTGTGGTGATCTTTATAGCAGTCAGAGCTCTGTAAACAGGCGGCCTGTGCTGAGGACACGAGGTTTGTGTCTTAATGGGAATGCACCTGCAAAACCAGGGTGCAGAAGCTTTCCCAGACAGATGCCTGGGCTCGGAACCCCTCCAGAGCCTTCATATTAACCCCCTCTGTTGCTCACATGAATGCCAGGGGTGCAAATGAAAATGTCCTAATTTTGGTGAAAAAACAAAATCACACTGCCCAGCTCTTCCTCCCAGGGGATTTCCTCTGAAGTCAGAGGCAGAATATATGTCTGTTTCTCAAACTCTGATGTTAATAGTTACTAGAGCCAGGAGACTGGGGTTAGTTGCATCTACGCTATTAGACAGCTGTGTAACGTTGGCCATGTTAATTCCTGGTGTCTGAACTCACGCAGGGGCTTGATGAGATCTCCAATGTCCCTTTCTGTTTTTGCGTTCTGTGACTATGTGTTTCTTTCAGCCCCAGGAATGTCTGTCTTATAAGGAAGAAATGGAAATTGTGATGAAGTCTTCACAGTGGAAAAAGAACTTGAAAGATAATCTAGTCATTTTTCCTTGTAGAAATAGTAAGACCAATACCTAGAGTTCGTGAATCACTTCTCAAAGTCACACAGCCACTTATGGGGCTAAGATTCACACCCTAGTTTTCTGGCTCTCAATCCGGAGTCTTCCCGTTATACCTAAGGCTTTTTAAAAGTAACTTGTCTCAAAGATTTAAACTGACACTTCACAAAAGAAGCCATATGAATGGTCAATAGGAACATGAAAAGATGCTCAACGTTCTGAGACATCAGGAAAATACAACTTAAAACCACAAAGACACTAGGTAAAAGGAGAAAAACACTGACAATACCAAGTATTGATGAGCATACGGAGCAATTGGAACATTTATAGATTGCTGGTAAGAATCCAAAATGGTACAGCCACTTTGGAGAAGAGTTATGAGTTCTTAGAACGTTAAACACACACTTAGCGTATAAGCCAGCCATTCCATCTAGGTTTTACCCAAGAAACATGAAAACGTTCACACTAAGATTTATGCTTGAATGTTCACAGCAGCTTTATTCAGTAATAGCTTCAAACTGGAGACAACCCAAATGACCATCCATGGGTAAAAATTCTGTTGTATGCATACCAGGAAAAGCTACTTAGGATTAAAAAAGGAGCCAACGACTGTTACAAGCAAGAACACAGATGAGTAAGGATGAGCTAAAGAAGCGAGACAGAAAAGAGTACATACTGTAGGATGTCGTTTGCGTGAAGTTCTTTCTAGAAAATGCAGATACAGTGATTGCCAAGGGCTGGAGCTGGCGGTGGGGGTGGACTGCAAGGGGACACGAAGAAGCCCCGGGGCTGGAAGAGTTATCTTGATTATGATGCTGGCAACACAGGCAGACTTTTGTCAGAACTCTCCCAAATGTATACTTAAAATGGGTGTATATTATTGTATGTGAATGATACCTCGATAAAGTTGGTGAAATAAATAGTGATTTGCCCCCAAATCGCTATGGACAGTGTGCAATCACAAGAGTGTGTAACTTTGAAGTTCGCATTCAGAGAACTTCTCGGAGGTTGCTGGCACCGGCCGGGCTGGGTCGGGGCTGGGCGGCCGCTGGGCCTGCTACCCAGCGCTCTCGCGGGCTGGCACATCCCTGCGCTCTAGTCCTTGCTCCAGCCAGGCCTCCCGCATGCCCATCAGAGCAGCTCTGGCCCCGAGCCAGAGCAAATGTGGAAAAACCACTTTGCCACTTTTGCCTCTGATGGAAAGCCCTGGTTCAGCTCGGTTGAGATGTGTTTATAAATCAGTGTTCTGGTATGGTTTAGATTTGCAACTAAGAAGGGGACGTGGCTCTTTTTAAAAGAAGCAGGCTCTTCGGAGGGCAGACATCCCCAGCGGAGGCTAATGGACCCACAGCGTGCAAAGGCAGGGCGCACATCTGAGGGGAGAGGAGCCGCGGTGGGGGAGGACAGGAGGGGAAATTCCCCGCGGCGGGATTTGCGGCGAGGGCGAGATGAAGGGAGAAAGCGTTAACTGCGGGTTTTAACGCTGCAAAGACTGCTGCAAAGACTGCCTTGACCTCGAATCTCCTTTGGTTTCTGACTGAGGAAGAAAGAGGCTTTTTAATAAAATGTAACTGATATGCACTGAGGATCCAAGTTTGTGAGTCAATGTGCCAGATGCTTGGGGAAGCGAGATGAGTAAAAAAGATTTCTTTGAAGAAGTGTTCAGTCTAGTCTAAAGAAAAGTGTGAGCATAAATCATGAGTCGGCCCTGCCCCGAGCCTTTTACGTGAAGCTGGAGCCCTTGGAGCTTTGTAAGGACCCGGTGCTGCAACCCACACCCGCTCCACGGCCCCGCCTCCCCACGCTTCCTTGAACTGGTCCTCCGCACTGATCTTTGTTTAGCTCCAAGCTCAGGAGCCCGGGACCTGCCTCTGCCCTCCGGGCTGGGATGCCCCCTCTGCATCCGTTTCTCCCAGGCACTGGCCTGGACTCGCCCCAGTGAAGAGGGTTGGGATCCCAGGTGTGGACATGGCACCACTTGGCAAGCCAAGTCTAGCCCGCCAGCTCACCACCCTTTCCCCTACAGGGAAGAGGAATTGATGGAAGCTGGGCATGGACCAGATGCCTCTAGTTTCCAAACTGAAATTCTAGAATACTGCGTGTAGTGAATAGGGTCCATTTTCAAATGTGGTCCCAGATCCACAAATAATTAGTGCTCAAAAATATTTCCGTTAAGGGATGGAAATTGGATAAAGCAAACCAAAATCATTCCTGAAATTGAATCAGCTTCATCCTGGTCATATCTTTATGATAAATAACAGGTATATATTGGGCAATAGTGGGATATCAGATTAGTCAAACTTTTTTCGTGTATGTGAGGAAGATTGTCGCTGAGCTAACATCTGCCAATCTTCCTCCACTTTATATGGGTTGCCGCCACAGCTGTCTTGAAGAGTGGTGCTAGGTCCGGCCCAGGATCTGAGCGCCTGGGATCAGAACCCACAAACCCTAGGCCGCAGAAGTGGAGGGCAGGAACGGAACCACTACCCCACAGGACAGCGCCAGGTTAGTCAAAATTTTTTTTTTGGAAGATTAGCCCTTAGCCACCATCTGCTGCCAGTCCTCCTCTTTTTGCTGAGGAAGACTGACCCTGAGCTCACATCCGTGCCCATCTTCCTCTACTTTATATGTGGGACGCCTGTCACAGCATGGCTTGCCAAGTGGTGCCATGTCCACACCCTGGATCCCAACCAGTGAACCCCAGGCCATGTGCACTTAACCGCTGCTCCACCAGGCCGGCCCCTAGTCAAATTTTTAAAACACTATCTTGACCATTTGCCCCCCTTCTCCAGAATCTTCAGGAGCTCCCTATTGCCTACCGGTGCTAAAGGAAATCCCTGCCCACTCCCTGAACAGTGTGTAGGGGATAGAGTGGGGCGTGGCCCTGAGGCCGCCTGAGGTCCACAGTTCACCCTTAGACCTCGTGTGAACTGGTCCTCTGTCAATAGATGCCACAATGATGTTGCACTTTAACGACAATAAGTCCCAAGGGAGACTTTTCAATTCCCTCTGTCCCGGGTCAGAGAGGACGTTTCAGAATCCTACTTTGCCTTCATCGTGCCCCTCCCCCCCAACACTTTAGGTGGGATTTGCTGAACTTGCTACAGGGATGCAGTGCTGCTTGCCTGGCAAAGTTAATCAATTCAGCCTTAATATAGATGATGTTTTGGTCCTCAGTTCTCCAGCTACACTGGTTTTCAGAAATTCCCTAACACCTGACTTCACTGAACTAACCTGATAGCCCAGGACTATCCAACAGGTCCCTCTCCTTTCAGGCCGATGACAGTCAATGCTCCTAAGTACCTCTTGGCTAATCATTGACTTGCTTTTAGCTTTCAGAACCCTACTGAAAGATTACTGTTTGCTTCAGATCCTCTCGCATCTGCTCATGAATTGTAACCACTGGTTAATGAGTTAAAAGCGCTCAGAGCGATGGTATTCAGTTATGGTTAACTCAGCTTTCCTGGTCGTATGTCAGTGTCTCCTCCAGCATGTGGCGGTGGCTGCCCACGTCTGGCAGGCAGGTCTAGAGCGCATGGACCACATTGTAGGGAGTGCTTTATGGTGAAGCCATTGTTGGCACTGCTTGCTTTTTCCATCATCGGCCTTATTTTCAGTACATGTGATTGCTCTAAAAATTCATTGTGGTAAAAAAAAAAAAAAAGTCTGTATCTATTCTTCAAGTCCTGGTTTTTGTCTTAGTGTTTCCTGGAACTAGCTTATTAGTAAAATTTCAAATTTGCTACGCGATGACCCTGCATGTCATCAGTGGGCAGTAAGGATTCTCAGGAAGGGGAATGGCATGGTGACAGTCTAGACTTTCAGGAGGGTTAGTGCATTGGTCATTATGGCGATGTGATGCCCCCGGGGCATCCTTTACACAGGACCGGTTGGCACAAGGTCCAGGATGAACTGTGTAAGGCTGAGGCGGTCTCAGGGCCACGCTGCACTCCACCCCTCGTGCGCTGTGCAGATGCGTCAGACTCCAGAGGTCCAAGACTAGCTCTAGATTGCTGTGTGAGAAACTGTAATAATTCTAGAGACATTTAAATGGAAAGAATGCTCCTAGAGAATACAACTACATGTTGAACGCTTCCAATATTTAGTGTTCTATATTTATGAATCAGTATTATCAGTAATTCAATTATTTTAACAACTTCCACCCCTGATTTAAGTGAAAAACAAATGGAGGTGTGAAAAGCCATGTCAAACTGCTTTGGCCCCTCCCTTACAGCAATGGTCACTTTGCTCTTTCTGTCTGTTTATGCGCTGTCTTCTGAGAGGGCATAAGTTCCAGGAGGACAGGGTTTCTGTCTTTTCATCTCTGTATCTGTGGAGACCTTGATGACCGCTGGACCAAAGCAGCCACCATCCAGTTGTTGGAAGAAAGGGCCAAGATGGTCCCTCTTTTTCCTTCTGGGCGTTACCGTCAATTAAGGGGGACATTTGTTAAATCAAGTTTTATCTCCATATCTAAATACGTCAAACCCTTTCATGGTTAACCTGAAGATGACAAAGAATAAATAATTTTCCACCCATATATAGTTTCTTATACTCTGTCTGCTGAAGACAATGTAAAACCATGCAGAAAACTATGCACAGATTTATGTAAAAGTGTTCATTACAGTGCTATTTATACCAGCAAAAAATTAGAAAGGATCTTAAGGTCCAACAACAAAAACAATAAGTAAATTATAGAGCATCCATATGATGGAAAATATTAGACATCATGGTACTGAAGAATTTCCGGGAATGACAAAATACTACTCTATCAATAAGGGACTAAAACAAATAATAAAAAACATATTTAATATAATTTTAATTTCGGAAAAATATATATAAATATTAGTGATTATTACCAGCACTTGGCATTATATAGGACTTATATTCTCCTTTCTATAATTCTTAGCGTTTTTAGTTTGCTTTCTACTTTACTTGATGTTACTATTCCTATACCAATTTCCTTTTTTTTGCATCTTTCTTTCTGTTTTATTGTTTTTGGTGGTGGTGGAGTTTGTTGTTGCTCCTTTGTTTTGTTTAATTTCTCTTTACCTGGTATATTCTTGCATTCTTTTATTTTAGAACTTCAGGTGTAGTTTTTTAATAGGGGTGAGATGTCTCATAAATAGCCTAACACGTTTTTTTCCTTGTCAAATGTAAGAATCTCTAACACGTGAATTAAATCTACTCACATTTATTTTGATTATTTGTATTTTTGTTTTGCATTTTCTGTTAATATGCTTTTTCTTTGGTTTATTTTTAATGCTCTTTGCCTTCAGTTGAGTTAATAAAGCCTTTCTTCTTTCTCCCTTTCTATCTTTTGGTTTGGAAATCATACATTGTATTTATATGCTTTTAGCTATCACCCTGAAATTTCTAACACATATACTGAACTGTGCTTGTTGCTGACAAAGTCTAAAGTTAATATCTCTTTCCTACCTCTGAGCGCATTAAGAAATAAACATGCTTCCATTTTTTTCAACTTCCGTCCTCTCATCTTTCATATCATTTTTATCTAGTATTTTACCTGGGCTTTGTTTTACAATAAAAAATAATTAATAGTAATAATGTATTCTTTACTATCCATGGTTATTTAAATTTTCTAATGTGATTTGTAGCGTTTTTTGTCCACCTCACTTCTTCCTTTTTTTTTTTTACTAAAGTACATAAATCCACTTACAGTATGTCAACACAGGTCTCCAGCTTGTAAATTCTCTTAATATTTGCAGACCTGAAAATGTCTTTATTTTGCTCTTATTCTTTTAAAAGTGATTTTGAATCATTAAATATGTTAAAGATACAGAAAAGCACAAACAGTAGTATAACGATTTGAGTTAACATTTTGCCATTTTTGCTTCATATATTTTTTAAGTTTGTATCAATAGAGCTGAAATCTGACTTCGCAGTTTCCCCATCCTCCTCACCCAACCTTTTCCTCCCCAGGGATAACCGCTACTTGCAATAGATGTGTATCATTCTCATACATGTTTTTATACAGTTACTGCATATACGCGTCCCCTTAAACAATGCAGAGGATTGTTTTATGTCATAATATACCTATCCTCCTTGCATTTCTTTCTCTCATCATGTTTCTTTGAAATGATCCCTTTTGACACATGCGGGTCTAGTTCATTTATTTTCCTTGCTCTTATAGTAACATCATGGTATAAATAAAGCAGTATTTCATTGTGGGTTCCCTCTCTGACTGGGCAGTTGGCCTGTTTGCACATTTCACTATTACAATGTGGCAATCAATTTTGTTGCAAATGTTACCCTTGGACACATATGTGGGAATTTCTCTGGGGTAGAAACTAGAAACAAATTTGCCGTGTGGTAGGGTGTGCATCTTTAGACTAGTTTGTGTCAAAATTAATTGTTCCAAGTTATACTCCTACCTGCAATGCATATGACTTGCCATTTTCCCACACTTGATGTTATCAGATTATTTAGTTATTTCCAATCTGATGCATAGGATATGCTATCTAATTGCTGCTTTCAGTTGAGTTTTCCTGATTCCTAATGGGCCAGAGCATCTTTCCATCTGTTAATTTTCCCTTTGGGTGTTTTTCATTGAGTTGCCTCTTAATAGCCTTTGCCCATTTTCCTCTTTGCTTATTTACCTTTCATTAATTTTTAAAGAGTTCTTTGTACATTTTAAACACTGGAAACTTACTGGAGAGCATCCCTTTGAGTATTACCTCTGCCTGTTCTTGCTATTTTGTCCTTCTGGAATCCCTCTTTAGTGTATATCAGAATATTGCTTTCTCTTGTCCGGGTCACTTAACTGTCTCTTCTTTCTTTCTTTCTTTTAATGTCTTGTCTCTTTGTATGTTTTCTGTGTGATATTTTTAGTTCTATCTTCCATGTGACTAATTTTCCTCTGTCAATTCTCTTTAGCCCATTAATTTAGTCAGTCATCCATTTAACAATATTTATTGATTGCATACATAGATCAGGTACTATTCTAAGTGCTCAGGCTTAAAAAGTAAACAAACAGACAAAACAAACAAACTCTACCTTCACGTCCGTTATCTTCTATGAGGTGGAATTCTACTGAGCTTTAAATTATATTGGTATCTGTTCTATATGTAGGATTTCTACTTGGTTCTTTAAAAACAATTTTTTATTTCTTCTTATTGCCGAGAAGATTCGCTTCTTTCCTTTATCTCTGTTTCTTTCAACAATTTAAAAATATTGGTTTAACATTCTGTTCGGGTTGTTTCTGGTTCCTTGGGTGTGCTGTTTGCTTTCTCACCTGCTTTTTTTTTCTCTCCTTCTACTACTACTGAGCTGGAGTAATAGTAGGTGACCCCTGTCGTTTGTCACCTGCTTGGGAGCCACGGCCTTGTCACTGGCCTCTTTCTCACTACTCTTCCTTTTCTTCAGTTCATCTTCCACCCTGCAACCAGATGGGCCTTCTAGATGCTAACCTAAGCATGATGCTCCCCTGCTCCTGTCAGAGGCGGATCCCTGACTGCCAGAGACTGGTGTTCCCCTGGAGAGTGCTGAGTGGCTGCAGAGAAGTAGCCGCCTGCAGAGTCAGGGCCTACGTAGCTCAGGACCCCCACTGCATTTAGCCTGAGCATATGATTAGTTCTTGCCAATGGAGCATGAACAGAAGTGATGTGTGTGTGTCTTTTCTGGGCTGAAGTGATTAAATACTAGTAAACCTTCCGAGACAGGCTCCTTCCCCACCCGTAGCAACCATAGGAGCTTTATGGCTACCCTGTGGATTCACAAGGTTATGGAGTCTGGGTCCCTGGTTCCCTTCTGGAAGGAAAGCCTCCTAACCAGTAACACCCTCATTGGACTGTACTTTGAGTAAGAAATAAAGTTATGTTGTGATAATCCACTGAAAAATCAAGGATTATTTGTTTCATTAGCCAGCGTTACCTTAACTAATATTTTAATTAATTCATAAAATTACTCTAAAAATAACTTCCAGGTCGTTTAGAGTAACGCACAAGGCGTCTCATGAGCTGGCCCCTCCTACCTTGATTGCATACTCTCTGCTCACCACGCCTCACTCCTAATGCTCACGCTGACCCCCTGCAGTCCACCCCAAGTACGCCGCCTCCTATCTTTCCTCCGTCTCCCTTTGCCTATGCAATTCCTTCTGCCTGGCTCAGACATTTCCTCTCCTAGGAGGCCGTCCCTTGCTGTTTCTTCCCCGCAGCTTCTTCCCGCTGTCTCTGCCTTGTGTCAAACTTGATAAGACGCCTTTAAGCGTGTTCACATATGTTTATCATACTTAAAGGTTTGTGTATGTGTCCTTATAACTATCATGTAGTCTCCATGAGGGAAGGGACAGATGTCTCTCAAATGTCTCAGCCTCTGGCACAAAGCCAGGCACACAGGTGCCCGAGTCCTATTTGCTGAGTTGAATTGAATGTGTAGTCATGTGGATGAAGATGGAACGAGAAAGAGAGGATTTGGGAGAAGAAGCGGAAACCTGGTGCAGGCTGATCTACGGAAGAGTGCCTGGAGAGAGATGCTCTTCTCCGGTTTGGGGATCTCACAAGATCTTTGAGGCTGAGCCGTCAACTCTAAGTGGCTGCCGAAGAAGGCATCTTCAAGTGGTCCTGGGAGGGGCTTGTATCCTAGTTCAGCGGAAGGACAGGAATTCAGATGGCCTAGCTGGAGTTCAGGGTATGAGTGAAAAGCCAAAGGGAGGGTAGGTTAAGCTCTGTGACCTAGCTGTTTACCTGTAAATCTCTGGTAATATAATATACTTAAACTCTAAATCGCTGCTGAGTCAGCAGGGAGGCAATCACCAACGGGGGGCATGGGCCTACCCTGTGTCTTCACACTCACACACTGCCAAGGGAGGAGCTTAAACCCTGGCAGGTGATGGTCGTGGTAGAATTGACCAGTAGTAAGTGAGCGATCACCTTCCACGTGATGGCATCCTTGTTCATTTCGCTAGAGAACCTGCATTATGTTTAATCTCTATTTTTTACGGTTGGTAAAAGTAAGGAGGTCAGGGATAGACAACCAAGGCACTATGGCCAATTAGTGATGGACTTGAGCCTACAGCTCAATGGCTGGATCTTTCCTCTAATGCTCCATGTAGGTCATAGAGCCAGTCAGTGAGCAGAGAAACAGACACACTGTTCAACCCATGTACAAAATGATATTTTTTAAATTCAGTACCTAAATACTCAAAATACATTCCCAAGTTTCTGTCTACATGTTGCCAAACTAGTTAGGCAGCTGACACTAGACCGTTTGGGCTCAATGGACATTTTTGTTCCCCGTTGAATAATCAGAAGTAAACATTTATGTTGGCTTTATGTAGTTAGGTTACTTTTAGTTGTAACAGAAAATGCCACTCAAATTGGCCTAAATAATAAGAAACTTATGGCTCACATGTCTGGAAGTCTAACCATAGGGAATGGAGTTTGGGGTTGGTGAATCCGGCAGTTCAACGTTGTCATCAAGAACACAGGTCCCCACTGCCCCTTTCCTTTGCCATCCCTAATGCTGGCTTCTGCCCAGGGCTGGTTCCCTCACAGTTATAGGATCCAATGGTAGGGAAAAATGAAGAGCCTCTCCCCTAATCATGAAATAAAATTCTTCCGTTCCATCTGATTGCTTTGGGTGTGCTCTGGACCAATAACTGTTGCAAGCACTGCATTGGTTTCAGTCCAGATTCCTCAAGCAGTCTGGTGGGGTTATCATGTTTGCCTTTCATTAATCAACACTTATCTCATTCCCGGAGCTGGAATTCTTCCCAAGGCACCATGGATGTTACAAAACGTAGGAAGAGCAGAAAGTTTGTTGGGGAATTGAACACAACATCTACCATATTGTTTAAAATCTCTCAGTTAAAGGCTAAATGTGGTGGTGAGGCGGGTAGAGAAAGAAAAGCCACGCCTGATGGAGTAATTTTTTGGCACCAGGAACCACAATAGAGAATAGCCACCCTGATATTTAATTGATAAGGAGACACTACTTTTTGTTTGATTCTTGGCTGAACACCAACCAGAATGAGTGAAAAGAGTAGAATAATTTCAGCTATGCTTTCTTCTTCTTCTTCCTCTTTCCTTTCCTCCTCCTTCCCTTCTTCCCTCTCATCTCTCTCTCTCTCCTCCTCCTCCTCCTTCTTTTTGGCTCTTTCTTTGCTTTCTTCCTAAACAGATCCTTACTCCCCTCCCCCCATTACTCTAAGATCACCTTTTGGTCTCTCAAAGAGCAAAAAGTTAAAACGAGAAAGAAGCAAACCGTTTCTCAGGCAGATCAGTTGTCTGGAACTCGAGCAGAACGCTGCTTAGGCATTACTGACGTGCCTCCCACCCCCCTTTAAAAATATGTTCCTGCTGGACCCTAAGAGCTTAGAAAAGTGAGCAAGAAAAGTCCAAACACATACCAGAATAAATTAAATAACAGAGTTAGGGAATTTAAATAAATATGGCATGATTTTGCACAAGTGGTAAATTATTATTTTAAGGTAGAAGTCTTTGGTTCAAGGCTATTTGCTTGAAAGTGATCTTGAAAATTAAACCGGACTAAAGAAAGCCTTTTAAGTGCAAGAGAAAGGATGAGTTTGGTACTTTTGGATTAGATAGTACAGGAGGGCTATTAGCAAATGGATCTTTTCAAATGGAATGTTATACAGGGTGTGCTGCATAATTTAGTTTACAATGATGTGCAGATAAGAGTTATTTAAATTACGTATGGGAAACTCCCATGAAATATTTTGCTAAGAGACAAAGAGAGCGAGATGAATAGATAGCTAGGAGGGAAACTTCCCCAAAGGTAAATTGCCATGTCATTTGAATGTGAAGACGATAAAATGGTTGGTTGCGGCTTCCTCTTTTAGATCTTGGTTTTGACGCATATGCGAGTCTTCAGCAGATTCTGCAAGCTTGAGATTCTCAGTAGACCAGTTCTCTCCTGGGGGCAGCATCTGCAGGGCATCCTGGAAAGGCTCCAGAAGCACTCGTGGGAGTGATCTTGGTTGCTGTCTCCTGCTCCTGCAGGGTGTGGCATGGCTTCCTCCACGCCCAGCCCAGTCTGCTGCTGGGACTCCTGTAAATGGCAGAGATATTTGAAGGTACGTCTAGGGAGCAGAAAGGCTACAGCCAGCTTGACCATGTGCCCAGCCAGCGGAGCCCTTGGAATCCCCCTCCCCCTCCGCCCAATAGGTACGTGTGGTGGGAACATAAACTTTAGAGACAATCCCACCAATTTACTGAGGAGCTGAGGACACAGGGTACCCAAAGGGTGATGGGGCTTGCTCTCCCTCACCGGGTCACACTCCCTCTCCCATGTCCTAACCCACGTTCAGACACAAGGGTTTTGCTTTCTCTGAACAGTAGAAAGTAGAATTCGGTTTCCCGTCTCTACTCTTGCATGAGCTGAGTTGAGGGCTTCGTGAAATGCTCTCATTACACGACTGACTTGCTCCTTTTTTCATTGCTCACTTTTCTCTCTTATTAGTTCTTCGTTTATACATCAATAATTCATAATGCCTTCTTGTTATAAGAAATTTTTGAATAAAGAGATTTCAAAACTCCCTTTCACCTGTCTGCTCCCATTCCCTCTCACTGTTATCAGTTTGGCGAGGAACTTTCCTTACCTTTTCCTGTTCATTTATGTTCCCATGATAGTCAAGGTAGAAATACATGGTTTTGCTTTATGATTATTTTTATATAATTAGGATGATTCTTTATAAATTATTCTGCTACATGCTGCTTCTTGGAGATCCTTCTGCCTGCAAAAATGTGGACCTATGGGGGGTGGCCCCGTGGCCGAGTGGTTAAGTTCGCGCACTCCGCTGCAGGCGGCCCGGTGTTTCGTCGGTTTGAATCCTGGGCGCGGACATGGCACTGCTCGTCAGACCACGCTGAGGCAGCGTCCCACATGCCACAACTAGAGGAACCCACAACGAAGAATACACAACTATGTACCGGGGGGCTTTGGGGAGAAAAAGGAAAAAATAAAATCTTTAAAAAAAAAAAATGTGGACCTATGTTATTCTTTGTAAAGGCAGCAGAATATTTAATGTGTATGAAATATCCACTTTCTGATAAATATTTATATTTTTTCCAATTTTTTCCAATAAGGAGCAATACTGAAATAAAAATCCATATTCTTACCTCTCTGTGCACCTGGTGTTTCCTTAGGTTGATACTCACCGTTAAACTTCAGTTATGTGACTGACCCTCAAAAGGCCTGTATTATTTAATTCTCACCGACAGTATAAAAAAATCACTAAAACATATGCTCAACCTGAGATTTTATTAATTTACTTAGGTTTTCTCAAGTTGATTAGTAAAAACTGTGACGTTTTTGTATTTCCATTGCCATTTTTGATTACTTCTTTTTTTTCCCTTGGCCAATTTTTTATTATTACTCTTGCCCATTTTTTCCATTGGGCATATTTTTTTCATTCTCTTTCTGAGCCTCTTTATATAAATGACATATTAATCCTTTACATGTCTTAAATATTGCAAGTGTTTCTCTCTGTATATTTTGTGTCTTTTAACTTTGTGTCTTTTGGTACACATTTTACATTTGAATATGAATATATTTTTAAAATTTTTTTGTACGTTTTTATATTTTTAGAGGAGTTTCTCTATTCCAAGATTATAAACGTATACTTTCCTACTTCCTTTTTATGTATACCATGGCATAGGATTCTGTATTTTTTTTTTTCTTTTAATAGGTACACATTTGTCCCAACTCCATTTACTAGTCAGCCTGTCCATTCCATTGATTTGGTATCCAAATCAGTCATAAACTAAATTTTCCTGTTGGCGTGGTTTGATTTCACTTTGTTCCATTGATCTGTTTCTCGAATCCTAAGCTGATACCAAATGGCTTAAATTACTCTACTGCGTGCTCAGGAGTCTGGTCGGGCAAGTCCAACAGTGTGTTGGAGACACTCCTATCGACTCTCCAGAGCTGATTGTACAGATGTCTTCTCAACTCCACGATCCATGACGTCACATGAGGGCATGAAATGGGCCATAGTGGGAGTATTTACACTCAAAAATCAGCAGTTCTACAAACCCGGTAGCAATATCCAATCCTCCCATCTAGGTCCATGGTATGTCCCTCTGTTTATTCAGATCTTGTGCCATATCCTTCACCGAAATTTATCGTCTTCATATAGATTATCCTCATTTCTTCTTACGTTTAACCCTAAGTACACAAAAATTTAGATGTGTGTCTGTGTGTGTGTTGTAAAGGTGATGTTCTTAGCCATCATATGTTTTAAATGATTATTGCTAGTATATCAGAAAGCCATTAATATTTGTGTGTTGATCTTCTATTGGGCCATTTTGTTGATGTACCAGGGCAGGCCAACCGCTGTAACTGACAACTCCAAAATCTCAATGGTTTAATAAAATAAATGTTCATTTTGCACTCGCCTCCAGACCACCATAGGTCTATGGTGACAGAGGGTGGGGTCTCTGCTGGGTATGGTCACACAGGGATCTAGGCCCTTCCGTCTCATATCTCTGCCGCGTCCTAGGGCCTTAGAGTCTTCCACTGGAGCCTCAGCATCTGGCTCCAGATGGGCAAAGTGAGAGAGAAGGTGGAGGCTTGAAGTGGTAGTTTTACTGGCAAAGCCTAGAAGACGCTTATATCCTTTCCCCCCATTCCACTGTCCCAGACACAGGCCCACTTAGCAAGTGTTTTCTAGCTGTGTGTCCCAGGAGGGGGCGTCTAGCCAGTCGCTGCCACAGTTGGTCTCTCATAATCCAGTCGTTTTTCATGCGTGTCTCTTTGATGTGAAAGTCAGCTTTATCTGATAAGTTTCCCTAATTACATATATTTAAAACCTAATTTCACTGTTAAGACCTGCGGTACAGTGTGGAATTCTGTTCATGGTCGTTATATTCTATGGTAATATAGATCTCTGATAAGTTCCCCCTAACAAGTTAAAAATGTTTAATTCTATTTAAATATGTTTTGGCATGTTTTGAAATGATCATACTGATTCTATCCCTCAATCTATTCATATAAGTTGTCAGTAGCATTTTTCTACTATAAACCTTTTTGCATTTTTGGAATAAACTCGAATTGTTTATGATGCCTATATATATATATATATATATATATATATATATATATATATATATAAAGATTAGCCCTGAGCTAACATCTGCTGCCAATCTTCCTCTTTTTGCTGAGGAAGACTGGCCCTGAGCTAACATCCATGTCCATCTTCCTTTACTTTACATGTGGGATGCCTGCCACAGCATGGCTTGCCAAGTGGTGCCATGTCCACACTGGGGATCCGAACCATCGAACCCCGGGCCACCAAAGCGGATCGTGTGCACTTAACTGCTGCACCACCGGGCCAGCCCCATGATGCCTTATATTTTAAGTGTTCTACTGGATCCATTAGGCTCATCATTTAATTATAAATTTGGGTCTATTTTCAAAAATGATATGGGCTCTTTGTTTTCTTATTTTTCTACTTTCTTTTTGGGGTTTTGTATAAGTGTTTAGTTCACATCATAGAATGAGTCGGAAATCTTTTAATCACTCCTCCCTCCTGACTTCATTTAGAAGTTTCTATAACTAGGAAATTCTCTGTTTTTTGAATGTTTGTCAAGACTAAATGGATTTGGTCCCCATGCCACACCCCTTTTTAAATTTTACTTTTATTTACTTATTTTTTTGCTGAGGGAGATTTGCCCTGAGCTAACATCCATTGCCAATCTTCCTCTTTTTGTATGTGAACTGCTGCCACAGCATGGCTACTGATGGATGAGCGGTGTAGGTCTGCACCTGAGAACCGAACCAGGGCCACCAAAGCAGAGTGTGCCAAACTTAACCACTAGGCAACTGGGGCTGGACCTGAATTTTACTTTTAAATTAACTTAAATTTGACTTTTTGGGGGGCCAGCCCCATGGCCAAGTGGTTAATTTCACTCGCTCTGCTACAGTGTCCCAGGGTTTGGATCCTGAGTGTGGATATGGTACCTCTCATCAAGCCACACTGAAGCGGCATCCCACATGCCACAACTGAGAAGGACCCACAACTAAAATATATAACTATGTACTGGGGAGCTTTGGGGAGAAAAAGGAAAAATAAAATCTTAAAAAAAACATTGACTTTCTTTGACATACAATTTGTGTAAACTCTTCCACAATCAAGATACAGAACAATATCATCCCCAAATACTCTCTTGTGCTATTCTTTTGTAACGACACTCCCCCCACCCCCAAATCCTGGTAGCCCCTGATCCATCATACAACTGGAGTAATACAGGATGTAGCTTTGAGAGTGGCTTCTTTCACTCAGTGTGGTGCCTTTGAGATTCATCTCAATTGTTGAGTGTGTCAATTCTTCAGCTCTCTTTATTGCTGAATAGTAAGTATTCCATATATGGATGTACCACAGGTTTTACCTACTTGTTCACTGAAGAACAACTTGGTTGTTTCCAGTATTTGGCAATTATAAATAGAGCTGCTATAAGCACCTGTATAGGTTTTTGTGTGAACCTGTTTTCACTTCTCCAGGTCTACGGTAAATACCTGAGAATAGGGTTGTTGGGTTCTGTGGTAAGAATATGCCTAACTGCATAAGAAACTGCCAAACTGTTTTCCAGAATGGCTGTACCATTTTGTATTCCCACCAGCAATATGTTAGAGTTCTAGTTGCTCCACGTCCTCACCAGCACTTGGTATTGTCAGTATTTTTGTTTTAGTCAATCTAGTAGGTGTGAGGTGGCATCAGGTTGCAGCTTTAATTTGCATTTCTATAATGACTAATGGTGTTGAACATCTTTTCATCGGCTTAGTTGACTTTCATACATCCTTTTTGGTGAAATGTCTTTTGCCCATTTTTTGATTAGGTTGGTTGTTTTCTTACTGTTGAGTCTTGAGAGTTCTTCATATATTCTGGATGCAAGTTCTTTGTTTAATGTGTACTTTACAAATATTTCTCCCAGTCCTTAGTTCCGCCTTTAATACTTTTAACAGGATTTTTGCAGAGTAAAAGTTGTAACTTTTGGTAATATTCAACTTAGCATTTTTTCCTTTATGGGTCATGCTTTCAGTGTCCTGTCCAAGAACTCTTTGCTTAGCCCAGGTCACAAAGACTTTCTCTCATATTTTTGTCCCAAAAGCTTTATAGTTTTGCATTTGCATTTAGAGCTATGATTTATTTGGAATTAATTTTTGTGTAAGCTGTGAGACTTAGAGCATAATGTTTTCCCATATATACGTCCAATTGTTCTAACGCTTTTGTTGGAAAAGGCTTTCCTTTCTCCATTGAGTTGCCTTTCCATCAATGACAAAAATCAATCGGCGATATTTGTGTGGATCTATTTATGAGACTCCTCTTCTGCCCCGTTGATCTATGTGTCTATTCCTTTACCAATACCACACTGTTTTGATTACTATAGCTTTATAGTAAGTTTTAAAATCAGATATTGTCACTCATCCAACTTTATCCTCCTTTTTCAAATTTGTTTTGGCTATTCTATTCTTTTTACCTTTCCATATAAATTTTAGCATCAACTTGTACAAATAATCTGGCTGAGATTTTGATGGGAGCTGCATTAAATCTATAGTTCAATTTGGAGACAATTAATATCTTTACTATACTGAATCTTCCAACCCGTGAACACAATATATCTCCCATTTATTTAGTTCTTCATTCTTTCATCAGTGTTTCTAAGTGTTCAGTATAAAGATCTTACACATGTTTTGTTAAATTTATTACTTAAGTTTATAGCAGTTTTGGAAAAGCTGTTATAAATGGTATTATTTTAAAATTTCATTTTCTAATTGTTCATTGCTAGTAAATGGAAACATGACTGATTTTTCTGTATTGACCCTGTATCCTGCAACATCAATAAATTTACTGATTAGTTTCAGGAGGTTTTTTCTTCTATTGTAGAGCCCTTGGATTTTCTGCATAGACAATTATATTGTCTGCAAATAAGTAGAGTATAGTTCTTCCTTTCCAATTTGTGTGCCTTTATTTCTTTTTCTTGCTTTATTTTACTGGCTAGAGCTACCAGTTGGGAGTTGAATGTGTGTATGTGTGTGTGTGGGGGGGGTGAAAATGTACATTTTGCCTTGTTCTTAATTTTATGCAAAAATATTCACTCTTTCATCACTAAGTATGATGTCATCAGTAATCTTCTTTACATAGATGCCCTTTATCAGGTTGTGGAAGTTAGCTACTATTTCTAGTTTGCTGAGAGATTTTATGATGAGCGGACATTTACTTTGGACTGTCAGGAAAGTGACATTGAAGAAGAGATCTGAAGGAAATGAAAGGCAGTCATACATTTATCTGGGAGAACAGCATTGCAGGAAGGTGGAAGAGCCTGTGTAAAGGCCCTCAGGAAAGTGCCAGGCTGGCATTCAGGGAAGAGCTAGGACGGAAGAATGTTTGGAGTGGAGTGAATGAAGAAGGCAGAGTAGTGAGAGATGAGGTCAGAGGATAGCCTGCGGCAAGAGCAGATGAGGCTCTGGATGCACAGGTGAAAATGTTGGTTAAAAACTTTGGGAGATAGAGAACCATTTGAAACTAGGATTGACATTATCTGACTCACTTTTCAAAAGACTCACTTTGAATGCTACGTGGAAAATAGACTACAGGAGAGTAAAGGATGATCAGATAGGAAGCTATTGATTATTAATCATTACAATCAGTGATCTAGCTGAGAGGAAGCTTTAAGGAGGGTCATAGCAGTGGGGTGAGAAGTAGTCTTCTGGGTACACTTGAAGGTAGGGAAGACAAGATTTGCTTCTGGGTTGGACATGCGTTATGAGAGAAAAAGAGGGCTCAGGGATGCCTCCAGAATTTTAGAGTCATCTGAAAACTGGAAGAACGGAAGGGCTATGACTAATAAGAGGATAGTTCTGAGAGGAGTGATTTGAGTGCTCACGATATTTTCGACACTACTTTAAGAGCTTTATATGGATTAACTTATTTAGTTCTTGCTGCAGTTCTATGAAGTGGTATAATGAATATCTGCCCTTTTCTCATATAAGTAAATGGGCAAAGAGAGGTTGAGTAAAATTAAGGACACACAGGAAAAACAGAGCCAGGATGTGAACTCAAGCCTTTGGGCTCCAGAGTCTGCGCCCTTCACCGTCAACTGCAACTGTCATTTAAAACTTCTCAAAACCCCATCTGTTTGCAGGCATACCTCCTCATGCGTTGTAAACGTTATTTAATTCTGTCTTTTCTCTTTCATCCTTGGTTAGACTTCCTAAAGATTTATCTATTTTTGTTGCTCTTTTCAAAGAACCAGACATTGGTTTTATTTAGGAGCTGTTCTGCTTTTGTTTTCTATTTTATTAATTTCTGCTTTTATCTTTATTAATTCCTGTCCTGCTCTTTCTTTGGGGTTATTTTGTTGCTCTTTTTCTGTCAACAATGCAAACTGCAGAATGTTAATAAATGAGACATAAAAGGATTATAAAAAGTAGGGGTGGGGGGGCTGGCCCCGTGGCCGAGTGGTTAAGTTCGCGCGCTCCGCTGCAGGCGGTCCAGTGTTTCGTTGGTTCGAATCCTGGGCGCGGACATAGCACTGCTCATCAAACCACGCTGAGGCAGCGTCCCACATGCCGCAACTAGAAGGACCCACAACGAAGAATATACAACTATGTACTGGGGGGCTTTGGGGAAAAAAAGGAAAAAAATAAAATCTTTAAAAAAAAAAAAAAGTAGGGGTGGGGCTGGCTCGGTGGTGTAATTGTAAAGTTCACGCACTCTGCTTTGGTGGCCCAGGGTTCGCAGATTCAGAACCCCGGGTGCGGACCTACATACCACTTATCAAGCCATATTGTGGTGGTGTCCCATATGCAAAATAGAGGAAGATTGGCACAGATGTTAGGTCAGGAGTAATCTTCCTCAAGCAAAAAGAGGAAGACTGGCAACAGATGTTAGCTCAGGGCCAGTCTTCCTCACCAAAAAAAAAAAAAGGAGTATAATTTTAGTCTAGGTGAGGGGGTTTACAAATTTAAGCATCTCCAAGTATATTGCAGAAAATTGAGGTTGCTAAAATTTAAATGATGTTGCAATTTAAACACATAGTATATTAAATTTGATATAAAATGGTTGTAGAGAAGCTGGTTGCTAAAAATTGTGGAAAGTAAAAAATTTTCTAGGAGAACAAGATTAAATTAGAGCATAGTAGAATTATTTATAATGGAGCATGGACATGAATGGATGTCCTTTTAGAAGAGAATGATCTTTTCTGTCTCAGTTGCAAGGGCAGTCTAGGTGGAGTGTCTTTTGCCATCCTTGTATGGAACAATCATAGACACTCCCTGGGACCCAGTGTTGGGGTTTAATTCTCAGCATGAAGCAACCAAAGTTCCCTGGAAAGTTATTGATTCCGTGTTTTAGTACAGAGAAAACCAGGGTAGGCGTAGGACATCAAGGATTTATGGCATAGAGTTGAAATGACATAGAGCCAGTTTACAACCTCCCTTTACAACCATGCCCTATCCAACTTGACAATTGAGAGAGCACAATGAAGGCAATAATTGTGGTTAATTGACGCAAATTAGGTCTATGGGAGCCATGAGAATTTAGGATGCTTAAGAAAGCAGATTATATGAAGTGTGCTGTGCATGACTTTCCAGTAAAGTTTGCAGAAAATAATGTCTTTTGAATAGAAAACTATGTGAATATTGCATTCAGAATGTGTTCAATAGCTGATCTGAAGATAAAATGAGTGCATTCCATGTCGTAACACAGGAGGTTATGTAACAGTTTCTGTGATTGATGGTTTTATGCATCAGCTTGACTGGGCTAAGAGATGCTCAGATAGCTGGTAAAACATGTGCGTCTGTGACGGTGTTTCTGGAAGAGATTAACATTTGATTCAGTGGACCGAGTAACGAGATCTGTCCTTATCAGCATGGGTGGCATCATCCGATCCTTGAGACCCCAAGGAAAAGGAAAAGGTGAAGGAAGAGTGCCTTCCCTTTCTCTTCCTGAGCTGGGCCACCCGAGGTTTCCTGCCCTCAGACATGGATATGGGGCTTTTGGACTCCAGGAATTACACCAGGGGCCCCTGGTAGGCAGATCTCTGGGCTCTGACTGAGTTATCTCACCCATTTTCTGATTCTCCAGCTTGTAGTAGATTGTAGGGCTTCTCGGTCTCTATAACCCCATAAGCCGATATAATAAATCTCCTCTTATATGTGTGTCTCTATCTGTATATCTCCTGTTGCCTCTGTTTCTCTGAAGAACACTGACCGATGCAGTTACACAATAGGTTAGGTCTCCAGGGCTTAAAAACATTCTTGGCTTGGAGCTTATAAGACCAGAAGACTTGGAAAGTCTCAAGGGTTGGAAAATTGGAATGTGAATGGTCTTAAAGGTCCTGAAAATGGAAACGAGGAGGTCTTGAGTGTCTGGAAGAGACAATTAAAACTCAAAGTCTAAGAAGCTCCTTTAATTTTAAGGAGAAGTCATTTAGGAAGAAGACAGTAGCCTGGAAACATGGAAACTTACACGGCCGGGGAAGTCCCAGATGAAAGCTGTGTACTAAAATTCCACGTTGACTTGACAGCCTGTTTATAGAATGTGGTCCAGCTTAACATGGGAAGCTCAAATCTTAGAATATTTCTCAGGATTTGGCCCAACCCCACATCTTTAACCCATAACCGAAATCTATAGCCTCAGCTTGTGTGATGTGATAACTCTGTTCCTCCCATTTAGTTGAATAACTAGGAAAAATTAGGTAGGAATGAGTAGACCCAATATGAGATTAAATTCAAGTGTAGCATGACCTTTAATCATTATTGTAGTTCTTGGTGTGCATTTTGACTTTAGATGTTTGGAAGGCCTAAGATAATTTGATTTGCTAAATTTAACATTTTGAATTTTTAGACTCAAAAGGGTTAAGTGCTTGTAAGATATGTGTTTGCCTTGCTAAAGAATTGAAGTGCTTGAATGAATCAGTTGTACTAAAATTATGATTGGAATTTGAAACATCTGAGGACATTTAATTAGTCAAACATAAATATCCTGAACTATTTAGGGAAATATTGATCAAATTTAAATTTTAATTAATCAAAAATTGAGTAAATGGGTGCTTTAAGTGTTGATGTGATTACTGGATTTATAAACAAAATATGATTTCTGTGCTCAAATGTTTAAGGAAAAAAACTATATTTTTAGATCTACATCTTAAAAAATCGGGTTTTGATGAAAATTCAGCTGTGAGCAACTACTAGTATTTCTAATTGTGCACAAAGTTCCTCTTTGTTCTTTAAAATTTTCTAGGCTCAGCTTTTTGAGTTGAGTCTCCAGTTTATTTGTTTTCAGTCTTTATTTTTTTTTTAATAATTCAGTTGAGGCTATACATCACCCTCTTGAGTGCTGCTTTGGCCGTGCCTCCCACCCCCCCATTGAGATGAGTAGTGCTATCACTGCCATTTATTTCAGAATTGTTTGTAGTATCAGTTTTGATTCTTTCAGTTCTTTGAAGTAGCCATACCCTCTCACCAAATGGTGTTTGCATCTACTAGTCTCTCTTTCCAGAATCTTCTCCATGTAATCTTGTTCCTTCTTTATCTACCTAACTCCTACTTACTTGTCAGTTCTTGACTCAAGAAGGACTTCCCCTAGAGGGCTTCCCATCCCAGGGAAGAGGCAAAAACAAAAACAAGCAAACAAAATCAAAACTGTTAAGCAATCAAAAGTTAACTTCAAAATAACCCTAACTCATCATCTTTACACAACAACCGATCTGTTGAACAAGTATGACCCATGACATAATTGAAATGCAGCTTTGTCTCCTATTATCCCTTTAACTTTTATTCAGCGAGTGTGTTTCTCTCCCTCGTCCCCTGCTCCACTGATGAAAACCCTGGCCTTCATGACTTCTCTGCTCACACCTAGATAATAGAAAGTCCTACAAAGATCATTCTAAGGCCCCAATTCAGTTTATTTTCAGAATTAGAATGTGTAATCCTATATAAAAAATTAAAACCTCAAACTTAACTTAGCATCCATTAAGTCTTCTTGCCCTGCAACTGCTTCAGACTAGACACCTGCAATGGAGAGACGAGGTTTCCTTGAGTTTTTCCTTCTTTCCTTTTCTCCTTCCTCCCTCCCTCCCACACTCTCTCTCTCCATCTCCCCCCACTTCCTCTCTTTCTTTCTCTCTCCTTCTTTCCTTCTCTCATTCTCTCTGTCTCTCTTTCTCTTTCTCTCTTTCTTTCTTTTATCTTGCCTCCCCTAACTAGACCAGTGGCTTCAGCACCCATTGGCTGGCAGATGGGGACAGTGAAGGACATTGTTGTAATGTTGTAATGTGATCTCTTCTGTGCTTCTTGCCTGGCTGATCTTGAGGATGACTCATTCTCTTGTGGGGGACTTTCCTTAGCTCTTCCAGGCTCCCTGCTGGGTTGTTCTTTCCGGAATTTCTGTGACCTGGGCCGACAGGTCAAAAAAAACTTCACTTAAAAAAAAATTGAGGGACCAGCCCCTTGGCCAAGTGGTTAAGTTTACATACTCCACTTCAGCGGCCTGGGGTTCACGGGTTTGGATCCTGGGTGCAGACTTACACGCCACTCATCAAGCCATGCTGTGGCAGCATCCCACATAGAGGAGCTAGAATGACCTGCAACTAGGATATACAACTATGTACTGAGACTTTGGGGAGCCAAAAAAAAACCAGGAAGGCTGGCAACAGATGTTAGCTCAGGGCCAATTTTCCTCACCAAAAAAAAAAAGAGTGTAAAACCAATTACATGGTATTAAAAAAAAATTGAGTGACTACAAAACTATAATTTTGACACATTATAGTTGCATTTCTCATATTATACTTGCATTTATTTATTTCAGAAGGAGTCAAATGAGCAACTACAATTCTCTTTGAAATCCCAATTGTTCTCAAATGCCTCCTTCACATACTGTCGTAGTTCCTTGCCTCTTTCCTCAAAACAATCCCAAATCTTAATAGTCTTAGCTGACCTCCTCCGGTCCTTCTGTCTTTCCTCCCTGGTGACCTGAACAGCTCCTGATGTAGTGAAAAAACCTTCCTCAGAGGATGGATGTTGGGAAATAACTGAGCAGCAGACTAGAATTCTCTCCAGTGGTATGGAGAGAAAAAAGGCTTAAAAATGCTTACACATTGATAATTTTATAATATCACACTTGAATTATATCACCCAGAGATAAGCACTGTGAACGTTTTGTGCTCTATTTTTCCATCTTTTTCTATGAAATCTCTCTTTCTCTCTATCTCTGTTTTCCAGCTATTCAGATGTTACCAGATAAGGTATCTTATAATACACTAAGGAATATACTTTAAACCTCCTTCCATATCGTTAAATATTATTCCAAAATACCATTTAAAATGCTTGTAGTGTCTTAAATTCTATGACTGTACTAACATTATCCCATTTTTCTTAGTCAGTGTTATTAACTACAATTCAGGGGTAACGTCCCTGTGCATTCATTCACACGTGTTCATTGTTCTTTTATTTAAGAAATGTTTATTGATGATTATGTTCTCGGCATTGTTATAACTAGCGTGAATGCCTGTGTGCATCTTTTGATTCTTTCGTTAGAACTGTATACTAGAAGTAGGATTACTTGTTGTAAGATCTGACAATTTTAAAAAGGTTTTTGTTACACATTTGGGGCTATGTAACAGTTTGTACTTAACTTGCTGGAAGTGAATATGAATACCTGTTACACTCTTGTCAACACTGCGTATTCTTTCTTTTTAATCATTATTAATTTAATAAGCTAAAAATGATATACTGTTATATTGATATACATATGTATTGATACGCATTTTTGATTACTGATGAGACTGAATATTTCATTATTTGTTTATAGGCTAGCTGTGTGTGTGTGTGTGTGAAATGTGTCTTCTCATCTTTTGTCCATCTTTCCACTGGATATTCAATTTAACTTTATTATTTCCTAAATGCTTAGTCAGTTTTCCTCACATCATTCATTAAATAAGCCATCCTACCCATGGACTTACAATGATGCTTATTTATTTATTTTCTATTGAAGTAACACTGGTTTACAACATTATATGGATTTTGGGTGTACATCGTTGTATTTCAACTTCTGCCCGGACTACATCCTGTTCATTACCGTAAAGTCTAGGATCCATCAGTCGCCATACACAAGTTCTTATTTGCTTTCGCCTACCCTCCACCAATCTGTTCCCTGTATCTATGTATTTGTTTGTTTGTTGTTTTTTAATCTTCCAAATACGAGTGAAATCTTGTGGTATCTGTGTTTCTCCACATGACTTATTCACTCAGCATAATGCACTCTAGGTCCCTCCATGTTGTCACAAATGGCAGGGTATCTTCCCCTTTTTCGTCTGAGTAGTATTCCATACAGTGATTCATTTTTAATCCTAAATTCCAGTATACATTTGGGTTCATTTTGGTCCTTTTGTGCTGCTCTGTTAATGTTTGTCTGCCTGCTGGCACCACTCTATTTTATGTGAAGTGCAAACTTCTCTTCCCTGCTTTATTAAAAAATAAAACGTCTCAGCTATTCTCATACATTTATTCTTTAAAATATACATTAGAATGAGTTTTGCGCATTTCAAAATAATCCATTTTAAGTGATTTTGAACAAAATTTTGAATTTTAGAAATAAAGATTTTTAACAAAATTTCAGTAAAATTCATTGAGATTTTCTTGAGATTCTCTATTAGTTAGTGAGAGCTGACATTGCTAAAGCAGTGAGATTTAAGTACATGACGTGTCTGTATTCATTCTCATTAAAAAATATATCTCAATAAGCCTGCGTCATTTTCTTAAATTCATTTTTAGATACTCATATTTTTATTGAAAAATAATATGTTAAAGTCTATTTTCTAATTAGTCATTATTGATATGTAGTAAAATTAGTAAATTTTGTGTACTGCTTTTACCATTACCTGTCTTACTGAATTCTTTTTTTTTTTAAGATTTAATTTTTTTTCTTTTTCTCCCCAAAGCCTCCCGGTACATAGTTGTATATTCTTCGTTGTGGGTCCTTCTAGTTGTGGCATGTGGGACGCTACCTCAGCTTGGTCTGATGAGCAGTGCCGTGTCTGCGCCCAGGATTGGAACCAACGAAACACTGGGCCGCCTGCAGCAGAGCGCATGAACTTAACCACTTGGCCATGGGGCCAGCCCCTATCTTACTGAATTCTTTTTAGTTTTGATGAATTTTAGTGTACTCTCCTTGATTTTCTGGGTGCTTACTACCCGAAAATACAATTAGATTTCTTATAACTTTTTTTGACTGTGCTTCAGAATTCTGTCAAATGATGTCACTATCAACCATCTTTCACCAAAAAAGAATATATTCTGACTAATGACTTATGATGGATGTTCTCTTAGTAAGAAATGGATGTTAAGTTTTATCATATTTCTTCTGGGCATTTTTCACAATGAACATTTTGGCTTCTTAGATCTAGTAACGTTATGAAATTGCATAGAGTTTCTAACAAAGGAAATCTATTGCATTCCTGCAGTAAAGGAGCATTTTTTAAAATCTTAGGGAAGGGGTTAAACTTCTCTCTAAAATATGAAAACACTGCCACAAATCATTGTCCATTTTCTTTGCAAATATTTCTTGAGCTTCTAGAGTATATGGCTCTTTCCTGCCACCTCAGTGTTTAAAAATTGAGTGATCACAATTTAAGATTGTAGCTGGATGGTTAAACCTGGACAGATGAGGACGGTTTGCTCAGGGTGGGGGACATGGACGGGAGCTGTATGGTTTGGGTAACATTCTATTTTGAAGTCGCTTGGTGAGTACACGTGGGTTTATTCTGGCTTTTTAAATTATTTTTTATTTTTAATCTTTATGGGTCTTTAAATTTATTTTGAAATGTGAGAAAATTTGCTTTTCATATCACAGCTTCTCCCTTTTTTGATTAACCAAATGATTCTCATTGCAAAGATGCAATATTCTCTCAAATTTTATAGAAAATACAAAAATAATTTTTTTTTAAAAGATTTTATTTTTTCCTTTTTCTCCCCAAAGCCCCCCGGTACATAGTTGTGTATTCTTCGTTGTGGGTTCTTCTAGTTGTGGCATGTGGGACGCTGCCTCAGCGTGGTCCGATGAGCAGTGCCATGTCCGCGCCCAGGATTCGAACTGACGAAACACTGGGCCGCCTGCAGCGGAGTGCGCGAACTTAACCACTCGGCCACGGGGCCAGCCCCTAGAAAATACAAAAATAATTTTTTTAAAAAAGATTCTGTTTTATAGCATAAATTGGTTCCAGAGGGTATTTGCACTGAATCCGTGGGTTGCTCTCCTCATTTTGAATTATTGAGTGTGTTCTTAAGTGAGATGATTTTCCTCAGGCTTGTCTTTCCTTGGGAAGGTGTGCGTTGAGTGGTATAGGCAGCTGGCGTCTCAGCTGTGCGCATTCACGTTCAAATGTTCTAAATGTTCGAATGCAAAAGAAGAGTCTGCATTAATACTGCCAGGTGAGGCCTTCGGTCGCTGGGGACGTGGCGGCAGAACCCTTCTACCAGTTAAGGGAGATGTGCGGCCAGGAGCGTCACAGCTGCAGCCAGTGATTCCTTTTGTGTGTTTTCTGTGGCCACCCTTCTTCACCTGTCATGACTGCCCTCGTTAGCTGCACTCGGCTCCTTTGGTTAGACTCCACCTATTTCCAATGAGGGTGGTGGCCAGGGCAGCCTGGCGGTGGGCCAGCACTGGTTCATTTCCCCAAATCTTTCACAAGATCGAAGTCCGACCTTCACCTACAGCTGTGCGGCTCACGCGTCAAGGTTTCTCAGCTCCCTGGGCTGCAGGGAGTGAGGAGGGCAACACCCAGAGATACGTGCCCGGCTGTGACAAGGGCTTCCTTTCTGGGTGTGGTGTGGCTGCCCTGAGCTGCCGAGTCACTTCCCCGTCCTCTGATTGGCATGGCCCACCCTTCTTCCAAGTCTATCCTGGCAACATCTCCGCACATTGTCCTCACCAAGTGCGGACTGGGAGGGGGCACCTTGGCTAGAGTTTGGGGTCCTAGCTGGCCCCAAAATATAGATGTATAACCCAGAAATATATAGATATATGTATATATATATATTTAAAATATATACATAGCATAAAATTTACCATTTACACCACTTTTGAGTGTATAATTCAGGAGCATTCAGCACATTCACATTGTTGTACACCCATCACTGCCATCCATCCCCAGAAGGCTTTGATCAACTCCAACTGAAACTTTCTACCCATTTAACAGTGGCTCCCACTCCCCTCTACCCTGGTACTGGTACCCTCTACCTACTTTCTGTCTCTATGACTCTGACCACTCTGGGTACCTCATATGGGTGGAATCATACAGTATTTGTCCTTTAGTGACTGGCTTATTTCACTTTGCATAATGTCTTCAAGGTTCATCCATTTTGTAGCATGTGTCAGAACTTCCTTCCTAACAAGGCTGAATAATATCACATTATGTGTATACACTACAGTTTGTTTATCCATTTATTCATCAGTGGACGTTGGTCCATAGTCTTTTTTAAGGGAATAGATATGCCTTCCCCTTATCTACTGCATTGAGCTTGAAGACATTTTGAGATTATTCTAGACCAGTGGTTCTCTAACTTCAGCATGCATCAGAATCCCCTGGAGGGCTTGTTACAGCAGAGATCGCTACAGATTCAATGCAATCCCAATCAGAACCCCAAGGACATTCTTCACAGAAATAGAACAAAGAATCCAAAAATTTATATGGAACAACAAAAGACCCCAAATAGCCAAAGCGATCCTGAGGAAAAAGAACAAAGCTGGAGGCATCACAATCCCTGACTTCAAAACCTACTACAAAGCTATAGTAATCAAAACAGCATGGTATTGGCACCAAAACAGACAAACAGATCAATGGAACAGAACTGAAAGCCCAGAAATAAAACCACACATCTATAGACAGTTAATCTTTGACAAAGGAGCCAAGAATATACAGTGGAGAAAGGAAAGTCTCTTCAATAAATGGTGTTGGGAAAACTGAACAGCCATGTGCAAAAGAATGAAAGTAGACCATTATCTTGCACCATACACAAAAATTAACTCTAAACGGATTAAAGATTTGAATGTAAGACCTGGAACCATAAAACTCCTAGAAGAAAATATAGGCAGTACACTTTTTGATATTGGTCTTAGCAACATCTTTTCTACATCATGTCTACTCAGGCAAGGGGAACAAAAGAAAAAGTTAACAAGTGGGACTACATCAGACTAAAAAGCTTCTACAAAGCAAAGGAAACCATGAACAAAATAGAAAGCTCACCAACTGGGAGAAAATATTTGCAAATCATTTGTCAGACAAGGGGTTGATCTCCAAAATATATAAAGAACTCATACAACTCAACAAAAAACCCCGAAACAACCCAATCAAAAAAATGGGCAGAGGAAATGAACAGACATTTTCCAAGGAAGATATACAAATGGCCAACAGACACATGAAAAGATGCTCAACATCACTAATTATTAGGGAAACGAAAATCAAAACTACAACGAGATATCAACTCACACCCGTCAGAGTGGCTATAATTACCAAGACAAAAAACAACGAATGTTGGAGAGGATGCAGAGAAAAGGGAACCCTCATACACGGCTGGTGGGAATGCAAACTGGTACAGCCACTATGGAAAACAGTATGGAGATTCCTCAAAAAATTAAAATAGAAATACTATACAATCCAGCTATCCCACTATTGGGCATTTATCCAAAGAACTTGAAATCAATGATCCAAAGAGATTTACGCACCCCTATGTTCATTGCAGCACAATTCGCAATAGCCAGGATGTGGAAACAACCCAAGTGCCCTTCTACAGATGAATGGATAAAGAAGATATGGTATATGTATACACACACACACACAAGCACACACACACACAGTGGAATACTACTCAGCCATAAAAAAGGACAAAATTGTCCCATTTGTAACAACGTGGATAGACCTGGAGGGTGTGACGTTAAGCGAAATAAGCCAGAGAGAGAAAGACAAATATTGCATGATTTCACTCATGTGTGGAAGATAACAAATACGTGGATAAAGAGAACAGATCAGTGGTTACCAGAGGGGAAGCGGGTTTAGGGGCGGGCGAAAGAGACAAAAGGGCACATATATATGGTGATGGATAAAAATTAGACTACTGGGGGTGAGCACGATGCAGTGTATCCAGGAATTGATAAATAATAACATACACCTGAAATTACACAATGTTATAAACCATTATAATCACAATAAAATTACTTAACAAAAAATAAATGAAAAAAACCCTAGATTGTTGGGCCCTATCCTCAGAGTTCCTGATTCAGTATGTCTGGGGCGAGGCCTGGGAATTTGCATTTCTAACAAGTTCCAAATTGGTGCAGCTGCTGCTGATCCAGGGCCAACACTTTGAGAACTACTTGTCTAAGGGTTCAGTTCATTTATTTTCCCAGTGCTCCTTACTGCCTATTCTAGGGTAGCTACCCACCCACATACTCTTCCGGGGGAATCTAACCATGCACAGCCCTTGTTGTCCTCAATGACCAGGGACTGACCTAAAAGGGCATCCATCTGTAAGCTGGCCACTCACCTTTGACTTATATGACCCCACCCAAAAAGGTGACCTAGACCAAGGCATCAGGCATTTGAATGAGGTGACACAGAGGGAAGTTGGATTGTTGACCAGCAGAGAGGGGGCTGGGGTGCCCATCATGGGTCTTGGTTGGGCTGAAGCCCAGAAATTCACTGGTCAGTTAAACGGTGGACACTCACCAAGAAGCAGAGATCTGACTGCCCCACCTTTGTTAGGACTTCCCCCATCTTCGCCACTTCCTCCCAGCCCCCTGAGCCCATCCCTGCTGCCAGAGAGAATTGGCCCGTGGGCTTGAATTTCAGTGAAGCCATGAAGAGAAAATGCACCATGAAATTATATGGCTCCTGCAAAAGGGGTTGCCATCTGCTTTTTCTTTAGGCTTTTTCACTCTACACAGTGTATTAAACCATTATGATCCAGTGCTGTCTCCCCTTCCTGGTAATATCGTGCACATTAAAAAAAGGGAAAGCCTTTATTTAAACAAAACAGAATGCAGGATTTTAGGCACTAGTAAATTCCCCAAGCCATTTGTGGATTCTCTACCATTTTCTAAACATTAGTAGTAATAATGTGTTAATGTGTTTCTAATTTCCCCTGTCCCGATTTTGGGATGGAAATCTACGGTCTTTTGCTGCATGTCTATAGGTTGCTCTCTATGTACAAAGATTTATACACAATGATGAGCTTCAAATTCTCCATGACTTTAAGGTAGCTTTTTCTCACCTTACTCTTCTCTCCCACATGTCTGAGTTTTGGGGAAAATGCGATTTCCTCTTTTTTGATGAGTAAGACAAAAAATATCAATTAATAACAGGAGAGGTAATAGGCAAAAAACAAATAAATTTTTTAAAAAACCCTTTCTAAACTAAAGTCTATTTGAAACCTTACAGATTTCATTTTGGGGTCTGAGGAAGCCCAGCAATGATTAAGCACAGCAAAAACACGGAGACATTTTGAAGATGAATTTCTAAGATGTACTGTGGAAAGCGCCATGTTGTGTTTAAACAAAAGGAAGCTGATGTTACAAGGCCTATTTCATCCAGGTCTTTATTGTTTCCAGACACGAGAGCTGTCCCCTTGTACAGCGTGTCCTGTTTTCCCGAGGGAGGCCGTGTACGCTCTCTAAACTTTCAGGATAAACTGAAATGTGAGACTGTCTCGGAGTGGACGCCTGATCTCTCTCAAATTATCAGCTGCGAGTCGTTTTGGCAGGGGTTTCCCTGTGCGTTCTCTGCGCTCATCACCTTTTTCTCCTTTTCCGAGCATCGTGGGATTGCGGTGATTTTTTCTTGTATCTAGGAGTCAGTCTATTTCGCGGAGGAGCGTATGCTCTCCTCCCTCAGCTCGTCTCTACCTCTTTCGAGCGCTGACTTTTGTTTGTTCATTCTCCCAGAGATTTGAGAGTCGGGGGTGGGTGAGGAGATCTCAGTGTCTCCACCTCCAGCAGCTGAGATGGATCGCGTCGGAGGGCGAGGGCCCCTGGTCAAGGCGGGAAGTGTGCGGGGCGTGGTTCGGCTGCAGCCCCTCGTCCGAGCCGGTCTTGTCTGAACAGCTCGGTCTCCCAGGGGGAGTGGGCTGCCCCAGTGCGCCCACTTCGGCTGTTTCCTTCTCCTCCCTCCCAGGCCGAATGTGTGCCTCGCAATTCAGCCCCGGGAAGATGCAGGCTCTGGATGCGATCCTGGAAGATGCTCCCAGGCCAATACTCCTCCTCTCTCCGCCTTCGAGGCTCTGAGGGAGGGTGTGGTTCTGAGCCTCAGCTGGCCGCCCCGGAGGGTTTTTCCTTCATCTAAGGCAAATTGTGGATTTGTAAACCCTCTTCCAGTCTGGTCTCCACTGCACTATCTCTTGGAGAATTTCCTTAAAGATTCAGATCTACGGATAATTCATTTCTCTAGTTCTGAGCGGATGCAGCTTTTCCTTTGGTCATTTCAATGGGTATTTGGAGAAGCTCATGGCAGGAGGCCTGGGTGGCTCTCTTGAATGGGACGTTTCTAACCTGAGAGGGTTCCTCGTCATTCATTTCTAACTGACCCAGGACTTATCTCTGTAGACTAACTTTTAAACAGCGAGGGTCACCGTCTTTCCTCGTACCCCATCTATTTTACATTTGCTTCTAAAATGGGCAGAAACGGAGTCCTGTTCAGAGCGCAGTCGGGAGCTGCGGTTCCCTTTGGAGCTCTGACTGATGTCTGCTTTCTGAGAGGTGCCGCCCCTTCCTCCCTTTCCAGCTGTGTTGATTGACAGCGGCTGAGCTAAGCGTCTGGACAAAGCCTCTACCTCTGATCACCAACTCCATTCCAGTCCTTAGATTCTCTCTTAGTGCTTTAGGATCTCGGTGCCCCAGAGAACTGCTCTTCCAGAATCCATTATAATTTATGCGTTATAGCAAAAACTGATTAAACAGATGCTCATTCGAGTATTTAGAGGGCCTACCATGCCCTAGACACTCTTCTACGTCACCAATTCTCAGATTTGGAATCACTGGGCGTATTAGTGAGGGTTCTCCGAAGATACAGAACCAACAGGATGTATATATCCAGAGAGATCTAGCTTCAGGAACTGGTCCTGTGATTTGGGAGGCTGGCAAGTCTAAAATTTGAAGGGCAGGCTGGAGCCCCAGGGAAGAGTTGACAGTGCAGCCTTGAGTCCCAAGGCAGTCCGGAGGCAGAATCCCCTCTTCCTAAGGAAGGCAGGAGTGGGGAAGCCTCAGTCTTTTCTCTTAAGGCCTTCAACTGATTGGATGAGGCCCACCCACAAAGCTTTGCTTCACTCAAAGTCGACTGATTTAAATGTTAGTGAAATCTGAAAAATACCTTTACAGCATCATCTAGACTGATATTTGACCAAACAACTGGGCACCATAGTCTGGCCAAGTTGACACAGAAAATGAACCATCACACCAGGGAAGCTTTAAAAAGTACTGATGCCCAGGCCCTGCCCCCTGGGGTTCTGATTTAACAGGCTTGGAATGTGGCCTCCACATGGGGCCCGCTTTTCAAAGCTTCCCAGGTGATTCTAAAGCAGTTGAAGAACTGCTTTTTTGGGCACTGAGGATGCAACAGCAAACAAAAGAGAAAAATGTCTGCTTGTGCAGAGTTTCCACTTAGCGACGGGAGATAGAGGATATACAAGGAAATAAGTAACGTTTATCCCCAGAGGGGGCTGTGTGGGGTGGAGGGAAACAGAGCCTATGAGATTAACGAGGACGGTGCTTTTCTAGATCAGATGGCGAGGGGTGGCCTCTCTGAGGTGAGACCCAGGAGACAACGGAGGGAGCTGAACTGTGTCCCAGATACTGAGGGCAGGGGGAGTGTTCCCTGTATTGCACAGAAAGGATTAAGGAACCCATGATTCTGCACCACACAGGGGTCAAGTGGGAAGGAAAACTTCCCACCCAATGAGATTACAAAATCTCTCTTCTACTGGCATACACAGAGCACATTTTAAAGGAAACGCAGCTGCGGGCAGGGCAGACACCAGGCTGTCAAGGAGGGGCAGTGAGAGGCAGAGAGGGGCAGGGAGGGGCAGGAGCTGCGGCGGGCGTCCCAGAGTCCAGAGCCCAGAGCAGGAGGGGCTGGCGCTCGTGGGACTGGCAAAGCCTTCTGCAGAAATCAGTCTGCCAAGACCTAGGGCTTAAAGACTGAGCATCATGCAAGCAGCCAAAGCAAAAAGGAAAACTTAGTACTTTATCCCACACTTTTAGGGGTTTGGAACAGTGAGAGGGTCAGTCTGCAAGCAGGGCCTCGGGTCTGCTGAAGCTTCAGCTCCCTGGAGCAAGACGCAGGCCTCCCGGCCGCAGGTACTGAAAGGGACACCGAACACAGTAGAACCGGATTTAGTTTCTTAGACACACTGGCAAAGGTATCGAGAAGAAATAGAGATGACTGCAAAAACTCTGGACGTTATCTGTCCACCTAAAAAAAAGAATACATACACACACACACATACATGGACATGTACGCTTTATTTCTTGGAACAGTCTTAGATTTAGAGAAAAATTGCAGAAACAGAAGAGAGAGCTTCTGTATACCCTATATCCTGTTTCCCCTATTTTCAGAACCTTGCGATAGTGTGGTACATCTCTGAGAACTAATGAACCAATATACTCTATTCAGGTTTTCTCGGTTTTTACCTAATGCCCTCTTGTGCATCCCGGGATCCACATCACATTACACATTATATTTCGTCGTTGTGTCTCCTCGGGCCCAGGGTATATTTTTATTATATAAACATACCTATTTTATACAAATTTATTACATAATTAACACGTCGTAGGTAGGTCTCATTGCAGAATGTGGGCATGAACTCCCTCAGAAAGTCCCTTGCTCGCCTTCACCAAGACCTGAGGTTGGGAAAAGTCGCCTTGGGCAGTGTTAGGTTCCTGATGAGCAGATCATCGGGCCTCCTTGAGACTGGATTTTGCGAGTCGTGTTTTGCAGAGTCAGCTCTGCGTCAGTTCCTCAACTCAGCGTGTCTGACATGAGTTGGGGAAGAGATGTCCCCGGGTCTGTTCCATCCCACTTCACATATGCACTGTCCACAGCTGCTTGAATAACAAGCAGCCTGAGTGAGCATCTGGCGAGGGCTGGACCAGCGAGTTCTCTGACAAATGGCAAGAAATAGCTGCACTCCAGATTCTCGTTAAAAGGGAGAGCCACATGTTTTCACAGCCAACCTTGAGAGGGCAAGGCCCACTTTCTGCTGTGATGTGTATGGCCAGTCTTACAATACCAGGCTGGGGACAGGATTTGAACCTGGGGCTGTCAGCTACGTTTACTTGTGTGATCTTAACAGTTTATTAAACATCTCTGAGCCAGACTGTGATAATTTTCCTGATTTTGGCCATCTCACATAAGATCACTTTCTTCGGTGTGTTGTGAGGATTTTTGAAAACAGGAAAATGTAAATGGTTCCCAGCCTAAGGAGAAGCCAGGAGACATGGGCTCTTTTTGGTCACAAGCCCGACACTGGTGCCTTCTCTCTTAGAGGTGGGAGAGAGGAGCACTGAGAAATCACTCTACGTACTGATGCGAGTCTTTCCATGTGCATTCAACAGGCATGAACTGAGCATGTACTGTATGCCATGCACAATGCTAGGTGCTGAGAACACGGGTGAAGAAGATGCACTTCCTGTCCTCATGGAGCTCAGTGACTGGGGTCCCCCAAGTTCTGATGTCACGTGGAGGCGAGGACTTCAGTCTGCACACCTCTGACGTAGATACTGCCACATCAGTACCACATCTCTTTAAGGAGAGTTTAAATTTGGTTTGCACGGTAAATTTAGTGTTAAGTAGGGCTGTATTCTAAAAGGCCTGCTGGAATGGTTAACTCAAAAATCCCCTAAACGTCTGAATTGACAATAATTGTAGTTGGGATAAATGTTTACCAGATCTCTGAGAATTTAGTTTTTGTTGGCCTCTTTCTGGCATAAACAGGCTAACAATAAATCAGAGTGTTTCCAATGGTCATATTGTCTTCAGCTAAAGTCTCTTTTGTCTTTAATAAGGAGGAGACTATTTTCCTCCCTTTCTGCCAAACCAGGGAACTGAGAAGACTGGAGGAAGCTCAGGAGTCGGAGCGTTTGACAGACTCTGGGCACATCGCTGAGAGGCTCCAAGTTTCCATTGTCTCATTTTTAAAATGGATAAAATAGGGCCAGCCCCAGTGGCCTAGTGGTTAAGTTCAGTGCGCTCCACTTTGGCGGCCCAGGTTTGGTTCCTGGGCACAGACCTACCCCACTCAACTGTCAGTGGCCATGCTGTGGCAGCGGCTCACATACAAAAAGAGGAAGATTGGCAATGGATGTTAGCTCAGGGTGAAACTTCCTCAGCAAAAATAAATAAAATAAAATGAGTATAATAGTTGCCTTGGCCCCACGTTTCAGCTGTAGTGCAAATAAAAGACACAATGCCTATAAATATCTTGGCCCAGTGCTTGGCACACGGTAGGTGCTCAAAAAACGGGCACTCCTCTTGTTAGCCTGGGCTTCCTGCTTTGTTAAAATGGCAATACTGCCCCTACCTTGTGAGTGTTGTGAACAAGCAAATGACTTGAAATGAGGTCTCTGCTGGGCTGAATCCTGGAATAGCTTTAGGTTCTGCCCAAGGGGAACACTTGGAGACGACAGTGGGGCTCAGAAGACAGAGGTTGGACAGGCATCAAATATCCATCTGGTGACCAGCCGAAGGACGTGCATTTGCCTGTACCAGGGAATCTGTAGGCTATTCGTTGTCTCCAATGAACCCACGAAGAACATTAGGAGACAAAGAGGCTGTTTCAGACACCTGCAATGGCCAGAAGAAAGTGCCAGCAGGTGAACCGGTGTCAGTCAAGAAAGAGCTTTCAGTAGCCATTATTTCTTCCTCCTCCTCTGCTTCCGGCTTGGAAGTGTAGACAGCCTAGTGGGAGGATGGAATTAAGAGAAGAGAGAAGAAGCCCACCAGGCCCGCTCCTTCTGCTGTTAGCCTGTAACAGGGGCTGTCAGGCGGAGGAAGGGAGAAGATTTATATTTACACAGAATTCAGAATTTTAATTATTACGTGGACGTGGAGATTTTACTTACAGAAATGAGGATTATATTTTGTGATCAGCGATAATGTGAAGGTTCTTCTTTATAGTCTGAAGTGACCGGGCAAGTCCTGGGACCTGCCCAAGGTTTCATCCACGGGATGACGAAGAACCAGCCTCATAGAGTGAACGGGGAGAGGCGACACTCTTTGTTTGTTTTATCGATTGCTTCTGGATGCTGAAGCCTGCTTGTTTACCTTCCAAACAGGAGCTGAGGGGCCCGGGGTGATGTGGCGGTGGGAGGAGACTTAAATTTAAACATAGACTCATCCAGAGTTGATATTCAGGATACAAGTCAGGTTTGATGTGTCTGCAGGGCGTGGGAGTGGAGGCAGCAGACAGCAGGTTGTGGGAGCCACAGCAGAGTCCCAAGAGGATTCTCCGTAAGGGGACGAGGCGTCCGCACAGAGAGTGACGTCAGGCCTGCTGCTAAAGGCAGTGGTGGTCCCTGGTCCCGGGTCCCCATGGCCATCAGGTGTGCTGGAGTGCTCACACCTGCTCCTGAATACTCACACCTGCTCCCGAGTGCTCACACCTGCTCCCAAGAGCCTATTGTGCCCAACGGAGCCCCATTCTGTGTTCAGAGACGTCAAGCTATAGCTTGAAATCAACCACAGTGGGAACATTTACTCTATAAGACTTGGCAAACACTACACGTCAGGGATATTTTTTTAATTTTGAGACTGGCTTACCAGCACACCACTGTTTAAAACTATCCCAAGCCAGATACTTTGGCGGCATGGCCACATCCCACGGAGACAAAGCACTCTGGGTATGAACTGAGAGACAGGATTGAACATTTTTGTGGTACGAGCAGCCCTGCGATGTAGGCACAGGGTCAAAACCTTCTCCTTGCTTTCCAGAGCCCTGTACAGCAGTGCTACCACTGTGAGTTCTCGAGAACGATGGGGAAGTCTGATCAGCAGGCAGCCCCTTGATGGGGGTGGTAGCAGTAGGCTGGGCAGAGTGTCAGAGGCCAGCTCCTGGGGGCAGTTAGCGTAGCAGGAGCTGCACGAGGGTGGGGAGGAGACCAGCGCTGCAGAAGACAGTGTGTGCTCAGCTGGCTGGGCTATGGGACCAGGGAACACTCAGGGACATTCAGGCATTAATGTTAACACCACCCCACTCATCTACGGACTACGAGCCTTGGGAATAGCGGACTGCAGTAACAACACATATAAAGTAGCCAGCCCAGAGTCTGGCACGTAGTAAGGACTGAGTAAAACACAGTTTTGTTTTTCCCTTCGCTCTTCTCATCATTACTCTAAGAGCTGCACCAGTTTTTAAGGTAAACCTTAAAAAGAAGGAAGAGGCACTGTTGCCCTGTTTGAGCCCCTTGCCTGGGATTCTGCCCATCCCGGGATATTTTTCTGGCGGGCTGTTTAGCAGTAGCTCTCTGACGATCATCTCTTGTCTCCCTGCTTCCTTGCCATGGTGTCTGGTCCATGGCAGGCACTCAGTAACTATTGGTGAATGTTACTGATACAGGCTCTGGAGGAGGCTCACAAGCTAACACCGACAGGAAGGTCGAGTCCTGACTGGGGAATCACAGAATCCCCGGGAGACTCTTGTCTAACTCCCCATCCTGTTGTATCTTCTGTGGCCTAATCCCTCTGTTGTGTGCATACAGCCTCTGCCTGGACCTCTAACGAAGAACAGACCGTGGGGAGCCATCTGTGCTGCCTTTGGACAGTGCTTCCTGCGCAATTTCAGCGCCATGTAAGGAGAGCATCATGTCCTCATGTCTTTCATCCTAAGACAGAGAAGTAATTGACTCGAATCCTGCTCGTTTCTTATAAAATATATTTTGGGAAACTCAGAAAATTTGTTTCAGGAAAATCTCACATGGAGTTTTGACCAAGCAATAAGCTATACTCTATGTATGAATTAATCAAGGATACTCTTTTATTAAAAAAAATAAATGTACTTAGAATGGACTTACATCTAGAATTGACTTAGGTAGAATGGCAAGGAGTATCATGTCTTAGGAATGTGCCAGACCTCGTCTGCTTCCCTGCAGTAGCCTATGCAGGCTGGGGAGGGCTTGACAGAACCACTGCCCACCAGGGTGGCCCAAGAGCTTCCCACCTGTGCTGGCCCCAGACGAAGCCCAGCAGGGCAGGAGGTGGGGCCGAATCCAGAGAAAGGACGAACATTTTATCAACTAGGTGGCAGAACGGACGGCAGAGGCGTCCATGAAGATTTCCAGGAGGAGTCGGGGCGGGGGTGGGGGTAGGGCAGAGATCCTTGTAGATCTGGGCAGACACTTGGTGGCAGGAAGTCAATGCAGTAAGTGAATCATGAGCCAGCGGCCAGCAAGAATAAGGCTGGACCCCTGGTTCTTCTGGGGCGGGAATGCAAGGACTTTGGCTCAGTGAGCAAGGGCACAGATGGGACACGGGATGGGCAGTGGATCTCGAGAATGAAGCAGGAGTCCAGTTATCAGGTCTGGGACACAGAGGTTTGCTGAGGGGCTCAGGGGACATGATGCTGAGACCCAGGGCATCAGACAAGAAGAGCTTAAAATACCCCCTCCCAAAGCCAGTCCAGCCCTACAGACTAGGGGGTGTTTCCTCAGGTGGGCCCAGCTGTGAGGACAGGTGGGGCAGGAAGCTGGCCAGCCCGGCAGGGATTTGATCCCACACTCTGGCCACCTCAGTTTGCATTCTCAGAGAGAAAAATCTAGGGATGGAGCATTTTCAGGTTTGTTTTCATGGAAGGAATAGTTTCAAGGGGGCATGAGTTATTGGCTTAGTACATCTTTGCTGTTGAAAGAAAGTAAGGAGTGGAAACTTTCAAATTTATAATAAAAAACCAATTATTTTGGAAAATTTAGAACAATGAAGAAATGCTTAAAGAAAAGTCTTTTCACTTTGAAAAGCACACGTGTACACTCCTGCATGCACACTGGACTTGTTAACATGTTCACTTTGTGTGTACGTGTCCTGCTTTAGTCAATTATTATGACTTCATAAGCATTTGAAAGGCCATATAAAACAGAACGTATACTTGCTACATAATATTCTAGGATATGGAGGTACCATAAATCTTTATTTATTCCCCTCTTTGGGGAAATTTAGATGTTTTTTGTGTGTTCACCAATGTCATGTGACTGCAATTGATATTTTTCATCACTTTCGTGGGGTAGTGTCTGAAATTGGAATGACTTCCAATTTTCTAACTTGGGTCAGGCTACATCCTCGATCTTAGCAGAACGTGAGCCAAGGCCGGCAGTTACAAGACACGACAGTGGGTTCTTCCTGGTGTAGCGCCACCTCCTCTATAGTGACAGAAGTGTTTGGAATGACATTGCTAATAAGACGCTGGTTTTCTAAGTACAGTGTGCTCTTCCACTCTTTCTTGACATTGGCAGACGCCTGGGGATCAAGCTGGAAACTTGTGGAAGCCAGCATCCTCCCATCTTCGCCCCCCTCCCACTTCCTGACCACCCCCGCCCTAGTTTTAGATCTTAATCTATTCAATCTTACAGATGCCAAGATTGCTCTCATTCTCCCCAGACATCTGGGGAGATTAGTGCCTCCCCGGCTGGCTTGCATGTTACCAGCATCTGTCGACCCTATTTCGTCTTTAATTGCTCTTGGGCATTTGCAGGGAAAGCCTGCCTTGGGATCCACACACTCAGATAAAAACATTGCAAGCTAATCACAGGCTGGAGTGCATTTGGAAAGGGTGGTTAAAGCTGATTTTTTATTATCTATTCTGAGCTGTTGACTCATCCTAAAGTAAGTGTCCAGCTGACAGCTCTCTTTGGTCTTGTTCAGCCAGCTGTCCTCCTGGTGGAGTGCATGGTGCCTGGTGGGGCCGAGGCATATGAAGAAATCAAGGAAAAAAAAAAAAAGGAGGCCACCAAGCCCCCCTGAGGCCATTGATTTGTTTTATGATGCAAACACCTGTCTTGTTCTATATTGGCTGGCCTGTGACCGTTGCACCTACACACAAAAGCAGCATTTGTAACACCTCCAGGTGCAAAGGCATCGAAAGGATCTGAATACGGCACCAGCCAGAGGACAGCTATAAGTCACCAAGATTGGCTTTGATGCCCAGTGGGTGGTAAACAGGGATTCTCCCCAGAGATGCATGTGGGCACTGATGTTGTTTAACTGCCCCCTCGCCCAAATAAATGATCCGGACACACAGGCACCGTGAAATCTTTAAATTGGCAGATGGCACAAAGTTCTCCAGAAAGCACTTCGCCATGCTGATGTGGATACGCAGCAAGAAAAGCTCTGGAGGCTGTGTTAACGGGCAGGAATGTGGTAGATGAGTTTCAAGGAGGTGAAGTATCTGGTAAGGAACTAAAGTGAAAGAAACCACTCGGAGCAGGCAGAACGGGCTCTGGGGTATTGGTTACAGCCTGAGAAAGAGGTCTGGTGTATTGGGCTGGGGTTTCAGGGACAATCTACTACGTGCATCAGGACTATCATGAAAGTATTGTGTAGCACCAAAATGATTGTTGGCGACAAGATGGAAAATCGTATTTTACCCCTGTCCTAAGATCTACAATTCTTTCTTTCTTTTTTTATTGCAGTGACACTGGTTTATAACATTAGATAGATTTCAGGTGTCCATCATTATAATTCAACTTCTGTATAGACCGCACCATGTTCACCACCAAAAGTCTGGTGCCCATCTGTCACCATACAAATGTCCCCCTTTACCCCATTTGCACTCCCCCCACCCCTTTCCCCTCTGGTAACCACCAATCTGTTCTCTGTATCTATGTATTTGTTTGTTTGTTATTGTTCTTTTACTCTTTCACGTATGAGTGAAATCGTATGAGTGAATCGACTTATTTCACTTAGCATAAGACCCTCAAGATCCATTCATTTTGTCGCAAACGGCAAGATTTCATCTTTTTTTTAATGGCTGAGCAGTATTCCATTGTTTTATATATATGTATATAACTATATATATGCACACACCATATCTTTGTCCATTGATCTATTGATGGGCACTTAGGTTTTTCCAAGTCTTGGCTATTGTGAATAATGCTGCAATGAACATGGGGTTGCATATATTTTTTGAATTAGTGTTTTTGTTTTCTTTTAATAAATACCCAGAGTGGCATAGATGGATCATAGAGTATTTCTATTCTTAATTTTTTGAGGAGTCTCTATATTGTTTTCCATAGTGGCTGCACCAGTTTATATTCCCACCAGCAGTGTATGAGAGTTCCCTCTTCTCCACATCTTCTCCAACGCTTCTTATTTCTTGTCTTTTTCATAGTCATTCTAGTGGACATGAAGTGATTTCTCATTGTAATTTTGATTTGCATTTCCCTGGTAATTAGTCTTGTTGAACATCTTTTCATGTGTGTCTTGGTCACCTGTATATCTTTGGAAAAATATTTGTTCAGTTCTTCTACTCATTGTCAATTGAGTTTTTTTTGTTGTTGTTGAGTTGCATGAGTTCTTTATATATTTTAGATATTAATCCCTTATTGGATGTATGGTGTGCAAATATCTTCTCCCAATCAGGAGGTTGTCTTTTCGTTTTGCTGATTGTTTCCTTTGCTGTGCAGAAGCTTTTTAGTTTCATGTAGTCCCATTTATTTATTTTTGCTTCTGTTTCCCTTGCCTGAGGAAACATATTCAAAAAGATACTGTTAAGACTGATGTCAAAGAGCATACTGCCTATGTTTTCTTCTGGGAGTTTCATGGTTTTGGCCTGTACATTCAAGTCTTTAATCCGTTTTGAATTAGTTTATGTGTATGGTGTAAGGTGGTGGTCTACTTTCATTCTTTTTCATGTGGCTGTCCAGCTTTCCCAACGCCACTTATTGAAGAGACTTTCCTTTCTCCATCATGTGTTTTTGGCTCCTTTGTAAAAACTTAGCTGTCCATAAATGTGTGGGTTTATTTCTGGGCTCTCAATTCTGTTCCATTGAGCTGTGTGTCTGTTTGTCTGCCAGTACCATGCAGTTTTGACTACTACTATTTTGCAGTATACTTTGAAATCAGAGAGTATGATACTTCCAGCTTTGTTCTTTTTTCTCAGGATTGCTTTGACTACTCAGAGTCTTTTATTGTTCCATATAAATTTTAGGATTCTTTGTTCTATTTCCATGAAAAATGTTGTTATGATTTTGATAAGGGATTGCACTGAATCTGTGTTGCTTTAAGTAATATGGACATTTTAACTATGTTAGTTCTTCCAATTCGTGTACATGGAATATCTTTCCATTTCTTTCAACAATGTCTTTTACTATATAGGTCTTCAGTGTATAGATCTTTCATCTCCTTGGTTAAATTTATTGCTAGGTATTTTGCTCTTTTTAAAAAAAAATTTTGGGGGGTCGTGTTGGCTTACAACATTGTGTAAATTTCAGGTGTACCTCACTATATTTCAGTTTTCCTGTATAGGGTATTTTGTTCTTTTTGTTGTGATTGTAAATGAGACAGTTTTCTTGATTTCTCTTTCTGCTAGTTCATCATTAGTGCATAGAAATGCAATTAATTTTTGTATGTTGGTTTTTTACCCTGCAACTTTACTGTATTCATTTATTTCTAATAGTTTTTTGGTGGATTTTTAAGGATTTTCTGTATATAAAATCATGTCATCTGCAAATAGTGACAGTTTTACTTCTTTCTTTCCAATTTGGATGGCTTTTATTCCTTTTTCTTGCCTAATTGTTCTGGCTAGGACTTCCACTACTATGTGGATTAAGAGTGATGAAAGTGGGCATCCTTGTCTTGTTCCTGTTCTTAGAGGGATAGTTTTCAGTTTTTCACTGTTGAATGTGATATTAGCTGTGTATTTATCACCTACAGCCTTTATTACATTGAGGTACTTTCCTTCTCTACCTGTTTTATTGAGTTTTTATCATAAATGGATGTTGAATCTTGTAAAATGCTTTCTCTATTTCTGTTGAAATGATAATATGATTTTTATGTTTCATTTTGTTAATGTGGTATTTATATCACGTTGATTGATTTGCAGGTGTTGAACCATCCTTGCATTCCTGGAATAAATCCCACTTGATTTTGGTGTATGATCCTCTTAATGTATTGTATTCAGTTTGCTAATATTTGGTTGAGGATTTTTGCATCTATGTTCATCAGTGATATTGGCCTGTAATTTTCTTTTTTTGTGTTGTCCTTGTCTGGTTTTGGTATCAGGGTAATGTTGGCTTTGTAGAACGAGTTAGGAAGCTTCCCCTCCTCTTCAATTTTTCTGGAAGAGTTTGAGAAGGATAGGTATTAAATCTTCTTTGAATATTTGGTAGAATTCACCTGAGAAGCCATCTGATCCTGGACTTTTGTTTTTTGGGAGGTTTTTGATTACTGTTTCAGTCTCCTTAGACTAGTGATCAGTCTATTCAGTTTCTCTATTTCTTCTTGATTCATTTTTGGGAAGTTGCATGATTCTAAGAATTTATCCATTTCTTCTATGTTATCCAATGTGTTGGCATATAGCTTTTCATAGTATTCTCTTATATCCTTTGTATTTCTGTGGTATCCATTGCAGTTTCTCCTCTTTTGTTTCTGATTTTATTTGAGCCTTCTCTTTTTCCTTAGTGAGTCTAGCTAAAGGTTTGTCAATTTTATTTATTTTTTTCAAAGAACCAGCTCTTAGTCTCATTGATCCTTTCTATTGATTTTTGGTCTCTAGTCTATTTATTTCTGCTCTGATTTTTATTATTTGTTTCCTTCTGCTGACTTTGGGCTTTGTTTGTTCTTCTTTTCCTAGTTCCCTTAGGTATAATTTTAGATTGTTTACTTGAGATTTGTCTTTATAGGTGGGCCTGTAGTATTTTAAACTTCCCTCTTAGCACTGCTTTGGCTGCATCCCATAGATTTTGGTATGTTGTGTTTTCATTTTCATTTTTCTCCAGGTATTTTTTGATTTCTCCTTTGATTTCTTCATTGATCCAATGAAGTAGCATGCTGTTTAGTGTTTGCATATTTTTGCCTTTTCCAGCTTTCTTAAATAATGTTTTATTTAAGGCCTGTGTCTCCCTGTTGACTTTCTGTTTGGATGATCTATCCATTGATGTAAGTGGGGTATTAAAATCCCCCACTATTATTGTATTGCTGTCAATTTCTCCCTGTAGGTCTGTTAATAATTGCTTTATATATTTTTGTGCTCTTATAATAAGTGCATATATATTAATATATGTTATGCCTTGTTTTTTTCTTTTTTGGTGAGGAAGACTGGCCCTGAGCTAACATCTGTGCCAATCTTCCTCTACTTTATATATGGGACACCACCACAGCATGGCTTGATGAGCAGTGAGTAAATCTGTGCCTGCTATCTGAACCTGCAAACTCCAGGCCACTGAAGTAGAGCACGTGAACTTAACCACTATGTCACCGGGCTGGCCCCTATGCCTTCTTGGTGGAGTATCGTCTTCATCATTATGTAATGTCTATCTTTGTCTCTTGTTATCTTTTTCTGGCTTGAACTCTATTTTGTCTGATATAAGTATGGCTATATGTGCTTTTTTTTGTTTGCCTTTTGCTAGAAGTAGCATCTTCCAACCTTCGCTTTAAGCCTGTATTTGTCTTTAGAGCTGAGATGGTCCTCTGGAGGCAGCATATTGTTGGGTCTTGTTTTTTTAATCCATCCAGTCATTCTGTCTTTTGATTGGTGAATTCAATCCATTTACAGTTAGGGTGATTATTGATACATGAGGACTCAGCATTGCCATTTTATCTTTGTTTTCTCGTTGCTGTATATTCCCATGTTTCTTTTTCTGTGTGTTTCTGTCTGCCATTTCAGATTAGTGGTTATCTGTGATATTTTTCCCAGTTTCCTTTTTTTTTATGGTGAGTGAGGAAGATCAGACCCAAGCTAACATCTGTGCCAATCCTCCATTACTTTGTATGTGGCACACTGCCACAACACGGCTGATGAGTGGAGTAGGTCCACACCTGGGATCTGACCCCATGCACCTGGGCTGCCGAAGTGGAGCACACAGGACTTTAACCACTCGGCCCCTCAGTTTTCTTTTATTTTTTATGTATTTTGTGTCTCTGAATTGTTGTTCTGTGGTTACCAATAAGATCTGCAATTCTTTGGGCAGTTTTCTTTGCCCCATTTCTATGATGACCTAATGACTAGGGCCTCTGGTGATCTTAACAACTCTTACCCTGAATCAGTTAGAAGCAACTCCATAAACGTGCCTCTGACTCTTTCTGGATTCCATTGTGTTTAAGCCTCCTCAACCAGCAGGGGGTTAAGACAGGGCCTCTTCTTGGGCACATAGCTGTCCTTCTCCCTTTTTTGCTTCCTACAACTATCTGACTGCTGTGTTGAGGAGAGCCCTTTTGGCTAGAGGGTCTCCTGGTCTTAGCTCCTGACTTCCCCTCTGACTCAGGGAGCAACAGTGTAGTGGGCGAAGGCAAACACAATAGTTAAGTGATGTTGTAGTGGATGTTTGTTGGTTGCCTTCCCACATCCATTGCCTCTTCTCCACTTCCTATCAGGACCTCAAATTGTAAAGCCCTATGACTTTGGCCGAGATTGATCCCACTCTCAGCTCTAAGGCTCTAATCGGCTAATATAATTCCTTTGTCCTCTTGCCCTGGCTGTGATATTTGGTTTAGTGGCGAGCATGTCCTTTTAGGCCAAGGAACTGAGAGGAGACATTTGCTAGGGGCATCTAGGAAAAACATTTCTCTTTTTTTCCCAGAGGAGTTGCAATTCACCCCTCTTCCCATGATAGGGGAGCTAGGCTTTGGGGGAAACTGACATGGTAAAAGGCAGGGAAGAAAGAGAGAGAAGTAGAAATTGGGATCTAGGTAACATCATTGAGCTGCTGGATCAAGCCACACCTAAAGTCTGTATACCTCTGGACTTCTGGTTATTATGTTGAACCATATGAAACTGCCAATATCTGATTATTGTTGTTCTAATATGCAAGCCAGCAAAAACATCTCAAGGGATTATTTGAGATGAGACTACCAACATTTTGTGTGCACATGAACTCTTCACTTTGTATCTAGGTCATTCCAATAGCTGCACAGCTGACTGAGTTCCCTGACCTTAGCTATCCTGTCTTTAGTCATCCTACATACTGCCTTCATATTAATTTTACTTTGACTCTGCTTTTTCCATGCTTCTGCTTCAAAACCACACTGGTGCTCTAGGGCTGTCTGCGTCAAGGATAAACGCATATGCCTGGCTGTGAGGGCCTTCTTCCAAGAAGGTTTTCTGATCTTATTTTCCCCTACTCCCAAATATAAAAACTCACCATTCCCCTCCAACCGGTATAGGCTTCATCCTGACTGCAGGCCATGCCACATTCTACCATGAGCCTGTAATTAATGTTCTTCCTTCTTAAACACCTCTCTCTCTGCCCATCTCTTGCTGTCTCTGTCTCTATCTCACTCTCCCTCCTTGTGTACGTTTTACTTCAGGCCATCTTGCGGCACCTTATGTTTAACCAGATCCTTCTCTCCCTTGAATTCCTACCACTCTTGAAATCTGCACCATGCAATTCATAATTAATTACATATTACTTGGTTCATACCTATAAACTCTGCCTCCTAAGGTTGCATGGGCCGTATGCTAGATCTGTTTCATAAACTTCCTAACCAGTACAGTTCAGTGCACATAGCTGGAACAAACGCGTAAATGTTGAATGACTGACATTTTTTAGAGTTAAACATTTAGGCCGTTTAACTTAGCACTGGATAAAAATGGGATCAGAAAGCCAACAGAGGTGGGCTTACCCAAGCTGGTGTCTGAACTTTTGACCTCTGCATATTTCCTGGCAAAGCTTCATCCAGCAAGACCATTTATCTGACATCAAGTCTAATTCGAACACAGTCTCCCATGTTGAGGCAAACCTATAGGTTTCAGCCCAGACGATGAGAGGGAAACACTGATACTTAAAGACAAATGCAGCTTAAGAACCTTGGAGGATTGTCAAATTCAGACCCCGCTCAAGTTTCTGGGGTCGTGAAGAGAGAGCTGAACCATAGGCTGTTTGCAGCTTGGCTTCTGTTTCACGTGGACCAAATGCAACTCCTCAGTGGAGAGGCGACTTCCTCTGAATCCCACAAGGCATCCTGGACACTGAACAGGCTTACAAACCCGTGTAACGAGCTAAGCGTAAATGGACCCAGAAACACCAAACCTATGTTTTTCTTAAAATAAACAAGCATAAAACATTTAGACGATGAAGTTCTCAGGGGCAAACCACAGTTGGATTTGAGCAGATCTGAAAACACTTGAAAAATAGATGAAGACTTTTTTGCTAATCCCAAGACATTTGCACAATGGTTCAGCATTTTTGTGGCCTCCTGGCTCTCCAGGACCCTCGCGTATGCACCTGTCTACCCACAGACGGATCCCCAGCCACTCAAAGCAAGTAAACTCAGCAAGGAGACGCCAGAGTGGGCACTGGACGCCACAGACGGGGACTGGGGGGCGATTCATCGTAAGTCTCCTCATTTATCCTTTTCCACCAACAGGGATGACCCCCAGCAGATATTTTTCTGTCTTATTCTTAGAATTCTCAAAGGAAAGAAACGCTAATACATCCATCAGTAGCCTGCTCTAGTATTCCATAAACCTTAATTAAGCTACCAGGAGAGTGTCTTCTGTCTTAAAATCTCTTAAATCCTATTTGGGCTTATTCTTTGAATATTTGAAAAGAGTGGCATCTAGATGAGCCTTCTCTTTTTAGGATTAAGTAATCATAATTGCTCCTCCCCCAGTTCTAATTTTCTAACACCATCCTCATTTCTCCAGCTCCTTCTTTTTTGGCTTCGCTAACTAAGGACTTCCTATCAGACAGGAAGTGAGTTTATCCCTTAGACGCTGACGCCTATTTCCCTCTGGGATTCAGCTTTAGGGAGATTTCTGAGTGATAATTACCAAGGTGACTCTTTGTGCTCACCCTTTCTCTGCAGCTTGGGAGAAATCCTAAATGTATTGTTTTTTGGTTTTTCTTGGTGAGGAAGATTGGCCCTGAGCTAACATATGTGCCAATCCTCCTCTGTGTTGTATGTGGGATGCCGCCTCAGCATGGCTTGACAAGAGGTGCACAGGTCCAGGCCCATGATCCAAACCCAGGAACCTCTGGCCGCTGAAGGGGAGTGAGTGAACCTAACCACTATGCCACCAGCTGACCCCCTAAATGTATTTAGTTTTGACTGCCATACTTGGTATAACTTGGCTAAAACAATCTTAATAATTGAAACATCTGACGATCAGTTGGAATTTAGTCTAACCAGAAGACTACATACACCCCAGGAAAAAGACAACTGAAAAGCTTCCATTTTATTTGGCCCTTTTAATAGTTCCCAGGTCCCGTTAAAAAAAAAAGTGGAGTAGGTGGCAGGATAAAGAAATAGAGCCCTTAAATCAAATGAAAGCCAAGGCGGTTTCTTGCCTATCACTAACCTCCATGAGTAAGAGAGAAGAAAATTTCCTTTACTCTGTTGAACAGAATACTACACTGGAAAACTCTTAATTTTAGGTGCTGAAAATCAGCTATTTCCTGTAACATACACTAGTCCATACATTTTTTTAAAACAACTGTTATTCTTTCAATTACAAAAGTAAGACGTTCATTCTGGGGGAATTTTTGGAAAAAAAAGAAGCAAAATGAAGAAAATTTAAAATGTGACCAAACCTCACCATATGGAGAAATATCATGAATAAAAACAATAATTTAATAATTAATTGTTGTATAATTGTGTAGTACTTTCTTTTTACCTCTATTCTTTCTCCCACCTTCTTTCTATTCTTCTTTCTTTGGAAAGCTAAAAATTGAAATCATATGGACATTCTGCTTTGTAACTTACTTTTTTCATGCTAGAAATTATTCCTAAACAGGATTTTTTTTGCTGACTGAGATATAAGGTTATATTATAATTCTCTTTTTTTTTTTTTTTCCTACCATAACAGACATCCTTGGATCTAAATCTTTATGCCCGTTCTTTACAATGCATTTCTGGAAGAGAAATTGCTGGATCAAGGGAGATGCAAAAGAGTAAGGCTTTTGGCTATGAATTGCCTCACTGCCTTCCAGAAAGATTAAACCATTCTGCACACCCACCAGCGAGGTATAAATATTACCTCATGCAGATTCTGGATTTTTTTTTTTTTTAAAGATTTTATTTTTTCCTTTTTATTCCCAAAGCCCCCCAGTACATAGTTGTGTATTCTTCGTTGTGGGTTCTTCTAGTTGTGGCATGTGGGACGCTGCCTCAGCGTGGTCTGATGAGCAGTGCCATGTCCGCGCCCAGGATTCGAACTAACGAAACACTGGGCCGCCTGCAGCGGAGCGCGCAAACTTAACCACTCGGCCATGGGGCCAGCCCCCAGATTCTGGATTTTTTAATTAAAAATTTGAATTGATAGATACACGATAATATCTCATTGTTTTTACTTGATTATTAAGCTTGAATATTTTCGTATAAAATATTGCCATTTTATCCATGTTTTTTGTCTCTTTATCAATAATAAGATATATTTTAAAATATTAACTTAATTGTTAATTTAATTTTTGTAGAGTAAGTATAGCAATTCTATGTTTTCTCTCATATTGAAAATATTCATTTCAATTTTGATTGTTGTTTATTTTATTTTTGTACAATACTGTTATTAAACTATAGACAGTGCTACTAATTGAACTATAATAGTATTAACTACACTACCTACACAGTTTCTTGGCCTGAGCTTTATTTAGAGACGTTTTTGACAGTATTTTCAATTTCTTCTTCAGCTTTTTTACATGGTTAGTGAATTTCAATAATTTATATTTTTATAGAAAAGCAATCATTTTATTCAGACTTCAAAATAATCGGTATAGAGTTTTAACAGTCTGTAAAAGTATTTTCGGTCTCCATTTTATCTGGGGCGGACATTCTTTCTTAATTCTGATAGCGAAGCGTTTCTTGGCTTTGAGTGAGAGTCTGTCCATTTCATTAGACTTTTTAAGGGATCTGCTCCTGGATGTTTAAAGGTTATTTTTCTTGTTCTTGCTCATTTATTATTTGATGTTCATTGCTTTCTTCCTGCCCTTTTCCTTTAATTATTCTTTTGTTCTCTCAAATCCTTTTCGGTATGAGGTCCACTTTGTTTGCTATGCCCTTCAGGGCCACTGTCCCCTGCTTGGCCCTTCCTCATGTCCTGAGAGCTCACTCCTTCATTTCCTTCTGTTTTTTTTTTCCCTCAAAAGTCACCTTCTTAATGAGATCTTCCTGATCACTTCATCTAAACTGTCGATATATCTCCTCTCCTTCTACCAATGTATTCCTCTTCCTTCCTGGTTTTATTTCTCACATTAGCATTTAATCACCGTTGTATACCCTATATATTTTACATATTTAGCTTGTTTATTTTCTGTTTCCCCCACCCAACTATAAGTTCCATGAGAGCAGAGATGTTAATCTATCTTGTTCACTGCTTTCCCCCCAGTTTTAGAATGCCTGGCTCATAGCAGGAGCTTATTAAAAATTTGTCTAGTGAGGGGCTGGCCTGGTGGCATAGAAGTTAAGTTTGTGTGCTCCACTTCAGTGGCCTGGGGTTCATGGATTCAGATCCCAGGCATGGACCTACATACGGCTCATCAAACCACACTGTGGAAGCATCCCACATACAAAAAAATAGAGGAAAATTGGCAATAGATGTTAGCTCAAGGCCAATCTTCCTCACCAGGAAAAAAAAAAATTTCTAATGAGTGAATGAATGAATGAAAGCCTGGGACACCTCAAATTAGGAAGCTTTGAATAGCAGGCCCCAAAGAGTCAGCTCCATTTCTGAGAATCTCTGTCTTAAGTTGCCCATTTCTAACTGGTTCACTCTACATTTTATCTAGTCCTGTGTAATGTCTCAGAGTCTGGAAGTTGGTGGGAGACAGTGAGGTAGGAGAGAACCTGGGGTCTCGAAACCAGAGCCTCCTCCTGCTACAGCCATCCTTCCACTAGAATCCCAGGACAGGAGATGAGGCCGTACTCTTGATTCAAATGGCGATTGTGTTCCAGGCCCCAGTAAGGTCCCCTGGGGAGTTCTTCTGGATCGTGGGGAGACTCCCTTAATCTGAGACGGGGGCCAGCTTCCCTTTCCTCCCACCTGGTACTGGAATCTCGGCCTTCTGCGTCTTCCTTCTCGAATCATAACGGGACAGTTCCTTTCTTGAAGGCACACCAGCCAGCAAGAAGAACCTTTGCCTGAAATACCTAGGACTGAGCTGGTCTCCTCCAGGTAGGTGCAACATAGAGACTTCTGTCCCAGGTCCTTTGACCCCTCCAGCCACAGAGATGAGACGTCCAAGCCATGGTGCCAAGGGAACTCAGAGCTTTAGCCACTGTTCCCACACTCCAGGTCTCTCTTCCCACCACTAGCTTTCTGTGCCCAGAGACCTGAGGAGGGGGGAGCAAAGGTGAGCAGGTACAACAGGAGCCCTGAGCACCCCCTCACCCCCATGGGCCACAGAGTCCTGGAGACAGGGGACCCGGGATCTGGGAGGCAATCACACGACTTCCGAGAGGCAGCCTGTTTCACTAGCAGACAGCTGTCCTCTCTTGTAGACAGATGAAGGGGCTTCCAGGCAGTTCTCCATGTCCCTTCTGATGGGACCCCCTGGAATAAAACACACCAAATACACTCATCCAATGGAGGGCTTTTACCTGTATCGTTCTGTTTAGAAGATAACTCCCAAGACTGGACAGACGACGGCACGTACGTCCTGAACGGGGCAGAGTTGCTAGTCTTTTCAAATAAGAACATTATATGTCAGGATGTGTGACAGTGACTAGAAGGGAGAAGCGAGAGGGTGAAGGAAAAGTCTGGAGTTCTTGTCCTCACAGAAAATCTGGGAGCATCTGCCCTCAAGGGGTTACACGTGGTAACTGTTTTTGGATATTTGGGAACCATTATGGATCTGCCCAGTGTCGTTTCAGAAGGCAGGAGGAGGTGAATGGATGAGGGGAACAGAGAGGTGAGCTTCGGCTTCTGTGAGGAAATGCTTCCCCAGGAGTTGGCTGCTCAGTGACGGACAGCGTTACTACGTGAGGACAGAGCTCTGCCACATGTCCTGTTCGAGCAGAGGCTGTTTAAGCATCTCTTCAGTCTCCTGGAGAGCGGTTCACGCATAAGGTGAGTTGAGACTAGGTTGCTTCTGAGTTATTTTTTATACCTAACATTCTTCTTCCTTTTCTGCACTTAGAAACAGAGTGACCCCAGTCCATGAAGAGAAAGCAAGGAGGGGAAAGGGCTGGAGGTCGGGGAGGTCCCAGAGCCGTTTCCTCAGCTCGGCAGGCTGGGCTCTGATGAGGTGCCTCCATACCTGCTCAGCCCTACTCTGTGGGTCCCTGGGCCTGGCAGGCACCTGACGAGTCAGGCAAGACCATAGCCCCTGCTTCCTACAACACGTGTACACCTCCCCCGAAGCCTTTCGTGGCACGTTGGAGCTACAGCCAGAAACTGGATTCTTGTACCTAAGTGTATTAGTTTCCTGTGGCTGCTGTCACAAAGGGCCATAAACTGGCTTAAAACAACAGAAATTATCCTCTCACATTTCTGGGGGCCAAAGTCCTAAATCAAGGTGTCAGCAGGGCCACGCTCCCTCTGAGGCTCTGAGCAGACTCCTCCCTTGTCTCTTCTAGCTTCTGGCGGGGGCCATCAAATCCTTGGTGCTCCCTGGCTTGCAGCTGCACCACTCCAGTCTCTGTCTCTGTCAGCACATGACCTTCTTTCCCTGTGTCTTCACATGCCCTGCTAGAGCTCTCCTGTCACTTACTGCAACTATCTTCTCATGTACACGGCTCTTGGACTAGACCACGAGCATCCTGATGTCAGGGCCCATCTCAGATACCTTTCTCTACCCCAGAAGCGCATGGAGCCTGAGACACAGAGGGAGCTGTTTGAGAGTGCTTTGAATGAAAATGTATTAATTCTATGGCTTCTCTTTCTAGCCCACCTCTTGAGCACTCCTGGATATCTCATTGCCAATTCTTCCTCTCAATACACTACATGTACCAAATAGACTCCATTAAAAGCCGACCTTCTCCCACGTTTTCTTCACAGCATTCCTTCACTCTCAATATATTCTCTCCTTGAGTGATGCTGTTACTTCCCACCCCTGTTGTGGGGATTGACTCATAAATCTGCCTTTCTGGAGTCAGCTGTTCTCCTGAGCTCCAGAACTATATTTCTAATGCTTGCTAAATACCTAAAATGAACTTCCACCTCCCCTCCAACCCTGGCTCTTGCTTTCTGATTTCCCAGGCACTAATTAGAAGCAACACCTATTGGTCAGGAATTCTAGAGACCTGGGCCCTGGCAATAGCACAATCACCAGCTTTGGTGGGTTCCATGCTGGAGTGGCATCCATTGCTTTCCCCGCATTTTCTGCCACTGCTTCATTCAAGCTTTCACCATCTTTCATGCCCCTGGGCGTAGCATCCTGATGGATTCCCTTGCTGCCTTCTCTTACTCTTCCATTCAATCTTCACATCCCCAGAATTATCTTCTCGAGAGAAAGCTCTGATAGAATGATCTCTTGCTTGAAACTTTCCAAGTTTGTATTTGAGTTCTCCTCCTTGGGATGGTAACAGATATTGGCTGTGAGCCTGGAAGCTGGGGTGACACTTCACTTTGCACAGCTTGATTTGCTGTGCTGGATGGACCCCGCCTGGCTCTGCTGGAGTTGCCTGTTTCCTCAGCTCTGGGCCGCTGAGGTTTTCAGGAGGTGCCAGAGCATCGCCGGCAACACCTAAGAAAGTCATCTTTTTTGACCTCGTGATTATTGTGTAAGCTCGTTAAGGGCAAAGAGCAAATCTTTTGTTTAGCTACACTTCTCAGCCGCACTTAGTACAGAAATGGGCAATGGGAGCCTCTGAGGAAATCCTTCTGAAGGAGTGGGTGTGAGAAAGAAATAAATAGCAGGGGCCCCTTGGCCAGAGCGGCAGAGCCGGGCAGCTCTCCGAGGCTGCGGGGGCCTCAGAGAGCCTTGCTGCTGCAGAAGTGCCTGGCCTGTGATTGATGGAGGCAGTTCGTATCTGGGCTTCTAACCAGAAGGGCCTCTCCTCACCTTGAGGAATGTGGAATTGAAGGCTCACGTTGCTCCGTGGTGATGCCAGAGCATTCCCAGTACAACGCAACACCGTGTTCCACTCACTGGATGGTGGGGCTTCCTCTCCTGTGGGGCTCGGCTCCGAACCTGAATGGGCCGTGCCAACGCGAGACTCCACGTTCATGCTCCCTGTTTCCCTTCACCACAGCATCCGATTCCCAGTGTGGACCAGGCTCTGCTCAGCTCCCTCCTCACTCTTTATGGCTCATGATTTTCATATGTTTTGGGTCTGTTTTCAAGTTTCCCTACCCCCAGTCTCTGCTCAACGGAGCTATAAAAATGGAGATCCTTTCATCTCTTCGCCAGCAACAATCCTCCTGCTCCCTTGATCATTTGGCTAACTTGTCTCTGAACTCAGTCCAGATTGTCTGTCTGCTCGGGATTCCGCATCTCCTCCGTCAAGATCAGTCTCCCAGGTGTGGCGGGTGATTAGTGAAGAGGAAGGAGGTATGTACACTGTGATTAGCAAGTAATAACAGTGATGTTAATAAGAAGAAGAACCTGGTGCTGACAGTGCACCTGGGCTAGACAAATGGGAGGAAGATGCTGTTTCAGCCCAGGGCACTGATCTTTCATTCTTCTTATTGTAACACTTATGGTTCTTTCTCTGGTTACAAAAGTAATACGTGTTCGTTGCAGAAAGTTCAAAAAATTCAGAAAAATAGAAATGAATCAATGTGAATTACTCATGCTCCTACCATGCAGAGGTAACTACTGTCAAAATTTTGGTGTTTTCTGTCCAGATATATTTGATACACACACTCTCAGATTCACACATGTAAATACATTGGTTGAGGTGGGTTTCATGCTATGTATATAATTTTGTATCCTCTTTTTTCCTTAATATGATAGCACAAGGGCTTTTCTATATCATGAGATATTCTTCTACAGCATATTTTTCATGGTTATGTAGAAATATACATTCGATGATGAGTTTGGCCATTTCCTTATGGTTGAGACTGTGGGTTGTTGCTGAGCTGTGTCATTTTGAAAATACTGCAGGGGAGGAGCATGGGGCAGAGCGAGTGAAGGTGACCTGCAGAAATAGCCTGCCATCCAGAGAAGAGCTGACAGGAAACTCACTTCCCACATTCTCCATTCCCACTCGCTCAGGAAAAGGGGATAGTTAAGAATTGAGCCAGTCAGACGGGGAAAGGGGAAGAACTCGTCGGGCGGGTAAGGGGGCTTGGACCAATCTTCCATGTCTTTAGGTCTTAACCCCTTAGCCACATAAACAGAGATGACCTGGAGTTGGGGGTGAGGGAAGGGACACAACCAGAAGAATTAGCAGTCTTGCCCACCCAGTTCTGGCAAGGCAGTGGAGAGACTCACTCACATCTCAAAGCGTACGTGGGAGTTCCTAGCCTGGTGAATATAACCCGTGACCCACTCTCTGGGAGATAAACCAGCGTGGTGCGAAAGTTGTCTTCGCTGCCGCAAATTGTTCTTGGAGGGAGAGAATGCAGCAGGTCAAGACTCTTCCAATATAAAAAATTAACTGCTTCTATTTTACTTTCTTTTCTTAGCTGATTAGAAAGAGCCAGTCCTTTCTAAGGCGTTGGAATGGGGATTAGCTTTAAAGGGGCGTGAGGGATCTTACTGGGGGGATGAAAATGTTCAATTTATAGTGATGTTACACCTCTCGGTAAAGTTGCTAAAAATCACGGAATTGTACACTTGAGATGGATGAATATTATGATATGTAAAATACACTTCCAATAAAGGCATTTAAAAAATAAAATGAAAAACAGCTCTTTTAAAAAAATATAGTGGAAAAACAAAGAAAACAGACTTTTTAAAGGGTTGAATAAGTATCAGCCGGGAAAGCAGGGAGGCCTCGTGGAAAGCAAGATGGTGGGATGCACGGTGGATACGGTCCCATGTGACACCCGATGCAGGAGGCTGCACCACAGCCAACCGAATGAGGTGTAAACTCCCTCCGCCATACTTTCATCCTCTTCTGTTGTTCCTGGCAAATGGCTTGCTCAGTGGCCATTTTATCTTTAGGTGAAAAGAAGGGCTGTCTGGAGTTAGAACAGGCTTTGATCTCTGCTGGATGTCTGACTTCAGAAAGTCACTTTACTGTCCTAGAACTTGGAGCCATGTGCAGAGAAGGAGGGATAATGACTCGCTTTCGAAGGCCTGTTTAGTTTTAACATTTCTCTAATGATTCATCTTTTATAAATGGTTACAACCAAATTCTGTAGGCAATTTTCTAGTTTCTCTTGTGCCTAAGAACAAGCATAAATTATATTTTACTGATGAGAACCCCAACTCGCTCATAGGTACATTGCAAGATTAAATGAAATAATAGACCAGAAAGGAATTTTATGAAGGAAAAAAAATACCTAAAACTCTTTGGGGATGTGAAATACTAGCACAGAGCATCATCCTGCCTTCCTCCCCAAACTCACCTGCAGTACTGTTCCAACAACACGCCTCCTAATCTTGGAGAAGTGCTTGTCCTTACTGGACTCGGTTGAGCTGAGTTGCTAATCTGTTGGTTTGAACTGATTTTTAAAAGGAAAATTCTGTCCAAGTACAGTGGCATTAATAATATTCCCATTGCAAAATAGGAGGAAACACCAACAACAAATCGAGAGACCTTAGTTGGGTACCTAAAAAAGCGAGGAATTCTGGAAAGCAAATGGGTGGCAGAGATCAGTACTCTGGTGGTGGTCAGTTTACAGTGTTCTGTGAGCCTGCGAACGAGTCTAAGATGCTTGCTATTCTGGCTATGGCAACAGAACAGACCCCCGACATTTCATGTGCTGCTCTTTACAAGGCCCTTCTAGAGTGGGCATGGGCCAACCAGGCATGTGGTTCTTGTAGTTGGTTCTCACACTGACAGTGCAGCCATTGCATCCTGTGAGCAGGGAGAGGGAGCACTGATGGACATCCGTACAGGGGGGCCTGGCTCCCACTGTTCAAAATGAAATGCAGTGGGGCATCCATTGGAGCTCTGTATATACAAATATATATATATATATATATATATATATATATATATATATATATATATATAGGATTTTAACGCCACTCTGAAATATCACTTTGACCTTCAAACTTGTGCTCTTGTCAAGTGGCCAGTTGCCAAATTGGCACTTGGGTTTACGCTGCTTGGACACAGCCTGAGAAGTTGTCTTTTTTTTTTCCTCTTGGTGAGTGCTGGCTCGTATTTGGACAACAAAGCTCAACATCTTGCTATAACAGCCTTTCTGGCTGCTTTCCCACAGCCCTTCCTTCACTGAGAGCAGTGGTAGCTGGGCAGCCCAGAACACGTGTGAAAGGTTAAGTTCACAACGCAGAACTTTAGTCCCAGGTTGGGTGGGTGACTTGGGAGGATAGGTGAGTCTGAAAAGTGAAAATGAAATAAACACATCCTCTCTCCCCACTCCTCTCTCACTTTCCCTAGGGGTTTGAATGGAGATGTCTTCCAGGTTCAAAATGATTACACGCCAAAGTTGGCTGCTTCAACACATTGGTTCACCTAATCACTCATTCTTTTATTCACATGCTCACCTAGGCATTCATTCATCCATTCGTTCATTTATTTCCCTCCGTGTTTTCCGACACTCAGTTTTACAAACACTTGTTGACTGCCCTCTACATGTCCAGATCTGCATGTGGTTCTGTTGATGCAAAGATGAGTGAGACACGGTCTCTCCTTCTAAGATACTCACTAAAGGGAGAAAGAATAAGACCCGTAATGCAACCTAGTGGGATAAGGGATGTCCCTGAGGCCTGTATGAGTGCAGTGAAGCATGGAGTGGTGCATCCTGCTCGGAGAACATCATTGGGGTCCTTATCAGGTAAAAACATCAATTTTTTTATCCGTTGAATAAAGTGATTATTTTGATATGGTTACATACATAGCTTATCTTTCTCATGGATGAAAGTATTTTACTTTAGAAGGAAAATGCACTTCTGGAGAGTTCTAATCACACACACACACACACACACACACACACACACAGGGTTGATAAATGGAGTTGATCTTTCAGGGCCTCTCTAAAGCTCCTCCTCTCTACTTCGGAAGTTTGGAAGTTTTCCCAGATGATGCTGGCCACCTGGTGTGAGGGACTGAGGGTCAATGGGCTTCTTAGGTGGTATCTGTGTTCTTAGGAGACTGCGACCAAAAGAGCATCTTGCCAGCAACATTGGGGTTTCCTCTAACACTCAACCTGGCTTGCCACTCTGAAGGCAAGGATCTCACAATACTGGTAGAAAAGAAAAGATCTAGGTTGTATTTTGTGACTTCCATGTTTGTTGATCATTTAGGAGAAATCTTCCTAAAAACTGGGCAAAGGGACCCAGCCATGAGGGTTTTCTTTTCTTCAAGAGACCACTGGCATTTTCTCTAGCAATTGACAATGGAGACATTCCTTGCTTCAATTCATTTATTTCATTCAGTCAACTAATAAGCATCCTTTGGGTCCCTGATCTGTGCCGGGGCTGTGCTAAGCCATAAGACACAGACTACCACCTCCTGGACAGTGCAGAAAGAGCGATGCTTCTCCTGGGCCTTCTTTGGCTTTTATTTCCTCTCCCCCACCCCTTCCCCTGCCTTTCCTACTCCCATCCTTTTCCACAGCACTCTGGGTGTTCTAGGGGCTCACCAAACGCTCCTTCATTGATCGAGTCTGTGCTCTAATTGGATCAATCAGTAATTACTCTGCCTTTTGTAGGTTCCCTGCAGGAGCCCTAAATAATGTAGGCACTTAGGTTGCTCTAAAAGCAGCTTAGAAGGCTGAAATCGGGCACCCAACTGTGCAGCTGCAGCATGTCCTGAAAATTTACAAAATATTTACGCTTTCAACCCTGATTCTTCCCTCTCCCCAAGGCAAGTTAAGATTGCCGTCCAGGGCCAGAGGGGAGCAGAGGGCAAGTAGAAGTTTCCTTCTCCTTTGACACTCTGGTAGAAGCTTGAGAGGACCCCCACAGAGTGCAATGTCATTCATTCCATTACTCTTTTCCTGAATCACTGAATGCTAGACCTGAAAGCAACCTGGGGGTTCTCCTAGACGAGGCCCCTGTAGAAAGTTGGTAGGAGGGGAGAAGATGAAATAGGTCCCAGGAAAGTGTCAGATGTGTCGTCTGAGGGACGTCTTACCTCCATCAGTAGGGCAAGGAGTACTGAACTGCAAATGCTGACTTCCAGGTTCCCATCCCAGCTCTGTGTGAGCATGAGTAGCTCTGCCTCATCATCCTCCTCTGCATCAGCAGCCTCTGAAAGGCTGCTCAGCTCACTGGGGCCACAGCGAAATATTGTTCCTGGGGCTCAACTAAGATCTTTATAGGTCTAAGCACCAAGATTCTTATGGAGCCACCTCTTCCCCTCTCTTCCACACGCCCAGGCATTCAAAGTGCAAACCATTCTAAACTGTAAAATAATTGAAGGAATTCCAACAATGTTATAATTTTTTTTCAATGAGGAATATTTGGAGCATATTTTGAAATATTAAATTATTTTTAAATCTTTTTTGCGATTGCTCTCTTTGCTGGTGCCCTAAGCTCATGCTTGGGCTGCATAATGGATACACCAAAACTAAATTGTTGTTCCCGCCTCAGAGTGGCCAAGCCATCTCTAAACTAAATAGCCATGGCCGCGATCCAGCCCTCCACCCCAAGGGCCAAAGGCCTGCTCCTCTGGGTGATGGGAGGTGATGGGCTCTGAGGGACTCACTCACTGGAACCAAAAGCACACAAGACCGAGAAGATACCAGAATGCAAATCTAGTAATTTACAATGACAGACCATTATCACAACGACTGGAAAACTCAAAGCGTATGTGATCAGCACATTCTTTCTCTGTAGGAAAATCCAAGTACAATCAGACCAAGTTATAATCAGAAGGCTGCTTGCCCAATATGGAGCCAAACCAGGGGAATAGATGAATCAGAGGGTTAAAGACATCCATCTGATTTCCCCTTGCTGGCACGGGCAAGGCCAGTATTATTCCAACTCTCTCCCTTTGCTATGTTTTTAAGACCTACCAACTACACTGCTGATTGGAAGTTGTTTAGATATGTAAATATATTCAAACAAATATGAATAGCTGGAAGCTGGTCTGTCTGCCCCAGTTGATTTTACGTCTGTGATTCAATCTATTATGCATTAATCTTAAAATGTGATCCTCGCAGGTAACTTATTTCCCTCATTTCCTGATTTTTTTGGGAAGGGATCAAGAAGGGGCAGGTGGTGAAGAAGAGGAAATGATAACTTATTGTAGCTCCCAAGAAAGGATGTATTTGTCCTCATTTCCAGATAAGAAAACAGATATGATTACAGTCATATACTTTGAGACAAAGCTGGGAATAGAATCAAAATATGATTGTATTCATTCAGTCAACACACGTTAATTGAGCACCTACTGTGTGATAGGCATTGTACTAGGCTTGGGGGAACAGTACAGCAAGGTTCTGGCCTTTATGGAGCTTGCATTCTAGTACAGGAGACAGACAATACAGAAAAAAACAAGTAAATAAATTATAATTTCAGATTGAGACAGAATTAAATCAAGATGATCTGATGGTGACAGAATGTCAAAGTGTGTGACTTCTCTTTGAGAAGGACTATCTCTTTGAGAAGGTGACATTTGAGTGATGAGAAGGAACTAGTCCTTCAAATAGCCCAGGAAGAGCATTCTAATGAAAAGTGGAACCAGCTGGTAGAAAGACTCTCCTTGGTCAAATAACACAAAGAGAGACTAAGAGGAAGAACTTAGATTATAAGAGCAAAGGGATGTCCCTCGAGGGTTCTAAGTAGATGGGTGATATCCTTTGATTTGTGATTGAAAGCAATCATTCTCACTGCTATGTGGAGTATGGATTGCAGGGAATTAAAAGTGGAAGCTGGTTCAAATCTTGACTTCCAAACTTGTGCTCTTTTATCTATATTGTCCACCATCTTCAGACTGTTCAACAGGTCAATTCAGTGAAAATAAAGCAAAACAAAAATCATCAAGTTGTTATTTGCTGATGTAGCTTCTAAACTTCTTGTTGATTGACTAAATGCTTTCTTTTTTCAATGGACTATTGTAATCTCATGCATCTGCTTTATCAGATCAGCCTTAGTTTAGTATGCATTAGAATTGCTCTGAATTACTTATCTTTATTGGAAAAAATGGATTGAGTTAAAATGTCTTAGCTAAGACTGTTTAGACTGAGTTTTCAATTTTAAGAACCAACCACCACTGGAAAAAGATTTCCATTCACTCCCTGAAGGTTTTTATATGTATTATAATTTGTCCTACTACTTCTAGATGATTTGCGTTCAAAAGCTGTGACAGATATGGGCAGGGGACATGAACACACATTTCTCCAAAGAAGATATACGGATGGCCACTAGACACGTGAAAAGATGCTCATCATCACTAATGATCAGGGAAATGCAAATCAAAACCACACTAAGATATCACCTTACACCTGTTAGAATGGCAAAAATATCCAAAACCAAGAGTGACAAATGTTGGAGAAGCTGTGGAGAAAAAGGAACCCTCAAACACTGCTGGTGGGAATGCAAACTGGTGCAGCCACTATGGAAAACAGTATGGAGATTTCTCAGAAAGTTAAAAATAGAAATACCTTATGACCCAGCCATCCCACTACTGGGTATCTATCCTAAGAACCTGAAATCAGCAATTCCAAAAGTCCCATGCACCCCTATGTTCATTGCAGCATCATTTACAATAGCCAAGATGTGGAACCAACCTAAGTGCCCAGCAACTGATGATTGGATAAAGAAGATATGGTATATATATACAATGGAATACTACTCAGCCATAAAAAAAGGACAAAATCATCCCATTCAGAACAACATGGATGGACCTTGAGGGTATTATGTTAAGTGAAATAAGCCAGACAGAGAAAGACAAACTCTGTATGACTCCACTCATAGGTGGAAGTTAACTTAAAGACAAAGAGAACTGATCGGTGGTTACCAGGGGAAAGGGGGGGGTGGGGGGAGGGCACAAAGGGGGAAGTGGTGTACCTACAACATGACTAACAATAATGTACAACTGAAATTTCACAAGGTTGTAAACTATCATAATCTTAATAAAAAAAATTGTGACAGATAACACTCTTTTTCTATATCTATCCTAGGAGTTCTGGGTCAAAAGACTTTAGGCCAAGCTTGAAGCAGAATTGATGCCCTGAGCAGCCACTAGTCAAAGGATTCTGCCTATTTTAGGAAGCATCAGAATAAGAAATCAAAGACTGAACTTGATTATCTAACTAGATTCCCACAGATGTCCATAGACCTTTGACAGAGATTATGAACGTCCATTGACATCCATTACTACCATTCACAAGAGTCTGTTTCTTGATGCAGCCTCCAATATGACCCTGAACCCTGAATGTAGAAGGTTTATGATTTATTCCTCCTTTTGGAATATCAAAGATTCAGAGTGATTTTTATTAATAAGTTTTCCCGAGAGACTTTATTTCCAATGATTTTGGCTCTTTAATTTCCTATCCAGTTGAACCAAGATGGATAAGAAGGTTCTCTGGGTTCAGACATTGATGTTTGTCTGTTGTAACAGTCTCCTTCAATTAGGAGTATCCACCACTTTTTCCACCTTCGGCCCCTGGAAGACCAATTTCTAGTACAAAGTAGAGGGACAGCATTTGAACTAGGTCATAGTTCATGGGAACATCATTTTAATCGCACTCCTTTGAGGGTTGGCAGGAAGATCTGGGGATGAGAGCTACAGTAATCTAATCTGGCCAATGGGGAAGAATAAATTACTACTCTCCGTAGTGTATATGACCTTCACCCCAGTTATATTTTTTAAATAATTACACGAGAGTCTGTCAGTGATGTCAATGGGAGAGTTAAAACAGAATTTACAATTGAGTGGTCTGTTCATCCTTGGATGTAGCTCAATGTCTTGAGATAAACTTGCAGTTCAAGTAGTAAAGAGTCTGAAATTCCTCCAAAGCAGCCAGTTCATTCAGAAAAGTCATTAAATGGTGTCTAAAAGTGGAGAGAACAACTGTCTAGCTGGGCTACCCACTGAATATTTATACAATGGCTAAATATTTTGATTTGATACATCTAGCCTGAGCTGAATACTTGTTTACTTTCACTGATCTATCATTTCATTTGAACAGTAGATTCTATAGTCCATCTCAAAGCATGCTGGACATAAATGAGTATAATTGATTATTGTTTTGGTCACTGTGGAGCCAATCTTATATTACCTCTGTGCTAATGAAGTTTGTTGGCAGCTCTTGACTGAGAGATACCAATGTAGGAAAAGGCCAACTTTCTTTGTTGGCTTTTTAAAATTAAAATTCACCTTGGTCAATACTCTTAGGACCTGTGAGATAAAGTTGCCTTAAAAATGTGTAGCTACATGAGCCAGCCCTGGTGGGCTAGAGGTTAAAGTTCAGTGCTCTCACTGCTTCAGTGGCCTGGGTTCATTTCCTGGGCACGGAACCACACCACTCATGTGTCAGTTGCCATGCTGTGGGGGTAGCTCACATAGAAGAACAAGAAGGACTTACAACTACATATACAACCCTGCACTGGGGCTTTGGGGAAGAAAAAAAAAGGAAGATTGGCAACAGATGTTAGCTCAGGGTGAATTTTTTTTTTTTAAAAAAAGTGTAACTACAGACCCAACTATATACTGCTCACAAGAGACACACCTTAAATATAACCCAGGCAACCAATAATCATAAGAAAGCATGAGCAACTATACTAATGTCAGAAAAAGTAGGCTTCAAGACAAGGAGTATTATCAGAGACAATTTCATAATGATAAAAACAAAATCTGACAGAATTAAAATGAGAAATAGACAAATGTCTGATTCTGGTTGGCCATTTCAATAATTCTCTTTCACTAATTGATAGAAAAAGTAGATGGTACAATAAGTAAGAATATAGAAGATTTGAACAACACTATCATTTGTCTTAACCTAATTGACATTTATACAACTACACTCAACCATAGTAGAACACACATTCTTTGCTGGTGGACATGAAACAGTCACCAAGATGGACCATATACTGGGCCATGAAGCAAGTCTTAATAAATATCAAAGTACGCTGACTGCTTGGATGTTCTCTGATACAACGGAATTAAGTCAGAAATTAAAAAGATAGCTGGAAAATCCTGAGCTATTTAGAAAACGTCATATACTCTCGAATAACCCCTGGGTAAATCGTAAGGGAAATATTTCCAACTGAATGCTAAAGGAAAACAACATATTAAAATTTGAGGTATGCAGCAAAAATAGAGTTTGCAGGGAAATTTATAGCTCTAAATGCTTATATTATGGAAAGAAGAGTGGTTTAAAATCAGTCACCTAAGCTTCCATCTAAAGGCACTGGAAGAAAAAAGAGCAAATTAAACCCAAAATAAGTGGAATGAAGGAAATAATAAAGATAAAATGAGAAACCAGTGAAATACAAAATGGGCAAGTAATAGAGAAAAATCAGTAAGGTTGGTTATTCTTTGAAGATCAATAAAATTAAAAAGCCTCCAGTTAAACAACTGATAAATTAATGCTCCTCTAGCTAGACTGGTGAAAGATGATAAAAAACACAAATGACTAAACCAGGAATGAAGAAGAATATCAATACAGACTCCACAGATATTAAGACGATAATAAGGGAACATTATGATCAAATTTATGTAATTAAATTTAACAACTTAGATAACATGGAAAAATTTCTTGGAAGACAAATTGCCAAAACAGACAAAAAAGAAACAGAAAATGGGAATAGTCCAAAATATGTGAAATTCAATTCAATTCAAAATAAAAATCTTCCCTCAAAGAAAACCCCACGCAAAATGCCTTCCCTAGTAAATTCTATGAAACCGTTAAGGAAGAAATAAAATCAATTTTATACAAACTCTATCCAAAAATATGAGGCCAGCATAACCCTGAGCCCAAAACTAGACAAGAGCATTACAAGAACACCACAGACCAATATCTCTCATGAACAAAGGCTCCGATATCCTTAACAAAATATTAGCAAATTGAACTCAGAAATACATAAAAATGATAATGCATCATGAGACAGTGAGGTTTTTTCCTCAAGAATGCATGATTGGTTTAACATTCAAAAACCAGTGTATTTCAAAACAGTAGCAGAATAAAGGAATACGTCATGATCAATTCAATTTATGCAGAGAAAGTATTGGATAAAATTTAAAACCACTCATGATAAAAACTCTCAGCGAACCAAGAATAGAAAGAAACTTCACTATGGAAAATCTACAACTAACAACATAGTAAGTGGTGAAAAAACCTGAACACTTTGCTTCCAAAGTTTGGAAGGAAACAAGAAGTAATCACTCTACTAGATTTTGAATTTATTGTTCCCATATTTCTTCTTTATGTGTATGGGTTTTATTTTTTAACCGCTTATGTTTAATTTTACTTCTTTTTGAGCGTTATATCCCATAGACCATATGTAGTTTTGGGATTTGCTTCTCTCTCTTCAAAATTATCCTTCTAAGATCCACCTGTGTCGCTGATGTCGCTTCGTTCATTTTCTCTGTGTTCTATTCCATTGTGTGAACATATTACAAAATATCCAGTAACCTCTAGATGTTTAATTTGTTTTGGGTTTTTTTTTGTTGTTATAACCTCATTGCTCTTTAAAATAAAATATGAAATATCTTGGTATAAGCTGGTAATTTGAACAATATTTAAAAAGAGAAAATCGTAGGTTATCAACCCTGAATTTTCCAGTGTTGCACACTTTTGTCGGTGACAGCCTCCCTTGGCCTCAGGGGTTGTAGAACTGAAATGAGCATTTTTAATTCCTCCCTAAACTTCTTGCTATTCTAGACGGTTTCTGCTAATAATTCATACATCAGGTTTAAACTCTCCATGTCGTCGGTCTTGACACTTTAGGGCCTTACCGTGGCTGTACAGGTAGCCTAGTGTGACAGAAACATTTCTGTGACACCTCCACGTCCCTTACGGGGGGGGGGGGGAGCGTACCAGAAATGGCCCACCTTGCTCATAGCAGAGAATAGAATTACCTAGTTTTAGACGTGAATGGAATCCTAGGCGTAATGTCGTTTCTTTTTAACAAACATGAAGAAATTGAGTCCCGGAGAGAGAAAATAAAGTCATGAAGGTTATTAGAGGCGAAGCAAAGACCCCAGCATCTTTGGGGTGAGTGATTGTCTCCAGATACCCAATTAGCATGCAAATAAGCTACATTAGAGAGAAAATGCACGAATCTGCCAGGATCATTAACGCATTAACAGAATTACCTTTATAAGATGGGCTCACTGTTACCCAGCTGAGAATGGGCCAGAGGGTAAAGGGTGCTGGCAGGGCCAATTTTGACTCTTTCTGTGGCAGGTCCTATTGTCTGGGAAGGGCCGGCGGGGGAGAGGTCCAGGAGCGTGCCTTCAGGGCGGGTCTCAAGGAGGCAAATAAAATCGCTGGCTCCTCTGGAGGTGGGGCTGGAGTAGGAGCTCAGGGTATGGATCACACCAACAGAGAAGAGATGGGGATATTTAGAGGTGCGATGAATGTGTGTGTAGGTTTCTGTGTGTATGGACATTTCTGTGTGAACGGGAAAAAGAACAGCTACGTCATACTTTTGTTGAGGACAGGCTGTGACCATCGCAAAGCCAGACACCTGAAAAAATCTTCGAGCTCTGTTTTCTGCCTTCCCTAGATCCCTTCCTCATTGTCACTTGTTCATTCCGAAAGCCTCCGTCCTCGTCCCAGCCTCCACCACTTCCACGCTGGATTTTGAGAATTTTCTTAACTGGTTTACTTGCCTTGTGCTTCCTGTCACCCGTAGAACCTGCCCATTGCTGCAAATCCACTCCAGCTGCTCTTCCAAAGCCTTCCGTGCCTCCTCATGATTACAGAACAAATCGAGATGCCTCTGCTTCTCAGGCAAAATATATGTCAACCTATTAGCGATGACAGCGGACATCTCACCCACTCATGGCTTTATTGTTTTAATGTGAATTCCCATCAGACTCCTCTAACCTACTAACCCTCCCGTCTCTCCTCCTAATCAGCTCAAAACCACTGCAGCGGCCATCTGGTCTCCTGGAGGTCTTATCTCACAGCCCGGGTCTGCCCGGCCAATCACATCACGTCTCGGAGACTCTGCTCCAGCTACCTTCCTCCCGCAGCGCAGAGCCGCACGGACCCTGCAGTCCCAGCGGGCCCAGCTCAAGGCCTGTTTTGTCAGCTGGAGCTTTGCTGACCTTCCTGATATACTTTCAGTTTTGCCTTTTAAAGGCCAAACATAATTCGTTAAATAAAACAATACTAACTCCTATTTAATGAGTACCATGGAATGCAGGCAGTACTTTCCAAGCCGCCTTCTCTCATTTGAGCTCCCTAACGCCCTGCTGAGTCAGGTCCTGTTATTGCCCCATTTTACAGAGAAGAAAACTATAAATGGTTAGAGCCAACTTCACCGCAAACTGCTCCAGCCACTCTCACGGGCCTCCTCCCCTTGTGACGGCCTATGTTAACTACAGCCCACACTCTCATTTTTTGCATAGATGTCTAGCTCCCCTAGTGTGACCTAAAAACCTGCCCTACCAGCTGGATTCTTCCCTGCAGCCCAGAAAGTGTCTGCCTGGTGCCACGAATGACACTTCTCTACATTTGTTAATTGATTTTCTTCAATTCAACGGTATTTATCAGAGGTGCTGCCTCAGCTCCTTTTAGAAATGGGATGGAGTGCAAATAAATAAATACAGGGCCTTCGTGCTAAGGAATCAGTTCTTTATCCGGCAGGGTATGGATGATTTTAGTAGGGACCTAGCAAGGTCCAATTCATTTTGGTTTGTTTTTCAGAAATTTCCCTCCGCTAGTGCTGTGGAGGGAGGGTTAGAGTAGGAAAGAATTGTAATCAGAGCAATAGCTCTTGCAGCCCTTTCAGCTCTTGGCAAATTATATATATATGTTTGTTCACGTATATATGCCTTTAGACTTTAATCCATAAATATAATTTTCCTTACAGACACCCATTTTGTTCCACAAAAGTGTTTTTACTAGTCAGTTTTTTATCACTTTATGGTACATAGGGGCACTTTTATTAGGAGGGACAAGTACAAATAATCCTGCTGTAACAAGTAACCCCTGAAATCTCAGGGGATTTGTAGGTTGTGGCTTATTTCTGACCCATCGAACATCCAGTGCGGGGCTGGAAGCGTTGAAGAATTCCACCCACTTCGAACTCAAGGTGCTGCCCTCATGCCCTGTGGTCCCCATGGTCACGGCTGTGCTCAGTGCTCCAGAAGAGCCCCTGGGAGGCCCACCAGCTTTAAAACGCCTCGGCTCCGAGGGGAAACGAGTCCCTCTTGCTCACGCCTCACTTTCTGAAGTCAGCCACACATCCGGTCCAAGCCCAATGGGGCAAGAAGGGGGCCAGCAGGGCAGGCGGGCGGGCATGGTGAGCGCCCTCTGCCCTTCCCTCAGCTCCCAATAGATGTCTGGTGAGCGAACAAAATCAGACAAATAGAAAATGCAGGAGACCCTTGGTACACATAAAGGATACATACTGACAATTCGACGGCCACGAATATCACTGTGGAGTATCATTTCCCTCAGGAATGTTGTCCTAAAGGACTGGGCCGCCCTTTGCTTCCCATTTTCTTTGCATTGGTCACCAGCAGCAGTGGTTGCATTCTTTGAGATTCGACTTGCATTCTACAGTTGAGGAGAGAAAATCATTATTATTTTAAAAAATTTCTCAGGCGCTGCTGAGCACTTGTTGACCAGCAGAGCCCAGGGGAGCCCCAGGGAGAGGTGGGTGCTGGGCCCCGAGCCAGGCTGCCATTAGCTCGTTGCTCCCACTCACCGGTCTTTTCGCCTGTGTGATTCAAATTCTTGGCTCAGAAGAATTACAAATTGCTACATGGCATGAACCTTCAAGGTTACTCTTAAATAATCAAAATCACACAGCTTAAATCCTTGAATGCTCTACTGTGGAGCTATAATTTGGGGGAGGGGCTTCTTGCAGTTACGCGTCTTTTTTGAATTCAATACAGCAAAATGGCCTTTGGCCCTTCATGGATCATGTCAAAGCAAAGAGGAGAGGAAAGATATATAACTAACTTTGTGCTTCTGTGGCTTTTGTGCTCCTTTATCCCCTCTGATATAATCAAAGAATTAATCAACAAAAAATGCTTTGTGAGGGCCGGGGGTGCTGCTGCCACCTCGTCTTGCACCCCCAGCGATGGCTTCCGGGGCTCCATGTGTGGTGGAGGACCTGCTCTGTGGGATGCGTGGGCAGCACGATCGCCATCCAGCGAATCCCTATTGCTCAGCCCTGACGCACTGGGCCAGTGGGAGAAGAAGACACTTTGCCTGTGTGGAAAGTATAGTTGTAGGGCTGCTCTCTTAAGCCAGAAACTTGAAAGGACTGGAAAATAATAACGCACATCAAATTAGTAGGCCATAATTCCTGGTATCTTCATTTTGTATCCAATTTCCCTTCCAAAAGCCGTTAGCGTTGACGTCCCATACTTGATTGGCTTTAAAAACACAAAACAAAGCCACGGTGGTGGTGGTGTTTTTTTTCTGCTGTTGCTCATTGTGACACTTTTAATTTGGATCAGAAAATGCCTTCGACAAGAACAACAGCAGAAGGCTCAGAAGTTGATGATGACCGTCTACGGAAAACATTCAAAGTGAGTCTGTTTAGGGCAATTTAGAAATGCACAAAGGTATGAGATAAGCAGAAATAATTTTTTCCCTATTACCGAGGTTATTTGCATGGAAACTCCGTTACTAATTGGTTTAACTTGGCACTTCTCATGTGTGCATTATGTCTTGTCTTCATCTTCAAAGCGTTTCATGAACAATGGGGCTGATTCTTCCACGAAGTTCCTGGTAAGTTTTTCGGACTGTGAACAGTGAGGTCCCCAGGCTGTGTTCCCCTGCATGGCATAGCTGGTGCCAGCTTGGGAATGGGTCGCTGTGCTGACAGCCCAGCTCCTCTGATCTTAGCCCAGCGCCCACGAGGCAGCAGACCAGGTTCCGGAGGGGAGGGGGCGTGTCACCCAGGGCTCTGGTCTGGAGGAGAAGGTCATGCAAGGAGTTACAGTTCCCTCAGAAGAACAGAAACTAGGGCCAACCCTAAACCTGAGGGCTGCCAAAGCTAAGACTGGGAGGGCATGTATGGGTGAGCTTTAAGCAAAGAAAATAAGGTCAGCCGGGAAGATGCCTGGAGTTCCTTGCGTGTCCCAACATCAGACCCCATCTTGATTCTCAGGCAGGACTTTGGGAAAGTGTCCCAGCCTTTGAGCTCCTCCTCCGTGGTGCCTGGGATTCTGGCAAGTGTGACGAGTCCGAGTCCCACTTTAAAATGCACCCAAAAGACGGCTCTGTTAGTCTACCCACATAACAGGACAGTACTCAGCCTTAAAAAGGAAGGGGGTGCTGACACACGCTACCACAGGGATGCACCTTGAGGACGTTATGCTGAGCAAAATCAGGCAGTCACAAAAACACAAATATAGCATGATCCCACTTATCTGAGGTCCCTAGAGTAGTCAAATTCATAAAGACAGAAGTGTGGGTGCCGGGGCTGGGGGGAGGGGAGAGGGGAGTTAGTGTTTAACGAGGACAGCATTTCACTCTTGCAAGATGAAAGGAGTTCAGTGGATGGATGGGGCAACAGTATGACAATGATATGAACGTGCTTAATGCCATGAACTGTACACCTAAAAGATGGTTACGAGGTAAATTTTATGTTGTGTATATTTTACCACAATTTAAGAAAAAACTTTTCTCATTGCACCTCGGTGAGGTTGACTCCCCTGGAAGAGCAAGGCCATGTTAAAAGAGGAGGGTGACGTCCTTCCCTAGAAGGGAAGGACGCAGGGAGGGGTTACCAACTGGGGGTGCGGGGCACAGAGGGCCACAGTGGGGCACTGCGGAGAGTGACTGTCCTGTTCCTCTTCATAGGCAAGGTCTGGCTCCTTCTTTCAGAAAGGAGAGATTTCCGCATCTTTTGGAGTTTTTCCTTTTTCATAGCAAATGCATTTAGGCCTCTATATTTCCCTACAACTTCGGCCACACCTGGCATTTGACCTGGAAGGCTCTCAACGTCGCCCTTGCTAAGTAGTTTGTGGATGCAGGTTTGTTGTTTCATCCTTGTATTTAAAATTCCCCATCAGCCAGTCTGTGAGGACAGCTCTGTGATCTGTGTAGCACCGTCCGCTCGGGACTGCGCGCTGGGGCAGGAGATGGCCGTGACGGCGAGGACTCGGGGAGGAGAGGCAGTTGGTGCGGACTTCCCAAAACTGGTTAGTCTTCCAGAGCGCTGTGCACGCTCCCTCAGTCCCTCCTGCCTGTGACTGATGAGACTGCCTAATGCAGAGGGGACAGCGGCGCCGCCCAGCCCAGGCCCCGCATACCCGAGGGACATCACGGTCCTCCTGGGCTCACCTCAGCCCCGCCTCTGCGCGGAGCAATTCCATCCTCCATTCTCGGGAAAGCGTCTGCCCTGTGTGTGTTCACGCCTTCCTTCACTTCTCATCAGCCTTCCTTTTTCCTGGGATTCTTCATAATTCTGGTCCATCGTTAACACCACTTTTTACTTTTCAGTGCTGTCACAATTTCCCCCCCGGTACACATATCTGTTACGTCTGGAACTTGAGGAGGGAGTGTGAGGCTGGCTGGCGTGCTCTGGGTGCACGTTCGCTCGGACCCTCTCTAATCTGTACGTAGCGCTCAAGTTTATTCGCATCCAGGCTAATGTTTTATGAAGCCATTTATTTTTGGTGGCAAAGATAAAACTGGTTGTGTAGTGACTATGTCTGGGATCTCAGCAGTCGGTCCCGGAGAGAGAGCTGGGCCTCCTCTCCAGATGCTCCATGTCAGCCTCTCCTCCAGGGCGCCCTGCCCATCGCTGCCTGTCGGGATTGGCCAGGATTTGACCGCAACCTCTCCCCTTCCTGCTCTGCACTCCCTGCCCTGGCGAATTTCAGTGACTAATGTCGCCCAAATTTACATAACAGCCTAGACACCGCTTCTGAGTTCCCGGCCCACAAATGCACTGTGTCACATTAAACTCGCTAACTCTTCTCCACGAGCTTGTTTCTGTTTTGGTGAGAAGCATCCCGCATACCCCCAACAGTGGATTACTCTCCGAGTTCTGACGATTCTACTCACTGCCTCCTGAGTATAAGGTGACTTTCCTCCTTCTGTCCTTTCCCTGGTTGAGCCCACCACCCTCTCTGCCCAGGTCACTGCTGTAGCTCCCTACCTGGCTAGCCCACTTCCCATTCATTCTCCACATGGTGGCCAGATTTGTAGCCTTCAAATGATTCCTTTATAATACTGAAAGTACTCAAACACGAAAAATGCGTGGTTTTGGACATCATAAGGTACCTAAAGAAAACAACAGTAAAAGTCTCTCCCTTTCTTTCCACACCCCTGAGGTCACTGATGTTATCAGTTTGTTGTATATCTTGCCACACCTTTTTTTACATCTATTTTAACATTTTCACAAACACATATACACATTTTTTTCCCCGGTTTTAATGAACGTGAGATCGTGCTGTACACAATACTCTGTGAGTTGCCATCTTTTGATCTCACAGATGATTCTGAAACACAGGCCACCCCTCTGCCCCAGTTACGTGTGCTTATTGCTCCCCTTTGTCCTTTAGTTATCCTGAAGGCCACCCTCCTTTGTGTCTCCTGGTTCTTGCCTGTTTCCCCAGGTTAATCTGTCATTGCCTCCTGTACACCCTCTCTAGCTACAGTGACCGAGTGAACTTCTGTTCTCTGAAGGCCCCTCCCTCCTGGTTCTGCTCACGTGGTTCCCCTTGAATAGAATGCTTTTCCTTGCTCAGTTAGTCTGGCTCCCTGCCACTTATCTTTGTGGACTCAGCAGGGATGTCGCTTCCTCGCTCCCCAAAGCCAGTTTGGCTGTCCTCCCACCTGGTGAGACCCTCGCCCCATCAGAACCCTCACCACCCTGGATTACAGTTGTTCAATTGTCTGTTTCCCACCACCCTACAAGCTCTGTGAGGACATGGATTTGTGTCGTTTGGGGGGTTAAGTACGGCACAGTGTTCAGTAGAGGTATACAGTAGGCACTCGATAAATACTTGCTGAATAAATAGATGGATTAACAAATAATAAAGAAGCAGACCATCGGTGTTACCAAGGCCAAATACCGGGCGTTCTCCGGTCCTCCTCCCATCACTGTCTCACCCATCAGCCAGTCTAGTCAGCTGTGCTCCCAGAACGCAGCCCAAATCAGTTCACTTCTTCCCATCCCCACGCCTTCCGCGCTGGTCCAGGCATCCCATCCTTTCCTTGGACCACTCAAGTATCCTTCACGCTGTTCTTTCTGTTTCCACTCTTGTCTTAACAGGACCCATTTTATTCTTCACATAGCAGCCAGAGGCGTCTTTCAAAACTGTCAGTCAGATGTTAGCTCCTGCCTCAAACCCTTCAGTGGCTTCTCACTGCCCTGGGAATAAAGATCCGTCAGGCCTTACATGAGAGGACCCTGGCTTACACTCCCAGTTTTCTTTACAGAATAATCAACACTCGCTGTTTTCCCATACTCCAGTTATATTGGTCACTTTACTGTCCCAGGAACGTGCTAAGCTGGTTCCTGCCCCAGGGCTTTTTCATCTGTGACTTGCCCTCCCTGGAGGATTCCTCCCCTGGGATTTACACGTGGCTGGCTTCTTCTTGTCATTTCGAGCTGAGCTCAAATGTCACCTCCTCAAGGAACCCTGAATTGCTGATGGCACCCACAAAAGCAGCCCTGCTGTCCAGCCATGCTCTGTGTCATTCCCGGCGGATCCCCAGCGCCCAGAACAGACCTGACTTAGAGCAGGCCCTCAGGAAACAGTTGCCAAACGAATGGATGACAGCATGAGGGAATGGGCAAACCTCTGACTGAAAGGTGGACATTTTGAGTCCTGTTACTGTCTCTGGTTTTTACAAAGCTGTGTGGACTTGAATTGTAAAATTCTTGAATCTTATGCAATAAGAATATGACTTGCCCTGTGAGGTTTGGCTTGGATAATGGATGTGAAAATGCTCTTCTAAGGGAAATAGCAACGTGTATTATCAGTCCTAGAATAGGCGAGCAACTTGAATTCCCCGAACCACAGCCTCTCTGATAGCAAATAGAGCAGCTCTCTTTGGCCTGTGACACAGTTCCACCATTGGGCTGTTCAAGAATCCCCAGGAGGCGTCGGCTCCTCATTTAAGTTGCAATTACCAGAGTGGACATGCTCTCCAAAGGAGAGAGTGCACAAGAGGTGATGAAATACAAAAAGGAGACTACGCTCGTTTGTCAATGCTAAGTACGTGAGAACAATTACATCTTTTGTAGGTTCCTTCTCAGGAAGGCACTGTTTTGAAACATTGGATTCCCCAGAAGCCTCAAATAGAGGCAGCATGAATTTCCTGTGTCTGACTTTGGATGGAAATGCTTGTAATGGAGGTGGAATTGTGCGAGTGCCACTAGTTGAGGGCTCCGGATCCGGACTAATGAAAGACGCGGGATACTCTCATTATTTATTCATCAGTTTTTTAGTGGCGTCAGACTGGCTGAAACTGGTTATAGTTTCTTCTATTTATATTTTGCAAACCACCAACCATTTTTAACCAGTGATCCCAACAAACATTTGTGGCTGTATGGGTCTTGGGTTCCTTCTAGAAAATAAGTACATTGAGATGTTGCAGAAAATGGAAAAGAAAAAAAACACCCAACTCTGTTGGATGGAGGAAGTTGTTCACATGAAATAATAAGCAGATGCCTGACTTCATCCTAACTTTCGAGCAAGCCCTTGAAACCCTCACTTGGAAATTCTTCAAGGGGCGTGGTTTTGCCCTCCTTGTGTCCTCTGCGGTGAACATGCTAGATGTTTCGTAGCATTGTAATGAATGACTCCAAACACACGTTCTGCATCCTTCATGCTCCCTTTGCTAGCTGTGGAAGTCACTGGCTGTAGATAAAGGCAGTCTTTGCTTGGAATTTGTTTCCTGAGTACCCAGTCATTTTCTATTCAACCTATATTTCCTTTAATATGGAATGTTCAAAAAGGGAAGGGCATGTTTGTGAATATTCTCTTGGGTCTTTTACATTTTCAATTTTCATAACTTGATAAACACTATTTTAATATGCTTTGAAAAATCTGAAAAAAGACTTTTCAGAACCTGTTTTTACGCTTTAATATTCATCTGCTCTCTCTCTCTCCCCAGATATCTATCTTAATGTGCATTCAATGTAGATAATTCAGGAAATCTTTAATTATATATTTTCTTTAAATTTTTTACGTTTAAAACATAGAATTTTACTTTATATTGTGTTTGAAACACTTCTTCACTTATCATTTCCTCATGAACATTTCCTTTGTTTCGTATTCCTCAAGATGCAACTATGAATGGCTTCGCGGTGCTGCTTTGGGTGTGTGTATCATAATCGTTTAACTGTGTCTCAAATAATATACATTTAGATCGTTTCTAATTCATGCTGGTATTAAATCCACCTCATTTAACATCTTTATACATGCATTTCAGTACCAGTTTCTCACAATTTCCTCAGGATTAACTGAACAGCTAATAATAGGATAAGGGTATGAAACAATTTTAAAGCTCTTCTTACACATTTCCGAATTTTTCTTTGTGATTCCTTCCTTTGGAATCATGCTTAGAAAGGCCTAGCATAACTAACAGTTATACAATATCCCCCTGTGTTTTCTTCTGGTTATTTTATGATGTACTTCAAAATTTATATGTATGGGATGATATAGAGGTTGATTCCCCCCCCTCCAAATTATTCAGTTTTCCAAAAAGGGAGTATTGAATAATTTGGCCATTGTAAATTATCTTCATCAAATAATAAATAATTTCATGTATCAGATCCACTTCTTGGCTTTCTATTCTGTTCGATGTACAGTCTCTTGTCATCCCAGGGCCACACTGCTGTAATGATGGCGGTGTTAGTACTTCAGCGAATCAGACTGTGTATCGGGCCCCTGGCCTATACCCTGCGCTGAGCTGAATGTTGGTACATAATGATCCGCCGAACAGACGGAACCCCTGACCTCCTGAACTTACAGCTGAGTTGGAGAGACAGGCATTAACGAAGAGAACAAAGAAAGAACTGTATCATTGCAAATGGTGATAACCACAATGAACCAAAAGCATACGATTCTATGGTTAAGATTACCATTGAAGAACTTTAATCAGGGGAGCTCCATGATCAGATTTCTTTTTCTTATTTGTTTGTTTGTTCCAGGTAACCTTGGCTGCTGCGTGGAGATGAGATTGGAGGTGGTCAAGAGTGACAGAAGAAAGATCAATCGACAGAGCAATGATGATAATATGATATAAGGTGGGTGCTACTAGAAAAGGAAATAGGTTGATAAATTCATGAACTCTTTGGAAGGTAGATCCAGCAAGACTTGGTGACTGGTTAAATGTGGAAATGAAGAGAAGAGTCAAGAATGATTCCAAGTTTTCTATCTGAGAGTCAAGAATATTGTGGTGCCATGCATGGAGAACAAGTAGAGAAAAAATGGAACCGAATTGGGAGTAGGGTGGAAACAAGAGTTCTCTTTTAGACAGGAGTAAACCCAGATGACTCTGAAACATTCTTGAACTATTATGGTTGATGGTGCTAGTCAAGTTCGGAAGAGACTTGTGGCCTGGGAGACATTGGTACATGGTCAAAGTTGAGCAGAGCAAAGTGAGAAGATCACGCAGAATGAAAGCCCTGTGCAAAGAGAAGCCAACGCAGGACCAGGCCTTGAATAGACAACTCCGGCCTTTAGAGATTATAATGAGGAGATATGGAGGAGAATGGAAAAATGGGGCCAAGAAGTGGGAAGAAACCAGCAAAGCGTAGTATCACCAGACCAAGGGGTGAGAGGTTTCATGGAGGAAAGTGTTGAGTACAATGTTGCTGAGACCTTTGCTAAGATGAAGATGAAAGTGAATCCTTTGGACTTGGCATAAATATGGCCCTAGTACTGCAGGCAATAGCAATTTTGGTGGTACGCTGGAGGTGGAAATCAGATTGGAGTAAAAGCCAAATCTGATTTCAAGAGCAGATAAAATTCTCTTCTCTTTTGGAGCTTTATGTCTCTGTGGTGAATGAATTGTCCCATCGACTGCTTTTTGCCTTCCCTTCTACTTTGTGTGATATAAGCTTTGCGTCATCTGGTTTATTTCAGTTTGAATTTGCCCAGCGTATCTGTATTCCTTCTTTATCTTTTAGCCTTTCTGTGTTACTTTGTTTACTTCTGAATCCTGCTCTGTGTACATAATTGGATTGTATTTCCTTTGACAAATGAAACATTTCTTGTACCATATCTATTTATTGTACTAATCCATGTTTGATGTTATTCGTTCCTCATTTCTTTCCTTTCTCTCTCCTGTGTTTTTTAATATTTTTACTAAATTGTTCATTATGTAACATCTTGTTTCTACTCCTACTAGAGGATACTCTGTATTTAAAAAGACCTTTAATAAAAAATACTTTATATTAAAAAATTATATTTAAATGATCTGTATGAAAAATGGCAATATTTATTGTTTCCTTCTATGAAAAATGGACTTTTCAAATGCTTTCACTTCATCTTACCTTGCCTGCAGTTTTTTCTTAACTTTTGTGGCTATATTCTGTGACTTTCCATGCAGAAAATTATTATTTAATCATTGTGTATTCTTATATAACTGTTTTGCCTTTTATTTGTAAAATTGTTTTATATTTATAGTCTAGTTTTAATTCTGTATTTTACTGGTTTCAGTAGTCCCCAACCCATGCTGTAATACCATAAGTTTCCATTCTTGAATTCTGTATTTTGATGCATGATTAGATTATTGATTTATGTCTTGGTGGGTTGTTTTTTTTTTTTTGAGAAAGATTAGCCCTGAGCTAAGATCTGCAGCCAATCCTCCTCTTTTTGCTGAGGAAGACGCGCTGAGCTGACATCCATGCCCATCGTCCTCTTTTTCCTGTGGGACGCCTGCCACAGCATGGCTTGGCAAACAGAGCATAGGTCTACAGTTGGGATCTCACCTGGCGAACCTCAGACCGCCAAAGCAGAACGTGCAACTTAACTACTGCACCACTGGGCCGGTCCCTTGATGGTATTTTTTAAGCAGTGGTACATGCATGATATTTTTTCTCTATTATTCGATATCTTATATTAACTTCTAATTAATTACCTTTACCATGTCCAGATGATTAATTCTTGGCCTACAAGCTTTCTACCATATAAATCTGGGAATGTTACCCTTGTTTTTTTCCAGGGTTTAACATTATAGAGAGGAAATTTTAGATCATATATTTAAAAAAATTATTTTATAGATAACCCCTTTTGGTTTTGTTTAGGAAGATTTATAGCCTTTTCCTTTATCATTAAAATGCAACAATTTCATAAGATACGGTTTTTTGCTTTTAAATTATTTTTTCCTGTCACTTGAAACTCTTGAATCTGAAGACTTAGCTCTATCCTTGGCTCTGGAAAGTTACCTTCCATTCCATTTGTTCCAGGGTCTTGTTTAAAAATAAAAATTAGTTATAAATTTAATATCCTCTCTGTTTTTTCTCACTGATTTCTTTGTCGTATCTCATTTCCCATTATATTTTGAGAAAGTTCCTGAGGTTTTTTCCTTTGAATTCATGCTTCCTTTTGTGTCGGTGTTAATTCTGCACTTTATTCATTCTAATACACATTTTGATTTTCCTACCACATTTCATTTTTTTATTGTCTTTCTTTATCTTGTCCATCTCTCCTTTATATTTTCCTCAAAGTCTGCTATCTCATATTTTTGTGCTAGTGTTCCTTTTTTCTAAACTCAGAACACAAATCAGGTGATTTCTCAAATGTACTCATTTCCTGCAGCAAATCTTTTTTTTTTTTTTTGAGGAAGGTTAGCCCTGAGCTAACTGCTGCCAATCCTCCTCTTTTTGCTGAGGAAGACTGGCCCTGAGCTAATATCTGTGTCCATCTTCCTCTACTTTATACGTGGGACGCCTACCACAGCATGGCGTGCCAAGCAGTGCCATGTCCGCACCCAGGATCCGAACCAGTGAACCCCGGGCTGCCAAAGTGGAACGTGTGAACTCAACCACTGTGTCACTGGGCCAGCCCCAGTAAATCATTTTTAAAGTTCACCTTTCTTTGTAATGGTGACAGGTCTGAAGGCTTTCTCTTATACAACGGAATCTTTTTTTAGGCCCCATATTTAACTGATTCCTCCTAGAGTAATGAGATGTTTGTCCAGGACTGGTGTTTTCCCATCAATGGTATGGATGGAATTCTCTTGGATCCTCTTACTGTGCACCTGAATTATTAGAAGTCTCTCAAATCGTGGGATGAGGGCCGGCAAATATCTGTAGTTCTCCCCTTGCTGGAAAGAATAAAGCCCTGAGATTCCCAAAGCTCTGTGCACAGTTACTCCTTCCTGTTTCGGCTCGTTCTTAGGCTGTGACCTCCAGTGGCGGAGAACATCAGGGCCCGTCACTTTCTCACCAGCCCTGTTCCATTATCAGGTGTCTTCATTCCAAAATAAAGGTAGAAAGGTGGTATTAGGGTGAGTGATGGGGGGTTGGGGCAGGACTTATATAGCTCCTAATACCTTAGGGAACGTCTCTCCCATGGAGACGGTCAGGGTCGCCGTCCTCTGGTGAGTGCAGCCCTTCCATCGCTGAGCCGGGCAGCAGGCAGTGGGAGAAGAGGAAGCCCATCCTCAGACGAATGCATTCATTCTGGACCGGGAAACATCTCTGCAGCCGGCAGGTCTTCGAGCCACGTGTTTTCTTAATTGTGGACATTCCTCCAAGATTCTCACAATAATATGATTTTGAGTTAAGTTTCTCATGTTGCATAATGTAAGTTTTTTCTTTCTTTTTGAAAAAATCTAGTTTTCATGGTTATTTTGGTTAGAAAATAGAAGACTCTCAGTTGTGAACTTTTGTTCTGATTTCAACTTAAACCGGAAGTCCCAAATCCTCTTTCCAAACTACTATGGTTAATAGCTGAGACTTAGAATTCCCACGACATCATTTATTCATCATCAGGAACAGGCTCAGTGCCAGTCTCTGCTGGTCACCAACCCAATAACTGTTCCCAATCTTCTGTACAGCTCTTGATGTTTTCAGGTTTTTATTTCCCCAGATTCCCCTGCAGCTAGAATTGACCCAAATCCAGACAATGAGATATTAGAGAACAGTATTAGTGAGTTCTGGCAAAGATTGTTCTCCCTAATAAAAGGAGAGAAATATGGAGAGGAATCTCTGACCACCCTCCCTCCTTTTCTGTTTTGGATGTTCTTTTTTTTTTTTTAATAATTAATAGACAATTTTTAAAGTACAGTTTTAGATTTATAGAAAAATTGAGCACATAGTACAAAGAATTAGTTCCATGTACCCCCAACCTTGGCATACGGTTTGCCTTATTATTAATAACTTGTATTAACTGGTACGTTTGTTACAATGGGTGAGCCAATGGTGATAGATTATTATTAACAGAAGTCCACGGTTTACATTAGGGGTCACTCATGGTGTTGTGCATTCTATGGGTTTTGACAAAAGCATAGTGTCCTGTATCCACCAGTGCAGTTTCATACAGAGTGTTTCACTGCCCTGAAAGCCCCTGGGCCCCACCCAGTCATAACCCCTAACAACCATGCATCTTTTCACTGTCTTCATGGTTTTGGTTTTTCAAAATGTCATATAGTTGGAATTGCACAGTATGTCGTCTTTACAGAATGGCTTTTTTAGCTTAGCAATATGCATTTAAGCTCCTCCCTGTCTTTTCTTGGTTTGATAGCTCAGTTCTTTTCATCACTGAATAATATCCTATTATCTGGATATCCCACTTGTTTGTACCACTTGTTTATCCATTTGTCTATTGAAGGACATCTTGATTGCTTCCAGTCTTAGGCAATAATGAATAAAGCTGCTATAAACATTCGTGTGTGTTTTTTCTTTCCTTCTTCTTCTTCTCCCCAAGGCCCCCAGCACTTAGTTGTATATTCTAGTTGTAGGTCCTTCTGGTTGTGCTGTGTGGGATGCTGCCTCAGCATGACTTGATGAGTGATGCCATGCCCGCTCCCAGGATCCAAACCAGCGAAACCCCAGGGCACCAAGGTGGAACACATGAACTTAACCACTCTGCCACAGGGCTGGCCCCTTCTGTGTGTTCTTGATGTTCTTTTTTTAAGGAGGTGATGCTTGGTGCAGTGGCAGCCATATTTCCACCATGAGGTGATAAATGTGAGGATGAAAGCAAAGATGCTGAGGATGCAGAGTGGAAGGAAAGGAGAAACTGGGACCATGATGATATGTTGAGCCAGTGAGTCAACCTCAGGACTCCTTGTTAAGTGAACACTGTGTCTCCATGAATTAAGCTACTATTAGTCAAATTTTCTGTGAGTTGCCACAGATGTTATCCTAAGCAATAAAAGGACTAATCCAAGCCATGATTTATCCACTTAGGGTATTTTAATGTCTGTAGCACATTTCAATTTATCTTCTTAGGTAGAAGGAAGACTTTAATATTGTGTAATTTTCAAATAAAATTTTCCTGATGTTTCTAAATAACATGAGTCACATTTAATATTCCACTGTAAATTTTTATAGGTAGTAGCATTAAATGTTAAATTGCAGTGACTAATAAGAGATTCATATTTCAGCTCACAGTAGTTCTCAAGAATGCTGGTTTTTAATGTGTCTGGATGTCCTTGTCTTTTCTGCCCTTTAAGCTCAACCTCTTTCTTCTCTGTCTCTTGAAAAGAGGGCGTTTATGTCACTCATCCTCAAAGTGGGAGGCAGCCAGTTAAGTCCCCTTGGAAGTGTCGGGACACACTGAGTTCATTGAAAGTAGCCATCCAGAAGGCTGAAGGAGAGAGCCCTCAGTATGAAGGGAGAAAAGCAGACTTGTGACTGCTACCTGATTGGCAATCTGATCTTAGATGCATCAATAAAACCTTGATCTCAACACTAATAGCCACTCTGCTCAGTCTAAATCTGCTAAGGCCACGGCTTTGTTAGCCTTTCTTTGCTGCCTCCAACCCATGTCCATTTCCTGGCTTGAAGCACCCAGTTTGTCCTGATACAGATGCCCCCAAACCCCCACTGTCAATGGTCACCCTCTGGATCAACACACACCAAGCCATCCTTTCTTCCACCCACCGCGCTTTCAGGCACTTAAAGACCCTTGTAGTCCTTAAATGTGCTCTTCCTAAGGTTAAATGTCCCTCGTCTCTTGGATTGCTCTTCTAAAGACATCATTCCCAGACCCTTTACTCTCTGGTTTCTTCCACTTTGGGTCAACTATTTCTGTCAATAGCCTTCATTTACTGTGGTTCCCGCAACTCAGCGAAGTAGTGTCTCAGGCTGGGTTCTCCCAGAAGCAGAGCCTCGGAGGAAGACTGGAATGCAGGTGCATATTTGGGAGGTGATTCCAGCAAACACAAATGGGGAGTGGAGATGCGAGACAGGGACAGGAAAGAAGCTAATACGGGCTGTGTGAATGAGCATGCTACTGCTATGGGCTGCTGGGCGTTGATCTTGCTTTGGACCTCGGGGACACTAGGTAGAACTTACTCTAAGAGCAGCCCCCGACCCCCGTGGAGAAGAAACTGGGCTATCTTCCCACCTTCCATCCAGGATTAGTATCCTAGATATGACTTGAGAAGCACAAATGATCATAAACACTCACTGCCTTTGTTAATATACCAGGATTCTTTAGTTTGCTTTCTAAACAGCTGAATCATTTCCTTGAAACCTTTTAAATTTGTTACCAATTGAAACCCATGGATTTACTCACAGATAGCTAAGTCTCTGCCAACTTGCGTGTGAACAATTTGCTGTGTGGCGAGTGGAGGACATCCAACTGCAGCGCCCTGGGTGTAGTGTCTCTCTCCCCGATTCAGTTGGCGTGGATGCAGGATGCTAACCTGTGAAGCTCGATCTGCTGCTGGTGTTGCCCTGCTGGCAGACTGTCTGTTTCTTCACTTTCCTCAGGGATGAGGCAGGCCTTTCCTGTCCTAACATCTTTTTTTGTCCCACAACCCCTTTGTCAGCTCTCAGGTCCCAGTCCTGCCAGGGTCGAATAGTTGATAGCACGTTATTCCCCGATGAAGCTTTGCACGTTAAAAAATGAAGTTACACAGCTGTCACAGACGAAACCCAGGAAAACCAGTCAGCTATTTCGCCTTTTAGTTAAAGAACTCGAGGGACTGGCTTTTCTCTATGAATGCGTATGACTCAATCTAGATTTTCCATGGGAAGTAATTAAATTAGTATGTGGCAAGTTTGTAATTTTACTTACCCTGTATTTAGATGTGCACAGAAAATTTAACTTCTTTATTTTCTCTAATGTGTCTGATTTTTCTTGGAATTCCCTCATCATGCTGGGAACAAGAGGAAAATTACCTTGAAGTTTGCCAGTATTTGGTACCATAGCGGCTTCCAATTTAAGTAGCCACTCAGATGACTCAGTCTCTTCTGAGAAAACACTTAGTATTTCATGTATTTTTCCCCTTCGCCCCAATTCTCCAATCTCTGATTGATCTCTCTGGTGTGAGGAGAGCTGTGTGGAGCTGAGGCGCGGGACGTGGCAGTGCAGCCCTCTCTCGAGACTGGAGACCACTGACGTGTGCTTGCAGCTCCTCTGGAATCGACGGTCTGGACTGCCAGCTTCTAGCTGGAAATACTCTGCACACTGCAGCTTCTTCTTCTTGACTCTAGGCCTCTGTTGGCCCACCAGCCTTTCCACCATCTCCACGTGCCCTCAGTGGAGCACATGGAACCTCAGAATTTTCTGATTTGTCCCAGCAGCACGGAGCAACAGGAGTAGAGCAGTAGGCTTCTCTCTCCAGCCACCTCCCTCCAGAGAGGCTGCCCTCGTACCCGACACTGTGCTGAACTTACAGACTGTGGTGATTTTCACAGCCGCATCTCCAGGCTACGGCCAGGGTCTCCTGACATTCTTGTGTTTGCCCATGCCTGTCTAGATGTTTATGTTGTTTCTCTTTTTTGAGGTTCTATTACAAGAAGTGGAAAGCCTGAGTACACACATCTGTCTCTCTTCAGTTAGTGCTCACCAAATATTCCATTCCACTCTCTTGTGGTTTATTTGGACCAAGTGACCTTTGGACCAATTACTACCTCCAGGTTGATACGGCTAGGAGTAGGTGTGCCTCCACCGTCCGTCCCTCCTCATGCTGTGACAACTCACCAGAACCCACAGAACTAAGGATGGCAGAGCTCCAGGTTGGAGGCGGAATGCCTATCCCCTATCAGTCTTCAAAAGAACAAGAAACAAACCTTTGTTGTGATGAGCCCCTGACATGCTGGAGCTGGCTACTGCTATAGACAGGAAATCACCTTGCATAACGCCCCCTTTCCCAGGCTGCAGAAGCAGGAAGGGATAGATTTCCCACTTGCTCTTCCTGTCAGAAAAGGACATTTCCTCCTTCGTATCCTCTTTCCTGGGGGGTGAGGTGCACCAAGCGTCATGGCTGAGGCTTCATGGTGTAAGACTGAGCCTTACTGGGCCGGGTTGGTCAAATTTTGAGCTAAGATTTATCCGCATTACACGTTTCACATGTTATCATGCATGTTTCATCGCATATGTTTTCTTGTGGCTTGTCGAGCAGACACAAGGAGCTCTTCAGGTTGTGAATGCGAGAAGTCTGAGTGTCGACAAAATCATCAGTGAGCCAAAAGGTGGTCACATCAAGTGCAAGAACACGCATGAGATTTGTAATGGGTTGAATTGTGTCCTTCAAAAGATGTTGAAGTCCTGACCCCCAGTACCTGTGAATGTGACCTGATTTGGAAATAAGCTCTCTGCAGATGATCAGGTTAATGAAGATGAGCCCATTAGGACAGGCCCTAATCCAGTCTGACTGGTGTCCTTATAAAAAAGGGGAATCTTTTTGATAAGTCACAGAGACAGACACGCACAGAAGGCAGTCGATGTGAAGGCAGGGAGAGCACCAGCTACAAGCCAAGGAACGCCTGAGGCTACCGGAAGCTGGGAGGGAGATTCCCCTCGGAGCCCCCAGAAGGACCCAAGCCTGCTGGCACCTCAATCTAGGACCTCTGGCCTCCAGAACTTGGGGCAATAAATTTTTGTTGTTTAAGCCCCCAGCTTGTGGCATTTTGTTACAGCAGCCCTAGGAAACTAGTACAGGATAAAACACACCAATTTCAGGATGGTGTTCACCACAGGGAGGCTGGGAGGAAAGGGTTGGGTGGGAGGGAGGGGCTGCAGCTATATTTGTAATGTTTCCTCTCTTTAAAAAAAAGAGAGGTCTGCACAAATATGGGAAACTGTTAAATGTATTAGGTCTGGGTAATGGGTGGTGCGTACATGGATGTCATGTTGTTCAGTGTATTTTTCTCTTTGTTTGGAATACAGCAAAAGCCCATGATAATGGGGACATCAATTGTTGGCTACGATTTCCCATCCTGCGCAGCAGGCTCAGCCCAGCCGCTTCACTAACGTCGCCTTGCATGACCCCGCCTTTTACACATTTGCATTTTCTGGACCCTCCGCACATAGGATAATTCACAATTTCACATTCATAATCCCCACTGTAATTCATAATTTAAAAAATGTGATTACACCTTTCAATAGAAAAATCAGCAACAGCAGCAGTAAATACAAGCAGCTATCTAAGGCTATGCGGGAGGATGGCAGCCAAGAACCAGTGCACTTTGGTCACCACTGAGCACTTTAACTCTGGTGGAGATGGCAGAAAGACTGGAAGCTTCTTAGGGCCCAGAGAGAGCAGTGGACAGTGCACTAGATTGCCCTGAAGGATGGACCGTTTTCCCAGGCTTGATGAAGAGTCGGGGCTCAGGCCGGTCACCACCTGTAGCATCCTCTGTTAATTCGGAACCCAGAACTGTGTCCTAACCATTGCATTTTTGAAAACAGCTTCATGAGGGCAGCAAACTGTACTTAATACTTGTTGGAAGTTTTCTTTTTTTTTTTAATTTAAAAAACACATATCATGCATGACAGGGATGCATTTTATAAGTGTTTTGACCTTGGGGGAGAAAACCTCTCTGACCTCAGTTTCTCCATCTGTAAACTGAGAATAATGTTACCAGTTTGGAGGTACTTTGTCCTTCTGTTGACTAGAGTTGCAACAGACCTGTGTTATAGATGGGAATTATATATTAAAATCACCACCCCAATATCAAATCGTTATGCTGTACACCCAAAACTAGTACAATGCTATATGTCTATGTCTCAAAAAAAAAAAAAATCACCACCACTTTTTTGTTTGTTTGTTTTTGAAGAGAAAACTAAGTTCAGAGAGCTTAAGCATGTTGCTTTCGGTCACACAGATATCAAGTAGAAGAGCCAGGACCAGACCTCAGGTCACCCCACAGACAATCCACCTATCACTGGAAAAGAATGAAAAAGTCGACACTTTTATAAAATCTTTACCATAGCCTTGTAACATGATTTCAGAGACGACTTGGTATATAATTTGGGAGATGGTTTACATCCATTTCCAACCGGCCCCCTGTAGGCAATGTATTCTTCTTCAACTCTTCTGCCAAGTGGTTAATGTCACGTAATGAAATACACACAGTGGAGACTAGCAACGACTCCTTTCATAACACACGACCATGTAACGCAATGGAAAGAATCACTCCTCTATTGTGTACACTTTGAGTGTTGCTTAAGTCATGCCTCTGACTCCAGACTTAGGAGCTGCACACATTCAGAATCCCTGCCTTGCTTTCTTAACTTTGAATAAGTCTTGGTGATAAGTTCCATCCCTTCCTCCCAGAATGAGTGGAATTCTGGCCCGCCTTGACGAGAGCCGTGAGCTGTTACTACCATGAGGCCAACTTTTACAGATCCGAACAGCCTTTAACAAATGTCCAGATGTTCAGATAAAAAAGACGAAAACCCCACTTCAACAGGCATAGTTGAAGGCCACATAAATAGTGATAAAGCTGCTAAACCTATTTGCGTTTCACACCCAATAATTTCAGACTCCATCTCTGAAACCTCTGCCTTGAATTAGGACGTGCGACTGTTCAGCCCAGCCGCGTCCTAACCGACCGCCACTGGTGTGAACAGAGAAAAAATACAGCTAACACATTGTCTCTGGACAGAGATGAACACAGCCATCTGCGTGTGTTGGTCTTCCTCTTCTCTTTGCATTCACTGAGCTCTCAAGTCCTCTTGGCGGTGCTCTGTTCTGTGCACGTTGCTGCTGACCTGGTGGGCGGCGGGTGGGGGACTGAGTCTGCGAGCCTCGAATGTCAGACCTCACATTCTCAGAACATAATTTGCAAAGTTTCCCGAAGGAATGTGGTTCAGGGTGCCCTTTGCTTCTAGGCATGAGCTCACTGTCTTGCAGGAGCAGTAAATTATTTTGTGCTGCAGAGGAATCGTATGAGTTTTGAATGGTAGGCTCATAAAGTCATGATTTATAATTAAATTAGACCTCAGGAAAATGTCCCGAGTTATATCTATTTGGCTTTCTCTGGCTTTTTTGAAGGTCCCACAAACAGACTGAATGGAAATTTCACTTAAGAAATTGTTGTCATAAAATTTTATGGGACCATCTCAGTGGTTAGGGGACTGTTAAACGTCCCTGCAGGGGGAAAAACAAACACAATTAGACACAGACTGGCTGCTCTGTTTGGAGGGTGAAACCCAAAGTCACCGTGGAAATACCACGTCCAGAGAGACACAGTGTGCAGCCTCGGCTGGGTTTTCTGATGCAAGATTACGGTAAAAGTTCTGTCAGCTTCTAACTTTCTATTTTCTTTTCTTTTCTCCTCTTTTTCCTGACTTCCTCTTTTTTAATAGACTTTATTTTTTAGAGCATTTTTAGGTTCGCAGAAATATTGAGCAAAAAGTACAGAGAGTTCCTATATACCTCTGCCACCACCTCCTCAAGCACAGCCTCCCCCACGATCCACATCCTCCATCAGAGTGGTACATTTGTTACAGTCGATGAACCTACGTTGACGCATCACCATCACCGGAAGTCCATAGCTGACATTAGGGCTCACTCTTGGTGGTGTACATTCCATGGGTTTAGACAGATGTATACTGACAGGTATTCACCACTATAGTATCATGCAGAGTAGTTTCACTGCCCTAAACGTCCTCTGTGCTCCACCTGTCCACCCCTTTTCCCTCCTTAACCCCTGGCCATCACTGATCTTCTTACTGTCTCCATAGTTTCGCCTTTTCCCAAAAGTCCGACAGATGGAATCCTATGGTGTGTGGCCTTTTGGGACTGGCTGCTTTCCCTTAGTGCTATGCATTTAAGGTTCCTCCAGGTCTTTTCATGGCTTGATAGCTCATATCTTTCTACTGCTGAGTAATATTACGCTGTCTGGATGTAAGACATTTTATTTATCTATTCACCTACTGAAGAACATCTTGCTTGTTTCCAAATTTTGGCAATTATGAATAAAGCTGCTGTAAACATCTGTGTGCAGGTTTTCGTGTGGATGTAAATTTTCACCTCCTTTGGGTAAATGACAAGGAGGGTGATTGCTGGATCGTATGGTAAGAGCATGTTTAGTTTTGTTAGAAATCGCCAAACTGCCTTCCAAAGTGGCTGTACCATCTTGCATTCCTATCAGCAATGAGTGAGAATTCCTGTTGGTCCACATCCTCACCAGCACTTGGTGTTGTCAGTGCTCTGGATTTTGGCCATTCTAATGGATGTGTAATGGTATCGTATTGTTGTTTTAATTTCCATTTCCCTGTTGACATATGATGTGGAGCATCCTTTCAAATGCTTATTTGCCATCTATATAACTTCTGAGGTGAGGTGTCTGTTAAAATCTTTGGCCCATTTTAAAACTGGGTTATTTGTTTCCTTATTGTTGAATTTTAAGTGTTTTTTAAATATGTTTTGAATAACAGTTCTTTATCACATGTGTCTTTTGCAACTATTTTCTCCTATTCTATGGCTTGTTTGTTCACTCCCTTGACAGTATCTTTCACAAAGCAGAAATTTTACATTTTAATTAGGTCCAACTTATCAATTCTTTCTCTCCTAGATCGTGCCTTTGGTGTTGAATCTAAGAAGTTGTCGCCAAACCCAGGGTCATCTAGATTTACTTCTGTGCTATCTTTTAGGAGTTTTATAGTTTTGATTTTACATGTAGATCTGTGATCGATTTTGAGGTAGTCTTTGTGAAGGCAGTAGGATCTGTTTCTAGATGCGTTTTGCAGGTAGACGTATAGTTGTTCCAGCACCGTTTGTTGAAAAGACTATCTTTCCTCCATTGTACTGCCTTGCTCCTTTGTCAAAGGTCACTTTCCTATATTTATGGGCGCTGATTATCTGGGCCCTCTATTCTGTTCCATTGGTCTTTCTGTCTATCTTTCGCTAGTATCACACTGTCTTGATCATTGTAACGTTATATTAAGTCTTGAAGTCAAGTAGTATCAGTCCTCCAGCTTTGTTCTTCTACTTTAATATTGTGTTGGCTATTCTGGGTCTTTTGCCTCTCTACATAAATTTTAGAATCAATTTGTCATTGTCTATAAAATAACTTGCTGGGTGTTGGATTGAGATTGTATTGAATCTACAGATCAAGATGGGAAGAAGTGACGTCTTGACAATATTGAGTCTTCCTATCCATGAACATGGAATATGTCTCCATTCATTCACTTCTTTGATTTCTTTCATCACAGTTTTGTAGTTTTCCTCATACACACCTTGAACATATTTTGTTTGATTTATATCTAAGTATTTTATTTTGGGGAGGTGCTAAGGTAAATTGCATTGTGTTTTAAATTTCAAATTCCACTTGTTCATTACCAATATATAGGAAAGCAATTGATTTTTATATATTAAACTTGTATCCTGCAGTGTTGCTATAATCACTTATTAGGTTCTGGAGGTTTATTTGTTGACTCTTTTGGGTTTTCTACAGAGACAATCATGTCGTCTGTGAATATAAAGAGTTTTATTTCTTTCTTCCCAATCTGTATGCTTTTATTTCTTTTCCATATCTGATTGAATTAGCTAGAGCATCCAGTACAATGTTGAAAAGGAGTGGGGAGAGGGGACATCCTTGCCTTGTTCCTGATCTAAGTGGGAAAGCTTCCAGTTTCTCAACCTTAAGTATGATGTTAGCTGTAGGTTTTTTGTAGATATTCTTTTTCAAGATGAGGAAGTCTCCTTTGATTCCTAGCTTACCGAGAGTTTTTATCACGAACGTGTGTTGGATTTTGTCAAATGCTTTTTCTGCATCTATTGATATGATCACATAATTTTTCTTCTTTAGCCTATTGATGTGATGGATTGCATTGATTTCTGAATCTTGAGCCAGTCTTGAATACCTGGGATAAATCCCACTTGGTTTTACATGTTGTTGGATTTGATTAGCTAATATTTTATCGAGGATTTTTGCATCTATGTTCATGAGAGATATTTATCTGTAGCTTTCTTTTCTTGTAATGTCTTTCTCTGGTTTTGTTATGACGGTAATACTGGCCTCCTAGAATGAATTAGGAAGTATTCCTTCTGCTTCTATCTTCCAGAAAGGATTGTAGAGAATTGGTGTAATTTCTTCTGTAATACTTCCTCTTTTTAAAAAATATGGGGTCTTTTTTTTTCGCTTATTTCCCCATTTTAAAATTGTTTTTTATTTTTAATTGTGGCAATATATACATAACATAAAATGTACTATCTTAACCTTTTTTAGGTGTACAGTTCAGAAGTGTTAAGTATAGTCAAATTGTTGTGCAACCAATCCCCGTAACTCTTTTTGTCTTGTAAAACTGAAACTCTGTATCCATTAAACAAATCCCCATTTCTCTCTCTCTCCCAGCCCTTAGGCAACAACCACTCTACTTTCTGTCTCTATAAATTTGACTACTCTAGATACCCCGTGGATAAGTGGGATCACACAGTCTTAGTCATTTTGTGTCTAGTTTATTTCACTTAGCATAATGTCCTCAAGGTTCATCCATGTTGTTGCATATTGCAGAATTTCCTTCTTTTTTAAGCTGAAGTGTATTCTATTGTATGTATATGCCACGTTTTCTTTCTTCATTCATCTGTCGATAGACTTTTACGTTGTTTCCAGTCTTGGCTATTATGAATACTGCTGCAGTGAACATGGGAGTGCTAATGTCTCTTTCAGATCCCGACTTCAATTCTTTTGAAAGAATTGAATTCTGGATAAATACCCAGAAGCAAGATTGCTGGATCATCTGGTAGTTCTACTTCTAATGTTTTGAGGAATATTCTTATCGTTTTTCACAGTGGTTTCACTATTTTACCTTCCCACCAACAGTGTACAGGGGTTCCAATTTCTCCACATCCTCACCAACACTTGTAGTCTTTTGTTTTTTTGATAATACTTATCCTGCTGGGTGTGAGGTGATATTTCATTGTGGTTTTGATTTATTTTTTTGATAATACTTATCCTGCTGGGTGTGAGGTGATATTTCACTGTGGTTTTGATTTACATTCCTCTGGGTATAAGTGACATTGAGCATTTTTTGATATACTTGTTGGCCATTTCTATGTCTTCTTTGGAGAAATTTCTGTTCAAGTACTTTGTCCATTTTTTTAAAATTCAGTTGTTTGTTTCTTTTTCTGTTATTGAGTTGGAAGAGTGCCTTGTATATTTGAAGATTAACTTCTTATCGGATAAATGGTTTGAAAATGTTTTCTCCTATTCTGTAAGTTGCCTTTTCACTCCATGGTTTGTTTTTTTCTTTTGCTTTGCAAGAGCTTTTTAGTTTGATGTAGTCCCAGTATTTTATTTCTGTTTTTGTGGCCCGTGCTTTTAGTGTCACCATCTTCTTATTTTTCCCACTATCATCAAGAAAAAATATCAAAGCTAAATGTATAATACTTAGGATACTTTTTGCTGGAAACAGCAGAAATTATCAAACTGCTTAAGCAATAAGGAAACTTAGTTTATCACATAACAGTATGTCCAGAGAGTGAGTGGACATTGGTTGATGCCAAACTTAAAATATCCTGAGAGGCCAACAGTCTGGCATCCTTGGTGATGGCTTCCTCCCCAGGCTGGGAACAAGATGGCTGGGAAAGTTCTAGGCATCATATCTAGACATGCAAAGACCAAAGAAGAAAGTTCTTATCTTCTGTCTCCTTGGAAGTGGGGAAGCACTTCCCAGGCAAATTCTAGCTGGCTTTTGATCCTTTCTCATCAGCCACAATTGAGTCAAATGCCCATTCTGGAATATATACCTGAAAAAGTGGAACAGAGAAGCCAGGGTTAGCCAAACATACTGATGTTAGGGAGTCAAGCTCGATGATGACTATATGAATATATAATGTGGATGCAAATACTTTGTAAGCTGAAAATGTTATACAAATAACTTACAATTGTCTGCTGGAATAGATAGCATACTCACTTCTTTTTTTATAACGAAAAAATCCTTTTATTGGAGCTAAAGTAATTTTATGGAGGAATGAGATGGAAACCATGAGATGGAAACCTCATAGGTAGTGGTGTGTATAGGGAGGAGTAGGGGTGGGTGAGAAGGGGCAGGAAAACATTCCAGGAAGAGGAATCTGCACAAGTAAGGCCAGAGAGTTAGGAAGGATAGGATGTACCCTGGGGGAGATGGCCGAGTTGTGACTGGGTAAAGACATGGCAAGAGGAGAATTTGGAAGAGTGAATGTGGATAGACTGTAGAGGGCTTTGAGAGTCTGGTCCAAAGGATTGGCCTCTCTAATGAGTTTATATGTAAAAGAAATGTGCACAAAGATGTAAGGAGAAACGAGGAAGCAAGCAAGGCCTGGTAAAGGGTGGTACTTCCCTGAGAGACATTCTTATGCATGATAAAATCCAAAAAGCCAAGCCCCACTCTCCATCTACCCAGATTACTGTGCTAGGTGCTCTCGCCGTAGAAGTCTCGAAGCCCCCACTGCTGATGGTGATCAAGGAGAAGAAGATGCAACCTATCTGCTCCCCTGCACCCTTTTCTTTCTTTTTGTTCCTTTCTTCTCCTGGATCCTTCTTTTGTCTTTTCTTTACCTAGGGGTGCCCTTTGTTTCTACAGCACTCTGTACACGGGAAGCAAACAATGATCGCTTGTGGAACAAAATTGAAGTCTTTATTTATTCTTTTTTTTATATAGGCAAATATTCTCTTCTCTATCTAGCCTTAAGAAGTCACTCTCTTCTCTGCCTAACCTTAAGAAGGCACCAAGGAAAATTCATTCATCCAGTTACGGGTTCTCAGGGACAGAGACGATTCTCTTCCTTGCGCCCAGCCCCACGGCTGTTTGATGGAAAGAGTCTCTGAATTATCAATCCTATTGGAGCAGAGGACTTTCAATTTGGATCCAGGGGCCCTGGGACACCCAAGGATGGGCTTCAAGGCCCACATGAACGCTCTGACATCATATGCGTTTGGTGTGGCAAGTGCATTTTTCTCAGAACTTGGCCAAATACATATTTAAAAAAGTTCTCTGTGATAGTAACCCAACAACAAAGGTTAAGAGGCCCTTGCATGACTCAGTCTGAAAGAAGACTCAGTGGTGATTATTCACAACTTTCCACGTAGGCCACTTAGATCAGCTCAGCAGAGAGCAGGGAAAGGAAGGCAAGGATGAGAAGTGGGGCATTGAATGATATTCTCACCAGGTTTGTTATTCTCCTTCCCTCCCACCCCCTGCAAGACATAGTCTCCACCCTTCTCTGTGCCCCAGGAGCCTGAGCCCTGGGCAGTCTCACCTGGGCTGGGTTGTAGGCTGGCACCTGGCTGGGTTTGGCCCGCAGGAGGCAAGGGAGACAGGAGGACAAGAGGAGAGCAAGGCCAATGAATTCCTTTTCCGCCCACCCCCTGCTTTGTGTTCAGGCTCAGGAAGTGACTGATGGCGTCTCTCCCTAATCGTGGCTCCACTGGGGCGGCCCTTCCTCCATGGCTCCAGCTCTCTCAGTCCCAGCTCATCCAACCTGTTGCCTCTTCAGCCTTAGGGGGGTAATGGCTTCCACTGTTGCTAGCCTCTGGGTGCCTCGATGCCCCTTACTGGTTCCCTTCACCCTGCTCACACCTCTGAAGGGAGTCCTTCATTAGACTCTCTTCATCGGAACCACTGGGGGTGAATGTTTCCTTCAGGAAGGACCCTGAAGGATTCCCTCACTAACTCATGAATGGTGACATTTTGTTACAAGATGGGTAACAAAATGACATAACAATACGAAACCCCTGTTCCTGAATCTATAAATCAGCTCTCAATGACACAGCATGGAGTTGTAACGTCCCTAGACGACAGCTGAGGTCCTTCCGTGCTGCAATCGTCGTGTTGTCTCAGGACCGTCCACACTCAAGTCAGAGGCCTCTTCCCTCAGAGTAAAGGCAGACACAACCCAGGACACAGAAGGCAGCTCAGCTTCTGAATATTTGTAAAAATTAGAAATAGAGACACGGTCTTGGAAGCTGGTGCTTTCTGTGGCAAGAGCTGGGCTTTTTAAGGGAGTGCTTCTTGAGCCCAGAAGACTCAGGATCTGGTAGACCTGCAGGATCGAGTTTCTTCCATACATTGCAATGCATGATGACGTAAGAGAACTTTTCCAAACACAAAGCAGATACAGGGTGGCAGTAGGCAGCAGGAGAGAGACTACAGAAGGTATAATCTGCAGTAAGTGCCCTGAAAGGGAACCATGTATGAACCCTTCTGCTGAATAAGCCCCAGAGGAAAACCGAGAATCCTGAGAGAATTTTAAGGAGCCACAGAGCAAAAGCAGCCTATTCTTTGCATTTCAGGTAGAATCCAAGAAAGCCAGGAACCTTCTCATGGGTTCCTCTTCTCTGAGCTTATGAGTGGAGCCTCATGAAACAGGAAGGGTGATGTGGCGTGGCTTCTTTAGGAAGAGGGCATCCAGTGTGAATTCCCTCCCCTCAGTCTCCCATGACCTCAGAGTGATGCGGGAGGGGATGTGAGAGACTCCTGCACCTCCTGGAGGTGGGAGAAGAGGGCAGGTTGGGAGGCCTGGAGAGACCTCACTGGTGGGATGAGGTATTGCACAGTGGACTTGCTACCAGAGAGAGGTGTAGACACTCAGCGGCGGGTGCGGTGGGGCAGGGGCCACTCCCACAGCACAGATGGGAGGCGCCACAGCAGCATGGCATTCCCAGATAGACTCTGACAGATGATGGCTCTGACAGATGATGGCAGCGTGACAACCCCCCCCGCCCCCCACCCCCCACCCCCGACACCTGACACCAGCTCAGTGACAGTGAGAAGGAGGAGGCAGTGAAGAGGGGGTGGAGGAGTCCTGGCAGGACTGGGTATTATCCAAAAGAGATCAGGCACAATCTAGAAGTGACTGAGTTTGTCCTGAAGTGGAAAGTTCCCATTTTTTACCATCATCTGAATGAGGGTTTGATAGCTGTGTTAAGTTCAATTATAGAGAAATTAAGAGAGTTACTGCATTTATTTTTCTGCACAAGTTTATGACTGTGACATTTATACTCCCTACAAAGGGTCCTCCATCTCTAGATGTGAAATTGGTACAGTGAGTGCTTCTCCTTCCTTTTCCTCTGGGCCAACTGGATCCTGGGCTCCTGAATAGGTCAATCAAGAAGGGGTCCTCGGGGATAGAAACGCTTAATACTGTAGCTTGTGTGTGAGAGTGTGTGGTGTGTGTTCTTGTGTGCGCATGCATACAGGTGTCCACCATAGTGTCTTCAGTTTCATGTCAACTAGTATTTTACATATGAATAAATTTTATTTCATTTTATCTCACCTTCCCTTGATGTGAATTATCAAAATCTGATGGATTATTTAAAGACAGGAATTTATAAGTGCTGACAAAATAAGATTTCTTTCCTAATTAGCATTTTTTTGGCTACTTTAAACAAAATAACATATTTTGAAAATGGTGATAACAGTAGCCTTTTACTCCATGTTGTCAGATTCTATTTGAAATAGTTCATGTACTTCTCAGGCCACAGTGCAAGAGGGGCGTGGCCCAGCTGAACGTCTTCCAGGGGAGGGAAAGACAGAAGTTGGTGAAGATTATTGGGGCTTGAGACCGTGCACTATAAGGAAATGTTGAGACTACCTGTTACAGAAGGCATAGCCTACAGAAAGGAAGATTCAGAAAGATCCTAAAGGCGGTTTTCAAGTTTCTGAAGGGGAGTGGAAAACAGATTAGACTTTGATATGCCCAAATTGTACAAGTAAACCCAAAGTTCGGAGATGAATCAGACAGTCTCTGGTGAAGTGTGTCCTTCGGGAGATGAGGAGTGAGCAGAACCTCATCCTGGGATGTTGTTGGGGGCATCTAGCCTTGACTGGGGGTCCTGTGGTTCCTTTCATCACTGCCATTCTGTGATTTGATGAAATTCCTGTGCTGTGTAAACTCAAACAGGACCATGACCATTTTTTTCCTCCTTTTACATTTTTTCCTGGCCTGTTAACAAAGATTTAATGACCTACTAATGCTCGAGGCACTCTTGAAAAACCACTGTCGGATTAGCACTTGGTTTTTAAAAATTTAATCTCTTTCTTTGGTTTGTTGCCTTTCTCCCCAAGCAGGATGCGGGGCTGCATTTCTCTCCCCACCTCTGTTTGGGGAACCGGGCGAGATAAGATTTGCCTGGTGCTGAGTCCCAACTGAAACATTAACTCAGGTGAAGGTTGTGGACTTTGGACTCAGAATTGAGCTTGTGCCTTGGGCACCAAGCAGCTGCGTTCTCCCGCCCACCCTCACCGGCTTTGTTCCTGGTGAGACTGGGGGCGCAGCAAACTACCGCGAGCTGTGGCTTCCAAGGTTTCCCTTCCTGTCTGCTTAAATGTCAAGAAAGGCCTCAGTCAAAACAACCAGGAGGGGAAAATTTAGAGGGAGTTTGTGGTTCTCATTTGCTACGACAAATTAGTCCTAAATCCGCTCATCAACATGGGCACATTTCAGTGGTTCCTAACTGGAAAAAAAAAAGTACAATTCTTATCTGGGTTTATGCAGTGGTATTTACCACATGATTTCTAGTTTTTGTAACTTCTGCAAAGACGGAAGCTGTAGCCCGGAACATCCTCCCCATCTTTTCCAAACGTCTAAATCCCGTTCATGCTAAACCCCACTGAGGAGCTTCCCTCAACCCCCCAGTCAGAGGAAACCTCATCTTTCTCAGAATTTCCACAACGTGTTGCTTTATGTCTGTTTACCATAAATTTCATTATGCATTGCTATTTCCATCATTGTCTTCTCCACAAGATTGCAAATTTCTCAATGGCGTTTTCCTCTTTATATTCCTCCCAGGGTACTTGGTGTGATGCTGTTAATTGGCAGGTGGTGGGTTGTTTGTGGAGGGAACAGATTAAAGAATCTATCATAACTTTTCACTCACCACATTCTTCTCCCTGTCGGAGTGAAGCAAATTGTGGAAGAGCCCTCAGAGCAGGAGAAAACTCTAAAGAGAGTAAACGCGTTAGATACCTGACGCGTCAGAACGATTTTCGCTTAAGTGAGTTTGAGTGTGATGAACTTTGTTGTCAGACAGTCTTTGCTCCAGAAAGGTTTTTTTTTCCTCTAAAAGAGCCAATGTCTGCTTTAAAATCAAAATTGAAGGATTGAAAGAAGTTCAGGACTGAATCTCTGAATTTATACTACAAGCTCCTGTCTTGTCTCTTCCTCAGCCCCGGATGCACTTGTCCTCCTTCCAGGCAATTATGAGTTTTCTGTAAATATTTGATGATTTTCTGAAAAATAAAGGAAGGTAAAAATTCATTTTAATGCACATTTTGCTTCATATCATGCTGAAATGTCGATGACTAAAATTTTACTTTCTAACCATTAGTATAGGTTCACCTCAGAGGACAAAAGACACGGAACCAAAAAATGATCAAACATTTTGGTTCCCTTTAACCAGTAGGTTAGAATTATGACAGAGGCAGTAACAAAAAAAAAAATAGTAAACCAACAAAAATGTGGTTGATTCCGTGGCCTTATATAGACAGAGCTAAGTAGAATTGTTCTAGTGAATAATGGATGTGGAGTGATGGCCATCTACTGTTTAAAAGGTTTCCAAACTAATGTTTAAAGGGAAATGAGTGGTTTATGCCAGAATCCAAATCATATAGTTCTCGGCCAATAGTATATACGAGTGTTGATCTTGGATTACTGATGGTAGTGTATTAACAAGAAGGCTGAAAGATTATATTATCTCTGTGGGTTACACAAATAGATCTACACAGCAAATCTTTTTTGTGTGTGTGGAATAATAAGAGTAATATTATATATGAATAGTGAGAAAGGCATTGTATTTGGAGTCTAGAGGCCTGGATCATTTTCTTGGCCCTGAAACCAACTGGTTCTCCTCTCTGGGAACCTCCAGCTTTGTCCATCTTTCTATTGGTATGCTTGCAACTGTATTATAGTTAATTGTACAAATATTTTTATTCCATTACCTCTTCTAGGTCGGAGGCTGTCTTGTTTATCTTTGAATTCCCTGTGCTTAGCAGAGTGTCTGGCAGTGTGGATGCCTGATACATATTCAGGGAATGCATTGAAGTGAAGGGGGTGGATAAGATCGTTAATTTCTGCTTCAAAGGTTCTGAGATTCTCAAGATCAGAGAAATTCAACACACATACAGTTTAAATTATGGGTTCAAAGATTTTTCAGCAGGAAACCACAGAGGGCATTTAGGCCAATTTTTTGCCCCTGGGTGAAGAGTGTAGCAATTCAGTCTATAAGCTTTACAGATGCAATGAAAACCATCAGACAGGAACTCCTGTAGGTTGCTGGTATGAAAAGTCTACCCTCAGCCCTTCAGTACCCATCTCATCCTCTTTTCCCTCAGTGCCATAGGTGCTGGAACCTCTTCCGGTGGGTTCTACATCCCCGCTCCCTGCCTATCCTACTTTTTTTTGTACGTTAAGATTTTCTTTCTCAACTTGGGCTAGCCCAAGTGTTTTTGTTTTTGTTTTAAACGTTCTTAACATCTCTTCCACTTAAAAAACAGTTTTTTGGGTCCCATATCTCTATTCATCTCAGCCAAACTTCTTGAAAGTGTTGTCCATACTCACTATCTCCACTTCCCCTCCTTCCACTCTCTCTGCCTTCTTCCCTCCGCCATTTGTCTCCGTTATGTCATTATAGTAGCACTTGCTGAAACTTTAGGTGACTTGTTGCCAAAACTAACAGAATTCTGGTTGCTCTTTTCAGTCTCCTTTTCAGGGTCATCATCTTCAACAATGTCTCAACACAGGGAATTCCTTACAGCTCGACACGAAGTCCAATTCTCTTCTCGCTCCATGCTCTTGCTATAGGATCCCATGCCCCCATTTTCAACTGTTTCTTAAATGTATAGCTCCAGCTCGGATCCCTCATCGTTCAAGCCCTTTGGGCTGTCTCAAAAACATCAAGACAAACATGTCCCAAAACAACTCATTATATTTCTCTTTGCCAACAAAAATGTTGATCCTTTTTCAATATTTTCTATTGTTGTGAAGAGTCCTTACCAAACATCCAGTTATAAAATTTATATCAGCTCACTCCCATTTGAAGAACTTCACCAAATCTTATTTATTTTTATCCCTCTAATATCTCTAATTTGTTATATCTCTTCATCTCCACTGTCAACACTCTAGTCCAAGCTTCTATTATCTATTTCCTGGAATACTTATTGCCTTCTAAATGGTCATCCATGTGTTCTTTTGTCTTCTTCCAATCCAATCTAGAAAGTACAGCCAGATGGATCTTACCAAAACCATTATCTGCTTAATTATTCATCCTGCTTATAAATACTTCAATGGCTTCCCAGTGCTTTTAAAATGAAGACTAAAATGCTTAACAAGACTTCATAATTGTGCATGGTCCAGCCCCTACCTAACCGTCTGCTTTGTCTCTCATCATTCTCCTCTTCCTTTTTTGCATTCTCAACAGTTGACATTCCTTCTGTCCAGTACAGCTGCTCTCCTCTTTCCAGCTACAACATTTTATGAGGGTGTGCCAGCAATTGTTTAAAATCTGATTCTCTGTAAAAATAAAAAATCTCCCCCTCCTCCCCCAAAATCCCTGATTTTGTAGCATTTGCCCATGTCTATGGTGTAAAGATTCTCAACATGACATCAACTGGCTTGCAAAACTCCTCAAAATTCAGCAGTCTGCTCTTGTGAATCAGTATGAGCTGGGTCCTGCACGTGACTGCCGCTGCTCCCTCTGCCTGGACTCCCTATTCTTGTTGCTTTAAAAATGTCTCCTTAATTTTGAGAGCTCAGCCCAATCATCACTTCCTCAGGGAAGACCTCCTTGATTTCCCGGACTAGGTTCACTCCTCCTGCCAGATGTTCTCAGAGCCCATGCAGTGCCTCTTTACAGCATTTATCACATCGTACTTCACATTTACTGGACGCATCTGATTAATGCCTGTCTCCATGAGAAAACTTTTAAGCTTCAGTTGAGTAAGAAGAACATGTCTGCTTTTGGTCAACATTGAATCCCCAGGGCTCAACCCAGTATCTGGCATATAGTGAGCATGCAATAAATATTTGTTGAATGAATGGTTGAAAGGGACTTTTGGCGTAGAGAGCATCTCGGTTTACTGATGTCTATTTCTGCAGACATCTGGAATGGAAATGTTTGGAGAAGGGTCACTAATTTACTCACAGTGCACTCAGGTATGGTGCCTTACAAATCTACATCTAAAGCTGATTGGTTCTTCCTGAAGAACCTAAACAAGTTTGGTGGAGGAAAAAGCATAATTGAGTTGAATCTGGTTCCTTGAGTTTGACTGATAAATTATCCTTACTTCACTGCTTATTCCTTAGATAAATTATAGTTCCTCTGATTTCTCTCCCCTTCTCGCCTCCTCCCCTGGATGGAAAATCTGGGTGCACGGGGAAAGGGGTGTGGCTGATGGGGCCTCTTGACAATAGAGACAAGCACTGCACAGCCTGCCCTTTGGAAAGTCTGTTTTCACCTTTCATTATGCTATTTGGCTCTAGGAAACTTCCATGGTCCCATGGAGGGGGGCATAAATATAAAAATTTGTGGCTACCAGGCCTCTTGTTAGGCCATTCAAGACTCTTCCTACCTCAAACTTAGATCCATTAGACTTAGACTTAGAAGCCATTGAACACATTTTGAACTTTATCTCTCTATGCTTTTCCCATGACATTTCCCTCACATGCAGGGTTTCTATTCAAATCCTACTCCAAGCTCACCTCCCCCTCAAGCTTCCCTTCTGTAGTCCAGCTCAAGGGGACTTACGGAGCTGTGGCCAGCTTTGCCATTTATTCAACACTGAAGTCTGTGTAGATTGAATTCCCAGCTGTACCTCCAACGAGCTGAATGAGCTTGGGCAAGTGACTTCACCTCTCTGGGCTGGATTCCCTCCTCAAGATTGAGGATGAGTAGACGAGTAAGGCGGGGAGCAGATGTTCAGGTGGCTTCTAAGAGTCCTTTTAAGACCATGCATTTAAGATACATTTTGCAGCTCATAACCCAAAGGTCATGCACTTTTTAAAGCATTGAATTAGTTGGTCAACATTTAAAAATTGGGAGGTTTCACATAAATATCTAAATTTCTCACTTCTTTTAAAACAGATTTGCAAATATCAGGTTGGCACGTCCACATGGCAATAATAGGTTGGTGCTGTGTGGCTGCCCATTTGGGTGCATCCGGTGTTCTCCAGCGCCCCACAACTGAGGCACTTTTGTTAAGCTACTTGGCACCTAGATATGCTGAGTTTCTGGCTTTGGCTTTGGCTTTAGGTAGTTTCTGTGCCATTTCTTATACTAACCTATGAGTCTTGTATCGTTGTTTAATGATTCATGAATTAATGGCTTGTTTCCCCAGGCAACCTATAATTGCCTTGAGTCTAAGGCTCGTATCGTATATTAATGATGGCAGTTAACACTTTTGAGCTCTTTGTATATGTCAGGCACTGTAACGAGCACTTTACATGTATTAACTCATTTAATTGAACTTTTTTATTTCCCGTGGCACCTAGGAAAATGCCTTGCATGTAGCTACTGCCAAATGTACTTGTGGATTATTTCATGAACTATTTGCCTAGGAGTCAGGCTCCCTGTAATCAAACTGTGCTCAAATTCTACTTTGACTGTAACCATAGAACCTTGAGAAAATTCCTAAACTTTTTTTAACCCCCCCACGTACTAAATTCTATCTATTTATCAACTGTCTGTGTATCTATCTAATCTATCTGTCATCTGTCCCTATCCTTTTTCTAAGATGTGATTGTCATAAAATTAAATGCCCAGTTCAGTGAGTTTTGAAAAACATTTGGCAAACAGATACACCTATGTAACCTCCTTGACCAAGATGCAGGCACACCTCAGAGATATTGAGGGTTTGGTTCTAGGCTACTGCAATAAAGCGAATATTGCAACGAAGTAAGTCACATGAATTTTTTGGTTTCCCAGTGCATATAAAAGTTACATTTACACTATGCAGTAGTCTAGTAACTGCACAATGTTTTCTTTGTTTTCATGAGGAAGATTGGCCCTGAGCTAACATCTGTTTCCAATCTTCCTCTTTTTGCTTGAGGAAGATTGTCACTGAGCTAACATCTGTGCGTCTTCCTCTATTTTGTGTGAGATGCCACCACAACGTGGCTTGACAGGTGGTTCTAGGTCCATGCCCTGGATGTGAACCTGTGAACCTCTGGCCATGGAAGCAGAGTGCCGCAAACTTAACCACTATGCCACCACGCTGGCCCCTAAGTATGCAATATAATCTTAATGTAGTCTATTAAGTGTGTAAGGAAACCAATGTACATGCCTTAATTGAAAAATGCTTTATTGCTAAAAATTGCTAACCATCATCTGAGCCTTCAGTGAGTTGTAGCTTTTTTTGCTGGTGGAGGTTCTTACCTCCATGTTGACGGCTGCTGACTGATCAGGGTGCTGGCTGCTGAAGGTTGGGGCAGCTGTGGCAATTTCTTAAAATAACACAGCAGTTTGCCACATTGATTGACTCTTCTTTTCAAGAACAATTTCTCTATAGCATGAGATGCTGTTTGATGGTATTTTTTACCCACAGTAGAACTTCTTTCAAAATTGGGTCGATCCTCTCAAAGCCTGCTGCTGCTTTATCAACGAAGTTTATGTCATATTCTAAATCCTTTGTCGTCATTTCAACAATCTTCACAGCATCTTCACCAGGAGTAGAGTCCATCTCAAGAAACCACTTTCTTTGCTCATCCATAAGAAGCAATTTCTCATCCATTAAGGTTTTATCATGAGATGGCAGCAATTCAGTCACATTCTCAGGTTCCACTTCTAATTCTAGTTCTCTTGTTATCCACCACATCAGTGGTGGTATTATCTCTTGTTATCCTTCACTGAAGTCGTGGACCCCTCAAAGTCATCCAAGAGGGTTGGAATCAACTTCTTCCAAATTCCTAACGTTGATATTTTGACCTTTTCCCATAAATCATGAATGTCCTTAATGGCATCTAGAATGATGCCATTCTTCCAGAAGGTTTTCAATTTCCTTTGCCCAGATACATCAGAAGAACCGCTATCGATGGTGGCTACAGCCTTACAAAATATGCTTCTTAAATAATAAGACTTGAAAGTCAAAATTACTTCTTGATCTATGGGCTGCAGAATGGACGTTATGTTAGCAGGATGAAAAGAACATCCGTCTCATTGTACGTCTCCGTCAGAGATCTCGGGTGACCAGGTGCACTGTCAATGGGCAGTAGTATTTTGAAAGGAATCATTTTTTCGGAGCAGTAGGTCTCAACAGTGGGCTTAAAATATTCAGTAAACTGTGTTGTAAACAGGTATACTGTCACCCAGGCTTTGTTGTTCCATGAACAGAGCACAGGCAGAGTAGACTTAACATAATTCTTAAGGGTCCTGGGATTTTCAGGATGGTAAATGAGCACTGAGTTGGCTTCAACTTAAAGTCAACAGCGGCATTAGCTCCTAACAAGAGAGTCAGCCTGTCCTCTGAAGATTTGAAGCCAGGCATTGACTTCTCTTCTATAGCTATGAAAGTCCTAGATGTCATCTTCTTCCAGTAAAAGACTGTTTTGTGTACATTGAAAATCCTTTGTTTATTGTAGCTGCCTTCATTAATTATCTCAGCTTTAGATCTTCTGGATAACTTGCTGCAGCTTCTGTATCAGCACTTGCTGCTTCACCTTGCACTCTTGTTATGGAGACAGCTTCTTTCCTTAAACTCCGTTAACCAGCCTCTGCTGGCTTTAAACTTTTCTTCTGCAGCTTCCTCACCTCTCAGCCTTCATAGAGTTGAAGAGAGTTAGGGCCTTGCTCTGGATTAGGCTTTCGCTTAAGGTAATATTGTGGCTGGTTTGATCTTCTATCCAGACTAAACTTTCTCCAAGTCAGCAATAAGGTTGTTTCACTTTCTTATCACTCATGTGTTCTCTGGAGTAGCACTTTTAATTTTCTTCAAGACCTTCTCCTGTGCATTCACAACTTGGCTAACTGTTTGGCATAGGAAGCCCAGCTTTTGGCCCCTCTCGGCTTCCGACATGCCTTCCTCACTAAGCTTATCATTTCTAGCTGTTGATTTAAAGTGAGAGACATGTGAAACTCTTCCTCTCACTGGACACTTAGAGGCCATTTCAGGGTTATTAATTGGCTTAATTTCAATATTGTTGTGTCTCAGGGAATAGGGAGGCCCAAGGAGACGGAGAGAGATGGAGGAATGGCCGTTCAGTGGAGCAGTCAGAACACCCAACATGTATCGATTACGTTCACTATCTTATACAGGAGTGGTTGTGGCAGAACAATTATAATAGTAGCATCAAAGATCACTGATCACAGATCACCATAACAAACATGTGATAATGAAGAAGTTTGAAATATGGCAAGAATTACCAAAATGTGACATGAGGTGAGCAAATGCTGGCAGAAAAATGGCGCTGATAGACTTGCTCGACCCAGGGTTGCCACAAAACTGCAATTTGTAAAAAACGCAGTATCTCAGAAGCACGGTAAGTGTTCCCGTGTTGAACGTTTCCTTCACTTCTGAAAGTTCTCTCATGTCCCTTCCCAATAAATACCTACGCTCCTTTTGATTGTTATCACCATAGATTAGTTTCACTTCTTCCAGAACTTCATATAAACAGAATCATACAATATGATTTTTGTATTTTATATTTATGTATTTTTGGCTGGATTCTTTACTCAGTAAAAGATTTTTGAGATTCATTCATGTTGGAACACATATTAGTGGTTCATTCTTATTTTTATTTATCTATGTATGTATGTATTTATTTATTTATTTATTGTGAGGAAGATTGGCCATGAGCTAACATCTGTTGCCCATCTTCCTCTTTTGCTGAGGAAGATGGTCCCTGAGCTAACATCTGTGCCCAGATTCCTCCACTTTGTATATGAGATGCCACCACGGCATGGCTTGATGAGCAGTGTGTAGGTCTGAACCCAGGATCCAAATCTGCGAACCCGGGGCCACCCAAGTGTGCAAACTTACCCACTGTGTCACCAGGCCAACCCCTCATTCTTTTTTTTTATAGCTGAGTTGTATTCCCATGTATGAATATAGCACGATTTGTTCATCTGTTGGTGGACATTTTGGTTTTTCCAGTTGGGGATTTTATGAATATTTCTACGTAAGTCCTCTTTTGCATGGACGGATAATTTTTCCCTTTAGTTTTGTCATCTGCCAAATAAGGCCAAAAATAATATCTATCTCTTATCATCTTCTGAGGATTAAAAGAAAACATTCTTCTAAGGCCAGACACAAGCCCTAGCACATAATAAATTCTTACAGTTAATTTTATCTATTATTGTTTTACAAGGGTAACTAAAACATAACTGTGATATGTACATGGAAAGAGTTAAGACTTAACTCTTTCATTTGTCTACAAACAAAAAATAAAGCTCATCATTTCAGAGCACTCTTTACGTGACATCATTTGAACTACACAGATACTTAAGTTTGAATTATCTGGATAATGTCTGCAGCTCAAATGCAAAGGTATTTAATTTTGACTTAAGTTGCAGTCACGCAAACACATGCAAAGTTGAAGGGCATGCAAAACCAGTAATTGAAAGAACTTGTTTATAAGAAGAACTAATACCAGCCTCATACAAGAAGCTCAGATAATTTTGTGGACTTAAAATGAATCTTATGGGATAATGTTTTGATAAGTTGAGTAGAAGTGAATTAGGACCATGTGGGAGCCTACTTTCTGTAGAGGGGACTTGAATGTTTAAATATAATGGAAAAAAGATGCTTGGGCAAAGGCATTTAAAGCTTTGACAAACTCACAAGTTATAACAGTTGCATAAACATAAAGGCCATTACTGCTGAATTTCCCCCAATGACTGGAATACCCTCTCCCACCTGCCACTTCGTTCGTGGAGACATGATACAAACACACTTTCTGCATCGGCAGAAGAACTAAGAGTGACACATTTCACCCTGTAGGTGACTTATCAGCCATTGCTTCTGTCATTGGATTTATTTACATTCATGCCGACTGTCTAACGTTTCCCGCGTGGGTAATGTAGTCCCCCAATCCTTTAACCACTTTTGGGATGACCCTGTTGAACAGAATTACAGAAACTTACATTGTTCAGTGTTCTATACATCCATTACCTTGTTATCGACTATTATAATTACTGGAAATAACTGCTCTAAGTATATATGTCTGAATGGGTTAAATGGGGTCTAATAAAAATCGAAATTCTTTTTTTATTAATTAAAAAAATACTTGTTGTATATCTAACACAGAAATGGTCACGTTTAAAATAGCTCTTTGCTCTCCCATCATTTAAAGGGGGCTAAGTCGCATGTACATAACAACTATCTAACTGAAGACATGATAGGTACAGTTACATCTAAGATTCTTCCTCTTTTCTTCATTCCCATTACCATAAACATCATCCATAATTTCATCTTTCAGAAAAATCATGTTAACATTTTTGCAGATTACCTCAAATTTCTATTTTTCTGTGAAATTTGCACATATTTGAGATCAATCATACCTGTTTTCACTAAATAATAATAACACACTCTGATGTAATTAAAACTGTCTCAAAATGTAATTTTTAAAGGCTATATACTATTTAATTTTATGTATCCACCATATCTTCTTTAAACATTTCATTGTTGTTGGGAATTTAGGTTTGCTTCCCATATTTCATCATTGTAAATAAACATCTTCGCAAATAAAGCCTTTTTCTGTGTTTTGTATTAGATCTTTAGTCTCATCTCTCAGATATAGAATTGGAGGAGTCAAATTATATGAACATGTCAAGGCTCTTGGTATATCCCGCCAACCTGCTTTAAAACACTCGCACCAACTTGCACTTCCGTAATCGGTGCATGAGGGATCCCGTATCCTCACAGGCAAGGCGGGGCTAATCTGATAACTAGGAAATGGTCTTGCATTGTTTTCAGTTTCTAGTTCTCTGATTACTAAATGAGTTTGAATAGTTTTTATGTGTTTATTGACTTTCTCACATACGACATTAACATTTAGAAGGTCATTAATTTATTCAAGTGTGTATTAAAATCTTGTTATGGTAGCCAAAAAGTAGAAACAACTCAAATGTTCATCAATGGATAAATGGATTCACAAAGTGTGGTATATCCACACAATAGAACATTATTCAGCCATAAAAAGGAATGAGATATTAATACACGCTACAATGTGGATGAATATTGTAAACATTGTGCCAAGTGAAAAAAGCCAGTCAGTCACAAAAGGTCACATACGATTCCATTCGTACGAAATATATAGAGATGGCAAATCCATAGAAACAGATAGTAAACTAGCAACTTCCATTGGCTAGGGGAAGAGGGGAATGGAAGCTAGTGCTAATGGATATGGAATTTCTTTAAGGGGTGATGAAAATGCCCTGGAATTGGATGGTGGTGATGGTTGCATAACCTTGTAATATACTAAAAACCACTGAATGGTACATTTTAAAAACATGAATTTTGTGGCATGCAAACTATATATCAATTCTTAAAAACATACTATGTGCCAGGCATTAGGCTGGTTGTGGGGCTATCAGATACATAAGACGGAGCCTGTAGCTCCCTGGGGGAAGATACCTGATTATCTAAGGGCACAAAGGAAACGTGTGTAACTAGGTCTTGCACTATTTTAAAAGCCAAACAACCTCTCCAGGCTAGAATGTGGGAGAACAGTCAGAAGCAGAGATGTCCTTCGTGGATTTTCCCTGGATTCTGTGATTTGGGTTCTAACTGTGTCTTCTTTGGGAAATCAGTCTTCTCCATTTGTTTCTTTCGATTCAGTTAACTGGAAGACGAGGAAATCTCCACTTCATTTGGGGCTATGTACTACACATTGGAAATCTTCACATCTGTGTCCCATTTTCTTAATATTTTTGCAGTATGATTTTAAACCAAGGAGCATCTCTTTGAAAGCATCTTTGTACCCCAACACCTGGCTCAGAGACAGATAGTAGTTGTTCCATAAACACTCTTAAACTTTAAGTAAGAAATAAATAATGCATCCATCACTTTTAACTTGTTTTCTTGATAAGTGTAAAATAATTTTGGCATAGTTTTTTAGTTTATTCTACTTCATTTTGTACAGGTCTGTTGTCTGCTAATCTTACCTTAATGCTAATTGCATTGAATTTGTTCCATAATCTGTAAAATGGGAAGGACTTAAGTCAAGTTGCTTTTCTCAAGAACCCAGAAACAAGGCTGGACTAAGAGACTTTGAGATGGATGATCAGACCTGAGCTTAGTATCCCACCCCTTTCCACCCAACTCTTCAAGAAGTTGTACAATGCTAAGTCATATCCTTTGAGATTCAGCTATTCAACTGAAAAAAATGTATAACTTACCCGCATGATCTATTTTACAGAATTTCCTGTAAAGATTAAATGAAAAATAAATGTGATATCATTTTGCAGAGCAGAATGCATTTTATAACCTTGAACATCATCATCATCAATTATCATCATTCTCATAAGTATTTTTTCAGCAGCAAACCTCTTTCAGTTGTTCAAGAGGAATGGCAGAAAATGAGATTAAGATATAAAATCATATTCCTCTTATTTCTCAAACCAATACCAGTTAAAGCAATATTGATCACCTTCTTGGTTATGACTAAAGAGGAATATTGTATTGAACTCATTTGCTTAAATTATACCGTAAAATATGTAGGGAAATAGAGTGGTTTTGTTTCTGGGCGGGTTGATTGTCTGTTGGGCTGATTTATGGGCATATACCATAGCTGGGCTATGCTCTAACCTCTAGGCAGTGCACATCTCATTATTTTGTAGTGCCCCATGAAGGTTTTCTGGAAAATGAGGCTGAGTTACGGCTGATTCTGGCAGGCAGTGTCATTTTCATTTGCTGTCAGTGAGTGCTGGAGAGTGAAGAGTCACAAGGGCACTATATTTTGTGTCATATGAGATTGCCCTGTGATAGACGATCACTACACAGCCATGGGAGACTGAACTAATCAGTCACCGAGGGTGGTATTGACAAGCGCCCACCACCCTGGCAGCAGCGAAGCGGGGAGAGGGCTAAAAGGACCTACACTTTACAGCTCCTTTTACCAGCAAACCATCATCTTGAGATGGAGGAAGAGGAGCCAGCAGTGATCTGCCACCACTGTCGAACCTTTGCTGGGTGACCTGACATCAAGGAATATTTCCTAGACTGTTTGTGGGAAGCGCATCCTATGATGCTAGTGCTGCCATATGGAGATGGTTAAATGGATTAGGACTAGAACCGAGGACATCTGGCGACTTTGGCGCTCTGTGAGGAGATGGTGTTTATCTAAGAGGGCAGGGGTTCTGGCCTGCACATTTAGGGTCCAGTTAGCAAACGCTTTCTTCACTTAGTTTCTCAGAAACACTAGAAGACACTCCCTGCAAGTAAGAGTTTTCTTAAAGGATGATGTCCCAATGGCGGCTAGCTCCATGGGTATTTTATTTCCTACTTCTTTCTGCTGAGAGCACAGGTCCAGAACCACAGATGTTTTAGGCTTTTTCGATCCACAGAATCACCCTCTTCCTATAAGTTGGTTCTTGAAGTTCTTCAGTTAGGAAGTCATTTGTTTGTGAACATTATTTCTCTGTTCTTCCCTCAAAATGCAAATACTGATGATTTAACGACAATGAGGTTTTTAGACCACTTTCCTTGCAGCAGAAGAGAGAGAATCTGAGGCCTGAAAGTACTGAACATAAAGGAAGACGGAGGGATGGTGTGGCAGAAAGGGAGGAGTGGAGGGCCCCAAACGAACTCTGCTTTCTTTCCATTTCTTCTGGCTGAGCCTGCCCAGATTCCTTCCATTTGGAAGAAGATGGATGGACAGGTGTGACCTTCTTGCGGTGGAAAGATAACTAGGGGTAGGATCCAGTCAGCTCCCACTTTCCCAGCCACACCTTGGAAAGGACAGCAAGTGGGTACAAGCTGGCCTCACCCTCTCTAAAGGTTGGTTCCAGATCCACCCAGAGAAGGCTAAATGAAATGGGCACCCGTGGATCAAAGGAGCCTCCCTTGTTTGTTTTCACCTAAGGTAATGGCACAGTTCCCACACCTTCTCACAGAGCTGTTCTAAGTTCTTCTTAATTCCTTAACTGGCATGAATAATAATCCATTTGACCCTCTTTCAAGGATTAGAGCTGACTAGATGAAAGGCTGTCCCCATTTCACAGTGGGTACTGTAATCAGGGAGAGTTGGTGTTTTTAGCTCTTGTTTTATTACATAAAAGAATATGTACTCATTTTACACAAATCAGAAACCAAAAGAACACCATTGAAATTAACTAAAATATCACCACCTTGAGATAAATATCATGATATTTTGAAGCATAACCTTTGAGACTTTTTCTCCGTATGGGTGCATATGTATTTTTTCAAAAATAAAGCATTTTGCAGTGTATTTTGCAACATAATTCTCTCACTTATCTTATTATATACACATTTTATGTGAAATACATAACAACATTATTAAGAGGTATCCATTATGCCTTAGTTTTAACTCATTTAACCAATTCCATATTGTTGAATAATTAGGTTTCCTTTCTCCCTCCCTCCCTTGCTCCTTCCTTCCTATTATCTTTCTCTGTCTATCTATATGTCTATGTATCTGTGTTTCTATGTATCTATCTAATCAATCTATCTATCTACTGCTATTATAAATTGAGCTGCAGAAAGCATTCAAATATATATTATATGGGCACATCACTACTATTTCCCTAGAAATGAGATTTCTAGATGAGAGTCCTTTATATACTAAACATGTTTCACATTCCCTTCATCAGAGTAGGAGCGTCCACTTCCTTACAGTTTAGGACAGCGGTTTTAAACCCTCACTCCTCATTGAAATCATCTGGGGAGAGTTTAGAAAAATGCCAGTTGTCTGGGCTCTACTGCAGATCAAAGTCTCTAGTGAGGGGCCCAGGCATCAGTATTTCTGAAAGGCCCCCCAGGTGACTCTAATGCACAGTCAGACTTAAGAGGTTTGCTGGTCCACTGGTCCTTTCTTTCTCCTCCTCTATGCCCATGGTAGACATCATTAATTGAAACACTCTTTCTTCTTGAGCCTGAACGCACGATTGATCAACATCCTTCTCAGCGTGGTGCTGCTATAGCAACTAACAAGTGACAGACCTTGACCTGAGAGCAAGTTCAGATTTTCTATGACTTTACTGATTTTTTTTTTTTGTTTGGTTAGCCTATCAATTGCTAAGAGAAAGTGTTAACTTCCTAGGTATGATTATGGAATTATCTATTTCTCCTTTAATTCTGTCAATGTTTGCTAGTTTCAAGCTTGATCATTAGGTGCATACTCACTAATGACTCATGTCTTCCTGATTAGTTTATCCCTTTCTCACTACAGAATATTTCTCTTAAACACTGGTACTATTCTTTGTCTTGAAGCCACCTTTCTGATTTAATATAGCCAATCCAGTCTTCCTATGCTTACTGTTTGCATTGTATATCAATGTTCATCCATTTATTTTCAACCTAACCATATCTTGGTGTGTCTCTTGTAAACGCTATTTACTTGGGTCTTGCTGTTTTAGCCATTCTGACAAACTCTGACTTTTAATTGGAGTTGATTTACATCTACCATTTTGTTGTTTGTTGTCTGTTCATCCCTCTGCTGTCTTGTTCCTCTGTTGCTCCTTCATGAGCAGTTTTGGATTATTTGAATACATTTTTAATATTCCATTTTAATCCATGTACTGGCTATTTAGCTATACTCTTTTGCATTATATTTTTAGCAGTTACTTGTGGAATTACAATATATATCCTTAACTTTTCACAGTTTATTTAGAGTGAGTAATGCACCATTTCATGGAAAATGTAGGGGTTGTATAAATATTAAGATAGAAGGTTTTGTTTTGCTTTTTAATTTCAGTCTCGGAGCACTTACCTCTTACTGGAGGAACTTCACCTCTGTCTCCCTCTCTTCTTCTTCCTCTTCCTCCTCCTCCTCTTCTCTCTTTTTTGTAATCAATAATATATTTTGTGCATTTAAAAATGCCTCTTTGCAGTTTTCTTTCCTTTCCTCTTTTCTTTTCCAGGTTCTTACTCTGTTACCCAAGCATCTGTAATGGATTAGTTAGGGCATGTGCTTTGAAGCTTGACTGCTTGGTTTGAAGTTCAACTTCTCTTTTACAAGTTGTAGGGTCTTGGGAGTCAGCCTCCCTCAGTTTTCTTACCTGTAAAATAGGGATGAGAGTAATAGCTCCTTCCCTATGGGATAATGATGAGGATGAGTTGACACACACCCTGCACTCAGAGCAGTGACGAGCACATCAAAGCATTAACACATACCTCCACCCCCTAGTGGTCTGGAAGTTCATATCCAATTTCATTTCTAACGTGGCTACCTTTATTTAGAAAAATAAAGGAACCTCTGCTTCTCTAATAGTATCAAGAATCAGGTCATTCCTGTTAAGTCAACATGTACAAGAAAAGAGATTTGGCCCACTCTTTTCCCATTTTGACAAGTTTTCCATCATTTGAATAATTTTAAATCCAGATGATGATGATTAAATCTATCTATATATTCTTGGTCACTAATTCTTTTGACACTTATACCGTTTCATTGTCACGTTAGCAATAGGTATTTCAGCACTCAATCTGTTTTCCTGATCAGATTTCTCTCCATGATTTATTTTACACCATGTCTTCTCTAAAACTGATATCTTTGTTTTTATTCATTATCAAGTTGAACAATTTTTCTCCAAATAATTTGGGGGTGGGTGGATAGAGAAGGATAGAGTGTAGGGCACCTTTGAGTGCTTGCATTGCTGAGAACTTCTCTCTGTTTCTTTCCACCTGAACAACAGAGAGGTGGAGCACAGAATTCTCTAATTATTGTCCACCCACAAACCCCCCTTATTCTCATTACTTTCTGAAATCTAGTAGAGTGGAGGAGAAGTCTGATGGCACTCTTTTTTGTTTTTCCTCTCTAGATTTTTTTCCCTTTGTAGGTGCTGAGGAAATTTTTCCATCATTCTTGAAATAAGAAAGCTTACCAGAGCGTCTTTATCTGAGTGTCTTCTTATAAACGTCATTTGCTATATTCTGAGATCTCATTTTCTGAAACTTCAAGTCTGTTTCAGCATGGGAACATTTACTTCTATAATTTCTTTGATGACTTTTAAATGGGACTTCTAATTGAGTGGATTTATAGTTTTGTTTCCTATCTTTTCAACTATATGTTGAAAATCCTAGTTCACAGTAGATGGAGTTCTTATGATATTTGCTGAAGAACTGATGATGATGATGGTGATGATGATGACAACGAGACTCTATTTAGATCATCTCTCCATGTAGGTCTTCTTTCGCTGTTGCACATTGTGTTCTGTGCAGTAGGGGTTAGCTGGTTTCAACTGCACCCTAGTTAAGGAGACTGACGTTAAATCAGGGGAGCTCAAGCTCCTTATCTGAAGACCTGCAGCTGACAGCTGCCTAGGAAGCTGGTGTAAATGAAGGACTTAGGATGTTCTGGCTCCTTCTCTGAGTCATTGCTAATGACTTAGCACAAGTCCTCTCACCTTTCTGTGCCTCAGTTTCACGTCAATTGGGGAGGTAGGATTAGAAAACTGTATCAAAGTACATGATTCTACAGAAGAATCTGCTATTCCTACTACTCTATGCTTTGTCTGGGTATAAAGACAACAGGAAACCCATGAACATCTGTAAAATTATCTAATTGCTCAATCAGCCTGTATTTCACTGTTTTGCTAAGCAGTATTCCATTGTGTGGGTATACCATGTCATTTGTTTAAATGATTTATCTGAACTCCCCTAAGTTTGTGAGCTCCTCAAAAGCAACCATCGTACCTCACATAGTGCTTGGCACAAAGTAGTTGTTCAGTAAATGTGTCTTGAATAAATGAATGGATGGAATGGGTATAACTTTGGAGACAATTATCTGGCTCTTTATGGGTCAGACTTATGGAGATGCAAATGGGAGATGGGTCTAGAAAATGGCAGTATATGTAGACAATGTCAGAGCATAAAATTGTTGTTGATGGTATTTCTCCTTCTCTTGGGCAAGGTCCTCATATTGACTCAGCCTGCCCAAGGACCTGAGTGTGGGGTACAGGCAGGAAATGTGGAAGGAGATGAGATGAATTGGTAGAAGCAAAGGAAAGAGAATGCGCAGTTCTGAGAGTGAGATAGAAACCAGATGGAACATTCGATAAAGGAAAACATTCTAGACTTAGGCCCAAGTCTCAGATCCATTTCCTAGTACTTATGTCACCTTGGGTGAGCGATTTAATCACCATGGAACTCCATTTATTCATACATAAAAGGAAATAAATTGGACTAGATGAGCTCAAAGAGTCCTTCCAGCTCTAAGATACCATAAAAGCAATTTTATACAGATGAACAAGGGAAAGAAACCAACTGTGCACTTTCAAAGCTCTACCAACAAGGCCTAGAATAACTGGTTATTGTGAAAGAGTTTGGTTTTCCCAGGCAAATCTCCAGAAAACGCCTTGTTTCTTTAGATTCTCCATCTGAGGTTCTGATCCTGGGATGTTCATCAGGCAGCTGAGCAGGCTGGGGTGATGTCAGCACTGGGCAATGCTGGGTCACCAAAAGCACGAGGTCAGAATCCATAGGTTGGGTCACAGGAGGTTGTGCTGGGCAGGCAGGCTCTTATCTCGGACCCAGGGAGAGCTTGTGCTTTGTTGGGGTTTCCACAGAGAGAGCACATGGAGGGCAGTTGCAGGACAAGAGCCTGAAGCCCAAGAGCTAATATCTGGCTAGTTCAGTTCCTTCTTGGTTCTTAAGGAACTGAGTGTTATATTTGACAAGAATGTATGTTTTCTCCTTAGCAAACATCAGTGTCTGATCCCTACCTCTTGTTTCTCAATTTTGTAGATACAGCATTCATTGCTAGAGATGGAAGCTAATAAAATCCTCCAGGCAAGTTTGGGTCTTTATTATGGAAATCATATGTAACTCACTCTTCTTTGACGTGTTTTCTTCTGCAGCTTGTTTTCTCAGGGTGTAGGGACTACAGTTCAGGTATGAGGGCTTATGGTAGGATCTTAGTCACAAGAGGTCAATCCTACCATTTCAATGAGAATTTAGCTAATTCCAACCGGGTTTTCCTTCCCAGAAAAAAATGCAACTTGTTCTCAGAGTCTGTCGATTCTAAGCCTCAGAGTTGGTTGCACCCCTGTGGACAGCAGAGCCTGCATTTTGTGGGGCTTTGCTGCTTGGAAGGGTCAGAAGCACTCCCTGTGGCTGCTGCAATTCGAGCCACTTTGTGGGCTATTCTTCAGTCTGTTATTACTACTCAGGAAGTTTCATAGAAAGCTGTGTCTTGGTATATGCAGTTTTCCCAGTATTCTATCCTTGGGCTGTGGTTAACATGCTTGAAAGCCATGAAATATTAAAAAAGAAACATGTACCTTCAGAATGGACTCAGTGAATTACAGTCAGGCTTATTAATACTTTTGCAGTATTGAACTTGCTATAATGATTGAACATTAAGTGAATTCTCAGCATCGTTCCTAAGGCAGGTTACTTTGGTCTTCAATGGACTAATGGGGCAGGAGGTAGCACTGACATCCACCACTAGCAGGCTGTGTGCCGGTCACTCAGCTTCACTGGGCTTTAGGGTCCTCGTCTGTAAAATGAAAGGGTTGGAGGTAATCACTTTGAGGTTTCAGTTTGTGTCTAGACAAGATGCTGGACTCAAACAACTGCAGGATCCATGTGCCAAGCGTAATCTTGGAGAGACCAAAGAGGGAAAATACAAAGAGCAGGAGGAATCTGCAATAAACTCTGGGGGATGAGGGGAGTGTGTGTCTGTAGAAAGTTGGCTGGGAAAGAATAAAACAGGAAATTATTACTCGAATTCTTCTGCTTATTCAATGCCATTGCCTTGGGAAAAATAAGTACCATCCTCTCACCTGCTATATCTTGATCTTTGATCCAGAAGTCCTCAGGAGTCAAATTAGGACAGCACTGAAGTCCAGCACTCATGAAAGCCCAAGAAGAACAGATATGTGCTGGTTGACTACTGCAGTAATTCAGCCCAAAACAAACAAACAAAAAAGTGTCAGGCCACCTCTCCTAGCTACATACTTGCAACAGGAAAAAAGAACAAGAAAACACAAAAAGGAACTAAGAAGAAATATTAGATGTGAAAACTAAAATGGTTGAAATAAGGCAAAAACAGATTAAATGAATAACAGAAGAGTACAGCTGAGAAATGATTAGTGAATTGTGAGACAGATTGAGGAAATCTCCCAGAAGAAAAATAGAAAGAAATATAAAATATCAAGAAAAAACAAGGTATATGGAGGATGGAGGTGAAGTGCTGAAATCTAGATAATAGAACCCCAGAAAAAGAGAAATCTTAAAAAATAATAATAAAAGGGGAAGAAATGATAGAGGTAAATTTTCCTTGAATTAAAAAGAGAACAGAACCAATGAGGAGATATAAGAAAAACCTCACATCTAGATACATTATGGGGCAATTTAAGAGTATCAGTTTAAAAAAATCTAAAATCTTACAGAAAGAGTTGATTACTAGAAAGGCATAAGATTGACATCAGACTTTTCAACAGCAATGCTAGATACAAGAAGACAATAGAGGGATGTCTAAAAAAAAGGTTAAAGAAAGAAAACACAGAGCCTGTAATTTTATAACCAGCTGACTTGTCCCTCAACCATGAGGTAGAAGTCAATTGTGATAGAAGATATTCTCAGACATAAGGGGCTCAGAGATTTTGCCACGCAAAGACCCATATTAAAGACTCTTTTGGATACATTTCTTTCCAAAAGCAGAAATGAGCAGCAGGAAAAATTGCAAGAAATACATTGGTATAAGTCTTCCTATTTTTTTTTAAATAAACTAATACCCAGAAGAAAAAGATAAATATTTCTATGATAACTCAAGAATAAAAGTTTAGAGATCTATACGATATCAGGAGATTCGGGAGAGAGACCAAAGAATATGAGCAAGTGCTGAAACTCCTGGCTTATTGGCTAGAAATATAGGTATCATTTGATTTCAAGTAAAAACAATTAAAAAATAACATAGAAAAAATGAGATGGCTGAAAGAGGAAATTAAGTTGGTATAAATGGTTACAAGTATAACAGTAATTACTATTTAACAACTAAATTCATCTGTTTAGAAAAACCCAAAGATTTGCCTTTTAGAAAATCAAAAATAAAATTACTCAGATTCAGGCAGTTTATAGGAGATATATCTAAGCAGAAAGGCACATAGAAATTATAAGTAAAATGATGGAAAAAATACACAAAATAAAAATAGGAAGTATTCCATAAATCATTTTTTGAAGCTAATGCAACTGTAGCATAAGCCCTGACATTTGAGTTTTCTCTTTTTTGTAATGCAAGTGCCTGTCTTAAGCTTTGATTGCTGACACATCCACTTCAAAGAGGCATCCACTTCAAAGAGGGCTATCTCGAATAAACACGCTGCCAGACACACGCAAGATAAAGAGCCAGGCCACCTCCCCCGCTAAGGCTCCTTTGTTTTAGAGATCTTGGTCCATTTCAGTAACTGACCATTTGGACCACTTGTTTTTTCTCTTCCCACACTTTAAATTCCTGTTTCTATGTTTTAAATTCATCAATAAAGAGAGAGCCCACAAAACCCAAGGCCCCCACCCTCAACCCCAATGAAAGCAGAACCCCAGGCCTGTGCACTTTCTCTTTCTCTATCCATGACCTTGCTGTGTGGCCCCAGGTGTGTTGTGCAATTTCCAGGTCCTGTAAGTAATAAACTTTTAGTTTTTCAAAGTTTCCTGATGGTTATTGCTGAAGGGTGTCTTGCAATCATAATAAGAACCACAAGTGCTTGTCCAGCCACAACATTGGTTATTGATAGGCCAACACCAGCCCAAAACAATAACCCTGATACAAAAACCAGACAAAAACATTGCAAGAAATGAAATGGAAATTGCAGGGTCATTTTACTCATAAATTAGATAAAAAATCAAAACAAAATGTTGGTAAATTGAATGCAACAGTGTCTAAAAAACATAAAGCACTACCTCCAGGTGAAATGCTCTTAGCCTATACCAGAATGATTTGTCATGAGAACATCTATAACCAAAATGACCAATTAACACATTCAAAGAGAAAACTATGTGATCTTCTCAATGAATGCAGAAAATATTTGATAAAATCCAACAATCCTTATAATAAAAAAGGACAAGTATTAATTATTAGGAATAGAAGGGGACTTTCTTAACACGATAATGTATATATGTTTTTACTCCTGGAGCAAACAGACTAAATGGGAAAAAATAGAAGCATTCTTTTCAAAAACAAGAATTTAACTTGAAAGCACATGAGTGTTAAACATTATATTGAGGTTCTAGCAACTGCAATATAAAATATTGAGGAGTGAAAATTTAAAAGAAGGAAAAAAACTCATTATCTGAAGAAGTATGCTCCACTACATAGAAAACTCAAAGGAATTTACATATTATTAGAAATAATGAGAAAGTTTAGCAATTTGGCTAGATATGATTTATAGACAAAAGTCAGCTGAATTTCTAAACATCACAACAAATAACTGGAAACATTATTAAAAGAAGTCATGATTTACGATATTATCAGAGGATATTAAGCATCTAGGAATAAAGCTAACAGAATATTTACAAGATGTTGAGAGGAAAAATTATTTTAAATGGATTGAGATATTAAAAGATCAAAATAAATAAAAGCTCCATGTTTGTTGATAGAAAGATTTAATATGTGAGTGTGCAAATATTCCCAAAAATAACCTATGAATTCATTGCATTTTCAAACAAAATACGAATAGGATTCTTCAGGGTGATTTTAGAATTTCAATAATTCTAAAATTTATATTAGGTGTAAAGGGCCAAGAATTATCAGGATATTTTTGAAAAAGACAAGCTGTGAGGAGGGACTTGTCCTATTGTATAATAAGACTTCTTACAAATTAATAGTTATTGAGGCATGTGGCATTGGCACTGGGATAGACAAACTGATCAGTGAAGTAGAGAGGGAATCCAGAAACAAGCCCACAGGTGTGTGGTGTTTTGTTATTGAGAGATGATATGTCAGATCAGTGAGAAAAAAAAAGAGACCTCAACGAGTAGATCTGGGAAAAACTGGTTATCCTTACGGAGAAAAAATGTATCCCTACCTCACGCCACCTACAGAAGTCAATCTGAAATAGACTAAGGTTCAAATGTCAAATAAAACTGGAAAATACTTACTAGAAATTATAAATATCATTTAGACTTTGGGGTAAGGATAATTTTCTTAAGGCACAACAAATATTCACTACAGAAAAAAAGACTGGGAAATTGGACTTATTTAAAATTCAAAAATTTTATTAATTTCAAAAGACACTTTTAAAAGGAAAATGATTTACACACCAGGAGAAGATATTTGTAAAACACAGAAATAAAGCATCAGTATTAAGAATAAATAACTTCTATAAATGAGTAATAAGAAGACAAAGAGAAAAAGGGGCAAAAGTCATAAACAGGCAGTTCACACATACCCAACAAATATGTTGGAGATGTTTGATGGCATTAGCGACGATGGAAATGCAATTCAAGATTATAATAAGACATCATTTTATACTCATCTGATTGAGAAAAATTTATAAGGCTGGCAGTACCACGTGTTGGAAAAGATATAGATTCGTAGGTTCTCTGAGTTGCAATAATTTTGAGACATTTGTTCCCAAAGTCGAACAGTCGTATACCCAAGAGAAAAGCAGTTCCACTCCTAGATATATACCCAAGAGAAACAAGCATATAGTGTACAAGAGTGTTCTTAGCAGCACTGTTTACCATGGCAAAAAACAGGGAACAACTCAAATTCAGGTTAAGGGAGAGTAGATGAATAAACTGCTATGTTGATACAATGAAATCTTATATAGCTACAAAAATCATAACCACAGCAGCATGCAATAATCAGGATGCACTTTAGCAGTGTGCTGTTAAGTAAACACAGTGAGTCCATGTAGATTACATAAGCTTGACATGTTTTTAATAAAGCTAAAAAACAATAGGTATTCATAATATTCTTAGAAATACATACAGGTACCAGAAATATACATGAGGGGGAAGGCAACAGCATGATGAATACAGGATTCAGGATGGTGATTGCCTCAGGTGGGAAGCAAAGGGTAGGAAGGGAAAATTACATGGCTATATGTAGGTTACTACCCGAAACCTACTTTTTGTAGGGGATGGCAGGATCATTAATGCGTATGATATTATTATAAGGAGGGAAGGAAGGAAGGAAGGAGAATAAAAGAAAAGAAAGGTAAGAAAGAGAGAGAAAAGAAGGGAGGGAGGGAAGAAGAAAAAGAAGAAGAAAAAGGGAAGCCAGCTCATTAAGTGCTGCTCTGTGTTTTGGCGTCTTAACAAAATGGAGTTCTCAAAGCAGACCCTCACAAATCTCTCTGCAGAATGTCAGTCATTAATTTGTTTCCCAGACTTGAGGGCTCTGGTTAAATCTGTCCTCGTTAGGGATATTAAAGAGAGCATTGATGTATCTGGGGGCATGCACGCATGTGAACAATTGCCAACAGCAGTGGCACATTACTGGCATATATTTATGAAACACACAGGTGCATACACACACTCAGGAGCTGATATACCTTGTGTGCAGAAAAGACAAACCTCCACAATTTGTCTTTCCCTTCTTTTATCTCGCCCTTCTCTTCTTTTCCTTCCTCCCTTTCCCTCGTTTTCTTTCTCCTAAACCTCCATACATTGCTTGCGCTCTGAAGGTAGAATTCCCTTCAGGGAGAAGGAACACATTTTGTCCCCGTGGCATCAGAATACACTTTGTTTGGACAACTTATATTTTACGGCACACATGTAAATTACTCTGTGGAATTTAATAACCCAATTGAGCACCTTTAGTCGGAGCCAAATTGGCATTTATTTCCTGATTTCTGAAGGGAGTTTCTGGGCTTAAGGATGAGGGAACTTCTCACAGATGGCAGCATTTTGATTTAAAAGATTTTTCTGTGGAGAGATCACTTCCAGACTTGCCCGACTCCTAGAGCTTGGGGGAAGAGAGGAGCGGAAGGTGGTAATTTGCTAAGAAAGGAAGGGAAAACAATAATATTTATTTGATTACATTTTCTCATGTTCTGGTGGGGGGTAAATTACAGGCCTAATGACTTCAGTGTTGAGGGCTTGCCTGGAACAAAGCTTCCTAAGATGTCAGGGCTTTTGGAGTTACGCGGGACTTAGCAGAGAGGAAATGCCCCCTATTGTCACCACTAGGGTTTTATACACAAGGTAAGCATTCCAATAATACCGTTTGGCTCCAAACACCCTTTTCCTGCTCCCCTTACATTGACTGCAAGTGAGCAATAAAAGAAGAGGGGGAAAAAATGTATGGATTATTAATGATGAAAATAGTGACCCGACACATTAGCTTTTCGTTGTTGGGAGTTTTAACCCTCACAACGGCTCTGTGCAATGGTGCTCTTACTCTCATTCTACAATAAGTGAAGAAACTGAGAATTTCTGCTCCTTGCATGTGATTACCTAGTGTTTTAGACTTGAGTGTTGCACACGTGTCTCCTCCTGTGGTTTTCCAAAGACTCACACCCCTAGCCTTGCCACAATAGTTCCAGATTCCTGTTTAAAAAGGCCCAGAGGGGCTGGCCCCATGGCTGAGTGGTTAAGTCCGCGTGCTCTGCTTCGGTGGCCCAGGGTTTCCCCGGTTCGGATCCTGGGCGCTGACGTGTCACCGCTCATCAGGCCATGCTGAGGCGGCGTTCCACATGCCACAACTAGAAGGACCCACAACTAAAAATACACAGCTATGTACCAGGGGGCTCTGGGGAGAAAAAGGAAAAAATAAAATCTTAAAAAAAAAAAAAAGGGCCCAGAAAAGACAAAGCAGGATGGGCCCTTAGGGTCAGGCTGCACTGGGATGGCCCCTGGCCAGGAGGGCTGACTTGCTTGAGTGCTGGTGCCCGCCCCAGCCTCTCTCTGCCATGCCCAGGAGGCTCTCTCCCGCTGCCCTGCCCACCCGGGAATGTGTGCGCTGGAAGAGCAGAGACGTTGAGAACTGGCCAGCTTGGGTTTGAATCCAGATCATCTACCAGGGGAGTAATCTCGGAGGGATTATTTGCCACTTCAAGTTTTACTTTCCTCACCCTTAATTTAGGGAAAAGAGTATCTACCTCCTGCGACTGCTGTGAGGGTTACATGCAGCAGCCAAGGAAGGGTTCCCAGCACAAGGAGAGAGCCCTGCCTGCCTGGCCGTGTCTGTGGTGTTCCTCCAGTGTCAGTCCACAGGGACACGCGGCTTGGTCTTAATGAACTCCTAGGTTTCTCTCTCTTTTTTTAGAGAATAAAGGTGAGAGAGGGAGGGAAACAAGCTCATCCAGATCCTCTTGATCAGGGTAGAATTGCTTGGAATTTCCTCTAGGGCCATTCGTCTTTCTGTGCAGCCCCATCCTGCCCTCCATTACCAATTCTGGGAGGGAACCGCAGTGGCAGAAACAACACTGGATTAAAAAAAATCCTGCCACTCAAAATCCCAACTCTTCCACTTAATATCTGTGTGACCCTGAGCCATTCACTTGGCTTCTCTGAGTCATATAAACAGCACTTGCTCTGTCCACTTCATGGTATTGAAGGAGTTTAAAAGACATCAGACATGTAGAAAAGATGCTTTCATGATAAAGTGGCCTCCAACACAAAGCTGTATTATCTTTACTATTGTAATCATTAACATTCTATTCTGCAACATATATTTCTCTATAAAATTCCCCAAGGAGACTAATACTTAAAAATCTTCTTTCTAAAATAGACCAGAACCTTTGCTAGTGGAAGGTCCCACCTCCACTGCATCAGGAGTGTCAGAGTGATCTTTATCACTGGGAACTGCTGGGAGATTTGGGGGAATTTCTAATGATCTGGGGACCAGAGGAGAACAAGTTCATCCACTTCCTCCATCTCAGCAGGAGATAAATGCTTCCCAGACACAGCCATCAGCTTTCCAATCACCAGTCCCATGCCCAGGTGTTTGTAAAGGGTTGAGCGAAGGTACATTCCACATTTCTATGGACTCTCAACCCAGGGACGTGATTTCACTGGGCTCGATCCACCAAGTTTTCATCTCCCTCTGCTTGCGCTCGTCTGATGATAAAACGCCATCTCTCTATTACTGGCATTCGACCTTTAAATGGCAAAGAGCCGCTTTGTCATCAGATAGAGTCATGAAGAGCCATAAAGGAGGGGACTGAGCTGGAATACTAACGCATCTGAAGCCTGCACAGCATAAAGCCCCAATTCAGGCACGGGCTTCCTGCTGGAGAAGGGAGAAAGCTGGACTTCCAAATCTGCCCTCTGGAGTCCTTCGCTGCACCCTTACTATCACTAACTGACGGCCCGCTGTGCACCTGTCTATTCATAGCCTTCTCACTTTCACATTTAGAGTTAAAACCCTCTTTTCCTTATGATGCCATCTGTTTCTTCTCTTCAAGATTTAAATGACAGTAATTTATACTGATTGTGGGTTGCATACTAACGCATGGTTCTATCTCCTTGGGTTTCTTTACATGTCCCCAATCATGGACACAGAATATTCTCCAGCACTTGAGCCTTCTCTGTAAGACCCCGTCAGGCAATCTCAACATGGGCAGGGTGGGCAGGCGTTAAAGGGCAGCTCCGTTGTCAAATTGCTGGGCAAGTCTGCCAAGCCACTTAACCTCGCTGTGCCTCTGCCTCCAGACCTATAAAGTAGAATGAGTTTAATAGCACCTCAACTTCTAATGGGAGTGTTTTCAGGAATAACTAGCACTAAACCTTGTAAAACACTTGGAAAACTCTGAAACATGACGTGCAACCCTGATCTTGACTCGATTTTTCCTCTAGGGCTGTGCGGAAAGAGAAAGGGGATGGAGGAAGAAGGACACAGTGGGGCTGTCATGCAGCTGGAGGGACCACAGCATTTCTGTATTACACTACCAACAACCAAATCCTTTTATTATTTTTGCACACTGGAAATCAATGCGTAATATCTCCAGCATGAAAGGCCACTATGTAGTACATAAAAGGAGAATGAATCGATCGATCTGGCAATTCCAGCCTTCCTAACTCAAGCTGGGTTCCCTGATATCTCAGGATGCAGAGACGACAACTGTCCCTTATGATTTGTCAGTGCAGCTCCCTATTCCTGGCCATCACCACTCTCCTGCCACCCTTCACACTAACCCCTGCATGACGGGGCATTGTCACCAAAGGGGACATCTTCAGGAGGTGCTAGTTCATTGCTGTCAAATCAGCCCCTTTAGAAACTTTGCTTGAAGCCCTGGTGTTCAAACTGAAAGCTGTGCCTTATACCAGCTTCAAACCAATAGTAAAAATGAATCTACTAAGTGCACACGAGTTAGACAGAAATGTAGGAGAGGTAGAATTATAAGAAATGGTACCTATTCTCAAGAACCTGGAAGAAAGCTACCAGGCATGGAACAATTCAGACATAAAACTCTCTGTAAGTCAAGGCTAACTTTCGTAGTACAGATGGTCAATTTGCATGGTTTTGGAGAATAAAACGCCATGAGGAAGAGAGTTGCCAGGACAACGTTTGCAAGCCTTTTAAGATGGATGACATTGGAGTCGGAGCAGGTTGGGGGGAGATGAAGAGGCCATTATGGTGGCCGGGGGCGCAGGATGAACACAGGTAGTACAGACAAGAGAAAGGACCAGTTGAGTATGAGTGGACACTGAGCTGGCTGCAGATGTGTGCCGCTGACAGTGGTGTTCAGTGGGCTGGGACCAAGAGTATGGGGGAACTTAAAAGTCAGCCTTATTCTACATAAAATGTTTAGTCCAAGAAGTTTAAGGGAAATGCTACTTCTTTTTCTGTGGGCTAAAATTTATAGACATTGTGACAGCTATTTACAACTCAAAGTCTTTTTTCTATTCTAACTTCCTAATACAGTTTGGTGTTTTGGAATTCCAAAATTAACAGAAGTCAAACTTTTAGATAGGGGGACTTTTTTGAAGAAGAAGATCAGCCCCGAGTTGACATCAGCTGCCAATCCTCCTCTTTTTGCTGAGGAAGATTGGCCCTGAGCCAACGTCTGTGCCTGTCTTCCTCTATCTTATATGTGGGACGCCTGCCACAGCATGGCTTGATGAGCGGTGTGCAGTCCGCACCCAGGATCCAAACTAACAGTGCCCATACTTAACCACTGCACCTCCGGGCTGGCCCCTAGATAATGGACTTTTATTCCCATCCCTGCAGAGTCTGCTTCATGTCATCGTCATTATGAGCAAACCACTGTACCTGAAAGTATTGTTAAAAAGGTGTGAAAATATAAAACAGTAAGAGTGGAGGATAGGAGCACCCCAAATTCCGCACTTCTACAAGGTCAGCTTAACCTTTACGCTGAACAGACGAATGCCTATGCATGGTGTGATTTCAGGGATTTCGAGAAGTGCTCAAAGTACCAAAGAAGAAAATTCTCCCCCACCTTCTGGCTGCCTGAAATTCTACCAATAACACTTAATCCCTTCAGTCGAAGGAGTTGATCCCTGTTAAAACGTCTACAGTATATCCATGGAAGCGGTAAGAATTTAAGCTGCCCCCTCAAGCTACCGTCCCATTTTTTTGTTTCCTTTCACTGTAAACTTCTTAATTAAGCGGTCTACACTCCACAGCTCCCATTTCCTTACCACCCACTTTCTCCTTAATCTCATAAAATCTAGCTTCTGTCTCATCTCTCAACGAAAAACATTCTTCCCAAGGTCACCAAAGATCTATCAATCACCAACTTTTCTCATCACTTTTAACCCCTTACTGTGCCCTCTTCCTTGAAGCTCTCCTTCCTCGGCATCCAGGATACATGTGCTGTGGTCCTAGTGGTTTTTCTAGTAACCTTCAATGGTTCCTCTTCCTTCTCTCAGATCCTCCATAACAGCTAATATTTGTAAATTACTTTACAGGTCATTAAACATGTCCATTCCTATTATCTCTGATTTTCAAAGCTATATGTAGTAGGCATATTATCACTCTATCAAGGATGAGAAAATGAAAGCTCAGAGAGTTGCTAATAAGAAGTGGAAGTGAGAAGTTAACCCGGGCTTCCTGACTCCAAGTCCGTGTTGTGAATGTGGACGTAGCCTAATAGCAAGTTTTCAGTGTTCTTGCCTTTCCTCTCTGCTCCCCTTCCAACAAATCCAATTGCTTCCATAGCTTCCACTTATTCATTCAATAAGAACTAAGCTGTGTTCCGGGATCTTAAAAATCTGGACATAGAATGTGGACAACACATCTCTAAGCGCAACCCAACAATACAGGAAGGCAGGATGAGGAAGAGTTGAGTTTTGGGTTAGAATCCTGGCTTTTCTACCTAGTGGTCTTGTAATGTTGGGCAAGTTATTCAATCCTGGTTATCCTTATTTTCCTTATTTATAAAATGGGAAAAATAAGATTAACTCGTATTTACTAGTTTGGGAGGGTGAAAGGAGATCATTTGGGCAAAATATTTAACATGAAGTCTGAGACATAGAGAGATCTCAAATATAAATGTGAGATAATGTCATGAGCTCCAACCAAAAGACCTGAACAGATGTTCCTGGAGAACTTTTGTGCACATCCCTTCCTTTCCTATTCAACTGAAAAGCCTTCTTGGACTTCCGTCTTTCTGTCCATGGTACCAACATCATTCATTCCCCTAGGCACCTGGATTTGGAAACTTGCTGCTACCCTTTTCCTTATCCGATCAGCTACCAGGCTTGGTTTAATCTTCCTTCACTGGGTTCCTCCCACCTGGATCACCGATGAACCATCACTATGTCTCTCAGTGTTTGACTTTTCCCTGCTGCGATTCAGCTTTCCTATGTCAGCGAGATTGATTTTTCAAAAATACAAAGTTTATTTATTTATTTTTTTCTGGACTGAAAAAATCCAGTGGCTGTCCATTGCCTATAACAGAAAGAACAAACCGCTCCATTTGGAATTCAAAGTCATCTTGGACCTTTGCTGCTTTGTCCTTATCTTCTTCCATGGGCTCTTCTAGGATGCCCTCTGTTTGCTTCTGTATCTGAAACAACTTGCCCTAGCTCAGCCTTCACACCCTTCTCCAATGCCCCTGCCCCACAGTCGTCTCAACTACATTCCAGCTCCTACAGCAACAACAGCTACCTTTTGTTGGTCACCTGCTGTGTGCTTTACCCACATTGTATATCATCAAATACTTACCACTCCTCTGCAAAGTTGGTATTGTTACCATCCACATTTCACAGAGGACGTAACAAAGCCTTCACGCATTAAGACCTCAAGGTTTCTAAGTGGCATAGGTGAGAGTTAAACCAACTCTGAATATGCACTTAGTTCATAACAGCATTGCTGCCCAGCACTTATCTCATTTTTAAATTAGCACTTGCTACGTTGCATAAATATGTATGAACAGCAGTGGAGCATTGTCTGATATAGCGTTGGAAGATGAGGACGGTGCAAAAAGACGGAGCAGGGCTCTGCTCTGCTGTACACAGGGTCACTAGGAGTGGGAATCAACTCGACGGCACTAACAACAAAAGTTCTCTAAATATTTCACGATATTTTTATGAGAATCTTCCTTCTCCTAAATTAGTCTGTAAACTTCTAGAGGCCATCTTCCCATGAATTGACACTACATACATCTGTAGCAATGGGTAACTGACATCTAGAGTTTCCACAGAAAATCAAAAGGATTGGTAAACCTAAATCTAAGTGTACGCTGCCAATAAATTGTCCATATCCTACGACATCTGAAAAAGGTAAGAGGAGCTCATTTTGGCCTAAACGAGCATCACCATTCAATAGCTGAGTTACTGTACTTGCCAAAAAAGAGAGGGAAGGCACTGATTTTGATGTAAGGGGTCAGCTATGAGTACATGTGTACATCGGTGTTTAACGATACTCTTGGAGGCATATTAGAAAATAGAGCAGACCTAGATATTAGACCTTAAAAATATTATCACAGGTAGCTCTTATTTCCCTCTTCTCATTCCTCCACTGATCCAAATTTCAGAAATAGCCATTTATTTAAATGTTCTTGGGAGGGGAATTTTGGGAGAGGTTTTCCAATAGGCAAGAAAAAAGAACATTGTAAAAGGGCCAGTGATAAACATGAAAGGACACTGTCTTGAAAAAGACATATTTCCAGGGCAATCTTAAAGAAATGGGAATATCCAGGTACAAGAGGCAGCTTCCTCTGTGATCTTCACCGACCTGTGCTGGTGTCGAGACTCTCAGGCCTTCTGTTGTCCCCTCTGAGTCCCCCGGCTCCCTTCATGAGAACCACCTATTGTCGTCTCTCTCTAGTTCCCTTTCCTTTCTGATTCCTCAGAAGCTTTTATCCTCTGCGTCTTTTTAGAACTCAACTTTTCTCTTTCAGGCCGCTTGGCAGAAGCCCCGAAAGGCTGGCGATTATGGTCTTTCTCTGTATCTGTGTGTGAATCTTTGTAATTATATTCTCAATCAGAAAGGAGTAATTTTCTTTATACCTAAGCCCTGAAGCTCCTCTCTAAAATTTACAACTTGCTTTTGACTCAACCTGCTTTAAGTTGCTAAATTACTAAATTCCAAGCCTACAAGAACATAATTACCTTTAAAGCATATTTAGTTGGGATATACGGGTACTAGAAAAGGAATATGAAGTATTTGCCCCACAGTTTTATTCCGTTATATCAGTCACAGAGTCAGTGACCTCCGTATATTCCTAGCATCCCTGAATCACAAGTCTGCCAAGAGAGGTGTGGTGTGCACATTCAATTCTCTCCAGTTTCTTGGGTCAAAATTAAACTTTGGATCCAAAACAAAACAAAGAGTGATGATTCAGCAGTCATCAGACAACCCCTCTGTGAGATCCTGTGCTGTAGCACCACTGGGAAAAGAAATGTGAATGAGATACAGCCCTCACTTTCAATAAGCTTGGAGTCTACTGGAGGAGGGCGAAATACATACTCAAATCAATGAGCTACAAAGCAGAATTTTAAGGGAATAAATGAGAGAGAAGATTGCTGGGAGTTCAGTGAAGGAAGCATTTAGGCTGTACTTTAAACCACAGAGATGATGTCAACAAGCAGAAATGATGGCCGGGCATTCTGGCTGCAGCAAGAGTGTGAGCAAAGATGATCAAGACTGAAAAATCCCAGTCATGATCTAAAATAGTTAAGAAATCATAGTTGGATAATGATAAGCTGAAAAACCTAGGTTGGAGTCGTAAAAATGTGAGGCTTCAATGATGTAAACAGGTCTGAATTTTATTCTTTGCTAATAAGAAGCCACAGAAAATTCCAGAAGTCATTTGATAGCAATTCTTTGGTAATAAAAAAAATTCAATATCACCTTGGTGTAGAATCTTGTCAAAATTTGAATTTACTTCCCTCCCCTTGGAGTTTACAAACACAGAAAGAAAGCATACAGGGAAAGAGAATAATAGAATAGCGATGGAGGAGACAATGAAGCCAGGCATCCTTCCTGGGTATTGATGTCCTATTTCACAGTGCAGGATGCCAACTGCCTCTAGTGCCGTAATGGTGGATGCTCAGAGCCTGGTGTTGGATTCGGTGTTAGGCGACATATTCCAGAGTCTTTTTGTCTCTAAACAGCTTTGTCATCCATGAGGGGAATATGTGGTCTCTCCCCAAACTCCAAGCATAGTCTTTACAGGCATTTTGTCGGCATAACAGCAGACTGTTACCGTACAAACAGTCATTAACCACAGGCTGTGGGCAAAGCTAATCCTGCGTGCATTGCAGCCCATTGGAACCAGGAAATCTGAGCTGCTGCTAATAGGCTTCCAGCAGCTGAGTCCTTAGCCGGTTTTGGCCCAGCTTCTCATCCATGATAACAGGGCTCAACTCTTGCTTGTGCCCTGTTGTTTGGTTTCTGTTAGAGGATTTTTTTCACCACGTGAAAGAAAAATCATAGACTGACATTTTTTTTCCCCTCTGAAAATACAGTGTCATTGCTGGACAGGGATCTTCAAAATCTTCCTGTTCAGCCATCACTCATGTGCAGACACTGAGGTCCAGCAGAGGGAGGGCCACTTGTGTAAAGTCATGCAGTAGCTTTCTGGCCATCTTCCCATTTCTCAACACTGCTTCTCTTACCTCTCATGCTCAACAGATCTGGGAAGCATTGGCTCTTCCCTCTCAGTTTCTAATTCATATCGTCCCTTCTTACAGCTTTCCTCCTGGACATTTAACCTATAAACTATTTCATTTGGTTCTGGTCCTTCTCCATAATATCTCCCAAACATAGCCCCTCATGGATTGTTTGACAAAATGAGCACCAAGGGAGAGAAATGGGCTGATAGACCTGGAGGGTTGGAATAGTTGGAAGTTTATGGAAATGTGTGCCTAACGAATTCCCATAAACTTAGCCTAACAGATGTCAGGGACCAACTGTGGAATGTCTGTCCTTTCAAGGCCATAAGGAAAACAACTCTAGACCTCTGATTTCAACATTCATTCATTGACTAAATAAAATATGAAAGTTCCTAAGGTGTGAGGTGTTGAGCTGGCTGCAGAGATAGTCCTCTTTATGTTGGTTAAGAAGGTCAAATTTCTATGACACAGAACCTGGGTCATAGACCCAAATCTTAGTTGCAAGCTACCTCCAACCAAGACTCGTAGGGGGCAGGATTTTATAAATAGAGGAATGGGGGTTCAGATGTCAAGTAGCCGAAAACACCGATAACCACCCTTTGCAGATGGGAAAATTTATCATAAAAATGCCAATTCTGGCACTGGATATCGACAGTGGCGGACAGACCCCAGGACGCAGGAGATAAGTGGGAATACTGTAGGTCAAAGAAGAGCAAGATGAAACCTTCCGAGCACCACTCCTATCCTCCCCACCCAATTCACAGGAAAGAGAGGGCCCTGGGACATCCGGATTGCATGTTACGATCGGGTGAAATGATGGTGACCGGATTATCCCCTCAAGTTGAGAAAATGCAGCATATGAGACATGAAGCGTATTATAAGCTATGGAATAGATCCAATGAAGCACTTTTATGCGAAATCTTACTTCGCATAATGGATCTTGGCTTGACGTTAATGCAACTGATTATCATTACTTTGTGTGTTTGTGTGTGTGTTTTGCTGGAGGGGCAGGAGTGAACGTAAGGCCTGGAAAATTAGGGATAATTCTCCTCTCTGGGATGAATTTTTTTTTACTCTTTTCATGATAACAAGATGGGGAAGTTCAGAATTCTAGCAGAAAACCTTAGACCAGTTTCCCTCCGGTCAAAAGGTTCCTTTTATTACTTCTTTAAATTTCCTTCATAGAATCCCGGGGAACGCCAAACAACATTCAGATACTGCCTCTACCCCTTTAGTGCTCCACCAAAAGGATGCTCACTGAGCAGCCAGAACAGCCTGGCCTTTGGAAGTGCTTTGGGGAACAAAGGGATTTCTCCCAGGACCACAGAGCTGGTCTTTTGTGGGGACAATTAGGCAATTGTTCCAGTAGTTGGGAGAGTCTCTGACCCATTTTATTTTCTTCCTCAGGGCAGAAATTGTGGTTACAAACAATTCCATCTCTTAACTTATTTGGGGGCATTGAAGGGCTGTCTTCTGCATACATGTATCATGATATGAAAGCATGATTTCTAAACCAAGAGAGACTTTAAATAGGGAAAATACAGATACGACCTATTCTCCTCCTTCTTGTAGCTATAAAGCCATTTTCTGTAAAGGGACTTACACTTTGCCTATCTTGCTTAATAACAATATAAAGATTTTTATCTATTAAGCCACTTGTTTTCCATAAGAAGGAAAGATAATTACATAGTGATGTTCAAGAGGCTGGATCCCCCACAGGGCATTTTTGGCTAGTCTTCTTTGTTTGGATGTGAGAGTATTAGGGAATAAGACAGACATTTAAGCATCGAACGTGTGATTTCTAGTCCTCAGGAAACTCTTGCATTTTTGGAAATATGGTAGACTGACCAGCATTAGCAAACACAAACACTTGACAGTAATGTCAAACAACACCTTGCCCGTAATCATGCATTAGAGACAAACCCAGCCTCACTCACATCTTCAGTGATGCTCAGGTTTCATCTCAGCAAACGAGAAGTAGTTGTCCCCCCACCCCCAACCCACCATGGTTAAAGAAAAAGAAAAGGGAAGAAAACAGAAAAGGTTGCGGACAGTTCTTTTCAAGATGGCTACCGGAACTCATGCCTTTACTTCTGCTTTCTCCCAAATTCCCTTGTACAGCATGGTCCCAGTGGTCTCCTGTTGTGGTTAATATCACACATAATAACACAGGTGTGTTAATATCACCTCAATTTGTTAATAGGTTTCCTGGATGCCCCTCACACCACCTTCTCAGCCCATTGGACAAGTCCCTCTTTCTATTAAGGGCGCTTTTCCCCATTCTAGACAAATACATAAGAGACCACCCAAATCTACAGCAATATACATTTTGCCTCTTTCCCATTTGTCCAAGATTATGGAGTTTTTTCCCTTTATTCATGTATACATTTTCTAATATTTCCACAAGGATCATAGATTTCCTTTATAAGAGAGAAGGAGCGTTCGGTACTGCCACAAGAATCACTTTGTTATCCTTCTTCCATGAGCTTCTCTTCCCCTGGACGTGATAAAGGCTGGTTTATGCTTGTTAAAATACAAAACTTGGCACCCTCGAAGCTAAAAAAGGACAGAATTTAATTTGTCCTTTGTAGTTTCTCTTTTCTATTCCTTTTGGTAACATTTCATTAACTCCGTGCTTTTCTCAAAAGTCACAGTGTATTATTCTTTGTTTTTGAAAAAACAAAACAAAGCAAAACCCAAAGCTAACAGCCCTTCCACAAAGAACAATAGGAAATGAATAGCCAAGGCTTCCTGTGATGATGATTATTATGAATCTTTGTGAGAAAATGTCATTGGGACTCTGCCGTGGAATTGAATTCCTCTTCCCAATTTTATTGGCACTTATTGGGTCTGACAGTTTGATGAGAGAATTGTGGATTATTTAGAAGCTCTTCCATCACTGATCAGATCCAGTTTGATAAAAAGCATTTACTGAGTGTTAGTTACAACCTCAGTTACTGTGAGGAGGAAGGAGAAAAATTAAATCGCTCCCCTCCCTCCAGGAGGGGAGGAAAGAAGAAATTCATGAAAGACATTCATCTTTTTATTCATTTAACCAAGATTTAGTCCTCACTGGCTTTTTAGACAGCCAAAGAAAGAAAGGCACAAATGATTGCAATACAGAATTATTTAAACGGAGTTTCTCAGGGGGATAAGGCAACACTGGGTGGCAGTAACTGGGACATTCTTCCTGGGGCATTAAATTGTGCTGGATAGTGAAGGAAGAAAGAAAGGGAGGTGGGAGGGTAAAGAGTCACCTCTATGGCTGTGATATCAAAACCCAAAGTCAGACGAGGTACATTTATTTCTTTCTTTGAATGCCCCATTTTCCTTTCAAGAAAAAATTTAAATTCCCAACTTAAAAAACAGTAACCCCTCCCCGCCTACTGCCTTTGAGTGTGGGCTGGACTCTTGACTAGACTCACATCCAAAGAACAGTGTGTGGAAAGGGGGAAAGTCCTGACTGCCAAGTGGAGAAACCTGGCAGACACTGCCTGCACCAAAGGACCAAATAGCATCACCCACCAGTGACGAGACATCCCGCCATTAGGTGTGTCCCGAGAGGACGCGATGAGAAAGACCCTTCGCCTCTGTGGTATTCTTTCCCAAACCCTTAACCCCAGCCTAATCATGAGAAAAACACTGGACAAACCCCAACTGAGCAGCATTCTACAAAATGCCTGACCAGTCCTCCTCAAAACTGTTAAGGTCACAGAAAACAAAGGACTGAGAAACTGTTGCAAACTGGAGGAGATCAAGGAGACATGACAATTAAATGCAATGAGGTGTCCTGGATTGGATCCTGGAACAGAAAAGGACATGAGTGGAAAAATGAGTGAAAATTGCATAAGTCTGCGGTGTAGGTAATAGTAACGTACAAATAGTAATGTACCAAAGTAATGTAACAATTCTGAGTTTTGGCAAATATACCATGGTGATGTAAGATCTTAACATTGGGGGAAACTGGGGGAATAAATTCTCTGTATAGGTTTACAATTTTCTGAGTCTCAAATTATTCCAAAATAAAATTTAAAGCCAAATGGTTTCTGAACCACCCAGTAAGGTATGAAAATAGTTTGTTATCCAAACCCTGTTTTCCTAAAGGCATTGTTCTAATAAATTAGTACCTGTATCAGAAATTAGAACAGCCCGTGTGCAGCAAATGCTGAAGACAAACTCTGATTTTCAGAGAGTCTTTTAATGTGCTCGTGAACTTTACTTGGGTCTAAATGGTTTACCATAAGAAGATCCAGTTTAAATGTTCTACTTCATAAGAAAAAGTAATAAAAGGTGATGAATCTGAAAAAAAAAAATTTGTAGCAGCCTTAGCCAGCTTCCCACTGAAATTCACATGAAGACAACACAGCACACACACAAATGAAAACTCCCACATGAAAAATTAGCACTTAAGGACAGACTATCTCCGTACCCCTGGACTCTGCAAGGCAGCTGGAGCTGACCTGAGAAGGGACCAGGCAGAATTCCCCTCACGGTGTGCTTGTGTTTTCTCGTTGGAAAAAAAGCCACTGGCAAAAAGTGAGAATGCACCTTTTTCCTTTCTTACTCCCTGTCTCTGGACTCAGTGATCCGAGGAACAAAGCATCTGGAAAATGGGGAAGTGTTCCCTTGCCCCACGAATGCTGGCTTCTGAGACAACTCCCCAACACTCTGCTCTTATCCAGACAGCAGCTACCAGAAAATAAGAAAAAAAAGGCAGATGTGGAAAGTGAGCATGGAGAATTGCTATCTCGGGAGAGCGTTTTCCACTTTCTTTCACACTTTACATGCCATATACCAAGAAATATTATTGGCTCTTCCTTCCAAACACATCCGGAACCTGACCACTTTTCACCACCTCCATTACCAGCACTGCGGGCCCAGTCAACCTCATCTCTTAACAGGATCACTGCATGAACTTTCCAAATACTCTCTCTGCTTTTACCCTTGTACCCTCTGTAGTTTATTTTCAACCTCAGAAACTAGAGTGATTCTGCTACAATGCAGGTCAGACTACTCTAAAGCCTGCAGTGACTCCCCATTCGTGTAGGCTCTTATGGCACTCATTACAATGACCTACAATGACTCATTATAACCACCTATTACCCTTCCGACCCCAGCCCCTGCTACCCTCCTTCTTGTTCTCTCTTCTCTAGCACACTGACCTCCTTGCTATTCCTCAAAGATACCAGGTATTTTCCACCTTAGGGCCATTTCGTTGGTTGTTTCTTCTACCTGAAACTTCCTTCCCTTAGATATTTACATAACTAACTCTCTCTTCTCTTTCAAGTCTTTTACTGTTAAAATATTCAACCCTATTAATATTTCAATTCCTACCTACATACCTTGATTTTTCTAGCCCTCTTACTCTCTCTTAATTTTTCTATTTCTATACTATTTACTGCTTTCTAACATTTTATAAATTTATTTGTTTAATATATTTATTAGTCATCAATAATAATAAAGCCACTAGGACATAATTAGATGAGGAGAAGGACTTTTGTCTGTTTCGTTTATTGAGTAATGTCTAGCACATAGTAGGGACTCAATTATCTTTGGATAAGTAAATAGATAATGATTCACTCAAGAAAAGAGTTTAGTAGAGGCAGAGATGAGGAGAACCTTGCTGAAGGGCATCCTGGGTAATGCAATGTACTTAATATATAAGCTCGATATTAAAGAACCAGGCGATGTGGTAAATGACATCTCCTTGGTAAAGAGAAGCTGCTCCAGTGAAAGTCTGCTAAGGGCAGGAATTGGACACGGAGCTGCATGTATCACTGTGTCCTCTGCTGCAGAGCTGTGAAATATATAGGTGAATTTGGCCATCGAATAAGAATCAAGCCAGCAGTAGTGCCCTGTTTACAGCCTGGCGACAGTCACTCAGTCTAGAAAGTTCTTGTTTTGGTCCAGAATGAGATTTAAAAAACACCTTAACAAAATTAAATGACACGCCACAAGCTATTGTAAGTGTCCTTATGACAGTTATTACAGACAAAGGACAAATGTCCTCAATATATAGAGTTTTCCAGTCTATGAGCAAAAGATAACACTAATGCCGGAAAATAAAATGGGCAAAGGGTATAAATAGGCAAATTAAGTAGGGATATAAAATTCAGCTTCTCTAGTTCCAAAGAAATACAAATCAAAATCATGATAGTCTGTTTTTTATAGTCAGATTCAAAAATATGCATTGCAAAATTGCCCGCCAGAAAGATTGTACAAATATACAACACCTTTAGATTTGGTAATCCCATGGATAGGCATTTATTCCAAGGAAATAATCCTGCAGGCATTAAATAGTTGAGTACCCATTAATGTTCATTGCAGCTTTGTTCATAACATCAAAAAATTGGAAACAATCCACGCATTCATATTTAATTGGCTGACACAATGGATAGCCCAATGGGAAAGTGCGTGTGATTTATTGTCATTGCTTGCATTTGAATCCCAACTCTATCCCTTCTGAACTGTGACTTTAGATGTGTTAGTTAATCTTTCCAAGCATTTTACAGAAAGGAACCATGAAAGAGTATGTTATATTTTAGGAGAGACAAGAAGTTCGATGTGACTGCCTAGGTAGAGGTGTGGTTGGAGGTGTGTCTGAGAAAGCAGGTGGGGTTTGGGTCTTAAATGGGGAGTTGGGCTTGTTGACCATGGGGAGTAGTGGAGGGATTCTAGGTGAGGGAATTACTTGATCATATGTATGATTTTATAAAGATCATTTCAGCAGAACTGAGGGGGATTGACCAAAAGAGAGGCGATGCTGGAGAACGCCTTATCTGGGAAGATCTCACAGCAATTCGCTATTGGCTGTGAGGATGATGGGAAATTTTGTTCTTTCTCAACTGAATTCCATTCACACTACCTTTCCCATCAAAGTCAATAAACAGCGGGATTCGAGAATCAGGGCTTGTGTGGGGATGAAAAGAACATACAGAGAAATTGTTGAAATGGTCCAATGATACTGAATTAGTTGTGCAAAAAGCTACCTCATCCCCTTCTCTGGTTGGGCTCATCAAGGCAGCTTGGGTTCAGTTTCATACTAAATTGGATGACAGCCTAGATAATTTAGAGACTAGTCCTAAGAAAACACCTGCTGGAGGTTTTCATGCCTTTTGTTTTTTTCCCCCTTAAATACTTAGCAAACCAGCTTTCATTTTTAATATTTTTCCATCTTTACCCAGTGCTCAAGGAAGCTGGCCCCAGCCCAAAGCAGTAGTCAGCAAGAAGTTCTGAATCTTTTACTGCCAAGGGAATGGCAACGCATTATTGGCGAACCAGAGCCAGACCTTCAAGTTTGAGAGAGAAGTGTGTGTGTGTGTGTGTGTGTGTAAGGGTAAGAGGGATAATGGAGGAGGAAGGAAGGAAGTAGCAATTAAAAAAAGAGAGAGAGAAAGAGAGCCCCAGAAGGAAAACTGTGTGCAAGACCAACTTCAGAAGTCAACCAAGCCACTTCCTGCGGTTCTGCATCCCACTGTACTTATCACACACACAGAACAATATTCAGTAGTCTTTTTGATCAGTTGCTGAGGCTTCAAAATGTGCCTTTGAAACATGAGGCACCATCTGGAGAAAATAACTTCCAGCCCACCCAAAGGCCCCACAGGCTGAACGAACATGGCTCTGGAGTCGGCTACCCTAACTCGCCATGTCACTGCATTAGTCGCTTCTCCAGGGTGAGCCTCCATGAAGCAGCTGGTCTGTAATGCCCCAGAGCACGGAGTCTATTTCAGCAGACTTTGTTGCACTGAGGAGAATATGGTTTGTATGTTTCTGCTTTGGGGTTTCTGGATTTAATTAAGGGGATACAGGGAGTTAGGTACAAATTAAATTACTCCTTAGCACAACTCCAGTTTCCCTGTCTCCTCTCTTCCCTTTCCTCCTCCCACCACTCACCTCCTGCATAATGTAGGGCTACTTGGCAAGTGTGTAAATTAGGATTAAGTTGGCTGCAAGTGACAAAAATGACTAAACATTATAGTGGCAAATACAATTTATACAGATCTATTTATGCCTTATGTAAATGAGGGAGGCTGGCCACTGAGAGAGTTCCATGGGGTCAATAGAAGCCCCTGTTCTTTTCAACTCATTGGTCCTTGAATCCTAGGATGAGACCTTGTTCTCATGATTAGAGATAAAAGCCTGAACTCCAAGCATCGTACCTGAACTCTCAGTATCAAGATGGAAGAAGAGACAAAAAAGAAAAGAGGCAAAGATCACACTCAGCAATCTCTTAAAGGCATTTCTTAGAAGTAGCCTCACTCACATGTCATTGACCAGAATTTAAACACGTTTTCATACTTAAATGTAAGGAAAACTGAGAGATGAAGACTCAGCCAAAAATCTGAGCTATTCTTTCCAAGGAAGAGAGGGAGAGTAGAAACTGATTTCTCTGCCATTTTGGCTGCTCAATCAAAATGATTTATTTGACCAAAATAATCTTGGGAACATGCGTTATTCATGAAACACATTCACACCCCTCCCCAAGGCATTAAATGCAAAGTTTCAACTATTTGCTCCCTCTCAGCTCAAAGTCCAGAATCTATCGTCCTCTGCATTCATCTCCAGGTGCTGCTTCCTGTAGTCAGGCAACTTGTGTATTTAAAGATAAGTCAGCTCTCGACACATCATGATAGAGTAGGAACAGGGTACTGCCAATGAAATGTCCCACTCTGAAAATGGTAGAATGGGAAACAGCAGTCCTCAGACCATAGCAAGATCAACCCTGCTGGGCATAAACCATGTGCACTCCTGATCCAGAAGCGGAGAGCATTCCTTAGGTGGAGAACTTTCCTGGTGCTGGGCTCTGGGAGGAACACCCTCGTTCGCTACCATCCACAGCCCCTGGCCCTTGGTTGGTTCTTGTACATGATCATCCAAAGGTTCATCTGGAAAGCACCACTGCACTGGAGAGTCTGACCTCCTTGGGGGCCATCCAGCTTTCCAGACCTCTTTTTCCTAATGCAAGTTCAGGAGCCCAGGGGCTGTTAGAGTATTAAAGGTCATGGACTTCTGCAGGCCTGACTCAGGATTCTTTGGCAATATCATTATTTAAAAATGTAGTAGGGTTTTGGAGTACTTGCTTTCAGTCAGTTTTAGGGGGTAGTAAACATAGCCAGAGATCTTGTCCCGAGCTAGTATTTGAGCTTGATGCTTTTGTTTATTGGCTTTGTGTTCTGGATGCTCAGGATGCAGCTCTGGATGCCCCTTTGAAGCATCTGAAATGATGGACTTGTGAGAGAAGGGGCGTCTTGCTTCCCTCTTTGCCATCAGGCCCATGGGCCTCATATGGTGGAGCAGAAGGCTTGCTCCTGCTAAAATTGCAGTTTCACGGCCGTCCTCTGTAATTGCTTCTGTGTGGGCCACAGAGCAGCAGGCTTTTCTACCTTTCAAGCCTCCAAATTATACAACATGACGGGCTGCAGATGAAGGGCTCCACACTTACGGAGCTGTATTCCCTTTCCTCTGTGTTGGCAGACTGGCTAGATCTACTCTAGTTCATCTCTCTCCACTAGAACTTTGCTGAAAGTGGCAAGAAGTAGCAACCAAGGCCACTATTCTGAAATTTTTGGACAATTGGCCCTAAGAATGCAACCTCAGTCAACTTGTGGTCCGCCTTCCAATTTATAGCAGGCAACAGTTTAACCAAATGTATCACTGCTACTTCACATGAATTACAAACTTTCCAGCTCCAACAACGACTCCTTGTCTGTTGCATCACTTCCTCTACTAAGCTAATGCTATATTTTAGGTGTTGTTCTTACAGTTTAGCACTTCTAGATGCTAACTTCTGCATCGGTTAGGATTAGCTTAGGCTTAGCTTATGCAAGGTGGAAATTTATTTCTCAGGGAAGCAAAGTCATAAAGGCAGACAGTTGAGGGCATGTTAGGTGGTTCTGCAAAATCGTTAGGGAACTAGAGTTCTTCCAGCTTAAGGACCCACCATCCCTCATCCTCAAAGTTGAAGGTAAAGGCTAGAACTCCAGCCACTGTGTCACATTCCAGGTGAAGAGATGCAGGAAGGGAAAGGAAGAAAAGAAGACCAGGAGGACAAGCCAGCTGTCTTTGAAGGGGGCTTCCTGGATGCTGCCACATACCACACCGACTTACATCTGATTGGTCAGAACTTTGTCACATGGGACAAAGCTACAAGGAAGGCTGGGAATTTGTCTTTATTCCAGCAAGTCAAAGACCCAGACAGAATCAAAGTTTCTGTTACAAAGTTACTATTACTATGGTAAAAGCAGCAGATGAGTGTTGCCACTAACAGCATTTGCCACGGTAGTGTTATCTGAATTTCCAGGAGATGTTTGGGACAATTTCATACAGAAATGGATGGGAGTATAAGTTAGTACAATGTCTGAGAAGGGTAATTTAGCAATATTTGTTTAAAGTGCATAAATTATTTAACCAAGCATTTCTACTTTTAAGAATTTATCCCACAGAAACGTTTACACAAAGAAAAGAAGGGCTAAATAAATGGCAAAATATAGCATATCTTCACATACTGATGGGAAAATCTAGTATTGCGATGACATCAATTCTCAGGTTAACCTAGAAATATAATAGGAAAATCAGTTTCAATAGGATCTATTTTTAAAATGAGGTGAGCTTTTCAAAATTTTGTGGAAGTGTAATGGAACAAGAAGAGACACACTATAATTTGGGGAAAAAGAAAAGACATAGAGAACTTGACTTGCCAGATATTAAGACTTATTTTAATGCCAACACAGGGATAGACAAACAGATCAATGGAGCCAGAGTGTATAAAAGAGAGCTAAATCTTTATGAGACTTTGTTGTATGATTGAGAAGACATTATAATTAAATGGGGGAAAAGATGGACTATTCAATAGATGTTTTATAGATATGTGTCTCTGTCTCACATTGCGCACAAAAATGAACTCAAGTTGCATTAAAACTCTAAATGTAGGCTGGCTTCATGGCAATTAAGTTCAGCATGCTCCGCTTTGGCGGCCCAGGTTCCATTTCTTGAAACAGATCTATATCACTCATCAGCAGCCATGGTGTGGTGGCAACCCACATACAAAATAGAGCAAGATTGGCACAGATGTTAGCTCAGGGTGAATCTTCCTCAGAAAAAAAGACAAACCAAAACAAAACAAAAAATCTCTAAATGTAAAACAATTCGACAACAATATAGGAAAATATCTTTATGACACTGGGGTAAGAATGAGTTTCTTCTTTTTATTATTAAAATTCATTGTTCATTTATTATAAGAAGTATTGTAGTTTGTGACAAGTTTAGATATTTTTAAAAATATTAACTATGGCCATTTTCAAGCATGTACAAAATTAGAGAGAATTGTCCGAACTCCTCTTACCCACCACTGAATTTCAACCTTGTAAAAACTTTGTTCATCTATTTTTGTCTCATCTATTTCTCCTTCCTCCTTATTTCTTTACTTTTTACTAGAGAATTTAAAACTGATCCTCAGATACTGTACTATTTCACCTATAATGTGTTCCTAGCAAATAAAGACTTTTTAAAAAATTAACCACAGTACGCTTAGCACAATCAACAAAATTAATAACAAGTCCTTAATATCATCTAATGCTCTGTATGTTTCTTTTCCCCAAATTGCCTCAAAAATGTCTTTTGACAGTTTGCTCAGGTCAGAATACAAAAACAGGTCTAAATACTTACTGGATATGTTTCTTAAGCCCTTTTTCATCTATAAGAGTTTCCTCTTCACTCTCCCTCTCTGGTTTTTTTTCTTTATGCCATTTGTTTTGATGAAGAAAACTAGGTCATTTGCCTTGTAGAATTTCGCATCTTCTGCTTTCTGTAACCATGTTATTTCTTGTACACAGGTAGCGTAAGCTAGAATTTTGATTGGATTCAGTTTTGATTGTTGTTTGCTCGTTTGCAGAGGGGGAGAACAGTGACAGCTGGGGCCGGGTGCTTCCCGGTGCACCTCAGAAGATGCACATCAGATCTGGTCGTCTCCTTTTTGTGATATTCCAGTGGATTGTCAGCCTGATCCATCCAGTAAGTTTCACCAACTTTTCACCTAGTGATGATATAAGCCCTTGATGACCACCACCTTAGACCCGTTAATTTTGGGTTCTTCAAAGTGGCTATTTTCTAGCTCTATCATCCCTTCTGCATTTATTAGCTTAATTCTTCTATAAATAAGAATTCTCTTATCAACTATGTAGTTACCCTGAAGTGCAGTTTGTACTGGAGAGGTAATACACATGTCTTGGTGCTTTAGCAACTTCCAGAAGGTATCAGTGCAGTTTACTTGTGTGTTTTGTATTATTATGGATTCATGGATTTTTATTTATTTAACCAGTTTTTATTTTCCATGGTCATTATTCATTGTGATGCTCATATTATCCTTGCTCTGACACAGTCCCATCATACTTTGATAAGTTCCTTGCTTTCAGGTCGAAGATGTTCCAAGATCATCTTTTACATTTTCACTCCTGGATATGGAATCAGCAATTTCCCAAGGGGGATGTTTCCTGTTATTAAAAACTGATACTTGGAGAGCATAATATATGTGCTCGAGGAAGAAAAGATTTCTTAAACAAGAAATAAAAACTGAGTCATGAGAAAAATGTCGAGAAGTTTGCTTTTGTCAAAATTTCATTACTAAAAATTTTTTAACTTTAATTTTTAAAGAAAATAAATAGATAAATTAATTTTAAATGTAAACATTTTTCTGTGTTTTGAAAGATGCCAAAAACAAAGGTAAAAATCAAATCACAGATTGCAAACGAGTCTTTGACAAAGAAATTGTATCCAGGCTGGAAAATGAGCTCCTACAAACAAAAAAGAAAAAGATAAATGCTCCTTAAGAAAAAAAGGCAAATGATATTAATAAGGAGTTAACAGAAGTAGAAAAACAAATGATCAGCAAACACATGAAAAAATACTTTACCTTACTAGTGATCAGGAAAGTAAGTATTAAAGCAACAGTGATTTCACGGCCTTAGGTTGGCAAACATATTTTTTTAATACTGACAGTATCAAGTGTTTGGTAACATGTGAAGGGAAAATAATTAACATTTTGCATTTACTACTGGCTAAAGTATAAACTGGTACAACTTCAAAGAGAATTTGATAATGTTTATTTAAATTGAAAATGTGTGTAACTATTGATTCAGTAGTTCTGTTTCTATATATTTCTGTGAGAGAAACTCTCACCTACGTGTGTAAGGAAAGATGCACAAGAATGTTTATTGCAGTGTTGTCTGTGAAGGGAGAACCCCACATCCCCCAACAGGAGAATGGCAAATAAGTTATATTGTAGCTGTAGAACGGAATCCTATACAACACTGAAATGAATGAACTAAATCTTCATGCACTGATATTGAGAAACCAAAAAAAAAAGATTAAGTAGGAAAAAAATAGAAAATCACAAAAAATAGACATGAGTCTATTTATGTTAATTTAAATAAAATCTAAAAGCAACCACATGTTTTTGGTCAATCAATAAATAAAGCAGATATAAAAATATGGACAAGATACGTACCAAATTCATGAATATAGTTTCATCTTGCAAGCAAGATAAGGTAATTAGACTGGAGAAAGGAACATAGGAGTCTTCAGTTTACCAGTGATGATTTATTTCTTAAAGACTATTTTTTACTAAAGATACCATGAAAAATTACTAAATAATATCTAAAGTAATGTGATAACATATTAATATGTATTCATTTTTATTATAATAATATTCTGGTATTAATATTTCTTCATATGCTTTGTTTTCAATCTTTGAGAAAACATCATTTTAAAATAATATTTAACTCAGTGCTTCCCCAGCTAAAGACCACTGAACATTTTTTAAATCATGTTGTAAAATACTCTAGGACATGCTGAGAGAGAATATTTTAAACTGTGGTCCAAATAGTAAGAAATCCTGATTTAGAAATATTTTCCTTGAGCCAAATTTTCCTAAACTTCATATCTGAAACTTTAAAGAAAAGCAATTCCTAAATAATATAATTTTCACTGCCTGGAATATTTGTAAACAACTCTATCTTCTTCTTCCTAATTCTGTTTCAAATACTCTACTGTCAAGAAACAGTCTATTTTGTCCAGAAGTCAGTGAACGTGGCAAGAAGTTTGAAAAGATAATCAGAGTCAGAATCTAGGTTAGTCAGGATCCTGAGAGAGGAGGTGGAACCTAGTTCCGATGCCCCAGACTCAAACCTTTCGTGAACGTGGAACCTAAGTGGACCCAGAAGATGGACACGAGTCAGAGTATTTTCTGAGATCCATACAACCTTTGCCACACTGATTTATTTGAAGTCTTGTCCACTGTAATACCAATTTCCTTGGCTATCTTGACAAGTCACAATGATGGTATCAATATCCGTTCAACTTGAGTAGGTAATCAATAAAGCCCTAGGTGGAAATAATCCAACTTCTACTAATAGATTCGATGAAAACGGATCATCGTTTTCACTTGCTCTGGAAACTAAGGGCAACAAAAGCAAGTAAGTGAGCATTTAAATCATGTCAGACTGTGTTTTTAGTTTACTGTGAATGTAATGACTTTCTGCTAATGAAAATGGTAGAAAGATTTACAAGCTTTGTTTCAGTTAGTCATTAAATTGGACATCTATTTAAGGCCCCCAAATCCAGGGATGTCAATAATTGTAGTACCATATTAAACATTAATTGGAAAACTTATGTTTTAGGAAGTTGAACTGAGCGTACATTTTCCTTCCTACTTTCCCAATAATTCACTGAAGAGCATGGAGTGAATTTATGAAAGCACTAAAAATGAGGACAGTTTGGGAGAACGGAGCACAGCAGTGGACTAAAGATTTTCAAAAGTTTGGAGAAAGATATAAGTTTGTTAGGGTAGCAGAGGGAGTCTCTGCTTAGAGGATATGCAATAGAACGACCCTGCCAAAGACGTTGGGGCATTTTTCATAACCAGGTTCCCTGAAGTTAACAGGTTTATAGAGCTGGAGGAGGAAGAGAGATTGAAGATGTTGATTGTAAATCCACTAAGAAAAGTTGCTCAGATGGTCTCTATCCAGGTCTCCTGTCCATCCAACTTGCGCAGAAGACTGGAGCTGGAGATATCCCATTTGAAGAAACTAGGCATTTTTGTTTCATTTCATTTTTTTATTGTGGTAACATTGGTTTATAACATTATGTAAATTTCAGGTGTGCAGCATTATACATTTAGATTTCTGTGTAGATTACATCATGTTCACCACCCAAAGACTGATTACAATCCATCACCACAACATGTGCCTAATCACGCCTTTCGCTCTCCTCCCTCCCTCCTTCCCCTCTGATAACCACCAATCCAATCTCTGCCTCTATGTGTTTGTTTGCCGTTGTCTTTATCTTCTACTTAGGAGTGAGATCATACAGTATTTGACTTTCTCCCTCTGACTTATTCCACTTAGCATAATAGCCTCAAGGTCCATCCATGTTGTCACAAATGGCTGGATTTCATCATTTCTTATGGCTGAGTAGTATTTCATTGTGTATATATACCACATCTTCTTTATCCATTCGTCCCCTGCTGGGCACCCAGGTTGCTTCCAAGTCTTGGCTATTGTGAATATTGCTGTGATGAACACAGGGGTGCATGTATCTTTATCCATTTGTGTTTTCATGTTCTTTGGATAAATACCCTGCAGTGGAATAGCTGGATCATATGGTAGATCTATTCTTAATCTTCTGAGGAATCTCCATACTGTTTTCCATGGTGGCTGCACCAGTTTGCACTCCTACCAGCAGTGTATGAGAGTTCCCTTCTCTCCACATCCTCTCCAACACTTACTGTTTTGTCTTGTTAATCATAGCCAGGAGGGAGGTGATATCTCATTGTGGTTTTGATGTGCATTTCCCTAATAGTTAATGATGCTGAACATCTTTTCATGTGCCTGTTGACCATTTGTGTATCTTCTTTGGAGAAATGTCTGTTCAGATCTTTTGACCATTTTTTAATTGGGTTGTTAGTTTTTTTGTTGTTGAGATATACAAGTTCTTTGTATATTTTGGATATTAACCCCTTATCAGATATATGGTTTGCAAATAGCTTCTCCCAATTGTTAGGTTGTCTTTTCATCTTGTGGATGGTTTCCTTTGCTGTGCAGAAGCTTTTTAGTTTGATTTAGTCCTATTTGTTTATTTTTTCTATTGTTTCACTTGCCTAGACAGAAATGGTACTTGAAAATATGCTGCTAACACCAATGTCGAAGAGTGTACTGCCTATGTTTTCTTCTAAAAGTTTAATGGTTTCAGGTCTTATATTCAACTCTTTAATCCATTCTGAGTTAATTTTTGTATATGCTGTAATTATCTTATTGTAATTATCAATTATAATCGGTCCACTTTCATTTTTTTGCACATGGCTGACCAGTTTTCCCAACACCAGTTATTGAAGAGACTTTCCTTTCTCCATTGTATGTTTTTGGCTCCCTTGTCAAAAATTAGCTGTCCATAGATGCATGGATTTATTTCTGGGCTCCTGATTCTGTTCCATTGATCTTCATGTCTGTTTTTGTGCCAGTACCATGCTGTTTTGGTTACTATAGCTTTGTAGTATATTTTGAAATCAAGGAGTGTGATACCTCCAGCTTTGTTCCTTTTTCTCAGTATTCCTTTGGCTATTCAAGGTCTTTTGTTGTTCCATATAAGTTTTAGGATTCCAACAAAGAAACTGTTGTCGGAACTTTGATAGAGATTGCATTGAATCTGTAGGTTGCTTTAGGAAGTATGGACATTTTAACTATGTTAATTCTTCCAACCCAAGAGCATGGAATATCTTTCCATTTCTTTGTGTCTTCAATTTCCTTCAACAAAGTTTTAAAGTTTTTGGTGTACAGATCTTTCACCTCTTTGGTTATGCTTATTCCTAGATATTTTATTCTTTTTGTTGCAGTTGTACAAGGGATTGTATCCTTAATTTCTCTTTCTGTTACTTTGTTATTAGTGTATAGAAACGAAACTGATTTTTGTATGTTGATTTTCTATCCTGCAACTTGGCTGTATTCATTTACTATTTCTAAAAGTTTTTGGTGGATTCTTTAGGATTTTCTATATATAAAATCATGTCATCTGCAAATAGTGACAGTTTAACTTCTTCCTTTCCAATTTGGATCCCTTTAATTTTATTTTATTTTTTTCCTGCCTGATTGCTCTGGCTGAGATCTCTAATACTATGTTAAATAAGAGTGGTGAAAGTGGGCATCTTTGTCTTGTCCTTATTCTTAAAGAGATAGCTTTCAGTTTTTCACTGGTAAGTATGATGTTAGCTGTGGGTTTGTCATATATGGCCTTTGTTATGTTGAGGCACTTTTCTTCCATACCCATTTTATTCAGAGTTTTTATCATAAATAAGATGCTGGATCTTGTTGAATGCTTTCTCTACACCTATTGAGATGATCATGTGATTGTTAGTCTTTGTTTTGTTAATGTGGTGTATCACGTTGATTGATTTGCTGATGTTGAACCATCCCTGCACCCCTGGAATAAATCCCACTTGATCATGATGTATGATCTTTTTAATGTATCATTATATTTGATTTGCTAGTATTTTGTTGTGGATTTTTGCATCAATGTTCATCAGTGATACTGAGCTGTAATTTTCTTTTTTTGTGTTGTCCTTGTCTGGTTTTGCTATCAGGGTAATGTTGGCTTCATAGAATGAGTTAGGAAGCTTCTCCTCCTCTTCAATTTTTTGGAAGGTTTTGAGAAGGACAGGTATTAAGTCTTCTTTGAATGTTTGGTAGAATTCACCAGAGAAGCCACCTGGTCCTGGACTTTATTTTTTGGAAGGTTTTTGATTACTCTTTCCATCTCCTTACTGGTGATTGGTCTATTCAAATTCTCTATTTCTTCTTGATTCAGTTTCGGAAGATTGTATGTTTCTAAGAATTTATCTGTTTCTTCTAGATTATCCAATTTCTTGGCATACAGCTTTTCATAGTATTCTCTTATAATCTTTTGTATTTCTGAGAAATCCGTTGTAATTTCTTCTCTTTCATTTCTGATTTTATTTATTTGAGCCTTCTCTCTTTTTTTCTTGGTAAGTCTAGCTAAAGGTTTTTCAATTTTGTTTATCTTTTCAAATAACCAGGTTTTGGTTTCATTAATTTTTTTCTATTGTTTTTTATAGTGTCTATTTCATTTAAGAACGTGGACATTTTTGAAGGAAAATTTGAGGGTCTCAGAAAAGAAATTTGGTTTCCTTGTTTTAGCATTTGATGGAAGTGGAGGTGGTGGAGTTAAAGTTCCATCCTGCCGACCTGCTCTTCACCTGCACACTCTGAGATGAAGCCTGTGCCTCAACGTGTCATCTTCACATCCACGGAGCTTTAACCAGGGAAGGGGCTGGTCACTGCAGGGGAAAGTTAACTCGATCAGTCTATTCACTTCTCCTTCAGAGATCTGAATGAGCAATCAAGAATCAGACTTCTCATGGACCAACAGTACTCAACACACAACTGCATGCACACACACACACTCATAAAGGACCAAGATGAAGAAACAGAACAGACCACAGGGAGGGACCGGGTTCAAGAAAAAAAAAGGCACATAAAAATTATTCTAAATAGTGTCCTTAGTGAGTCTTGAGAAAATAGTTTAGGTACAAAACAATAATAGATTGGTATGAAAAAGGAGAAAGCAGAAAAGAAAAAAGAGTTCATTGAAATTAGAAAAGCTATTGCTGAAATAAAATGCTTAGGGAAAGGAATAATAGAAAAAAATCTCAAATATGGAGTGAGAGTTGAGAGACAATTAAGAGACACTGACAATCATTCTACTAAGGTTAAGAGAGATCAAAGACAATGGAGGGGAAGCACTCATCCAAGAAACGATATTAAGAAAAATTGTCACAGAGGAAAGGACACACAAGATTTCAGACTAAAAGTATACACCAAATACTGAGAAAAATACAATTATACCTAAACATGTCTTCATGAAATTTTGGAATGTGCATGTGTTTGTATGTGTTCTCCTGGTCACATAACAAAAATAAAATCAACTGACATCAAACTTTCATCAGCAGCCATATGCTAGATGAAAATGGAGAAAATAAAATGAAAATGCCTTCAAAAATTTAAAAACAAATAAATTTTAACCTAAAGTGTCTATCCCACTAAACTATCAACCAAGGATAAGGAGAAATATAAATATTCTCAGACAGAAAGGACTCAAAAAGTTCATCACCCACAGACCAAGCTGTCCATCAGCAAAATGATAAAGGAATCCAAGAAAGCGAGAGATATTAGATCCAACAGTGGACTAAACTCAGGAATACATCTTTAAAAAATTCCAGAACAATCGCTTTGCGGTAGATCTAAACAGCAAGCCAGCTGAAAGTTCAAGGGCTCTGAGAATAATGTCAGGAAGAAAATTAATTCCCCATAAAAAATAAGATGAAGCTGGATGATTTCAATTGAAAAATGAAGAAATTATAATATTAACTTTATAAACATGGAATGCAAAGGTCAGTTTCTTCTCTCCTCTCTCAACTTTTAAGTTTTGAAACATATTTTTTAGGTGACATAGGTTTAATGACACAGGATTAGAGTTTACTTCTCCATGAAACAAATCCACTATTTGGTTCTGCAGTGAATGATATTAGACACTCTTAATATGTGAAATGTGAATTACTGGTACTCAACTTTTAAAACTCATTTATAGGTAAAATACTAATGACTTTTCAGTTACAGTATGAAATATGGAAGCTTTGGACCGTGACAACATAAAAGTAATGATTAGCTGGATGGAGGGTGGGAGTAAAGATCAGAGGAGAGAGGGAGAGAAATGTAACATGGCTAAAGGTTTGATATTGCATAATGGCAAGTCAAAAGAGGCTCCCTGAAATTTGTGCATCATGAAATATTGATTTGTTATTGTATAGCTCTGATGGTAACCAATAGATGAGCTAAAATATTAAAAATAGGTGGTCAGAAAAGATTCAGAAAGGTAGGCATTATTGCAAGGGCACTAAAATCTCATTTTTCATAATAAATAATCCATCGGCACTTTCTAAAGACAATCAATTAAGAAACGGAGGTCTAAGAAATTACTTAAAGTTCAACCAAAATGATAAAATTTGATGATCCTCGTGCTTTGGGACTAGAGGTGGGGTAAAAGAGATTGCTAATGCTAATTTTATGCTCTCCAATCCTAATTGCATTTTTATCACCATGTCTAACTATTGGGGGGTAAGAAAATCTAGGTATCTTTACTAATAGAGCTCAGAAGAAAAAGCACCAGAAACCTTGGTTCCTCAAAGGGCCAGAGGAAAGGAAGCAATGGAGAATGTCAATGGAATGGAGACCTGAAATTGCGGGTAGGGAAGAGATATGTTTTGTGATTTTACATAAGTCATTTAACCTCCATGTTCCATTTCTTCATCTGTAAAATAAAGATCATAATAGGGATTTTACAGGGTTATTGTAAAAATTAATAAATACATAAGGAGCCTAATCATGCCTAGCACATATTGGTCCAAAAAATATTGGTCCTTTCTTTCACTGAAGAATTATGTCCCATGAGTCCCATAGTTCTGTCCTTTCCATTTAGCCATTCCCCACCAGTTTGATTCTGTTCCCCCTGGCCCTGGCTACTTATTAAACAGGGAGCTTGAATGGTGGGTAGAAGGTTGAGGACTTGTGTCTCATGCTAACTTGTGAATACTTTCCCTCATTCTAACTCCTTGTGAGGTGCCCACTTCCAGTCTGCTAGACTCCAGGTTCCAGATGCCTCCAGCTTGCCCCGCCAGTAAAATAAAACCTGCTGTGTCCACCTGCCTAAAATTTCAGTCATCAAGCAAAAACAAGGACGCATCATTTTCTTTATGCCTTCTTGCTAACATTTTAACATTAAAGCATTTCATACTAAGTTTTCTGTTATATGACACCATTTCTTGATTACTTACTTTGACACTGTTTACAAGCAGGATTTGTTTTGTTGTTCTCTAGCTGGTCCCTTACCTCTTCTATCTCCCATGTCAGACCTTACTGTCCTTTTATCGTCCTGTGTCTGAGAATCCCGCACATGGCAGATGCCAAGAAAACTAAGATCTAAGAGTAGAGTGGCTGAAGTGCAGATACCTGAGAAGGGAAGATGCGTGCTTGAGGTGCCCACTGTCTTTGCAGTCTCATCCCCATGTCAGAGGAGATCAAAACAGATCTGGGTGATTTCACACTCTGTCTTCTTGCTCTTTCTTATCCTCAAGGGCAACTGAAGACTGCCTTTACCAGCCTGTAAATCAGCAGTGGCTATAAAACATGTCTGTCCTCAGCAGTGACTTTCCCCTTGTGGGATACTTTACAACCTTGGAACCTGCCCAACATATTAATGACACGTATTCATTACTCTAAATGCACGTTCCGATGGACACTTTGCAGAATTGTCTGAAGAGGTGTGTGTGGACCAGAGTCTGGTGTGGCAAACGCCAGCTGTTACCAACTAATTTTGAGGACTAGAAAGATAAGCAGATCCGCCCCCACCCTCAGACCTTAACGAATGGGTTTCAGTGAGGCAACGTCCCACAACCCCAGCCCCCCAAGGGAACTTGAGGAATAGGGAGATTTGAAATGACAGAGATGGACTGGACATCCCAGGTCAAGCCACTTGAATAGTTTCACAAATGCAACACTGGCCAATTCATCCAAACCCTATGTTGCTTCCATGTTTTATGACTTTTCTGCTTTCTATTGTTAAAATATTTTAGCAGTAGGAAGAGGATTTTAAAATTAAGGAGTGGATCGTTCACAATCTCATTTCTTTACCGGTCTCTCTTCTCAGTTCTAGTTGACTTATGGAAAAATTCACATCCTTAGAATCACGTCATAGATTACATTTTGTTCTCCGTTCATTTACAATGCCTGAAAATCTTTAGGGCCCCTATTTCCAACAATAACTGTAAATGCTCAGAGGGAAGCAACCATACATTTCTTGGAGCATGAGCCAGCATAGCACAGAAAAAATATGCACTCCAGAATGCAACCAATGGCCCCCTGTTGTTGACATGCTCTTTAATGGCTGACGATATAAAACACGGTAATCTAGAAATATCCTTTTCCAACCCCTCAGGACTCAGTGTGCTGACCTCGCTGCCTGAACAGTAAGAAAATTCTCCCTCTGCTCCTCACCTCAGATCTCAGGTGGAGCTAGTATGTAGGTCCTGCTTGTATAGGCATGTGGATGTGCTAACTCACTGGAGGAGAGAGTAAGTGTGCGTGCATGGAGAACAAAGCAGATTGGCTTTGCACAAATATCACCAGAAACAAACCAGACTGCAGGATTGCACTGTAAGGTGCAGATGAGACAAAAATGAACATTACTTTACATTAAAAGAAACAAACTTCTGAACCAAGCTGGATTTGTGGGTCTTTGGCACACGTGAACCACAAAGTCATCTTTCTTGAACACTGTGAGTTGATCTAGTCTTTTATCAAAATGATTATTCTCTAGAACCTTCTTATTCATGTACAGAAACCTATGTGTCAATCCCCCAAAGCTAAGGCTGAAAGGCGCTTTTCAGTGCAGCAGCCTGTTATAAACCGATTTGCCTACAAAGAGACTGAATCTCATGACTGTTCTAGTCAGGATAGATGATTGTGCCACAGTAACAAATAATCCCAAATCTTAGAGATTTAAACCAAAAAAAAAAAAGTGTTTATTCTCTCTCAGACTACATGTCCACTACGAGTTGGCTGGGGACTCTGCTCCATGTCATCATCCACACATGGAGCCACCACCAGGGAGACTTTGATAGTGACCACAGAGGCAGAGGAAAGGGCACGGTGGTCACGTGTGTGCTGGCTCCTCACTCTTCTGCATGGAGGCAGCCCACATCAAGTCCACCCGTATCTCACCACTCAAACCAAGCACCATAGCCATGTCTGCGGGGTGCGATCCTACCAGGTGTCGGAGGAAAGACAGAATCCAGTATTTTCAACAGCCCTGGTGACTTCCACAGGGACTTTCCAACTTCAAGAGCACCTGAGAAAGAAGTCTTGTGAGAATAAGAAAGCGTGGATTATCTACCTCACTTGAATTAATTGGTTCTGACACTCTGTAGAGGTCAACCTTGGCACACAGGACACTCTCGGTCTATGACTTACAGTGGTCAGCCCTGGCCTAGGCCAGGATGCTCAATGTGGGTAATTGGCAGGAACACAACTGCCAAGTGACATTTTTTTCACTGAATTGTCTGAATCACCCAGTTGTTTTGGCCTTATCTATGACATTTTTTTACAGAAAAGGGGCTTTGTGTGAATCTCACAGCACACTTGCACAGTCTGTGAACTCAGCCATATTGCCTGATGGAAGAATGACTGATCAATGCGGTTCGACAAAGTTGAACTGATCAATTGCCTCATTTGAATGGAACTCAAGCTCAAGGTCTACTGGTTATATGTATAGACATAGTTTTGCTCTTCGCAGCCAAAGTTAAGTGGAAGGTGAAGATGATGATATGGCTAATTTGCTCCAAATTGTTCAGAAAACTAATTCCACTCTCTGCTTGGTCTTAGCTGAGGAGATGGTATCAAACGTTTTCCAGTAAGACCCAAAGAACCCCACCAATGTCATTGGCTTGTAATCCAATGAGACAGCACACGGTTCTGAGCAGAGTCATGCAAAACCTGGGCAGATGAAATGAACAGTGTATGCGATTAGTTTATGAGAATGATTTCCTGCACAAATTATCATTATCCACAATTTCCACGCCTTTGCAAACAGCACTTATGGTCACTTTGAACCCATTAACATGCCTTTTAGAAATGATGCTGAACTGAAAAGTAGTCATTGCTACAAACCCCAGTGATGAACTGATTGCACTCCTATGCAAATTGCAGGCTCTGGAAGACTCTTTGCTGAGAATCCTTCTAACACTGGTTGTTGAATAGAACTTCAGGAGCTTTAATTTAATTATGATTAAAGCAAATCCCTAGGTGAAATGAGGGTGTGACAGTGGAGAATTTGTTGTTTTTGTTTGAACAAGGAAAAAGAAGTCTGAAAGATTTATTATTGATCTAGTAAATAAAGGAGAGTAAATAAAGAAGTCAGTGATATGACGCTTCTGTTTGGAGAACTGGAAGTCATTTGCAGCTCAGTTATCTCTTTATCTCTTTTAGGATTATTGAAGAAGGAAGGGAAAGACAAGAATTTCTCTTATTTAATGAATTAGGCAAGAACTGAACACAAATTGAACTTCTATTAAGAGCAATTAATTTCATCCTACTAAAAAGTCAATTGAGTCCAAATGTATGAAATCATTTATAAGCACAATGTTCTTAAACAATTGGAAAAAAATCTTCCATTTGGCATCATTTTAGGTTTGGACACATTGAATTGTGCTATTTATCACCATTTTGCAACTCAAGTTACCACTTGAGAACATTGACTTAGAAATGGAAAAAAGTAAAAAGAGAGCCCAGCATGAACCGGAGGTCCTCCATCCCTGGCATCGCAGCACACAGGCATGGCATTGAAAATCATTGGTAGTTTCCCTAACTGGTTCTCACTAACTTGTCTGAGGAGAGGTCAGTTCCTTCCCGCGTTTGAATGGCACTTTTTAATAAAGAGTTAAGACCATGTCAGCCTCTGCACACTCTCCCCTTGCAGAAAGCATAATAAATGCTTTTGAGTCATTAAAAGAAAAAGTGAGAATAAAGCACACATCGTTCCTACCCTTCCTGGAATCATACACCTGAGGTGGCGTCTGAACCCTAAAGAAGTACGAGTCCGTCATCATTTGGTTTAACTCTGTCTTTCCCCTCAGCACTGTCTTGGAGCCACCCGGCCCAGCCCAGGTCATCAGTGATGCTCCTGGTAGAGAAACACGTTGGGCAGGGCAAGTGGGGAGGGGTCACACAGGACAGAACACAACAGGGGAAGCACTTCCGCACCGTTGAAAACAGCTTGTATTCTCTGCCGTCTTCAGGCCCTCGGGCCTCCCTGAGATCAGGTCCCATGCAGAGCACTGGGTCTCCTGGTCTGGGCACCTCAGGTGTAGGTGAGGTGGTACTTCAGGTTCACCATGGGGTCTCAGGACAATCCAGGAGCACATCTTATTGAATGTCCATTTCCCATTTGCTCATCATGCCTCCTGTCATGGAGGCCATCAAGAAAATGCGGTGCTTGCCTTAGTTGAATCTGCATCTGGGCTTTAAGACCAGTCTACACCTTGGCTGATGGTTTTTGTGGCTCCAGATTCCTCTTATTCCAGACCCAAACCTCCTTACTTCTGATGTATCAGGATGCTCATGCATTTTCACCACCTGGGCATATGGTTGGCTCCATCTTTCCATGATGTTTATCCGTTATTCTAAGTGCATGCCCTCACTAGTGGCCCTGTGATCTTATGGAAAAAGAATGCCATCTTTTCCTGGACTCTCTATTCATCACAGTAGCTACTTTCAAAGGCCAGTGCCTCTGCCAATTCGTTTGAAAATCAAAGCTCCTTTTAGCCTTACCACCAAGCCCTGTTCCTATTGGAGAAATATTTTGAGCTGAGTATATTTGCAGAGAAAAAGATAACCAACGCAACAACAGCAAAGACAAACTCATCAGGTGCTAAATTTCCACATGAATGTGAGTCTATTTCTGGCCTTTCTATTCTATTCTACTGCTTGTTTGTCTACTCATTCACCAGTACCACATTATTTTAATTAGAGGATTTATGGTATATTTACTGAGGGCTAATTCCCCTCTGACATGTTTTGTTATTCATTGTTTTCCCGACTCTCGTTGCGTGTTGCTTTGCCATAGGAACTTTAGTATCAACTTCTCTAGCCCCCTAAAAAAGCCTGTTGGTCTTCTTATTGGAAGAGTCTGACTCTTTATTCAAATATATCCCAACATTTTCAGCCTACTGTCTCTCTCTGCTGTCCAAAATAAGGCTTGTATTAGCTTCCTAGAGCTGCTGTAACAAGTCACCACAAACTGGGGGGCTTCCAAAACAGTGATTTATTCACTCACAGTTCCAAAGGTTAGAAGTCTGCAATCCAGGTGACAACAGGACCCCGCTCCTCTTAAGATTCTAGAGAAGAATCATGCCTTGCTTTCTTCTAGATTCTGGTGGGTGCTGGCAATCCTTGGCATTCTTTGGTCGTAGCTGCCTTGCTCCGATTTCTGCTTCCGTGATCACATGATGTTCTCCCTGTGAGTATGGCTGTCAGTGTCTATACATGGCTTCCTCAGAAGAACACTAGTCCTTGGGTTTAGGGCCCACCCTAACCCAGTATGATCTCACCTTAGCTGATTACATCTGCAAAGACCATATTTCCAAATAACGTCACAATCTGAAGTTCTGGGTGGACGTGAATTTTGGGGGGACACTATGCAACACAGTATAGGGCTGTTCTTATAAATAAGATGTGTGTGGAGACCTAGTTAGATCCAGGCTGACAGTTCCCTCAGATGATGACTATTGTCTTGGGAAAAGCTTCCGGTGGTTTCTTTCCCACTTGTAGCCATCATCCCATTGCTCCGGTTCCTTCCATAGTCAACTTCTTCAGCAAACAATCTGCTCTTTCCACTTCTATTTCCCTCAGTCATGCTGTCTTCACTCTCTTCCTTCTAGCTAACAGTTCTACTGCATCTGTTCTCTTGAAAATCACCTAAAGCCTCCTTTTACTCAGTTGAAATCCTCTGAAGAGTAAAATGTCTAGTGCTTGCTTTGTATCATTTGCAGGTTTAAAAAAAATCTGCACTGGGAGACTCTTGGTGTCTTTAGTTTTCCTTTTATTACTCTTCCAAATAATATGTAATTCTGTAACTGAAATAGATTTTCCAGAGCTTCTCGAACCACCTTTTTAGTTTCTACACGTAAGTCACAAAATGGTGACCCTTGGGCCAAATTAGAACAGTACAACTTTTAAAAATAACAACAATTTGGCTGTCCTTAGAAGAGACTTTTGTGCTCTAGTTTACACAGCTCTGACCACTTCCCCTGGCTTTGTACCCATTATACATCCTGCTTCACACATGTGTGTGCCCACCTGTTGAGGCATTTGAGTTTGCAACCCCATTTAGAGGCTCAGGGTATGGATTATGCCCATCTTTCCCCAGGAGCTGTCCGTGGTGCATCAGGAGCCTCATGCTTTCCTGCCTGTGCTTTGATAATTCTTAGATATGTCTGCCAAGACCATTTACCTTTTTGGTGGTGGATGTTATTTTCTCTCATTGATTTATAAAATTTTTTTTATATATTAAGGCTGTTAAGTTGTGATTTGTGTGGTAAAATTTTGCCTCTTGTTCAACGTTTGCCACTCAATTACTTCTACCCTGCAAAAGTTATGTAGTTCCATTTCATTGTCAATTTTCTTTTATGATTGTTGCTTCTAGAACCATGACAATAAAGTAAAGATTTTTAAAAATTGCCTAATTGAAATTTGGGCTGAAAATACATAACATTTATAGATTAATTTTAAGAAAATTATAGGAACTCGATATATTCAAACTAGTCTATGTGTTTTTTTGGTGGTCTTGTAAATGGAGTACTTTACATATATTGTATTTTTAAAACATCTTTCATTCTTAGAAAAGCAGATGTACACATTTTAGAAAATTATAAAATACAGAAAACAAAAATAAGAATATAAAAACATTAAATCTTGCTACTCACAGAATGCCCCCTTTTAACACTGTAGTAGGTATCCTTTCTTTTTTTTTAGGAAGATTGGCCCTGAGCTAACATCTGCTGCCAATCCTCCTCTTTTTTTGCTGAGGAAGATTGGCCCTGAGCTAACATCTGTGCTCATCTTCCTCTATTTTATACGTGGAATGCCTGCCACAGCATGACTTATAAGCAGTGCTAGGTCCATGCCCAGGATCCAAACTGGCGAACCCCTGGTGGCTGAAGCAGAGTGCGTGAACCTAACTACTACGCCACTGGGCTGGTCCCTGTAGTAGGTATCTTTTCAGAGCCTTTTGTGATTTTCATACCAAAATGAGTTCATATTGTATATACTGCTTTGTAACTTTTTTGTTAATATTATTCATCTTTCCATTTGAATAAATTTTCACCCTATTTAATAGCTAAGCTATATTCAAATTCCTCTAATTATCCTCAAAAGTCTTTTTAGTTGTTTTTTTTGAGATCATATCCAACCCAGGACTACACATTGCAGTTGCTTGTTATGTTTCTTAAGTCTCTTTCAAATAGCACTGGCTTGATTTAAGAGAACAGGCCAATTGTCCTCCAGAATGGTCCTCCTTCTGTAATTGGTTGCTTACTCATTGTATCATTTAGCTTGTTGTTCTATCCCATGTATCTCCAGTAAATTGGAGTGAAATCTAAAGCTTGATGTAGTCAAGTCAAATATTTTGACATATAATGTCATAACTCACATAGGTGATGTGGGCTCCAAGTAGAATCACATCAGGAGATACGTATTGTCTGATTGTCCCACCATGTGTGATGCTAAGATGGGACAAGATGCTAAGATCAACCACTGGTTGATGAGTCCGATTCATTTATTGTACAGCTACATTTTCCCCTGTGACTATGCTGTGTTGTGCACTATCCAAAAATCCAATTCACCTAACTGTCTTAATATTGATTCACAGTCATTTCCTGAAATACATTTCTGTTATAAAGACAGGATAAATGCTTTCTTCTTTCCCATTAGTTAAGAATCATCAAAGCCAGGAGTTGGTGTAACAGCTGTCTCAAATAGTTACTAACGAGTTTCTGTCTATTTTTTTGAGTATCTTTATGATTCATGGATTTTCATGGATGTCTTATATTTAAATTCACTGCAATATTATTTTTTAGCTACTATTTTGTAAGACATTTTTTAGAGCAGTTTTAGGTTGACAACAAAATTGAGAGGAAAGTAAAGAGATTTCCCTTATACCCCTGCCTCCACACGTGCATAGCTTCCCCCATTATTAACATCACTTACCAGAATGGTACATTTTTCACTAAGGATGAACCTACATTGACACATTATAATCACCCAAAGTCCATAGTTTGCCTTGTGATCCACTCTTGGTGTTGCACATTCCATGGGTGCGGACAAACCAATAATGACAAATATTCATCATTGTAATATCATGCAGAGTATCTTCAACACCCTGAAACTTCTCTGTGCTTTGCCTATTCACCTGCCTTGCCTCTCCCCCCTGCCACTTCTGAACTTTTTCTTGACTCCATAGTTTTGCCTTTTCCAGAGTGTCATATAGTTGGAATCACACAGTAGGTAGCCTTTTCAGATTGGCTTCTTTTACTTAATAATGTGCATTAAAGGTTCCTCCATGTCTTTTTGTGGCTTGATAGCTCATTTCTTTTTAGCAATGAACACTATTTCATTGTCTGAATGTATGACAGTTTATTTGTCCATTCACCTACTGAAGGACATCTTGGTTGCTACCAAGCTTTGGCAATTATGAATAAAGCTGCTATAAATATCCCTGTGCAGGTTTTTGTGTGGATATAAATTTTCAACTCCTTTGGGTAAATGCCAAGGAGGGTGATTGCTAGATCATATTAGTTTTGTAAGAAACCCCTAAACTGTCTTCTAAAGTGGCTGTATTATTTTGCATTCCTACCAGCAATGAGTAAGAAGAGTTCCTGTTGCTCCACATCCTTGTCAGCACTTGGTGCTATCCGTGTTCTGGAGTTTGGCCATTCTAATGAGTGTGTAATGGTATCTAATTGTTGTTTTAATTGGTATTTCTCTGATGACGTATGATGTGAAGCGTCTTTTCATGTGCTCATTTGCCATCTGTATATCTTCTTTGGTGAGGTGTCTGTTAAAGTCTTGGGCCCATTCTTTAATCAGGTTATCTGTTATTATTTATTTATTTATGCATTTCAGTATACATAGTCAAAGTACTAAGTGCTGAGGAAACAGAGACTTTGAAAGATTATGTTTAATCCCATTAGCTTGAAAGTACAATTACAAATTTTAAATTTATTATAAATTATAAATTTATCAAATTAAATAATTTATAATTAAATAATAATAATTTAATTAAATTCTAAATTTAGTTATTAAATTATAAATTTAATTATTAAATTATAAATTTAATTGTTAAATTAAATTAAAATATAATTATAAATACAAACAGCATTGTTAGCAATTCCTAGTAGGCAGAGTTGATGAGATTTGCTTTCTGGTCTCTGTGCTATGAAAGCCTATATGTTCAAAATTCTTCAAAGAGATGCTTGCCTACAAAAATAAGTAAAACACACTTTAATAAAATCACTGTCTGTGGGTAAAAAGTGAGTAAATAAAACTATTTTACTATGTTACCCCTCCAGGGAAGAGGGCCTGAAGGATGAGGACTCTTCAATTTTTCTTAACCTTTTATTATGAAAAGTTTCAAAAATATGAAAAAGTAAACAGAAGATTATAGTGGATTTAATGTATCTATCACCTAACTTCAAAAAGTATCCATCTATGCCCAACCTTGTTTCATCTACACCCTTATCCACTTCTCCCTGGCCCCCAGGTAATTTGAAGCAAATTCCAGATATCAATCATTTACAAACATTTATAGATATTTCAATACCTATCTCTAAATATAAGGCCTTTTAAAAACATAACTATAATACCACTATCACCCTAGAAAATGAACAGTAAATCATCAGTATATCAAGGATCTCCCAGTATTCATATTTTCCCAATTGTCTCATACAACTTTTTTTTAAGTTTGTTTGAATCTTGGTGCAAATAAGGTCCAAACATTTCATTTGGTTGACTTGTATCCTCAGCTTCAAAGATTCTCCTTCCAAATCTTTCTTCTTGCAAATTTGTATTGAAGGGAGCGGAGAGGTTATTCGCCCTGTAGAATTTTCCATAGGCTGGATTTTGCAGATGCAGGCACTGTGGAATCTCCCATGGTGTCATTTGTATTTTGTGTCACGGGCAGTTAGATCCAGAGGGGTGAATTTGACCAAGATTTAACTTCAATCAACTTCATTAACTTCAATTCATTATTGTTATTGTTTTTTGATGCTCAAATTGCCCCATCTTTGGCCATTGGGAACCTCTTTGTGTTGGTTCTTGAATCTTTTCAACAGGACCCCAGTAGATTTTGTTAGCTTCCTTACTTTGTGACCACAAGATGTCCCATCGTGTCCATTTCCTTTCCCAGACTTCCCATCAGCCATTTCCCAGGAGCCCTGGTTCTTTCTAGTGGGAAATGTTATTCAGAAACCATAACGAGGGCTCCAAGAGCCAATGGACCATTACATTTTTAACTGTTTTCTGCTGGTTTGGATGGAGACTGATTTACATTTACTTTGAAAGCAACCACTCCACATAAATGCTCTTAGTTCACAAAGTTTTCATCGGCTTCTCTTGGAATGTACAGGTAGATGACATAATCTACACATAAAAGTTCATTTTGATTTGTCTTAGACGTATATGTCCCACTTTTGATTTTTCATATTCTAGTATATTGAAATGAACTTTCAGCACAACGATAAAGAATAGTGATCATAGTCATTACTTTTGTTTCTAGGACTAGTGGAAATATAGTTATACATTGTTATTAAGGAAGGTATTTGTATTATTTTGAAATAAGTAACTTTTTATTTTTAGTTTACCAAGACTTTTTTAAAAACAAATTAAGATTGGGTATACTAAAGCCATTTTCAATACTTCACAAGGTTTTAAGTATTTCTCCTTTCACCTAATGGTGTAATGAACAATATAAATATGTTTTCTAATATTGAGCCATCATTGCACTCTTGTGGTGAGTTTCGTTGGCCATGATGTATTATTTTTTTTAACAGAGTACTTGCTCAGATTTGCTTATATTTTATTTAGGACTTTTGTAACAATATGCATATTCAGAAAGGATCTATTATTTTTCTTTTATGTTCTTTATCAGGCTATGCACTTCATGAACCAAATCGACACTTTCTATCTTTTCCTATGAGCTAGTATAGTTTAAATGATACGAGAATTCTCTCTTTTTTGAAGACTCAGAAAACTCGCCCAAAATACCATCTGGACCTGGTGCCCTTTTAGTCGCTGATTATCTGGAAGTTTTCATCAATTCTTTGACTATTAGTGATTGATTCCAGTTTTAAACATCCTTTTTAGTCTATTTCTGTCATTCATATATTTCAGATTCATTCTTTCTACTGCTTGACAGTATTCGTAGATTTTTGCCTGTGTAATTTCCATATTTTAGAATTTATTGAGATTTATTTGTAGCTTAGTATATTAATTATTTTTATAAGTGTTTGGTGGATTTTTGGAAAGAATTATATCCTCTTGGGTGTAAATTTGACATATAAACATGTTTGGTAAAATAACCTTATTAATTATATTACTTAAATCATCTACGTCGTTATTTGTTTTTAATCTAACGGTCTAATCTATTGATTTAATCTAATGATCATAGCTGTGCTTTTGATCATACATATGTCTTTGTATTTCTAATAATAATTTTTACTTCTATATTTCAATTCTTGGTCACCTGGACTATACACATTCATAACTATGCTTGCTTTATCATGGATTATTTCTTTCCATTTTTAAAATTTAATTTTGTTATAAATTTAGTTATTCCTGATGTTAGTTTTGCCAATCTAGCTTTCTCCTTTCTTTTTCTTTTCCTCTTCCTTCCTTCCTTCCTTCTTTTCCTCTCTTAAAGAGGAGGGAAATTTATAATATAAAGTTTATAATATACTTAAAATTTATAATATAAAGTTTATATATAAATATAAAGTTTATACTTTGCAGCTTATAATATAAAAGTAATCCTTCTCACTTTCTGTTCCTCTAGCTTTCTGTTCTGTCCCCTGTGCCTTTTGAAATTAAAATTTGATTTTTTAAAATCTAATATGAGAATCTTTGATTTCAACATGAATGTTTAATTTCAATATGAATGTATATTTAGTGTTATAAATAACAAAATTTTCTTGCCTTATTTTGCTTTATGCTTTCAGCTTTTTATGTTCCCTTTTGCTATGTTGCTCGTTTCTTTCTTATGTACTTTTTTCCTAGTTATAATGTTTTTCAAAGAAACTTTAGCAGGTTTATAGTTCAAGGAGATACTAATGGATGCTCTGGGAAAAAATACATAACACATTCCGTGTATAAACAAGGCAGGGAAACACTCGGGCTTGTTTTGAGGGAACGACAATAAATATTTAAAAAGTAGAATTCCTAAGAATCTTAGCAGTTAAGCAATCTGTTTAACTTTGTTTGGTCAGAGTTCACAACCCCATATGAACTCAGAACATAGTTTTCATCATGCATCCAGTGCCGTCCTATGGAGTAGCAGTTTGTGGAATACAGTTTGGGAAATGCACTCCCAGTGATTTGGAACCATACGTCCTACTTTATTATGTCATTGTTCACCTTTGAGTATTTTAACACTGCACAATGAACCTGTTTTTCCATCCCTACTTTTGAGCTGATCTCCTGTTTTGTGTCTTTTCATCTAATCTCTTCAAGTGGCTCTTCGGATTTACTGCTGCTCATGACCTGGTATCGGGGTGTAATTCTATCACCATTAGAGTTTGTCAGCTGAGACATTTTATTAGCAAATGGCTAAATCGAGCTATTGCAAGAGAAATTCATAGTGACAAGTATAGCTCGGCCTCAGGTAGGTGTTCAAAGTGCCATGGGTAGGAAAGGAATGTCTAACGGACGGCAAGAGAGAAACAGGAAGACCTGAAGCCTGCGTGAAGATGGACAGGAGATTACCACCTAAGACATGGAGATCGGCTTTAAAAGGAGCAACATCATCAGATTAAGCTGCCATTTTTATTCCAAGGAGTTCAAAGAACTTCAAAGGCTCCACGACAAAAGTATTTTATTACAGCCCCAAATGAACATATTTGGCTTTGGAACAACCATCGATGGTTTGATGGTTTACTAGTTTTCAAAGAAAGAAAATGGATGGTCTGTGAGAGGAAACTGGCTGAGAAGCGAACAGAGTTCTGGCCACAGCTCAGCGCCCACTCAGTGCATCCTTGGCTAAGTCCTTTCATTTCTCTCACCTTCAGTTACTGCCGCTAAAGAAGAGAGCAGAGAAGTAGCTAAAGTAACTCAATGATTCTTACACTGAGCGGCTCAGAAAGTCTACAGATCTGTGACTATGGGTTCTGGGGCGTTGCTATTATAAATGATGTCACAATGAACACCCACGTACACATCTCCATGTGCGTGTTTGAGAGCTTCTCTTGGGGAGTGTTGGTTGGAACCCATTAGAGACTGTGAAATAAATTCAGTACGTCACTACCAGTATGTTTTGAAAAAGATGACAGAGTAGTATAAAAATTTAAAAATGCATCAGATGTAGTGAAAAGTATGAATATTTTATGAAATTATGTTTTATTTTGTTTACAAATGTGTATGGATATATGCACTGGGTTGTCCTGTAAAAGGTATTTCCTACTGTAGGTTGTTTAGAAACAGTTTGAAATACACTCCACTGACAGTAATTATCCAGAGATGGATTTGATGAGTCACACGCTGGGTTCCTATCGAACTTCATTAGGTATGGCAAGCTTTTATCCACGTTGGCGGTTATCAACTTACACTCATCAGCGACATTTGAGAGTGTGAATATTCGCTAACACATTTTCTTCAGATGTGCTAATTTCTTCCAAGCTAAAGGGTGTAATACAGCAGGTCATTTTCACTTTCGTTTTCCTGATTGCTAGTGAAGTTGCACAACTTCTCCTGGATCTATTGGGCACACGAGTTTCACATTCATTCACTTATTTCTTCATACCCTGTGTCTACTTTCGCATTTTTTGTCCTTTTCTGATTGACTTATAAGACGTGGGAGACCTATTGACTTATCAGAGACCTTAAAATTTAATACCGTCAGATTTATTCACCTTTTCCTTATGACTCGTGCTTTTTGGTTCTTGTTTGAGAAACTCTTCCCTTTTCTGAGTTTATAAAAAAACACTTCTATGTATTCTTCTAAGAATTTTAAAGTTTTGCTTTTCAGGTTTATGTCTTTGTTCCATGTAGAGAGGGGTTTTGTGTGTTTGTGAGGCAGGGATTGACTTTTTTTCAGCGTGGATAGCCAATTTTCTCAACACCATTTGTGGAGTAGTTTATTCTTTACCAACTTGTAAAGCGACCTTGCTCACACACCACGCTGCCAGACATACAGAGCTGTTTTTGCTATAAAATGCCGGATGCCTTGCAAAGCTGATTCCATTTGCTGTTAGACACTCCCTGATAATTCCTTGAAACAGTGTAGAGGAAATGATTGTGCAGAGGACTGTAGCCTTGGATTAATATTTGAAAGGGTTCAATTAGCAAGAAACAGGAAATGTGGGTTATGTGCATTAAATAAATATTGAAATATATCAGCCTCTTCTGTGTGGGAGGCATTCTGTTCTGAACTAGCGATAAAGACATGAGTATAATTGTTATCCCTGAGTGATAAGGAAGATCCCCAAGAAAGTTATGGTCTGATGGAGCAGTTCTCAATCCTATCAGATTCCGCACTTCCTTGTTTTGTTTTGTTTTTTTAAGACTGGCACCTGAGCTAACAACTGTTAACAATCTTTTTTTTTTTTTCCTGCTTTTTTACTCCCCACATCCCCCCAGTATATAGTCATATATTTTAGTTGTGAGTCCTTCTAGTTGTGGCATGTGGGACGCCACCTCACCGTGGCCTGATGAGTGGTGCCATGTCCTCGCCCAGGATCCGAATCGGCGAAACCCTGGGCCACAGAAGCAGAGCGCGCGGACTTAGCCACTCGGCCACGGGGCCAGCCCCAGCACTTCCTTTTTAATAACAGTTTGTAATCTTCCTTATTACGATCCTGAATTTTATTTTATTTATAGAGACAATATAACCCATCTGCTCACATATCAAAAAATCAATAAAGTACCTTTTTGTAACATAAATGAAAGAAAAGTGCTGTATAAAAAAATAACATGTATTTTAATATGTAAATACTCAGGCATGCCTCGCTACAATAAAAGTCATCAAATCTCTACCCCACGTGCAGAATCACCTTGAATGTGACCACTGCAGTTGTAGACTCAGTTTTTGTTGTTATTTTTCATCAACTCAGTTACCACAAAAAGCATTATCAATGAAATAATGAAAATTAACTAGGTTTTAAACAACACAAAGTGCGATCCTCTCTTGATTTACGCAGCAGTTGCCTTTCTAGGGAGCTCAGTGCACATGAAAATGTGGAAGTCTGCTTTGGGTGCCACATGGAGTTACATTCCAGGCTCAGAGGATTGTAACCCAGCTTTTCACCTACATGAGCGTCCAGCTGAACGTTCAAATATCAAGAGACGTGAGGACAATTCTTTTCACGGGCCCATCCCTCGCACTGCAGGAATGTCCAGCCTGCCCTGGTTCTCACCCATTAAATGCCAGCAGGACCCTCCAAATCGTTGTGACGACAAAACAATACCTCCTCCCCACCAGCAAATTCCCAAAGTGCCTCCCAGTGCATAGTACAAACCTTATCGAAACTCATTGTTCTAGAAGTAAAAGCAAGAACTATCAAAAGTGCTGTTGTAGGGGCCAGCCCAGTGGCATAGTGGTTGGGTTTGTGTGCTTGGCTTCACAGCCTGGGATTTATGGGTTCAGACCTCAGGCATGGATCTACAGATGACTCATCAAGCTGTGCTGTGGCGGAATCCCACATACAAAGTGGAGGAAGACTGACACAGATGTTAGCTCAGGGCCAATCTTCCTCACCAAAAAAAAAAAAAAAAAAAGTGCTGCAGTAAATGCGTATGCAGGGTGCATCAGGATACAACTGAGGAGTGAGTGGCTGGTGCCACCATGGTGTGGGGGGAGGTGTGATCAGCAGCAGTAGTGCTGACAGATGACAGGAACTGAGACAGGAATGATAAATAGATCTTACTCAGTTGACTGAGTCTCAAGAGTGAGCTTGCAAGCATTTCTCATTTCTCCATAAAGAAAGCCTCTCCTCTGCTGCTGGAAGGTGATTATGATGTAAGTCACAAACAATGAAGAAAATTAAACACACAAATTATCACCAAGGCAGACCCAGTACTCCCCTATCCGCCAGGATTCAAAACATTCTTTATCTTAACTAGGCTACAGAAGCAGACAGAAGAGAGACATCATTTTCTTAAGTTTGAGAAAAGAGAAGTTTTTTTTTTCCCCTGTAAAACTCATACACCAAGACATCCCTGAATTTCTTCCATCTGAAACACTTGCCTGATTCCTTTGCCTGCAGAACAGGCAGCTTCGCCTCAACCGTATCGCTTAAGAGTCTGTTTTGTTAACATATCTCTGCTTTGAACTGATATCTGCAAAAGGAAAAAGAAGAAATGAAGAGATCTTTAATCTTTGAAAAAGCCTACTTCTTATTTGGCCCTTTAAAGGTCATTTCTCCCTCAATACACTTATCTTAGCGTTGATACGCAAGTGAGGGAAGAGAAAGAGAAGACTAGCTGAATTATTATGCAGAGTATTCTCTGTATAAGTTTATTAGTGTAACCAGGAAATTCACAGCTGGGAGAGGCTGTATCAAATCATGCATGTCTCCTCCTCAGAGAGATAACAGCTAAACCACAACCTCATCTGAATGATCCCTAGAGTGAGATGTGTTCTACAAGGAGAAATTTCATCACTAAACAAGACAAGTCTTGCTGGTATCTAATTGTCCAAACATAACGTCTCTGATTATCACTCCATTTACATTTTTAAAAAAAATTTTTCTGCCATTGCTGGATATGATTCTGAATTTTATTCAACCTGGAGCCATGATTAAGAACATTGTGTCCTCGATGCTGGCCCTGTGCCTAGTATAATGAATGGTTGCTAAATTAAAGGAAGAATAAGTGAATGAATGGCTGGCTCCAATCAATCACGTGAGCACGTACGTTCTGTTCATTTATTCTGCTGTTGTTATTTCAGCACACCACCTTATCCAGACACCTACATTTCACCATCGAAATCCGTAAGGAAGACCCTGTGAGACCTTAAAGCAAGAATCTCTCAATCTAGGAGGAATCTGGACGTGAGCCAAAAACACAACTGATGGCATCTGGTCGTCATTTTTCAATTGATCACAATACTCAACACTCAATATTTCCATTCACATTTTTCTCCAGCATGCACATGCCCATCCTGGGCTATAATAGAGGCAATGTGGAAGAGAGCAGTAAAATACTGAGGCCAGTAAACACCACTTAATATCCTTACTTACCTGAGAGGACTCCTGTAAGGATAAAATGTAGTTCAAAGTATTTCCTAAACTGTTAAGTACAGCTATTAACTGAGTGTCCAGTATGTGCTGGTCACAAGCCTATATGTTAAGAATATAAATATGAATAGGACTTAGCATCTGTCCTAAAAGGGCTGACAATCCAGTGAAAATACTGACATATAAAAATCACTATAATTTCAGGACAGAAATATGGTTCATTGAGAGATCCCTATAAAGACACAAGAGTCTAGTCAGCTCTAATATCTATGCCTAGAATACATGGAAGTTGCAGTGTCTCAGGGCCTTATGAGACAGTCAAAGCATCTGATGATAATGACCAGTAGAAATAAATGGTGGAAAGAGTTGTACATAGTTTACTACGTATGTGTATACAATGAACTCTGAAGGATATACAGCGGGTTCAGAAATCAAGTTCTGTGCTTCTCACAAAGGGATGTGTGGTAACCCACAGCCAGCTGGCTAAGCCAATGGCTTGTGCTGGTCTAGTTGGGTCCTGTCTTCCTTGTTCTTTTTCTTCCTGTCTGGATTGTGCTGGAATGTTCTCTTCTTGCTAGAGGGCCCCTATTGAAAATCTTTAATCTTTCCTTACAGGCTTACTAAAAGTACAAAGTCTTTATTAATCAATTTCTTTCAAAGTTTTTGCTTCCTTTCCACACTTTCAGCAAATGTCAACTATGGCTTTTCAACTCTCTCTAATCTGAATGTCGGCTGTTTGTATCCGTGAACTTTTTCGGTAATTGTTCTGATAAATATACTTTTTAATGATTCCTTGGCCGGTGGGAGGGACGTTTAATTGATTTCAAATAGAGAAAGTACTAGCTCAGAGGCTGTGGTTTCCATTTCAAGAGAAGGAAAATACCACATGGATGTCGAGAATTGCCTCTGAACATGGTTTCCTTCTTACCCTCAACACCTTTTGGGAATAGCCATTCCCCCGCCACACCCACATAATCTGGAGTTATTCCAGCCTCAACTGCATGGGCGGATCAAATGTCCTCTCCTGGCGGAGGCAGGCACTGAGGTGGGGGCTGGGCTTTGGACTGGAAGGGTTCATAGACTGGGGTCGAGGCTGATGGTTGGGGGCACCCATCAAGTGCCGTCAGATGAGTGAGCAGTGGACCCAGTCTGCAGACAGAGAAGAACAAGAAGATGAGGTGAAAGTGGAAAAAAGAGTAGCTGCACTGAGTACATGAGAAAAATTACCGTGTCCTCATGGCACTTGTTGGGGACAGGGAATGGTGGCTCTGACTGTACAGGAGACGGATTTCCGATCCACCCTCTCAATCGTGGTGCCAACTGGTCCCTGTGGCCTTTGTAGCAGTGCTGTGCCTTGTCTGCCTGTGACTTCTCTTGTCTGCAGTCAGTAAAACTGACTGTGACCATTACTGTCCCAACTTGACCAAGGCCACCTGCCATCCCAGGTAGTCTGCCCTACATCCGCAACAGCATGCTTGCCTCACCTTAACCCCAGCCTCAACTCTCAGACACATTTGTCTCCCTCCACGGACCTAGGAGGAACCTCTGCACGGCTTCCACACCACGCAGGAGCTAAGAAGATCTCCCATGTGCTGGATTGTCTGTTGTCAATTTGGCATCACTGCCTCCCCCTTCTAAGGTTCATTCTGAAGATGAATAAGCTAGAAACTACAATTTCTAAAAATTTCCCATGATGGTCCAAGGTAGTGTCCGCTAATTAGGCACATTCAGGGCACATCTGGAAGGTGAATGAGGAGAGGCATTACTCTCCAGAGGCACTTACAGCCAGATGTGGGCAGACGGGAGCCTACACAGTGCCCCCCCCCCCCCCCCCCCCCCCCCCGTACACTCTGGAGACACGCCCTCGCTATTGTCCCAGGGAGAAATCACCGGGCATACAGAGATCCTTCACTTTCCAGCTCTTCCATGTCACTATATAAACACCCCTCGTACCCAAAATAGAGTAGCTTCTGTTTTCTGGAGCTAACTTTGATTAATTATTACATTAGTAGTAGTCTCCTCCTAGAGACCCAATGGGAAATGGGGTAAGCATGCTTCTGTTTTTAGTTTTTTACCTGGCCTAGATGCCCTTGTCCCCTGCCCCCCAGGATTTTGCTCAGGAGGAGGAAGTTGTGTCACATATCTCACCATTTCTCTTCTCCTGCTGTTCTTTTTTCTTCTTTCACTATTGGGTAGGAAAGGGCCTTATTTACTATACATAACACTATATAATCATAGGATGTTACCTTGCTCAATATTAACAGACATTTAAATAGCCAACAGAATAGTCAGTAGATTTAACTAGAAATAACTATACTAGGAATGTGGGAGGAGAGGTGAGAAATGAAGGAGAGTGAATTTCCCAGTTATCACAAGAGAGAGTATTGTTTAAAATTGACAGATCAAGAAGGAGTAACATGAACATGCTATTTAGAAATGACGAGTTACCTACCAGAATCAGCTAAAACAGTGTAAAGTAGTTGGCTCTGGAGATGAAGACTAAGAAGTGTGAAAAGATTGGAACAGAAGGTAGTTATTTTTCATTTTAAGCTTTTCGGGAAAATTTTCGTTTTGAGTCATGTATCTTTATTATCTCAATTAAAATATGTTTGAAAATGAAAACCAGCAGGCAGTTGGCGGTGGGAGAGAGAAGAAAGCCTGGCAGGTTTGCGGGAGAAACGTGATTCCTTCCCCCTGGCAGCCTTGTGTGTGTGCACGCCTGCTGCAGCCGGCGGCCTGGCTCCTGGAATCAGCGGAGGGGACCAGAGGGCACCAGCTCCGGCTCACGAAGAGGCGCAGCGGACCGAGCAACGCCAGGAACCTGCACAACCTTCCTTCCAGGCTGCTTCCCGCAAGCTGGAGGGCTTGGGGAGTTGACTGATGATCTCACGAAAGGCAGCTTTCTTTTCATCTTCTTGTCTCTCCTCTCTCACGGCACATACACGGACTTCGTGTCATGAAATGATGCTGAACCACAGAGGGGACAGCTGTCCAGGGAGCGCTCAGCGGGGAGGCTGATGACTGCCTGGGTGGACGAAGCGGGGCAGCAGAGCCGAGGGGCAGCGGCATCAGAAGGGTCTTGGGGACTGACAGCCTGTGAAGGAGCCAGAGTCACAGAGGTGCTGGTTAGGCAAGTGGAGGGAGGGGGCGCCATTCCAGACAGCCAAGACTTGCTACCAACAGGCAGGACATTGGAAGGTGAGGGTTATGTGCGGCTGCATCATGACGTGAATAATATGAATAACCACTTGGTAAACTGGGAAAGGGACATTGGCCATTGTAGCGTTTGCCCTGGCTGCCATAACAAAGTACCACAGATTGAGGGACTCACACAGCAGAAATTTACTGTCTCACAGTCCTGGAGGTTGGAAGTCCCAGATGAAGGTGTCAACAGGATTGGTTTCTTCTGAGGCCTCTCTCCTCGGCTTGTAGACGGCAGTCTTCTGCCTGTGCCTTCCCACGGTCTTCCTTCTGTGCCTGCCTGTATCTAATCTCCTCTACAGCTGAGAAAATCAGTCACATTGTATGACTTCATCCTAACTTAAGCACCTCTTTAAAGACCCTGTCTCCAGATACAGTCCCGTTATGAGGTACTAGAGGTTAGGACTGCAGCATGTGAATTTTGGGGGCACACAGTTCACCCCATAACAGCCTTTATGCTGCATCTGATACGACAGGAGCGTTCTCTCCTCTAGCTTGCAGATCTTCTATAAACATCCTAGTGCATCTGTCTTTTTAGTCCCTGTCTCTGTTTCTCAGCCCTAATTCTTGCAACTCCCCCTGCCCACCATTAGACTATTTTTTCACATAGAATGTCTTCAAAGACGCAACATTCCAATTGCACACTGCACAGCTCTTGCAGATTGTGCACTCTCAGAAAACTTCCCCTGAAATGAAATCCATCCTTGATAGAGGAGTAATGAAATAATCCTTAAATCCTGTTGCATACCTTGCATTCCCTAGTTAAAAATAAAAGCATATAGGGGCCCTCTCAGTGATGTAATGGTTAAGTTTGTGCACTCTGCTTCGGTGGCCTGGGGTTTGGGGGTTCGGAGCCCAGGCACGGGTCTACACACTGCTCATCAAGCCATGCTGTGGCGACATCCCACGTACAAAATAGAGGAAGATGGGCACAGATGTTAGCTCAGCAGCATTCTTCCGCAAGCAAAAAGAGGAGGATTGGCAATAGATGTTAGCTCAGGGCCAATCTTCCTCACCAAAAAAAAAATAATAAAAAAATAATAAATATATATATGATTTCTAAATATAAAAACAATGAGGAACCTTAAACATGTTTATATTTTCGGAGCCGGTGCTTGTAACAACGGGGCCACTCACCACTGATTCAGATAGTAGTCGAAATCCTGGTATAGTTGGGGCCACTGCAAGGAGTCTGTAGCCCACGTAGAGATGAAGACTGTAGTCTTTGGCTGCACTGACACTAGAAGGTTGGACAGCTAGTTACCTTTTTAATCTCTGCCCTTCACAGGAAAAGATTCTAGCAAATGTCCTTTAAGTAATATGCTATATGAGATTCAAGATATGTCTTGTAGATTTAAAAGTTTAAGGATATTTCATTCATATAAGCTGAGTATATTTTTGTTCTATGTGTTTTTGCATCCAGAGGAAGCAAATTTCTAACATAAAAAATAACAAAATTTTCCCAAAACATAGTCATCCCTTTTGACCTATGTTTCCCAAAGTATAAGGCGTGAATGTGCTAAAGCCACCTCATAATAGCGTGAAGACTCGGTTGAAGGTCGAACACTTAATTGGGGTTACCACGAAGGAATTGCCTCTCCACACCAGCACTGCTCTGTCCTTCTCTCCGCCTGCTGCTGTCAGGCAGCATCGGGCAGAACAAAGGCGTCTGCAACCTGCCCTGCTGATGACACCTTGGGAACCATTGACAAAAGCAATGCATAATTATAAGCCTGGAATTTCTACCTATTTAAATTAGCAGTAAGGTGACAAAAAGCACTATTTTTTTTTTTAGAAAAAAATGCATAAAACCAGATTGAAGAAAGGTGAGAAAATGATTCTGCCTTCTACTCTGGGCCACAGTGCCAAATGGATCCAGAAGAGCATAGAAAACACCATCAAAATGGTGCCTTGGTGCTTTAAAAACAGAATCCGAACAAAAGTCGAGATTTTTTCAGACTTTGCAAGAAACTAATTTTTTTTTTTGTCCTCTGTTGATGTTGTTGGTTTGTCAAACTTTTGATAGGTGGAGAGAGGATAAATGCTTTTGAAACGAGTCAATCTTTTGGATTTGAAAAAAATGAAGCACCAATGGAATGAGTTTTATCTTAATATTATCTGACATTTATTTTAATTCTTCCTTGACATTTTGGAATACAGGCTTTTGAGATTTTTCTCTGAATTTTAATTTTTCAGTAAGTCAGTCTTTGCCTCCTGCCCTAGACAGGGTCACATCTTATCTTAGAAGACTGTTTTGGAAAGTAAATCCATCTTGAGGGTCTTTGGTTTCAAACAATGGAAATATATTCAGCCTTTCTTAAAAGGAGATCTGCTATAAGAAAATGGGAATTTTACCCCTCCTAGGTGTGGAAAATGCTAGGCCAACGTTATTAACCTGGGAAATGGGTCTGGGGTCAAACTAGAAGGATGCCCTCACCTGCCCCCCACCCCCTATCACCACCACAAAGCCTGGACCCTATGTCGTCACGGTCATCTCAAGGAGACCTCGAAAGTAGTTAGTTACTTAAAGGTAATTCTCAAGTATGATTTTGTTGACTTTCATGACTGCGGAAAATAGTAACTATTTCACAAGATTGTGGAGGGACCAAGAGCTGGCTTGTCATCTGGACCACTGAAAATGAGCGCATCTTTGAGGAAATACAACAACAACAAAAAGACAAGAAGGAGCAAGATGAAGAAGATCTGAAAGGATAAGAAATTGCTCCTGAAAGTTTTTCCAGTTAGACGTTGAACCATTGTAATTTTATCACTATCTGTATATCTGGACCACCTGGCAGGCTGCCTGCAAATAGGCAGGGACATGCTGGAAAAAGGAAAAAGATAAGTAAAAGTAACTAACAGGCTTGCAAAACTGTGTTCTATCTAAGGGGTAATTAAAAACTGCACGTTTCAGTGGCAAATTTCTGGATGGTAGTTTTGCAATAAATAACAAATGCTTTAAATGTGCCCACCCTCCAACAGAATTCCAGATTCGGAAATTGATTCTAAATAAAGAGAGAAGTGAGCACATTTTTAGCAGAAAGAATTCACAGCGCAGCATTCGTCATAAGAGTAAAAAATAAAGGCTGTCTAAAGAAACCTCAACAGACAGTGTTCAATAAACTCATTTAATGAAATTCCATATAGCCATTAAAAATGATCTTGGAGAAATATTTTCTTCACATTAACAGATGTTCATAATGTATTTTAAGTTAAAAACTAGGTTATCAAATCGTAAGTTTAATGTGATTCCATTCTTGCCCAAGATATATGTGTAACTGTTTATGCAGAGAAAAAAAATTAAGGGTGGAGATGAAATTCGCAGTGTTTATCTCTGGGTGGCAGGTTACAGGGAATTTAGTCTACTTTATTTTAATCTGTATTTTGTACTTTTTTTTTTTCTATAATGAACAGGTTAAATACAAAAAGGAATGCAGCGAAACTTCTCGTAAGTGGAAGAATCCCTTTGTAATGCAAATCATCGCATCCTCTATTTCTTAATGTGGGGCAGATCTGCTCCCCAGAGCGGACTTTCCCGTGCAGACGGAGAATGAGCAGTTTCTGCTGTTTCCAGCAGAGGTTTTCAACAGTCTTTTACTCAGGGAGACTTAAATTTTCTCAAAGTGGATTTTGTGTTTCTGAAGTAGGAAATCTTCCCCAAATCACTTATTCAGCCTCCTTCCGTCGATTCAGTCCTTGGGAACACCATTTTGGGTTCTCTATTTTTCTACTTCGAGACAGAGTTTGAGCTTTGGCTGGAGTGTGCCCAGGTTGCAACCTGGGCTTGCTGGGTTCTGTGATCCGGGGAACAGCCCGCAAGGGAGCCGAGCCCCCTGGGGTTCCTGGGGAGGAGGGGTCTCTGACAGCACTCCACTCCCCGCCATCAGTGTCGGCCCCTGCCCGGCTGTATTTCTTCTGAATACTCCCAGACTCTGAAAAGATTACATTGGAAAAAATTCTTTATAGGTCAGTACTTCTATTTTTGACAGGCGAACTTGCATTGACCTCCATGGAATCCTGCCTCTGTGAGCTGGGCTAATGCTGCATTCTGCAAAAAGCAAGGAGAAAGAATTGCTTCATTAACGGGACTGAAAGAGCTATCACCCTAACTCTTGATGAGCTAACGAAGGCTGGTTCTTGAGGGTGTTAATTTTCAAGCTCCAGTGTGGAAATTGTGCTCGTTCCCCTAGAGATTGAGCATTAGCCTTTTTTTTTCTTTTTTCTTTGCTGAATCCTGATATCAGTTCACATCTGAACTTTGGCCTAAATAAGTAAATTAGAAATATATACATTTAAGAATGAATACATGTTCGATATTGCCCCTATACTTTATTACTAAGCACATGTGCACAAAATAGAGTGTTTGATCTTAAACACGGCATCCCCTCTTTCGTCTGAGAATGGCAATGGCACGAACAGCTTTCATCATATGTCTAAAGGCCTTTTTATTTTAGGGAGAATTTGATTTTTATTTACAGTGTGTGCTGGTCTTCATCGCTAATGCTTCCCCACTGGAAAAAAAAATCTTTCGTTCTTTATTTAATACAAGAAGAAAAAGAAGATACATAAATACAGACCTTTACTTCTTTAATTCCTGGCCCCACTGTGGATGCTCTGAGTTGCATCTCTGGGTAGGAACTGCTCATGATATCACAGGTCTGTTTGCTAAGCATCTGCTTTTCCAAAAGCAATCGATTGCTTAAAGTTCTTCCTATAAAAACTACTTCTAAAATAGGGGGAGGGTTGTGCTAACAGTTGGGTTAGAGATGGGAGGGTGGGGGGTGTTGGGGGGGTTCATGGCACCAGGAATTTCAAAGCTTCTCCCCGAAGAGTGCAGAAGGAAGAATTTTTGACAAGGGAAAGTGAAGAATAGTAAAGCTGTAAGAAATGCTGGTGGTCAAGTATAACTGCCTCATTTCAGCATTTCGGAACCTAAGGAGCCAAGAGGTGGAGTCACTTATTCTATGTCTCCAGTGATAGGTAACAGGCCAGTCTGGAGCTTTTCCCACTATTTCAAAACTTTACTCCTCACCTCCGCCTCCGCCTCCACCCAGTTTGGTTAGAATGTAGGGCCCAGGAGCTGCCGGGTATTGCTGCTGCTTATTAGCCAGTCTAGTTCAGTTTTGTCCAATCACAAATTGAATCTTATGACAGGCGGGCCTTCTCCCAGGTGCCAGGGTAGGGGTGCGGCTGAGAGTGGGGGCGTGGCCTAGTGGAAAGAACCTAGGCTTTAGACCAGCCACATTTGACAGTTCACGTCTCAGTCCAACTGCCAAGCGTTGGATCCTGGCCACGCTGTCACCTCACTAAGCCTCGGTTCCTCGTCTGGAATGTGGAGATGGCCATCACACTGTCCCGAAGGATCGCAGTGAGAATTAGAATGGGCATAAGCAAAATGTCTAGCTCTCTATGGTTGCTCAATGAACAGTACCTATTACTCCTCTTAGCTCCACTTCTAAGATAAATAAAACATAGTTCCTGCCCTTTTGCAGCTGAGGGTTAAGTAAGAAACACGTTGGGCAATATGGCCTTTGAATGTCGGCAGCTGGGTTAGTGGATTAGTTACTGAGTTAATCTGCAGTTGGATGAGTTACAGTAGCCTTCTCAAGCTAAGCTATACTTCGGTGAGGAGATTATCTAAATTTCCTGTCACAGACCCCAGAGTGAGGAGGAGAAGACAGAAGACGGGGAATGGGGTAAATTAGACATGAAATACCCCAAATTTGTCTCATTAGCCCTGTAATCTGGTTGCTAGGAAAACTCACCTATAATGCAAGAGACATTTTTCCTCCTAAATTCATGAACAAACTTGAAAATGGCACAGGATCAATTCGGAGCTTAGCGAGATTGTAGCTACTTCCTCAAATGCTTTGTGCTTGTGTGTATAGGAGTATGCCTTCATGCTGTGCAAACAGCCCGTTGAAATGCCTAAATTTTGCTAATAAATTTCTTTCACACGCCATACAGAGCAATGCTTTATCTTTCTTTTACTCTTTGCTTTGTCCACATATTGCATAGAAATGACTGGAACTAATTCCCAGTGGTTGAACTGGTCTTGGGTGAACACATACTCCTGCCTACAGCATCAAGCAAAGAGAAATCATTCATATATTTTTTAATATTTTGTTCTGCCTACCATTTTCCACTTTCTAAGTCTAAATATTAAAGCAATATCTATAGGTGGGCCATTCTGTGCTTGGACTAGAAAGACTTCCATCCAGTCTTGGCTCTACTTTCAGATTTCACGACCGTTTAATCAGAAGCACAATTCTTCCTGAATCTGCTACTTAGCAACTTTAGGAGCAACTGTATCAATTCTTTCTCCTTGTCCAGGTGGAGGGAAGAGCTTGAACATTGGAAGGCGCTGAGCCTGGTGAGCTGTTTGTTTCCTTTTTGACTCTCTCTCTCTCTCTCTGTCCTTCTGGCCTGTGGAAATGCATAAATATTCCATGTCATTCAAATGGGTTGAGTTACAACATTGACTATTCTATATGCTACAGTGGATTCAAAAGAAAATACTCTTCCTTGTCCCAAAGATGTTTAAAATCGAGCTGGAGAGGCAAGAGTCACAGGTACGGTATAGTGATTAAGAGCCTGAGCTCAGGACGAAGACGTTATCGCTGTCTTCTACTAACATGGGGCGATTAACTTAAACTGTCTGCCTCAGTTTTTCACCTCTAAAATGGAAGTAAAGGTATTTACCTTATATGGTGATGAAATAAGAGGATTAAATAGGATCACGTACTTAAAGCGTTTAACACATCATCTGAATTCACTATTATCAGCAATCATGTTGAGGTTGTTATTATTACTATTGTCACACAACTGGTAAGGATAAGGGGACAAACGTGGAATAGGAAAGGGAGTGAACAGTGCTTTGATTGTCTTGGGTATTAGAAATGTGGTTTGAGGGTGTTGGCAGCAGCAATGTGTCAAGTGTCTGGGGAAGCTGGATTTGAAGGGAGTTCTCCGAGGCAGCCTGGAACACTGGCTACGTGGCATAAATAGGTTAATTGACTGAGCCAAGGTTCCTGATGTGTGAGACTGAGATTGGAAGTATCACTGTGTATTCATGATTCCTGTGAATCTGGTGTCCCAAAATCATGGTGTCTTGTGAATTAGGGTGTCCCAAAAGTCTTAGTGCAATTTTATGCTTTCAAAACTTCAGAAATGTAAATGCTGCATACTTTCAAAACATGTCGTTTGAAAGTTGAATCATTTATATGTCTTGCATACTTCTTTAATTTTGAAAAACTAATTTTTAGTTTTTGGGTTTCGATCAATGTTTGTCATCTTAAATCAGAGTGACTAAAATTAATATGAAAAACGTGTTAATAAAGTTCACAAGACCAAATAAATGTAAGAGAAACGTAAATGATAAAACTTTCAACTTGTATTTTTATAAGTTTGTAGATTTATACATAAAAACTTTACACAAAAGTATAGAGTATGTACACTTATACATTTAAAGTTATTAAAGCTTAAAACTGCACTAATACATTTGGGGCCTGACTGATCACAAAACAGTTATAGATTATGTCTAAATGAGTGTATTTATACATATATTCGCATGTATATACTTATATTCCCTACCTCTGACCACTATGTGGGCCTTGAAGCAGCCACGCCCTCTCCTAAAAGCAACAAACCCATTGAGTACCCAGATTGGTTCTGAATACTTCACTAAAAGGAACCGGGGCACCGTGGCGGAATGACTTGATCCAGGATGGGGGCAAGAAAAGACAAGATGATCCTGGAACATTGGGCCAGAAAGTCAGGAAGAGTTGAAGAATCAGGGGCACATATCTAAAGGGCACAGAAGTCTTCCTGAAGGATCCCATTGACCAAAGCAGAGACAATTTGAGCATCAAACTATTGGATTGGTACCACATGTCCAATATGGGGTTAACAACCAAAATAGACAAGGAACTTATACAACTCAATAACAAAAAAAGAACCCACTTTAAAAATGGGCAAAGGACTTGAATAGATGTTTTTCCAAAGAAGACATACAGATGGCCAACAGGTGCATGAAAAGGTGCTCAACATCCCTAATCATCAGGGAAATGCAAATCAAAACTAAATGAGATATCACCTTACACGTGTTAGAATGGGTATTATCAAAAAGACAAGAGATAACAAATGATGCAAAGATATGGAGAAAAGGGAACCCCTGTATATTGTTGGTGGAAATGTAAAAGAGTACAGCCGCTATGGAAAACAGTATGGAGGTTTCTCAAGAAATTAAAAATAAAATCTCCTTACCATCCAGCAATTAGCAATTAGCAATAAATACCACTTCTGGGTCTTTATCCAAAGGAAATGAAATCACTATCTTGAGGAGATATCTGCACTCCAATGATTATTGTAACATTATTCACAATATCCAGGATATGGAAACAACTTAAGTGTCCATCAACAAATGAATGAATTGAGAAAAAAATATATAATTAATATAATATATAATCTAATATATAAAATAATAATATATAATACATATAATATAATATAATATAATATATATTTTATATATACACATCCACAATGGAATATTATTCAGCCTTAAAAAAGAAGGAAGTTACAATAATTTGAGTCATGCGTGAATACTTATTATGCTAATTGAAATAAGCTAGACAAAGATAAATACTGAATGATCTCACTTATATGTGAAATCTAAAAAAAAATGTCAAACTCATAGAAACAGAGATTAGAAAAGTGGTTGCCAGGGGCTGGGGGATGGGAGAAATGGGGAGGTGTTGGTAAAAGGGTACAAACTTTCAGTGATGAGATGATCAAGGTCTAAGGATCCAAGGTATTAAATGGTAACGTGATAACACTGTATTGTGTAATTGAAATTTGCTGAGAGTAGAACTTAAATGTTCTCACCAAAACAAAACAAGGTAGATATTCGAAGTGATGGATGTGTTAATTAACCTGATGAGGAGGAATCCTTTCACAATGTATGTCAAATCATCACGTTGTACACTTTAAATACATTATTATTTTATTTGTCAATTATACCTCAATAAAGCTGAAAAAAATATTGGATTGCCAGCCACATACTGATATAAATAAGAAAATGAGTGGCTGAGAAGGGAATACTCTCTCTTATAGTAGAATGCCAACTACTACACATAGAAGCAATGACAGATGTAAAAAGTCACTCTCAGTAGGTGATTCACAGACTTTGTTAGAATTTTGACAGCTGTCCCAACCAGGTCTGTTTATCCTTTCTGATCCTGTTTAAGAACACACATTACATTTATTTGTTGTGACTCATTATCTCCTGCAGTCTGGAATATTTCCTTGGTCTTTCCCTGTCTATCATGTCTTTGACTGTCTTAAACGTACAAGCCCTTCTTTCCTTAGGAGAACCCTCAACCTGAGTTCCTCTAGTACTTCTGCGTGATCAGACTCTGGTCATGTATTCTTGGCAAGAATACCACAGAAAGGACCCTGGCTCTTCTCTGCGCCTTTGTCAGGAGGAACACAATGTCCACTCATGCTGTGTTATGGACTGAAGGCTTATGTGCTCCTAAAATTCCTGTGTTGATGTTCTAAACCCAATGCGATGCATTAGGTAGGGCCTTTGGGAAGTAATTAGGTTTAGATGACGTCATGAAGCTGAGTTCGTGAAGGGATTAGTGCCCTCATAAGAAGAGACCAGAGAGCTTGCTTTCTCTTTCTCTTCTCCACGTGAGGCCACAGCGAGAAGGCAGCCATCTACAAGCCAGGAGGAGCACTCTCTCCAGACACAGAATCTGCCAGGACCTTCAACTTGGACTTCCAGCCTCCAAACTGTGAGAATGACCCTGTTGTTTAAGGAACCCAGTCAGTAGCAATTTTGTTCTAGCAGCCTGAACTCTCTATAACATGCTGTCATCAGTAATCTCGGCCTCCATCACCCAATTGTGTTGGTGTCTTCCAGGTTTCTCCACCCTCAATTCAGTATTTTGCCCATTCATTTTTGCCTAGTGGGGAGGTATTTCTCTACTCAACTTCCTGCCTTCCTCCAAAGTCCACATAATGTGTACCTACATCAAATCTTCTGAAGGTTGAGAGTGACATCCTGACCCTCCTATGGCAGTCTTGAATTTACGACATGGTAGGCTTTAGGGACCACAGCCACAATTCTTTTGAACTTGAACATGGCTGAGAGTCACCTTTTCCCCATGTTCCTGGGAAGAAAATTACGTAGCATTGAATTCAGTGGGCTCGCGCCCATGGGTTACTTTGACGTCATCTGTTGGCCTTCCAGCAGGAGGATGGGATGAGGTGGAGCCCACACTCTGAGAAGGATTCGTTTCACTTCTGCTAGGACCCTTCCTGTTTTTCACAATGGTTGGATAGCCTCGGGCCACTGTCACTCATGGCTTCCCAGGGACTGGATCTTGTCATGAGATTGTTTTGCTTATCCTAATTCCTGACCTTTCGAATTGAGTTGAAGTTGTTTTCTTTCTCAGCCTTGCAACAACCCTCAGCTGTTTGAAGAGAGCTTACTAGGAAATGTTTGTTTTTCATTAACTCGTTTCTCTCTATTAGAGCCAACAGAAAAACAGAAGAGCAAGGGTCCCTGTCTGCTCAGCCTAATTAGACTTCCCACTTCAGGACTCCGTCCAGCTCTAGCAAGCTCACCTCAGCTGACCCTGGAAAAACCACGTCCTTTGTCAATGCCTCGTTGGTTCATCTACTCAGAGTCCATTAAGTTCTTAGGATGTGCTAGATGCTCTCACACGGTATGTTTTTAACACTTTGATAGCAACACTGAAAGATATGGGTCATTAACTCAATTTAAAGACCAGGAAATTGAAGTTTAAAGAAGCGAAGTGACTTGTCCGAGAGTCCTCACGTGGGAAACGGTGGACCCAGTTCTGGATCTTTTGACAGCAAGTTGTTTTCTATTCTCAATGTCTGTTTTGAGAAGGTGGAGTGGTCTTTGGTTTGTGGCTACTTTGGCCTGCATGGCATTGGCATGGAGGATGTTCCATGAGCCCCAGCCTAGGGCCCTGGATTTTTGCCTTGAGTATGGGGGCTAAAACATGAGCTAAGCAGGCATTTCTTACTCCACTGTCCCTTTTTTCCTGTGAACATACTTCTCTCCAGGGACTCTGTGGGGCAGAGGAGAGATGGAAATAGGACTGGATTGAGACATAACTGTAAACAGTGGCACAATGTCGTGTAAATAAAATCCACATTTGTATCCAGCTTCTAATTATCTGAGATCTTGGAGAGGATGAGAAAAGGATGCCGTGTCCTATGGACTGGAGGCAAGAGTAGAGATCGTTTAGTTCATTTCCCTCTTTTCAGCAGCTGAGGAATAATCTGAGGCTGGAGAGGAGCCGATACCTTAATTCTAACGCTGATTAAGTCAGAGCTGGGCCGTGAAGCCGGGTCTCCTGACCCCCGAACTGAACACTGAATAGTTAAAAGTAAAACTAAATGTCCAGAATCTGGGGAAATGGTATGAGAAGAGCATAATTTGGGAGCACAAGGAATATTCTATAACATTGTTTTCAGATCCTTAATCCTTTCATTATCAAAGTAAATAGCAGATATTGAAGGGGCTCAGAAGTCTCAGGGAAAAATACAAAAACTTATAAAATTAGTACATAAAATCAACCTATTGGCAGGATTGGCATGTAATGACGACAAATATTTATTTAAAAAATAACTATATTGAGGTGTATTTCACGTATCATAAATTGCACCCATTTCAAATGCATAATTCAATGGTTTATTGTGCAGCCATCTCCATAATGCCATTTTAGAATATTTTTATCAGCCAGTAGGATCCCTCATGCTCACTCACAGTCACTAATATTTACTCAATGCTTCCTACAGGCCTTTATTTGTAGTGACTCTCTTTACAATCCTCCGAGAAGTTTTGTTATTACCCTTCCTCCTCATTTTACCAATGAGGAAACTAAGTCATGGGGGCATCAGTCAACTGCCCGAGCTCACCGGGTCCCTGCGTGATCTTGGACAAGTTATCTGAACGGGGTTTGAACTCAGCCCATTTGACTTCAAAGCTTGTGCTCTTTGCTTCTATCTGTTCTGCTTCCACATCAAGAAAGAAACCCAGCAGCTGTTTCTCTATTGTGTGTCTGCTTTTTTGGGTGGGACAACCCAGTTCTCTTCTTATTCTATATTTTTACCCTTGAAAAGATACAGCAGTTCTCTTTAAATCATCAGTTGGTACAGAGAGCTGGTTGACAATGTCAAATTGAATCTTCAGGGGTGTAATCCTTTTAAGCAAGGAGAAAAGAGGAGAGAGAATGCAATGCTCTCGTTAACAATAAATGCTAGAAACTATGGTTTTTTATTTACTCCATGGATGAGGTGTATCACACAACAAGGCAGAGAGTGTGTATCGTGGAGAAGGAGGTAGGAGACCTGCCCACCTCAGTGCATGGAGTTGGCCCCATATGAACGCTTTCTTGGGGCGTGCGTGGGGCTGGAGGCTTATTAAGATGCCCTGGAAAGGAGACGGGAACCACATGGAATCCAGGTCAACGCACTTGCCTGGATAGATCTCACCCTTCCTAAGTCTCTGTTGAGAGTTCAGCCGAGCTGCTCCACGGTATTGCTGCTTCCGCATCCATTTCTTTGGCTAAGTGGCCTGCAGGGACTTTAAACTGACACTAGCCCCTCATGCACATGCTTGCCCTATAGATAGCAGCCCCCAGAGTCACAGCAAATGTAAGTTCCAGATATGACTTCCCCAACAGCCCTGGTGACCCACAGATGCCTCCGTCTCTCCGGGCCTTCCCCCTGTGCCTATAGATATGATCCCTGTGGAGCTTACCAGAACCCTGATCTTTTTGGTTTACATTGACCAATCCAGCCTTAGCCTACGGACCCCAAGCACTCCACCCATAGACCCTAATAAAGGCCTGTCCCAGGTCCTGTCTCTCTCTGTCTGAGATCTGCCTTGACCTCCCCGTGTGGCTCCTCAAAACACGCAGGTACTTCTAGCAGGACCTGCGAGTAATAGACTTATCTATTTCAGTTCCTCCTGTGGTCTGTTGTTGAACTTCTGCTCACCATCCAGCACCCTGGGCTCCACTTAATACATGTTGATTTTGGGGCTGGCCTGGTGGCGTAGCGGGTAAGTTCGCATGTTCCACTTCGGCGGCCCAAGGTTCACCAGTTCGGATCCTGGGTGCGGACATGGCACCGCTTGGGCACGCCATACTGTGGTAGGCGGCCCACATACAAAGTAGAGGAAGATGGGCATGGATGTTCGCTCAGGGCCAGTCTTCCTCAGCAAAAAGAGGAGGATTGGCAGCAGATGTCAGCTGAGGGCTAATCTTCCTCCAAAAAAATAAAAATAAAAAAGTAAATATCGATTTAACAAAGTTATAGCCATCTCAAGAGGAGCAGACCCCGGAAAATGATCTTCTTCAGGGCTCAGAAGAAAGTTTCTCATAAATGCTTCGTATGCTTAATGGAATACAAGATAGCATGGCCTTGATCAAACAGGAATGAGAAATCACAAGGAGACAACGGTCTGAGATGGAAAGACAAGATGAAAGTAAAAGATAGATGGTGCAGCTGAGGAAAAATGACAAAGAAACCAAAAGTTCAATGGCAGGATTACAATCCCCCTGGGATGACACAGAGAGCCCAAGTGATGGTAAGGTGGAGCAAATCATTATGTAACGAACGTGACGAAACCAGGGGGAATATGCATTGAAGCCAGGAAACAAAGGCCAAAATTTAAAAATCAAATATGTTTCCAAAGAATAAAATCAGAAGTACAATAGAATGAGTAATTAAACACGCATAGCCACACACATGCATAATACACTTTATTTTTAATTTCCTACAAAGGCTTTGCAGATTGAAAGACTTTACCGCATTATATTGGAGAAAAATATAAAACCACCTCGAAAAACCAGAGCAAAACTTTTCCTTATAAAGACAAAGAAAAATTCCATAAATATCCAGTAAAAACTGGGCAAATCAAAGGCAAAGAAATACAAATCTGGTGGTTTTCAGATTTCTCCAGTATTATGCCAAACAGCAAAAAATAAGGGAACCAAAGAAAGAGTTTGAGGGAAAAGTATTGTGACGAAACAATAGTTAACTCTACCAGTTTTTCTTTTATATATGAGGAAAATAGAAAGATTGCCAGATAGCCGAAGGTTTATAAAAATAGGGGCCGGCCCCATGGCCGAATGGTTAAGTTCACGAACTCCACTTCTGCGGCCCGGGGTATCGTCGGTTCGGATCCTGGGCACGGACATGACACGACTTGTCAGGCCATGCTGAGGCAGCGTCCCACATAGCACAACCAGAGGGACCTACAACTAGAATATACAACTATGCACTGGGGGGCTTTGGGAAGAAGAAAAAAAACAACAAGATTGGCAACAGTTGTTAACTCGGGCGCCAATCTTCAAAAAAAACATCCTCTCAGGATATATTTGTTGAAAAATATTACTTGAAAATGAAAATTCATTCCATGTGAAATGCAGAACAAAATTAAGACCTGAAGACTAGGAAATTCTGCGAGCATGAAAACAGTTAAACATGGAATTAATTCAAAATATTTGTTGAAATAATCATTTTAGAGCCGACATTTATTTAGTGCTTACTATCTGCCAGCCACTATGCTAAGTGCTTTCCATGTATGTTTATTTACAAAACTTAATGCAGATGTCACAAGTTGCTCATCAAATAAAAGATGTTTAATATAAAAATAATAATGTAATAGTGACAATCTGAGCCTAAGTCTTCAGATTATCGTACTGAAACCAATCAGTGAGTGGAAAGAGTAATAAAAGTGCTCAGCTCTTCATCTTAATATGGAAAAGAGAGTGGGATATAAAAGATAATGTTTCATCTTTTATTTCCTTTGATAATTAGCGGTATAGAGTACATGCTTACATATGTATATATGCACATGTATGCATACCTATATACACAGAGGTTTGTAGAGTATATATACAGTAAAAAAATAAATTATGAAGGAAATGGCAAATTGGAAACAGTTTTTCTGACAAAAATGGCAGAAAAAAATTGTTGATATGTTAAATTTCTTTATAAATCACTAAGAGAAAAATAAATGAACATGTGGAAATAAAACAGAGCAAAGATCAAACAGACAATTGACAATTATCATGTAAAAAATGTTAACTTTATGCATAATAAAAAAGAGTGCAAATTAAAACAGCAACGACATACTGTGGTAAACCCATCAAATTGGCGAGAAGTCAGCAGAATGGTAATCCCCGGTGTTAGCTAGGATCCAGGCAGAGGCCCCTTTAATATTCTGCCAGGAGAAATGTAATGGGTAAATCGGTACTCTTCTGAAGGGGAATTTGGCAGCATACATCAAAAGCTTTCTAAATTCAAATACCTTTTGACTCAAGGATTCCGTTTCCAAAGGACATACTCAGAGGTGGCCACAAAGATTTAACTCCTCTGATGGGAAGGGCTGTCCTCATTCATGGGGCTTCCCTTTGAAATGGAGGATGGTACCCAAGCCAGAACCAGGAGTTGGGCGACGTGGAGGACTAAAAAGCAGGGACTTGCCGAGGGTTGGCTCCTCTGCTGGGATGGCGTGCAGGGACTCTGGGCTCCAGAAAGCCGTCAGGCCTGCTAAGCCGGGGGCCTTGGCTGCCTGCATCCATCTGGTAGATTTCCCGTTGCTACTCCTGAGGCTTTGCTGCAGCCCTGTTCAGACATTTCAGGTCATCTCCACAGGACTCTAGGGAGAGCTGGAGAGCACCGTCCACTTGTTGCCATGGACTGCGAATGTGTGCGTCTAGATTCTTTCTGGATTTCTCAGCTTGGGACTCAGCACGACATCCCTGGTGGGAAATTCTCCAAACCCAGGAAGGTGGTTTAGATGCTGGGAAGCACCTCCAACCAAAAACTGAGTACCATTTTACTAATACTTTTAATAAAAACAGGCCTTGGAATGCAGCGATTCCCTCCCCCCTTTCAGAAGAAGGCCATTCTCAGTTGCTTTCTCAAATAGCCGCTTGGTAACTTGGAGAGGAAATTGGAAAAGAGACTCAAAGAAGAATTTTATATACTCAGAGAGCAAAGGTCCTGAGGAGTGAATCCGTATTTGTGTACATTTACGATGACACTTCAGGTTGAAGCCGGCTTTTATCTGAGTCCCATTATCCTGCAAGGGAGTGAGCAATGCCACCTCACATACCTGTGGAGCTTGACAGTTTACAAATTGCTGTCATATGTACGACCGGACAAAAGTCAAATTGCAGTTGTGTGCTACTGTGTGTGGAGTGTATGGGGAGGAGCTGCCGATGGCCGGGATGTAATTGTGGATATAATGATGCATACGAAGTTGCGCAAGTCAGTCAAGACTTTGGGCCCTTGCTTTTGAACACCTACTATGTGCTAGCTGTGGTGTTCTGCACTGCAGTGGGTGTAAGGGTAAAGAAGCCACAGGGCTGACCCCCAGCACCAGGGGTGGCGATTAATTACCTACAGAAATTGCAGTAACTTACCATAACAAGCAGGACAGTAGAGACCGGAGAGGAGCTGTGAGAGCAGCAGACATCAGGTGTGAGTCCAGGGCATGCCGACCTGGCCAGGATTTGTTCAATCGGCTCGTTGTGCATGGACACAAGTATGAGTGCTATGCGGGCAGCTCCACGGGAAGAACTGAAGTCTGTCACAGTCGATCTGTTAGGAAATTCTCAGCAGCTGGATGTTCTCTCTGGGCTGCGTTCCCCTAGGACTCTGCTATGCACTGCACCTCATTCCCGCTCCATCGCTGTCTTAGCACGTAGGGAGCAGCCAGGCATTCTCCTAGACTGTACCCCAATAGACAGTGTCCCCAGTGTGGACAAGAGATTGAGAAGGGGTTGGGGTGGCTTTCTCTTGGACTTTTCTTTGTACAGTTTTGGGGGTGGGCGAACCAAGTATGGCCAACCCGGGAGGGCAAGGCTAATAGTGCCTGTGCCCTCCTCTCAGGGAGGGGCGGTCACCAGTTCAGGCTGTCACATTTCCCTTTTGTGATGACAAAAGGTCTCTAAGGACTCTGTGCCAAGAAGTTTCCCTTCCAGCCCGGCGAAGAGATGGCCATGTATCCAGGCATGGCCAACTTTACAAGGAACACCTTTGACTAGAGGCGTAGATTGGAGCTTTGTATTAACGACACCAGGTTTGCTGGTTCAGCCCCAGGAGGGCCCGCTGAGTCCCCAGGGCCACAGGCACTAGGCCCACCCACCCACTGTCTCTGCAGTGCACCAGGAGGGCAGGTGGGGACGTGGGGATTCAGCACAGATGCCGCCCTCTCTCTGGAGAAACAGCCAACCACGACGGCTCAGGATCGCGGCCGGCCTGCCAGGAGCGCTGCAGAGATGATGATGTTGGAGCCGGGCTGTTGTTACTGATAGGAAAGAATGTGTTCCCCTATGCAGTGTGGGCCAACCTCTGAACTGGAAAACACCTAAAGTAGGACCCAAGTAGCAGGCAAGTCAAACTTGAGAAGGTCTTGCTCCCTTCACCGAATAAAATGGTAAAAAATGTAAGTTACCAAATGTCTGTCTGATTTTAGCAGTCTAACTGCCATGGCATAAAAAGCAAATCCATTTCTGTATTTTCTCAGCAGCTTCTCCCCACAGTTTACTGAGAGTAGCATCTAGAAGGGTCTGGCACCATCTGCCTTAGGCTGTGCTCGTAGGAAGTGAGGGCTGTGTCCTCCCCAAGACCTGGGCCCCTCATGGATGTGCTGATGTTGGCCCTGCCTTCTCAAAGGTGCAGGGAACAAGCAATTGCATTCCCGCCTCGGCTCCTTTCAAGGAGCAGATGGTGAACCAGACATCTTCTGTGCTAGTCCTCTGGTGAGGAGTTTCAAAAGCAGCAAACTCCTTCTGAAGCTCTGCTCTGTCCACCATGGCTGTAGGAGGGGAGCTGCACGCTGTCAATGAAAGCAAGCCTCATTCACCTTCTAAGTTTCTCCATTTTTTAAAAGAAAACAAAAAGAATAAATTATAATGAGAAAATATAGATAATCAAAAAAAGAAAAGAAAATCATCAAGTATACGACCCTAGGGGCCGGCCCAGTGGCATAGTGGTTAAGTTTGCACATGCTTCAGTGGCCCGGGGTTCGCGGGTTGGGATCCTGGGCACAGACCTCTGCACCACTCATCAAACCATGCTGTGGCAGCATTCCATTTATAAAATAGAGGACGATTAGCATAGACGTTAGCTCAGCAACAATCTTCCTTAAGCAAAAAGAGGAAGATTGGCAACAGATATTAGCCCAGGGCCAATCTTCCCCACCAAAAAACAAGAAAGAAAGATAGAAAGAAAGAAAAAAAGAATATGACTCGGATGTATTTCTTTCCAGCACTTTCCCCTGGTGTTTCTGCTCACAAAGAGAGTGTGTATATGTATAGAGATGGATGTACACATTTCTTCCCTTTTGTCTGTAACCACCCGTGTTAGCTGGGCAGGGCCACACCTTTTCCAATGGGTATGATCACTTTTGTCTGGTGCCAGCTCCTACTGCATTTTCCACCCCACTTTCCAAGCTTCCTTGTCCCCCAGCCCCTGGGACTCTGAGCGGGAAGGCATTGGCAGGCTCCTGTCTGCCTGCCCTCCAGCCAGGGTCTTTGTTGGAACACTGATCACTCCTGAGCTGTACCTGCAAGTCTGGCTTTGCTATTTTCAAGTTCCCACATTCCCTTGGTGGGCATTTAAGGTATCGCCTCTCAGGGATTGTCTGGTTCTTCCTTAAACAAAAACCAAGGAAAATTGATAAAGTTCATTTGTAACGAATTTATCTGTTTTTGTAAGTGTGACAGAGTTGAGTATGCCGGAACCTAGCAGAAGCTGTTTACATGTAAGCTTTATCTTAAAAGATAGGGTAGAGGTCAGTTTCGGTGGGTGCCTGGACAAACTTAATTGAGTCCAAAGCTGTAGGGGCCACGTGACCCTATGTGAGGGACCAGCCAAGGGTTCAAGGCTTGGCTGTGTGACATGGGAAAGTTAACAAACTCTTCCAGCCTCCATTTGTGCCTCTGTGAACCTGTGATGGCAGCGGTTGCCTAGTCCAAAGGCGATTGAAATGAGAGAATTCTAGAAAGCACTAGCACAGAGCAGACTCCCAGGAACGTGACTTTTCCTCTTCTCCTCCTTTCCTCCCACTCCCTACCTGCCTCCTGCCTCCACTCTCACCTCCTGTTCTCCATCTGAAAAGCAGAGAAGGTGAAACCTGCACTGTTCCTCTCTTGTGGATTTTGCAAGAATAAGTGAAAAACTGCTGTGTGAAATAGCTCCCCAAACTCTGGAGTGTGACGTGGGAGTTCAGCCATCTCTACACAGTCACAGAACCTCGCCCCATTCCTTGAGTCGTCAGTCCCAACTGCCAATCCCTGAGGCACTTCGAACCAGAGGTGACTATGGGCCCACGTTTCCTGACCATGCAGAGGGCTCAGACAGTGGGGTGCCTGTTAGAGTCTGTGCCACCCCAAAGAGATGCTGGAAGGCCTACTCCCAGGGAATTTCTGCTTTCTTTCTCTCCCAGTTTCTCTTCTGTGAAACAGATCTTCTCCTCCGGTACTGCAATGCACATTTTCCCAGCTCATTGATGGACGCTTCAAATTCATGTGTCTTTTACGTGGCATTTTTTAACTTGATTCTTGCAAAACCCACCATTGACACAAATGGAACTCAGCATTGGCCACATCGATTTCTCCACCAGCCCCATTATGTAATCTGCTTGAACTGGATAGGTCTGAACTGTTCCCAGAGGATGCAGTTCAGAAGGGATGTGATTTCTAGATCAGTCAGCATTTGGCTGAAGTCTTGATATGTCCTGCTCCTGGTGGAACAAAGCTGCCTGTGGCAGGCTGGGCACCCTCAAAGCCTTCTCTCCTGCCTCAGGGCCTTGGATTTTCTTGTTTCCTAGACAGACAGGAAGATGCCTTTGCCAACGTGGCAACATTGGAGATCACTGCCACTTGCAATATAATTTCTAAATTTCAATAACTTTAATTGCTTTATTTTCTTATTTTAAAAGAAATGCATATATTATAGAAAATAAAGGCAATCCGGCAATCCCACTTCTGGGTATACATGGAAAAGGAATGAAATCAGTATCTCAAAGACATATTTGCACCCCATGTTCACAGCAGCATTATCGCAACAGCCAAGACATGGAAACACCCTGAGTGTCCATCAACAGATGAATGGATAAAGAAGATGTGATATATATATATATGTATACACACACACACACACACACACACAATAGATTATTATTCAGCCTTTAAAAGGAAGAAAATTCTACCATTTGCAATAACGTATATAAACCCGGAGGCCCTTATGTTAATTGCAGTAAGCCAGACGCAGAAAGACAAACACCGCATGATCTCATTGATATGTGGAATCTGGAATAGTTGAACTCATAGAGCACGGAGTAGAGTGGTCGTCGCTGGGGGAGGTGGAATGAGGAGATGTTGGTCAAGGGTACACACTTCCAGTTATGCAAGATGAATGAGTTCTGGAGATCTAACGTACAGCAGCGTGACTATAGTAACTATAGACTTGATTTCAAGGGTAGATTTTAAGTGTTCTCATCACCCCCCAAAAGTTAACTGTATGAGTGATAGATATGTTATCTTAATTGTGGTTGTCATTTTGCAGTGTATACAGTTGTGTGTCAATAACAGGGATACATTCTTAGAAATGCATTGTTAGGCAATTTCGTCATTGTGGGAACATCACAGAGTGTGCTTACACAAACCTGGTTGCTATAGCCTACTACACACCTAGGCTGTATGGTACTAATCTTATGGGACCACCATCGTATGTACAATCCATCATTGACTGAAACATCGGTATGCAGTGCATGACTCTACACGTCAAAACATCAAATTGTACACTTTACATACAATTTTTGACAATTATACTCAAAAACGCTGGAAAAAAAGAGAAAAGAAAGGGGAAAATGATCTTACTGTCCAGAAATAACCTCTATTGCCACCTTTTGTAAAACCTTTGGTGAGGGGATCATGGCAGAAACTGGGTTTATACTAGACACATATTGTGTAATTAGCCTTTTTCAAATATTTCCATGACAGTAAATATCCATCTACTGCTCCATCCTTAATGGCTGAGTATTATTTCATTGCATGGATATACAAAAATATTCTCTCCATTGGAAACATTGCTTGTTTCCCTGTAAGAATAAGCCAGGAGAACATTTCTTAAACCTGCTCTGGAATAGATCTTCATATACAACTCTGATTAGTCACTGAGGTGTAGATCCCTCGAAGCACCATTGCTGGGTCTGGAAACAGGCTCCAGCATCCTTTCAGGAGATTGGCATCCCAAAAGGTCAAGCTCCTTTGAGTCCATATGGTTGGAGCAGAGAGAATAATAACTACCAGGAGCAGAAAGGGAAGTCTGTCTACCGTTGAGTTGTTACAGAATCTCCAGGTGGGCTCGAAGTCAAGGAAAGATGGAGAGAAGTTGGGAAGCACCTTCTCTCCTTGTTTTCGGTGTTCTCTGACTTAGGAAGGAAAGCTGAGGTGCATCACAAGTGGAAATTAGGAAAGATTTTTACCCAAAGCAGCTCTATCTGTACCAGTTCCCATAATATCCTGGCATTGAGTGATCTTTTTTTAACGTTATTTGGAACGTTTAACTCTCTTTGTCTGCAGGCCTGCTTTAGGGAGAAGGAAGGAGAGGCTGCATCCAGGCCTGCTTTGGGAACAGATGTGTGCACTTGTGTTAGGACGTCCACGTGTACAGCTGGCTAGAATCTCCAACTCCCCTGTGAGCCTCTCCTGGGCAACCACCGTCTTCGACCAGCCAGACCGAAGATGCCCTTTGTCCATCACAGCCTATGACTCTCTGTAAAGTATATTCCACTCTTCAGATTACGTGAAGTGTGAGTACTCACAGATAACCCCATTACATGAGACTGTTGCGTGTTTGAAGATGGGTCCTTGTCAAGTTTCTGGAAGCTCTCCTCCAGGTTTCAGAAACTGCCCACAGGGAAACAAGGAGAGGAGCTGTGTCATACGTGTCTTTATATTTCCAGTGCCTAGACCTACGCTTGGAACACAGCGGGTGTTCAAGGAGCCCTTGGTGAACGTGCTGACTTTCCACACTCTCACTACTGACACCAATACAGCTCAGCTTTGGCCACACCAACTTCCATATTGCTGGCAGCAAATTCCCCACTCTGAGGCCCGTCTGCCTCCAGAAAGCCCAGTTCAAGCACTGAGCACCGAGGAGCACACCAGCTCAAGCTGGGCACATGCCATTTTAAATGCCTGGAAGAGCCGTTCACAAAGTACGATCTGGAGACCACTGGGTGTTCCTGGGACCCTTTCAGAGTAAGGGGGAAGTCAAAGCCGTTTTTATAAGACTACTGAGAAGGTATTGTCCTCTTTCACTCTTGTCTCTCAGGAGTGTACAGTGGAGTTCTCCAGAGGCTAATAACACATCATTGTTTTGGTGGTTAGTGGAATGTGTCACAAATTCTTGCTTTTAAAAAATTTTCAGTTTTTACGGGGCTGGCCTGGTGGCATAGTGGTTAAGTTTGCACACTCTGCTTTGGTGGTCTGGGGTTCGTGGGTTCTGATCCCAGGCGCAGATCTAGCACTGCTCTTCAAGCCATGCTGTGGCAGGTGTCCCACATATAAAATAGAGGAAGATGAGCACAGATATTAGCTCTGGGCCGATCTCCCTCAACAAAAAGTGGAAGATTGGCAGCAGATGTTAGCTCAGGGCTAATCTTCCTCCAAAAAAGAAAATCTTAGTTTTTATTTCTGATGTGATAAATATCAATAGATATAGTCCCATAAACAAAGGTTCTCTGGGGTCTTCAATAATTTTCAAGACTGTGAAGAGGTCCTGAAACCAGCAAGTTTGAGACTCTCTGGCTTTGATTACACCTCCATGTGGTTTTTACCCAGGTAAGTTGGCGCTCATCAGAGAATGAAAGGGAAATGGCCCTATCTCTCCGTTTCCTGATTTATTTGTTTAATACATCTTTTATTGAGTTTCTACTTGGGGATAGACACTGTGGTAGGCCCTGAGGATGGAGCACTAAAGAAGACTGATATGACCCTGCCTTCAAGTTGCCTAAAATCTTGCGATGAAGACACTGAGGCCACTGATGAGGTGGAATCTCACAGAAGAGTGCGAGCTAGTTAAGAAGGGTGGGAACAAGGTCCGTGGGCAGGAGGGCACATGGCGTTCATGAAGAACCCAAAGAAGGCCGCGGTGCTTGCGACAGGCTGGAGAAAGGGTGCTGACCACTCAGGGCCTGTGAAGCCAGGTGAAGGTCTTTGTCTTGATACTAAAGCAATGGCCAAGGGCCAGTGGATAGCTTATTTTTTTGACCTTCTAAAAAATTGTGATAAAATACATATAAAATAAAATTTAACATTTTAACCATTTTTAAGTGGACAGTTCAGTGGCATTAGGTACAATCACATTACTGTGCAACCATTGCCACCATCCATCTTCAGAAATTTTTAGTTATGCCAAACTGAATCTCTGTCCCCGTTAAACGGTAACTCCCCATCCTCCCCTGCTCTCAGCGCCTGGAAACCTGTATGCCACTTTTGGGCTATGGATTTGACTACCCTAGGTCCCTCAGATAAGTGGAGTATCATGTGATGATGTCATCACTCTGACCTATTTGCCCTTTCATGTCTGGCTTATTTCACTTAGCACTGTGCAGTGGAGGGCTTTCAAGCCCAAAGAGATATTGGTGAAAGGTTTCTGAAAGAAACTGACACTTTAATCCCAAATATCTGTCCTCCCCCATGCTCTCTTGATGCCAACCGTCTTTGTAATTGTGGCAGCCAGTGTCATACTTCCCTCTCCCATCTGAAGACCAGGAGTCGGCTGTCTTCAGCAGCCCTTCCTCTGCTGTTGGCAAGCAGAAGGGAGACAACATCAGACTCTGGAAGGGAACACAAGTTGTGTGGTCCGGGGCCATTTTGAGATTCAGCCGTCCAGGTCTGCGGAAACTATAAAACGGACTTAAACAAAAGCCAGATTGAAGTTACCAGAACCTGGGACACGAGAGCCGTGCGTCAGCCCCCCACCTGGGTGTGGGACGCTGGTTTTTTTCCTCTCTGGAACCTCTGGAGGCCAAGCACTAAGGCTGCAATGACGGTGTAGCAGTGACAGAAGGAGGAACTAAGAGTTGGTGAACTGCATGGCTGGTCTTCATCTTTCCTTGACGACATCCTTACGGCTCCTGTTTTAACAAGAACGTATTTCTTATTGTTCAATTGATAGGACTTTGAGACTGATTGAGAACAATCATTCTTGGAAAATCTAGCCCTCATAGTCAGGAAGTGAGAGAAGTGGTCAAATGCTGAGAATGGAATCTAATCTCTGAGAGCACTTCTTCTCAAACTTGGGTGTGCAACACTATCACCTGGAACACTTCTTTTTCCTTTAATGGGCAAACAATCTGATTAGACAGTTCTCCAAAGAAGATACACAGATAGCCAATAAATACTTGAAAAGATGCTCAATATTGTTAGCCACCAGTAAAACGCAAATCAAAACCACAATGACATACCGTTTCACACCCCCAGAACACTTTTTAAAATACAGATCAGATCACTGGACCTCAGACTCAGAGTTTGCGATTCAGTAACTCTGGGGTGCGGCTTTAGAATCTGTATTTCTAACAAGTTCCCAGACGGTGTTGATACTGCCGGTCCTGGGACCACACACTGGAAACCATTCCTGTACAGACAGGCAGGAATTAAGGGAGAAGGCTCATGATTTTTTAATAGAGACTCCTCTAGAATTGCTCTGCTTAGAATGTTCTTTCCACGTGTCTCAGCCGGGTAAGGAGCAGGGATGTCAAGGCCATCGTCGGATATCTTTTCTGATTTCTGGCTTATTGCGTAGTCACCTGTCCCTTCACAAATGGCACACACAAATGTCATCTTTCTTATCCTTCCTTCTGCTTTGTAGACGAGGGGACCTACAGTTTCCTATGCATCTTCTGGATGGTGCGAGGGAATCCTTCACCTTTTTATTACTCTGTTAGCCCTGGGCAGGTCTGTGAAGACCCATTTATAGCATCCACTGAAGCTTAGTCCCCCAGGGTTTGAAGACACAGTCTTTTGGCCCCAGGGTCATTCATTGTTGGGAAGCAGAGTCACTGTTCCCTCTTCATATTCCACAGAGGGGGCAGTTAAGGGGGAAAAAGCTTTCATCCTTAATTGCAGATGATTTAAATTGTTGGGTCAATGAACTATAGTTTCTTCTGAGGCGTGATGAGGGCGTTCAACCTGTGGTCGGGGACATAGGATGTAATACTTCATCCTCTTGCAGCTGTCATTTCTCTGTGTTGCCCAGCAGGCTGGTGGGAGGGCTCCTCTGTTTTCCTGAGGAATAGCAGAGGAGGCCAGCTAGCTCAGCAAAAAAAAAAAACGCTGCATGAAATGAAGACCCTCAACGTGCTTCTCTCTTCCGCATTCAGACACCTTGCCAACCGCAGACCAGCATTCTGGGGGCTTTCCTGAGCCAGGTTTAGTAACTGACCAAACAACACTGAAGTAATGCCCTCATGTCCCTGGTCAGGATTCCCACCCCGGCTGGAGTCACAGCTATCACAACAATTACAGCTAAGAAGAATTGGGTTGTGATTAGAATACAAGCCAGATGCTGTTATACACACTGTACTATGGAGTTCATTAGCTCATTGTGATGGACGTGCTGTAATGATCTCCATTTTCCAGGTGAGGAAGACCATTCATCAGTGTTAAGTGATATCAAAGAACAATAGCAGTGGACACTTGTTAAAGGTGGCAAGACAGACCTTATTCAGGCTGCCGCAGTAGGGGAGACAGATTCCTGTATAAACTGAGCCCAACTCCAGATACCACGAAGGGACTGGGGTTTTTAAAGGGAGAACATGTAGGGAACAAAAATGGGACTGTGGGGAAGTGAAAAACAAAAAGAGGACTGGCACTATAGGGAAATGGAAAATTACAAGAGATGGGGATTAGAGAATTGCTGCAAATGGTTGGGCAAGGTGGGTCGGGATGCATTGCTTTTTCTTGAGCAAAGAGTCAGCACAGGGGCTGAGGTTACCTTTAGGGACGTGTCGATCGACTGCAGGAAGAAGCCAGACTAAAGTTTGGGCAAGCCTCTTAGCACCGTGTTTGGGCAAGTCTTTGTGCCGCGTGGGAGTTCACAGCATCTCGGTGACTTGCCTGAGGAGGGCCATGCAGCTAGCAGGTAGCAGAGTCAGGGAGTTAAGCCTGAGCGTGTGGTGGAGTCCAGGAACATGGGCCTACAGGGTCTCTGAAGACTTGTTTCCAGCGTCAGCCCTTTCTTGTTCCCAGAGCCTACACTCCTGTCTTCCTTATCTGTCTTCAGACCTGTCAAGTTCAGCTCAACCTGTTGCTCCCGTGTGTCAGTCAGAAATACCTAATAGAGGTTCCCAGAGCGTCTGCCTCCTCCTTTTCTGCAAGAACAGAAGTGCCCTTGGCCCCAGGTGGTCCTTGCTCTCCTAACCTCCATCCTTACCCTCACTTCCACCATATTCTAGGTGTTCATGCCTAAGTGGGGAGATGACCCCACACAGCACATTGGACCTCTATCGAGGGACATCCTTACCCAGCAACACTTTATCAGCCTTAGAAAAATGCCACTGGACCAATGGGCCTCTCCTGACCTAACACAAAACTCAGCCAAGGTTCCCAGGAAAAGGAGACAACAGAAAAACGGGAGCTGTCTGTGAAGAATCTGCACAGTTAAAATCAGGCTGTTTATCTCACAAACAGTACATTTTGTAACCATTAATCAGAAGCTATTTTCAATTCAAAACACATATATACAAAGGGCTTCATCAGGGATCCTCAGCAAGCTCACCTATCATCAGAAAGAGATGGAGGCTAGCGGGGTACATTCTAGATCCTCTCTTGTCTAGAGATTGAGAGGTGAATATGAAGAGTTCGAATATTTTCCAGTATCTGCTTAAAGTGCCAAAGGCAGCCACATTCCTGACCTCCAGGGTGTGAAGTCTGTGTCAGAAACCCAGGGAGGGCTTGGAGCATCAGAGAGGCTGGAGCCCTAAGGAGCCAGCTCCGAGGAGGCGGGATTAGGCCTCGCCTAGTCCCAAAGCCTGATTTTAGGGGAAAGGAAGGACAGAAAGGGTGAGTGAGGACACAGGACACAGGCGGCACAGTTCCACGTGCTTTGAAGATGTCGCTGATTTGAATTTTTATAACAACCCTGTGAAGTCGGCCTCATTCTCTCCACTTCAGGGATAAGAAGACTGAGGTTCAAAACAAGGCACATTTCTCGGGCCACGGCAAGGAATGTCCGATCTTTACATGGCTCCTGGTCATCACTCCGCGCTCCCCTGAAATGTCGCTTCCTGGAAGGATGTCCCTGACCATCTAAAGGAGTCCACACCTGCTTCTTTACCTTCCAGATCGTTCTCTACAACATTAACCTGCTCTCTTGTCTTGAGAGTAGTCACCATTATTTAACACTTTGTGTTTATTTGTTAGTTTTCTTGTTTATTTTCTGCTTTCCCACAATTAAATACAAGCTCATGAACAAATAAACAAACAGAAAGAAACCCTTGACTCTCTGTTTCTCTGATGTGTCCCCAGCGCTCTGGACAGTACCTAACAGGCACTCCATAAGTGTTTGTTGAGTGAATTACAGAGTGAATGCAGAAACAGGAATTAGGTCTGTGAAGCCAGAACCATGTCTTTTTTCCTCGCCAGAAGCTCAGAGTCTTTCCCAAATATCACATCTTGGCCATCACACATCCGACGGTCAGTGTGGAGGACCCCAGACCCCTGACACAGCCCTTTTTAGAGGGAAACACTGCTGTCAGCCCATAGAAGAGAAACACCTCCTATCCAAGGATCAGGGAACCAGGCAGGATGTCTTCAATTCTTTGCAAGAGATCCAGAAAAGAAATCCCATTGCATTTAACTAGAGGGGATTCAAAATCAGACTCTTGGAATATCTTGGAAGTGGCCCCGCCTGTAGCTCCAGTTGGCTCCCTCACTGGCTTTCTTCAGAAAACTTGCTTCAGTCTCACAGGCTGATTCAGAGAAGGGGAGGGAGAAATCTATTCCTCCCGACAGATTCTGTCCCAGACTCTTCCCCCATGAACTGATGAAATCCCAGCTAGCAGTCATCTCGCCTGACTCAGGACTCCCCCGCTTCATCTGTAACCCTCCTAAAGCTCTAGTTTCCTGGGTTGCACTATAACTGTTCATCTGCAGGCCTCATCTCCCCTGCTGTTCTGCGACCTTGACCTCCTCGTAGACAATGACAGAGTTTAATCATCTGTGCTCATGCCACAGCCCTAGAACAGAGCCGGCAGGTGCTGAGTGAAAGAATGAATGAATGAATGCAAATGGGAAGGAGGCAAAGATGGATTGTAAAGAGAAGTGATGAAAAACTGAGATTCTAGTCCAGTGTCACAAGGTTAGAAAAATGACAGAGACGAGTTCTGGGACTAGAATCTGAATGTTTTTACTTTTGTTCTAGAACTCTCTCTTGACTTCACTTTACAGTCTCACCCGCTCTGTGTACAGTCTTGTTTGCCGGTCTCTTCTCTTCTTGCTTGGTTTACATTGAGCTTTTGCCAAAGCTGCTTTTGTCACCTTTGGTTTCCCCTGTTCCAGAACTCTTCATTTTATTTCCAGCTTATATGCTTTGGAGGAGCATAGCCAGCTACTTTGAAGACACAGAACAGTGTTTCTCAAACTCCGACATCCATACAAGTGACCTGGAGATCCGGCTCAAATGTAGGTTCGGATGCAGGGGGTGTTGGCTGTGCCTGAAACTCTGCATTTCTAGCAGCATCCAAGTGATGCTCCTGTCTCACCAGGGCAGCAGGACCCTTTGGTGCTCTTGTTGACACTTTCTCCCTGAAGACACTGCACGTTTCTTGACTGCAGGACCAAGTGTTGTTTATCTTTCTATTCCTGAATATAAGGAGTAGTTCACAGGAGGGGAGCAAGGAAGGGAAGACAGAGGAGAGGAGGAAAGTGTCTTTTTCATGGGCGTCCCCCTTATTCGAGCAGAGAAGCGAGAAGAGGAGTCATTCACTTTCGACATCTGGACCTCACCTCTACCTCAGTGTACCAAAAAACCCCAAACAAAACAAAACTAACCCTGAAACTTCCTTATAATTTTTCAAAGTCCAAACAGAGCTAGATTAGGGAGGTTTGTGGCTGCCGAAGGTCTGGCTTCTGTCTGGCACAGTTTCTCAGTGCACAAATGAAGTGCGTGTGGACAGCTTTTCATATGGAGAAGATGTCAGGTTTGGGGCCTCTCCACCTCAGTGGAGTGCCTTCAAGAAGCTGCTCCAATGCCGAGGAATCTGATTGGGCAACTCTGGTGTCTGCATAGCATTAGCATTTAGGAGGTAATCTCCTTAACACCATAAGCACTAAATCTAAGTCCTTTGGCAGACAAAACAGCCCATGATCTTGTAAAAGGTATCGTGGCCATCTGGCAGAAACTATTGACGTTGTCGGAAGGAAAGGGGAGATGGACAGTAATGTACAAGACGTTTTTACAATCCTCCCTGTATGGAGTAAAGTATGTGGCTTGACAGCCAAGGAAACGGGCAGCCAAGACCCTGTCACCATTTGGAAATCCTTAAAGACCTATGGAGAGGGCTTCCCTTTTCATGCAGGAAAGAGACAGAGCCATTGGTATTTGAGTGGCAGCTGTGGCGATGGTGCAGGTGGGAGTGGAGAAACGGGTGGCAGCGGAGATGTGTGTATTTCCAAGCTTCTTCAATTCCCAGGATATGACTACCCCAGCTCCTACACCACCCACTGGGAAATTTGCTTTTTACTTGGCCTCTTTGGTGACTACACACACAACCCAACTACACAGGATCACCTCTGAAGCAGAGGTTGGGTGACAGTATCAGCGCCCCGCCTGCACCTCCATTTGCTTCTTCCCTTTGCTGGTCATAACAAAACCTCTCCCCTGCAGCCATTCTGCAGAAATTGCCCGTCTGAATGCGCCCTGCTCTCGGGCACTCTGTGCCTTTGCACATAGTATGCCCTCCACCTAGATGCCCTTCTTCCCTTTCTCCATCTGATAAGCTCCTATTCGCCCTTCAAAACTCCGCTTCAGCATCATTTAAGGGTCCCCTGGCCCCCACCTCCCAATCCTCCCTTCATACTTAGGCTCCTACTCCAGGCCTCTCGACACGCTTCACATTTTGCTTTCTGTCACCTACTAGACTCATCTCTTCCTCTTTTATTTCTTGGTCTGTAATAGAGTGCCAGGCACATAGCAGATACTCAGTGAATTTTAAATACTTAAATGTGTTATAATGGGTATCTGTCTATAATTATACCCAGTGAAAGACAAGGCCATTTTTCTCCAGGGAAAAGCCAAGTGTGCAGCCTGCTTCCTTCTCAGTTTTAGCCTTACCACGTCTCATGTCACATGTGTATGGATAATAGAGAGAGGTTCCAAAGTCCTCGTTCCCGTGGCAGATTGCCATCTAGAGCAAAGCCTGCAAAATACTGCTCCCACGTGTCACCTTGGCACTTCAGTCTTCTTCGTGACCAAAGCCACACACCATTTGAAAAGCGATTCAGGAATCCCAACTGCAGATTTCCCTGAAGTGTGGTTATGGGATGAAGAATGCTTTGAAACCAAATCAAAACTCCCAACCAAGCAGAACTGTCTTGGACTGAATTGCCCCCAACCCTGAGACAAGGGTCTCAGTGCACGCAGCGTGATCCAGGATGTGCTGGCAGGGCAGGGCATGCATGAGACAGAGAAGGAAGGTGAGCTGGAGGGTAAGCTCTTACTGCAGGCACCCGGGGCTCAGTCCCGCCAAGGACCTCTGGGAGAGGGTGTGGAATGCACCACAGGCTTGTCCACCCTAAAGACAAGGAAGCTGGGTGTTCACTCTCTCAGTTTGCTTGTCCATTCCCCAGGCGGTGGGCATTTGCTTGTTTCCAGCTTTCGGCTCTTATAAATGAAGCTGCTTTGAACGGGTTTGCACATACATATGATTTCATTTCTCCTGGGCAGAAGCCTAAGAGAGGAATTGCTGGATGCGTTAGTGTATGTTTAACTTTACAAGAAACTTAACTGTTTTCCAAAGCTAGCTATAGCATTTTATATTCCTACCAGCAGTGTCTGAGTGTCCAAACGTTACTAAAAAAAGCAAACCTGTGGTTTGCCTTTTGCTTTTCTTAACAGTTTCTGTAGAAGAGTGAAAGTTTTAAACTGTGAAGTCCAACTTGTCAGTGTGTTTTCTCATGTAATTTGTGCTTTTTGTGCCACAAAGATTTTTTCCTATTTTTTCCTTAGTTTTAGTTTTAGCTTTTTCCTTTAGTTCTATGATCATTTTGAGTTAATCTTTAAGTATGATTAAAGTAAGTGTTGACATTTCTTTAACTACCTATCTACCTACCTACCTATTTATTGATTGATTGACATATGGATAGCTCACTGTTCCAATACTGTTTACCGAAAAGACCATCTTTTCCCAGTGAAGTATCTTGGGAGTTTTACTTAAAATCAATTGACTACTAATATTTGGGTCTATTTCTAGACTCTCTGTTCTGTTTCATGGATCTGTATTTCTACCTTGCATCGATACTAAATGGTCTTAATTACTGTAGGTTTAGAGTATACTGAAATCTGGTAGTGTGTGTCCACCAGTTTTGTTAGTCTTCAAAATTCTTTTGGCTATTCTACATCTGCTGCATTTTAAAATAAAATTAAAATCAGCATGTCAATTTCTGCCGTAAATGTATGCTGTAATTTTCATTGGGAGTATGTGGAATCTTCATATCAATTTTGGGATCATTGCTATCTTACTAATATTGCATCTTCTAATTCATGTCTTCCTTATTTTCTTCAGCAGTGCTTTGTAATTTTTAAAGTAGAGGCCTTGCACAAACTTTGTTAAATTTACCTGTTTCACATTTTCATGCTATTGTAAATGTTATTGTTTTCTATTTCAATTTCAAATTTAACCAATATATTTTTAAAATGTATTCTTAGGTTATCTACATTTTAGGTACTTATATGTGTATAATTACATATATTGTTTTGTTTACTTGCTTACTTATTGTCTTGTTCCAGAGAGATTTTAAGGAAGCTTATAAGAACATAAAAAATAAAACAAAAACCTAGAGGAAGGAGAGAGAGGAGAAGGGAAAACAAAAGACAGGGACATCCTGTGGAGCCAGGTCTAAAGCTAACACATATACATATTACGCAATCCTTGTACTAATTTTCTCAATGCCAATATCAAAAGTGAAATCTGATTATTGCATAATTTGGAGCATCCATAAGCGACAAATGAACCAACCACTCCAGAAAAGCACAGCTATTTCTTAGGTTTTCCCCACAGATCCTCAATAACAGGAAAGAACGTAATGTAATATGACAAATAAGGTCCTCAACAATGTCTTTATGGGAGTTATGCTGAGTTTTCATGTGCTGTTTCTTATATCACTTAAAACATAGAATAGCACTGCTCAAAAAACTGTCTCTGAGGCGGTTACATTTGACTGTGACCTCAGGAGAGGCCCCGAGCCAGAGCCACATGGCTGAGCTGGTCCTGGATACCTTACCCTCAGGAACCACCCGAAATAATAAATGTTTGCTATTTTAAACTGCTAAGTTTAGGTAATTTATTATGCAGCATTAGGTAACAATTCAGATTTTGGTCCCAAACTACCATTTAATTTGGTGCTCACTTCATGCCAGGCATTTTACTAAGTACCATGTTAAGTATTATCTAATTTAATCCTCACAAAACACTGTGAGGAAGGAAGCATTACTGGGCCATTTCACAGGTGAGGAAACTGAGGACTTTGGAGCACTGATGCCAGGCCAAGCCCAGGGTGTCTGATTCCAAACTCGGGGCTTTTATCCTCATGTCATTCAGCCTCCTCGCGTCTCTCCTCCAACGAGATCCCGCCACGGGGTCCTCTATGCGTGCTCTCTCAGTGGGGATGGAATAGCCCCCTAAGAGGGTAAAAACTGGTTCTCGGGAAGTGTGAAAAAACTTTAGTACGACGGTTGTGGTCCTGCAAACCTCAAACGTACCTGACAAAATTGTACTCTTTACTGTTTAATTTCTCTTGTTAGGGAGAATTTAAATTAAATTCTTCTCCTTAAGGGAACAATAATAAAAAAAAGACTGAGAAACGCTGCTTTATGACAAAGATTATCGCAGACTTCTTCTCAATGGCCCGTAATCTTGAAAAAAAATCCTAATGCATAGCAGGTTCTTAGCACTGTTTGATTGACAGATCCTTGTACAGGAGATTCAACTCTCTACTTTGAAAATGATAGCTAGAGAAATAAATAAATGGCGCAGGCCCAAGTGACACTCTGGGCTCCACAGTAAACCAAGTCGTCTGCCGAGGCCTAAGGCACGGACGCCCCTGTGAGCGACGCTCTTAGGAATGAGGGTTCAGAGCCGGTCGACGTGAATACCACCTGTCAGTAACCATGATGGAAAATATTAGTTTACATTCTTCAGTTCCCTGGTGACTGACCTTTTTATGCCTGAGCAACATGTCTTACTAGACTTGCTAATCTGTGGATTTCTAAAAGTAGATAATTAGTCCAGACAGCTAGAGCTCAAAATGAAATGAGCTTAAGGTTTCCAGGCATTACAGCAGGTGCCTGGGAGAGAGCTCCCCTCCTCAGTCTGACTGTCTATTGGCACATTCACCCATTTATACCTAAACTGAGGGCTGCTACCCTGGCAACCCTCCCATCTGAGCTTAGGCAGGAAGGTGGTGGCTGATGCGTGGGTACCCCTTCCAATCGTTCCCTCCAAGCACACAGATGAGTTCAAGGTTATAGAAATCTCCAAAGGATGCTAAGAGGGGCTCAGCAAGGCTGAGAGAACTGCCCAGGGTCACCCAGCTGGTCAGCAGCAGAGCCAGGCGGGGATCCCCAGGGCCTAACATTTGCCCAGGGCTCTTCCCATTAGCCCACGCTTTCTCCACAGGGACGTTTGTTCTTTGCTGCTCATCTCTTGGGACAATGAGCGTGAAGGAACCTAGTTATTTTCTCCTGTAAAGTTCATGGCTTCTCCCTCCCCTCCCCACCCGACTTCTGTCTGGTTTGAGTTTATTGTCAAAACACGCCCAGCCAAATTACTTGTCTGCAGACATTTTTGCTGGCCTTAGTGTATCCACAAGAGAGCTGCTAATGATTACCCTTCCTGCCCGTACTTAGCCCATCCTCGGAGGGAACTGCTCATTATCATTCTCTGACTGCAGCCTGGGCCGTCTGGAAACAGTCAGGCAGTCAGGATGCCGGCGGAGCAAAAGCCCGGCATCTGCCGTGGGGTCAAAGCTCCTCCAGGAGCCGTTCTCAGCTCTTGGGAGGCCGTGTGCCTGTGGTCCCTCAGGCCGCCTCCTCGGAGCTTGTGCGGGGTGAGCGGGCGGGGGCACTTCTGCTCATAGCTGACTTCCTACAGCCCCCACCAGGGCCAGCTACACAATTTTCAGGGCCCTTCGTTACTCAGTTGCGCTTACCTCAGACTCACGTTGAGTCTCGCTGAATCTCGGGCATTCTGGGTCTACTAGAATTTTGTGCCCATGGGGCCTTGCGAATGCTAAGTGTCAGTGGGGTAGCATGTTTCTTGTATCTCTTCTGCTCATGTGTATGCTCCATTGTCCCAATGACGTCACTTACAGAACAGAAGTTCAAAGATAAAATTATTAGGCATTGCAAGACAACAGCAGCAAAGCACTAAGCCAAGTGTGGGGTCCTTCTGAGCACAGACTCTCGTGTGACATCCCAGGTCACAGGCCCATGAAGCTGTCCCTGGCCCCACTGCGACCCCCTAGACCCAGGCCTCAATCACGCTGATACCAAGGGATAGAGAAGGAACTCTAGAAATGGATGGAATCAGGAAGGGAAATATGGGACTGTAATTAACTGGAAGTGCATTTAGGTTCAGAGGTTCTCAATCCTGACTACCCATTGGAATATTCTGGGAAACTTAAAAAAAAAAAAGCCAATGCCGAGGCTCCAGCCCTGGAGGTTCTGATTTAATTGATCTGGGTAAGGGCTGGGTAAGCTGTCCGGGTGATGCTAACAACATGCAGCCAGACTCTGCTGAGTCTCATCTGCAAGCTCTGTACCCATCCACCCACAACATCGATGTTTGCTTTCTTGGATTTTTAGTTTGTTTATTTTTTGAACTATCCTCTTAGATTGTTTCAATTCACTGTAATTGACACAAAATAACAGATGTTTTTGTCTCTTCTTCGAGCTAAAATCTATTTTTTTCATCATGTTTAATGCAATGAACATAAATACTTTTTCTGGACCACTTGTTAATGGTCTGACTCTTTTCAGTTCATGCTAATGCTAGATGACATTTCTCCCACTTGTTAGGGATGACTATGGCTGGCAGCTGACTTGGAGCTATTGCGTGATTCCAGTTGGGTCTGACTCTATGGCTCAGGTTTCAGATACACCCCTGAAAAATATGGACAAATCCACCCATAAATTCCAGTAAATTTGAGAGTGTCACTATTTAAAGAAATCTCATACTGAGTTTCTTTGTAATGGGAATAGTCATCTCCTAATTTGACTTTTGGTCAGTATGTAAGGTTTTAGCTAATTTTATAATTTAGGTCAATTAATATTTACAAATTAAAAACCTCCTTCTTTTGCCAAATATGTTTTACATCCCGTTCTAGCACAGACATTCCTCAAATATGTAACTGGTATTAGAAACTAGTTAGTCCAGAGAGTGTCAAACCTCATCAACCACTAGTTAACTGGGGTACCATCTAGAGATTTAGACTTTCCTGGGCCTCCCATCTAGAGATTCAGATTCTGCCCATCTGCTCTGGGGCCTGAATAGTCATTGTACAAAAGTTTCTTAGCTGGTTTTGATGATCTACTAAGCTTTGGAATCATGGATCTAACCACAAATTTTTATTTTTTAAACATACATCATCCCTAGTACTAAAGTCAAGTCCTAGAAACAAAGTACTGAAGACATGCTCTTAGCAGAAATTCTAGAGAATATAAAGAAATAGAAAAAGAAAAACAATTATCCTTAATCCCATCAACTAGAGAGAACTACCATTGGTCCTTCCAGTCTTTTTAAAAACAAAATGTATAAACAAGTGATATTCACAATACTGTCACAGCATAGGCACTATTGGGTACACATCTGCTGAAAATCAACCCTATGTATAAACATAGGATTTTTTACAAAAAAATATCCCACATGGTATGTACAGTTTAGTAACCTATTTTTTTTTTACTTAAATTCTTTTTTTAATTTAAAAGTTGGAATTCCATAGGGTTCAGCCCTAAGTCTTTCATTCTTTTCACTCTACACTCTTTCTCTTGACCATCCCATCTCCTTCCACATCTTCAGTCAGCACCTAAATGTTCACTACCACATTTTACCTGTAGCTCAGGCTTCTTCTCCGAGGCTTTAGTCCTCTATATACTGATGATTATCAGACATCTCCATGTGGATGTCTCTCTAGGCACTTCAACCTCAACATGTCCAAAACTGAACTCATGAGTTCTTCCAATTCTCTTTGAGAAAAGGAGACCACCACCCATTCAGAATCTCAAGCATCGTTTCTGACTCCTTCTTCATCCTTAGTGCTCTACATAATCTAGTCAAAGGCCAAGTTTAATTGATTCAACTTCCTATATATCCTTGAACACAACCATTTCTCTTGTCTCCACTACAATCTCTGTAGACCAAGCCACCATCATTTGTCACCTGGACAATTGCAATACCTTCCTACCTGGAGCCCCCTCCCGTCTTTATTTCCATTGAAGTCAGTGAACAAATAGCAGTACAATATTTTGAGAAAATTAACTGACTCTATTTTTGCTCTCAGTGATTCATTTTTGCTTTCTGGCACTTATGTTAGAAATACTATATATTGAGGCTGAGGCTTGCTGTCCCAAGAAGACTGAAGTCCGAAAATGAAAAGTCAAAAGCATCATTTTTCATTTTTAAAATGGGTTCATAAAACTATAAAGTAGTGTAATAATTTTAAAATTACCAAAAAAACAAAATTTAGTTTGTAAGCAAGGGCTTTTCTGTTAAGACAAGGATTTTGAATTCCTCCAAGGCTAAGAATCTGAAGGACTTAGAGCATAAAGGTAATACTATAGACATTTAGATTAAGAAGATTACATCATCATGTAAGAGCCACTCGTCCTCTCAAAAGAACATGGCACTCAAAGGGTCTAGCAGAGGGAGAGAGAGGGAGAAAGGGGAGACAAATGATAGAAACGCCGGATAATTTGGGGAAAGTCTCAGTATAGAGGATTCATCACTTCCTAGGCTATATTCCGGGATGATTTCAAGTTTTATATTCAGCAAGACCCTGGAGAGAAAATTAGAAAAATGGAGAAATCATATGATCATCTGAAAAAGAACAGAAGAAGCATATGATAAAATCCATCATCTGAGATTAAAAAAAAAATAGCCAACTAAGAATAGAAAGGAACACCTTTAGTATGATAAAGAGTGTGACAATAAACCTACCGTAAAAATCATATCCAATAATGAAATAATGAAAACTTTTCTCTCTGAGCTTGAGAACAAAACAGGAATATTCACAATTACCACTTATATATAACATTGAATATCCTACTGCCTTGCAAAAAGGCAAGGGGAAGAAAGAAAACATAAAGATCATAAAGGAAGAGGAAAAAAATCATTTTTCACATATAATTTTACAACTAGAAAATCCAAAAATATCTAAGGATAAATTACTAAATTAGTAAGATGGCTGGATGTAAAAAAGTAAATTATATTTCTGTACTAACAACAATTAGAAAGTAACCTTTAAAAATTACACCATTTACAATAGCATCAAAACCATCAAACGCCTAGGAATAAAAGTCCAACGAAAGATTCAAAGACCTCTACAAAGAAAATGGAAAGATGTATCATGTTCTTGGACTGAAAAATGTAATGTTGTAAAGATGAACTTTTCCACCATATTCAGACCCAAGACATTGGAGCTGTTCTTGAGAAAACTTTTTTTCTCATATTCCAAATCCAATCCATCACCAAATCCTATTGGCTCTATTTTCGGAAAATGTTTGACTTTTTCCAAAGGCAGACTCTGAGTCAAAACTTAAGTGCAAGTATTTTATTTAGAATTTAGGGAACACCAACAGAGGAGTGGGTGAATGATACAAAGAAGGGAAGAAGTCAACATGGAGTATCACATTATCAATTTATTGTCTCTCAGCTCCAAATTCATCCTTCATTGCCTGCTCTGCAATATTATAGCTGGGCCTTGTAAATATTTCTCCTATGCCAGCTGGCACAATGTTAAACTTCTACAGTAGAGGGCGCTGGAGGGATGGTTGAGAAGAAAGATATTACTTCCTAGTTCTGGTGCTCTCCTCTCCCCAGGCTCCTTCAGCTCATCCAGCTCCTCCAACTCAGACAGTTTCCTGCAGCAGAGCATCTCCAGGGCCCAGATCTTGCAGTATGTAGTGACCAGTAGTGCCCAGGACCCAGCATCTTCCCCTGGAACTCCCTCAAACAGCTTTAGAATGGAATGCCACTATTAAGGTACCTCCCCATGACAGTTTCCTTGGAAATGTCCTAGCAACTCCTAGGAAAATTTCGAGGTGAGTTCTGAGGGATGGAGCTCTCTTGGACAGTTTCCCCTCACAACTTAGAAGGTGAATTTCTGGAAAGTTCCATGGCATAGCACCTCAGGGATTTCACCATCTAGTGAGCCATGGGTGGAGTGAGGGGATCTTATCCTGGATTGTTTTCCTTCTTTGGGTGCTCTGCCTCAGCCCTAGGGGTAGCAGCTGTTCTTTATATCTGTTATTCTTATGCTCTTTACAGCTCTCTTTACGTTTTACTATCCAATCCTTCATTATTCCAAATCCCCTCTTATACTGAATAATTCTTTATATTAAACTTTCCACACTCAAATTGCATGTGACTGTGACTTCTGATTTGATTCTGGCTGATGCAGATACCTGATTAGCCCAGCTGCCTTGGTGGACAACTGAGCTCAATGCCATGGGGAAATTCTGAGAATTGGTGTAAAACATTATCCCACTCGAAGGGGGAGGAAGCTGTGGAATTTATACATCAACTCCCATCAATCATTGGTTGAGAGTGTCTGCTGGGGAGAGTTAATTCCCAGCACTTCTAGCTTGTCCCACACACAGCAGAGTCACTTTTCACAGCCAGAAAAAGACTCCAGACACAGAGACATAGATCTTTGTAGGCAGAAATCATGCAGAGCATGCTGAAGCAGTAGAATCTGGCCAAGGCTTGTGGTGGGGCCATTGGCAGAGTGTATTACAGACCAACCACCCGACCATTCGCATCTATGCATGCCTTATACTAAGCTCACTCTGCCTTGCCACTGTTTCTTCAGGGTGGTCACTGGTCCCAATTTCTTTACAAAAAAACAAAAGATGAAGACAGACGGAGGATAAGAGGGACAAGTTATCTCTACTGCTACAACTGAAACTGAGACTTCTAATGATAAATGTCATCTCCCTCGTCTCCCACCCATTCTGGATTCCCCTCACTCTCAACCAGTATTTTTGCTGGGTTAGGATGCTTACATGATGGGAGGGGGGTGGTCCAGATCCTCTCCCCTGATGCAGTCTGTGTGGCTGGTTACCCTGCTCTTGTCAGGCTATGGATGGTCTCATTCCCTGATGTTCCAGACATAATCCTTCCCATCCCCATTGTACAACAGCAACCCCATTTCCTCAAGATAATTAGGGTCCATAGTCACTCCTTCTTTACAGGCATAAAAAGCCCAGGATTACCAGATGATGGCCATAGTTATAAGCTCAGTAGGCTGCTTCCTTCAGTCCCTGGTATAGCTATCCCTCCCCTGGGAACCAGGACCTTTAATCCAGCTCACCTGAAGGTCCAGGGATAGGAAGTATAAATTCCCAAAGTGGGGCACTGAGAGGATTGGTTGGAGGGGCCACTCTCACTTCTGCCCTTTGGTTCTTGAGCCTATGTGTTCTACCTGTTGCGGATCTGGCACCATATAATGCAGTCTCCCTGTAATCACCTAGAAAGCTTCTTAAAACACAGATGCCTGGTCCCCACCTTGAAAATCTGATTCAGAAGGTTTGAGGCAGGGCCTCGGATCTTGCATTTCTAACAAGCTCCCAGGTGGTGTTGACTCTCTAGGTCCAGGGTTCACCATTTGAGGCTCACTGAAGTATGTTCTGCGTCTTAAAGGACAGGGCTTCCCACTCCACAGACGGTCATCTGTACACTGGGGATCCAGTTGTGCCCTTTAAGAGGCTGCCCCACTGTTCCATCAGGCCCAGGGTTGTGGTATACGATTCCACAGCCAGGTGCCCCCCTCACTCCACTTTTGCTAGAAAGTAGGTCCCTTTCTGAAGTATTGTGAGGCAGGGCCCAAGGACAATAAGACAGACCTTCAGTGAGCCCCTTGGATGGCGGTCATAGGGAGGCACGGTGGGCAAGGTGACCCCTCAGGTCCTGAGAGAAAGTCCTCAGACACAAAGATGCAGATGGAGGGCAGCTGGAAGTCACCTGCAGCACACTGGGGTAAGTGTGAGCAACGGGGAGGGCACTGAGAGCTCACACCACAGACATTCAGAGCCAGGTTCTCTCACCATCTCCACTGCAACCACTCAGCCCAGATCACCATCATCTCCGGCTTGGATCACAGTAAAAACCTCTAACTGGGCTCCTTGCTTCCAGCCTCCCCCCGCCCCCGACCCCCACACCAATAATCTCCTTCAGTACTATAGTTGGGAGTAATGCAGTATTAAACATCAGCCAGAATACACCAACCACTCTTCTGCTCAAAGTCCTCCCAGGGCTACTTCACACAGAGAAAAACCCACAGGCTTGTAATGACCTGCAACGCCCTACGTGGTCTGTCTACCCTCCCCCACCCCATGCCACTTCCCTCCATGGCCCATCTCCTGCTACTCTCCTTTCGTCAGCTCCAGCCGCCACACCGGCTGCCTTGCACCAGTGTGCAATACACCTGACACCCCCTGCTCGAGGGCCTTTATAGTGGCCCTTTGCTCTGTGTAAACCCCCTTTCCCCACTCCCCGCATACTTCCCTCCTGTCTTTGCTCAAACGTCTTCTCAGTGAGGCCTGCACTCTGTCTTAAAATTGCAGGATGCCAACTCCTCCGGCCCGCCGTGCCTACTTCCTGCCCCCTTAACACTGCACTGGCCACTTCCAACACACCGTACAACTGACTGACTTGTGATGTTTATTATTTACTATCTGCTCCCCCTCATTAGAGTGCAAACTCCACGGAGGCAGGAATTACCCCAAACACCTGTGTGCCTGGCGCACAATTCATCTCTAATAATTCATACCGTGTCAGTAAGTGTTTGAAAGTTGCTGCTGTGAGAAAGCTTTGCAAAGAAAACACTGATGAAGTGCTCGTGGGAGCGTGAGCTGCTCTCTCTTGATTAAACACGCCTTGGGGAAATCTGGCTGCTCCACAGTTGAGGATAATTGATACGTCCCACTTCGCTGGCTGAGGGTGCCGCTTAAGATCGTATTTCTTACGTGTTCAGATTATGACTCCCAGGGCTTGTCCCACACTTGAAAGAAGTGCATTCTTCTCTCCTTCCCGCGAGAAGTCCAAACTCCATGAGGAAATCTGCCTGCTCCGAAGGACTCTGTGCTGTTCACAGTTGCCTCATCGATTAGAAACCCGGCTCTGGCAGGTTCACCAAGGGTCCTGTCTTGAGCTGGGCATGGATGTCCCTCTCAGGCTTTGAGGAGGGGCTACGCTCACCACGCATGACCCTCACAGAGCTGATCTGGCCTTCCAACATTACAGCTCTTTTAGAACATATGCACAAATACAGGCAGGTGCCAAACCATGCACACGCTTTCCCAAGGGCACACTCATCTCTCCAGGGAATCTACAGCACAAGACATTTTGCCAGGAACCCAGAACCAGCTGTCCTGTGAGGCTCTGGGTCCCTCCTATGAAGCCAGGGGTCATCAGACAAGAGTACCATGACTCTTACAATAATTTCCCCTGAGGGACCCACATGCTCATTTTCTGACAACTGGTCTCAACTGGGCAACCTCAGGCCATGAGATGTGTTGTAAGAACTTTGAACCATACATCAAAGGAGCCAAGAGCTTGCTCTCTTCCTTCCCGGAAGGTCTTGCTACAAGGGGAGGGATGGTTCTCCCCACCCACAAGGATGGAGCGTCTACTCCTCATCTAATCAAAACATCCAGTAATTGATCACACGGGTGTTCTGGTGACCTAGCCAGAACAAGAGGGAATATCCAAAGTGCCTCAATACGCTCCACCATCAGAAAGACGAGGTATTGTTTTCACAAGAAGAATGATCTCCAAAAAGAAATTAGCAGCCTCTTCAGCTCTGGATTCACTATCCTAAGCCTACGACAGGAGGGTAAACACACATTAGGTTGTCAGCAAGTAGAAGATAAATTCCCCAGTGTTGTGCGTTCCAATGGCTTCTTAAATAACCCAGGTATTTCCATTTAATTCCTTTTTTCAAAATAAACAAGAACTCTCTTAGTCTCTATCAATTGTAAAAAAGCATCAATTACATCCAAAATACTATTTTCTATCCATTACTTGGTATAGTTGCCAAATGGAAGATTTTTTCCCCCTGAAGCCATTTTGCTCCTTTATCAGGCTGGAAACAGGAAAGGGGAACATTCCAGCACAGCAATCCTTAAATCCCTTGAGAGCTTCTCGGAGCGTGCCATGCCAGCCTTTGGTGGGATCTGAGATCTTTGCATGCGATGCTCAGGCACTTTTAAATTATTCCATCCCAGTAGGCTGCTTTCGTGATTTTCACAACATCGGCACTTCTAGTCACTACTTCCATGGCTAACCTCAGCCTTGGAATAAACGGGGACCACATACCCTTTTAGCAATCCAAAAAAGTTTTTTTCAGAGCTTCAGTAAAGATGAATTATCCTTATCCATCTAAGATTCAGGAAAAAAAGTGACTTCTCACTGGTTTCTCTTTTCTCTAACTCTTTGCCATCCTCCAGGGGAAGAAGAAGAGAGAGAAGGAGCAAGTCACAGGGAGCCAGGGAGCGCTGCGTAGCTCCCAGATGGCTGTTTACCCACTTTAAAACTGAGGGGTCAAAGGGATGACTTCCCCCTAAAGGGGCCATTTCTCTTTGCTTCATCCTACCTCAAGCCCTAGAATGGCATCCCTTCCTTCTGAAATAAAGTGAGATCAATTCCTGGAGCTGGTTGGACAGACACAGCTTTCACAGTTGTGTATTCTCTTTGGAGAATGAAGGAAGTAAATTCCTCCTGTGGCTCGTACCTCAACTGCATCAGATTCCGAATGATGCCACATGAATGAAACTCAGTAATGGACGGCTACCTTTGTGGCGATAATATATGTAGGCAGCTTTTACATCCCAAGAAAGAGGTTTTTAGGTAATACTTTACATTAGTAGAGCCATATGCAGTCATAAAGTTGTTCATTGAAACCAGTGGGGAGATGGATTCAAGTCCCAGCCATACGCTCTCCTGGCTGTGGACTCTTCCGGCTACTTGCCCTTCAGAGTCTGGAAACAGAACTCTTTCCCAGGGCTTTTTTGAGACTTAAGTGAGATGATGTATGTACAAGTCCTCTGTAAATTCAAAAGCACTGTAGTATCTATAAATTCTTGATAGTTTTTTATAGAACAAACACTGTATGAAGATCCTCATAAAATCTGAATCCCAACATAGGCCTATGAGGGAAAGGCTATTATTTTTCTATTTTGCAGATTAATAAACTAAGTCTTAGAGCAAAAATACTGATGCTGTGTTCCATCCTCAGAGATTTTGACTTAACTGATCTGAGCTGTGATACAAGCACTGAAACTTTTTCCAGCTCCCAGGTGGTTCTGATGGGCATCAGGGCTGAGAGCACGGCTTAGGGAGCCTGACTCCTTGCTCCTCAAAATGAGGGCCAGCAGCATGGGCATCACCTGGAAAGGCAGCGCCTCAAGCCTGACCTTTGATCTGCTGAATGGGAAGCTGCATCTTAACGTGATCACCAGGGTGTTCACATTAAAGTTGGAGAAGCATGAGGCAAGTCACAGCTAAGTTGCAGAACCCAGATTTTAACCCAGAGCTGGCTGATTGCAAAGCCACGTTCCTACCATATGTCCCTCCCCTCTGCAAATGTTCATGCATTCGAAAGTACTTTTTAATAACTGTCACCTTCTCATCTGATCCTCACAGCGGTTCTGTAGGGCAAAGAAAGATATTCATCTCCATTTACTGGATGAGGAAAGGGAAGCTTAGCGCTTACGTGTCCCCGTCCAAGACAGACATAAGACAGAGTGAGACAGCCGGACTTTAACCCAGGTTTTCTGACAATCATATGTGATTCAATGATGTATTTCTTTAAGACTGTTTTTGCAACCTTGAGAGGTTCTTTCCCTTAATCCTGGTTGACACACAATACCCGCTTCTCCTTTCTCCAGATTTTTACCACATCATTCCATCCCATGCTGAGCCGCAGACAAGTTGTGCTGGGGCAAATTCAACTATGAAACATTCTCTGCCACAAATCACAGCTGCTCACAAGGACTCCCACTGCCAACAGCCCCCAGGGCCTCCCTAAGACAACATTCCTTGTGCAGGACACTGCCAAGACGGTGCCACTCAAGAGTGGAAGGAGGTGCCCAGAAATCTTGGAGACACGACAGAAAAGCCATCTGACAGCAGGTGTTGCCAAACGGCCCCGTGAGCCTGTGCTGAGGTGTGTCAAGCCACCCAGGGAAAAAGAAGTGAGATAAAAGGTCATTTGTTGAAACCTGGTCATAAACCCCACAGGACAATGCCACATTGTCAGGTCGCCCCTCATGACATTTCCCTGCTGATAACACTGGTATGTGTGTGGCTTGGAGAAGTCCCAGGAGCTACAGAGAAGACAACGCTGGTGTGTTGGAACATTCGGCGAGCTCAGCCTTGCAGAGTCCATCATAACCAGGTGAGTCATAAAGGCCTACGGCTTCATTTTTTCTCCCCACAGTCAGGGGACAGGGTTGCGTCAGCTTCAGCTTCAGTGTAAGCCTATTAGTCTCTTTTGTGGTCTGATTTGAAGGGACCAGGAGATTCATCCTACTTCTCTTACCCATCTTCTCATGCCCGTCACTCATAACAGAAAATGACATAATTAAAACAGAATCCTTATGAAAACGTGTATTCATGGAAGTTATCGCCATAAAATATTAGGCTTAGAAATTATCCAGTTTGAACATCTTTATCAGAGATTAGCAACAGGCCTGTGGCTGACCCTCAAGGATCTCACCTCCTGGTCCCCATGCCCTTGGTAGGTCCAAAGGCTGACTTGTGTAACCGATAGGATACTGCAGAAATCACGAGGTGTGACTTCTGAGGCTCCGTCACAGAAGACGTCGCAGCTCTACTTTGTTCTCTCCGACCACTGGCTCTGGAGGAGCCAGCTGCCATATCACGAGGACACTTGAGCAGCCTATAGAGAGGTTCACATGGACAGGGACTGGGGCCTCCCCCCAACAGGCAGCACCAGCAACTTGCCAGCCATGTGAGCGAGCCACAAGCGGGAGACCTTTCCGCCCGGTCAAATCTCCCCAGGAGTGCAGCGGGAGCCCCTGAGCCAGACTGCCCAGCCGCTCCTGAATGCCTGACCCACAGAAACGACAGAGCAGATATGATTATGGTTATTTTAGGGCACTGAGTCTTGGGGCAATTTGTTACACAGCCATAAATAATTAATGTAACACCCAAAGGAGTGACATGACAGATCCACAATGACAAAGCTAAAGGATTAGCTTTCTGATTAAAACTCACACTTGATTTTGTGACCCACAGGGTTTGACACTGGTGCAATCGGTGCCGACCAGTCTGTCTGACCTCTGGCTTGGTATGCTGTGGCCCGCACTGCTTTCCTCCTCCTCTCCCAGCTGCCTTGCTCCCAGGGACTTTTGAACCCAGGCCACATCCTGCCCCCAAAGCTTCCCATGGTGAATCCTATTTGTCATGAACTCAGCTCAGAAGTCACTCCAGAGAGGCTTTCTTTCCACGGTTACCAGTTCCAAGGAAACTCCTTCTCTTTACTCACCGCTCCCACCCACTGCTACCCTGTCACTCTGCAGACATCGCCCAGTTGACATTCTTCATAGCGCTTGTCACTCTCTAAACTTATTCATTTCTTTTATTTATTTATTTATTTATTTATTTATTTATTTAAACTTTTATTTTTTCGGATGTGCATCATATTTCGAATTCTGTATACATTACATCATGTTCCCCACCCGAACACTAATTATAGTGCATCCCCTCGCATGTGAGCCTAAACACCCCTTTTGCCCTCCCCCCTCCCCACTTCCCCAATGGTAACCACCAGTCCAATCTCCAATGCTATGTGTTTTTTTTGGTTGTCGTTTTTATCTTCTACTTATGAGTGAGATCATATGGTATTTGACTTTCTCCCTCTGACTTATTTCACTCAGCATAATACCCTCAAGGTCCATCCATGTTGTCACAAATGGCCAGATTTCGTCATTTCTTATGGCTGAGTAGTAGTCCATCGTGTATAAATACCACATCTTCTTTATCCATTCGTCCCTTGATGGGCACCTAGGTTGCTTCCAAGTCTTGGCTATTGTGTATAATGCCGCAATGAACATAGGGGTGCAAGTATCTTTATGCCTTTGTGTTTTCAAGTTCTTTGGATAAATACCCAGCAGTGGAATAGCTGGATCATATGGTAGATCTATCCTTAATTTTCTGAGGATACTCCAAACTACTTTCCATAGTGGCTGCACCAGTTTGCACTGCCACCAGCAGTGAACAAGGGTTCCCTTCTCTCCACACCCTCTCCAACATTTGTTGTTTCCTGTCTTGTTAATTATAGCCATTCTGACTGGAGTGAGGTGATACCTCATTGTAGTTTTGATTTGCATTTCCCTGATAGCTAATGATGTTGAGCATCTTTTCATATGCCTGTTGGCCATCTGTATATCTTCTTTGGAGAAATCTCTGTTCAGATCTTTTGCCCATTTTCTAATTGGATTGTTGGTTTTTTTGTTGTTGAGCTGTATGAGTTCTTTGTATATTTTGGATATTAGCCCCTTATCTGATATGTGGTTTGCAACTATCTTCTCCCAATTGTTAGGTTGTCTTTTCGTTTTGTTGATGGTTTCCTTTGCTGTGCAGAAGCTTTTTAGTTTGATGTAGTCCCATTTGTTCATTTTTTCTTTTGTTTCCCTTGCCCGGTCAGACATGGGACTTGAAAATATGCTGCTCAGACCAATGTCATAGAGCATACTGCCTATGTTTTCTTCTAGAAGTCTCATGATTTCGGGTCTTACATTCAAGTCTTTAATCCATTTTGAGTTGATTTTTGTGCATGGTGTAAGGGAATGGTCTACTTTCATTGTTTTGCATGTGGCTGTCCAGTTTTCCCAACACCATTTACTGAAGAGACTCTGCTTTCTCCATTGTATGTTCTTGGCTCTCTTGTCGAATATTAGCTGTCCATAAATGTGTGGGTTTACTTCTGGGCTGCCAATTTTGTTCCATTGATCTGTGTGTCTGTTTTTGTGCCAGTACCATGCTGTTTTGGTTACTATGGCTTTGTAGTATAATTTGAAATCAGGGAGTGTGATACCTCCAGCTTTGTTCTTTTTTCTCAGGAATACTTTGGCTATTCGGGGTCTTTTGTTGTTCCATAAACTTATTCATTTCTGTGTTTACTTGGTTAGCGTATTTTCCCAATAGAACACAAGTTTCATAAAAGTACCTAGTTGGTCTTGTTTTCTTCTTGATCTCTGGAAGATAAAAATGTGCTTGCTATGGTAAGATGCTCAACAATATTTGTAAAGAGAGCAATGAAGAATGGAAAGAAGGAAGGAAGGATGGAGGAAGGAGAAGAAAGAAAGAAAGAAGGAAAAAAGGAAGAAAGTTGGGAAAAAAGGAGAGAGGGAGGGAAGAAGAAAAAGAAGGAAGGTTTAGAAGTGTCGATGAAAATAATCCATAACCAATCTGTAAATGAAAATTTGGGTGAGTTTATTCTGAGCTGAAATCTGAGGACCATGGCCCGGGGCCTTTCTTCCCAAAGGAAGAAAGGGCACCAAAGAAAAGAGGTGTACAGAGTGATTATATACCCCCAAAGAGGGTGCTTTACATATGATTGAAATGTCCCTCCCACAATAGTCACAAGATTGCCCTGTCGGCACAGTGCTTGATGGACACAGCAGGTAGTGGGTCTGCTATCTCAGTGGGCGTAGCAGGAGGCAAGTCTATTGTCTTGAGCTGGGTGGTCACAGGTGAGCGCAGCAATCAGTTTCTAGCCTAAGGAAAGATGCTTAATCCTTAAGGAGATGCCAACGTTGGGAGGGGGAGGGAAGTTGGACCTTTACCTCAAGGGCCTTTTTGCTCTTGCCATAGGGAATCTCTAAAGCAGATATACAATGCATGCTCAACGGCCTCGGTCAGGCCCTTTTGGAAAGACAAGGTCAGGCTGAATTAGGTTTATACCAAATGGCTTCCTCATACTCTCCAATATATCCTATTGCTTGCCATTTTTATTTGTCAGAAGGATTGACCTATGTCTTCAGAATCTTTTACTTAAAACAGTAGTACCACTTCCAATTAGCATATATTGAATAAGCATCTACTTGGCACAGACAAGTCTTGTGCAAACCACTGGAGATGAAAAGTAACTGTACACCTTGTCCCTCAAGGAGAACTTGACTTTGAATTAACCTATCAGAATCGCTTCCAACTACTTAGAAGTTAAGTGCCAAGGAAGGAAGGAGGGAAGTGCTTAGGAGCAGGAGCTGTGGGAGGAGTTTGGGGGTCTCTGAGGTACCAAGGGTAGAAAGCCAGGTTGCCAAGAGGTGAGAAAAATACTGGAAGGAGAGTCTAGAAAGAGTTCTGGTCAAATTTGCAAATGGTTTTCCAACTTTGTGTAGAACCAGCCAGAAGCACAGAGTTGAACCAAGTATCTACAGCCTGTTAACAAGCCAAGACTCCATGGACATCTTTGAAAAATGAGATGTTTATTTTTTCCTGGTCTCTGAACAAGGCTGTCAAGGCCACATCCTGTGAGACCTCAGTTAGGGAATTCTTGCCCTTAAAGCTTTAGGAGACACAACCCCCACGAGCCTTCACTTCCCCCCAGGCAGAAACAGGTGTATTGGTGCAGAAGAATGTGACTGTGAAACACAGTGTGGGGAGTGGAAATGGCCACCCCAAGATATGTCTCTTTGGCATGAGGATTATTTGAGGCTGGTTTCTTTGCAGACAGGAAAGCAACTGAAAAGTAGAATTTACTTACCCTTTGTTAGGAGACTTTTACATTGTAAAGGAAATCTCTGTCTGTAAAGGTGCCTCCCTCTCTGCACCAGGAAGAAGAAAGGAGATGACCTTGTCTCTAGAAACTCTTAATCAACGGGGAAGGCAAGGATTTAAATCTGCATTTGTTTATTGCGCTTGTCTGGTAACCTCCTGTAACTGACTTCCCTCCCCCTCCCAATGTTGGCATTTCCTTCAGGATTAAGCATCTTTCCTTAGGCTAGGAACTGATTGCTGTGCTCACCTGTGACCGCCCAGCTCAAGACAATAGATTTACCTCCTGCTACGCCCGCTGAGATAGCAGACCCACTATCTGCTGTGTCCATCAAGTGCTGAGCCAACAGGGCAATCTTGTGACTATTGTGGGAGGGACATTTCAATCATATGTGAAACACCCTGTTTGGGGGTATATAACCACTATGTGCACCCCACTTCTTCGGTGCCCTTTCTTCCTTCGGGAAGAAAGGCCCCGGGCCATGGTTCCTCATAAAGCTTTGTTTAATTTTCTCTTGCTATTCTGTCTCATGTGAATTTAATTCGTTCTCCGGCCAGACGAACCCACATTGGATAGAGGAAAAGTCTTCCTCCCCTACAACAGCAAAGACAAAAGATACTTCTAAGCGGTGTGCCTGGCTCTTCTGAGGGAAACAGAACCATTTATAGTGTTTGAGTCATAAAAACCTAGAGAAAAGTCTCAGTGGGCTCTCTGACCGACAAGGCCACAGGGATCTGGGTTAGCGTTACCCCTTCATCTGTTTCTATAATCCTTTCCACTTGCACAAGGAAGGAAGGACTCGGTCCAATTGCACTTGTTTCCCATTCCACAGGGGCTGGGCTCCTGTGTCTTGCTCAGAGAACCACTTCTAAGAACTGTCTCTTTAGGGTCTAAACCCCAAAAGGGAGAGGCTGCAGTAAAGAGAGATCCAAAGAATGAAGTAATGAAATGAATTTAAAGAAAGAAAACTTTGGGCCAAAGATGAAAGGCCTTCTTAACTGTGAAAATCTATTAGAATATGTAATACTCTCTCAAGAATAGTAGCCCCATTCCTTACATTGTTTAACACAAGAGAGAACAAAGAACTTGAGAACATACATTGATCCCACTTCAGCCCCTGAGAGGATAGGAAAAATGACCTAATGGTGATTTCCTATCTCTAATTTACATGATAATTTGAATCTGAAAACATTAGGAAATAATGAACCTGACTCTCCCAATAGCAGCAGAGCAAGTGGGCTGTCGCCTTTGGCTTCTCTCTGCAGTTTTCTGTGAAGGGAGAACTTCTGTGCAATTCCACACACCCCACAAAGGAGGCCGCAGGATTGTGGCTTAAACCAAGTCACAGCCAAGATGTCCAGAAGAGGGTCAAATGTCCCAGAGCCGGGCCAGAGTCTGGTCAAGCCGAGAGCTTCCTCTGACCACGGTGAGACCACTAGCGCCTAGGAAACAAGTCTTCTCGGAGATGAGAAGGCAGCGGGAAAAATGTCTAGTCTTGTGGTTCAAATGACACAGCTCAGGTTCTGTTACTGCCCCGGGGTGGAGCAAAAGTCGCATACAATTCCCCAGATACACCCTCCGAGATACACAGGGGCTTTGCATTACTCCAGACTCGGGGATCTCGGCCCTGGAAGGATCTCAGCCTTTCCCTGAGGCCACTTCCTCCCATTTTAAAGGGAGCTGTGCGCCCACAAAACGGGACTTATATCCAGGGGACTTCTGGCAACAGCATCAAGGGGCCAACAGGGACAGCGGTGTTCACCTGAGGCCACAGAGCTCACAGAGGGTTCGTGAAAGGATGGGCCCCATAAAGCATCTGGAAGGAGGGAGACAAAGAAAGAATGGGAAATATTGGCAAAACGTGAACAATGGGAGACTGCACTTGCAAACTTCGCTAATTTGTATGCAGGCTGCTTTGCACTTTTTCTTTCAGGAGAGTAAAATGTGTGCCCTCTGAAGGTTTAGTTGCTCTGTGGGAGGAGAGTTGCTGGGAGGGGCAAAATCGTTTGGGGATATTGGGGACTATCCATTTTCCATCCTTACACCCCCGCGCCAGCAGTGGCAGACCCACACAGTTTAGAGTGAAGATAAAAGAGAGCGTTTCCACGACTGGTTTGGGGACAGAAATCCTGGTCCCCTGGGGGGGGGGGGGGGTGGTGGTGCAGACAAGCCAAACCTTTCCAGACAGCCAGAAGCCGTCTTCCCTCCACTTTGGATTCTCAGAGGTGCAGGGCTGGCTCAGTCACCAAAGGGAGAGGCATTTGCTTGAGAGTTCAGGACCAGGACGGGACGTGCGACGTTTTGCGGTTGTCAAGTCCTGTGCTTACGTCGAATAAATCAGAAATAAATGCCTCTTGCAGGCCGATGCCCGCTCAGCCTAATCAGACCTCGACACCCGCCTTCCCTCACCACGGCTTGCTTCTGCTTCTACCCAGGAGCAGGGACACCGGAAGGTGCGCTCGCAGCCTCCGCAGCGCCGGCTGCGCCTAGGCTCCGGGAGAAAGTCCTCGCAGGCGTCCGCGCTCGCGTCCGTCCGGGAGCTCCCTCCGGGGCTGCACACTTGGAAGAACCAGTCCCCGGCTGGTCCTGGAAGGTCTCCATTCTGCCAACGCTTTAGCCTGGGGGAGGGGTGTGGATGAAGGCTCTCCCCCTCCCTCGCCAGGGGGGATTAAGACGCTCCATTGTCCCAGGCCTGATGGCCCCCGTATTAGCATACATCAAGTCCTTGGGGCTGGGAATGGAGGCGCAGGCTGCACCTGCCGCCCTGGGTTCCGAGGGCTGACCCTAGGCAGACCTTCCAGGTAATTCCATTAGGTCATCACAGATTGAGGAATCCAGCCTTGGGAAGGGAATAATGACCCGAGAAGGGAGGGGAGACACGGGCAAACACACCCGTCCCCGGATGGCTGCCAGTGGTCAGAGGTCCGGGAAAGCCCGCGCTTTGAATCCTCGGCGTTCTTTCAACCATGCCTTTCTGCGGAGAGCCTTCCAACCTCCTAAGCCTCATTGAACTTGAAAAGCTACAAGCTGCCTTTCTTTCCGGAGACCCTCTGGCCTCTTCGCTTATCTCTTTCATCGAAACCATTGTTCGGGGCTGCACCAGTGGGAAGCCGGCTCCTTCAGAGGCGGCGGTATCATCTCCCAGATGTAGAAATGGTGGAACCGAGAGGTCCAGACTGGGTGGGGGGAGCCCAGGGTCACGTCCGAGAGGATTCAGGCCGGGCCCTTGCTTCCCCGCATAAATAACATTTTTCATTTTAGAAATGACTTCCAAATACAGCACGTGCTTTATTGCTCAAAACAGCTAATATTTCCATTGGCCAGGTGGTGAAACTGAGCCTTTGCCAATGAGACAGGAGAGGACAGAGGCCATCAGTGAGGCGGCCTGGGCCGGGCCCTGGAATTCAGACTTTGCTCCACGTTCTCCCCCGAGGCTGTACATGCACGTCACAAGGAAGGAACTGTAGGACAAGATTTCACCAGGCTTTTCTCTAAAACAGGGTTTAGCTACAGGGCTCGCTGTATCTACTATGTATCATTTCGGTCTGGGAAGGCTTTCTGGCTAATCTAGGAAGGATTTTATTGAACACCAGAGGTATGTGGAGCTGGGGGCTGGGCACCATGCTCCTGATAAAGTGCGCCCTGAGACACATTAGCAAGTGAATGGTTTTATTCAAGCGTGCCCTGAGGAACTGGAATGAGGCTGGCCTGAGTCACAAGAGGACACTTCACCAACTAGCTGGTCGCCTGCCTCTCTTCCCTGCAGCCTTCTTTTCCCTTCACAAGCCCCCAGCACCACAGTTCATAACATTTATTCTCCAAAATCAGGAAGGGTCATAACACCAACCCCAGCAGTTGTTGGCTAATTGACCTTGTTTTAACGTCATTGCGTTATTAGTCCATTGTTATCTCTCACAGTTCTTTGCATTTTTAACTTTTTTAAAAAAATCGAGGTATAATTTACATAGAGCAAATTCACCCTTTTAAAGTGGGACATTTCTATGAGTTTTAGCAAATCATACAATTTTGTAATGGCCACCACAATCAAATACATAGAACAGTTCCATCGTCCTCTACAATTCCTTCATGCCCCTTTGTAGTCAACCACACCTCCTCCCACTGGCCCCATAGTTTGCCTTTTCTAGACTGTCATAAAAATGGAGTCAGACGATATATGGCCTTTTTAGTTGATTTCTTTCGTTTAGCATTAGGCTTTTGAGATTTATCCATGCTGTTGTGCAGATCAGAACTTCATTCCTTTTTATTGGTGAATAATATTCTATTATTGTATGGGTGTACCAAATTTTGTTTACCCATTCATTAGTTGAAGGACATCTGGGATGTTTCTGGTTCTTGGAAATTTTGAAGAAAGTCACTATAAGCATTTGCATTCAGGTTTTTGTGTGAGCATACATTTTTATTTCTCTTGGGTAAATGCCCAGGAATGCAGTTGCTCATTGTATGTGTTGATGAAAATAATCCATAACTAATCTATAAATGAAAATTTGGGTGAGTTTATTCTGAGCTAAAATGTGAGGACCATTGCCCGGGGCCTTTCTTCCTGAAAGAAGGAAGGGCACCCAGGAAGTGAGGTATACAGAGTGGTTATATACCCCCAAACAGGCTGTTCCACATATGATTGAAATGTCCCTCCCACAATAGTCATAAGATTGCCCTGTCGGCACAGCTTGATGGACACAGCACGTAGTGGGTCTGCTCTCTCAGTGGGCGTAGCAGGAGGCAAGTCTATTGTCTTGAGCTGGGCGGTCACAGGTGAGCGCAGCAATCAGTTCCTAGCCTAAGGAAAGACGCTTAATCCTTAAGGGAATGCCAACGTTGGGAGGGGGAGGGAAGCTGCACCATTATCTCAAGGGCCTTTTTTCTTGCCATGGGGATGTCTAAGCAGATATACAATGCGTGCTCAACGGCCTCCAAGGTCAGGCCCTTTTGGAAAGACAAGGTCAGGCCGAATTAGGTTTATACCAAATGGCTTCTCATATTCTCCAATATATCCTATTGCTTGCCATTTTTATTTGTCATATGGTAACTGTTTAACTTTATAGAAACAATCAAATTGTTTTCCAAAGTGTCAGTACCACTATTGCATTCCTACAGCAACAGTGATAGTTCCAGTTGGTCCACTATCTAGTGTTGTCTTTTATTATTATTATTTCCCCTTCTAATAGTTATGTGGTAGTATCTCAGTATCGTTTCAATTCATACCTCCCTAATGACAAATGATGTTGCTTTTGTGTGTGTGTGTGTATTTTAAGACTATTTATTTTTCGGAGCGGTTTTAGGGTCTCAGCAAAATTGAGAGGAAGATGCAGATTTCCCATATACCCGCTATTTCCACACATGCATAGCCTCTCCCTTTAGCAACATCCCCACCAAAGTAGTAAATTTGTTGGCAGTTGATGACCATGCATTGACCCATCATCTCCCAAAGTCTGCAGTTTACATTAAGGTTCACTCTTGATGTTGTACATTCTGTGAGTTTGGACAAATGTGTAATGACACTTATCCACCAGTAAGTGCTATACTGAGTATTTTCACTGCCCTAAAAATCCTCTATGCTCCCTTTATTCATCCCTTCCTCCCTGTGAATACCAGGCGACCACTGGTCTCCATAGGTTTGCCTTTCCCAGAATGTCAAATAGTTGGAATTATATTGGCATTATACAGTATGTAGCCTTTTCAGATTGGCTTCTTTCACTTGGTAATATGCATTTAAGATCTTCCATGTCTTTTCCTGGCTTGATAGCTCATTACTCTTAGCATGAATAATATTGCATTGTCTGGATTCACCACAGCTTATTTATCCGCTCACCACTGAAGGACATCTTGGTTGCTTCCAAGTTTTTCTTAACCTTTTATTATGGAAAATTTCAAACATATTGAAAAGTAGAGAGAAGACTACAGTGAACTCAATGTACCTGTCACTTAACTTCAAAAATTATCAGTCCATGCCCAATCTTGTTTCATCCATACTTCTATTGACTTTTGCTGGACCCTGGGTAATTTAAAGCAAATTCTAGGCATTAATCATTTTATCATATTTCAATATCTATCTCCAAAGATAGAATTTTTAAAAACATAATAGTAATACCACTCACCCTAAAAAATGTACCATAAATCCTTAATATATGATATATCTTATAGAGTGAATATTTTTCCATTTTTCTTATACAATTTTTTTAAAGTTAAGTTTGTTTGGCTCTTGGTCCAAAGAAGGTTCAAACATTCCATTTGGTTAATTTGTCTCGTCAGTTTCAAAGATTCTCTTTCCGAGTCTTTCTTCTTGCAAATTTGTATGGAAGGGACCAGGTCATTTGTCCTGTAGAATTTCCCATGGGCTGGATTTTGCAGATTCAGGCACTGTGGAATTTCCCGTGGTGTCACTTAACCCAAGCCTTGTGTTTTCTGTAAATGGGCAGTTAGATCCATTGCAGCGAATCTAACCTGAATCCAAGTTAATCCAATGTGATATTAGAATCTTATTCTTTCTTCATTCGTTAGCTACAATATTTCTTTAAAAACCACTTTGTTCATTAATTACTTAATTACCCAGTGCTACAAATCACATAGAAAAGACAAAATAAAAGCTTGATTATTTTCTTTTATTTACAAGTTACGAAAATTATGAGTAGTAGTCACAGATATTCCAAAGGTGACTAATTTCTTTAGTGTCATTATGAGCTCATAAGTTTAAATATATTGGACATACTTCAATCCATTGTTGTTATTATTTTTTGATGCTCAAATTGTCCCATCTTTGGCCAGGGAGAGCCTCTTCAAGTTGGTTCTTGAATCCTTTGAACATGACTCCAGTAAATATGTTTCGCTTTCTTATTTTCTGGTAGTACAAGACATCCCATCTTGTGCATTTGATGCCAGCACCATGCTGTTTTGATTACTATAGCTTTGTAGTATAGTTTGAAGTCAGAAAGTGTGAGGCCTCCTGCTTTGTTCTTCTTTCTGAAGATTGCCCCGGCTATTCAGAGTCTTTTGCAGTTTCATATGAATATTATCTTTTTTCTTTTTTTAAAGATTGGCACCTGAGCTAACAACTGTTGCTAATCTTCTTCTTCTTTTTTTTTTTTTTCTGCTTTATCTTCCCAAACCCCTGCCCTGTACATAGTTGTATATCTTAGTTGCAGGTCCTTCTAGTTGTTTTGGCTGCCTCAACGTGGCCTGACGAGCAGTGCCACGTCTGTACCCAGGATCCGAACCGGCAAAACCCTGGGCTGCTGCGGCAGAATGCGCCAACTTAACCACTCTGCTACAGGGCCAGCCCTGAATATTACCTTATTATTGAGTTTTCAGAGTTCTTCGCATATTTTGGATAACAGTCCTTTATCAAATATGTCTTTTGCAAATATTTCCTCCCCATCTGGTTTGTCTTTTACTTCTCTTGACAGTGTCTTTTGCAGAACAGAAATTTTTTCATTTTAATGAGGTCCAGCTTATCAATTCTTTCTTTCATGGGTTATGCCTTTGATGTTGTATTTAAAAAGTTATCACCAAACTCAAGGTCATCTAGGTTTTCTCCTCTGTTACTTTCTAGGAATTTTATAGTTTGGCATTTTACGTGTAGGTCTGTGATCCCCTTTGAGTTATTGTGACGTTGCATTTTAAACTTGTAATTTCCATTTATGGATAGAATCTTGTTGTCTAGTTCAAGGAATTTTTATTCTCAATTGTAGGTTTCAGAAATTTTCATGTGTTTGTTGAGCTTGATTTTTTCTCAGCCCCTGGAGGTCAGGGTACCTCTGTGATGACACCACGATCTATCCAACTGAATAATTCAGAAACGTGGCATCAGCCTTGCCATTCCCTCCCCAGCACACCTAACTCGTTACCGAATTTTATAGATTTTGCCCTGAAATACTCCTTGAGTCTGGCTGCTAAACCAGGGTTAGAAGGTTTGGTGCTGGTGGCCTGAGCTGAGCACCCCTCACCCACACCCTACCCTCCCACCACCTTCCAACCAACGGAGGGTAGAGGTGAGGAGAAATCTAAGCAAGGGGAAAACGGGAGGAAGAAAGCCCTTCTCCCTCCGTTAAGACCTGCTTGCTTGCGTTTACCACCCTTGCCGTCTCTTCTAGGTTTCATTCATGTTTTCTTTTTCTCAGTAAATGACTAAATATTTCTAAACATTTGCCCAATCCAGAAACTTAGAAGTCAGTCTATCTTTTTATTTCCAAATTTCTACTCAAGGAATTTTTTTTTTAAGATTTTATTTTTCCTTTTTCTCCCCAAAGCGCCCCCAATACATAGTTGTATATTTTTAGTTGTGGGTCCTTCTAGTTGTGGCATGTGGGACGCCACCTCAGCATGGCCTGATGAGCGGTGCCATGTCCGTGCCCAGGATCTGAACTGGTGAATCCCTGGGCCACCGCAGCAGAGCGCGTGAACTTAACCACTGGGCCACAGGGTCGGCCCTATTTAAGGAATTTTAAACTTACCAAAAAAAATTGGAAGAATGGGACATTGAGCATTTGTCAGATGTTCTGCCATGTTCGCTTTTATCTGTCCTTTTATTTTCGGCTGAATCATTTTAAAGCAAGTTGCAGACATCATGTCCTTTCATGCTTAAGTACTTCAACACGAATCTCCTGAGAATAGACATTCTCTTCCCTTCTACAATATGATTAACCTACTTAGGAAAATTAGCACAAATTCTCTCATATCACCGATCCCGGTCCATATGCAAATTTCCCTAAATGTCTGTCAATGATCCAGGGCCCGGTAAGGGTTCATGCATTTGGTTGTTGAATCCCTCTGGTCTCTTTTAATTGAGAAGCGTTCACGTCCTTTTTATCTTCTTACTCCGTGTTTTGTGAAGAGAATGGGCCAATTATCTTATAGACTGTCCCAAACCTTGGATTTCTCAGGTTATCTCATTGTGGTATCATTTAATTTTTCCTCTATCCATTTATTTCCTGCAAACTGAAAGTTATATCTAAAGGGTTGGTTAGGAGCCAGTGAAGCACTTTTGTAAGAATTCTAAGAAGCATAGGCGACACTCTGCATTCATAGCACATCGCCTCGGAAGGCAGGGAAGGGAACATGTCCTACCATCGGTGATGCGTACTAAGTGTGATCACTTGCTTAAAATGCCTTTTCCCCTTTTGCAATTAGCGTGTAATCTCTGGGGTAGATTTTGGCACCATATAACCATTCTATTCCACATCAGCATAGATATTTTTATCATCTGTTGTTTATATTTGCCTGAATCAGTTATTTTACTGGGGGTTTCCAAATAGTGACCTTAAAATTCTATTATTCCTTCCACATTAGCTGCCATTTTTATATAATGAAGGGATCTCTCCATCACTAGCAAACTATGGTTCATCCTAAAAAAAAGCACAATAAATGCTAAATTTTTCTTTAGCTATCAATCCTTAGAATAAGGGGTTGGTATAATAATTACTTTTAGTGGTGGCAGATGAGTTTTTTCTTTCTTTCTTTCTTTTTCTTTCTCTGTGTATCAATATTGACTCATTGATCTTATTTATTCAGTGTGTTTCAATCAGTTCCAGCCAGTATTATTTTTGATGCTTATCTTAAACTGAATTTAATCGGTGAGAGCCCTTCAAGCTGGCTTCTCTGCCCTTTAATGTGCCTCTCTGAGTACTTGTTTTTTGGGATAAGATATCCTAGGTTCACTTTGTACTTTCCCTGCTCCAGACCTGGATTAGCAATTTCACTGAGGAGCCTTATTTTCTTCTCATGGGGAATGGTATTTAGAAAGCAAAATCTAGGTGTTAGAGGTGCTCACTATTACTAGAGAACCCTTGCTTCTAGGTTTTTGGCTTGCACTGACACAAAGTATATATACTTAAAAAACTTGGTTCATGTCAGTATTACAAATTCAAATTCAAATTTAACAATATGATTTTTTTCCTTTAACTTTGGATTTACATGAAAAACTTTAGTTCCTACTGATCTTGAGATATGTATTTATTTGCTTTATCCTATACAATACAAAAACATACTTAAAATTATAATGCTATCAAAATTATTGAATGTAATTTAAGGTTTTTTGCTGTTTTCTTATTTTCCTCCTTTTTTTACAAACACAAAAAATAGTATACTAAATGTCCTAGCCTGCACCTTGCTTTTAGGTTCTGGAAATCACTCCATGTCAATACACATATATCCTCCCCATTCTTTCTCATGACAGCATAGAAGTCCATGTGATGCACATACCATAGGTTATTCAGTCAACCTGCTAGAGGTGAGAATTTGGGCTGCTTCCAATCTAATGCTACAAAATAATCCCATGAAATAATATGTTTTTAAATTTGATAGCATGACCAGTCCTCTCGTTGCTGTTCTTACTCAGCGTTTTCCTGGCTACTCTTACTGGCTGATGGGTTTTTTTTGTTTGTGTGTTTGTTTTTTAAAGATTTTACTTTTCCTTTTTCTCCCAAAGCCCCCTGGTACAAAGCTGTGTATTTTTAGCTGTGGGTCCTTCTAGTTGTGGCACGTGGGATGCCGCCTCAGCATGGCTCGATGAGCAGTGCCACGTCCGCGCCCAGGATCTGGACCAGCGAAACCCTGGGCCACACAAGCAGAGAGTGCGAACTTAACCACTCAGCCACGGGGCCGGCCCCCTGGTTTATCTTTTTTCGAAAAAAACTTTACAATAATTTCCTCTAGCTCTTGGTGTGGAGGAGGGGGTTGTAGGTGTCTGGAAAACCTATTGGTATTTTTATTGGAATTATTTAAAATATCTATATAAAGTTGGGGAGAATCAACATATTTATAATGTGGAGTCATGCTAACTAAGAACAGAAGATGTCTTTCTATTTGTCCAAGTCCACTTTTGTGTCTTTCAGGGGAGTTTTACAATTCTCACATCGTTTTAGCACATTTTTTGCCAAGTTTGCCTGTAGGAATTTTATCTTTCCGTGGCTGTTTCAACTATGGGTCTCCTTGCTGTCATCCAGTCATGTCTGTATTCAAATCTTCCCCATTCCAGCTAAAGTGCCACTGAAAATGTATAATGTCAGTCTGCCTGAAACCTCACAATGGTGTCTTCACGTAGGCGCCCGTCTCATCTCCCATTCTCCCCTGCTCCCTCTCTCCCTCTGCTCTCGACCTGCTGAACCACCTTCAATTTGCATGTGCCCTTAGTTTTGTCACTGTTCCTTTAGCCCGAGCACATACATGCGTGTGGAGGGGCCTCCTGAGGAGCTGGGTGCCTGAATTTGGACCAAAGGCAGTTCAGAGGCAGGAACAAGGAGTAGGGCTCTCCATAGGCCAGTCCTGTGTGGACTTGGAACGCTCATAGTTACACCCCTTTTTATTTCCCTGATTATCTTCACTCCCTACCCCTGAAGTTCACTTAAAGCAGCTTGACACACTGAAAAGGAAGCAGGTTTTGCAGTTCCCCCTGGGTTGGTGCTTCATAGTGTCTGTCCTCTGGAGTCCTACACGGGGCCGATGAGAAATACGGATGCCCTTCCCCTCTCACCCGCACAGGAGGGCTGAGCCTCCTTTCAACAGAGAACGCAGGCCCATCTGAGGTTGACATTGCTCTCTCTCTATTCTAGTTCTACTAAAATTTCACTGACATTTATGGATATAAAGATTTAAGGCAGAAATCAGAAAAAGGCAAGGAAATCCTCATTTGGCATAGAGATGCATGTGAGAGGTCTGTTTAGTCTTAGCTCGTTCAGAGTGCTGCCAGCGAACTGACCAAATGCAAGGCCTGCGCCATCGCCTCCATTGCTTTCTCACAGGAGAGGAAGCCACGGTGCGGGCAAGCTGGTTCTAGCCCTAATGATGCCAGGAGGTGAGGGGTGCTCAACCTTCAGTGCTCTTCAGAATATCCTGGAGAGCTTGTTAAAATGCATATTGCTGGGCCCCACCCAACAAGTTTCTGGTTCAGGAGGTCTAGGGTGGAAATGGAGAATTTGCATTTCTAACAAGTTTTCAGGTGATGCTGATGCTATTGGTCTGGGGACCACATTTTGAGAAGCTCTATTCTGGAGAAAGAATAGAGTCGAAGTGCCAACTGTGGCTGAGAAGGTGAATCGTCCGTGAACAGGAAAGAGGCAATGCCTCCCACTGAAGACAGATGAGGGGCACTTCTTCTTTCCTTGTCCAGGGTCCTTGTGACGCCACAGCTCGTCCATCATGGGCCGTATCACTAAGCATTCACAGCATTGACAAAGCCAAGTTAATTTAAATTGAAATTTGGAAATAAGCCTATACTTTCTATTACTTTGAGAAGTGCAGGAGAAGCTTGGAAATGAAGCAAGGCTTCAAACCCAGAGTGGCGCCAATGAATTGTTAAAGGCCTGAAAGTGATTTGAAGGCTGGTCAAGACAGAAGTGCTCTAATTACGGGGGCTTTTTCCTTCCCGATGTTTCAGTTACATTTGGTTATGAAGGTTATAAAATTGAATGAGACCTGACCCCGGGTCTCAAGGGGCGTACAGTTCAGCGGGAGGGCTGACCTAAGAATGAAGCAGAAGGAAATATGCTGTGCCGGAGAGCCAGCAGCGCACTGTCAGCTCACTGTCAGCGCACAGGGGAGGGAAGGGCGGACCCCGGCCAGGGGTACACAGAAGGAAGAGCCCACTCCATGAGCATCGTCTTTGTTTAGGCTTTTTACAAGTACAGCCACATTTAATTGAATCCTCCAGACACCCTCACGGGGTCAGTTATCCGTGAATCTTAGTGTCAGAGCTCTTCGAAGTCTGAGCGGCCCTTTGAGGCGCGGGAGTAATTAAAGAAAGCAATGAGCCACCGCGCTGGCTGAACTCGAACTTGGAATTCCATTATTCTTGTGAAGCCTTCGCCTCATACAAAAGGAAGCCATATTAAACCTTAAACCTGCCTCAAAGGCTTACATATTTGACCATGACTTACATGAGGTAAAGAAGGAAAAAACAAAACAGAAAACCGAGCAAGCTTTACACACTGTCGCCCCTCCGTCCGTCCCCCAGCACAGCCCCCAAAGCAAACTTGCCCTTCGCCTCAGCAACCTGTACACTCCCCTATGAGCTCCTGGGATGTTCTGATGTTGTAAGGTCCCCGGCTTCACTAGGCACCTCTTTGCCATATTTGGCAACAGAAGCTCAGCAGACAAACCTCTCACATTATATTGAGGCTACAGGCAAGCAGCAGAAAGGGGAGGGGTGTGCTGGGTCAGAGAAGAGGCGGGCACTCTGCGACCTAAAATAATAGGGGAGCGAATGCAGGCTGGAGGGCTTTTGCCTTGCTGATTCCTGGAGTGGTCATGAGTTCAGACCCCCTAATCCTGAGTGAGCAGCTGAAAATACTTCCCCCATTCTGACTGAAGGCACCCCAATAATACCCACCTCATAGATGAGGAAAGTGAGGCACGAAGATGTTCTGTGTTTTTTTCCTCAGTCACACAGCCTGTCTGACTCGGTCACTACAGCATGCTGCTTCCCAGGGTCACTGAGTTCCCTCAGTGGACAGGGCGTCTCAGCTCAGAAGGTCCCTGTTGCCTCACTTGTTAATCCCTGTTTTCCTTCCCAACAGCCCCCAGAAAGTGCCATTACTGCGCCCTTGGGCTCTCCAGAGCGAAAATGAAATGATTGTGCCGCCCAAGGCCTGCTACGTCTCTGGAAAAATGCTGTGGAACATAAGACTTATGCTGCTGATATGTCTCTGTGCACACACCCATGTGCACACTCAAACACTTGCACACCTGTTGCTGGAGGGGTGGATTCTCACAGGTTTCCGAGTCCTGCGGCAGGCCAGGGGCCTTGCTCTGCCCTCCGCATTTCTCTACCTTGAGTGCCTTTCCGGCTCCTCCTAGGATGACTTCCAAAGCCTCCTTTGTCTGCTGGTCGCAGGCCTGCCTCAGCGCCTCCTCCTGCACCTGGAGGGTCCTCTGGGACGCCGGCCGGCTGGTCCTCTAGCTGCCGCGTTGAAGCATCACTTCCTCCGGGCAGGCTTCCTCTCCTGACCACAGGGAAGCTGTGTGTGCCCCGGCCTCCACCCCTGTCACACTCGCCCAGACTGGAAACTCCTATTCATTCCTTACAATTGCCTTTAGCTTCCCCTCTCTGGACCAGCCTAGGCTTCATAAACTCCTGTCACCAGCTAGAGAAATGAGGTGTCTCATGTATCCCTTTCAGCAGGGACTCAGGATTTGTCAAAATCGAACCATTAAAATAAGGTCATTTGAAAAAAAAAACCCTCAGGTGTTGAAGCAAACCATTTCCGGCCACAGAGTCACATAGCCGCTCAGGTTTAAATGATGCCAGATTTGGTTCAGACTCATGGAAATTTTTTATTTTGTAAGAATTTTTTCTTTAATCTTTTTTTTGCTCTGGAGTTTGAGGGCAATGGGGCTGAAGGGAGAGGAGAAAACACAGGAAATGTAAAGGATTCTGGAATTTGAAATGTACAGGAAGGACAAGTAACTTCCCCGAATGAAAGCAACCTAGTGGCTGGAAGTTAAATTAAATGGACCACCTGCAGAAAATGGGGACCAGAGGAACAACACCCCATTGGCACAAATAGAAACCACACATTTCTAAAAGCTTCCGTCAGCCATCGTTAAACCTGCAGCGGGTGCCGCACCGTTCAGGTTTGGATGTTTTGGCAATGGAGGTGGGCGGAAGGCCAAGGCACATGTGCCCGGGCCAGGGCTCCCTCCACAGATCCTGGCAGACACCTCGCTCCTATGCAGGAGATCTGGGGAGTGTTAAGGAAGAAAAGTGCTTGTGTCAAAGCAAAGGAAACCCGTCCCACTTCCTTAGCTGAGCGGCACGCACACGCTGCTGGTTTTCTGAGAGCCAAGAGCAGTTTCCACACCAATGGAAACGTCCTCGAGATGAAAGTGAAACGAGGCCACTTCACCAGCCACATCCATCCATTAACAAAAATTACTTACGCTCTGTAGTTTATTACAGGATTCCTGTAGTGTATTTATACTTTGGGATGGACAATACCCTTATTTTACAAGGAAGCCAGTTGAGTCTCAGTGAGTTTAAATCATTTTCAATTAATTATAATTAAAAATAACAGTGCCCCGTATTTATTAAACACGGCCTATTCACCAGACATGCTGCTCAGCACTTAATCTACACGATCTCATTGGTTAGTCACAAAATTCTCCTTGTGGGTCCTGCCATCAGAGCCTGAATCCCCTTCCTCAGCTTCCTGGCGTCATTTGACGCCTGTCTTACCTCTTGGGTGGTTCCCTTTGTGCTTCGAGTAAGATGCAAAGTGCTCCGTGCAGCCCAGGCCGCCTCACCTGCTCCTGGTGGCGGGCTCTTCCTGTGTCAGGGGCTTCACATTTGTTCCTCCTCTCCCCAAACACACTCACAAACACAACATCACACAACACAACACACAAACATCACACAATCACTGACATTACTCGTCTTTCACGTCTCGGGGTAAATAGCACTTCTCTAAGCAGGTCTTTCCTAACCGTCCTGTCTAAATCAGTTTTCTCTACTATAACTCCCCAAATGCCCTGTACTTTTCCGTTGGAGAACTTATGCGTTTGTAATTCTTTATTCATTTGCTAGTTGTTGTTTTTTCTGTGAGGAAGATTGGCCCTGAGCAAACATTTGTGCCAATCTTCCTCTGTTTATGTGGGAGGCCACCAGTGTGGCTTGAGGAGCAGTGTTAGGTCCGTGCCAGGGATCCAAACCTGCAAACCCCAGGGCCGCCAAAGCAGAGAGTGTGAACTTAACCACTATGCAACCAGACCAGCTCCAGCATTGGCTTGGGTTTAACTTTCCCATCTGTTCTTTTGAGGCCAGGGACTGAGGTCTTTTGTTCATCACTGTATCCTCGCTACCTCGTTGTACCTGGCACACGGTCAACATTTACCAAGTATTAACAAAATGAACAGAAACAAAATTTTGAAATATATTCTAAAAGTTAAAAAACATACACAGCATGTGCATTATTACAACATATATGTTTGTGTTTATATAGTTTCTCACTTTTTGGAATCTAAAATTTTATAGAGTATAGTTTTTTGACTTTTAGAATCAACTTATGGACAAAGCATGGAGGGCTTTGTGGAGATGGTAGGAGAGAAATTCAGTGCTAACAACCTTGACCCAGTAAGAGGGGTGCAGTTGATGGAAGTTAGGTAATGGAAGTGTGGGATGGAGAAGCTGGTGGAACCATCCCAGCCTTACTAAATGGGTTGTCAATGTATACTGTCCAAAGTTGATTTATTGAGAACTAGGGGTTTAAAAACATTATTGTAAAATTAACTGTAGCCAATAACAGAGCCAAATATAAAAATAAACATGTCAGGTATTAAAGAATGAGGGTGGAATCATAAGTGACTAAATATCTTTCCTGCTAGGGAGTCGATAGATACCATCTAAAATGGTTAAATCGAAAAACAGAGATGTAGCATTTTATCTACAGTTATGAAAGCACCATGACAAGAACTGAAATCTGCAAGAGTGAGTAAAATTTGTCCTTGAGGAATAGGACTTACAAGGAGGAATGGGATCCTGGGCTTTCATCACAGGCCATGCTGTGCTATTTAACTGCTATTGTCTTAGTTTGGGTTCCTCCAGAAGTCGACCTTGAACCAGAACTTGGAGGCAAGTTGTCTGCTGGGAGGAGCAAGGAACACCTGCAAGAGAGTGCTACAGGGAGGAGAGAGAACCAGGAAAGACTAGGTTAGCGGAGCAGTCCACAGTGGGCAGCTGGAGCTGTTCCAAGGAGAAACTGGAAAACAGCAAATCCAAACACCTCGTACTTATCTTTGCTGAGAAACAAGAGGGATGGGGGTGTTTATACACCAATTTCCAACGTCATGGGCTGGGGGTTGCTCCTCGGGTGCCGCTAATTCCCCAGCACTTCCGGCCCCTTGTACGGGAGAGGACAGAGCAGCCTGCTGTGGTTCTAGAAAGCAAGCCCTCAGGCCCAGAGATACAGATACTGCCAATCAGCTGTCAGAGGGATCAGGGACAGGGCGAAGACCACCATACATGTGGTGCACTGATAGCATCTGCTACAGCTGCCGTGCGTGCATACCACTTTGATACAGAAATAAACACGAAGTAGCAAAATGTGTTTTAAAATTCCATACGTATCCAGACAAGGAAATGAGCATTTATTAGGCATCAACTATATACCAGAATTTATATAGTCTCATTTAATTCTTACTATTACCCTGTTGTTGTGAAAATGGTTATCTCTATTAGATAAAAAAGGATGCTCGTAGAATCTTTGTAAATATTAGAGGGAACTTCAGTTTCTAAGGTAATTCACTATATGTAACTATAAACAAATACTGAATAAGAGTGCGGGTAAGGTTGACACGAAGGTTTCTAATGCAGAAAATCCTAAGAATGGTGAAAATAGGACAGTGAGAATTACAGGAGAATCAAAAGACAATCATTTAGGGGCTGGCCCCGTGGCCCGGTGGTTAAGGTTGCACTTTCCACTTCAGCAGCCCGTGGTTCACCGGTTTGGATCCCAGGTGTAGACCTATGCACCGCTTGTCAAGCCACGCTTTGACAGGCATCCCACATATAAAGTAGAGGACAATGGGCACGGATGTTAGCTCAGGGCCAATCTTCCTCAGCAAAAAAGAGAAGAATTGGTGGCAGATGTTAGCTCAGGGCTAATCTTTCTTGAAGAAAAAAAAAAAGACCATTTTACTTTGGAAGATGTTGAGTTGAAGGTGGTGGAGGGCTACTCATCAGGAACACCCTGCCAGCAGCTGTGGATAGAGAGCTGGTGATTGGCGGAAGGGTCTTGTCTACGGCACAGAGTCTCTCTGCCTGGGATGCTTTCCCTAACCTTTGTTTCCCTACGTAGCTCGTTCATTCACACCATTCATATTTATGCTAAAAACTCTCCTACTCAGAAAGATCTTCTCTGATGGTGCCAACTGGAAGAATACACCCCAACGCCATGCTTCCCCACTGATCCAGGCCCCGTTTAATCCCTGGCATCGACCTCTGGCGGTCCTCTTGAGAGCACTGACCTTTGGCCAAGGTAAAAAGCCAGCCTGAGGAGGACAGGGAAGCGATTCACTGTCTTCCCTCTTGCTATTATCTTCCCGGTCTCCGATTTCCCATTGGCTGTATCCAGCTGGAAGATAACGGGCATGGGACTCTGTTGGTGTAGTCCATACAGGTCAGTCCACTGGGACAGAAATTAGAGTGTGTAAGGGTAGAGGAAATGTACCTGGAGGGACATGGTGGATTGTTCATAAGAATGGTCCCAGTTCTCCACCTCTCTGTGTATCCATCCTCTTTGCAGTTTGATTTTGTAGCTCCTCCCGTCAAAAAGTTGAGTGTTTCCATATTTCTTGAATCCGGGCTAGACTTTGACTTGCTTTGACCAATAGAACATGATGGAAGTGATGCTGTGCTATCACCAAGCCCAGGCCTCAGGAGACCTCACACACTCCCACACGCTCTCTTGGAACACTTCCTGCCACTTGGAGAAGTAGTCTGAAAAACTGCTGGAAATGAGAGACTCTGTGGAGCAGAGATAGGCTATCCCATTGGAGGCCGTCACAGGTGAGCCAGTCCTCAGCTAACTCGGCAACTGACTGCGGTTGCATGAGTGAGCCCAGCCAAGATTAGAAGAACTGCTCAGCTAAGCCTGGCTCAAACTGCCGACCCTCAGAATCGTGTGCTAAATAAGTCTTATTGCTTTAAACAGTGGGTTTGGGGTAGTCTGTTATTCACCATTACATACAGCTCGAAGAATACTTGTTAAAATGAATGAATGGCCTTCCTTTATTTCCCATCTTGATATAATTTTGCAATATTTACTTTCACCAAAAAAATAGAAACATGTTAGGCTTCACAATATCTGTAGTTTTTTTTGCGGAAGTTTGAAAGCTATATCACATTTTCAACAGTTGCCACGTGTTCCCCACTGGGACGTGACGACATTGCTTTGGAGGGTTGGACAGCTCAGGTTCATTCCCCTCCTCCCTCCATACCGTGTTGAGGTGATTATGAAAGTTATGAAAACACGTATGTTTCTGAAGATGACAAAGAAGAGTGAAAGAGAAGGAAATGAGCCTTGAGTCATGCCCACAGCTAAGCATGTAGAGAAAGCAGAAAGAGGAAATAACTACATGAAGGAGATGCCTTCAGATGTTCACTCCTTTTGTCTGTTACTTTGACTCACCTGGTGGCTACACTGGTGTGAATCTGCTTGCTGATTTCATCAGTCACTGCATTTTCTACTGGCCTAACATCTAGAGTCATGACTCTTGTGTTTGGTCTGAGATGGAAGTGGATTAATTGAAAGGATGGCATGAGAGCATCTTTGCCCCTCTTACCTATACGACTTCTGAGTTAGCTTTTATCCGTGTACGGAAAAGAGCTCAAGAACCATCCCTTCCTCTTGGTCTTCACTTTAGGTTCTCACACTATTGCAGAAGTCTCTTCCAGATCTGGAGAAGAAAGTTATATCCGAACCAAGCCAAAATGTCTGGATGAAAAATGAAGCAATTTAGTCAATCACTCACATGTTAGGTCTCCATGCCAAACATCTGGACATTTGGAAGCATCTGGGCAATTAACCATTGTTCGCTTTTCATCTAGAAATGTTGGCAGATGTAGTCCCAACCAAAACTGTGGAGAGGCCACAGATCAATTCACCAACACAGTTTTGTGGAGCCCAACCTCACAAGGTCTACAAACACAAGAAATCCCTCCTAGAACGTTAGACTTAAAAAAGGAACTGCTGTGTAATTTAGCGTAACTCTTTTGTTTTGCAGGTAAAGAAACTAAAGTCCAGAGAAGGGACGTATCTTGGCCAAGGGCACACAGCAGCTTGATGAGTCATCCAGGTTTAGACACTAGGCATTTTGACATTCACTATACTTGCTTCCATTTCTCTACTTTCTGCCTCGTTTAGAGGCAAGAGAAAACTTGTGCATAAGTTAAAAATAAATGACTAACCCCTCCTCCCCAGTAAACGGGATAGAAATAACACTTGTTCTCACTGACTTGAAGAGGTAAGCTCATTTGTATGACACTTTATGGCTTATTCTGTGCTTTAACAAACCCTTTCATTTGGGATCATCACAGTAATACCCATGGCCCACAGAGCAGTTAACTGTAACCTTAATTACAGGCGACATTAAGTGATGGTCTCACAGCCTGCACATGTCAAAGCTGGCACTGCAAACCAGATCTTTTCCCCACATGTATTCTTTCAAACATTTATTGAGTGTCAACTGCATGCTAGATACTACACCAGGAGCACATTTGTACCCATGTGTCTTAATTCCAGTAACAGGTACATCTCCTCTGTACCCATCAGCTTTGGCTAAATCATGCTGCAATAATGAACAGCTTCAAATAACCGTGGTTTAAAATAGAAAGATTTCACTTTGACTCATGCTAGTATCCTGGGTCCACTCTGCGTTGGTATCGTCCTCACTCCAGGATCCAGGCTAATGGAGTGAACAAGAGTCGTGTGTTCTGGGTGTGGGGTCTACTCTACTGCTGCTGTAACTGGTCTTAGAGACCTGAATTTGGGGGGAAAGAGGAAGCAAGAAGAATAAGGAAAGGGCAACCCAGAGATAGGAAGGGAAAGCACTGTAAGAGCCCTGGAAAGATGATTTCATTAGTTACTACTGTAGGAACAGGAACGTGACTGGTTTGCATTTCAAACAAGGGAAAAAGGAACCATTGTTTTGTGAATGTGAGCTAGGCTCACACTCTGAATTCTTTGTTATATCCTCTGGCAAGAATTCAGCTGGCCCCAACCTTCTTCCTGTCAAACTCTGAAATGGACTAGAACCTTTGAACCAGAATGCTGCACACCCAACCCGAGACTCAGACAGCTCTGAAAATGTTCACCGCTCAGTGGCCGATTTTCAATCGTTCTTGCCCTGGGCTATTTTAAATCACCTCCCCACCGTCACCCTGGAACGCATTAGACAACTTTATTGCCACATTCCTTGCCAATTGAATTTTTGTAAATCATGTTCCAGCACTTTAGATTTCCTCATGTAACGGAGGGGTTTTTTCAAGTGCTCTGTTGAATCAAACGGTCGAGTCCGGGGCTTCTTGGGATCTCTGCTCTCCGGCCTGGAAAGGGGCAGGAGGAATGTCAGCTGACTTCCGTGCATAGTTTGGTGGCTTTGGACACTGCCCATAATTGCCATGATTATTATGATAACCTGATGTGGGTGATTCTGTGGCATCTGGAATATTGCATGCCCAATGTCAGACCAAGTGACAATGAGGGAAACAGCAGAAAGGGATCTGGTCAAAATATTTGTGCTCACTCTAATATGGTGTTAAGATCATTTGCATGGATTTATTTTTAACCTCCAAATTCAGAGTAAATGCTGAATAAACATCTCTCTTCAGTTTATACTTTTATTTCAAAATGACTTTTTAAAAAATTATAAAAATAATGGTAAATATGATAAATAAAGAACATGGAAAATGGTAAACACAGAAAAATCTTCAAAAAGAAAAAAATTCAAAACCCTACTATCCAGTAACAAATACTGTGGCTTTTTGGTGTCATTACCTTAACTCAGTCACTTTCTCTCTCTGTATGGGTATGTGCGTTTATATATTTCTTTTCTAATGCAATTAGAGTTTTAGCCATGCCAATAAGAATTCTTATTCAAAATGACGTTTTGTGACTGTCACATAGATGTATTGATTGGTCCTCTGTTACAAAGCATTTATGCTCCATTCAGTTTTTCCTTGTTACAAGCTATGCCGCAATAAGCATTGTTGGATAAATCTTTCCACTTATTCATGATTATTTTAAGACAAATCCTAAGTTTTGGAGCTAATAAAATGCATACTTTAGGATTTTTCATACCTAAGGCCAAATCAGCCAGGGGAACAGTGTAAGAAACATTTCAGGACTCCTAGCCCACCCTGCATAGTATCTTCTATTTTTTTTCAAGTTGTCAATTTGATCTTAGAAAAATAATAGGCCTTTTTAATTATTTTCATTGACGAGGCCGAACTTTTTCATGCTCTTTTTGCCTTTGAATTGTTTTCTTTTGCAAATTTTCAGTTTGCGTCCTTGCCCATTTCATTCCTGGGGGACTCATATTTTCGTCTTGATTTTTAAGGACTCAGCAAAACAAGTCAGTGAACAACAACTTGGCTGAGTAGAGAATTCTTGGGGCATACTCTGTTTCCTTCAAAACTCTGTCAACCTTGCTTTCCAGGTCTTTGATGCATAATACCGGAATTGTTGTAAACAGCCCAATTTTGCCTTTTTGGTAACATGTTTACGCTACCTAGTGGTTGGCAACGAGGGCCGATTTTGCCCCGCAGGGGACATTTTTGGCTGTCACAATGAGAGGAGTTGCTACCAGCATCTGGTGGGTAGAGGCCAAGGATGCTGCTTAAACATCCTACAATGCATAGGACAGCCCCACAACCAAAAATCATCTGCATCAATGTGTAAGTAGTGTGAATTGAGAAACCCTGATCTCAACTATTGGCGACTTCATTCTTAAAGTTAAGTAAGATCGCCAAGACATATGTTGGTTTCAGTCATTTTTTCGATAAGGTTGCCTATCACATGTTAAGGCCCATCAAAGATTACTCAGAAAATCTCCTGCTGTCTAATTGCCTTTGTGTCTTTCTTATCTTCCTCTGACTTCTGGTTGGGATCCTCCACACGATCCTATTTTTGATGCTGTCAACTTTTGCTCTTTGTTATTTTCTTATGTTTCGGAGTGTCTTTATTTGTCTTACGTGATTATTTTCTTAGCACTATCAGTTCGTCTTTTGCTCTCTACATTGCTTCACCTTCTCATCTTTCATTCCTTGTTTCATAAAGCCCATCAATTTTAATTATGTTGAAAAGTAAAACGTTTACTCTTTTAACCATTCTTATAGTTCCTGAAATAAGTAATCTTTGGAAGTATACCCTTCATCTAAATTTGCAGCTTATATTTATTTCCTTCTTTTTTTGAAGAATTTTGCACTAGTCCTACATTGTGTTTTCTTTATTCCTTTTCATTTTGGTAGACGATTACTCAGGATTTCTGTAACCTGGAGGTGGGAGGGAGTCATAGATGCTGAGTAAGTTTGCCGTTAAGCCTGTTTTCTTCTATATTGTGTGTAACTATGTCACAAGGTACCATCTCTGCCAAGCTGGGGCAATATCCTTTTCCTTTGAAAGGATGTCCCTGTGGTCCCAGGTTGATCATCTGCTTTAAAATGGCATGGGCTTACTGCTTGAAGATTAATAGAAACCCTGTGAACAGTGTGCTATTTAGAAAATGTGGTCACATATTTGTCTCCTGCTTTTAAGGCTGCTTGTCTACAGAAATGGCTCCAAGTAAATCAAGCTCTCTGTTTATTCACATGTCTACTCCTCCTGTTCTAGATTTAAGGTTCTCCAACTAAAATTAAACTCTATACTGCTTTTAAAAAGACCCTGATGTCCAGCCTCTATGTTGCGGTTCCTCAAAAAATTCAAAATAGCATCACTGTATGATCCAGCAATTCTACTTCTAGGTACATACCCCACAAAATTGAAATCAGGGAATTGAACCGATATTTGTACACGCACATTCATAGCGGCATTATTTGCAACAGCAAAAAAGGTGGAAGCGAGCCAAGACAGATAGATTGATAAACAAAATGTGATGTATATACACAATGAAATATTATTCAGCCTTAAAAAGAAAGGAAATTCTGACATATGCTACAACATGGGTCAACTTTGTAGATACTTTGCCAAGTGAAATAAGCCAGCCACAAAAGGGCGGATACTGTATGATTCCACTTATACGAGGTATGTAGGGTAGTCAAACTCAAAGAGACAGAAAGTAGAAGGGTGGCTTCCAGGGGCTGGGGGAGAATGGGGAGTTAGTGCTGATGGGCACAGGGTTTCAGTCCGGGAAGATGAAAAAAGTTCTGGAGATGGATGGTGGCGATTGTTGCGCAACAATGAGAATGTACTTAATGCCACTGAGCTGTACACTTCAAAATGGTTAAATGGTAAATTTTATGTTTTGTAGACTTTACTACAATAAAAAATTAAATAAACAAGAAAAATGTCTAAGTCTGCTCCCCAGACCCCTAAAAAGAAGCCCCTGAGTGGGACTCCACTTCCAGTTAGGATGCATAAGGCTACGGGAGACTCTCTGTCATCTGATAACCAGAACAAGCCAGGTAAGCTGCAAGTTACAGGGTTTTTGCCCTGAAGCAATCAAACAGCTGAGAAAATTAAGTGAACTAAACTTCAGAAAGTGACAGTCTCTTTCTAGCAAAAGAGATGGCTGCCCTCATGCTTGGCAGAACAGTGACATGAGAAAGAGAGCCTCAAAGAAGAGAGTGCGGAGAATCTAACTGAAAATGTTAAACTCTTCAACAGGTGTGCGTGGGCTGGTTTTACAAATTACAACTCTGAGGAGCCCCACCCATAGACAATCTCTGTCCCAAATCTCTTCCATGTGCTAGGCAGTGAAACAAGTCTCAGAAGGAATATATTATCTGATCGTAATATTATTAAATTAGAAATAAATAACATAAAATAACTGTAAAAATACAAAATACAAATAACCAAAGGGTCTAAGAAGAAATTACAAGAGACATTAGAAAATATTTTAAACTGAATGGTAATCAAAATATATCATCAAATTTATGAGATGCAGCTAAGACAGTACTTAGAAGACAATGTTATAGTTTTAAATATTTACATTATAAAAGAAGGTATATGGGGCCGACACAGTGGTGCAGCAGTTAAGTGCGCATGTTCTGCTTCTCAGAGGCCCAGGGTTTGCCAGTTCGGATCCCAGGTGCGGACATGGCACCACTTGGCAAGCCATGCTGTGATAGGCGTCCCACATATAAAGTAGAGGAAGATGGGCATGGATGTTAGCTCAAGGCCAGTCTTCCTCAGGAAAAAGAAGAGGATTGGCAGTAGTTAGCTCAGGGCTAATCTTCCCCCCCAAAAATAAATAAATAAAAGAAGGTATAAAGCAAATGATCTAAGTGTCTATTTCAAGGATCTAGAAAAGAGCAAATTAAACCAAGAGTAGAAGGAAGACCATGATAAAAAATGAAATATACAATATAGAAGTCAAAAGTTGGTTTTCTGAAAAAAATAATGAAAATGAAACTTCAGTTACAGTGATAAAGAATAAAAGAGAGAAAACACAAATTATGAAAATCAAGACGGAATGAGAGGATACTATTACAGATCCTACAGACCCTGAAAGATAATAGTGGTCATTATAAACATAATTATGACAATAGATTGAACAACTTTGATAAAATTGACAAAAATCCCTGATAAACAAAATATATCAAACTGACACACAACGAAACAGAAGGTCTAAATAGCTCCATATTTATTGAAGAAACTGAATATGGAATAAAAATTTTCCTACCAAAAAAACGCCACAAAACGAAACGCTGCATGCTTAGGTTGTTTCATTGGTGAGTCTACCAAACTTCTAAGAAAGAAGTAATACTAATTGTATGCAAACTCTTGGAAAATAGAGGATGAGGAAAACTTCAAAATTAACTTTACTAGGTCAGCATTAGCCTGATATCAAAACCTGTTCCAAGAAAAGGCAATTAGAGACACACATTCTTCATAAACACAGATTAAACATTTCTTGACAAAATATTAACAAACGTAAGTGAGTAATATATAAAAATGATAACACATTATGTCTATGTGGGGATTACCCAAGAATGTAGATTTGATTTAATAGTTTAACAATAATTCATCCAAGTAATTTACATCAACAGGATGGAGGAATAATACCATGTCATCATCACCTCTTTAGAGGCAGAAATTGCATTTGACAGGATTCAACACCCATTAAGGATAAAATAAACAAACAAAGCAATGAAAAGGAAAAACACCGCTGAGCAAAATGGGAATAGAGTGGAACTTAAACTGATAACATCTACGAAATCCTCTAGCTAACAGCATACTTAATTGTGTAACATTAAACGTTTTCCCCCTAACATAAAGAAAAAGGCAAGAATGTCAGTTCTGACCATTACTATCCACCACTGTAATGTAAGTTCTAGCTAGTGCAAAATGCAGGGGGAAAAAAGGAAGATTAGGAAGTGAAGGTAAAAAGCATAGTAAAAGTAAAAAGTAAAAAGTGTAAAAAGTAGAAAGTAAAAGTGTCTTTATTCCTAGATTACATGATTGTATATGTTGAAAATTCTATGGAATCTACAAATAAATCTATTATAACTAATAACTGAATTTGGTAAGGTTACTGTCTACAAAGCCAATATAGGAAAAATCGATTGTGTATATTTTAGCAACAACAATAAAAACATTGAAAAATACCACTTAGGTTTCATTAAAACCAGCAAGTATATGGGAATAAATCTTACCAAAGAAGTAAGAGATATCTACACCGAAAATTATAAAGCATTGTTGAGAAAAGAAAATACAGATATCCTAGATCAATGTAGAGATATGTTATGCTCATAGACTTGAAGACATAGTGTTAAGATGTTGATTCTCCTCGAATTGAGAGACTCTCCCTCAAAATTCCATTACTTCTTAAAAGACATCTTTAAACTGATTCTAAAGTTTATGTAGAAATTCAAGGGATTTAGGATAGCTTAAAGAATCTTTAAAAATAAAAGCAAAACTGGAAGATGTATTCCACCTGATCTTAAGATTTACTGCAAAGCTACAGTAATCAAGACAATATAGTATTGGCATGAGAATAGACAAATAGAATAATAAAACAGATTGAGTCCAGAAATTGACTCACATGTGTGATGAACTGCTTTTTGGCTAAAGTGCCAGGTCAATTCAATTATGAATGGGAAATATTTTTAACAAATTATGCTGGAGCAACTAGATATAGGTATGAAGGAAAAAAACAAGCTTAATCCTTTTATCATTCCATACACAAAAAATAATTTGAGGTGTATCATAGCTTTAAAAACCAGTCATAAATATAAAATTTCTAGAAAAACACATAGGAGAATACCTTAGTGACCCTGGGGTAGGCAAAGTCCTCTTAAACAAAACACAAAAAGCACTATCCACAAAAGAATAGAATAATAAAGTTAAGTTTATCATAATTTAAAATTTCTGCTCATCAAAAGACATTATTAAGAAAATAAATAGATACACAGACTGGGAAAATATTTCCATCATATGTGTCTGAACAAAGGATTCTTACCCCAAATATGTAAATATATTCCACAATAGACAATAAAAGTATAAACAACCCAACTAAAAATTTGAAGACTATTCACAAAGGAAAATGTAGGAATGTCAATGTTACTTGTTTTCAAGAAAATGCATATTAAGTTATAATGAGATGCATTTCACAACTACCAGAATAACTACAATGGCTGGTTACAGCAAATCCTGGTGAAATATGGAACAACTGGAATTCTCATACATTGTTTGTGGGAACGTAAAATGGTTTGAACCCTTTGTAGAACACTTTGGCAGTTTGTCAAAATTTAAAACATGTTAGTTCTGCTTTTGGTACAGCCAACTCCACTCCTACCAGACTGACCCTCTTATAAATAGCAAGTTTATACAACTCTGGACAAGCTGTAAAACACACAACTCCCTGAAGTCACTGAAGATGAACACGAGCCCAGATTCTGATGGGAATTTAACACTTGGAAGATGAGAATGATCTGGGAAAACGTTACTTTTTTGGTGGTGGGGGGAGGCTTTTGAAGTTTGGGAAGAGCTTGCAGGAAGTACCATCTGCCATAGCTAAAACTCCAACAGCCTCTTTGCCTAAAGAACCAGAGGACAGAGACTGGGGCAACCATGGCCACTGGAAAGTGAGGGGGTCCCTGGAAAGGAGGTAGCTAGAGAGGGAGAGCACCAACTTCTGCCCGTAAACTCTGCCAAAACTCTGGCTAACCTCTGAACCATATCTGCATGAGACAGACTCTAAGGAGATCACTAAGGATACAAGAAGTGAACTGAGATCTGAGTTGCTACTCAAGAGGCAGAGTTTGCAGTGTGAGTTCAACCAAGTCAATTGCTAACAAAATAAACAAAAATCAAATCAACATTCTTAGAAGGAATATTATAGAATCCAGCGTCGCCATAACATAGCATTCAGGATGTTCGGGATATTTTCCAAAATGACTCAACATACAAAGAACCAGAAACTGTGACCCATTCTCAATATAAAAGCAAATCTATAAGCCCAATTCCAAGATGACTCAGATATTGGAATTAGCAGTCAAGGATTTTAAAGCAGATATTATAACCATGCTCAATGTCATAAAGGAAAATATGGTTGCAATGCATAAAAAGATATAGAAAATCTTAGTAGAAAAATAGAAGATGTAAAAAAGAACCAAATTGGAAAAATTAAGCATAATTCTACCCTATTAACCATCAATTCCATTCTTAGGTGTTTATCTAAAATAAATGAAAACATATGTATTTGAACAAGAATTTTCATAGAAGCCTTATTGATAATGGCCAAAAATGGGAAAATGCTGAATGCTCATCATAGGATAGTGACTAAACAAATTATAGTACATTTATAAATGAACTACCATCCAACAATACAATGTAGTTAATTACTAATACTGCAACAACATGGCTAAATCTCAAAGATATTATTTTGCGCCAAAGAAGTCAAAATGATCACATATCTATGACATCCAAGAGTAGGGAAAGCTAATCTATGAGTGACAGACTGAAGAAAATTTCTAAGGTTATTAAAATGTTAAAATATTCCTTACAGTGATTTAAAAACTCATTGAACCTAATATCTGTACATTTCCCTGTATGTTAACTATAACTAAAAAAATTCCTGAGTAAGGTGAGACATGGTAGGTCCATTTTTTTCTCATCATACTGCTGCGGACCCACCCAACCTCCAGCCCCCATCCTTTCAGGGTAGAGTGGTTTTCCAGAAGGCTGCCCACTTTCTTTCTCCAACATTGTGTTATTCTCTTAGGAATGAGGAGATTTTCTCAGATTCTTTTATCTTCTTAGCTTTGGTTCAAACTTTATTGTATTTGGCAGAATTTCCTCACTGCATATAGTTACCACCCTGCCCTGATTTTTCCACCTAAATTTACTTCTTTTTATCCTTTTGGTCAAAATAAAGGAAAATGTGCTCGCGTCTTTACTTCGCTTTTGTACCCCTGTATCCCTCCAACCATTCAGGGCGACTGCTTGAAGTGCTCAGGCCTGGCTCATTTTTGTGCTGGCAGTCTAAATTTCTTGCCTTGGTGAGAAATTTTCACCTATTCCTGCCCCTACACTGTCAACTTTATTAGTAACGGATTTCTTTGGAGACCCCTATGAAATGCCAGTGGTAATTTCATTTGACACTTAACGACAGTCTTAAAATGTTTGTTTGGAGAAGCACGTGACAAATATAGTAAATAGCAGAGGGTTGAAAGAAAAGCAATAAAGATAATTAAGTGACTCTGAGTATTGATTTATGAAGGACGATTGAAGATATTAATACAAACCACATTTCCTTCCTGAACGCCAGGTGAGAGAAGGGAATTGATGAGGCAATAAGGGCTAATAGAATAAACCACCAAAGGAGAAAGACATCTGTGGGTGGTACCAAGGGTATAATTCCAAATTTTCAGAAGGAATTTAATAAAGAAACACATAGGCTGAATATCCAGAGAAAGTTCCAGCCAGTGGGAGGCCTGGAGCATGGCATATTGCTCCTAAAGACATGGGTTAGCTGCCACACACCTGAAATTCTGGGTCAGATAAAGCCGGAGGAGGCTCATGATGGAGCAGCCCACAGAGACCAAGCGTGTGTGAGGTGTTCTCTCAGTCTTTCCCTCTCCTTGCTTTTTGTTCACAGTGGCTATGAATAAAGAAAAAAGAAAAATGAATATGAAGAAAAAAGAAGAAAGTGAAAATGGGCTCTTCTGATGCATACAAACAATGTCAACCCTTTGTTTTGGTCTTAAAAAAAAAAAATCAGTCAGGCTAGAGGGGTAGAAATCATTTAGTATTCTAGGATAGTAAAGACCAAATTAGAGTGAGGGAAATGAGGAGATGTTGGTCAAAAGGCAAAAATTTCCAGTAATAAGATGAATAAGTTCTGGGGATCCATTGTACAATGTGTGGTTATAGCTAACAATGCCGTGTTTTCTATACTTGAGAGTTGCTAAGTGAGTAAAACTTAAATGTTCTTACCACAAAGGAAGTGGTAATTATGTCACGTGATGGAATTGTCAGCTGAAGCTATGATGGTAATCATTTTGCAACATATAAGTGTATCAAATCAACATGTGTCCACCTTAAACTTACACAACATTCTATGTGAGTTAAATCTCAACAAAGCTTGGGAGAAAATTAAACTAGTGATTGTCATAGGTCTATGATATATCTGTTACGTTGGCGAATGTAGATATAGTCCCAGTGTCCCTTGCATTCAACAGGATAAGGTTTAAAAAACATTTGAATGGAAGACAGAAGTCTGCTGTTGCCTCTGCGGGTGGAGCTGACAGTTAGTGGGGCAGGACAGGCCAGCCCTTTCTTTCCCCATGGGAAGGGATGCATGGGAACATGTTCCGGCGCCTATGGGACCACGTAAGGGCAGGCTGATGGGAGACTGAACCGAGATGGAACCTGTGTCTGAATCGAGCTCTGGCTTTTGTTGGCTGCATTCCTAGCTGCCCACCACTTGTCCACTAGATTGTGAGCTTCTTGAGGGCAAGGGGCATGTCTTTCCTTTCCGTATCCCCAGTGCAAGGCATGAAGAAACGAGCACAATTCTATCTCTAAAATAGATCTGATAGGCATGTGCCCTTCTCTGTTTCCCAGGCCACCATCCTGATCCAGCCCCATCATCTCCTCTCAGGATGGAATGTCAAGTAGCCTGACCAATGATCATGTTTCTACCCTTGACCCCTGCAGTATGTTCTGGCAAAGTAACCAGGATGAACCAGCCTCTTTGGCCAATTTAATCTATTTATTGTTCCCTTCATATCATGCTTTTCCTTCTGCCTAAACTGCCTTCCTCTGACTCCTCTTTTCAAGGCCCCTTGCAAATCCCTTTCCCCATTATGTAGCTTTTACAGAGCATCTCATTGACTAATCAGTCAGTTAGTTACTTATCGTTTATTGAGTATCTGCTACATGCCAGATATTGTGCTAATTTCTAGGAATATAAACATGAATAAGATGACATTCCTGCCCTCTAGGGACATACACTAATACAAGAATACACAAGTGGTTCACAAACCTGGCTGATCCACAGACTTACCTGGGTACTTAAAAAATATATTACAAATGCCCAGTGTGTCAGCCCTGAGCTTGTTTGCCCACAGATCCATTTCCCACCTAGCCTCTGCTCAGTTCTGTGTCTCAGGGGGGTTGACAGCTGCAGGCTCTGTTCTTTCCAGGCTCTGTTGTCAGCTGGGCAGTAGGAAGATGGGAAACTAGAGGGAAGGAGTGAAGGATAAGCCAATGTGTCTCGTGTCTGTCTTTTGTTGACATTTATTAAAAGACTTGGGTGCTGCCTCCCGCAGTGACTGTGGCAGTGGTGTGGATTCAGGTCCCTCTGGACTGGCCTACTCTAATTGCTGCTTCCATGGGGCAATGCCAGTCCCTGGCACCAGTTACACCGCTCCATCCCTCTGTCCCCCCAGCCTAGGGGTGATAGTGGCTTCCTGCTCTTCTTGCTGCTGTCTGGGGGGCTTCACAGTTTCCTATTTGATGTCTCAAGTTCTTCCAACATTTGTGTAACAAATTCCCTCTATTAAATTCCCTTTTTTAAAATATTCAGAGTGGTTTTTGTTTTCCTAGTTGGGCACTGCTGTAGTTATCGGTACCAGAAGGGGCCCCCAAGAAACCAAACTCTCAGGATGCAGTGCTGAGGTGGGGTTGCTCGCATCTTTGAGTGTGGTGACCTCCTGGCAGGGTGGCGGGGGACTGCTAGTGTTCCCTGGCATATGGTAGAAGGAAGTGGAGAGAATATCATCTTGACTTAGGAGAGGGTAGGATGTCTTAAGTGAGAGAAAATAAACACAAGTCATGAGAGGAAATATTTTTATAAGTTTGATTAAATTTAAATTAAAATATTTCCATATGATAATAGGCAAAAAGAAAGACGATGTGAACAAATTTATATTATTTACAGATTGGGCAAATATATTTTAACCCATGTAATTGACAAAGACATAGGGTCCAGAAATATATTTTTCATTCTACAAATTAATAAAATACAAACGATCCAAAAAATAAATGGACATTTAACAGAAGAGGAAACCTGAATGGTCGATAAGCATATGAAAAAAATACTAATGTCGCTTTTAACCAGGAGAAAGACAGCTAAAACAAACAAAAATGATGTACTATTTCACTCCCAACAGAATGGCAAAAATTAAAAAGTTTGAAATTTTCCATTGACAAGGATGTGGGAAAACACAAACCCTGATGCCTTGCTGCTGGAAGCAGTTCATAAATTTGTAAAACTACTTTGACGAACAATTTGGCAGTTCCTATTAAGACTAAAGCTTCATAATCCTTAAAATGCAGTACTTTCACGCCCCAAGAAACTCTAGATCAGATGCACGAGGAGATGTATAAAAGAATATTCGCGGCAGTGCTGTTTGTTAAAGCCAAAAAGCAAAAAGACCTCAATATACAACCATGAAAGAATTGATAAATTGTGTCGTATAAACAGAATATTTTAAAGCTGTTGAACGGAATGAACTAGATCTTCGTGTAGCAACCTGATTAAGTTCTATAAACACAGCGTGAGATGAAGAAAGCAATTTGTGGGAGGATAAATATAAGATGACATTTTTATAGATATTTAAAATTCACATGCAACAATGGTATACATTATTTATGGATATTTACACATAAGGTAACATGAATGAGAAGGAGATGGTTAGGTCTGGTGAAGGAGGCATGGGAAATAGTACGAGAGAGCGGCACGGTGGGGGCTCCAATTGTATTTATAACATTTTATTTCTTGAAAGTAGTAACGTGAGACAAATGTGACAAAAGTTGACATTTATTAAATTTGGGTATAGGGTATCTAAGTGTCTGTTACACTGCTCTTTGTTCTTTTCCCTATTGCATAATAAAGATAGGTTTGCCAAAAAATCTTGTTACTAGTTTCCATTTTCCCCTGAAGCATGTCAATCTAATATTCATATCATTATAAAATTTAATATGCTTTCAAGAAGCTCTTTTTCATCTATGCCTCATCCCTTCTTCTCCAATCTCATTAGGATGCGGTATTCACGTGGCTGCCAAATGAGTCAGGAAAGCTGGGAAAATCAACAAATGTTAATGTGGCTCTGAAAAAACTTGCTGTGATGCTGCGTGAGCACGTGCCTTCTACAAAAAGTCTCAGGATTGCCAAGAACTTCCATCAGTATGTAATTTAATAGACGTGCTATTAAACAAAGCTTAAAGAAATAGAAGCATGTAAGTATAGATTAGCATCCTCTTTTACAATATTTTAACTCTTACTGGATTGTGCTTTGTCCAACTATTGTTTTCTGTCTCTCTCTCTGCCCCTCTTTCTCAAATATAAAACCAGGACTGCTCTTTCCTCCTCGGGTTTTGAATGGTTGAGTTCTCTTGCTCTCTCTCCCATCAACACCACATCTCCGCCGACGAGCCCCTATAGAGCTTTCCTTGCAATCGATAGCAACGCTCTGCTTTCTTTGCCTCACCTGTTTACCAAACCATGTATTTAGACGCAATCAGCATGAAGGTATTAGGTAGAAAACTCTAACATTGCTTCCTCCTGTGGCTTAAGTGGGAAGATGCTCCCCAAAGTAGATTTCGCCTCTAGATTTTATTTCTGATGTCTGCTTTCCGATCACATTTTAAAAGATTACTTGCTCACTCACTGTATTTTCCTCGTCCTTTCTGAAAAGTGATTCCACCAAATAGGAAAGAGTTTTTGTTTGATTTAATCATGGGAAGCTTACAAGAATCTGAACTTTTTTTAAAAATTATATCTTAAAGAGATCTTGTCAATTTTTATGCCTAGCATTAAAAACATTTTTCCATTTTAAGCACAATAATGCTTATCACAGAAAATTTGGAAAACACGAAAAAGAAGACAAAAAATCTTCTATAAAAAGTGCTATCTAGGCGCCAGCCCTGTGACCAAGGGGTTAAGTTGGCGTGCTCTGCTGCAGCAGCCTGGAGTTTGCCTGCTCAGATTCTGGGCACAGACCTACACATTGCTCATCAAGCCATGCTGTGGCAGAGTCCCACATGGAAGAATTAGAATGACTTACTACTAAGATATACAACTATGTACTGGGGCTTTAGGGAGAAAAAAAAAAAAAAAGGAGGAAGGGGCAACAGATGTTAGCTCAGGGCCAATCTTCCTCAATAATAATAATAAAAAAAAGCATACAAAAATAAATAAATAGGGGCCAGCCCTGTGGGAGAGTGGTTAAGTTCACATGCTCTGCTTTGGTGGCCCAAGGTTTCACTGGTTTGGATCCTGGGTGTGGACCCAGCACCGCTCATCAGGCCATTCTAAGGTGGCGTCCCACGTAGCAGAGCCAGAAGGACCTACAACTAGACTACAGAACTATGTACTAGGGGCCTTTGGGGAGAAGAAACAAAAAGAAAAAGATTGCCAAGATATGTCAGCTCAGGTGCCAATCTTTAAAAAAAAAATATTGCATCTAGAAAAAAATCAGAGGAAAAATGTATACAAAGCAAAGTAAGTCTCTTATATATGGATTTCTTTAGTCCCTTCCCCTAGAAGTAACTACTGTGGCCAACTTAGCCTCCCAGAAATTTCTTCTCATGCAGTTGAACAAATACCTATTACTATCTAGTTACAGTCAAACCAATATACATATTATCCACTTAACATATGAATATGTTATTGTTTTTAACAATATCCATATTATTTTCCATTTTTTACAAAATGGGACTATATTATATATGCTGTGCTACACCTTGATTTTTATTTTTTGCTTAAATATTTTGAGATATCTTTATATATCAATTCATAAATATCAACCTCTTCTTTTGCATGGTTGCACATAGGTGTGACATTTATTTGCCCAGTCCCCTAATATTGGACACATAGGTTGTCTCCTACATCTTGCTATGACAAGCCATGCAGCAATGAACATTCCAGTATATATCTCTCTGAACCCATGGGCAGGCTAAATTATAAGATATAGAATTGCTGGGTCCATGAGCACATCCATTTTAAATTTATTTATATTGCCAAATTGGTCTCCAAACTGGTCACAATTTACTGGTTATAACTTACCAGCCAAGTGAGAGTGAGGATTTCTTTACTCCAGCTCACTCACTGTGCAGTAGGAAGCTTTATATGTATTTGCCAACACCTTAGGTGCAAAATAGTTTGTCATTTCTGAAACTGTGAATTTTTAACTTATGTCTAATTAATAATGACTTTCATCTGCTTATCAGCTACTAGTCTGTCTTTGTGAATTTCGTGTTTATATCCTCTCCCTATATTTTTCTATTGAATGGTTGATAACTTTGTTTTGTAAGAATTTTTTATATATTTAGGAAATTAAGGCTTTGTGATGTTTGCACAAAAATTCCTTGCAGGATTTGATTCCCTTATGACTTTGTCTATGATAATTATTTTGTTCTTAAACATTACTAGTTATATATCTAGTTTTATTGATGTTTTCTTTTAAAGCTTATGGACTTCACTTTGCTTAAAAAGGCCTCCTTCATAACATCGAGATTATTTTTTAAATATCCCATTTATTCTTCTGCTTCTATAGTACTTTCTAAAAATCCTCTTTAAGTTTTCATACATTTGGAATTTGTTTTGGTTTAAGGAATGAGGTCATGATCCATATTTATTTTCTTTTTTCCAAATGGTTCTTCAACCATATCGGAAACTCTTCATCTTTTAGCCATTAGTATAAAACCATTTTAATGATTGTATTAGTTTCCTATTGCTACTATAACAAATAATCACAAATTTAGTGGCTTAAAGGAACACACATTTATTCTCTTACAGTTCTGGGGGTCAGAAGTCTGGGTCACCAGGCCGGTGTTCCTTCTGGATCTCCTTCTGGAGGCTCCGGGGAGAACGCATTTCTTTGCATTTTCCAGCTTCTAGAGGCTGCCCACATGCTTCGATTCATGGCCTTGCAGCATCCTGATGTCTGCCTCTGTGGTCACATCTCCTGCTCTGATTCTGAGCCTCCTATCTTCCATTTTTCTTATAAATATATCCTTGTAATTACAGTGGGCCCAACTGGAAAATCAGATCATCTTCCCATCTAAAGATTCTTAGTTTAATCACATCTCCAATGTCCCTTTTCCCATCTAAGGTAACATATTCACAAGTTCCAGCAATGAGAACAAGGACATACTTGGGGGAGGCGTTATTCAGCCTGCCACAGAGAAGAACTATTTCAAACACATGAGTGTGTGGAAAAGAATATAACACCTGCCATGTGTTAGTGACTGTCACATATATTTAGAGAAAGCAAACATTTACCAGTTTGCCTTAAATCTCTGTAAAACATAAAGAAAACATTAAGGATCAACATAAAGCTCCCAAGCCTTTTGTATCTCCTTCCACACTCAGAGATTACCACTAAAGGTGATATGTGTCATTTCCATGCATCCTCTTTACTTCTGTTACATGTATAAAAATTTAGAAACAGGTGCTGGCTGGTGCTGTAGTGGTTGGGTTTGCATGCTCTGCTTTGGCGGCCCTGGATTTGCAGATTCAGATCCCATGCCTGGACCTAGCACCGCTTGTTAAGCCATGCTGTGGCGGCATCCCACATAAAATAGAGGAAGACTGGCATCGATGTTCCTCGCAAAAAAACTCTTCCTCACACACACACACACACACACACACACAAATTTAGAAACAATATATTCAATTGCCTTGTAGTTTTATGGTTTATGTAAGTGGCACATATGTATTTTTTTTCTTCAAATTGTTATTCAGCTAGCCATTTCATGTTTCCATCTATTTATGGGCCTAGTTTAACTTAATTGCTGTATAATATCTCATCATCTGAAAAAAGGCAGTTTATTCATGTCTCTCCTGCAGTTTTTCTCCCCTCCCCCTCCTCTATGATGCTTTTGCCAGGACACAAAGTTCCCCAAAGCACCCTTACACGTGTTTCTTCTTCACAAAAGTTAGGGCTTCTGTAGAGCAGTTAGCTGCAAGTGGGCTTGCTGGGGTTTAGGACACCCACATTGGTTAGATTTCTATCATCCAAACTGGTTGCACCAATTCAGACTCCCAGCAGCAGTATACAAAATTATTCACTTTAGCTTTTGTTTTTATTGACTTTCTTCATTGCTTTGGTTTGTTTCCTATTTCGTTAATTTATGCTACCTTTATTACTTTTTTTCTTTTACTTTTTGGGGTTTACTTTGTTGTTGTTTTTTAAATTTTACTTTAGGGCCACCAGTTGTATGCTTTGCTCATCCATTTTCAAAACTATTTTCTATGCATTGAAATTTGAATGAATTGAAAGCTGTTAATTTCCCGCTAAAGTACCATTTTAGCTGTCTTCCTGAGCTAAAATATGGAGTGTTAGCATTGTTATTCAGATCTAAATACATTCTTTAATTCTGATCTCAAGATTTCTTCTTTGACTCCTCAATTATTTACATGCGTAATTTTAAGATTCCAAAACATTGAAGATTGCTTATCTTTTTCTTTTTTAAGAGAAGCAAGTCTTTGTTTCCTAAATAAAGCTGGCTGAGTTGGTTGCGTTTTGGTGATTGATTAGTCAGAGACCAAGTCCCAGATCCTGTCCGACTCCTCCCACTCTTCCTTTGCTTCAGCCTTGGCTGGGGCTGGGGCTGCCGCCGCAGGAGCAGCAGCGGTGGCGGCGGCCACAAATGCAGGTGGATGGGCCAAGAAGGCCTTGACCTTTCAGCAGGTGGGAAGGTGTCATCAGTCTCCACAGAAAGCCAGGACCAGCTTGTACACACTGATGACTGGATGGGGTACTGATGCAACCGGGGGGTAACCAACGTGCAGACACACTGGCAACATAGCAGACACCCTCCAGGAAGCAAGAATGCAGGGTTTCCTCTGTCATGTCAAGCACTTCCGGGTCGTAGATGCCGCCATCCTCAAATGCCCCTTGGATGATCAGCCCAAGAGAGAAAGGGGAGAAGTTGAGCTTGTTCAGCAGGGTGGCTTCCCGGCTCCCTCTTTGTCTCCAGTCTTCATCAGCTGCACTCCCTCAGCATTCCCATGGGGACTCTGGGGCTTTCAGACGTGAGGCCGTTGTGCTGAGCGGTACCCAAGGGCCCAGCACAGAGCAGGAATGCAGAGACCCAGGTGAGGCTGCACACTGTGGCAGCTCACTCTCTCGCTCCTAATCTTAGGCCTCCGGAGGTTCACCTCAGACCTCCCATTCACTGTGGGCTTCCTGCAGACGTGATTGCCAGCCCTGCTGCCAAGGCTCTTGATTGGTTATGAGTATCCCTTTTTCACACACCGGAAGAGGTAAAATGACTCCTTTAAGCCACGTGGCTGTTAAGCGGTGGAACTAATACTAAACTCTAGTCTTTTAACTCTGAAAACCACAAACTTTCCACTGAAGTATGTTATCCATAATCGAAACAGTGCTGTTTCCTACTCTTCCCGGCTGAATACGTAAGTGCCATAGATTCTCTGGAAAGTTCAGAGCCTGCTTCCTCCCGCTTGGGGACACTCCTTTAAGTAGGAACTAAATGACCTGGAATAAAAGGTTGCTCTTGCCGTGGAATCTTCACAGATGACAGCCCTTCTCTGACCCATGAATCTGAGGCTGACAGACCCTGCGGCCTGTCCTCAGGCCACAACCGGGCTATGAATTACTCTCTGAGACTCACTCACAGCCCCGGCCATTGTCCACATTCAGAAGCACACCGCCTGTTCAAAAGTTAGGTCTAGCTGTGCTGTGTGTCCTGCATCTGGACTAATTAGCTGCATCATGTAAGCTCATTGCTAAAAGAGGCCAAGTGCAGAGACTTGATACCTGGGAAGGCTGATAAGCACCAAGAGGAAGGCTTAGCCCCTAAGCTTTAGAGCAATGGTTCTCAAAGTGTGGCCCCTGGGCCAGCAGCATCAGTGGCGTCTGCGAACCTGTAACAAATTTAGATTCTTGGGCCCCAGTTCAGAACTGCTAATCAGAAATTCTGGGGGTGGGACCTAGCCATCTGAGTTTTCATAAGACTTCCAGTGGAGTCTGACACATGCTCAAGTTGGGGAACTACTGGCTTTGAATATACAAGTATTTGTAATAACAGTTGGGTACTCAAAAGGGACAATAAGGAGGTGTGGTTGGTTATGTTCAGCCCTTTTCTATTCCAGGAAAAAAATTTACTCAAATATCCAGTCTTCTCATGAAGCCTCATCCCTGCACACAAGTCAGTACCACACTGCTTTCATTTTTCTTTTAAATTAATGTTTACTCATCCAAAGGAAGAAAAATCAACTCACACTGATCGGGAGGCCATTTTAGCCTGATGTGGTTTCCTTGAGAGGTGAACAGTTTTACAATAACATAAAATCACCCACGTCACTGCCCTATCTGTTTCACAAATTACTGGAAGCTGCTGAGAACTTGCTATATATTGCTTTCTGGATAGGTAGACATAAGAATAGGTGGTGGGAGCGAGGCTGAGGTCCATTCTTACAGGGACTCCAGCCCCATAAGACGAGCAGATTCAGCATCCAGTTCTCTATCTGGTTCATCAACCTCAAGCGAGAGCAAGCCTGCAGGGTACCCATACATCTCCCCACAAAGCAGTCCACCTGGCTCTTGTCACTGTGGAGCTGACAGCTTTATATCCTCAGTGGAGAGGGGAGCTGGAAGGAGGGGCCAGGAGAGTGTATCTGTGTGACAGGAAGGGAAGATGGATATTTTTATAGAGGAAGAAATACACTGAACAAGGGAAATTAGATGGAAAGACCATAAAGGTCTCAGGTCGACAAAACCAATTAGTAGATGTTTACAGAAGATAACCCCTGAGGTCAGGTAGGATTTGCTTTGATGTCAATACTCTTGAGCTTGAGAAATGGATTAGCATCCTCCACACATGGTGCAGTGGAAGAGACCCAAGTGTCCCTTCTGCTTGAGCCTCTAGCCAGCTGTGCACCCTCAGGCAGGCAACTTAAAGTCTCAGGCTTCTCTTTCCTCATCTGTGAAAGGAGAGGATTATCTGAGATCACCGTAAAGGTCCCTTCCAGCTCTGACATGCCAGGAAATCTTTGACTTCTGGAAATTTTGGGGGAAATTTCAGGGCTCTGTCTTCCATAATTTGGCTCTTTGGGATTTTCTGGGCAGTCTGTGAACTTCCTTTACCAAATTTGAAGGGAAAGACAGAGTTTCTCATCTCTTCTATGTCTAGTCTACCGCGGCCACTTTGAAACAGGAATCATTTAAATCTAAATGAGAACAAACTCCAGGAAATATGCTCCGGGGTACTCCCAGCTGTCTGACGAGGTTTGCCTTAATGCGGCCCATTGGCTCCAAAGCCCAAAGCCAGAAGCTGTGTTGTCGGGGCCAAAGAGGCCAGATGACGTTATCTGAGGGGTTTGTGAAAGTTTTGAATGTGCTCTCTTAGGTGCTCTCGTTGAAAGTACAATAGGGAGAAATTTTTGGACAACCAGGGAGATAAAAAGGGATTCTGGAAGGAGCAAAAAAGGGCAGGGAATTGGTATCTCACATCCCTCTGGGACAAAGTAGAGTCTGGGTAAACCAGTATAGCAAGATTTAGAGAGAGATGGTAAACTTATCTAAAGTGACACAGAAGGAGAGCTGGGGTCTGACCCCAAGTCTACCTAAAGAGAAAGGAAAGGATTATTATTGTCACTATTTCTACTCTTATTAAAATGAGCAGCTCCCATGGATTGAACTCGTCCCCTGTCCCAGCCACTATGCTGGTCAGTGATATAACTCATTTCAACGAACGCTGTCAACAACTGTGGGAGGATATTCTCAGGACTGGCAAATGTTTAACAACCAGCTCTGCATATCTATTTATATATAAATATGTAAAAAGAAGTAAGGCTCTGCTTTGTAGCTTTTGCCAGTTTCCATGGTGTAGATACTCCCACCATGGCCAAGGTCAAGCTACCAATATTATGTCACCGAATGCTGAGTTGGGAAAAGATGAGCAAAATAGGCTCTCATGGGCAGGAGCAAGCTGGCCAGCATACCCCTGCTTCTTATCCCACTTCAAAGATGAAGACCCAGAGACTCAGATAAAGCAAGCAAGGAAGTGTTAGAGTCAGATTTTGCACCCAGCAGTCTGACTCTAAAACTTGGGGTCTTAATCAGGATACTTACTGTCTAACTCTAAAGGAGAGCAATCTGACGTTTGGGAAAAGCCTGAACGCAAACATGCCCCTCTGCTCACTGCCTACGAGCCTCCAGGCTAACCTGTGCTTCATCCCCTCACTTTACCATCATATTCCTGTAGGCTCTGGTACACAAGCGAGAACTTGCTCTCCTCAAGACCTCCCATCCTACACTCCTATTTCCACCCTGATCCCCAATAACTCTGTCTAGTGTTCTTCTCTCCCCTCACATGAATCCCAAGAAGAATCAGGAAATGTTCTGAACATTTTATTTCTTTATTTATTGTGGTAACATTGGTTTGTAACATTATATAAATTTTAGGTGTACGTCCTTATATATTTCAATTTCTGTGTACATTTCATCGTGTTCGCCACCCAAAGACTAATTACAATCCATAACCACACACATGTGCATAATCACCCCTTTTGCCCTCCTCCCTACCCACTTCCCTTCTGGTAACCACCAACCCGATCTCTGTTTCTAAGTGTTTGTTTGTCATTGTTTGTATCTTCTACTTATGAGTGGGATCACACAGTATTTGACTTTCTCCCTCTGACTTATATCAATTAGCATAACACCCTCAAGGTCCATCCATGTTGTCACAAATGGCCGGATTTCATCTTTTTTATGGCTGAGTGGTATCCCATTGTGTATATATACCACATCTTCTTTATCCATTCTTCCCTTGATGGGCACCTAGGTTGCTTCCAAGTCTTGGCTATTGTGAATAATGCTGCAATGAGCATGGCGGGGGTGGGGGGTGGCATGTATCTTTATGAATTCATGTGTTCTGAACATTTTAAAACCATATCTGGACAGTTCACCAAGTTCTGGAGGTTCAATTTTCTTCAGCATTTTTTAATCAGTGAGTCAGACCATTTGATTGATGTTCATACATGGGTAGGGAAGGTTACGCAGAAACAGCTATGTAGGAACAGAAGTTTGCAGCTAGCTCAGAAAAGTTTCTGTTTCTCACTGTTGACTCTCAATTGGTGGATAAACTTTTTTGGTGGAGTCACTACCATCTATCCTGTGAAGTATGTTTCATGCAGCATTAGGGAACTGCTTGTCGTTTGGATGGAATATCTTGATGTAATAAGAATTGTGGAAAGTAGAAAACCCTCTCATGGGTCAGAAGCCCCCAGCTGCAGTCCCAGCTCTGGGGAAGGGACTCACCTTTTTTCATCTCAGTCTTCCTATATGGGAAGAAGGAACAGTAATCCCGTCCTGCCTCATCTCCTGAGGGGGTTTGGTGGACCTACAAGAAGGGGTTTTGAAAACAATAAAACGCTACACGAGCATAAAGCAATACCATCCATCTCAGAGGAATACTGACTAAGAGACTGGGGAGCTTTGTCAAAATTCACCGAATCCTTTGGAAACAACAAATTAAGCTCTTATGTATATAATTCTTCTCAGAACTCCAAAGAGATCGGTTTCTTGATATGTGGAAAATAGCTTTCGTATTTACACGTCTAGGCTCATATATATGGTCTATATTGAGGAATGGCAAAGAAATCCATATTGATAGAAGTCACAAAACTCACAAATTTTAATTCATGTCAACCTGGATATTATTTGTATAAAATTTCTTATTAACTAATATTTTTAAAAAGAAGCGTCAATTTTATTTAAATCTCAGAATTCATTAAGATGTCAGTACAATAAACGTTTCCTTTCATTTTCTTTAAGGAAATCGTAATACCAAAACATTGTAGTGAGTACTAGAATTGCACATATGAGCATAATTTCATAGTTATTACCTCTTGATATTTTCCCTGAGATTTGTCTTTTTACAAAAAAAGAATTAAATTTACACTGTTTTATGCCTTAGAAAGGGGAAGTCGTAGCATATTTGAAAACACACTGTATAAAGCTCATTATGTTTATGACTACTTATTTGATTTTATTTTGTTAGGAAAATAGATAATTTTCATCACAAAAAGTATAAAAATGTGTCAGTGTGCAGTTCTTACCAAGCAAGTATATATAACAATTTTTTTTAGTTATTAAGTATTTCTAAGTGTGTTTCCTATGGGTGAAAGGTTATGACAAGCTATTTCAGATCACTTACTCTGAACATAATCAAAACAAATCAATAAAATATAACGACATTATGTCGATAAGTCATAAATCACTCAAAATAGTAAAAACAGCTAAAAGGGGAAAAAGACAAATAAAACACCGAGGTTCATAATAGATAGGAAATGCCTACGGTGTATAAATGTACAATTAACCCTTTGACTGAGTTTAAAGAGGCATTGGCAATAAATTAACCGAACTTGATATCTCCTAAACCTGTCCACCAAATGAACCATTAACTAATACTTCTAATTAAAGTTCTGGTATATGCCATGGCTTTCTTTAAAAAACAAAATACATTTTCAAAGGTTAAAGATAAGAATTTGGTGGGAATTGCTATAGGGAGTTTCTCATTTTAATTTACTGGAAAGACAGACCTGTATAGCTTTAGATTTGGAGAAAACACGCTAAAGTGTGGTTCTCAAATTTTAGCAGCATCAGCGTCAGACACAGACAGCTGGGCCCCATCCAGCAAGTTTCTGATTCAGCAGGTCTGGGGTGGGGCCCAAATATGCATTTCTTGCAAGTTCCCAGAGGATGTAGATGCTGCCGGTCCAGGGACCACACTTTGAGAATTGCTGCTCTGGGATAACTAACTTGATCCTTTTGTTTTATAGGCCTTCCCCAGAGCCGGGTCTGGATGAAGGAACCTGATTCCCAGCCCCACATCATCCTGCTGCATCTACCAGCATCAGTCGTCTGTGAGGATCACGGTCTCTGGAACTTAAGCCTTGCTAATGATGAGAAGCTTTTCTATACACTCCTGCTCAAAAGAAAAATATACATTCACTAATTAGCTGTAATTGGACAGACCTGTTAGCAATAAAGTCTGTGCCTGGAGATTTGAAGAAAATCTGACATCTGCTTGTTTTTTTTACTCTAACACAGGCAAACTGGAGACAAGAAAGCCTAGGAAGAGACACCCCAAGAAAGTCTTCAAAATTAGAATCAGAAAATAAGTTAAACCTCACCTCACAAAATTTTTAAATCATTTAATCTAAGCAATTAGCAAACATACCTTAAGATAATAATATACCTTTCTTATAAATCACAAATTATACTGTATTGTATGTAAAGTATATTTAATTATCCAAGGCTTGCATAGTGCTCACCATGGGCCAGACATGGTCCAAAGTGCTTTCCTGAGAAAACCTCACTGATGTCTCACAGTGGCTCTGCGAAGGGGCCATTCTTCTTTCCTCCATTCTACAAGATGAAAAACTGTTGCACAGAGAAGGTAAGTAAATCAACACAGCCGCATGCCTGGGAAGGGGCAGCCCAAGGATTTGAACCTAGGCAGTGTGAGCCCAGCACTTGTGCTCTTAGCCACCACGCACTGATGCTTGTGTAATGGCTCGGGTCGAAACAGTCTTGTCTGTTTAAAGCCTGGCTGCACAGCAGACTCATCTGGGGGCTTCTAAACAGGGTTGATGCCTGGACCTTCCCCCACGGACTGAATCAAAATCTTTTCAGGTGGGGCTGAGGCTAGGTAGAGTTTAAAAGTGTGCCAGGTGATTGATGCTAATGCACAGGCACAGATGAGAATAATTGTGCTACAGTGTCGGGTAGACATTGATCCTCCAATTTGCTTTTTCTTTGGGAACAGCTGGGAGGATGGCCTCACCGGAGGCTCGTGCTACAAACCCCGGGAACTGGAGCACTGTAGAGAGATGGGTCTGCTTTTCTATGGGGCCGTTGCTCCAATAAAGCCGGAACCAAGAAAGAAGCAGGTGCAATTACATGAAGACCCTGGATTCACCCTTGTGTGGCTTTGGATGTTGTCGCCTACGCCTCTTTGCTCTTACAGCTGTGCTCTTTCTATGCTTTATTTGATATTCATTCTTGTTACACGCAAGTAAAAGCTAATTTATCACACACAGCTTGATTTTTCACCTTGGAACTTCTAGTTTTTGACCTAAACCCTCTTGCCTAAACTCTAGTACCTTCTATGTTACCTAGCAGGCAGCGGATTTCAGGGGAAACCTCTGGCATCTGATGGTGCCACCAGCCAGCCTGGTAAGGATTTGAGACTCACATCTAGAAAGAACTGTGGTTGAAGCTGTTATGAGGAAATGGCTGGCCTCGGGGTTTCACAGTTTTCTTTTGAAAAGTCCTTCCTGTTTCCTTTTAGCATGCAATGGTGCCAGATCAGCATTAAAACAGAAGTAACCACAAAGCTTTAATACCAATTAAGTGAGATTAAAGAGGAAATGATTACTAAGAATTAAATAGCCAAAAAAAAAAAATAGTATTACTAATAGTGTAGTATTGGCACAAATTAGCACTCCGCAATTAGTGCTGATGGTGGTAGTAGTGGCATGCCTGCAGTGTCAGCACCTGCTTGTCCTCACAGGTGGGCTTCCAGCGGGGGTCCCACCTCTCATCTCACCCTCCCAGCAACTACCAGGAGCCTTGTTTAGAGTCAAAGGAAATGAGCATGGAAACTAGGGACCTTTCTCCAGCACAAGGCACTAGTGAGGGGCAGAGTCGTGATTTGAACTCAGCTGTGATGCTTAATCAGGACTGGAGACACAATTTTCAAGGCCCAATGCAAAATGAAAATGTGGGACCCCTTGTTAAAAAATGAATTAAGAATTGCAAAACGGCAGCAGCAGACCAAATTAGCAGAGTATTAAACCAAGTGCAGGTCCTTCTAAGTGCACAGGCCACAGGCCCGTAAACCCAGCCCGGCTCCAACCATGGCAGCATCCCCTGGGAGCTAATTAGAAATGCAGAATCTCCAGTCCCACCTCAGACCCAGTGATCAGAGTCTGCCTCTCAACAAGACTTCCGAGGGGGTTATTGAGGTTCCCAATAAACTCGGAGAGGCCCAGTCGGAAGCCTGCGTCCTCTCAGGCTGTGCTTGCCTTCATCTGGGGGATTTTCAGAGCACGGGTTCTGGACTAACATGACCCCCACTGTAAGCTTAGGCCCTCCAGGACCAGTTCAGCTGAACCCCTCTTATCAACAGAGGGATTAAGAAGTGTCTTTCAGAAAATTTGCAGAGTTATATGGCCAGAGCATGCACAGAAGAAGAAATCTTGACCTGAAATGACCACAGAACCAAAGATCCTCCTCCCCATGGAACCAAAGGACCAGGACACGACCAGAACCTAAAAGTCAGACTCTTATTAGAAGCGAGGGGTCCATCGTTCCAGAAGATTTGGTATTAAAATTCCTCCCCTGCTTTACCATAAAAGTTTAGAACCTCATCATAAATGTTTAGAACCTCACCATAAATGTTTAGAACCTCATCATAAATGTTTAGAACCTCATCATAAATGTTTGGAACTTTACCATAAATGCTTCGAATCCACCAATCAAAACCTGTCCCACCAGCATTTCCACGTGCCAGCCTGTTTTCCCTAATCTCTTAAATTTCACCCCAAATCCTGAATCAGGGAGACAGATCTCAGAGCACATGCCCCCTGTCTCCCTGCCGATCCATCTCGCAGAATGAAGCTGATTTCTGTCCCAAAGGCTGAGGCTGCAATCAGTTGGCTTGCTTATGCACGTCAGGTAGGAGAACCCCAATTTTGTGCAGTAGTACCACTACCACCCTGGGTGCAAATATGGCCAAGTCTCTTATTTCTCCAGGTAGCTGTGCGTGTACCATCTATACATGCTAACAGGAAGTCATCTCTGTCCTTTGTGAGCCCTTCCTTCTTCCCCTTCTGGAAAGTCCGACCAGCCCCACAGAGCCACTTGGGCAGAGGGGCCATAAACCCTCTGGTAGATGCAGGTGCCCAGTGGCAGGCCTCCCTAGTGAACCCCGAAGCTGGGCTCAGCTTAGTCGCTCTTTTTGTTCCTGCTCAAATCCCAGGACATTGCTCCCAAATCATGGCCCTGTGCCAGGGTGTCGGGTCTGCAGGCCCCTGATCCAGCCCTTGCCTAAGGAGCACTGCGAGGCCACTCACACAGACACCTCTTCCTCCACGAGACAGTGCCCTGTGGGTCCCTGGCGTGATTTGCTGGCAGTGGAATTATTTGGGACTGTCACAATCTATGATTGAGACTTTAGTAACATTGAATATCAAAATGTTAGGTATCTGGATCCATTTCCTCCCAGGAGGTTCCCATGGTAGGTAGAACAATGGCCCCCCAAAGATGTTCACAGGCCGGAACCCCAAACCAGTGAATAAGGTACCTTACGCCTTAAAAAAAAAAGACTTTGCAGATGTGATTAAGTTAAGAACCTTGAGATGGGGGGAGTAGCCTGGAGTATCCAGGTGAGCACAACGTAATCACAGGGTCCTTATGAGAGCGAGGCAGGAGGATGAAAGTCAAAGAAGGAGGTGTGACAACAGAAGTAGAGATTGAAGTGATCGGGTGCCACCAGCCAAGGAATGTTGGCAGCCTCTAGAAGCTGGGAAAGGCAAGGAACCAGGTTCACCCCTGGAGCTCCAAGAGGAACAGAGATCTGCCAACTCATGTGAGGCTTCTCACCTCCAGAACTGTTAAGAAAATAAATTTGTGTTGCTTTGGGTCACTAAGTTCGTGGTAATTTGTTACTGCAGCAATAGGAAAGCCATACAGCTCCTAAAGTTTATCTGTCTCTCCCTAAAGCAATCAGCTCAGTGTACAAAGGGGTTCTGGGAAGGGCAGGCCTCAGTAGGCCTCCAGGTCCCTGAAGACCTGTCTCCCGGTAGAACAGGTGTTTATCACATACCCAAGGGAGGCCACTCACATGATATTTCCCCCTCGGTAACGTGCTCCAAAGAGTGATCTGTTGCCCTAGAACAATTTACTTCTAGGAATTAAGACTGCTAGAAGTATTCATAGAAAATGCTGGCATAATTTAAAATTTCACCTCATCAGTCATGAGGTTACCCAAGACAATGCAAAACGAGTGGGGATGCCTATGGAGCCACTGCTCCACTTACTCCAAAGGACCACTTCCCCTCCACTCCCTGCCCATTCTGACTGGGCGTCTTCCTGACTTCACAGACTCCCCCCGTCCCTCAGAGCCTGTTGACTTGTCGCATCCGGGGACAGATAGGAATTCTCCACTTCCTTGGTGAATTTCCCAGAAGCTCTTTAGTGACTCCTCCTTCCGATTTCTTGTCCAAGGGACAGTTACAGTCCACAGGTGATTGGAAGGGGAGCACAGAGTGACAGGTGTCCCCTCTGATGAGGGGGAGTGTCCCCACACACCTAAGGAGCACTTAGAACTTGGCTCCATATTTGAATCCCTGGGAGGATTTTAAAAAAAATAGCCCACCATGAAAACCAATTAAATCACAATCTCTGTGGCATGGGCTGGACGTCTGTACTTTAAACCCATCTTCCAAAGTGTAGCCAACTCCTGATTTAGGTGATGATCCATTCAGGATCACTGACAAATCCTTCAACTGAGCAATCCTCCACTCCAGGTGAGGGGGTAACCTTGCAGAATCCACCACAAATCTTTTTTCCCAGAGATCTACCCCAAATTGAGAGTGGCCCACGGGGACCGTGACCTGGTACTTAGAATCCACAGGTGACTTCGATATTCCCCCTTGGGCTCTCCTTGGTGATATGCCATGCTGTACTAGGATTTAATAATTGGTGATTGAAACAGCTATAGCATTTGGCTTTAGATCTTGTTCCAAAGGTTATAAATCTTACCCGGCACGCAGGCAAGCTGTCATAAAATGGCTGCTGATAGAACCTACCAATGGCACCTTCTCCTGTTTGAACACCACTGCCTTCTCCAGGGGCCAACGACCTTTCACCTGGGGCTTGCAAAATGGTAGAGTACAGATGAAAGGCTTTCTCCAGAGCAGTGGGTCCCATTTCTCGGGTCTGAGAGTCTGCTCATGGACACTTCTCTGTCCTGGAAAATGGCAAGCCACTGGGCTGCGCCGATGCAAGTCCTGGTGACCACTGGGCACCTTTGTAGTATTCAGAACACCTCTGTTAGGAAGAGACAGCACTTGCACTGGAACGTTCACTGCCTGAGGTGGAGCCTTGCCCAAGACCTCTGGAGGATGAGTCAGCACCCAGATGGGCCTCCCATCCAGGAGCCCCAGACAGAAGGTAGACTTGGGAGGGGGACAAAGAAAGATGAGGGACCAGTCAGGAAGTGGAGGGGTATGCTGTGTTGCCTGTCTCTACAAAGCCCAGCTTGAGGCCTGTATGAGACACGTAGTGACAAGCTGCTGGGAGCTCTGCTATTTCCTTTCTACGGCATTGTGTGCTGGGGGCAGGAAAAACACCCCGAAAAAGGTGGGCAGAGTAACCCTATCCCTCCAGGGGAGGGTGTTGTAAGCTTCAGGGGCTAAGAGCTAAGGGAGAAGCAACAAAAAAAGCAGTCTGGGAATATAAGCTGCTTCTGTGGTCCTTCGGTAAACATCCTCTCTCATGGCTGGGCATGAGAATCTCATCACCACGGGCACGTATGTATACATGGTGAGAAAATTGTAACTTTTGAAAAACATTGAGTCTGTGGCAGATTCACGAAGGTACTAGAAATTAGCCAGCTTGAGGAATTTGTTGTCCGTACCTAAAGGTCTTTTTCTTTCTTTTTTTCAAGGGTTTTGTGCGTGTTTTTAAATCTTTTCATCTCCTATCCTGTTTAGTAGACACTTCCTAATTTCACTGGTGTTCATTTAGGGCTAAAAGGATAACTGCTTATGTGGTGAGCCGAAGGAATGTTCCAACTAAGAGTCTTATTTCCTAAGGGAGAATCACTTATTCACTTTTAAAATTTTCGTGTCTTGCTGAATGCTTTCTCTCTCTACAGGAGAGGTCACCCTTAGCAAAGCATTGGTGACCACATGATGCCGGGGACAACAGTGTTAAAAACATTGGGATAAAAACTTGGAGGATGTTCTAGAATTTGTGAGATTTAAGTCTTTGAAACTTTGTTCTTTTTTTTCCCCCCCAGCACATTTCCTGTCATAGGCACCTTCCATTTCTTCTTATTGGGCACCAAATAGAGGACTATTGAATTCATTATCAAATGCATGGCCTAACGCCTACAGTTTGATGCATCATTGGATATTTCTAAACTATAATACTGTTTCAAATTAGGGAGGACAGAATTTAGTTGAAACGGCATCAGACTTACCTAAAGGCATTTTAGATGGAACGTCTATTCTAGGGCACAATTTTTTTAATCCAATATTTTCCTTCAAAACTCTCTCTTTAGTTTTTTCTTATCACTGACACTGCTTAAAAATATTGTCACATATTTTGTGGTAAACTGGTATCCTTCTTCAAATTGTAGATGTCCCTGGTGGTTAGTCACTTTAACAATAATGTATCTTAGTGAAGGGAGTCAAAAGATATGAACTTCCAGTTATAAAATAAATAAGTCATGGGGATGTAATGTATGGTGTGGTGACTATAAATAATACTGTACTGCATATTTAAAAGTTGCAAAGAGAGATCTTAAAAATTATCATCAGAAAAGCAAAACCTTATAACTACGTATGGTGACAGAAGTTAATTAGACATTGTGGTGACAATTTCACAATATATACAAATATTGAATCATTATGTCATATACCTGAAACTAAGATAATGTTATATGTCAATTATACCTCAATTAAAAAAATGTATCTTAAATTAGTGTCTAAATGGAGATTTTTGTATGTGTTCCAAAAGGGTCAGCTTTGGCCCTACATCTTCTGGTGCAAACCCAGTCTTTTATCAGAAGTAAGTTGTGAAATAGGTTCTTAGAGGATTGCTACCCTCCTATCAAGTCATGTAATTTCTGGCTAAAGTCCTATGTGAAGAGGAGAAAGGAGGCTGTTTTAGTCATCCTCGCATCATACATTGTCAGGAAAACTTCTGATTAGGAAAAAAGACATGATATCTTACAATGATACCCAATAGGACTCTAATATAACAAACATGGACAGTCGATCTTTCATACAGTTTTTGCATCCTAATTCTAGTGAACAGGTGATATGTGAATAAAGCTGATAAGCTTCTAGAAGTTGAGAGCAAACTGCTGAGAGGGGCTTCATTCACAAGTTTGTTCTGAATTTTTAAGCTATCTCAGACTTCAAAATACAGATTCAGGGTAAGCCAGAAAGAAGCAGCATTCGATCAATTCTAGACATAAACGTCGAGGTTAGAGGAAGTGGTGGTCAATGGGAAACACCTGAATTATAGTGAGGCGCTTACCTCCTACTCCCCAGGGGAGCCTTTCAACATATCGCTAATTAAAACTGATGTACTTACCTCTTGCTGAAGAAAATCTGTTTTATAAGGAACCGCACGGAAAAGCGCACAGAGCTGGTTGTTGAGACTGGCACATGTTCACCTGACATCCTCGAATTTCAGGGACATTGCCTAAGAATAAACAAATTCTGAAAAAGGGGCAAACAGGCTTCTACCTACAGAGCAGCTCCGCTGTCAGACCCGCCTGGGGCTGTGCCAGCTACCTCTGCTGTTCTTGGCGTCTCTCTGCTGGAATTTCTCTCTCCCCTTGATCTTGCGTCTTCTCATTGTCTCCATACCCCTGGTGCTTGTTAGCCGGCACTTTCTGATTCCTGTACTTCAGACATTCCCCAAACCTCAAGGCTTTTACTTGCCTCCACATAGGTCTCCCTTGGAAGAACCCTTTCAACCTTCAAGCATCCTTTCATTTCTTTGGCTTCGAAATCAGTCTCTCACAGAAACCTCCTTTCTGTTTCCCAGTCCACACGTCTTTAAGATGGCTCTCGTTGGTTATGGTCAGAACTACCGTCAGGCAATACCCTCAACATGAACTTGAAAATTAGATTGGTTTCAATGAGTATTGTGAAATTCATATATAATGGATCTGGTCAGAGAGATGCTGGGAAAGAGAAGCAGGATGGCCCCAGGCATTTTACTGTAACTCGTTTGTCTAAAGCAAAATGTGTGACTATGAAAGGGAAGTGTGGCGGTTCCCCAGTGATGTACCGAGAAAGGAGTGTCCCTAAAGACCTTGGACAAAGTCCCGGAGAGAGAGAAGCTGGGTGGTTGGGTGTGACTTCCGTGCCCATCGGAAACCCATCTTATCACAGAGACATCTTGCATCAGGCTTTCTCAGCTTGCTCATTAGAGATTAACTGCTTCTCCTTGTGATTTCATTCCCAATAAGAAGATTTGGGATTATGAATTGGCTTCATATGTAGGTTTGCCTGTAAGGAAAGAATGTGTTGGTCATGCTGAGAGCTGTATTCCAGGTAGGTGACATCTCTCGTAAATTATGAAGTTAGAACGGTTTTATAAATGTCTTTTGAACTTAATTAAAGCATTTGCTCCTCAGGCCCCATGTGCTGAAAGAACAAGTTTCTGAATCTGCAAGGCTGGGAGCCAAACCTTGAACTTGCTAAAGTCACCAGATAAGGCCACCTGACAAGGCTTCGTAGGAGATGTCTGTCCTGCGTGCCACAGGCAACACTCTGACCTCTACAAAAATTTTCTCCATTGAATGTCTACAGATGTCTTAGGTTTGCTATGTCAGACGTATTTCATTATAGAAAAGCTCAGTAATTCAAGTTGACTTGAACTTACTTAACCTGTCAGTGGGGGAAAATTTTCCCTACACCAGTTTCCTAATTTTCCCATTTCTGTCAAGAGTAGCAGGATTCTTACAGTAAGCCAAACTCAAAGGCTCGACAGCATTCATCTCAGCCTCATAGCTCCTTTCTAGTGAGGAACTGTGTCCTGTTGATTTTTTTCAACCTTTGACTGTCCCATCTTCTTTTTTCTACCATCGTGGTCCTTACTCCACACTTCATCAGCTCATGCTGGGGTAAACGCAGAGCCCTCCTAACCATCGCCCTTGCCACTAATGCCATTTCTAACCTCCTCCATCCGGTACAACTCTTACAATTAACACTGCTAATTGGATCTAATCCAATCCTCTCATAACAGTTATCCATAATTCAGCCAAACACCACCCAGTCATCTCATTTTCATCCCACAAATACATATCTTACACTCACTGTCATGTGGGCTATCAGTTATCTATTGCTGAGTAATAAACCATCACAAATTTTCATGCTTGAAACAACAATCGTTTATTTTGCACCCAAAACTGTAATTTGAGATGAACTATATGACAATAACTGGTCTATTCTGCATGTAACATCAGTTGACTAGGGCGGTTGACTAGGGACAGAGGATCCACTTTCAAGATGGCTGCTCACATAGCTGGCAAATGAGTGCTCAGCCAGGACGGTGGGATGGGAGCCTCTTTATGTCCCCAGGCCATTTGGACTTCCTCACAGCATGGTACCCGGGTTCCAAGTGTCAGCATCCCAAGAGAGCCAGGGGGAAGTTGTATCACATTTTATGACCTAGCTTCAGAAGTCAAATTGGGTCACGTCCACTGTCATCACCAGGCCACCCAGATTCAAGGGGAGGAAACATAGACACCGTGACTCAATGGAAGGAGTGTTAAATCACACAGTAGAGGAAATCACATGGAATGGGAGAAGTCATTATAATCATTCCTTGGAAAATGTAATCTGCCACATGTAGCATATGAGTGAGTGAGTGGTTTAGGAGAGTAGTCAAGTAACACTGTCTATCTGGTAGGAAAATGCAACACATAACTACTTTTTCACATCTTGGAGTTTCCTGTCTCATCTTAGAGTTGAGAAAGCTAAGGCAGACAAAAATTGTGACTTTCCCAGGTCATGGTTAGTGGCAGATCGGGGATCAGCTGGCAGATTTTTATTCAGTAGGTTAGGCCGAGGGTTTGGAAATATGTATTTTAATAAGTGTCCAAAATGATTCCTGGACAGGCAAATTCAGGGAACGCTGGCCCATAGCTTACTGCTCACTGGACCTGCGGTCCCCGAACTGCGCGGGCAGCGTGTTCCCAGACATTAAGAAGGGTGTGGCTGCACGGCCTGAACCTTCAAGTCCCTCTCCAAATGGAAGCCATTATTATTAGTCCACAGCCCCGGTGCACAAGCTAATCCCCCTGGATAATTAGGAGAATGACTAGTCAGGTTCCCCATCCTGCCCTGGAGAAACAGGAATCAGCACTGACTTGTTGGGGATAATTTAATCCATGCTGGTGTGCTGGCATGCTGCCCTTTCCCCTCAAATGATTCAAGAAGAAAGTAATCTGTTGCCACAAGCAGAAATCGTCCGGGTACCAGCTGCAACTGCGAACTGGCAGAGGCAGGAGCGCCCTTCATTATGCAATTATCCATAATTAGGTGCTCATTACGACTTTATCACGGGGGAGCCAGCACCCACCTGTGCAGGGCTGTCGTGGGGACCGGCAAACGAGTGGAACAGAGGCTCGCTTGTTCCCCAGGAACGTGACATCTGAAATCAGTAGTTCCAACCTGCACGTGGGGGGAGGCGGCACCGACAGGCAGCCGCTGCAGACACACCAAGGCCAACTATTTAAATTATGCAGATGTCATAATTCTTGTGTTCACTTCAGGTTTTGCTCACGGTGGATGGACGACACAGAGAGAGGGTAGGAGGAGGGAGGGAACTGCTAATTTATCCTCAGTTCCTGGAAAACACTTACGACTCAGAACAAGTTTCCTTCAGTTGGAAATGAGGGTTTGAACTGGTGAGAAGTCTGACGCTCAGAACTTGTTTTACTCTCTCTCTGTGAAAGAAATCCTCTTCTACTGAGTTCCTCTGGGGCCCAGAGTCAGAGCAAGGACTCTTTCTTACCTCCTGCCACGTTCAGTGAGGCAGCTGTCTGGATAAACCTTGGGGACAGTAGAGGGCCCGCAGGGAGGGTCGCAGTACTGCACAGAGAAAGTAAGTGGGATTAGCTCGTTAAATAAGGAAACAGGAAGCCCTACGTCAAGGAGGTAAATAATCCAATAGGGAGGGGCCCCTTCTCCGGGGTAAACAAACAGGAGATGCACAGATTCTTATGGATTTTGAATTAGTAGAATCTGGATCCATCAGGGTTTACAGGCATAGATTCCAGGTGGTGACTCAAGCACCGTCAAAATCTGTTCTCACCTGAGTAAGAATATTTGGGTTACTTACATCCCAGGAATGACTAATGCTTTGCAGAACAATCCATTCTTCCCTGCCTTCCAGAAAGAAAGAAGCGTAAGAGTAAATTCATTGATTTACCTATCCAAATGCATTGTGAGGTGCCAGTAGTTAAAAGCTTCTGGTGCTAAAGCACCAACAGACGCAGGGGCATCTAACTGACCACAAGTTCAGAATTGGCCTCGAAATACACAGGGACTCTGGAATTAGAGAGTGGTGATGATCGCACAACTCTGCGAATACACTAAAAACCTTAATTTTACACTAAATATACATATATAAATATGAATTTAGAATATGATAAAAGTGGCACTTTTGAAATATTTATAGGTAATATTGGTTCAAGTGGATGATATTGAAAAACAACAATAGAGCATCATTTTACTTATTACACCAAATTGATTGAAAATATAAATACTGAAAAAATACCATGAATATTCTAGACAGCAACCCGGGCAAACTATTTTTTGTGATTTGTTGTGGAAGGTCCTTTTAAAGCATTATAGAAATCCTCTAAACTAAAATTGATAAATTTAAGTGTATAATTTAAAACTCTTGCATAGCACATAGCAAAAATTGGCTAAACGATCACATACAAAGTCAGGGCTACAACATAAAGGAAAGAAAAACTTGTGGCATATGATAAAGAACTAATCTTTGTGACATTCAGAACTCATACAAGTCAATTTAAAACAAGAAAAATAACCCAATAGAAAAACAGAAAAGGGCATGTATGAGCAGTTTACAGAAATAATATCAGTCGCAAATGAATACAGGATCCCTCATTCATAATTAAAGAAACACATTGCGTCATCGGTGTGATGCCAGTTGTTACTATAAGATTGGTAAATATTAAGATTTTTAGTAGACTTGAAAGTTGTTAAGAGAGTAGATCTTAAATGTTATCACAACACACACACAAAACAATAATTATGTGTGAGGATGGAGGTGTTAACTAACCTTATTATGGTAAACATTTTGTATCATCATATTGTACACTTTAAACTTACATATGTTACATGTCAATAATGCCTCAATAAAGTTGGGGAAAAATATTTATAGAAGGAAAAGAACATAGCTCTCGAATCAGACTACCTGGCTTCAAATCCTTGTTTCACCACTTATCAGCTGTTTGATCTTAGGTAAATTACTTAACCTCTCTGTGTCTGTTTCCTTCTCTATAAAATGGATATAATAGTACCCAACTCACAAAGTTGTGAGGAAGACAGTCCACAGAAAGCATTTAGAACAGAGCCTGACAGATAGGGTGCACTAAATACAGGTTAGACTTATGAAAGGCTGTGGAGAAAGAGATACCATTTTGATTTGGGGAATGATAAATAAGAACCACCTCTCTGGAGGTCAGTTACTGATATCTCCCTGTGTTTAAAATACGCCTGCCCTCAGCAATGACGCAGCAATCTCCCTGCTGGCCTTTTACCTTTTGGCTCTCTTCACAACAGTCTCCCATGTGACGTGCGTGGGGTCGGCTGCTGCAGCCTCAGCAGCCATCAGTCACTAAGTGGGGAACAGCCCTGCCCGTCGAGAGGGAAACGGTTACTGGAAAGTGAGGCAGCTCTCAAGAATGGGATTGTCGTGCACGAACTGATATAAAAGGGTCCCAGATGTATATTGAGTGAGACCAAACAAGGTATAGGATTCTTATAAAGGATGAGGATGAAATTTTTTATGAAATTTAAAAAAGATGATATATATATTTACATATGTGTGGGCAATATATATATGAATGAATTATTGAGGAAAGAGAGCTAAATGATCTCCTTTTCCCTCTTTCACCAAGTGCAAAGAATTTAGATTGTGAGTGTAAAGGTCAGTGCTTTCCTTGCATTCTCCTCTGCGAAGAGCACAAAAACCATCTGAGTGTTGGGCTCATAAGGGAGGACTTCACTATGGGGTTCAAGTGGGTGGAAATGCGTCCAGCTTGGAGTCGGAAGGGCAGAAGTGGCCAGTCCTGGAAATTCAGAGGTTTGTGGAGCCCTCAGAGATGGAAAGCCCGGGGGAGCAGGTTTCTCAGTTTCCAGGAGCGGGAAGGACTCAAAGCTCCTTCCCTGCCCGCAGCCGCAGGCAGGGGCCCCTTCTCAGCCGAGACTGGCTGCTCCATGTGCCGGGCAGACAGGGCGAGGGGCGGAGAGGCTGCCCGGCTTGGGCGCGGCCCTTGAGCCTAAGGTTTCTCCTGCCTTCAAGAAAATGTGGAAACTTGGACAATGACCCATCGGGTGACCAGTGTGGCCCTGAGGCCACGGGACCCTTCCCCCAAATAGTCTGAACAAGAGAAGACTCTGAAGACTCCAACACAGCAAGAGCAGGGCAAAGAGACACCCAAACGTGGCAAACAAGGCCCCTGGCACTAAGAAGATGACTTCCTTTCAGAAAAATTAAAGTTTTCTAACCAAAGGTAAAGGACAAATTTTGTCACCAAGACCTGAATTTATTTCCTTTTCCTATACCTTAAATGCAGTATTGTGGAGGAAAATTCATGACCTCATTCACACATATAACTTTTCTGGAAAGATATGCAATGAAGAGCTAACAGTGCCTAATTTTGGAGAAATGGACGAAGGATTAGGAAACAGAAATTTTATTTTATACTTTTCCATATTCTTTAGAACATCAATGTATAATCATCATCATCAAAACAATAATATAGAACATTCATATATATTTTAAGATAGAGAATTTTTCAAGAGCGAAGCTTAGTGTCAGGGGAAACGTGATAAGGTTGGAAGAATAGAGTAAGGCCCCTTCGGGCAGGTGATGTCTCTTCTGTGAATCTCGTTTCACCATCGCAGTGCACGGAGAGCACCCAACTACTCCTTGGGTGGTTGTGGGATTGAGCGAGCTCTCTCTGTTCCTGGCGTGTGGCAGATAACGAAGGCTGCTAGTCATATTCTGCGAAGCCACAGACAATCGCTTTTATGGGTGGGGTCCTATTAGAAGGAGTAGTTAACGCCTCCTTCATCTTTCTTCCACATCTCTGAAGAGGAAAGAACGGTCCCCTGCCGTCAGGACAAGGAGAACTGAGGCAGAAAGGGGAGGAGGTCACAAGGAAGCTCGTTGCATTTTAAGGGGAATTTTTATTACGTGAACATGTGCCCTGGCTATTTCTTCTGTTTGGAAAGCTTTTTCCCTAAATGTTCACTCAGGTAACTCCTTCACCTCTAAGTCTTTGCTCTAAGGTCACTGCAGCCTACCCTGATCACCCTAATTAAAACTGTAATGCCCTGGGGACGCCTGAGTCCCACCGTCCTGTCCTTCTTTCCACCTCCTGGGTTTGTATCCCCTTCTAACAAATGATTTAAGTTATATATTGCATGTCTTTTTTGTTGGTTGTCTTCTCCTCTGCACACACACTCACACACAAATGCCCCCTTTAGTCTGTAAGCCACTCACAGGAAGGGGATATTGTTCTGCTCATTGATGCATTATAAGGGTTTATAAAAATATCAAACACAAGGCACATGCTCAAAAATGTGTGGAATGAGGAAAATGGTGAATGCTTCTTAGTGCTTCCATCTGATACTTCTTAATGTAAGAATCTTTGCATTTGTTCCCATCACAAGAGTCATTAGTGATTTCAATCTTTATGATGGGAAAGAGTTCAGACTAACCATAGCGATGGAGAGAAGCTGACATTTTGTCCACTCTCCTCTCTGCTGTGAGAAGTCTGTGTATCCTGGTAAGTCACTCTGGGGGAGTGAACAGAAATCTAAGAACTTTGTCTTTAAGCTCTCACTCCCAATAACGCATTAGAGAAGTGGAGATGCCAGATGCTGGCTGTGTCCTTCATGTGTCGTCTTATTGAAGGAAATGAATTGGGATGAGTAGGGCAGTGAAATTCTGTCCTTGGGAAAGGAAGGCATGGGACACTGGATGAGAAGCGACATCCGTGGAGCGGAGGTAAAGAAGCAAACGAAGGCGGTGGGAAGAGAAAAGAGCAAACAGTTCCCAAAGTGGGGAGGCTTTAAACTCCAGGCTGTTCCATTTGCTCTTTGCCATAAAAATGACAGAGTTGGGTTAAGGATTCTGTACCTCTTATTAGCCATTAGCATTAACAACAAAGATGAAAGACCCTGAAGGCAATTTTTGTCACTGAGATCTGAATTTATTTCCCTTTGCTGAATCTTAAATTAGTAGTTAACTGTTGGCAAGACCTGTATCAAGGAGGTCACATTTCCAGCCAACGTTTCCTAAAGCTATTAGGTATCAGTGTTTTCCCGCCATAAATTTGGAAGTTGGAGTCTGACAAGACTATCAGGGAAAAAAATCCACACTCAGTCACGCTATCTTAAGTTTATCTTTTAGAAGCAGTTGTAGGCTGCTAGCCTCTCTCTTGTAACTATGCAACAGGATGCAATATAAGAAGAGATCGCTTATGGGACCTTTAGTGGAGAAAACCCTTTTAGTTTTTGATCTTCTTTTCCAGAAACACTGACAGTTGCTGGGAACCATTATCTGCTTCCCAGGGTTTAAGTTTTGCTTACATCTCCTAGAGTACTTTCAAGCTAAAATCCAGTTGAAGAGAGAGAACAAAGGAAGTTTGTTTGTTTGTTCCAAACAAAGAAATTGGGTAGTTTTAAAAGATCCTGTATATTCATTCTGGCCAAGGGACGGCTTTTGATTCCACCTCTAGCTTCTAAGAGTCTGAGTATAGATAATACTTTTCTAGATAGTCTGTTTATTATGCTGCCTTTAAAATGGTATAGCAGTAGCTTCCGGAGAGCAATAGAGACTGAGGATGAATGCTAACATTACTGAGTACAAGTTGTTTACAGGGTACTGTGCTTTTTCATGTGCACTGCAATTTAATTTTCTCAATAACCCTGTTTGGCAGAAATTATTCTCATTTTACAGATGAAACTATTGCCTACAAGCGCTGGCAGCAGCAGCATCATTATAAATTGATCTGGAGACCCCAATCTGAGCACCATTGATTTGGACCTCACTCAAGTCTTTGATATTTCTCCTTGGTACTCCATCATACCTTCATTTGATTTATTCATCCAACAAGTACTTATTGAGTTTCAACTATATTTTAAGCACTATGCTAGGTTCCAGATACAGAAGTTATGAAGAGATCCATTCCTTGCTCTGATAGAGCATTTAATCTATTGGGAAAGATAAATATTAAATGTGTTTATGTGAATAAATATGTGATTTTAAAATTGTGATAAGTTCTAGGAAGGAAGTTCCAGGGTGCAATGAGGCTGATTGAGAAAGAAATTTAATCTGGGCCCTCAAGGTTAAGAAGTGGAATGTGAAGGGGGATGCTAGAGGGATAAGAGATCTGACAGAAAGCACGTGTCACAGGCCCTGGGGTTAAAAGAGAAAAGAGAGGAACAGAGGAGACCAGAGTGGCTGGAGGTTATTATTAGGCAGGTTTGGGGAGATGAGGCTAGAGAAGTAAACAGAAGCCAAATCCTAGAGAGTGTAGTTGGTCACAGAAATAATTTTGACTTTATCATTAAATGGTTACAGAGCTATTGGGAAAATTTAAGCAGGGTAGTGATATAATTGATTTGCATCATTTTAAGATCATTTGGTTGTTAGAAAATAGACTGGAGAGGGCTTATGGAGGACGCAGGGAAAATAGGAAGCTATGACTGGTCTAGGTCAGAGGTGAGATGAGGATGGAAAGAACTCTGTGTGTGTGCATGTTTCCAGGCTTTAGATAACTGATGATGGAAGATGCCGTCAATGAATCCAGGTTTGAGCAACTGGCAGGATGGAGTGTCATCTACTGAGATGGCAAAAGCAGATTTAGAAGAGGTTTGGGGAGGATGAGCTTCAGAGTTCAGTTCTGAGCATGTTGAGGTAGAGATGATTCGGTGAAGCAGCTAGGACGTTGGCGGTTGATTACTTGATTCTGAAATTCAGAAGAGGAGTCTGGACTGGAGATATGAAATCAGGCTTGAGATATGAGCTTGGTAGCCTAGCAGTATAGCACAATGATTAAGAATAAGGTTTTGAAATCAGGTAGCCTGGATTTGAACTCTGGCCCCATAAGTTATTGTACGACCTTGGGCAAATTACCTTGCCCTTCTGTGCCTGTTTCCTTTTTAATGTAATGGAGAGAGTGTTAGTGTAGGGTTTTTGTGATAAGTGACTGATAAGCTAAAATGTGCAAAAAACTTAATAAATCTCATTATTAGTTTTATTGTTACTAGTAATAATAATGGTAGTGTTTTTTAAATAGTGGATATTTAAACACAAAAGACTGGTAAATTTGCCTAAAGAGGTTATAGAGCAAGAAGGAAAGAAGCCTCAATTTCTAAGGATTGAGTAGAAGACGATGAGTCAGAAAAGTCTATCTAGAAGTAGAGAAATAGGAGAAAATTAGAAGGTTGTGGTGTCACAGAAGCCAAGAGAATAGAATGTTCTAGAAGGATGGAGGAGTCAGCTGAGAGCACAAATAAAGGTTGAGAAATCTCTCCCATTTGGCCACCTGGAGTGCACTGCAGATCATATCCAGGGCAGTTACAGTGGAATGGCGGGATGCAGGACTGAATGGAGGAGGAAATGAGATTGTGTGCATCTACAAGTGTTTAGGAAAGCTCTGGAAGCAGGACACAGTAAGAGTTCATTAAAACGGGAAAAGCTAGAGCATGTTTGCATATTGAAGGCAATGATCTAGGGGGAGAGAATGAGAGAGAGCAAGACAGAGAAGAAGATGAAAAATGCATGCAAATGAGAGAGGAAATGGGGTCACTGAGAAGGAAAAATAGGATGGAGTCGGTCTCAGATGGAAGGAGAGGAAAGTCTTCCACTGTCACTGGAGAGAGAGGAAGATGAGAACAGATGCAGGAGGGTTTGCAGTTCTGGTGACAGAAGTTGGTGTTTGTGTGGTGGGGGTGGAAGTCATGGGTGTGAGGCAGCGGCAACATCAGGAACACAGTCCCCACAGGAAGCAGAACACACCAAGAGTGACTTTCCATCCTGGGAGATGGCTTCACATTCTTATTTACCCTTTTCCTTGCAGGGGCCAGCTGCTCAGGGCTGCCCTGACAAGGTTCTGCTTAGGCTTTCCCAAGGTTGACATTTCCCTGGGTGGGTGCAGTGCGAGAACAGAGGCACAAGGGAATGCATGGGATTTGCAAGATTTCCTGGAATGGCGGCCCTGGCGCTCCTGAGCTGTGGCTGAGTAAGGAAGGCTGAGGAACTATTCTGTGAATGGGTAAGGAAAAGATGGGAGTTTATTTACTATGGGACAAAGTTGCGAGGGCATGGTAGAATATTTGGGAGGAAATAAAGCTTTAGGAGGCAAAACAGCCCAGGGTGATATGGGAAAGAAGGTAGGAGGGGATGTGCTCATCTCTAGCAATGGGATGCAAGGTGTGTGGGATTAATCCCTTTCAGAATTTCAAATGGATTTGGCCAGAAAGTTCCATTTGCTTGTCTGTTGGGTCCTGAGGCCAGGGGACCTTCAGAGGCTGCAGGTGAAGCCGGAAGCCTAATTGGTAGTAAAGAGGCAGATGCAGAAAGAAGCGCTGGGTGATATGGGCTCATACTCCCAAAGCAAAATATTTAGTACATAGAATTTTCTTCCATGAGGAAAGGACCCTGTTTCTGGTGTAGGTCCCTCTGTTTCCCCAGAGTAAGTGCATTGCCTGGCACCAGCAGGTGCTCAGTTAGTTACTGTGAATCGGTGACACATAGCCCCATAGTCACCAGAGCCCTCATTGCTGTTGCCTCTGATCTATTCTCCAGATCATCCAGTCATGGCGCTCCATGGGGTTGAGTCTCTGAGAATTGTTCAGGGCAGTGTCTTTAGTAGCTATGGCCCTTCCAAGGGCACAGGCATCTTTTCTGACGTGAGTTATCTCTCTGCAGTGACTTGAAATGTGAACACAAAAAAGAAGAGTAGGGTGTTAGAAACACTGCCCATCTCATCTCCTAAGACTCCAGTCAGATTCTCCTTCCCTGGATCCCAGGACTGCTCTGATTCTCCATCATTGTTCTTCTATTCATGCAATGCCCCTCTCTTCAATACCCTGCCACCCCATCATCTCTTCTTACGTACCCGGCCACACCAGACAATCAGGTGAGACCATCCTAGTTCTAACCCCTTTAACGGAGGTTTTCTGAATTATCCCCTACTCACAGGGCAAGATCTATCTTATGGTCTCCTAGCACTTCCAGAAATCAGATGTTCCTGTGACTTGTAATTACATATTCCTGCCTTGCATGGTGTTTCAGGTGCGCAGTCTCCTCTGTTACCAACTACAGCAGCCGCATCCCTGCCAGGAACCTCTTACAAACCCAGCATACAATATGGTAACTATTCACATGGACTCAACAGTGGGCACTGGATTTAGCACTTTACATACCTTGTTTCACTTAATACTCACAATCCTGTGAGGAAGGCATTATTATAGTCATTTTACGGATCTTTGAGGCTTAGAGAGCTTAAGCACTTTGCCTAAAGTCACACTGAGAGCAAGTGGTAGACCTGAGATTCTGCCCCAACAATTCTGCCCCAACAAGTCTGGCTTCAGAGTCATGTTGGAGTGGCCCTGGAACAGTCCGCAAAGTCGCAGTATATATCAGAGGAAGCAGCTGTCTGCTGGGAGGGAAGCTCTAGGAATAAAAGTCCTTACTATATATCCTGGGCAGCTTTGCAAACTGCCCCATGCGTGTACTTTATCTGAACACAGATAAATGAAATTCTCTTTCATAGTGATTCTATATTTTATTTACGCTATCCCTTATGTATGCACATCTCAATTTTTCCCCATTTTTCCTATTACTGTTGTTTGCAGTGAGCATTCTGGTACATATATTTGTAGGAGTTACAAATTTCTACCAATGAAAAATCCCAACAGGGGAGTTGCTGAGTCAAAGGAGATATGCATTTTTCATTTGATAAGTAGCCACACTGCTGTCCAAAAATAGACACTCCCACCAGAATTATAAGAACATATCTGTCTCCTTGCATCTTTGATAACACTAGGGATTGGCAAGCTTATAAATTTGTGCCAACCTGATAGGAGAAATACGATCGCTCATTGTTTAATATTATATTTATTCCACTGAGTGGACACAGTTTCATTGACTTTTTTTTTTTCCTGTAAGGTACCGCCTTATATATCTTGCCCATTTTTCCATAGGGTAATTATTCATTTTCTTATTGAGTAATAAGGGTATTTTATGCATTAAGGAAATTAGTTCTTTATCATGTATATTTTCCCAGTTTGCTATTTGTCTTGCATAAAGTACCCCGCAGGACAGCATGATCCCATTTGCATGTGTTCCTTTTTTAGAGGTGCTCCTATACTTGGCTATGCTTAGAAATTTTCTTGAAGCATATAGAGAAATTCAACATTAGTTGTCAAAATGTAGGGAGAGAAGGTCATTAGCCTTTCACTTCTCGTCATTCTATACTATAGTTTTTAGACACTATAACTGTAATGCTCTTGTAATTAAAAAGGCCATGCCCTTCTCTCTCTTTCTGGGTCTTTTAAACCAGTGAACTGAAAACACACGTTTTAAACAGAGAGATACAGTGGCGTCCTCTATTTCTTTCCCATCTCTCTTCTTGTTGCTTTAAGCTCCCAAGTTGTGAGTCGAGAGCTCTTTTGAGGCAGGAGAATTGTAGTAAAATTCTTCTGTGGGCCATGCTGATGTTAATGGGTAACAGTTGGGGCAAAGGTCTCCTCCGTTTCCACATCTGCAGCTTTGTACAGGCCTCACCTCCAAGATGCTGAAAGTGTGAAGCCAGGCAAGGCATAATATGTATTAGCAAGACAAAGAGCCCACGAAGGGGGCCCAGGGGGATGAGCTGTAATTTACTGAAGATTTATTAGACCTCATGAAATCTGCCCAAACCACCCATTTTCTATCTCATCTGCCCACATCTAAATAGGATGGCTTTGTTGGTAGGCGATGGTCATTTAGAATTATCCTGCAACAAATCTCGCTGCTTAAAAAGGCGTTCCGATGGGAGCAGGACATTTGAGAGAGTTCATTCTCTGAACAGAGAACCCCAAATCTGGAAATATGGAAATGTGGGAACGCTTCGGCCTCTCTGGGGGCCTCCCCCTTGACTTTTGTTTGTGGTCTGAGTCCTTTAGTGCAGTTTGTTTACTTGAGCATGCGACCAGGGCTCGAGAGAAGGCAAGGCAAGGGTGCTTGCACAGAGCAGCCTGGGGTTTGCGAAGGTGATTTACTGAGAAATGTGCTGAATGTTTCTGTGTTTCGGAAAAACGCTGCCCAAACCTTAGGACTCAACGGAGCACGTCCAATAACGCTTTAAAGCTCAGCCCATGATCATGAGATCTCTCTCGGGCTATACAAATGTCAAAACAGCTTCTCCTTAATTTGAGTGAAATGTACAAGTTATCAGGGCCTGGTTTCCTGTTAGCCTTAGACTTGCAGCTCATTAATGGGGTGTTAGAAAATTCTCCTTGATTTTATATCTAGGAACTTCCCTTTGGGCTGCCTTACGTTGCCAGTCTCACAAGTCTCTATTTGCCCATCTATACAGTGGGGAGATGCTAAAAGCTTCATGACAAAGTAAGGCATTGGGAGAAATGTGAAGGTTTACTGATTTCCCCTTGTGGAAAATGACCTCCCTTCGCTCAACTCAACTTTGGAACTTAAAGGATGTAATGAGAGGGCTTCGTCGACTTCAATAAAATTTTCATCATGCTTATTGCTGACGTAAGGTGAAAAAAACTACATTCTTAAACTTAACAAGAAGAAGGTGAGTTATGCCTTGTGCTGGTCTTCAGACTGGTAAGCAGGGCTAACGGTATACGGTCAAACAGCAGAGAGCACGGTGGGAATATCCACAGTCCAGCCCTTGAAATCAACACCAAGGCAGTAGCTGTAGGGGAACATATGCAGAGCTGATGGCGCATCGTGCCGAGGGCACTACATCCTTGACCTTTGATAAAAATTTGGAGAAAGCAGAAAGACAGGCAAACATCCTTCTTTAAGCCATGCTTGGTGATTCTGGCAAATATCTAGAGCCAAAAATGAATAGCTTTAAAAGAATATTTAAGCTATTTGTTTTCCTGGCAATGTAATAATCATCTGTTTGACTGTGGGTCATAGATACACATCAGTCTTAATCTGTCATTGCCGAAATCTCCTATACAACGGGATAGTCCTCAATTAATGCAAATTAAACCACAGTTGTCTTGTCTGTAATTGTCTAAACTAGCAAAGCGTCTTTCTTCGGTGAAAAGAGCCATCCAGAACTCCGTGCTCTGTCTACCCCTGAGGCCCCGTACATGCTCCATGCTTTATCTCTTTCTTGTGGCTTTTATCCACACAACATTAAAGGGACTCTCTTTCCTTTATGCAGGCAAATAAAAAGTAGATTTAGAGAATAAAGATGAAAAGAACACATTCCACTGACGGCGTACTTCAGAATCCAGCAGCCTGGTTGTCAGACACTGGCCAAGTTAAAAGTTGCACTGGGTTTCTTTACATGAAAAATTCTTGTGAAAAAATGAAATCAAGCATGTGCCCGTAAGGACTTGTAGTACATTAAAATGAAATTGTGTCATTGGCAGCTCATGAAAAGGGCTTTCCAGGCCTGCCTTTTAGCCTTGGTTAATGGGGAAGAAGAGCCCGAGAGCTGCAGGTCTGCCATTTGCCCTCTCCATCTGTTTCCATTTAAAGAATATTTTCTCTAAAGCTAAAAGCAGGTAATAGAGCCTCAGTTGCACCACGGCCTCAGAAAGCTCAACTTCCCCATCACTTCCACGGGAAACTTCAGGGGCTTGTGCTGTTTTTCCCAAGCAGATAATCATCAGACAAATCACAATTAAAATTCACTTAGCTCTCCAAATGAGAAACATCAGAAGAGAGGAGTCAGGTTCTTTCTAGAACAAGCCCAACTTCAGAAGAGTCCAGACATGGAAAGGAGTTAATGGGTCTGTTCCAAGTTTGTTCCATGGCCCTTTGAGGCTCAGTCATGGTGTGCCATCACACCCTAGACAGTGTTGGAACTGCTCCTCTAATTGTCACCAGGTAAGTCGACATACCTGGATTCAGGTAACATCACTACCCAAGCCCTACTCTAGTCTTAGACACACTTTGATTGAAACTATCTTCCTCATTATTGCCACACGACCTCCTGTACTCCCATAACCATAGGCCCTATATCCTCTTAGAGTGATCATTGTCTGGCCAACATGGAACACTCTGGCCTTTGTTCCAACATATTTACTCTTTTCTGCTCTACTCGCAAGCACCCTTTCCTGCCCATCCACCATGCAGCTCATTCCAGGGCCAGTCTGTTCAGACAGTTCCATTTCCTCCCTTCCTATATTCCATATGGACTTAAGCTCCATTGGAACTCAACTAACCTCGGTAGTAAACCCCTCTTCAGGCATTTACTAGCCCTGGAAAGCCAAGCCACGTTGAGACTAATACCGCCTCATGTCCCTTCTCCAAAGTCCCAGTCGATGTAAACACAGCCATCTGCCCTGCAGCTCACTGTGCAGTGCGCATAGAATGGACTCTGGTCCTCTGGTCCTGGTTTAAATCTGAGCTCTGTCACTTAGCAGCTTCTGTGCTTTATTTTTCCCATATATCACTGCAAGGTAGGTGACAGGAAAAAGAAATAACACAGAGGCACTGACATGTTTTGGCAGCAGCCTCCAAGATGGTCCCCAATAATCTTCACCTCCTGGTACTCATGTTCCTGTGTAATCTCCTCCTATGCTGAATCAGGGCTTGTCTTGTGTGACCAAGAGAGTATGGAGGAGGTGACAGTATGTGACTTTTAGGGGTAGATCATAAAGGGCATTGCAGTTTCTGCCTTTTTCTCTGGAATCAACCCTGTGTCAGGAGGACACTCAAGCAGCTTTTCCATTTGTGGAAAAGCCCAAATGCAGAGGACCCTGGAGCATCCCACTAGCATCCCTTACCAAATTGCCAGCCACATGAGTGAGTTACCTTGGTAGGGGATCCGCCAGCCCCAGCCTTTAGATGGCTGCAGCCCCAGCTGACACTGATGTGTAATCTCAAGATAGACCCCAAGCAAGAACCACCCAACGAAGCTTCTCCTCGACTCACAATCCATAGAAATTGCGTGAGATCATAAATATTTATTATTGTTTTAAGATGCTAAGTTTGGGGGCTGCTATGTGGATATACATCACTAGTACACAAGTGGGAGGTGCTCAGATGTTTGTTTTATTCCTCCTCCATTAAAAGGTTGAAACCAGCCCTTTACCTTCCCACATGTGCTGTTTATTACAGAGGCTCATCTCCCCAACTTCAGTGGTAAAACAACTATCCTTGGCCGTGTGTTATACTGTCTCCCTTATATAACGATCCTTTTGAGGGGTGTGGCACATGCACCACCTCTCTCTGCCTTCCTTGTGCTCTACGTGACTCACAAAGGACGTGATAAAATATCTACATCTCCCAGTGAGAATCTTCTACAAAACTGAACCGTTACACACAGAGTCAAAGAAAAGGCCCAGAGGCCACTTGCGGATCCAAGATGCATGTTAGCAGTTGTTGCACACCAATTATTGCCTACTTTTTCTCAAAAATATCTCTGAGGAACATAGAATTGTCCACTGAGGATGCCTGAAGGTCGAAGAACTGGCATTCATTATAGGACAGAAAGATGTGGATGAAGAAAAATCCCACTCAGCCTTCAGCTCATGGCCGAACTTTGTATCCCGAAAACGAGAGGTCATGAAAAATGATAGAAGGGGCCCTGAGTCAGGCGACAGGCGATGAGTGAATATTGATGAGAACATGGGGAAGGTGGCCTTTTCTGTCGTTCCAGTGCTGCTCCTGGGGCTATCAAAATAGGCCCATTTCTGCCTCGCCTACGTTTTCTCCCCTGACATGTCACTCCCGCCCTCCAGCCCTCACACATTTCTACCTCCAGACAGAGCCTGAGAATCCCATGAAGCACGGGGGGCAGCACAGTGTGCATTTCTGAGAAGAGAAGAGCTGCAAGCCAGGTGGGACAAGAGACAGGAAAGACGGTGGTGGTGCTGCCTGCTGAGAAGAGAACGAGAGGACCAGGCGGTTAGGAAAGAGAAGGACGTACCCTCCTAAGATGGACACCTCCTGGCATGTCTAGGGCAGAGCTGGACTAGATCCTGTTAGAAACTGGGAAGTGGACTCAGAGCTGTGCACAACAGCCTGCCCTGTTACCTGTGGCTTCCAGAAGCCCATTCAATCACTGGAGAAGTGGAGGTGAGAAAGCTCATGGGACCAAACACAAGCCACTCATCCTGACTGGTCAGCAGAGTCTCCAGATGACAGTAGGTACAAAGATGAGGAAAAGAGAAAGGAGCACCACAGAAAGGAGATGAAGTGACGTCTGGAAGTTTTAAAGCAACGGTATGTGTATGAAGAGGGTACAAGTTAGATTTCAACATATAAGCAGCCACGGCTTTTCTGAAACAAGAACTGATAGCCATGAAGAGAGAATAGGCTGGTGAGAAAAGAGCACAGTATTAAAAAGTAAATGTCAGACTTGAAAAAGCATTTGCTACACAGACAAAGGGTTAATATCTCTTATGTAAAGAGCTCACACATACCAGCATAAAAAGAGACCACAGCAATAATTATATAAAGGATATAAACAGGCCATTTGCCAGTAATCAGAAAAATGAAAACTTGAATATGAATGAAATCATTTTGGCCCATTGGACGGGCAAAGATTTGAGAAGTCCAGTGCACGCTGAGGTTTGGGCAAACAAAAACTCTCATATATATAGCTGTTGAGAACATGAAATATAGTCTTTCTGAAGGATAATTGGCAACATGTATTTAAAAAGCCTTTATACTGTTTGTAAATTTTGACCCAAAAGTCCCAGTGCTAGGAATTTATGCTAATAAATTCAGAACAATGAATAAGTTATGGTACATCCAGGCAATAGAAAATTTGGGGCCATTTAACAATGAGGATTTTTCTTTTTTTACCTGCACGTTAACCTAAAGAAGAATTTAAGGCACTATATGGAGTATAATAGCAGAAAGATACATACGAAAATGCTGGCAGTGGTATTTCTGGGTAATGGGAATATGGGTAATTTTAATTTTTTTTCTGTCAAGCCTATATATTCTAACTTTCTCTATAATCACCACCTATTGCTTTTGCAATTTAAAAATTATTTAATATTTACTTTTCCATTGCCTACAGTTATCTATCTTCATGCTAGATTCCCTTCTATGTAAAAAATAATTTACCTTTTTTCATTGATATAACAAATGCTATAAAAATGGTGTCATCAGGGGCCAGGCCGGTGGTACAGCGGTTAAGTTCACACATTCCACTTCAGGGGCCCGGAGTTCACCAGTTCAGATCCTGGGTGCAGACCTACGCACCACTTGGCAAGCCATGCTGTGTAGCAGGCATCCCACATATAAAGTAGAGGAAGATGGGCACAGATGTTAGCTCAGGGCCAGTCTTCCTCAGCAAAAAACAAGAGGGTTGGCAAAAGATGTTAGCTCAGGGCTAATCGTCCACAAAAAAAAAAAGGTGTCATCAGAATTTAGTGTAAGTCAAAATGTGACGAAATGATTATGACAGTTGCTCCTGTAAACCATGATACAGGAATCCAATGTGAAGATCGTTTTGTATGATAGCAGCATCTATGAGATTGCCAGGGATCTCTGCTTGTGGATACCGTAGGTGACCTTACAGAAAAACTGTCATATAAACAATTACGAACCATTCACCAATAAATCATATTAGATGCATTACGGTGCCTACACTGTATGTCTGAAATTCTTTATGATTCATCATACAAGGTGAAAATTTCTTCCAATAGAAATGTCTCTAGTTAGTAATGGTTTTCGATTTATATTTATCAATTTATATTCAATTTATATTATACAAATAAGATTTTTAGCATTTAATATGGACCTCCGGATTAGGAAGAATGGTTTGGTCAGTAGTAATATGAAAGAGCTGTCATTTCATATTATGTTTTGAGATTATTTTTGAAAGCCACTCCATCTCCCAGACATACTTGTATGCAGACTTGAAAACTCCCTCCAATTTCTGGTACATAATAGATGATCAATACATATTAGTTTAAAAAATGGAGTGGAGTCAAGTAACATCATGCTGCCACTGTAAATTTATTCCACCTGAAACTGAACGCAACATCTTTTTTTTTCCTTCACTTCCCCTTCCACTTTTACTCCCTTCCTTGGACGTTCAAACTCTTTCACACAACTTCCCTCTCACGGTTAATGAGTGAATTCAAAACCACAGGTGCAAACAGCCCTATTCTGGGATTTTAGAAACTCTGTTTTGACACATAGAAGTCCTATATGACCTTGAACAAATCATCTACATTTTTGAGCCTCACTTTCTACATCTGAAGAGGAAAAATAATTCTGCCTTTCTCTTGCTCGCCATATTATTGTGAAGATGTAAGACAACACCAGCGCAGTGCTTGGTGTTATAAAACTCAGGCAAGTTCTACTGGTTTTAGGAACTCGTGCCATTTACTATGTTCTTTTTTTTGGTGAGATCTGTAAACAACCCTGCTGGAGCTTCTGTCTATAAAGTTCTGTAGTTCTGGTGCTCAAGATGAGGTTAGTCGGGGCTGGCATCTATGCTCAAAACTGCAAGGATTGTCTGCTGCAGATTTCATGCTGGGCTGCCCACCTGGGATCCCTTCAACTCTGCCTCCTCTCCCCTCTCTCCCCTGCCCTTTGCAGAGGTCCCGGCTGCCTTGCAGAGGCAGACAATGAAACGTCCATCACTCAGAAAAGCTCTCCCCATCTAGAGCTGGCGCCTCCTCATTTTATTTGGTTAGATGCATTGTTGAGGGTTGATTTGATTGCAGTCCAAACAACAGACACCACCGTAGTAGAAAGCAACAGACTCGAGTCGCTAAGCAGGGCATTAGCCAATAGATTGCTATTCCCATTTCCAGTTCGAGCTTGGAGGGCCACTCAGGAAGAGAACAAGTAGCTCTCTTGACACAATGAATGAAGTCAAAAGCAAACAACTCCCTCCCTTGCTGCCTGGCACTCTGCAGACTGACACTTTGTTTTCAACCAGGGCAGCTTGTGGGGGGTCCTTGGGACTGGCCCTGCAAAGATAGCTGGTTTCCTTTTCACCTGGCCCACCTCTTCTGAAATGGCATTTAGTCCATCTTTATCTATTCACAAACTTTTATTCCTTTTGCTCTTAAAAACGAACCAGAAAATAAAAATGCATCACCAGGAGAAAAAGTGTTAGCATTGCTGGACTTTCATATGCGTGTCTGTACAAAAAGCAAGGTTTAAGATGGACTTTGAATTTATCATGGAGCTCTTCTTTGAAGAACAAATATTCATCTGCCATATTTTAATAACTTCCTGGTTTTCTATATTTATATGGGAGTTCTCTAAACTTTTAAGCCAGTTCATACTGTTGGGAATGTAAATGGTTTCCGAATTTTCACTGTGCAAACCACATTACGGTGAATTTTCTGAGCTAAATCTGTGCTATGACAGTTCGATTTCCTGAAGTGGAATTACTGGGTCAAGGTAAGGACATTTTAAAGACTTTTGAAATATTTGTCAAACCACTCTCCAGATAATTTGTCCCAATTTTCACCCCACTAGCCATATATATGTATTCTTTACCATATTACTATATTATAATATTTAAAATATGCATCAAATGATAGGCTAAATGAATTCTCAACGTTTACACTTAAGTATCTTTGATTACCTGTGAAAGGCAGCGTCCTTTCACATACTGGTCCTTTTGGGGATGAGTGGGTGCGTGTTTACTGCCTGTATAGTTGTATTTACTAGCCCAATTTTACTGGATGATCTTTTCATTCATTTTCAAGGTGTCCTTGAATATTACTATTTGCCATGTTAGCTCTACACCTAATTGGGTTGCAAATATATTAAATTTGTCATTTGTTTTAATTTTGCTTATTTTTCTTTTATGTTGCCAAATAGACGTCTCTTTCCTATGAGTTCTGACTGTTGAGGACCAAAGCCTCTGTTTTGGAGAAAGTGCCAAATGTTCAAGGAAGTGGTGGGCCGCTTGGGGAGAGTCCCATAGCTGATGCAGCCCGGCGACCTCTGCTCTCAGGTCTGCGGTGCAGCTGTCTCTGCCGGCCTTGATCTGCAGGGGCAGGCGGGTCTCCACAAAGAGTTATCCCCACTCTCGCACTCCTTGCCAGGACCAGCACCTCCAAATTAGAAGTTGTTAGTGGCCTTTTGCCAGGATTTTCTCTACTTATTTCCCAAGGTGCTATACTTCCTTCTCTTGAAGCATTACTACTTAGCTTTCAAGAATTCACTAAATCTGGTCTTATCTGCATTGTGTTTTATGGGGAATTCCTCCCTAATTTTAGTGCTGATTTTGTGTGCTATTTAGCTTAACTTGGGCCATTTCAGACAGGTATTAGTACCGCTTCTCATGTCTCCCTCTTTCCCACTTGTTGTTTTTCATGTTACCCATTATAAATGCATTTTTACCATTGTTTTCTCCCCTCTCACATAGCTAATATATGGGAGAAGTATTGACATTTTGGTTTTTAGCAGGAAATTTTACTCTAGCAATTTCCGAGTTGGCCCTTGGATTACCTGGGTAGACAATTAAATCATGTGAAAATAGTACTTTGTCTCCTTTTCCAATATTTAAACATTTTTATTTTCATGTATAATTACATTTGGTGGGGTTTTCAGAACTATATTGAATAATGGCTGTAATAGTGAAAATAATCGCTCAAATTTTAATAGAAATGTCTCTAGTGTTTCAATGCTAAGTGAAATGTTGTTTTACATTTTTGTGTCAACCTGGGGTGCTGCTGGCATTGGCGGACAGAAGCCAGGGATGTTTTCCGTCCTGCAAAGTATTTCATTATTATAAATGTAAATTTTGCCAAATGCCTTTTTATCATTGGTATCATCAATAGATGATTATAAGTATTCAGGCTTTCCTCCTTTGACTTATAAAAGTAAAAGTTAACACTGGTAGATTTTCTTATATTGAGTTATATCATCATTTCTAGTCAAAATATACTATTCTTTCAAAACACTACAGTATCCGATTTTCCAGGTGCTTTGTGAACATTTTTCACACTGTGCCACATGCAAATTTGGTTGTTATATATTTTTTTCACCCTCAAATCTTCACCCTACCAGTGGCATGCCTAGGTCTGGACTGAAGTCATCATGTCATTTAAACAAATCTTTCAGACTAAGTTTCAGGTCGAGGGAGAAGTCAAATATTGGATTAAAAACTTCACTGTACATCTCAATAGACACAGAAAAAGCACTTGATTAATGCTCCTTCGTGATAAGAATACTAAATAAACAAGGACTAGAAAGTAACTTCTTAAACCTGATAAAGAGAATATATTAAAAAACCACAGGTACCATCACACTTCATGGTGAAAGACTGAATGCTCTTACCCCAAATCAGGAAAGGACGAAAATGTCCACTCTTACCACTTCTATTTGACATTATACTGGATAAGCTAGCCAGGTAATTAGGCAAGAAAATGAAACAAAAGGCATCTAGACTGGAAAGGAGCAAGTAAAGCATCCTCTATTTACAGATGGAATGATCTCATATATAGAAAACCCTAAGGAATCCACTAAAAACTATTAGAATTAATAAACAAGCTTAGCAAAGTTGCAGGATACAAGATCAATATACAAAAATCAATTGCATTTCTCAGTAGCAACAAACAGAAAATGAAATTAAGAAAAATTCAATTTACAATAGCATCAAAAAGAATAAAATATTTTATTATAATTTATTATAAGTAATAAATTTAACAAAAGAAGTACAAAAATTATTCTGAAAACTACAAAAACATCGTTGAAAAAAAAATTAAAGACCTAATGAATACAAAGACATCCCATGTTCATAGATCAGAGACTTAATATTGTTAAGATGACAGTATTCCCCAAAATGATTTACAAATTCAACGCAATCCCTATCAAAATCCCAGCTGGCTTTGCTGTAGAAATTGACCAGCTGGTCTGAAAATTCACTTGGAAATTCAAGGGACCTGGAATAGCCAAGTTATCTTTAAAAAAAGAAAAGGGAAAGAAAAGAAAAAAGCTGGAGAACTCAAAATTCCCAACTTTAAAATTTACTAAAACCTACAGTAATCAAGACAATGTGGTACTCATGCAAAGACATAGATCAATGAAATAGAACTGAGAGTCCAGAAACTAATCCTCACACTTATGGTTGATTGACTTTTGACAAAAGTGCCGAGCAATTCAATGGGGAAAGGAATATTTCTTCAACCAGTGCTGCTGGGGCAACTGGAGATCCACATGCAAATGTTTGAAGTTGCACCCATACCTCACACCGTATACAAAAATTAACTCAAAATGGATCAAAGACCTATGTGAGAGCTAAAGCTATAAAATTCTTACAAGAATTGTTTAAGTCTTCATGACCTTGGATTAGGTGATGGTTTCTTAGGTAAGAAACCAAAAACACAGCAACAACAACAACAACAAAAAAACCCCAGATAAATTGGACATCACCAAAATTAAAAACTTTTGTGCTTCAAAGGACATCATCGAGAAAGTGAAAAAACAATCCAAAGAATGGGAGAAAAGTTTTGCAAATCATATATGTAATAAGGGACTTGTATCTAGAAGATATAAAGAACATTTACAACCCAATAATGAGAAGAAAACCCAATTAAAAAGTAGGAAAGGATATGAATAGATACTCCTCCAAAAGAGATATCCAAATGGTCAATGAGCACGTGAAAAGATGTTCAACATAACTGGTCATCAGGGAAATGCAAATTAAAACCACAATGCTGTACCCACTAGCCTGACTATAATCGAAGAGATAATAACAAGTGTTGCTGAGGATATGGAAAAATTGAAAACTCTCATACATTGCTAGTTGGAATGTAAAATGGTGCAGTTGCTTTGGAAGAGTCTAGCATTTCTTCAAAAGGCTAAACAGAGAATTTCCATGTGACCCAGCAGCTCCACTGCTAGCTATAGACCCAAGAGACATCACATCACCTCTGCTTGTGTTTCATTGGCCAAAGCAAGTCATATAGCCAAACTCAAAGAGGGCAGGGAAGTGCCTTCCATCACAAACCTGGAAGAAAAACCACAAATATTTAGCAGACCATACTAATACCTACTATAGTCTGCTCTTCTATCCACCAAATAGTCTTTCACAAGCAGAACACACCCTCTCCTTGAAGGAAACAAAATGACTGCATCCAGACCATTGTCTGGGATCTCTAAGTGACAGTCACTGTTGCTGTGTCAGAATTGATATGATTCCTCTTGGTCCAGAGCTCTGTGAAGTAAGACAAATTATCTGTCTCCACACGCACTCAATATAAAATAGCAAAGCAGGGAGAATGGGAGAAGCATAGCAATCACCAGTCTACGGCAATGCTGAGCGCCCCTGGGCAGACACTGCAGAGAACTCTCCCCGAGGACTGTGGAATGCTTCTGGCTCTAGTCCTGATCTGTCTCCTGGCTTGGAGCCCTTAGAGGCATTAGAGCCACCCTCTTCAGGGAGGTTCTGTCTTTTCCATTTCCCACCTTGGCAACTTCGACAGGGCATCGGAACCTGCCTGGAATAAGGCATTGGAACTTATGCCTTCCTTGGGGACCACTTCCTGCTCATAGATAGTTGGGATCCCAAGGCTTGTTTGAAGTCAAAGTCTTCTTTAGCAACACAACTCTTTTCAAAACTTAGTCATCATGTTTTCAATTTGATTTAAGCCATCAGCAGATGCCAGTAGTTTCTAAACGTAACTCTTACATTTGTTGTATTCATTGATTCTTCACCCCCTGCCCCTTTCATTGTGAGTACCTTCAGTGTATCAGGCTTTGATGGAAAAGCTATGCCTTACTTTCTTTTTCATGAATTGACACAATAAAGATTTGCCTAGATTGCCAGGAATGTTTTTTCCTCCCTCCCTACGTCCTTCCTCCTCCACTTCCTCCTCTCCCCCCTTTTTCCTCTCTCTCTTTCTCTTTCCTTTATGGTTAACTACAATGAATTTATACAGATCCAGATCTATAAAAATCTATATAAATGTCCAGACTCTTGATAATCTGGATCGCAGGCCTAGTAATTCTCTGAAACTTACAACATTCTACGCAGGTTTGTCAAATATTACTCAAATCCAGGGCCAAATATACTAAAAAGGATTGGGATCATTCCAAATAAAAAGTTCTATGAAATAGAAGTTGTAACGATTTGTCCCTTTGGGGAAGAATGACCCATATCTTATGCAATGTACTTTTAAATAATTTTGTCTTCTCTATCTTACCAACAGGAATTCATAAAACTTAGAGTAGAATTAATAAATAGTTTAGGGTTAACTCCTAGGCTGCTTTGAATTGGGAGAAATTTAAAATTACCTGGAAATTTTTTCTCATTCAACCTCTCTAAACCTATTTAAACATCTCCTGGGCTGTAGATGAGGCAGAAAATCTGAATGCAGTCCACAGAGCCTTACCTGCCTGAACCCACCTTGCTTGCCTTAGCTTGATACCTGATTTCCTCCACTTTGTCTCTGCAGTTTAGCCACAGTGTTTTCTTTTGGTTGCGCAAACATGACACGTTTCTTCTAAAGTTGGGATGTGTACATACCAGTCCCTCTACCTGGACCCCTCCATCCTCCTCCCCCCAGACTCTCTCCCTAATAAACCCTTTTCCTCTTGCTTTAGATCTCTACAAGTATTTACATGGCACAATGCTTTAGACTGAAGGTTTGTGTCCCCACAAAATTCCTGTGTTAAATCCTAACACCCAACGTGATCTTATTCGGAGGTGGGGCTTCTGGGAAGTGATTATGTCTTGAGGGCAGAGCCCTCGTGAATGACATTAGTGTCCTTATGAAAGAGACCCCAGAGGACTGCCTTTCTCCTTCCGCCATGTGAGGACACAGTAAGAAGATGCTTACATATGAACCAGAAAGCACGTCCTCACCAGACACTGAATCTTCCAGCTCCTTGATCGTGAGCTTCTCAGCCTCTAGAACTGTGAGAAACAAATTCCCGTTGTTTATAAGCCACACAGTCTATGATATTCTGTTCCAGCTGCCTGAATGGACTAAGACATGCATTTCCATGCAGGCCGTCTCTGACCTGCCTGACACGGTCCACTCCCCCTCCTCTCTGCCTCCACAACACCTGGCGCTGCTCTTGCAGATTGCTCACTATGGTTGTAATTTATTTGTACGTGTTTATTCGTCTGATTGTTTAGTTAGTATCAAGATCATATCTGATTCTGTATCTCCAACACTTAGAAAATCCCTATTTCATAGAGGCGCTCAAATGTTCATTGAAAGAAAGAATAAATGTGGGGCATTTTAGAACACAAGAAACAGACTCATTCCCTCGTACTTTTAAATTCTGGGTGTCTGGAATTGTGGAAATAAAACCAATTTGACTATTTTCAATTAATAATTCTACTATTTAGAGTTTTACTTTGCTCTTATTGCTTTAACTTGTATAAAGATAAGTATCTGCCATGTGAAATATTTCCTTGAATTTACAAATATCTTCATGACTATTTTGTCCATGAATTTTTTTACTCAATGGCCAGATATTGTGATATCTTGTTGACCTAAATTATTGTTCATCAAATATTTATTTATTTTAAAGAGTTTCAAAAGGTAGTAAAAACTTCCAATTTTTCATTTTGACTCTTAGATTCTCAGAAATTTTTAGTCTTCTTAATTTTGTATCTTTACAAATGCCTATTTATCCATCAAAAAAGGTACACATAATTGCCTTTCATCTGAGAAACCAAACTACCTGTTGGTAGAACCCAAAGGAGAAGGAAGCTATTTAAGAGAAAGTTCAGATGCAGCTGTAAGATCCAGAAGTTGGAAGCCAAAATCCTTGTAGCTGATTCTTGGAAAATCTGACTTTATGTACCTCGCTTAAAATAATTGCATGTAGCATTTATTTTTTATTTTTGTTAAGCACTCTGTGGACACTTATAGTAGACAGTTGTCGTAAGATTTTATGAAAAAATAAAGAAGGCCTGTTCCTCTTCGCCAGCTCTAGAGTAAATAATAATATGCCAGCCAAAGCCACCAGATGGGAGAAAACTAAACCATCACATTACGGTCACATACCGTAAATGAGAAAATGCACGTGACAGCATGTGCCTGGTGTTGGCACATAGCTGGCACTCTGGGTTTGTTTGTTCACTTCTGCACTCAGTCGAAGATGGGAGTTGAAGCAAATTCACCTCCTTACACAGAGCCACAGACAGATTCCCTCCCAGGATTTACTTCTACGCCCCCTTCCCTCCCCCACGTTCTGACCCACCTCTGCGTCCACATCTCTATACGCTTTGCTTTCTCATCGTACCCATTGAATGCATTCTGTACAGTAATACCCTCTCTTCAATCATCCCTAAGTCAGATATTCACCTTTCGTCTTCAAGAGACACATTGCTCTGAGGAAAACTGAAAGAAAGGCTTTCTAAGACGTGTGTATGCTCAATTGTCAGCATCAACCTTGACCCAGGTCGCTAGCTGTTCTGGCCAAGTAGCAGGCAGGACCTGAGATCTGACTATTTCAATGCTGCAATAAAAAGGATAATAAAATGAATGTTTGGTGAGAAAAATGCTTTTATGGAAACTTGTGTAATTCAAACTTTTTGGTGGTGGTTTAATGTCAGATTTTACAACAGGGCAGTTAAATGGTTGGCTGCACTTTTTAAAGGTCTGGGGAATTTAAAGGCAGAAAGTATACGCTTTGTAGTTGCGTCGGCGCAGAGAACAAGGCAGGCAGCTAGGATCCGTGGGGTTTGGGTTGCCCGCTGCGGGGCTTCCGGCGTTCCTTCTCTGCACATCTCCCGCTCTGCAATCTGCTGGGCCTTCGACCACAGATGAGGAGAGTGGCACGTGGTTATGAGGGGCCGCTGGTTTCCCAAGAGAGGAGCAAATTGGTCCTGAGTCCTCCACACCCTGGCAAGGTCATTTGCAGTGATAAGTTGAGACAAAGACCTGGGTCATTGTCTGTGAAAAGAATTGTCTGTAAACAGAATGAAGCTCATCCTGGGGGCTCAGATCCACACTCCTCATTGTTTGATGTCAAAACCGACTGAGCTTCTGGCCAGTAACTGTTCCCCTTATGAAGGAGTAGCTCAGAGGGCTGCATCTTTGGTCCCTACCAGGACCTTCTGGATGACAGGAAAGAGAGACTTCAAGGATGTTTTACTGTTCTGCCCTCAGAAAAGGATGAGTATAAAGCAATCCAGATAAAAATATCCATGAGAAAAATTATGAAGGCCACATCTATACCATACCCTATGAATTATCATTACCCAGAACATCATTCTGGATTAAAGAAAAAATAAAAGAAACAATCTTTTAAAAAACAAGACACTTCTGTTTCGGCTCTAGCATTCTACAACTAGCACTTTTCACTGTACTGTATTTCTGTTATCTCTGGCTTCAGTAAATTGGTGCAAATGTAGGATTATCATTTGCAGCTTCATGGACTGGATAATTCCAGCTTAGAACACAAAGAACGACACAACATCATTTTCAGAGATAATTTCACTGTCTACTTTTAGAAAAGTAGGACTTATGCTTTAAGTTAACCGTCTGGAGGTGGAGGGGTTGATCCTCTCACGTGGACCACAGAAGAGCATCACACTATCCTGGTTTGGACAGGAGCACAGCAGGAGCCTGGGGTCCAGAGCACAGCTGAGAGAAAGGGACAAAAACACAGACTGCTGATCGTTAAGTATCACATCCTAATCAGTCATGCTCTTCAATGTGTGATCGTTTGTGTTTAGGATAGAAAGCTCTGCATGAAGAGCAAACTATGAGTTTGCCATGCTATTATTCTTTTCATTTAACAATATATATTCTCTTGCATTTGTAACGGCTATGTGAATAAATCATAAAAATCATAATTACTACATCAAAGCATATGTGCATTTTAGAGTTTTGGCCATATGTTCAGAACGGTTTTACAATTTATACTTACCCCCGGACGAACACAAGTTTACTTGCTTCTCTCACTACCGACATTATATATACATATATATATATTTTTTTAAATATATATATTTAAATACGTGTATATATTTGGATTTGCATTTCTTTGATAAGTAGCGATGTTAAGTATATTTGTATATTTTTATAGATTGGGCTGTTGTAAGTTGCTGTTTTCTATTGGAGAGTACCTCTTTTGTTGTTTTATTTTTAGCAGTATTATTTTACAAGAAAATCAATGCTGTGTCATAAGTAACACCTATTTTCCCCAGTTTGTTTTAATGCTTTTAATAGGGAGAGACACATCTATATTTTCACTAATTCAGAGTCAAAAGAGTGCTGGGGAGAGGGCGGGCACAACACCAGAGTTTTTCTCTCAATATTTACATCAAAACAGACAAGGCAACGAGATAGCCAAAGCACAAACCCATGGACAACATTTTCATAAAACTAAGTGACAAGGTGTCCCCACACAGCCCCAAACACAAGTGGCTAAGTACAAACCGTGGGCAGACACAGACTGCACGGTATCGGGGCCCATGCACAAAAGGAAGCAGCAGAAACGGGGCCGTGTCTGAGGGACTTGGGACAGAACCCGAAGTAGCCAGCAGAGACGGTCTGGGTCTGCTCAGGCCACCCTAACCAAGTACCACAAGCCGGGGGCCTAAACATCAGAAACTTGTTTTTTCACAGTTCCAGAGGTTAGAAGTCCAAGATAAGGGGCCAGCCTGGTGGTGTAGTGGTTATGATCACACGTTCTGCTTCAGGGGCCCGGGGTTCACCGGTTTGGATCCTGGCCGTGGACCTACTCACTGCTTGGCAAACCACGCTGTGGCAGGTGTCCCACATATAAAGTAGAGGAAGATGGGCACAGATGTTAGCTCAGGGCCAATCTTCCTCAGCAAAAAGAGGAGGATGGACAGTGGATATTAGTTCAGGGCTAATCTTCCCAAAGAAAGAAAGAAAGAAAGAAAATAAATAAGGAAATCCAAGATCAAGGTGCTGGCAGGGTTGGTTCCGTCTGAGGCCTCCCTCCTTGGCTTGTAGACGTCTGTCTTCTCCCTGTGTCCTCACATGTTCTTCACTCTGTGTGTGTCTGTGTCCTAATCTGCTCTTCTTAAAAGGACAGCAGTCAGATTGGATCGTTGCCCAATGGTATGACCTCGTTTACCTTAATAACCTCTTTGAAGACCCTTTTTCCGATACAATCACGTTCTGAGGTACGGGGGTTAGGACTTCAACATACAAATTTTGTGGGGACATAATTCAGCCATAACAGGAATTCACTGGAAAGCAGGCTGGCCAACCCGAGAACAGCTGACAAGATGAGGAGAGGTTTTGCCCAGATGAGTAGCAGGTGAATACCAGGGGCGGGAAGTGAGAAGGGGCTGGAGGGGTCAGCTTGCTGCAAACTCTCAAAACTGACCCGCCAGGGCCCCCGTTCAGGACAGGGTTCTGTATTGAGAAGAAAGTACTGGAATTTGAATCAAAATTGAGCAGAAAAAGAACAAGAGAGAAGAAAGAAAGCGGAGGTCTCGATAAAACAGAAGAAGTGGAGGAGAAAGGAGAAATTTCAAGCCAACATATTTTTCAACAATTTAATAAATTGTTACACAGAAACAAGAGGAGAGGAAGCACCATAAAGTTAGAGAAGCTACTTGGAACCACATCTCTTTCAAAATTTTAGATAAACTAAGTTCACATAGAAATGGACAAGGGAAAAATATCAACATGAAGTTCCATAAAAAATTTATTCAACTTTATTGATGTATAAACTTTATTGATGGTGTTTTACATACAATAAAATTCACACATTTTAAGCACTCAGGTCTTCTGTTTACATCTTATTGGTTCTGTTTCTCTGCAGAATCCTGACTAATACAGATATGGGCACCAAGAGTGGTTCTGGAGCCACAGAATTTGAAGGATGAGTTTTCTGAATTGCTTCTGGGATCTAAGGAATCGGATCTTCCACCTGATTAGATTTAAAGACACTAATGAGTCTGTTTCAAGTAGTGAACAGAGCACTGGTGTGTTTACAGTCTGTGGCATGATCTGGCGATCAAGATGCATAAAATATCTCCATCTGATACTCCTAGTCAGCCATTTATAAGAAGCAGGGAGCTGGGTCACTGTATATATGATACTTCCAAACATTTGTGGAAAACTAATAAATATAATAAAGTTGGCTGGTTGCTCCTAATGTCGCTGGACAAAGTGGGGAAAGAAAAGGTCGAGCTTGGGGATTTGAACTCGCGGCTCCAGTGCCTCCTGCTCGGCCTCAAAGCTTCCACGTGTGGTCTGAAGGAGACTCTTAGCTCCTTTAGCTGCAAGGCTGAGATGGCTGAAAAGCAGACGCGTAACCTCAACATGCAACTGGGTGACTTACAATGCAAGCTGAACTTGCAGCCTCTCGAGGCGTCCACTGTTAGAGTGAGGGCATTGACAGAAAGAATGGAAGCCTGTCAGCTGAGATGGGGATGTGTGAGAAGACCCTGATGAAGCTGGGGGCATCGAGACCCTAAATTCTGATGAGTCTTCCTTGCCGGTGGCAGCAGCCTCCCCACCCCTGGTGATAGTGGCATCGCTAAGCCCAGTGGCAGCAGCCTCTGCCCCCGCAGTGGTGAGGTACAAAGTGTGACCCATCAGGAAGTGTGGTACACTCCAAGAGAACTACTTGATTTTTCTAATTTATACAGAAGAAATCCAGAGAACAAGTGTGGAAGTGGATGACGGTGAAAGGAGCATCAAGGTGGATCAGGCCGAGTTTATTGATGTGGGCTCACTAAGCAGGGTTTCTACATTTAAAGTTGCAACTTGGAGAGCTAGAAAGGGCTCAACAGAGTGTTTGCTTGGTTGGCTGAAACATGGACCAAAAGCTGGCCCACAGGGAGCAGACTGGAGATGCTGGATGTGCCCTGGCTCAGTGTAGAGGAAGGGAATCAGTGCTTAGGGAGACTGGAAGTTAGAACGGACCAGTCACTTAAGACCTAGTCACCACACTAGGAGGGTCCAGAAAACATATTTTTCAGCAATACTGTAAGAAATAAACTTGTGAGGGGAGCCCCAGCATCCCTGAGGAGATCTGTGATCACTCTTCTCCGCAGGCCAGAGCTCACAGAGGAAACGGCAGTCACTGAACTGGGAATGCTCAACGCAATGGCAGTAATTGGATCCTGGGGTGACAGAGGCTGAGTGGTAGCGCCAACCACCAAGGTGGCTGTGATTGCCCATAATGACAGCAGAGTCAAAGCAGCAATCCCAGAGGTTTGACTTGTGCAGACCTGTGGCTTTGGCTAGTTGATCATGGTGTTTTTAGAAGTGAAATTGATAGGAAGCCTACCAAATTCTTACATAATCTGCATAGTAGAAAAGTTCTAGGTCAAGTGTACAAAAGTCTAACCTGAATTATAAAAGTAGAGAGTCATGTGGGGCTAGCACAGTGGTGTAGTGGTTAAATCTGTGGGCTCCACTTTGGTGGCCCGGGAGTTTGCGGGTTTGGATCCCAGGCATGGACCTACACACCGCTCATCAAGCCGTGCTGTGGCAGCATCCCACATACAAAATAGAGGAAGATTGGCACGGATGTTAGCTCAGTGACAATCTTCCTCACCAAAACAAAGAACAACAATAGAAAGTCATGGCCCCTCGCTCAAGTCCTAGACTTGAGCCAGTTTATGAACCCAGAATCCCTTGAATGAAGGGGAGATTGGGGCCCCCTGAGGAAGGACACCAGTACACTACCAAAAATGTATACTGCTAATCCTTCTCTCAGCCTTCCTGAGAGGCCAGAGGCTGCCCTCAGCAGAGGAGGAGTTTAATAATCCAGTGTGTGGGACGGCCTGTTCTGTAAACACCAACCAGACTCTTTCTTAGCCGCCCTGTCATCACCCAATGGGCTTATGAACAAAACGGCCAGCACGGCAAGGATGAAGATTATGCATATTTTCCTTTAATTCTTTGAACATATTATATGTCTTGTAAGTCCACCATCTGGGCTTTCTCAGAAACAATTTCTATTGACCGCTTCCCTCCCTCCCAGTTTTATTGAGATATAATTGACATATAACATTGTGTAAGGTGTACAATATAGTGATTTGATATATGTATATATTGCAAAATGATCAGACAATATGTCTAGTTAACATCCCTCACCACACATAGTTACAAATTTTTTCTGGTGATTAGAACTTTTAAGATATCCTCTCTCAGCAACTTTCAAATATACACTACAGTGTTGTCCACTATAGCCACCATCCTGCACTGTTGACTGCTTTGTTCCTGTGTATGGGCAATGCTTTCTTGTTTCTTTGTAGGGCTCATAATTTTTCTAAATAATGAACATTTTCAATAAATAATGTGGAATCTGGAAATCAGATTTTCTGCCTTCCCCAGGGTTTTTTGCTGTCTGTGTTTTACTTGTTTAGTGACATTTCTGACCTACTTCTGTGAAGTCCGTATTCCTTGTCGTGTGTGCCATTTAAATCTGCACTTGGCTAGCTTAGTGGTCAGTGATGATTGCACGGTCATTTCCTCAACTGTCTATGACTGGTAGGTCTCCCAGGCTTCACTGAGGATCTGTGTGTGTGTGGCGGGGCATGCCTTCAAAACTCAGCCCGGCCGTCGACAACTCTGCCTCAGTCTTCACTTTCTGTTCATGCAGAGCCTCAAGGTCAGCCAGGAGTGAAAGGTGAGGGCCCCCTCAGGTCTTCCCTGGGCATGTGCACAGCCCTGGGCATGCACACAACCGTTAACGTGCACAGGGCCCTCCAGATTCCCACAATATATTGGAGTTTTTCAAAGCCCTAATGTAAGTCTCAAGCCCCAGGTTTTCCTTTTAAGTTTTCGACTAGCCTATGGTTTGCCCCAAATAAACAAAATGTGGTCTATGCATACCGTGGAATGTTATTCAGTCATAAAAAGGAATGACATTCTGATCTATGCTACATCATGGACGAACCTTGAAAACATTATGCTTCGTTAAATAAGCCAAACACAAAAGGACAATTATTGTATGATTCCACCTATATAAAATATCTAGAATAGGCAAACTTATAGAGACAGAAAGTATATTAGAGGTTGCCAGCAACTGAGAGGAGGGAGGTGTTGGTAGCAATGAACTTAACGGTTACAGAGCTTCTCTTAGGGATGACTGAAAAATTTTGGAAGGAGATAGTGGTGATGCTTGCACGACATTGCGAACATCATTAATGCCACTGAACTATTGTGAACTTAAGATGGTTAAAAATGGCAAATTTTGTGTTACATATGTTTACCACAATTTAAGCAATTAATAATGAGGGCCTATTTCTGGACTCTCTAGTTTGTTCCAATGATCTGTATTTGTCTTACCCCAATACTTTTTTTCATTTGACTATTCTTGCTAAAAGTTTATCAATTTTATTAATATTTTTAAGAAATCAATTATTGGCTTTGTTATTTTTTCTATTTTTTGTCTTCTTTCTATGTCATTGATTTCTGCTCTTATCATTATTCCTTATTTTATTCTACTTAGTTTGGGTATAATTTTTCTAGCTTCTTAAGAGAAAACTTAGCACTGATTCTAAGATTTCCTTATTTTCCTTTTTTTTAGCTCATTATTTCTAGATTTTTTTTTTTTTTAGGAAGATTAGCCCTGAGCTAACTACTGCTAATCCTCCTCTTTTTGCTGGGGAAGCCTGGCCCTGAGCTAACATCTGTGCACATCTTCCTCTATTTTATATGTGGGAAGCCTACCACAACATGGTGTGCCAAGAGGTGCTGTGTCCACACCCGGGATCCGAACTGGCAAACACCGGGCCACTGAGAAGTGGAATGTGCAAACTTAACTGCTGCGCCACCAGGCCGGCCCCTCCTTATTTTCTAATGTAGGAATTTAAAGCCAATATTTCCTTCTTAGCATTGCTTAGCTCCACTCCACAAACTTTGATATACTGTATTTTCATCATCATTCAATTCAAAACATTTTCTAATTTTCTCTTTTTTCTAATATTGTAATTTTCTTCGACCCATGAATTATTTTGAAGAGTTTTATTTAATTCCCAATATTGAAGATTTTGAAATATTTTGTTATTGATTTCTAATTTAATTCCATTGGGATCAAATAATATAATCTGAAATATTTCAAACTTGAAATTTACAGATTTATTTTATGGCCCAGTATATGGTATATCTTGGCGAAAATTCCATTTGTGCTGAAAAGAACGCTTTTTCTCTGCAGTTTTGGTCTGTAAGGCTCTGTAAGTGCCTATTCGGTCTTTTATACAGCCATGCGCCGCTCAAGGGCAAGGGATATGCTCTGAGGAATGCGTTGTTAGGTGAGTTCATCGTTGTGGGAACATCATAGAGTCTACTGAAGGGGAACAAAATTCACCACCCCAAAATGTACCTCTTTAACATGAGGATTATTTTAGGCTGATTATTCTTAAGAAATAAAAGACTCAGAAAGTTTTCTTGTTACCTTCCCCTTAACCGCCTAAAAGAGTTCAGATAGAAAAGGCTGTCTCAGCAAGCGAGCTATCACCTCAGCATAACACGAGCTAGGGGTAGACAGGGAGGAACCTAGAAAAGCCTGTTTGTGGGGCTCCTTGCTGTGTCTTCTGTTTCTGTGTGGCCAAACATTTGTTTTCCAAACATTTGCTCCTTTTCACCTGCCTGTGAATTGCCTTCCTTCCATTTGAAGTCCCTGACTCTCACCACCCCAGCATCCTCTTTTGTCTTTAGCTGAGGATGATATTTAAGGTGATGGCTTCAGGCATTTTGGCAAGTTACTCAGTTTCCCTGGGTTTCTTCCATGTACACAAGTTATTGATTTTGTTTGTTTTTCTCCTGTTAATCTGTCTCACGTCAATTTAATTCTTAGAGCAGCCAGAAGAACCTGTAAGGGTAGAGGAAAATTTCTTTTACAATACTTACACAAACCTACAGTACTTGCAGAAACCTAGACCATATGGCCTACTGCACAGCTAGGCTATATGGTACTAATCTGATGGGACAGCTGTGATATTTGTGGTCTGTTGTTGACTGAAATGTCATTATGCAGTGCATGACTATTCTAATTGGTGGTTTTTGCTGCTTATTCTATCAATTACTAGGAAAGGGACATTAAAATCCCCAAGTATGACTATGGATTTGCTTATTTTTCTCTTTAGTTTTGTCATTTTTACTTCATGAATTTTGGGTTTCTGTTATTAGTTGCATATGCATATTTAGAATTAGTAAGGCTACCTGGTGAATTACTCTTTTATGATTATGTAATTTCCCTCTTTATCTCTTTGTCTTGAAGTCTACTTTGTCTGACACTAATATGGCCCCATCAGCTTTATTAGGCTCACTGATTTCATAGCATATCTTCTGCTTGCATTTTTCTTTTACTTTATCCCCCTTTATATTCGAAATTTGCCTGTTGTAGACAGATTCTAGTTTGGTCTTCCTTTTCCATCCATTCTGTCAATATCTGCCTTTTAATTGGGCACATTTAATACATTTACAATTAGTGTAGTTCTTGATGTGGTTAGATCTGAGTCTATCATATTGCTACATTTTCTATTTGTACTGTCTTCTTTTAACTCCTTTTGTATGCTTGTGGCTCTTGTCCTTCATTCTTTTGGGTTAAATGAATAAATTTTACTGTTAAATTGTATTCCCTCTGTTGTCTCCTTAGGTACACTTCTTTTCATTATCTTTCAGTTACTGCTTTAGCATGAACAATAAGCATTATTATCTTACAGTCTATTTAGAATGAATGTTGTAACTTTTCACACTTTACTCTTGACACTTCACACCTCTTACTCTACTCTTTTTTGCTTCTCCAGTTCACACCAGACTCTTTCCACTCTTTGCTTTCCATTCTTACTTCACAAATATAATATATTATAGCAGTAAAATTCCATTTACTCACGCCCCATCCTTTCCATGCTTGTTGTTATGTCTTTTATTTCTGTAAACATTATAATTCCAACTTTATGGTACTTTACTTTAATTTCAACTTAATCAGTCAGTTATTTAAGGAAATTATGAGGAAAAAATGATATTTTGTATTTTCCAGCTCTTGTATACTTCCAGTGCTCTCCATTCCTTTCCGTAGATAGATCCAGGTTTCAATCTGATATTTCCCTTCAGCCTGAAAGACATGGTCTACAACCTCTCATGGAGCAAGTTCACTTACAATAATTCTCTCAGTTTTCACTTATCTAAAAGTATCTTCATTTTACTCTTTTTTTTGAAGAATATTTTTTATGGACATATAATTTTAGGTTGATAATTATTTTTCTTGAGTATGATAAATCTGCCATACCGTTGTCTTCTGTCCTCCATTGCATTTAGTAAGAAGTCAATGATTATTTTATCCTTGTCCCTTTGTACCTAGAATGTTCCACACCTCCTCTATTTCCCTCTTACTTTCAAGATTTTCTCTTCATCTTTGGTTTTCAAGAGTTTGACTAGGACGAGCCCAGGCTCCATTGTTTTTATATTTATTGCACTTGGATTTTGTGAATTTCTTGGATCTGTAGAGCAGTGTTTTCAACAAATTTCCAAAGTTTTGGGCATTTTTTTCAGATATTTTCTTCAATATTCTTCCCTTTTTTTCTGCCTCAATAATCCTCTCTTCTCCTTCAAGATATCTGATTATACTTATATCAAACCATTCTGTACTGTCCCATTTGCTGAGGCTTCTCCATTTTTTATCATTTTTTTCTCTCTGTTTTTCAGTTTGGATAATTCCTATTGCTCTGCCTTCAAGTTTACTGTCTATTTTGCCATCTCTAATGTACTATTAGATCTATCCAGTCTGTTAAAAAAAATGTACTTTTTAGTTCTAGAATTTGCATGTGGTTTGTAAGTTTTCATAATTTCCATATTTTTCTGGTTGGATTTCCTATTTTTCCATTCTATGAGACCACGTTTTTCTTTAATTCTTTGAGCATATTAGTCTTTATTATGTTATGAACATATTTTTCTGTCTTGTTTTTGTATGAATCATGATTTTTTTTCTTTTGGTGAGGAAGATTGTCCCTGAGCTAACGTCTGTACCAATCTTCCTCTATTTTGTATGTGGGACACTGCCACAGCATGGCTTGATGAGCAGCGTGTAGGTCCGTGCCCAGGATCCAAACCTGCAAACCCCGGGCTGCTAAAGCTAAGCTTGCAAACTCAACCACTATGCCGCTGGGCTGACCCCAGTGATTTTATTTTTAATGAAATACTGGGCATTATCGATAATACGAGTACTCTGTAAATACATAGCAGACTCCAGATCCCCTTACTGCCCTCTGAAGAGTATTCACTTTTGTCCTGTGAGCACATAAATTACCAGTTGATCACTTTGTGCTCGTAGGCTTTCCAAGAATTTGTAGCTTGACAGGACCAGTCATCAGATTCTCTCTAGTGGGATTAATTATAGGTGTTTTTAGGATGGATCTATAGTAAGTTTTATTCTAAGTTTAGTTTTTATTCTTAAGGCACAGTTTTTGCGGTGTTTCAGCTGGATCCCAAGGTATTAATGAATTGTTAAGGCGATCTCTCTACTCTGTTAGAGCCATAACTCTCACTCCCTTGGCACTGCTCTTCCCCCAGCATTTCCTGACCTCTAGTATCTATTCTATCTCAGCCCCCAAAGCAGCTACTATCTGTTAAGCCCTGGATGAACTCACCATCATATGTGCCATATGTTCTTCAGTACCAGATGCACAGGAGATCCCTCTACACAGACTTGTGGGGCTGACTCTCTAGAGAGCTTCTTGCACTCTGTTGCTGTCCCACAGATTCCATTCACTTCAGCTGCTCTGAACTCTAACATCTTTTCTCCTCAGCTCAGCAAAACTATTAGGGTCTTCTCAGAAACCAACTCTCTGTGCATTAGTCAGGAAATCATCCTAAGAAAAAAGCTAAGCAATTATAGAGCTCATCCTCTCTTTCACTGCCTCAAAATAGTTGCCTCATATATTTTTAACAATTTTATAGTTGTTTAATTGTAGGAGGACTTGCCCAGTACTAGTTACTAAGTTGTGTCTGGAAGCAGAAACCATCCCACAAGAATTTATTATAATTATTATAAGATGAAAGATAATGAGGAGTCCAATAATATCCCTCCCTACTGACACTGAAAGCATGCCAAAAGACATGCCTTAGAACATGTGAAAACTGTAACAGCTCATTTAAAAACAAGGTAAAGTCATTAAGTATATCATACAAAACCAAGAAAAAAAATAAATAAGAATTTAAAATATTTAGAAATAAGGTGCCAAAACTCAGACAAAATTTATGAATTAAAAAAAATAGAATTTAAAACTTAAAATAGGAGCCAGCCTGGTAGCACAGAGGTTAAGTGCACATGTTCCACTTCGGCAGCCCAGGGTTCGCTGGTTCAGATCTTGCGTGCGGACATGGCACTGCTTGGCAAAAGCCATGCTGTGGTAGGCGTCCCACATATAAAGTAGAGGGAGATGGGCATGGATGTGAGCTCAGGGCCAGTCTTCCTCAAAAACAAAAAAAATTTAAAAAAAGAACAAGCTTAAAATAGTAGGAACACAGAGAGAATAGACATACAAACAAAAAATAGCACCCTAAGAGAAATAGAAAGTAAAAAGAAGGAAATTTTTAAAAATCAAAAACTCAATGAAGAAGCAGAAATAGTAAATATTTGGGCAAATAGAATAGATTTTTTTCTTCTCTTGAGTTCTTTAAAATATATTTGACAGCTAATAGTAAAAATTACGACATTGACTGATGGGGTTTTCAAAGAATGATGTAGTAAATAAAAGAACCACAGCATAAAGATGAGGAGAGGAAAGGGACCGATGTGGGGGTAAAATTTCTCCATTACACTTGAAGTGGTAAATATTGATTCTAAATAGACTGTGAAATGTATATTTGAATCCCTAGAGCAACTGATACAAAAGATAGAGAGATGGTAGATAGATAGATAGCTATTCTAAAGTACACAATAGAAAAATTAGACGGGAAGATTTTAAAAAGTTCAAATATCATAAAATAAGAAAAGAAAGGGGAAACAGAGGAAGAGAAACAAAGGAAGTAAATAGAAAACAAATTAAAAAATGGTATACCTAAATGCAAACATATCAATGATTGCATTAAATGTAAATGGTCTAAACACATCAATTAAGGAGAGATTATCAGAACATATAAAAAATGATAAAACTACATGTTGTCTACAAGAAAGTCTCTTTAATATAGAGTTATAGGTACATTAAAAATGAAAGAATTAAAAGCATGGATAAACATAGGCCATGCAAACACAAATCAAAAGATGACTGGAGTGGCTATGTTAATGTTAGGTAAAGTATACTTTAGAGCAAGGACAATTAGCAGGGATAAAGAGGGACATTGAATATTAATAAAAGGAACCAATTCACCAAGAAAACATAACAAGCTTATATGCATAAGCTTATATACATATATATGCAACAACAGAGCTTAAGAAATACATGAAGCAAAAACTGACAACACTGAAAGAATGAATAAACAAATCAAAAATTAACATTGGAGATTTCAACACTCCCCTCTCACTAATATATAGAGCTCATAGAGAGAAAAGAAGCAAGATTATAAAAGAGCTGAAAAAACCATCATCAAATGAGATCTAATTGACATTTATAGAATTTTCTATGCAATAACAGCAGAATACACATTTTTATTCAATGCACATAGAATATTCACCCAGATAGACCATATCCTGGGTCATTAAACAAACTTTAACAAACTTAAAATATACATAGTATTGACTCTGAATAAACGGAATTAAAGTAGAAATTAGCAAGAGAAAGATAAAGGAAAAATATATGAATACTTAGAAATTAAAAACACATTTTTACATAATCTATTGGTCAAAGAGAAGTCTCAGGAAAATTAGAAAAAAAAATTTTTTTTTTTGAGGAAGATTAGCTCTGAGCTGACATCTGCTGCCAATCCTCCTCTTCTTCTTCTTCTTCTTTTTTTTTTTTTTTTGCTGAGGAAGATTGGCCCTGAGCTAACATCTGTGCCCATCTTCCTTTATTTTATATGTGGGACACCTACCACAGCATGGCTTGATGAGCGGTATGTAAGTCTGTGCCCAGGATCTGAACTGGCGAACCCCGGGCTGCTGAAGGACAGCACGTGAACTTACCTACTGTGCCACAAGGTCAGTGTCCTAGAAAATGTTTTTAACTGAAAAAAAAATGAAACTCTAACACATCAAAATTTGTAGGATACATGTAAAACAGTGCTTAGCTGGAAATAATAGCATTAAATGAGTATTATAGAAAAGAAGAAAGGCCTCAATACAATTTAAGCTTCCATCTTCGGAAACTAGAAAAAGAACAGCAAACTATATCCAAAAGAAGCAAGAGGGAGGAGATGATAAAAACAGTGGAAAAGGTAAAAGTAGATTTAACAGAAAGGGACAAATGTGGAAGATAGGCAAAGAGAATTCAATATGCAGATAATGGGGGTTTGGAACGGGAAAAAAATCAAAGCAAGGATGCAAAACAAATACTGAAAACTATAAATCAAGAAAACTTCCATGAAATAAAAGAAAAAAGAGTTGAAAATATGTACTGAGAGAACACATTATGTATTTGAGAATCTTGACCTAGAATAACCCAAAACAAGACATATTCTAATAAAATTTCCAGTCTTTAAAAAATAGTCAATTTTCTTCTAAAAGTTAAACATAATATACCATATGACCTAGCAATTCTACTCTCAGTTATATTCTTAAAAGAATTGAAAATAGGTACTCAAACAAATACTTGCCCATGAATGTTCATAACAGCACTATTCACAACAGAAAAGGTGGAAACAACCCAAATGTCTGTTAATGGATGGATGGATTATCAAATCGTGTTATATACATACAATGTAATATTATTTGGCCACAGAAAGGAATGAAGCAGTGATGCATGCTGCATCGTGGATGAACCTCAAAACCATTATGTTACGTCAAAGAAATCAGGCACAAAACATCACATATTGTGTGATTCCATTTATACGAAGTGTCCAGAATAGGTAAATCCTCAAGGACACAAAGCACGTCAGCGGTTGCCATGAGCAGGGGCCGGGTGGGGGGTAGAGTGAGGAGTGACTGCTCAATGAGTATGTAGTTTTCCTTTGGCATGACAAAAATGCTCTGGAACTACACAGATGTGGCGGTTGCACAATATGGCAAATGTACTAACTGCTACTTTAAAATGGTTTATTTTAGGCTATATGAATTTCATCTCAATTTTAAAAAGTCACTTGTGCTTTAGGAAAAAACCAGCAGGACTTATAAGAGAAAAAATTCGATTATCTGATTGTTGACAACAACAATTTATACCAGAATAAAATGGAATAACATGTGTGAACTAACTCAAAGAAACAAAATGTGAGCCAAAGATTTTATATCTAGCAAATCTGACCTTTAAGTGTAAAAGATATGGATGGTCTGTAGTCAAATTGTAAGAACTCAAGGAATTTTGTTCCTGTGAATTCTTCCTGAGGAATAATCAAAGAAGCGTCTTTAGACAACCGAAATGTCTTGAGGCATATTAGCATAAGGGCTGGTGGTGAGGACTGGACGTATAGTTACTAGTAGAACTGAAAGTAAGGAAGTTAAATCAGAGAAGGTACAGCATGTAATGGATTTATAAATTATCTTGAAAATAAAATTATTTTTTTAAATTTATCACAATTTATAAATTATTTTTAAAATTTATAAATCATTTTAAAAATTGGAGAAGAATATTGAGATCATACACAAAACCAATTTTTTCAGCTATTCTCAAAAGACATAATTGATGACTATAATATGACTACTGTTATTCTGAGACTGTTGTCTACATAATGTGGAATAAGGTAGATGAGTCATTGTGGGTTATTCCAAGTCCATTATCCCCTGTGTCCTTAAGAACCATGATTCTTGTCGTTGAAGAAAGAAGGTAATCGTATAATACACAAGGGTTTTTTCAAAACAACACAACCCTGTAGTCTTAAATTTGAATTGTAAATTTTAGTATGAATTCATGAGGTATTTCATTTTATATATAATATACACATTTTTCCTTGTTCTGTCTACTGAAGAGATCTTCAATGACCAATTCAGTAACAGAGAACGTCTCTAATGCCCAGATATTGGTCTTGAAATATCATTTCCTACTAAAACAAATAATTTTTTTTAATTTTTAGAAACGGCTAATTCTACTTCTTCGGCAGGAAATATACACTGTAACCCTGGATTATCTTGTCATACTAGGTAGTGTGAACACTGTCCAAAACTACTAAGTTCATGTAAAAGGACTCAGAATCCAATCTGAAGACACTCCCACTGGCCAAAAATAGGATAATTTGAGCTTTAATAAGATAATAATTATATAACAATTGCAGTGAATTGAAATCCATCAACTATATGGAAATCCTTGAATTCACAATACCATATTTTTAAAAACCTAATTAGTCACCTGTGGAAATTGGTGGGGGAATTAATTAATTACGTGCAAATTGCTAAGTAAAGAAAAAGAATCTAGTACTTATTTGTCAGTCTTGTCTGAACTATCGCTCAGGGTGTCCAAGCAGTGGATGACGGGTAGTGCTTATTTATGAAGGCATTCAGTCAATAAATGAAAATTCAATGACAGAATTAGAATGTCACCATTTTGCAACCCTGTTGGGTTAATGGATTGACATATTAAGCATTAACAGGTGCTAACACTGTAAAAAAAGAGACTGAGATACTATACGCCTCCTGATGCAGGAACCCAACACCACTCATAGTCTTGCCACAGGGATGAGTGACAAAGCTCATCGAGTCTCTGAGTCCAACTGCCAGTGAGCAGGAACTACAGAGGGGAGACCTGCTGAAGGCACCAGGAGACTGTAGTCAGAGAAATCCAGACTGTGCGAAACTGCGCAGGTCCAATGGCAAATAAATTGTAAGGAAAAGAAAGGGATGAAGGGAAAACCTGTAGAGTCAAGGAGATTTGAAAGATATTTTTTAGGTGGGCAAGATTAAACTATTGTGTCTATGGATGCACACTTGGATGATAAAACTACAAAGTAAAAGAGTGAAGGAACTAATGTAAAAGTCAAGAGAGGAGTTACCTTGTGGGGACAAAGGAAGGGCTTGAGATTGGGTTGGGGCACAGAGAGGGGCTTATGGAGTGGGTGGCAAAGTTCTATTTCTACACCTGGATGGTGGTTATAAGGGTGTTCACCTTATGATAACTCCTTAAGTTATATATTTGTGTGTTTTTTGGTATCAATGTTTTATTTTTACAGTAAAAAAGGGGAAAAAAATCTACCACTTTTTTCCCTTTGTGGACTTTGTCGATTGTGGTTCACTTTGAAAGGTCTTCCTTAGCACAAAATTTTATAAATATTTACCCGTATACTCTTCTGCACACTTTACGTGATTAATTTTATACTTAAATTATTAATCTGTCTAGAATTTCTGTTTCGTGTGCGGTTTGATGTAGGGATTTCATTTTACCATTCTTTCATTCTCCACAAATATTTTCAAACTAGTTTTTGCTGTTGAACAAGTAATACATGCACATGGGGAAAAACCACAAATGGGATACAAAATAAGTAACCCTTCCTTCCATCCATCCACAACCCCATCCCTCCATCAAATGCAACCACTCATAATAGTTTTTAGGTATTGTCATCATTTTGTATGTGCAGTAGACAACTCTGTTTGCCACTCAGCATCTATAATTTTGCTTTGCATAAACCACCACGATATGGGCTTTATTTTGGACATCATTTGTGTGGATTTGACTTTAACCCTGAGTCAATTATTTCCCTTAGTCGTGTAAATTCCGTCAGAGATGGGAATAGGACACAAGTCAAGCCAAAAAGAACCAACAAAACTCAATTTTAGAGATTTTTGTCTCAGCTGCTGAACGTGGAAACACCCCTCAAATTTGGTATTCTCAAAACATTGTCTAGAGCTGCTGGAGACCACAATACGTAGAGTCTGAGAATAAAGCCAACAAAAAGAACGAAGAGCCACGACATGGAGGAAATCAGAGACTAATAATATTGTTTTGAGCCCTGTCCAGCTATGCCTGAAGTCTAATCCTAAATTTCTCAGTTTACGTGAGATAATGAATTCCTTGGTTGCATACTTGGATTGAGTTTTCTGTCAGCTGCAACCAGAAGAAATCTAGCTGATGCTATATCCTTCCAAAAATGTTTTACAGCTATATAAATACACACATATACAACTCTCATTGTCAGAACTCAGGATCCAAACAGATTCAGATAAGTTGTTTATCATGAATCCTCTTTGATTCACTTCTCACTATCTGAAACTCAGAAATAAAATAGCTAGTATCTCATTAAACTTGCTTTCTGAACTCTTGCTTTTTGAACTGATATATTTGTGTGTGTGTGTGTGTGTATGAGAGAGAGAGAAAGAGACAGAGAGGCATTTTATATACATACTGTCTTGGAGAGCTTTCATATCAGCTCATGGAGATTACTTTTGAAAATTATTTTATTTTGATCACATTGGTTTATAACATTGTGTAAATTTCGAGAGGTCATCATTATATTGCAGCTTCCATATGGACTGCTCCGTGTTCACCATCAATAGTCTAGTTTCCATCCATCACCATACATACAAGCCCCTTTACCCCTTTTGCCCTTCCCCCACCCCGTTCCCCTCTGATAACCACCAATCTGTTCTCTATAGCTATGTGTGTGTTTGTTTATCTTCCACATATGAGTAAAATCATACAGTATTTGTCCCTCTCTGTCTGACTTATTTTGCCTAGCATAATACCCTCAAGGTCCACTTGTGTTGTCACAAATGGCATGATTTTGTCTTTTTTATGGCTGAGTAGTATTCCATTGTGTATACACACCACATCTTCTTTATACATTCATCTGTTGATGGGCACTTGGGTTGCTTCCAAGTCTTGGCTATTGTGAATAATGTTGCCATGAACATAAGGATGAACATATCTTTTCAAATTAATGTTTTCATGTTCTTTGGATAAATACCCAGAAGTGGAACAGCCGGACCATATGGTATTTCTATTTTTAATTTTTTGAGAACAGCATGGAGATTTCTCAAAAATTTAAAAATAAAAATTACTTTTGATGGCTGTAAAATTTTCTCTACATAGCATGTAAGTCTCCCAATGGAAGACACAAAATTTGTGTAGGATCCCTTGATATTCCAAATATCTTGTATATGTTTCACCATGAATAAATGTGAGTATGTCTAAAGATCAGTTCTTAAGAGGGGAAATGCCAGGTCAAAGCATATATGGCCACTCAAATTTGGATAAAAGAAAACCAAGAGTTTGGTTCGGACTTGTTAAGAGCAGTGGAACAGGAGCAGGATTTGGAGAAAATGTCTTTTTTTATACTAACAATATATCCCAGTGCCTTTACAAATGGCATATTTTACCCAAAATGCTTTTACAATTTTTACCATTTTCATCATCTCTTTATCTATAGATGTGATTAATTACATTAATATTTTTCCAGATATTGAACCATCTTTGCATTACCAGAAAAAAAGCCATCTTGGACTTGATGTGATATTTTTTTGAAACACTGTGATATATTTGAATGAACTTTTTGAGGATTTTTACAATTTTGCAATAGGCATGTGCTTTTCTTTGTTGTCGTATCTTTCTCAGGTTTCTGGAATCATCTAAAGCTAAATGAGAAGCTTAATATCTTTTTATACCAAAGGAAATCATTCATGTAGTGTGGGACTTATTTATGAGGTAAAGGTTCATCCATAAATTGTTTTGAGCCAGGAATCTCATTTGGAGGTAATTTTTTGGAAGAACTTGAGTAAGTTGTCATAGCCATGAATTTTGAGTCAGTGTTGGTCGCTTACCTGCAAAACATCTCTTTCAAATAGAATTTTTATTTTACGAGTATATATAGATAGATTTCCTTTTAGATTTCTCAAAATTCTGAAACTGCATATCTCTTTATATATGTATATATATATATTTCTTATCATATGTGATATATATATATATATTTCCTTGATTAGATATGACAAAAGTTTGTCTCTTTTTCATGATTTTTCAAAGTATCAGTTTTTGGATTTATCAATTCTATCACTCTATCTTCTAATTCATTAATTTCTATTTTTCATTTCTTTTTTATCCTTTACTTCATTGCTCTATTTCTAATGAAATTTACATTTGTTCTATTTTAATAAAGTTATAAGGCAATGGATTTTCCTCTGAATAAATTTTTCGTTGTATTAGTATGTATTTTGAAAAGTAATATTTGTTGCTGTTATTTTTCTGAGCAGCTCATCCTTTCTAATTTGATTTCCTTTCATCCAGGATTAACTAGAGAGATATTTGTGGGTTTTTTCCAAGTGGTTTGAATTTAAAAACAAATTTATATGTATTTTAAAATGCAACAAGTAGTGTTACTTTTGAATTATGTTAGACTCTCAGAAAATGTGGCCTAGACAAATTTTACTCTTTACAGATTAATGCATTAATATATGTTCAAATTCCAGAACAGTTTCCTTAAAAACCGAAAAAGAATAAACTGAATATGACGCTAAGTTTCCTGCAATGAGAAGCTTGGTTATAGGATATTTTTTTCTTTCCTGAATGACATCCATTTGGGAAAATAGTCTGTTGTGAGATTGAAATGAGTCACACTCCATACATATACTCCCTTTCCTTTCCTTTCTACCCCTAGAGGTGACACAGACCTAAACTGAGCCAATCAACCACAGAACTCTTGCTTAAGTCCTGGGGAAAGTGCATTCTCTTTTCGCGAGGTTTGCCCAGCTGGCATCGTGTAAGCCAAAGCTGCCTCTGGTCATCTTTGTGGCCACATTGTGAAAGCCTTTCTGAGGGTGAAGCCAACACACAGCAGGGCAGAGAGATGAAGCTCTACAAAAGGAGCTGGCGTCTGGTTCCAGCCTTGCCTGAAGCTGGATGCACCTCGACACTTCATTTTACCAACCCAATAAATTCCCTTATTTGCTTAAACAAGCTTGGTCTGGATTTTCTCTTTAGCTCAGAAAAATTTTGATTCATATAGAAACTAATTTGGTCTCTCTACAAAAATGAATACTAGACAAATATACTCTCAGCTAGGAAGCTTAATTCTCCGATTTGTATGCTGAAGACACATGTGTCACACACAGAAGAATAAAGTTCGCCCCTGGAGTATTTTCTCTCTTAGCTTATTGAGGTTTTGTTGCCTATAGGGAAAAGAGGCTTGCCGATTTTTCTCAAATAGCGCAGGGTATTGTTAGAGTTTACATTTTGACATGGCACATATTGCAACATGAACCCAATTCATAGCAAAATCAATGGCACCCAGGTTATCATTGTCCCGGTATCACTGGCCCTCAGAAATTTCACAGGGGCCCCAATGCTTTCAGAGGAAAACATCAATCATCCACGCAGTAATGCAGGCTTAATGCACGTGTTCAGAAGCATCTGGTCATGACAAAGTGTGTGCCTTCTGAGGATGACTTCCTGTTGGATCTCATCCTCCAGCAAGGCTTATTGAGATCAATAAATGTCCCAAAGCACTGAAGACTCCCTCGTCTCTTTCATGTTTTCCTTTGAATAATGACAAAAACAAATCTAGGAGCATTTGGAGCCGTTGTCTCTACATAGAAATAGCCTTTTGGAGGTCCTGAAGGTAAACGCATTATAGGGAGATTTAAATGTCCAGAAGAGGAAATTACTTTTATTTTAAGCATCAGATATTAAAAGTGGGAACCAGAGAAAGAAAAATCCATTGACTTAAAAAACCTTAAAAGGAAACTTTGGGAGAAAAAAAATCTCAGACTATGGAAGCACTGTAACTTCTGGCAACGTGGCATGAATATGCCTTGTTTTTCTCAAAATAATGCAACTAAGAATTTTCACTAGTCAAAATACAGAATCAGTCAAGTTATTGTCTGAAATGACTTGTTCTTTAATTCAATTGACGGTTTAATTCTATCAGATGCGTGTGTACAGTCTGTGTGCATGTGTGTGTACTCATGCGTGTGCATGTATTTGTAGGGTAATACTCTGAAGGTCATTTGCAAAACCTTGAAAGGCTCGCAAAAACCCTTTGAAACACCTAGTATATCCTTCTTTCATTTTGGAGTAGTTCAGGGACATAGTTCAATTTATCCACATCAGATGTTTGCTTTAGCAAATATAGATGGAGAAATTTTCTACCAAAAGAAATAAAATAGATTTTTTTTGGAAAAATATGTTCTTTGCTCACAGTAGTTCACCATGCCCAGGAATAGAAATAAGCGCTCCTGGAAGTAAGTCTTGCTCAAAGTGTTAGAGAACCATTTCCTCTTAACCTTCAGCCCTATGCCGTAAACTTGACTTTTTATAATAAGGTGATAAGGGTGAAAATTTAACAGAAGTGCACAAAAACAACCTACAGCTACAGGAAAGACTGAGTGTTTACATAAGTTAAATTGAGCAAACTGGGACTGGGTGTATGGGCCCACAGATGCCTGCGCCTACAGTCGGGTCTTCCTATGATGGTCTGCAGCACGAGTCTTTAGACAGTCTGTACATCAAACCACATGGTGAGGAGAGGGCAGCGAAGTGGTGGATTCAGACAAACTACGGTGCCAGGAATGAACTAGTAACTGTATTTAATCTTTTGAGGATCTTACTTTTTCAAGCCAGTTAGACTTTGAGCTCAATCCTTCAAGAATCATTCTTCTCATTCAAATTCTCCTAGTCCACGCCTTTCATTATATAGAAAGAAGTATCTGAATTCTTATGTAAGATACATTCTACCCAAGAAGGACTAGAGAGCTATCACAACTTTCCCCAAATTCAGGTAAAACTGGGAATAAAGAAGAGAGTATTTTTTGTTTTGTTTTGTTTTTTGCAAGGTGCTATTGTTGCTGCTTAGGTGTCTGAGTTTTCGGGAATTTCGTCCCTATGCCTGCCCCGTGACTGGCAGAATGCCTCAGAGACTTGCTCATTACGCACCATGAATAGCAACGTCCCCTGGTCGCTGCAATCAGTGTCCATCAGTTGGAGAACCAAGCAGATGGAACGGCTGATGAATTACATTTTATGATGCAAATGGCCCTGGGAGGGATTGTGCTCCGTGTGTCCCAGATCCTTTCTCCTTTTAAAAATCTCATTTTCAATGTCTTCCATGTTACATTTTAAAAGTTATTTTTATTGTTTTTGTTTCTTTAGAGAAAAGCTTTATTGTAGGAGTAAAGAGGCTTGTATGAGCAAATCACAAAAGAAATTTAGTTCTAAAAAGTAACAAAAGAAATGAGTGAATCTTTTTATTTTATTTTTTTTAAGTTTACCATTGGTTTGGAGGAGAAAAAAACACAAAAGATTTCATTAGACTACATGATCCAAAAGCTCTTCAAAGAGGAAAAAAAAAATTATTTGAATGCAGCTCTAGTAACTAAATTAATATTTTAAAAGCTTATAATGTGTATAGCCTCCAGCTATTAGGAGAAACAACTTATTGTGAACCTGTCAGATGTGAAGGGAAATTGATGAACTGACAATGTAGGGGAGAATGATATTGTCGATTGACTTCTCTTTTCACTTAAAATAACACAAGGAAAAGAATGTTTCTTTTCTATGTTGTCAAACTATCTTGATGCCATTGATTCTTTGATAAGAAATCTGTTTGTTTGGGGTTTTTAATGAGAAAAGTTCATAGCAAAAAAGGCATAACTGTCTGTGTTGTCTTGCTCAGGATCACCTCTATACATTCCTCCAGAATCTCAGTGCACAATTCAGGCTGAGCATCCCTGGGCACCAAGCATTTTGCGTTGTCCCCAAATACTCAAGTACTCAACAGGTTCCCAAAGAAGTCATCCTCCACATGCCCAACTCTCAATCTTATTCTTTCTCTTTCTCTCCTCCCCAGTGGATGGGAAACAGTTTCCAGGAGGTTTCTTTCTCTACCTGCTCCTGTCTCTATCCTCTTATCTATCCTTTATCTTCCCCTGTCTTTATCTTAAAGACACATATTGGTGAACAGCTCATTGTCATTCAACTTCTCCATTCTTGGCCTCACTTTCTCATTTAATAAACAAACCTTTCATCAGTTTTTAAGTACCTTCTCTCTATCATAAAATAGACCACTCTAAAACTGAAAAACTTGCTCATTTGTATTCTGACTGTATGAGCATCAAAGTTTCACTATCTACCCCTTCGCTCTTCCAGAATTTTTTGCTCTATCGTTATTTCCATCAATTCTCTCTTTTACCCAGAGATAACAGAGATTGATCTGAATTTGTAGCATCTGAGATTTTCTGTATGAGTTACAGATGTGCTATCTGCCCCCTGGACTCTCCTGTCCCTTGCCTGACATATGACTTCAATGTCCAGCACTTCCAGGATGAGCTGCACATTTTCATTGCCTCTAATGACATGGTCAAGTTAATAGAGAACTGAGATTTGAAAATGCCAACCACTTTTACAACTAAAACTCTCTTAATCTGATTTCACTGGCAATACTATGAGCTCATCGAATCCCAGATTCTCCATAATTTGAACTCTGTTTAAATTCTAGCCAGGAATGAATCTTACCACACCCACCCCATTTATTAGCAATTAGAGGAGCAAATGTGTGCTATTTAAAAGCTGTGAAGTCATTTGATGCCAGACTTCCCTTGGCGTCACCAGATTGGGGTTTTATGTGTATATTTGGCCTGACCTACAGGGGCTGACTCCAGCTGACCCCCTAGCTGCATTCCGGAGCACGGGGCCTGTCTTTCTTCTTCATTAACTCTCAGTCAGTGTTCATCCAAGCTATCTTTTTTTAAATTTTCTTTTAAAGGATTTAACTATTTACATCTTCCATGAGCTGCTTCCATTATTTCAGAAAGCAAACCTTACATTTTTAGTCCTACAAAACCCAAATATTAGATAATTATAATCATGAGATTGAATGTCGGAAGTGTTTTTCTCCGTAAACATCTCCTTAATTGAGCACACATATCCTGAAGGGAGACAGTAGGTCTTTTAACAGCTTTTTATATGCCTTTAGCCTCCAACATAGTGTTCTTACACAGTAGACAGTGATGTGTTTGACTAATTTTCGATCAGGGGTTCTGGTTTCCCTTCATCATTGGTTTAAAGTAGCTGCATTCCAAGGACTAAGAGGCTATTTTGTCTGAGCAAAAATAGCCACTGTCATAGCCTGAATGTTGAGTCAAAATTGACCTGTACACAGGAGATGGAAGATGCCACTTACAGAAGGTAATGGGAAAGGCCTTTGACGTATTCCTCCTCCACTCTATTTTTTTTCTATTGTCCTTCTGTCGTCTGGTTTCCTACAAGATGTACTTCTATAGAGCCCCTCCCGAACTGGACAGAAGAGGAAAGCTAGCTCCAAGCCTTACACCATTTGCATACTAGCCATCATCAAGATCTGCATAGTCTGGGTGTTATTGGGGGTACTAGAGAAAAGTTACGTTGTTTTAAATGTAGATTTATGTTGGGTCATCCTGTAGATGGACAAGAAAGATGCTAAGTAATAATGGATGCTCTGGATTAGGTCCAGAGCAAAGCAGATATAAGGATGTTGGAGGCGAAGGAACAGATCAGGGCAGCACCGAGGTAGGAGAAGGAGGACCCAAAGAAGGAGAGAGGTTTGTAAAACCTGAGCCTGGAGGGAAGAGGACAGAAAAAGAAAAGGGTTCAGGACAAGAATCGACCTAGTCTGTGTGGTACAGCTCAGCGGGGGCCAAGGACCCACAAAAAGTTAAGAGATCCAAGGTGAGAAAATCTAGAAGGATCGAACAGCCAATACGGAGTCTCACATGGCTTCAGAGAACCCATTTTTTTTTTTTCCTTTTTCTCCCCAAAGCCCCCTGGTATGTAGTTGTATATTCTTCGTTGTGGGTCCTTCTAGTTGTGGCATGTGGGACGCCGCCTCAGCGTGGTTTGATGAGCAGTGCCATGTCCGCGCCCAGGATTCGAACCAACGAAACACTGGGTCGCCTGCAGCGGAGCGCGTGGACTTAACCACTCGGCCACGGGGCCAGCCCCAGAGAACCTATTTTTAAACTAAACCCCAGTCTATCTAAGTCCAGTCAAAAACTCTATCATTTTTCCCCCTCAAGGACCAAGAGCTGACAGAAAAAGGACAGATAATCCATGGATGAAGGTATGAAGCAAGTTCTAACTGAGAAACAATCTTAGGTATTGAGTTGAGCAAAGAAAGATGGTCACTAGTCTTGGTATCCATAATTTTTCCACCTGCATGTGAGTTATAACCTGAGTTAATGCACCGTAGGTGTAATAAAATAGTCTGTGCACTCTAAATGCTGAGCAAAGGGTGAAATGGATGAATAAACATATTTTTGAGAGTGTGAAAATCCAGACTATCATTTTTCGGTCTCAAAAATTCTTCTTTTTATGACTTGAGACGGCAACAAAAGCTATGCAGATCTCGTGGCCAACATGGATTAGCTGATCAGGTTAGCAGTTTTTCACTTGAACACCAATAGCAAGACACAGGCATATCTTGATGTGTGCTGGGGATAGGGATGAAAAAGTTAGACATACAAATGAGCTGAAGAAAGCAGGCCCAGGGAGCCCCACTGGACAGCAGGCTGAGGATTTGGGGATGACGTGAGGACACAGACTTCAGGGGAGGGCGACTCCTTGAAAAAGTTCCCTGAAGTCACCATCATAAGAACTATGCGAAGTTATGATTACAAATCCATGGACTCTGTCACTGATTTTATTTCGTAAGGACAAATGCTTTTCACATGTGGCACATTTTTGAGAAGACAAACTCCGATTGCTGCCAAACACAGAGCCAAAGGAAAGTAAAAGGAGATTCACCAGAAGCGTTTCCTCCAAGCAAACAGCATGTCCATTGTACGTGGGTTCCTTAATTGACTGTGACCTGAATTTCACCTTTGGCATTAAATAGAAGTGTTTATTTTCACTATCCCCATTGCGTTAGTGTTTACATGAGATATAAATACTGTGATGACCTCTGCTTTGCAACCAGTGAAACAGCAATGTAGATTGATCCAGAGAGAAGCCAGTCCCAGTGGGGTGGGGGCTACGTGTTTCAGAAGCTCATCAGAGCATTATCTGAATCTATGGATCAAAGATGGATGGATGAGAACATGTGAATGGGGGCTTCCTGGGAAGGCTGGTATCATTCTGTTGCCCTGATGTCTTCCATGCTGCCTTTCCACCTTCAGGATTGCTGGTGTAGGTTGCTTTGGCTTCTGTCACCAGTAATAGGAAAGGATCACATGGAAGGCTGTATATCCTGTCCAAACAGAATTGCTCAGGATAGAGAATCTTGGGAGAAAGCCTACTCTGGGAGATGCGAGGACTAGTTACTGAAAGCAAAAGGGTTCAGTGCTCCCCAAGAGAACAGAACTGTCACAGGTGACATAAACCACCCCTCTGCAAATTTGTAATCTATCAATTCCTAAGATTCAAATGAAACTTACTATGAATCAAAGAGTCATGGGACAGATTTCTGGAAAAGATGGCAATTGAGCACACATATTTAATTCCTCCCCAACCTGGATTTCTGCTGAAATGATGAAAAGGAATAATATGCTGCCATGAAAAGTATTGTGAAAGGTCTATATGTAGTGACATGGAAAAATACACAGAGAGATATTAAGTGGATACAGCAAGCTATAGATTAATATTCCATCTTTTTTAATTAATGTTATGATAGATTACAACCTTGTGAGATTTCAGTTGTACATTTTTGTTAGTCATGTTGTGGGTACACCACCTCCCCCTCTGTGCCCTCCCCCCACCCCCCCTTTTCCCTGGTAACCACCGATCAGATCTCCTTATCAATATACTAACTTCCACCTATGAGTGGAGTCATATAGAGTTCGTCTTTCTCTGACTGGCTTATTTCGCTTAACATAATACCCTCGAGGTCCATCCACGTTGTTGTGAATGGGCCAATTTTGTCTTTTTTTATGGCTGAGTAGTATTCCATTGTGTATATATACCACATCTTCTTTATCCAATCATCAGTTTCTGGGCATGTAGGCTGGTTCCACATCTTGGCTATTGTAAATAATGCTGCAATGAACATAGGGGTGCAACGGACTCTTGAGATTTCTGATATCAGGTTCTTAGGATAGATACCCAGTAATGGGATGGCTGGGTCATAGGGTATTTCTATTTTTAACTTTTTGAGAAATCTCCATACTGTTTTCCATAGTGGCTGTACCAGTTTGCGTTCCCACCAACAGTGTATGAGGGTTCCTTTTTCTCCACATCCTCTCCAACATTTGTCACTCTTGGTTTTGGATGTTTTTGCCAATCTAACGGGTGTAAGGTGATATCTTAGTGTAGTTTTGATTTGCATTTCCCTGATGATTAGCGATGATGAACATTTTTTCATGTGCCTATTGGCCATATTCATATCTTCTTTTGAGAAATGTCTGTTCATGTCCTCTGCCCATTTTTTGATTGGGTTGTTTGTTTTTTTGTTGCTAATCAGTGTGAGTTCTTTGTATATTATGGAGATTAACCCTTTGTCAGATAAGTGGCTTGTAAATATTTTTTCCCAATTAGTGAGCTGTTTTTTTTGTTTCAATCCTGTTTTCCCTTGCCTTGAAGAAGCTCTTTAGTCTGATGAAGTCCCATTTGTTTATTCTTTCTATTAAGTGGATACAGCAAGCTATAGATTAATATTCCATTTTTGTAAAATAAATAGAAATATGTAAGTATTATAAATGTGTAAGTTAAATATGTAAATATACATATACAAGTTAACGCATCAGTTAATAAATCTGTAAGTGTGTGCAGAGAAGGCACAAAACGACAACAGTCACATTGGGATTTGAGACTTCCATTAAAAATTTCTTCTATATATTTTCAGTTTCATGAGGACTATATGGAGAAGTTTTTATAAAATTTAAGCACTGTGAAGTCATAAAAGAAAACACATCAGTCTTCCTTTACCACCCACCCTTCCACTCTCATGTTCACTTTCTAGGTTACACATTCTGGAAATGTTTGGATTATTTGCAATAACATTTTACTCATTTAAACAGAAAAATAAACATTTAAAATAATATATAAGCAAAGAAATATAATTGTCAGGTGAAATTTCTGTCAGAATTGGAAGCTATGGAAGAGTTCTATCCATGTGCAGAAATTCAAAGGACTTTTGCTGTGTATATTACTAATAAGAGCAAACCAAGGAAAGATTTGTCCAGCTGGCAATTCACCACACATGAAGAAAAATCTCTCCCAGAGGGTAAGGAGAAAAACTCTGGAGAAGTCATCTATAACATTTCCTAAGTCAACAGCAGCGGCTGGTGGTGAGTCCTGTGGGCCAGCAGGTGGCGAGTGGTGAGCGGTTATCTAGGATATGGACCTGCACTGGAATCCATGCATCCTGCCGAGAGAACTTCTTTCTGCTTTTTCATTCAGACAGCCCGGCTGGACAAAACGTCCAGTCACAGGGAAGGAGTCACCTTGGCGACAGTGAGGTGAAAAGGCTTTTTGATGTGTTATTGATCATTTGCATTTCTTCTGTGAATTGTCTGGAGAGAACCAAATCTCCCTTTTGCAATTAGCTTGGACACTGGCATTGTCCCTGTTCGGGCCAGCTACTTCCTCACTCCTCCAAAGCTGCTTGATCTCTGAGCTAGTCGAAGAACTCTATGATAAACAGAGCTGCTTCACTTCTCCCCTCATACAGACCTGAAAACCTCAAAAGGGGCCCCAGTGATCCACGATGGAACCCATCTCAACTTCCAATATTGGACAAGAATAGATTTCTCTCTCCAAATCTGAGCAGAGAGAGAAAAACCATTAGACATAGGAAGTGACCAAAATGGGGACAAATCTGAGATATCAAATGCCCCTTGAGAGATTCTCTAATTTATCAAAGAGACGTTATGTCTCTGGAACTAAAACAAGTCATCTTGACGTGGGAATGACCTCAGATTGGGCTCATCAAGTATTCCACGTGATTCCCAGGTGGAGGCTAATGGCCATTTCTGGCCAGTGAGCAGAAGCGATGTGTTCAAGTCCTGATAAGCCAGAAAAAGTTCTCTGGATTCTCGCTTTACCCTCCACAGCCCACCCTGGAAGTCACATGTGAGACGGCAGAGCCAGAGAATGGAGGCAACCTGGGATATCTGAATCTGAGCTGTGAAGGGAACCACCCTGGAGAAGCTCCTGAACACATCACACTTTGCTTGAGCAATAAGTAAAAGTTAAGACATGGAAATTTTTAGTTTGTATACTCAAAACACAGCTTAGCTATGACTGTTAAAACAGATCCCAGATATTATTTATATATTTTATAATATATATAATTACCAAAATAGAGAACATAACAGAAGGAGTAATAAGATAACAAATTAAAGAAAATTTATTTGAGGTCAGAGGGATCACCACTTTCCAGGAAGAAGTAACAGATACAAATTCAGTCATATTCATATTCAATTTTTTTCTAATTTTGAAGATAAAACAAACAAGGATAAAAACAGCAACAATAAAAATCAAACAAAGGCACATTGCCTAGAGGAAAAATCAGTTTGGCATAAAAGCTCTCCTCTACAACACTAAATTAAATAATGTCCAGGGTTTTGAGAAGAAGAAAGTATTCCTGAGAACTTTATGACCAGTCAAACTATAATTAGTATGAAAACAGCAGAAACATAGTCTCAGACAAATAACATGGAACGAACAACACATAGCTCTTATCTTTTCCAAAAATTTTGTTTGACGCTTTAAGAATGCTAAGGGTCAAACATGTCATCCACACATGCCATAAACATAATCATTGTGGGGATGGAAATGGCCCCTCTCCACCACTCTGTTACCAGAGCTGACCGCAATACTTAGCTCATATTAAATTCTCAACAAATATTTGATAGTTAAACACTCAAAGTGCTTAAAATTACTGAGAAATGTATTGGAACTAAAAATCAACAGACAAAATATGGTATAAAAGAAATGATGGTAAGCAACAAAATAAGTGAAATAATTAAATCTTTAAAAGGGAGTTTAATATGATTATAAAATAGCACAAATCTTAGAGTTGTGTGATATTGATTACACTGTCTAAAACATATTCTTGATCTGAAAATTCCAGAATTATTCATTGAAACTAGGAAGTGTTGGGAATAACAAGTGAGAGGTGATGAGCAAAGGACTCTACATCTCAACTTTTACAGGAGGAAGTAAGTAGTTACTGTCACTGTCCTTATATTGCTATGCAGAGGGAAATAGGTGTTGCTACCAGTGCCAATAGAATAAAATCATGACTCAAACTTCTAAGATCACCAAGGAAAAAAGACTAAGAAAACTTGGTCCAGATAGCAAAGGCAGGGAAAACTATTTTCAAGAAACATAAATAAACAAACAAATAAATCCAAAACAAGATAGAAGACCTAAAAAATCTATTATAACAAATGAGAATGAATTAAGCTCTTTTTAAAAAAATTAGCTTTATTGAGGCATAATTTATATACCATAAAACACACAAGTCCAAGATTTTTAGAAAATTTACAGAGTTGTACAATCTTAGAACATTTCCATCACCCTCACAAGACCCCAGGACCCCCCCATTTCTAGTCACTCTCCATTCCTATCCCAGCCCAGGCAACCATGAATCTACTTTCTGTCTTTTTTTCCTGCCTTTTCTGGATATTTCAGTTAAACCCTTTGGTGAAAGAATCTCATATTGTTTTTAGAAAGAACATGCTGTGTTTAACACAGCTGAAACAAAATGGATCTGGTTGAAAATAAAGGTTCTGTGATGCTAGGAAAATATAAACTAAAAAGAAATCAGATGAGACATGGAGGAAACTTAAATACGTATAACTAAGTGAAAGAAGCCAGTCTGAAAAGGCTACATACCATATGATTCCAACTATATGACATTCTGGAAAAGGCAAAACTATGGAGACAAAAAACAGGTCAGTGGTTGCCAGGGTTTGATGGGGAGGAGGGAGGAAGGGATAAGTAGGTAGAGTACAGAGGATTTTTAGGGCAGTGAAAACACTCTGTATGATACCATAATGATGGATATGGTCATTATACGTTTGTCCAAACCCACAGAATGTATAACACCAAGAGTGAACTGTAATGTCAACTATGGATTTTGCATGATTATGATGTGTCAATGGAGATTCATCAACTTTAGCAAATGTATCATTGTCGGGGGATGTTTGAAATGGGCTATGAATGTGTGAAGGCAGGGGGTATATGGAAAATCTCTGCATCTTCCTCTCACTTTTACTGTGAACCTGAAACTACTCTGAAAAAATAATCTTAAAGAATAAATCAAATGTAGAAACACTGATATCATACAAAGTAGAATTCAAGCCCATTTTTGAATGGTTTAGGATAAAATATGATTCATTTCTCACTTGAAACAAATACTTTTGGAGATCTTTTGGAAAAATTTTCCTCACTGATAAAAAGACACAAGGAGAGATGTGGACTTCACTTCTCCCTTCTTTCTCTCACGTGTCATGTCTGCATGTGGCCCTTGGAGCTGTGGACAGCCATATTAAGAACATGGGAAACCAACATGGTGTTGAAGGCGGAATAGAAAAGCAGACAGAACCTGAATCCATGATTAATTGTTTAATCATTGAATTAAACAATCCTGGAGCCAAAGCATCCATTTCAAAGTAAGTTTTCCATATTATTTCATCTATTTGAGTCAAGATGTTGTGTTTCTGCAATCAAAAACTTCCCAACATTGGACTTACTACACAAAGACTTTAAGTCAACTATGCTAAATATGTTCAAATAGCTAAAGGCAACCGTGAACAAAGAGCCAGAGAAAACCAGGAGAAGAATTTATGAAAAAATAAAGAATCTCAGTAAAGAGATAAACAGAAAAGAGTTAGATATGATAAAGAGATAGAAATTATAAAAGCAAACCTGGAACTGAAAAGTACCATAACTGAAATAAAAAAATCATTAGAGGGGTTCTACAGCAGATATAAACAGGCAGAAGACAGAACGAGCAAACTTGAAGGTAGGACAATTGAATTTATCCAGCTGAGGAGCAGAAAGGAAAAAGAATGAAGAAAAGCAAGCAGAGCCCGAGAGATCTATAGGGCATCATTGAGCATACTGACACATAGATTATAAGAGTCCCAGGAGGAGAAGAGCATTAGAAAGGGGAAAAAATATATTTGAAAAAATAATGGCCCCAAACTTCCCAAATTTGATGAAATACATGAATGTATACATCCAAGAAGCATAACAAACTCCAAGTAGGATAAATTCATAAGATCAAGATCTACATCTACATTTTGTCAAAAGCCACAGACAAAAAGAGAATCTTGAAATCACCAAGAGAGAAGTGACTCGTCATATGTATAAAGGATCTCCAGTAAGACCAATGGCCAATTTCACACATCAGAAACCACTGCCAGAGGCAGTGGGATGGCATATTGAAAGTGCTAAAAGATAGAAATGGTCAACCAAGAATTCTATATCAAGCAAAATTATCCTTTAAAAATGAAGGCGAAATTAAGACATTCCCAGAAAAATAAAAGATGAGGGAATTTGTCACCAGTAGGCCTGCCTTACAAGAAATGCCAAAGAGATATCTCCAGGCTGAAATGAAAAGGACATTAGACAGTAATATGAAGTCACATGAAGAAATAAAGAACTCCAGTAAAGGTAACTACATAGGTAAATATGAAATCAGTACTGTTAAATTTTTAGTTTGTAATTAAAAGGATTATATACAATGACCAAGAGGGATTTACACTGGGAATGCAAGGGAGGTTGGACCAAAAATTAATCAATGGAATTCACCATATCAATAGAACAAAAGAAAAGAAAAAGCAAGTGATTATCTCAATTGACATAGTGAGAGCATTTAACAAAATCCAATGTCTGCCATGATAAAAACACTCAGGAAACTAGGAATAAAGGGAACTTCCTTAACATGATTAAAGGTACTCGTGAGAAAAAAATCCTCACAGCTAGCATACACAATGATGAAAGACTGAAAGCTTTCCCCTGAGATCAGGAACAAGATAAGAAAGTGGGAAAAGATTTCAGACTTTCACCAGTGCTATTCAACATCGTAATGGAAGTTCTAGCTAGAGCTATTAGGCAAGAGAAAGAAATAACAGTCCCTCCAAGTTAGAAAGTAAGAAGTAAAACTATCTCTATTCTTAGATAACATGATCAGATATAGAGAAAATTCAAAAGAATACACACGCACAAAGCTACAAGAGCTAATAAGAAAATTAAGCAAAGTTTCAGGGTACAAGATCAACACACAAAAGTGAATTTTGTTTCAGTACATCAGAATGAGCACATGAGAAGAAAATATTGTTCAACAAATAGAAAACAATTCTACTTACAATAGCACACAAAAGAATAAAATTTCTATTAATAAATTCAAACAAAGAGGTAAATGACCTATATACTGAAAATTACAAATGCTTTGAAAGAAATTAAAGACCTAAATAAATGGAAAGACATCTGTGTTTATGAACTGGAAGACTTTATATTATTAAGATGGTAATACCCAAAGCAATCTATAGATTTAATGAAATGTCTATCAAAACGCCAATGATTCTTTTTTGCATAAATGGAAAAGCCAATCCTCAAATTCATAGGCAATTGCAAAGGGCCCTAAGTAGATAAAATAATCTTGAAAGAAAAGAACAATGTTGGAAAGCTCTCACTTCCTGATTCAAAACTTAATACAAAGCCACAGCAATCAAAACACTGTGGTACTGGCATAAGGATAGACACATAGACCAATGAAATAGAACTGAGAGTCCAGGAGGAAACCCGTACATCCATAGCCAACTGATTTTTGACAAAAGTGCCAAGACTGAGTAACAACAACAACAAAAAATAGATAAATTGGACTTTATCAAAGATAAAAACTTTTGTGCATAAGAAAACTTTATCAAGAAAGTAAAAAGACAATCTATAGAATGAGAGAAATATTTACAAATCAGATGTTTGATAAGAGACTAATATCAAGAATTCATGGAGGCTGGCCCCGTGGCTGAGTGGTTAAGTTCACGCCCTCCACTTCTAAGGCCCAGGGTTTCGCCAGTTTGGATCCTGGGCATGAACATGGCACCGCTCATCAGGCCATGCTGAGGTGGCATCCCACATGCCTCAACTAGAAGGACTCACAACTAAAAATACACAACTATGTACCGGAGAGCTTTGGTGAGAAAAAGGAAAAATAAAGTCTTAAAAAAAAAGAGAATTCATGAATTTTTACAACTCAACAACAAAAAAGACAAACAATCCAATTTAAAAATGGGCAAATGGCTTGAATAGGCATTTCTGCAAAGAAGACACCAATGGCCAACAAACATATGAAAAGATGCTCAGCAATGTTAATCACTAGGGATCAACATCATAGGGAGGTACCACTTACATGCATTAGGGTATCTATAAAAACAACAACACGGGAAAATAACAAATGTTGGTGAGGATGCAGAAAAATAGAAATTCTCATACAATGCTGGTGGGAATGTAAAATAGTTTCACTGAGGAAAACAGCTGGGCGGTTCCTCAAAAAGTTAAACAGAATTACCATATGATCCAGTAATTCCACTCCTAGGTACGTACCCCAGAGAACTGAAAATAGGTACTCAAACAAATACTTGTACAGAAATGTTCATAGCATCACTATTCACAATGGTGGAAAACAAAACCCAAAGGGTAGAAACTGCCCAAATGTCCACAAATGATGCATAGATACATAAATTATGGAATACTATTTGGCCATAAAAAGGAATGAAATACTGATATATCCTACAAAATGGATGAATCTTGAAAACATTATGCTAAGTGAAAGAAGCCAGGCACAACAGGTCGCGTATTATATGATTTCATTTATGTGAAATATCCAGAATAGATCAATACACAGAAATAGAAATCAGACTGATGATTGCCAGGATCTTGGGGTGGGGTTTGGGGGGCAGTGGGGATTAAGTGCTTAATGCATATGGGACTGTATTTTCGGGTGATGAAAATATTTTGGAACTAGATAGAGTTGTGGTTACACAATATAGTGAATAGACGGTATGTCACTGAATTGTTCTCTTTGAAATGATTAAATTTATTTATGTGAATTTCCCTTTGATTAAACCAAATAAGACACCTTCTTCAATCAGGCATTCTTCAATCTATAATTCACACCTTCTGCAAATTCTCCAAAATGTCAGGAGTCCCCACCGTTGCTGCTCCCTCTCTCCAGAAGTGATACCGAGGGTCAAAGGGCTGTAGAGACCAATGCATGATGGGAGATTGTAGTGAACCCACCAAGGTTCACGTGTGAATGCTAATGAGCTAAAGCATTTATTGAGCTCATTTTTTTCTCCTCACTGAGGCTTGTGGAAAAACACAAATGTACCCTCTGAGTTCTTTATCTGCTTTTGCTATCTATACTCAGGGGAGGGCTCTCCTTACATTGGGTTTCAAGAGATAAACCTAATAACAGAAAGAAAAATAAGAGGCTGGCTGGGATAGATTCTTTTTTGAAGTAAGTCAATTCATCCCAAATTCTTAGGCAATTTCCATTCCTGTTGGGTGAGTGGCCGAGAAGACTGTGAGAATTAAAAGATGAGGAAAAGCATAAAATAATATTTTTTCACAGGGGTGATGTCATTCTTCCTTGATATGCAGCCTCAGCAGATCAAAGATAAATAATCAACATGGGGGAGGGGCCGAGGAGTGGGAGGGGCAGTGAATAAAACGGACTCCTGAAAGCCAGAAGGATCCTTTCTCTCTCCCTCTAAAGGACACAGCCTTCCGTTTGGAATATGAATGTTTCTAAAACTTTCGATAATTACGAATGTAAAGAAGAGAAAGGAGCTTTCTTCCCAGTAGGGTTTCTTATCTGCGCTGACCTATCAGCTCCTTCGGATGGGGAGGTGGGCCCCAGTTCTCAGGATTTTAGAAAAGAATGTGTTAAAATGGGAGTGGGTGCAGATGAGAGGAAGCTGAGCTGTGTGTGGATGGTTTAACATGCAAATGTCCCAACTTTCTTTTAGGTGGAGGATCAAGGTTTGGCTATTTTCAACTTCTTTTCCACTCCCCCTTCCCATCCCAGTCTAGTTTCCAGAGGACTGTAGATGTGACAAGGGCTTTGTGTAGGGAATTCAGGCGAATGAAAGGGCCAAGGAGACCCAGTTGAGGGAACAAACTTTTGGGGGTCAGTGGGGTCAGCTTAGAATAAATGTGTGGCATTGTTGTCATTAAGGACATGCTCTCAGCAGGGTGTCCTGAGCCGGGCACACAACGTGCTGGCCTGTTTATTCAACACTGAAATACCTATGGACGGGGCTCAGGGAGAAAAGGGACACTTCAGCCGCCAAGGCCTGCACCTTCCAGGATCAGAATTCCCGAGAGGCACAAAGACCTGCTTTTTTCTAATTACAGAGACGAGAGTGCTTGTGCATAACCCAAAATTAATTGATTAATTGACCAATGCATTAAAAGAAGAGCTTCTCCTAGCCTTTTTTTCTTTCTTCCTTTTTTGTCTCTCTCTCTCACTTTTTTTTCCCTCCACACATGGACAATCCAGGTCATTGAAAGCCTAAGATAGAAACAGTTTCTTAACAGTGTTTGAAAACAGCCTTTGTTCCCATGGAAGTGGCACAGGCCCTCTGTGGTTTCCTTCCAGAAAACATTTACCTACCTCAGAGGGGTTTTTTTGTGAGGATTAAATGAGAGAAAGTGCTTAACACAGTCTGAGCACATCGTTAGAGCTAAATAAATATTAGTTGTTGTTAGTATGAGCTGCTCTTACATTGCTCAGTCCTGAAGAGGTCAGGGAGAAAGACGGGAGGATGCGAGCCGGGGCCAGCGCAGCCCCAGCCGAGGTGGAAATCAGATTAGAGAGAAGGGGGCGGGGGTGGGGCAGTCCCTCAGGCACTGAAAGGCAGGGGGGCATTTCCAGAACCAGAGTTAAAGAGGGCTCAAAAGATTAAAATAAGAATCACGTTTGTCTATAGAATCTCCCGTTCTGAAGTTTGAAAAAGCTGGGTGACTTTGCCCACATCTGTCTTGGGGCAATAAGACTAAGATATACGAAATATTGAAGCATGCAAGTGCCGAATTATGTTTTACAGGCTGTCAGTATCTTAAGGCATCAGAGCAGATGGACAAGCTTAACACGTGAACACCGGTCCAAAACAAGTAAGAGCAAAATAAGGACCTGACGTCAGTAGGAGTTCAAGGAAAGGAGATGAAGCCCTGGTGGCAGGGTCAGGAGGTGGCGCCTGAGAGGAGGAGGCAGCCCTGTGGGCAGGGCGGACTGGGGTGTTGCCACGGGAGGTTTAGTGTTGACTGAGTTTGAGGAAGCAAGGTTTCAGGAAGTTGAATTTGAGGGTAGAGTACACAATGGTTTGGCATGTGAAGAGTGTGTGGGCATGAAGCTTAGTTAAAAATTTATGGCCATGATCCCTGTGTAAAGAGGTTGTGATAGCAGTGGTGGTGGTGCAGTGTGTGTAAGTATGTTTATGGACTAGAGAAATTAAAGTAGTGTTGAAGAAAGGGTTAAACCCAAGGGAATTTCAAGAAAATATATGACAGACAAGGTGGCTGACTGGAACTGGGAGAGAGAGAAAAAGGAAAAGACAAGGATAACTAATTTTCCTGTCATAAGAAACTAGAGAGTAGTGGCATCATTGGAAGAAAAGTGGAATCTGGGGAAAGTTTCCATATCGAGAGTAAAGAAAATTTTAATTTAACTCCTGTAGAATTAGAGGTGATAAATGTTGGACAGGTGGTATTGTGCAGAAGAGGAATCTGCTACATTGAAGGAGGGAAAAAACATTAAGTGTTGCATAATGGGAATAAAATGAACTATTGGTAAATTTAGGAGGAACAGTATAGCTTATTAATTAGCTATTAATTTATTATTAACTTATTAATTAATTTTCCTTGGAAAAGGAAAATAAACAGGAAGCTACAAAACATTTCCATTCTTGTGACCTTGGGGTGAGAATACCCAAGAACAGAGATGGAGTGTGAACCTTGGCCCTAACATTCTGTCAAGAGCCCACTGTGCATGCCTCACTCTGGGCTACTCTTTCAACACAAGGCGCCCTTTTGATGAGGATGAGAGGAGCCACATGCAAATGCAGCAAAGAGCCATGACAGCAATAACAGTCCCACCTGTTCCACCTTGGGGGGAGATTTTGAGGGGATTATACGAAAAATTTGCACCACATACTAAAGATGAGATTATGAGGAGGAGCATGTGAGTTTTGTATATAGAAGGAGATAAATTAGTCTTGTTTGTTCAGATATATGACAAGTTTATGGTCACTCTAAATAATAAACTCATATACGTTTTAGTATCCTTGGCTCATTTGATGCCATCACTACATGGAAGAAAACCCCAGAAAGGAGGGTGAGCAAGTCAACCAAAAGGACCATGCTGCGAGTAGCTAGAAGGGCTACAAGGGAGCCTAAATTGGAGGCTAGTTTTGATGCTCCCTAAGGGCAGAAACTGAGTTAGACCCATCATTATATCTCTAGAGCCTAGCACAGTGCCTGGCATATAGAAGGCACTCAGTAAGTGAGTGAGCAAGTGGAAATTTAGAATTGAGACATTGGCCCCAAAGTGAGCAATATAAAAGGGAAGCATGTTGCCAGGCTGCTGCTTCTGGGGCCACATGTGCAGTTGCAGTAAGGGATGGTTTTAGGCTATCCATGTGGCTAAATCAGAACCCAGAGTCACACACAAACTATTTCCAGTCCTTAGAAAGACTGTGGAGAGTGGACTACATTCATTCCCCTGGCAAGTGGGAGTTGGGGGGGGTGGGGAAGTATGGAGGTATAAGACAGCAGGTGAGCTAGGATCTGATGTTGGGTGTGCGCATTGTAGCCGCCTCTGTCCAGTATGCTGAGTCAAGCAAATGGGTTACCAACATCAGTGAATCAATAAATCCTATATCACGAATCGAGAAACCCTACGTTGCTTACCGTCAACTCCCCCCCACCTTGTAAATCCCTTGCCTTGGCATCAATTACTTCAGCTATTTAGCAAATGTTAATTGTACTCCTATGTGTCAGAAATGTAGTGTTAGTGATGCAATGCAAACAAGATGAGAAACTTTGCCTGTTGTCTACAAACAAGCAGGCAGGCAATATGATAAGTACTCTGACTTAAAGAATCATCGGATGCTATGAGAGCCCACAGAACAGGCAGCTATGCCAGTCACTCACTCTCACATCCTTCCTCTCACCATTTTTATCTCTGTATCTTGGAATCATGCTGCTGCTGAGATGGTGATGATGTCTGTTCCCCTGTCAGTGTGCTAGGAGAGCTTGGGAGCAACAGATCTGGCATGTGTCCTCTTCAGAGGAAAGGTGAAGGCAAAGGACTGTGGCGCTAAAACGCTCTGGCTCTGAATGATCTCCCTTTGCTGAAAACCCAGAAAGAAAAGCAGCACCACAATTTGCAGGGTAACCTTCTGCTAACAATACAGCTGCTGGGGTTCAGCCAAGTCCCAGCATGGCTGCCCAGCCAAGTCCATGATTAATGATGTCATTGCTAGCAATATGAGACCTCAATTGAATAAGCCTTGGCTTTTAACAAAAGCCTTGACTAAGCAGTAAACTGACCAGAGGGATGACCAACTGTGGAGTGGCCTCAATATTACTGACATGGAGAGTGAACAGGGGATCCAAAAAGAAGACCAATCCAGAGTGGTGGGCAGAAGCAGAATCTGATGAGAAAGACATGGCACCATCACTTGGAAATAATTAAGGCTGCTTCCTTTGTTGTGTATGCAAAGTACATAGCTGGAGGGGTCTTATTTTTCAGATAGAGAAACGAAGGCCCAAAAGTTAAGGGACTCATTCTTGCACACAGGTAAGCTGGTAGTGGAACCAGGGCTGGATCTAGGGCTCTCTCTATTATACCACACAATTATCATAAATCACAGCAAGGTTTTATATCCCGGCAACAGCCACCATTTCTTAAGTCTAGAAACTCATCAGAGGCATGGGTAATTTTCAGCTTTTCCACTCATCACTGTTGCTGGATTTCATCAAGGAAGATTCGGATTTTTCAAGGGGAGTCAAGGATACAATACTTCTTAAGTTCTTTCATGTTGGAGAAAGACTATTTGCCACCTTTATTCTTGAGCAACTTAGCTGGGTATAATATTGTTGGATCATACTGCCTTCTCTTAGGCTTGTAGATTTTGCTCCATTTTCTTACAGTGTTGAATGCTATTTGCAGAGAAACCTGAAGCCAACATAATATTCTGCTTTACACATGGCATAATATTTTCTCCCAGGTCCGTTCTTTTCTAGATAACTTTTTCTTTAGCATTGAGTTTTATAGCATAACCTGAATATGTCTAGTTTTGATTGCATATGTCAATCTTTTCCTTGAAGTGATTCTTCAACTGCAGATTCAATTCTTTATTTTAATGAAATTTCCATTTGTTCTGTTCTTACATGTGTTTCCCATTCCATTACGTGGGTTCTTTACTTCAAGAACAGTAGTTAGCCCTTTTAAATCATATAAGTGGAATAGGTACGTTACAGTTCTCAAATGCTTTCCCAGATATCCAGGAACTCACTCACAGCAAGTCAATAATTAGAATGATCTCTGTTAAGAATCCTCCAGAACCTTGCACAAAGTGCAGGGGCTGATTAACTCTGCCTGGAGGAGTCCGGGAGGCAGACTTGTACTCAATATAAGGAACGATAAGCATTATCTAGCAATGGAAGAGACTGCTTTATTAAGAAATTAACTCCTCATCACTGGAAATATTCAAGAATAGACTATCTGACCATCTGTCTGTGATCTTAGAGTGGGAAGTTGAACTAAGTAACCAAATCGATCCCTTCCAGCTTTGTGGCCCGTCAAGTAGGGACCTCGCTATCAGAGTCATTGGTAAAGGGTAGACTACAAGGTCAGTGGCTAAGTACTCCATCTGCCTTCTTCTCTGTCAGAGGCTGCCCCACAGTAGAACTTTTATTCTAAATCTGTATCACGTGATTGATACCAGAAACAAGTGAAAAAACAGAAGGGCCAGCACCAATGTGACAGCCGAGCCACTTTTTAGTTACCTCTGTTAAGGATGAGATAATTTTCTGACAAGTCAAAAAATAATAGACAATGGAAGTTAAGAAATAGTTTCTCTTTATTTCTTTTCCTCCAATGAAAATTCTAAAATGTAATTTCCCTAAGAGCACAAAACAGTATTGACCTTGTCTATTACTCTATTACCAGTGTCCAGCACTGGGCTTGACATTCAATCTAACCACCTAATATTTGCTAAATAAGTAAACAAATAAAAGAAGTAATAAACTTGAGCTAATGTGCTTTCAAGCTAGAAAAGAAAGAAATGCGGTGTCTCCTATCGCCATGAAACCTGTATTGCCAACATCTTAACCAGCACGCAGACTTTAGTCTGGATGACTCACGTGGTTCTGTTTGCTTAAGTGAGAGAGTGCTAGTAATCCGTTAAGATTCTTTGACTTCGTAAAAGTCCCTAAAGCGGAAGTGCTCGTCAGGAGAGACGTTCCGGGGGTTTAGGGCAGGACAGCACAGCAGCAGAAGAGCAGGGAGCATTAGAGGGCTCCAGGACCCGGTTCGAACTGTGGCTTTACCACCTAAACGGCATTGGACGTGTACCTTAACCTCTAGAGCGCCTGTCAGGAGTCAGAGACTGTCCAATGGGCTGGGGATACAATAGTGAACAGGGCAGACAAGGTCCCTGCTTTCACAGAACACGAATTCTAGTGATAGGAATGGGCAGGGAGACAAAAAGTGAACTCAAAGGCAAGAACATTACCGGTGGGTTTTAAGTGTGATGCAAAGAATTAATACAAGGCGATAGGATAACGAGTGACTGAGTGACCACTTAGACCAACTGGTCAATGAGGACTTCGTGGAGAAAGAGCTGAGATTTGAAGGAGAAAGACCTAGCCATGTGAAGATGACAGAGAAAGGAATCACAGGCAAAGGGAACACCTAGTGCGAAGGCCACTGGCAAGGATGAGCTTGAAGTGGCAACGGGGACTTGTATCCAAGGGGAAAAAAGTAGGAAAGAGGGTGGCAGCATATCAGCCAGTAGCTAGGAGCCAGGTCATGTAGGATTTGGTGAACCTTGGTGAGGAGTGTGCATTTCTCTTTTAAAATCTTGTCCCCTCAAGGTGGCCTGCGGTAGGGAAAAGTGGAAAATGATAACCCAGAAGGAGGACAAAGGCATGAGGAAGGGTAAGATGGTCCACGTAACGAGAGGCCAACCTAAACCTCAGGTCTGAGTTCAATCCAGATTCATGCATTTGAGTCCTACCAAACCGTCTGAAGACCTTTGTAAATTCCTCTCATTGCCTCGGTGGCTCTCTCTTTGCCATCTGGCTTCCCTCGGGCGCTGGTTCCAGGGGCATTCCTGATCAGAAGTGTTACATGATGGGCCCTGGGGGATGGTCAGCAGGTGGGTTTTGATACCCTTTCTTCTCTTAAGTAATTAAAGGACCTGGGCCAAGGCCTTGCCTCTTCGGGAGTCTATCTTCTCATCTGTACACTGACCAGTATCTGGTAAACGATCTCCAATGTCCCCGCTAACAGTCTGGGGTGATATGACTCCACGACATCTGGTGTAAGCTCATGAGGGTGTGTTAAAGAAAATTACACACACTTGATCTCTTCACATACAAAGCCTTATAAATAGCTGAGAAAGCCACATGCGAGTGGCTGAATTGTTAGAGAGGAACCAGGTAAACACCATGCCAGGATTAACAGCATCCTGCATATAATTTATTCCAATCCTCAAGTGTACCTGGAAAGCCTTGTTTTCTCTCTCATATGGCACGTCAAATCCCCAACACCGTCTCTAAGCCTTGCATGGAGGCATTCTCCTCTCCACAATGCAAGACAATTGAGAAATGAAGAGAAAATGGGTTAGCATGTTCGGCTACCAACTGTCAGGTGGAAAGTAAAAATGTACTAAAAAGTCATTAGAGACGTTTCTGAGATTATTGCTGATGGTTAGGCGCCCTCTACTGGTGGACTCGACAGCAAACCGCCAAAAGCTGAGAGAGTTTTTTATTCTGGGGTGCCTGCTTCCTAAGGCGACCTAGAATGCAGGTGTTTGTCTTCAGGGATTTCCAAGTGGAAAACAAGCTCCAACCAGGCCACACCTCATTCAAGAAAAGTTCTTTCACGCCTTTACAAATCCTGAAGGTTGTCTTGGAAAATTTGTAATGAAGTGGACACAGAGCACCCTGGGCTCAGAGACTGAAAATACTCTTTTGAGGAGATTTTCAGACGGAAGGAGAACAGCCAGTAAAAGCAAACTTTGTTAGAATTTAAGAATATTCATTTTTAAAAATTGTGGGCTTTGGGGTTCTATGGAAGAAAGAAAGCTGACGTTCCCATGATAGAAATGGAAAACGTCTTAGCGACCCGAGGAACGCGCACACGGGTAAGGAGTCACCACCTGCTTTGCACCGTTGAGCTGAGGCTAGAATGCGGCACTGGGTGGTGGGTGAGAACACGGGATTTCATCAGACCTGGCTTTGAATCCCAGTTTTGCCCACTTATTGAAGAAGTTACGTAAAGCCCCCAACTTTCCTTTATATGACCGTTCCTTAAGTCTTTCAACAAGTCCACAGATTAAGTCCACTAAATTCAATCTAGCTCCACCAGAATCATTGTACTCATTCGATAGGGACTCAGAAGAAATGTGAAACTGCTACAGAATGGATACAGAGTTTATTTATTCATCCTTCACTCGTATTTAACAGGGCACTGCATTCAGTACTAAGGACAATAAATTAGATACAGACCCTGCCCTTAGGGAGCAGAAAGTCCAGGAGAAAAGATGAGATGGATACACAAACAACCATGATAAGGCAGAAAGGTAGCTGCGATGTGAGAGACATATGATCAGTAAGAGTTCTCAAAAGATAAATTATTTCCAGTTCTGAGGAATCAGAAAATGCTTTTCTTTCAGTAACACATCATTTCTATGATTTCTGAGCTTTCTTGATCACCAATCCTTAACCATGTGAGAAAACGAGATTCAGAGTGTTTTAATAATTCTGTTAGAAAACTTGGTAAATAGTAGTAATAATGATATCGAAAAACTCCAAAGAAATAAAAAATAAGGCAACGATGCACTCACAGAGAAAAAAATTGTTTAAGAAGGAAAATATATTCATAGTACACTACTTGGCTCAGTACTGAATAATACTTATTTTTATGATAACATAAACTCAAACTAATAAATGAACCAAAAAGTATGATTTAACTATACTGGGAGTAGAAAAAGAATGTGTGAGTGTATAAGAGAATTGAATGTTAGTTTTCAAGAAAAACCGTAGCAGATAATGCCTACAATTATGATATTAAGAAATGTAACAGTGTAAGTAAAATATGTGGATATATAGAGGTTTAGACCAGAAGAATCAGTTAAATATTAAAAGTCGTCTTGAGAGCAGGGCTCAGGGAAGTGGTGGGACCGGGGACTGCTGATTTTTATTCTGATCACCACAAGCTACTGAACTTTTAAAGCACGCATGTGTATTTCATTAAATGAATTTTTAATGAAAAAGGAAGGGGGATGACGTAGTGGATCTGTGTTTGTTTGGCTAGTATTTGTCTGTCCATCTTCTTTCCACACTTATTCCAGGAATGTAACCTTTGTTTTCTCAAAACTTTTTTGCTCCTCTACTTTTAAACACATGGTTCCTGTGGAAGATTACATTTGCTTATATAACGGTATTCTCTGGCTGCAATTGATTGGTCCAGATTTGGGAGAAAAAGGAGGAGAGAGAGAGGGAAGGGGGAGAGAGAACAAAATGGCACACAAAGACAGAGAATGAAGAAGGAATTCTAGCAAAGTGGAAATCCCTGGTTCCATTTATTTCTCAGGACCAACTTCTTCCTTGCCTTTCCAGGAATTTGGTTGTAAATTTTATTTCAAGTGGAAAACCTCCTACATCCTTTCTACTTTTTTCACAGCTAGTTTGAGATGGCTTGTTTTCTTTCCTGCAAAGGACAGTGGCTATACTCCTAGTCTATCATGGCATCTGCATTGTACCTTCTGTGCAATCTCTCAAGAATTCTCAGGAGACACCTCTGATGACGCAGTGGGTGGTCTTTAAATGTGGTCTTTCCTGTGACAAGCAGGCAATCTCATGCTTGAGTCTGGGAGGAATCCTTGAATTATAAGGCAAGTGAGGATGAACTGAGAAAAGGCTTCATACGGTGAGAAAGAGACCATGATTAGGTAGGGAGACCTGTCCTCAGCAGTCCAGAGACAGTGCAAACCAGGGCCCGGGTGGCTGTGTGATGGCACATGAGAGGTTCATTTTGAGGCATCAAGAGTCCAGCTGTCCCCTTTTCCTCCTGTCCACTTCACCTCTTGTCTTTCTAAAATCTACTTGGAGATGAAATCTCCACAAGCATTGGGCATAAAGTGGTAGGGATGGCTGGTGATGGTGCAATGCGTTCTAAGAGGAAGAGCCGAGGTAAGGAAAGGACTGATCAGGGTGCAGAGGACACAGAGAGGGGCAGAGCTGGGCAGTGGAGCAGCTGCAAGTTCTATTTCTTCAGGAGGCTCAAAGATCAAGATGGTGGTGGAGGGAAAAGATGTCAAATTTGTAGAAGAGAACTGCAGTGGATGAAAATATGCTAGAAATTACACTTTGAGGAGTTTAAAAAGCAAAAGAAGAAGAAAGGGAGACATCATTGATGCTGCAAAAGAAATTAAATCCATGCAAAGGATGCAGAGGGAAAGATCCAGAAGGAAATGATGAAAGAGGAAATGACAGACATGGAAGACACAGTGCAGATCAAAGGGAGAAAAGGCTTGAATACATGAAACACGAGAAATCATCACAGAAAAAAATACGAATCTATCCTCAATTCTTTAAAGTTGAAAAAATCTATACACAGTTTGCAATTTCCCATGCTATCCTAAGCAAAACAATATGAAAGATCATTTAATTCTGGACTAATGATTAAATCAAAAGGATCAATACACCTTAAAAGCAAAAAGAAAAGATTACGTATGAGAAAGAGAAGAAAAAAACCAGGCTGGTCTCTAACTTCTCCTCTGCAGCATTAATACCACAAGACAACAGAAAAACATCAACAGAGTTTTGAGCAAAAATGATTGAGCTGCAAATTGTCTTTTATAAATGGAAGCAATGAAAAGATATTTTTATTAAATTAGAGCTTGAAAAGAATCCATGGAAAACAATTGTTTGAAGATTGTCTCCAATCAACTAGGGGATACTAAAAAATTACTCAAAATGCAAGAGTCATCTCGAAAAACGTGACAGGGTTCAGCACTCACACAGGGAAATGTGGCCCATATTCACCCAGTTCTCTCTAGGATAAATGGACATCTAGTTGTAAAAATGAATCTAAAAGCAGAACATCTGTTCCTTTCAAAATAATGTAAAATTCATGATCTCATGAAAAAACTCTGAATTTAAAACATCAGCTAATATTAACAAAGACTAAGAAATGTGAGAAGGGAAAGTGGAGGATTGTGGACTCAAAAGATGGTTTCCTTCTTGACTCTGAGAATTAGTTCACGTAAAGCAAAAGAGGGCTTTTGAAATATTGAAAGATAAACATCAAAGAAAGTAAAAGCAAAGAAAACGTGGTCCCACAGAGCAAACAGGAGTAACAAATGAGACAGCAAGAAACAATATTTAAAAAGTATGAAACTCTATGTCAGAACATGAAATGGGCCTTTTGTGCTAATAAACATGGACGTTAAGCACCTCTCTTAAAAGGCAAAGACTCTCAAGTTCTTCTCCCCAAATCCAGCCAATTGTGATCCATAAGAGAACACCCAAAACAAAGGTGGGCAGAACGCCGAAAGTAAAATATTGGACAAAGATACATGGGGCAAATTCAAACAAAAGGAGGGAGGAGTGCCAGCCTAACTAGCAGACACCGGCCTTCAGACAAAAACATGGAAAGGAGCAAAAGTTCACTTCTTTTGATGAATGGGACAAACATTTATGCGATTAATAAAATAGCAAGGCAAACAACAAAACCTCTATAAAAAACGGGCACACAGTAATAGCTGGAGATATTAACATATTTCTCTATTCATGACAGATCAAACAGGCAGAACTTAAGCACATATACAGAAATAACAAGAGTCATTCAATGAGATACCGCTGATGCCTCTTACAAACATGAAAACAATATTCAGCATCTGTAGAATATAGCATTGTTCTTTTTAACTCAAACATTTTAGGTCACAAAAATAATCTCAAATTCTAAAAAAAAATGACACAGCCTTCTCTCTCATCCCCTTTTCTGACCTGCATAAAATAAAACTAAAAATGAATGACCAAAGGATTAAGACCTAGAAGTAGAAAATTTTAAAGTATTCTTCTAAATAACTTATAGACAAAAATTAATCAGTGTCACAATTACAAAATAGAAATAATATAAAGGGACTACTACATATTACCTCTGAGATTTTTTTTTAATTCCACATTTAAAAATACGTCGGTTCAGATGTGCGTGTCTTCTGCAGAAAAACGATTGGTCGGAAAGATTTCAGTGTGTTGAGAGCAACTGGCTTTCGGTGGTGTTTATTTTGTTTGTGTATGTAAATCTGCTTCTACACATGAATTGTTTTTCTACATAGAATGGGTACTTGGCAGAGGCCGTATCTTCACATTTTTGAAGTTGAAAAACTGTTTGTGGAGTGATTAAAGCTCTCACGTCGTCTTTGAGGGACAAGCTGGAAATTACCTTCAGAGAAGCCACGCCCCTCCAGCGGCAGAGATTTGAATTGGTAACCAATTCTCCTAGAATCAGTGAACCCGTGTAAACACACACGCTTCACACGGAGCAATGTTAAAGGATCTGTTCATTAAGCCAACTATGTATATCTTTTTTTTTAAAGATTGGCACCTGAGCTAACATCTGTTGCCAATCTTCTTTTTAATTTTTCTTCTTCTCCCCAAAGCCCCCAGTACATAGTTGTGAGTGCCTGTGGTTGTGCCATGTGGGATGCCGCCTCACCGTGGCCTGATGAGCGGTGCCATGTCCGTGCCCACGATCCCAACCAGCGAAACCCTGGGCCATCGAAGCGGAGCATGCAGAGCTAACTGCTTGGCCACGGGGCCGGCCTCTGTGTGTATCTTTTTTAGGGACAAGATTAACCTAGAATTGGAGATTCATTTTTCCTCACATTGGATTTAAACTATTCTGTGCCTAAAAGGTGTTGTTTGTTCTTGAGAGACTAATGTACATTCTTATCTAGACTTTTGATAGAAAGCCAGACTATGGCTGGAAGGACAGGCTCCTCTTGCTAAAGCAGGGTTTCTCAAACTCTGCACTATTGACCTTTTGGGCCAGATAAGTCCTTATTGGGAGCAGGGGTGGTACTGTCCTATGCACCATAGGACATTTAGCAGGATCTTTGGCCTCTACCCACTAGATTCCAGTAGCGTGCTCCTTCCTCCCACCCCCTACCCCCCTGCCAAGTTGTGACAGCTGGAAATGTATTCAGACACTGCCAAACATCCACTTGAGGGACAAAAGTCACCCCTGGGTGAGAATGACTGTGCTAGAGGATAGACTCACAGGAAGTGAACTGAGTTTGATGCTGGATGAACAGTGTCCCTCCGAGGCTGAGTATGCCACACTTTATGAGAATACTGTGGAAGACTGAGATTGAGTTATTGGGCTCTGGAAACCAGACCACATCCTGTGGGTGAGGAGGAACATTTTCCCTGAAGTGAATTGAAGTCTGGTTAACAGTCACATCCTGGTATGGTTGTGCTCTGAGGAGCCCAGGAGAGCCAGGTCCCTTTCCAAATGCTAGGGGAAGGTTTGGGGGTAGGGCGTCACCAGGAGCAGAAAGTAGTTCCCATCAAAGTTGCAATCATATTAGGGACGTCAGCAGCAGCAGCAGCTACATGGTAGCAAGAGAAGCAGGATGGGGACGGTCACAGGTGTGAACCATTAGCCACAAGTACTTGCAGTAGCTGAGGGAGGGTTCAGGGAGCAGTAAAGGGAATCTGGATCAGGCCCTGATAGCAGCTACTCACACTCACTCTTTTTAACACTCAGCTCTATGTGCTTCTGACTCTAAGTTCACTCCACCTGGATACAGCTTCGCCTGGATTCTGATTGGTCACAGTTTCTGGGGAAACTTGTGAGAACAGCATGAATTATACCCTTGCTGCTGTACTTGATCTCAAGGCCTTAGCTGATCTTACCTTCCCTTTCTCCACCCCCCATTTTCAGATACAACTGGACATGAGGGTACCAGGAGGTCCCCCAGCAGATCACCTCCCAGAGCGCCTTCTTTAGCAGCAATCCTACCTCCTCATGATGATCAGGCCACAATCTCTTACAATATGCATGGTAACTACTTTCTTTGGCTGCTGGTCCACTGGCACAAGGAACCCAGGGTGACCCTATAGTAGCTGTAGCTTTAAGCTTAGTGGGACTCTTACCCTTTGATGGAGGTACAGGCCTTCCAGGAACCAGGACCTTAAGTCTCACAGACTCAGGAGCAGGAAGAACAAATTCTGTAAGAGGATCTCTGGGAATGAGAGTTAAAGGGGCGCTCCTACTTCCACGGCTCGGTTTCAAGACCCATGTATTCTATCTATTGGACACCCAGCACCAACTGAAATGTCCCACGCTTAGAGGGTGTCATCTCAAAGCAGAAGCAAGAAGCCATTCGACTATTCCATCAGGCTAGCAGCTTCTGGATAATACAGTATGTGGTAAGACCAGTAGCTCCTATGCTCACATGCCCACTGCTATGCCTCCTTTGCCAACTCTTGGACTCAGAAGATGCTATTAAAGATCACATGTATTGAAATCAAGCCCTCTGTGAGGCTTTGGAGTAATGGTGCTGGCTGAGAGACTGCAGGCAGGAAAGGCAAACCGTTATCTGGAATACATGTCAATTTGGGTTAAGATGAATTGCTCTTTCCAGAGTGGAAGGGGTCCAGTGTAATTGAATGGCTAATAGTAGCTAGTTGGTCTTACTGACGGGATGGTACCACATATGTATTCAGCTTTGGTCTCTTCTACTGGCAGGTTGGATATTCAGCAATAGAAGTCCAACCTGGCAAGTCTCAGTCTTGGTGAGAGGGAGCCAGTGTTGTGAGGCCCATGCATAGCCTCCACTCCTACAATCATGGCAACGCCATTCATGAGCTCATTATTAAGACAATGATGTGGCCAAGTACAGAGGTTGGCTGTCATTAACTGACTGAGTCGACGTACCCGGTTGAGTGTTTAGGGCCTCTTCTTCAGTGGATGTTCTGTGGTGGGAATGAAATGCAATACGAAGTTATCACATTTGGTGCTCAGTCACACAAATCCATCCACGTGCCGCTTCCCCAGACCTCCTGGTCTCTTCTCCCAGTCTTGCTCCTTCTAGGCCGTTGACTAACCAGCTAAGCCATTTGCTATTGACCATGAGTCCATATACATTCTAAGCTCAGATCAATGATCTCTCCACACAAAGTGGTCAGCCAGCCATGAGTACTGCCTGAAGCTCTGTCTGCTGCAAGGATTTCTTCTCATTTCTGTTTTTCAAGGTGACCTCTAAGTGGAGCTATAGTGCAGAATTTCATTTTCAGTTCACACAAACCTACTGAGCTGACCCCATCTGTGTATCAAGCACAGGAATTTTTTCTCCTCTGCTGACTGGACATTGGGAAAGACTCATAAGGCCAAAAGTGTGAGCTGAGGGAGAGATGTCAGGATAATAGAAGAAGGTGACATGAGGTCCTGGTATCTGTGTCACCTGTGCTTTCTGAACCAGTCCACCTCAATCTGGAATGTACCACTTCTATCTTGCAGTGACTTCCCAAACCTTCTGACTTGGTGGGTCTGACAGTATGTGCCGTTCCGGCTCCATGGCCATTTGATGTCCCATGGTTAGATGTTCTGTCTCTATCAGGGATCAGTAGCAGATGAATTGTTTTTGTGTGAGTGTGGTTTTAATGGTGCAGAGTTCTCTGTCGCAGATGGCATGGCTTTTCTCAAGAACCCAAGAATTCATGGGAAACCCTGTGAGCTGACTTAACTACTGGAGCTTGCTAGAGACTCCACAAAGTATCCCAAGTGGCAGGGCTGCTTCCTCTGCAGCCTGAATCTGCTTCGGAGCCCTTTCTTGTTCTGGGCCCTCTTGAAACTATCAGCCGTCAGCATCCAAATAAATGGGTCAGAGCAGTATTCTCAAGTGTGTCATATGCTGCGTCAAAAACCTGAAGAGGCTGACTAAGCCCTGGGCTGCTTTTTTAGGAGTAGGAGTGCACAGAGTAATGACACATCCTTTACTGTGGGAGGGATGATCCATTTGGCCCCAGAACATAGGACCCCTAAACATTTAACTAATGTATCATGCCTCTAAATCTCTGTGGGGTTTATCTGCACATATCCTAACGCTTCTTGCTCATCAGGTCCGGCTTATGTGATATCAGCAATACGGGCTAATAGGGTGTTCTACAGATGTCCAGATGGCCCAGATCCTTTCAACAATATAGTGACAGAGAGAAAGAGAATTAACATATCTCTGGGGCAAGACCATGAATGTATACTGCTATTCATCCCATATGAATGCAAATTGCTTCTGTCCCCCTATTTGATGGGTATTGAAAAGAATGCATTTGCCAGATCAATAGCTTCGTGCCACTTACCAGAGTCTCTAATAAAGACACCACTTCCAGCACAGCAGCTGCAATTGGTTGTACTATTTGTTAAGTTTGCAGTAGTACACTGTTATTTTCCATGATCCATCTGGTTTCTGCAGGACCACCACCCCTGCATCCTTTAAACCTTTGAGGGTGACACAAATCTGTCATTTCCCCAAAGATGTGATAATTGCTTTACATTATCTGGGGTGGGGGCAGTTTCAGGGGCTTCTATTTGGCCTTTTTTTGTTTTTTTAACTGTAATAGCTCTTTAGAGTTTATAGTTTGAGTTTATAGGTCAAGAAGCCAATGTAAGTGTTTTGCCAACATCTTAATATGTCCATTTCCATTTTATATTCTGGAACTGGGAAAATGACCACTGGGTGTATCTGGACACTGTGATATCCAGTGGACACTGTGAGATGGGCTGGATCAGTACTCTATTTATTACATGACTCCTTCAGAGCCTTAGTCCATCAGGGGCCAGGATGGTGCTCAGGGTCCCTGCGTGTCAGTGTCAACTTGAATCTTGTATCAAACAACATTCAAAGGGTGTGGCTATTCCCTTTTCCTCAGTGTGCTGTTACCTGAGTAAATGGCCAGAGATCCCTTTAGAGAAGGAGTGGGAGAATCAATACCATATATATTTACCATGATGTTAGACAGTCTTTGCTCGTAGAATTCTGGCCTCTCCTTCAGTCAGTGGGTTCTGAGAAAAGAACTTTCCTTTGGGGTAACTGACACAGGTCTTCTGTTTATCCATTCTTGATGTCTTTTGATTCCATTTATTATAGAATGCCCTTATCTTTCCCGTCTCTCTTGCCCGGAGGAATACCATGATCTGCACACAGTCTCCTGGGCTGACATTCTGATCTCACTGCCCTTTTGGTGATCATGTCCAAGTTGTTTCTGATGGTTAATGGCTGATTCTTGGTTTCTGACATTCTAGGATCCTGTCATCTCCACTGCTGCTAGGGAGCCTAGGTCTGATATCATCTCCTGCCGTTAGCTCCTGCCTCCAGAGGGCAGCCACGGCTGAGCTCCTCATCCATCCATGTCCTCATACCAGTGCATTCCTTACCCCCTCAGTAAATGGCACGGCCTCAAGGCATAGTCAGAGTCAGCCAGTGTATTTTCTGGTCTTACACAGTAGGCCTTTTTGGCATGCTCACTCCTTTGGGCCTTTGATCACCTCCTCGACAATCTGCGATGGCAGACTATTTTATTTAATGTGAGTCCTCACTTTTTCCAAGCTTCCAAGAGTCATCCAGTACTACCAGGAGTATGTTCCAGTTCCCACCAGTAACTGTGAGCCAGGTACTTCAGCAACGTTGGCATCTAAGACCTCTACTACTTTACAGGCTGGCACTTCCTCAATTTGGTCATACTGAGATTGGACCTTAGTTATCGGTCTGGTTGGCAGGTTGGGAGATGGGGGCATATTCTGAGGAGAGTCAGCACTATCTTATTGTCTCACTTAGGCTTCTGCATAGTCTTCAGGCAAAGGGGAGGTACTTTTCTTTAACAAGAAGGAGTAATCCACTTTTACAGTCCCAGAGGATTCAAGGCTCTCCAGTGCGTCTGCCGTGACATCCCTTCCTAAGTCTTGATAAGCTCCTCCTCTCCTTCCCTATCAAAGCCCTGATTTTGGTGTAAGATGCTTGCTGGGGCTGAGAATTCAACCTTTTCTGAAGGTCTGCTACTCTTACCAATAGGTCTGAGCCTGGTCCTCAGAATGACTATCCCTCCAAACATTGGAGATGAGAGTCCTTTTAGATGATGACACAAGGTCCTCTGCCATTTTTTTTTTACTTTGAATTGGTGGTTTATCACCCCAAGTCTCTCATTTTCTCTCTCCAAAGCACCAGTGGTGTTCAGCCATAGTCACCCAATTCCACAGTCCTTACAATTACCATTTCCCCTGTCCCACTCAAATGTTAGGGAGAGTGCACAAGTAGGGCTGTAGCCTTCTACCTGTATCTATTCCTAGTTTACTACAGGTGGAAGTTTAATACTGAACCACGAAAGCATGCCAGGGATTAGCAATATTCTACTTACCGTCAGTGTGATGGTACCTCCATTGTCAGCAGGTGCTAGGTGCTAGGTGATCCAAATCCAGGGCTTCATCCTTTAAGTCAGCTTCTTACAACTACTTCTGGTACCAATTTCCTTAGGCCACGTTTCCTGGAAGCAGAGCCTAAAACAGGATTCATGTAAGGTAAGATAGGAGGCACTGTCATATATTTTGTAAAAACTTAAAGAGGAAAGCCACGTTTTAGGAAAATATTTAATGACAGGCGAAAATGTTCATAATATCTTAAATAAGATTGAGTTTATATTTAAATAAGAGAATTCCCTATAGCAACAAAAATGATCAATCTCTAGTTATGTGCATTAACATAGAAAAATAATTACAGTGTAACTCCATTTACAAACATTGAAAAAATAGGCACACTAAATTATATTGTTTAAAGGTGTAACACAAAGGATAGCAAGGAAACGATTATTACAAAGTTCAGGATCATTCTGGGTACCTCCATGGACAGGGTGGGGCTCATGGAGAATGAGCTCGTGGAGGAGGCCATGGGGATCATAAATAGGAGTAATGTTCGATTTCTTTACCTGGGGATGGTTCCATGAGTTTTTGCCTTCTATATGTTTTTCTTTTGATACATTTCACAATAAAACAGCAAAATATGTAGTCTACTAAATCATAGATATAGTTTGATCTTCGTTTTATAAGAGAGAAATATGTACAAATGGAAACAAAATTCTATAAGGCTGTATTTCAAAATATTAATCATACGCGATTTTAAAAAATATTTTACCCAATTTTTCTCAATAAAATTGAGTTATTTTATAATTTTTTAAAGCAATATTTTTTAAGGCACCATCATCAAAACCTATAGGTTTCCCAATTTGTAAGAATTAGTCCCAAAGAAGATACTCAGTTTCTAGAGGCCAAGTCTCCCCAGTTGAAGCCCAATTCTGTGCCTGCAAGTGTCTCTGTTAACATTTTTGCTCACTCTCCCCCAGGACCCTCAGCAGGGTCTGCAGATGCTCTGAGAGGCATATTCCACCTTCCCAGGCATCTCTGATGAAAGGTCAGTGGAAAGCTGGTTCATTTCAGAGGCTCGTACCTGGAAAGACCTGCTCGCTCTGGGTGCAAGTATTTGGCAGGTATTTTCTGAAGACCACTGACATAGAAGGCAATCTTTTCTTTTGCATACAAAGAAGAACAAATATTGTCTAGGAGGAAGTCCTTTGTATAGCCCGTGCCCCCATACACAGGCTGAAGGAGTAGCAGAGGAAGATACCACCACGTACCACATCAGCCTGTCCAGTGCAGACAGCTCCAAGTAGGGTTCGTGGTGTTAGGTCTGAACTCCAGTTCCACCACTCGCTAGCTGTGTGTGCTTGGGCAAATTATTCAACTTTCTGTGAGCCTTAGTTTCATCAACTGAAAAGTTATAGATGAGAATGATACCTACCTCATGTGATTACTGGGAAATTTATAAACTAACACCTGACGTTAGTTGTCGTCATCCATCATCATCATCACCACTATTTTTCAAGTCAATTTGGAAGTAAAAGATATTCCCTCTAAGAAGCCTTGAAAAAAGAGGCCTTTCTTCATAATTCTTTGAAAACGAGAAGATTCCCAAAGAAGGTAGACAAAGAAGATAGATATGTTGAATCTGAATTCTCTAGTTCAGTTGGTGATCTCTTTTTGACTGACTCATTCATGTGGAAATCAAGTCCCTGATGCTCTCAAGTCTTTCTAGAAGCTTGGTTATGGAATCCCACAGGAACTCCATGAGTATCTGAGCGCTGACTAGGAATTTTCATTGACTTTAGTTTTGCCTTATGTTTAAACTAAAGAAAACTGGCTTCGTACTCTCTGGGACAACCTGTCCAGCCCCTAAGTGAAAGGGGGTTTGCTGTTGACTCTTGCTTCAGCATGTCAAGGGCTAGGAAAAGGACGGACATGGACATGGTATGGTAGGAAAATCACTGGGTGAAATTAAGGGGGTCTGGAGTCTAGGTTCCTAATCTGCCACATTGAGGCTATTTGGTTTACTGAATATATTGGAGGAAACGGAGAGAAAATTGAAGTTTGAAATACCTGGGATGGAATCCCAGTCCCACCACTTCTCAGCTGCATAAGTTTGGAAAAGTATTTAATTTTTCTGTGCTTCGTGCTCCTCATCCTGAAAATGGAGATGAAATGACTTTCAATGTTGACTGCATATTAGCATCACCAAGGGCTTTATTTATTTATTTTTTTAAAATAAATTCAGGTCCTACACTAGACCGATTGAATTAGAATCTCCGGGATGAGGCCTGGGCATCAGTATTTTTTTGAACTCTCCCCCAGATGATTCGGATGTGCAGGGAAGGTTTAGAACCACCAGCTAGACCATCTCTAAGTTCTGACATTGTTGCACTCCATCATGACAGATAATCCAAAGAGATCTACGGGGCTTTCAAATCTGTACTGTGAGCTCCCTCTCAAAAATAAGGGTAAGAGAAGTTCCTTCTGAATTTGTCTTATGCTTCCAATGGCAGGTTTGCAGCCCTGAGTCCGCAACTGAGTGAAAGAAAGAAGTCTCTGCAGCTGGTTGGAGAATAGGTCTGATCCGTTCTGGGCTGAAAGCTGGAGGGGCCGGTGGAATTTTCTTACAGTCTTAGCCACGTGGTACAAAGCTGAAAGTCTCACTTGAAATCATATTTCAGAATGATGACCAATAACTGCCTGTTCCTCGTGATACTGGAATTTCTGATTTTTATTTTTTTAGTTCTCCGATACTATTTTTCCTCATAATTACTGTCATTTGTCCGTGTGGTCCTTAAAAAAACTAGAGCCATGTGCTGTTTAGGCATCATCCTGACAGCCCACCAATCCAGTGTTTGAGCATTTCTGAGTGAAGCTCAAGAAGACTGGGGTGAGGAGACGCCGTCTATTCACTGTCTGTGGAACCGGTGGCCCACCCCCCCGGGGTAGCTGAAGAGAAAAGCAGGGTTTTAAGCTAACAACACAAGCTGTCATGGCCGTTTAAGGCAAATAACGGCCATTTACCGCCAATAATAGCAGAATTAGAAATTTTGATCAGTTCATTTTCTGAGAATCTCTACTTTGTGAGTAAACTGTGTAAGTATTGTCATTAATGAAATAATCTCAAATTACTCTCTTTTTACTAAAAGAAAAGGGATATAGGTTAAAAACTCTACTGTGAGGGGTCATGGTTTGTATGAAAGCCCCAAGGTGGTCCTAAAGCTCTAATATTTTTATTTGGATCAGTCAAGTTGCATAAATGTCTTGGACTTGCGTCTACGTGGCTCAATCTGTACTGACTTGGCCCGTCTCTGCGCAAAAAGTTTCTTGTAAAGAGCCAGAAAGCAGGCAAAGTGCTTTAGGAAGAGTAAGCATAAACAGAACAGGAAGCTAAAAATAGCCCAATTTAGTTAATATTTAACACTTCACATTTTCATGGGGCAGATTGGAAATTTAAGATCCATCAGTGCCCAGGAAAGCCAACAATACTTCTTTAATATTTTAGTACCTGAAACCACTTAGCAGAAGGGGAAAGGTGCCTGTTATGAAACGTGTTTAATCATGGAGGGAAAGGCCAAATTTCCAGTGTTAGGGAAATCAGCCACCCACTTGCTGTTAACAGGGACACAAGCCAAAAGCACTGGCTAGAATTCAGTTCTGAAGCGTACGTGAGTGATGACTCCCCCTCCCTTTCCTTTCCTGATCTTATTTTCAGTCAAATGGCTTCTCAGTATCTAAAGAGTGTTCCCTTATGATGCCTGCCTCTCACTTCTGAGGGCCTGATTGCTGCTGAGGGATTTTCAGGATCTGTGGAGTTGTCGCTCTGAGCTCTCTCACAGCCCACCTCTCCTCGTTCTGGCACCAGCTCTATGCCTCCCAAACTTCCTCCTAACGTCAGATTCCATGCCTATGTGAACTCAGATCTTTGGGTGGCTCTGAATTACTAGCTCTTCACTCCTCCCAAATGATAGACTTTAAGCCAGAAATACCAAGATGTGGAACTCCATATTCACTCTACAGTCTGCATTCATCCTGTCTTCCCCCAACACGTTGTTCCTGAGTTTTTACCAGCTGTAGTATAATAAAAAATATATATTTAGTCTTTGTCCCTGGTTCCTGGCACAGACCTCCTAAAACCCTTGGAATTTCCCGAGGGATAGGAGCATCGCATCTTTTGTTATTCATAACAAGCCCTTTTTGACCATCCCTGAGTCTATGCTAATGGGTTGAGTCAAGGTGGGCCCCTAGATGGCTTCAGGATGGGAGCTTGTCATCAGAGAAGCCAACCACATCACTAGAGGATTAGAACTCTCAGCCCCAGACCCACCTTTGGTCACCAATGGCCAATGATTTAATCAATCATGCCTATGCAATGAAGCCTCCATAAAAATTCAGGAAGACTAGGTTTGTGGGAGCTTTCAGGCTGGTAAACACATAGAAGCCTGAGAGGTTGGCGTGCCCAGAGGGGGCATGGAGGCTCACATCACCTGCCTTCCTATATCTTGCCCTATGCATCTCTTCCATCGAGCTGTTCCGGAGCCGTACTCTTTATAATAAAACGGTAATTATAAGTGAAGCACTTTCCTGAGTCTATGAATTGTTCTAGCAAATTGACAAACCTGAGGGTGAATTGTGGGAACCCCTGATCTGTAGTCAGCTGAGCAGAAGTGCCAGTATCCTGGGGGCCCCTTTGGTGGCTAGCTCTGAAGTGGGGGCAGTCTTGTGGTACTGAGCCCTCAACCAGTGGGGTCTGCACTAACTCAGTGTCAGAACTGAACTTTAGGATTCCTGATTGATGTTGGAGAATTGGCGAATCCATGGTGGAACAGCATTATGTAAATTGTTGTAAAAAACACACAGCAGCTAAGAAGGAAGCCCTGTCTCTGCCTAAGAAGTATAAGGACTGGGAGGGTCCCCTGCTCACTGCCTTTGGAGTCTGTCACTGCTGAGCTCAGGGAGGAAGGAATAGGGTTGTCAACCAACAACACAAGCTATTATGGCTCTTTGAGGGAAAGCACACTCAAAATTTGTTACTTGACCAAGTCATTGTCTTGGAATATCTACTTTGTGGGAAACTGATGTGAGTACCAAGTTACTGCCACTGTGCCCACACTCTTGGCTTTGTTACAAAGAAAAAGGATTCTTTGGAACACTGTCTGGCACATTCAGGCTGAGGTTAACCAGGACTTGGTTATGCCTCGAGGGCCCTGTCGCTACTTTGATGCTGTGAGTCATTCTTCGATCTTAGGCAGTTGGACTATTTATATGCCAATGTCAAAGTCTCACCCAACATAACCACAAGAAGCTACTGGCCATCCTCCATAAAGCAGACGCTGAGGATCAGGCAAGACTTCTTGATGTTTTTATACAGGAAAGAAGGATATAGGGACATGTGGAGAATTTATTGGTATGACCCACCATCAGATGAGACCCCTATCCCTCCGAGAGAGGGTGTGATTGCCTTAGAATACCACAGATTCTGTGGTTTACAAAAGCCAATAATGTTTCCCAGTTTTTCTCATTCCCAGGGACTTACAGATTCATTGTCCTCTTGGCTTCTAGCTCCTGACGCGTCTTCTGTCTTCCTCCGCATCTTCAGACCCAGAACTTAGCCTCAGCTTCTTTAAGAAAGAGACAGAGAGAAGGAAAAAGAAGAGAAAGAAAGAAAAGAGGAGGAGGAGGGGAGAAGGGAGGGAGGGACAGAGAGAGGGGAAGAGCAAAAAAAGTAAAGAAAAAGTTTTCTAAGTTTAATATTTTACTGAAAGCATGGCGGTATTAGGAAGGTGTTACATTAGTGACTTTATTCTCCTTTCATCTCTTTTGACCTTTTCCTCTCCCCTCCCTTGACCACCGCCATCTCTCTTGCATACTCCTTCCCTCCTTTTGGACCTCAGAGACTATCATTTACACTACTATGACATCATCTCCAAGAAATATCGTTAAGTGAAAGAAATAAAAAAGATAGAGAAATGTGTGTATATTATTCTACAGTTTATCTTTCCACCGCCATCTCTCTTGCATACTCCTTCCCTCCTTTTGGACCTCAGAGACTATCATTTACACTACTATGACATCATCTCCAAGAAATATCGTTAAGTGAAAGAAATAAAAAAGATAGAGAAATGTGTGTATATTATTCTACAGTTTATCTTTTGTTTTTTAAAAAAAGGTATTTGCTTACTTTTAAAGAAGAACGATAGAAAGACAAACCATAACATCTTTTTAAATGGTTGCCTGTGGGAGAGGGAGAGAATAGGGTGGAGGAGACAAGACTTATTTGAACATATCATGTTTTTTAGATGCGACTTTAGAATCATGTAAATATTTCACATAATTACAGGACAAAAGTAAATAAAAAAGCATTTCCTAAATATCAAAAGGAAAATACACTAAGTAAATCTCACTATGTATGTACAATTGGTGGCATAGCCACTCAGTAAGAAACTATTCTAAGTGAGTTTAAAAGATGGTAATTTGACTGTGAAATTATGTATAGCCTAAAGACTAGGCTAAACTAGGCTAAACTAGCACTAGAACTAGAAAAAAACCTTTCTAGGAATCATACCATCAGTAGTAAAGTTTGTATTGTCATGCCTAGACTGCCATAGTGTGGGATACATCAAACGTATAATCGTGTTGGTGTCATTGAGAATTGAGAGTATCGGTGTGGTTGAAAGGATGTGTATATGTAAGATGGACAAGGTTAAGTCAAAAGCCTGTAGTTTTGAATTTAAATTGGTGGTATGGTTCTGAGCTCATGATACGTTTTTACTTAAGGAATACATGTTTTCTACCTCTGTCCACTGAAAAGGCCTAGGAACGGTGACTAACCTCTTAGCAATAAGGACGAGGTCGAGGTCTCTGAACACCGTTTCCCACAAAAATTCCCTTAGACAAAGGGCTGAGTTCAGGACTGAGGCAGGGAGACACGAGATGTGACTGGAATAGCTGTTATTTCAGGAAGCAAGAAAACTACCCAAGACTACCAGGGTTGTGTCACAGGGGCAGTGTCAATCTATGGTCTAGGCTCCTAGTGACAAAAAGGAGACAACTTGAACATCAAAAAGAACAATAATAGCTGGGATGATTTGAAACACGTTAAGTATGTTTAAATTCATGACTTTATAACAATTCTCAAACAAAACAAATAAACAAAAAACAGCCTTACTGGACACCTTTGGAGGATGCTAGGAAATCACCTCATTTTTCTTTAAAACAAGTAAAATAAAGAAGGAAAAAATTAAATATCTTTCCTATACAATCTGTTGCAACCAATGATTGACAAAGGGACTTTTAAAAGATATAAGTACTGTAGCTAATAAGTGATAAATGAATGACAAAATTTGAATGTCACCATTATGTGTGCCCTAGTAATTTAATGGGTCGAGATCAGGGGTCAGCAAACATTTTCTGTAAAGACCCAGAAGGTAAGTATTTTAGGCTTTGTAAGACACATGGTCTCTGTCTCAGCTGCTCAACTCTGCTGTCACAAACGCAAAAGCAGCGAAAGACAATGTGGAAACCAGTGGGTATGGCTGTGTTCCAATAAAACTTGCCTTGCAGAAACAGGCGGCAGACCAGATTTGCCTCTTAGGTTTGCCAGCACTTGACCTAGATAATGATTATCAGGGCTGATGACATCACCAAACGAGGGACAAGATATGATGTACCTCCTGTTGGAGTGTAGACTGCCCACTATGATGCAGACTTGGGGGAGGGGTCAAACCTGAATCTGACCAACTACTAAGTTCAGAGAATTTGAGAGATATCATCCAACATCACAAGGAACCAACCAGAAAAATACAGACGGCAGGAAGTTCTTTAGGAACAAGGACCCTGTATCCTCAACACGAATTGTTACCCAACCAAAAGTGGGTTCACCTCCTGACGAGTTAAAATCAGACTGTCAAACTGAAGTAGCTGTCACACAAAGTAGGACTTGTTTGCAGCAAATGAGAGGCCACGTGGAATCGTTTCCCAAGTCGTGGTCATCCCCCAACATGGGAAAGCAGGGGCCCTTTATTTCAGATATGGAATGAATATTCAAAAGGGAGAGGTGGGTATTCACTTGCGCTGGCTCAGCTGGAAAACATGCTTCCACACACACTGCTGGTCAGGGTAATGAGGCCTAAGCTCCTCCTGGAGAGGAGGTCGTAGCATGAGAAATGAGGCAAAGGTCATAGGTGTTGCTCTGGTGCTGAGGCTTGGTCTGGCTCAGGGCGGTTGGTGACTACACGTCTTACACAGCTAAATGCTTCCGAACCCACCCTTGAGTTCCTCGGGCCAATTAGTCGGTGACAAAATGTTCGAGGAAAAAAAAAAAGATACGGAAGGATAATTTATAGGTTAAAAGGAGATTTAAGAGACATGACAGCCAATTAAGTTGTCCATAAAAAGAATTGCCCCCGAAACTCCAAATTCTTGCCTCTTATGAAGAGCAATTACAGTAACAGCTCTACTCTTGGTCTTGGCTTCTCAAGCCTATCAAGGGTCTCCCTCAGTGAAACTCCATCTTCCATAGGAGGCAATTGGAAGCAATATTTTACCCAGTTTCTCTAGGAAGGAAATTTCTCCAGGACACAGCAAACAGGTAAAGAAGGGTCAAAGCCCTGATCTAGTTTTTTCAGTAACATTCCACCATTTGTTTTATTTAATACACAGTTCTCTATTAGGAAGCGCAAAAAATAACTTTACAGTTAGAGAAAATGCACATGTTTTAACAATCTCTCACTTAACTAATGACAACTCTGGAAATCATCTGAGGAGGCTTTCTTTTGTGTATAGCATTTGGTAAATTGGTTACTTAACTATTACTTTTCCTTTGGCTTTATTTTCTCATAAAATAATCATTGCCACGTAGAATGCACAATCATTTTTATGTAGGATGCACAATTCAGAGGGCTATTAACTCAGTGGAAAAAAATGGCTGCTAATATACACATTTTTTCTTGTTTAGATTTATTTGCCACCAGAGAACCATAAAGTATCCCAATTAACCATGAATCTTGGTCCGTGGTAAACAGGAATACCCACAGCCCTCTTCAAGCTTGAAACATATTTTAGTCCTCTGCAGGCTAGAACTAAATTACTGTGTCAGTAATGAAAATAAATTCGCTAATTAGTTCACTTAATCAAATCTGACTGAAGTCTGTTCCTGGCCGCACACACCTGAGAGCCTCAAGACAGCTGCTGCTTAGAGCTTATCACCCACAGGGCGAGTCGCTCCATTCTTTATCAGAGAACAATTACGCAGCTTCCTCCTCCAACCTTATAAGGCAGACTCAATGTGGTCAATATGTTATGGTACTAGAAATCTAGAATAGTCACGATAAGCCCCAGCTGGGCTGAATACTAGGCTGGGCATAGCAACTAGATATGAAGTTAGCAAAATAAAAAGATCAGGGAGGAGAAATAGGTTGACATGAATTTATACGCTTTGCCCTTGAGCTATGAAAAATAGAACCGTAAAGAATCGCTTGGCTTTGACCAAAATGTGAGCTGAACTCCTTCCCCACACTCCCCTGCTTGTGACAGATGGCAGCAATTCTATCATTCTCCAGCTTTAGTACAGTACGTGTCCCTTTTCTCTAATGGCACATTCACCGATGAAGCCTTGGCTAATGAATTGGGCTTCCATGTATATGTCTACTGCTAGCCTTTTCCTGCGTGCTTGCTCTTCATCTGGTGCCTCCTACACGTGCAATGGCTTCAAGTTTCAGACCTACTTGCCCCTACGATCTGAAGCAAAACATGACCGTGGGCGGGAAGTATTGAAGAGAAGGCGTTCATTAGAAATCTTGGCTGGGTGCTTAATCTCCAGTGTTGGTGCTGAGATCCTGGGTCTCTTGCTAAGATCCCATCTTATTAACCTGAGCTTCTTATCTTGTGTTTCCCAGAACTCCTGCCTCTTCCCCAGTTTCTTAGCTTGGTTTCCTGACCTCTGATGCCGAACTCTGAAGCAATGAACTTTTACATACTTAGAATGTGCCTGTGTCTCCTTTCCCGAGCCTACTCCACAGAACTTGATATTCTTACCTGCCTGGCGCTCTGGTCCCTACCTGACCTTACCTAACTTAATCCACCCTCCAGATATTACCTTTACCCGTCATTATCTGTCTCTTTGTGATTATGTACCTGGACCAAGGGACTGAGAGATGTCGATTAGACTCAGTTATTGTCCCCCAAATGCATTCTATTGTAAATTAAACATAAGAAACCAACATATTGGAGTGCTGATTTTAAATTAGCTCCTGATGAATATACATAGGTTTTATAATAAAACACAAAAGATGGGAGGACCATGTAGATGCTTTCTGTCATCTATTAAGGGCAAGTCTTTGAAGTAACTCAGGCAGGAAGATTATGGTGAAGCGGTTAAGTGAGGAGCTACTGAGTCCAATGACGGGTATTAAAAGCCCCTCTTTGCAATTTTGCTAGGTATCAGCTAAGCGACTTTGGGAAAAGTTACCTAACCTTTCTGACCCTCAGTTTCCTCATCTATAAAATGAGGCTAGAGTTAGCATCCACTTGTGGTATTGCAGAAAAATATTTGTCTTTGTCCGTGGTTCCTGGCACAGAACTCCTAAAACCTTTGGGACTTCTTGAGTGATAAGGGTGAGAGGAATATCTTTTGTTTTAATGAGATAGCTTCAGGGTGGGAGCTGGTGGCCACAAAGACTAAGCCTTGCTTAGAAGCTTAGAACTTTCAGCCCCGCCCCACCAACCTTCAAGGAGAGGCGAGGAGCTGGAGAGTGAGTTACTCACCAATGGCCAATGATTTAGTCAATCATGCCTACAAAAGAAACTGCCATTAAAACTAGTAGACAGTGGGATTCAAAGAGCTTCTGGGTTGGTGAACAGATGGAGGTGCCAGTAAGGTGGCATTCTGGAAGATGGCATGGAAGCTTCACGTCCCTTCCCCCATACTTTGCCCTCTGCATCTTTTCCCTTTGCTTTTTCTGAATTGTGTCTTTTATAATAAACTGATAATAGTAAGAAAGCGCTTTCCCAAATTCTGTGAGTTGTTCTAGAGAACTATCAAAACTGAGAAGGGAGTTGTGTGAATTCTCTGAATCTATAGCCAGAAGTACCAGTGACAACCTGGGACTTGTGACTGGCATCTGAAGTGGGGGCAGTCTTGCAGGACTGAGCCCTTAACCTGTAGTCACTGACACTAACTCCAATTAAATAGTGTCAGAATTGAAGGGAACTGTGGGACATCCAGCTTGTGCAGGAGAGCTGGACAAGCGATGTTGGAAAGGACACTGCGCATTTGGTGTTAGAAGTGTTGTGAGTAAAAACAGATTATTTCCACTTCATAGAGTTATTATGGAAATACAATCAGATAATATCCATAAAATGCTTAGAGCAGGGCATAGGTTTACTCTATAAATCATCATTATTATTATTTCTGCTGTTATTTTTGCTGTTTATTATTTATTATTATTGAATAAAGTTGGCCTTGTATTATGAAGATCAACAAACCTGATTTGAACGTATATGTGAAGGCTAGCCACCCACAGCATTAAGATTTTCTTTAGGACTCTGGCGTCTTGTGTGACCATTTGTTTAAGTATTAGAATCAGATTTTTTTCTAAATCATATGCTTAATTTTTATTAAAAATACCATTAAGCCATGCTCGAAGACCGTGGTCAACAAAACAAAATAAACTGTTTTTCAAGCTGGAACCCCTAATATATATATTTTTGTTCACAAATCAGTACATGGACCATGTCAATTGCAATAGTAAATCATAGCAATTCCTTTATATATAATTTGAATCAAAAATAAAAAGAGAGTCTCCTGGTTTTTCTCTCATCAAAATGGATCATCTGGCATTCTCTTGGGGGTGAGTGCACTCCATTTGGAGACCACTACTGTGAGGGTTTGGACCAAGCAAAAGCTCTCTAGACAGTGCCGGGGAGGGTGTCCTGGATGAGCCTGAACTGGGGTCCAGAGGCCAACACTGTTTGATGGCCTAGACCACCACTGGCTCTCAGCCATCCGTGTGAATGAGTTAATTTGCATGGGAAGAGGTGGCCTGCAAGGAGGAAATTCATATTTGGTCGCATGGGAAGAAGACAGGAAAATGGAGAAGATAATGTAATGTCTATTTACTAATATGACCCCATGAAGTAGATGTCTCACCCATAGAGAGAGGCTACAGGCAGAGCTGAGGGAGATTTCCATGAGGCCTTGGGAGGCATGAGACTTGCTGAATGCTGGGAACCTTCTCTCTGTTTATGATCTCTCTGCTTGGGCTTCATGGAAACCAAGGGAATTCTTTGATTCCCCCAGGGTTGGAAGCTTTGGGAGACAGCCCCCAAGCGGAGACTTGGCATTCTTGCGGAGACCACCTGGGGCAATTTGTTTCTACAAATGAGCTGGAACAGAACTACTTGTGAATAAATTCCCAACATGTATCTAAAGCGTTCCCAAAATAACTTGGTTTCCAAACCCCCTCAGGGGTAGAATTCTCATGTTGGGTAAATGAAACACAGCAAGCCAGTTAGATTTACATAGTCACTGGGATCCCAGTACCTCCTTGACTGTACATTCCTGTTCCCTAGCATGGGTGCTAGGGCCAGGTCCTCTGGGTGTAGGGACTAGTTTATGGCCTGGATGAACATGGAAGGAAGCATCTGGAAATATAAGGCCGCGGAGATAATAACTGCTCTCAAATCCTCTGGTTTCCAGAGGCAAGTTCAAGTTCCATAAGGCTACAAAGTCAAATCAAAGTACCATTTCCTTTGCTAAGAAAATCATCATAGTTTCTCATGTGGCCATACCAGAGGCCCAACTGGCCAGATGGAGCCTGCCTGTGAGTTGCGGTTTGGCCAATATAGGGTTCCAAAAATGTGAATAGGAACACCTTTAGATGCGGCCTGTGCCCTGCCCTTTGCCACAACCCAAACCAGTCCTCCTTCTCTGACAGTCACCAGTTTCTCTCCTTTAAGTGGCCTGCCTGGTGCCTGAAGTCACTTGAGCTTTCAGCACCTGCTTCTTTCTAGCCCCTGTTCCGTCATCAGGAGAAAGTAAATCTGTTGGTAAGAAGGAAGGTCCGTGTAGCCCAGTTAGGAGAAAGAGCACCAGACTGGGACCGTGAAGATGTCCACTTGAAGTGTCAGTTCTTCTACCTGAACAAGTTTCTCTGAATCTCTGGCTCTCAGTTTATTCAAGGGTAGAGTCGGAGAATCAGACAAGCTATTCTTCCAAAAATCTCCCTCCTCTTTTTTTTCCTAATGTACTGTAATCTCAGAATTCTTAATGGTAGTTCAGTGGGCTGATTGGAAAAATGAGAAGATGCTGGACCCGGAGTCAGGACCCCTGGCTCCCAGTTTCTACTTTGCAACTAGCTCAGCCTATAGCCTTGGAAGGAATGGTTTGCTTTTTCAAACATAAAGAAAATGAGGGGGGTGTGCTGGATGATCTTCAAAGACCCTTCCAGCTCTTTCCTTCAGTGATTCCATTTTTCTACATATGAAAAGGAACACATTTTGCTAGTGAGGACCATTGTGTCTGAAGAGAATTACTGTTCCATGCCCCTGGTCTGGAATTTATTCTGTTTACAGATTTTGAAATGCTTCAGCCGGATTTATGCTCTTTTTTCTGGCCCAAGACTTTCTATGAAAAGCAATTGCCTGCTGGACCTTACACAGTCTCTCCAGCATGTCTGGGAGAGCTTTGGAATTCAGGATCCACCACAAGGTTAGAGTAGAGTTCTTCTGTGAAGTGGGAGCTGTGATGGTCCAAAAAAAGGAGGGCAAAAACGAACAGGGTCTCCTCTAGATTGACCACCACAGGGAGCTTGCGGTGGGCAAACCGTCATTTCTCTCAGTGAGCTGTCTCCAGAAAGACCTTGCTGTGAGGTGCTGTTAGCCAGCAGGCAACTGACCACCACACCTTCTAGAGACTGCTGCCTCAGCCTACTCATAGAGAATATTGATCCCTCTCTCGCATCAGAATATCTGGTCCCCGAGGAAGCTCAATGCAATTTACGAAGCCCTCTTATGACAATACAACATATAAGAAGTATGCCATACCACGGTCCGGGAACCCTGATTCCATAGTGAAAGTAATAAAAGAAAATAGATTTCCCCATCACGTGGGAAACGAAGGTTGGATTAGAGGTTTGCTGTGAAGACAAAGAGCTGCTATTACCCCATTTACAGCATGGCAACCACTGACACATTCACACACAGGCCCCCAGCTCTCTTGTCATAAAAGGGTGCTGAATCCCCAAGAGCACACCTCGCCATATTTCTGACGGAGGGAGAGCCAGGATGTCTGGGGTCCTCTCTCCGGCACTTCTAATGCAGTGGGCCATGCCATCCCTTCCCACTTACAAATGCTACATGGAGAAACTCAGGCCATCCAGGACAGAAAACAACGTATGTAAATGAAGTGCAAGGGATACAATATGTGTGTGTGTGTATGAATACTAAGCATGTCGGGGTAGCTTTTTCCACAGGAAGACGATGGGGGAGGGGAGCCTTAACTTTCTGCTAAACCATCTGTCTGTTTTCTACCACAAATAGTTCAGCAGGCTGCTGCAGGCATCCTGGGCGAAGAGGGGAGTCTTGGGTTTATGGAGATCTTGGGTCATAAGCACCAGTATTCCCGTCGCATGATAATCATGTTGGAGGTGGGGCTGAGAACAAGAGACAGGGAAAGAAAAAAGAAAAATAGAGAGCAGCAGAGATGGATTCTGAATTCCCACCTGTCCCTGTCAAGTTTTAGGAAAGCATCACCCGTCCTCCCTCAGGACTCGGCATACTGCACCCCTAGTCGTGCAGAGCTGCGCCAGTGAACCTGGAGCCTTGAGAGGAGGGCAGTGAGGCCCCACGGACAGGGCCCAGCAGCTTAAAGCACACACACAGAAATGTTCAGGGATCAGCAGAGGGACTTGCCAAAGTGTCAAGGTTGAGGAACAGCCTTTGGGCAGGTGGAGAGTTTCTAAGGCCTGGAGTTGTTGCAGGCAGGACCCACTTGTGGCACCTGGGTGATCCTTCTATTGGTGAGAACAGAGAGCAAGTCCAAGCTCTGTGCTTCACTCAACAACTGTTTACTGCACACGCGCAGTGTGCCAGACCCTGCTCTCAGCTCTGGGACAGAAGTGAATGAGATGAGTAATGCCTCTGCTCTCAAGGACTTTGCATTTCACTGAGGAGCAGAGATTAATTAACAAAAGACGAAGGAATGCACAAGATGGTTTCAAACATCAGTATGTGCCGTGAAGACATCAAAACACGGTAATGTGATGGAGAATGACTGAGGGAGGGGTGGGGGCTCCTATCCTGAGCCATGATGCCATTTCCCAACTAGATAACCTTGATGAATTACTCAACTCTGTCAGTCCATGTCCCCATCTGTGAAATTATGTTAATAAATAGTATGTATCTCAAAGGATTGATATAAAAAATTAACTAAGATAATATCTGTGCATGAGTGGCCAAGATTCCTCAGCCTGTGCTACTGCAGCTCCAGGCATGTACAGCGACCACGTGGGTGACCCGGAGCCAGTACTGCCCGTCTGAATCAGGCTCAGATTCCTGACCCACAGAAACCATGAGAGATAATAAAATAATCATTGTTGTTTTAAGCCACTAACTCTTAGCGTAATTTGTTATGCAGCAATAGAGAACTAGAATAAATTCTTTTATACAGAAGGAGAGAGACTTCCTTCTGTTATTTTCCCCTGGAAGAGAAAAACTCTTCGAGACGGGTTTGTTGCCTGCAAAGCCTATTCTTAAATAGTGTATTCACAGAAAATTTGAGGTTCGGTAAGGCCAACAGATCAAGAGACATCTGCCACTGAAAAGAGACTTGTTACTCACAATTTCCAAGAGGAGGGGGCATGCAGGGAGGGCCACATGGGGAAACACCAGGGTTGGTCAGGAACCAAAGCGAGAAGGAGGAGCTGTGGGCAAGAGCCTTTATTGTGGTTTCTATGGGAAGGAACAGGGGAGGCGGGGGAAGCAGACTGAGGATTGGCTAATTTGAATAGTTTCCATAGGCTCTGGGGCACAAGGCCTGTCCCTGGTTGTCTGGTAGCTGGCCCTGGGGTGATTAGGGCAGGGGAATGGTGGGCTGAGTTTGAGGAGGTGGTTGGTATGTGGGCCCTCAAGGGTTGGTCTGCATTTGAAAGGTCGAGAGCTGTTTACTACCTCTAGGAGTTGGCTAACCCCAGGAGAGGCGGTCTTTCCAGGGTCAATGAGATCCCAGATGTCAAAGCATCAGCAGAAATTAAAAGACTTGGCTAATACGGAGCCTCCGTCCTATCACAGGCGAAGACAATGTCTGAATGTCACCTTCCCTAGCTCCCTGGTGGCTAGGGTGTAGATTTAGGATCCAAGTGTGGCCTCTGGGACCTGAGAGGGAAATCTGCCAGGAGAAGAAGGAAGCTTTGGTCGTCAGAAAGCTTTTCTGCCCTCTCCTTCCTTCTCACTTTGAACAGTGTCGTATTAGCATTCCCAGTTTGGAGCTGCCACATTAGCTTGTGACCACGAGAGGATGACCAAGGCAATCACAGAGAAAAGGACCTGGGATGCCACGTCAGCGAGCCCTGTCAACCCTGCATCCAAACTGTTTAAGCAGCATTTCTTCTGGTATTTGGTTACTTGCGGCCAGAGCATAACTGACATACTATGTTGGCGAACAAGGATTTGCACCATGACAAAATCACTTACTTCTAATTCCCAGACGCCTCCTCTAACCACCATGCTTGGAAGATAGAGAAGTTTAGTTACCTTGTCGCAATAGTAAAAAACTGCTTGAGACCTCAGGGTTGAGAGCTGCCAAGTGGCAAAGCACGAGGTAGGGCTTGGTTAAGCGGGGCTTCACTTCAGTGGGGAGAAGAGAGACAGATGGGGAGCAAACCTGAGTGCTGGAAGCCCTGAAGCCACAAGTTCACTTCCATATGCTGCCCAAGGCAGGGGCCGCCTGGTGTTCGTGCCTGGTGTTCACCGTGCGGGACATATGGAAGTTGTGAGGAGGTGTTTCATGTGGTCCATGGATGCATTTCACACAACTTAGTGGGAACATATAGGATTGATGTGGGCATGCTTCTGATGGTCCCAACAGCATCCGCCAGAGGAATGGGGTGGAGTCAGAGTAACATGAAATAAGAACAAAAAGAAGGAAGATGATTAATGTACCATTTTAATGGATGAAATAAGGATGTGAGATGCATGATTTCAGTCTACTGAAGAGTGGTGGATACATGTTGTCTCAATCCTCTAGACTTGTTGAGTGCGTTTTTTCAATCGAACATCTCCAATCACATGGATTTATTGAAAACTGGTGTTTTATGTTAAGTGAAATATTATTATCTTAAGGCCGTAATCTGTTGGCCAGTGGACAAAAATGTCATAAAAGGAGAAGGGGAAATAAAAGAAGAATTGGTAAAAATCCAGGGTGATTAGGATGCCTATGACTAGACCACTATCAGAATTCTTCCTGGACCAAGTCTATTGATTATCTTCAGTGGAGGTGGCTGGGGTGGGGTGATGTATTCTCACCCCATGTGGGAGGATTTTCTTCCCATCTGCGTTGTTAAAGCTCTTTAGTTATTTCACTCGTTTCTGTGTCTATACTGCTCTATCCGTCCCTCCACGTTTGGCTCATTCATCCCTTTATTCTACACTCTTACATTAATATGTGCCAGATGCGGGCACTGGGGGTATAGTAATAAATGAAACAGGCATTCTCCCCAACATGAAACTCTGTCTTTGGTCTGAAGTGACCAGCTGTTTATTGCTGCTGTGTAGCTAAACACAAACACAAAGACTATCATAATCACTGTTTCCAGTTCTAATTGCCTTGGTAGTGGTCATGCAATCCCCAGCTCCCTACCCCTTTCTCTTTGAGAGATACCATACTTTTTGTTTCTACTTTGGCTACGAAGTCCTAGGAATAGGGGGGGCTCAGATAAGGCTGGAACTCCAATGAATCCTGTCCCTGTAAAACAAATAGAATTGAGGTAAGATTGTGAATTTAAGTCCCATCATCCCATTGTACATTTAGTTTTCCGGCATCCATTTTGTCACATAAGATAACTTAAGATAGCAGTGCTTTTGTTCTCCTTTCCTCCTGGGATGGAACCTGAGGGGAGAGGCAGGAAATGTGGAAGAAATATCCCAGTAAGCAGTGTGAGCATTTGGCCTTTGAGGGCAGAGCCAGGGACAGCCATAGGACCCCAGGAGGAACCACATGCTCTGCTTACTGCCACATCCAACAGAGCACGGCAGTGACAATTGCAAAGAGGAGGATGGGGGTAGGACGTAGGAAGAGAGACGGCTGAAGTGGCATTCACCAAGTACTTAACTCTGAAGTACTGCTACCCCAGCCCCTGACCCCATAAGACATTAACTATCACCCTGCTCAGAACAAGCCTTACATGTTATTTTTAGCTGCAGGAAACCACAAAGAAAGGAAGGAGAAGATGATTGAACAAAACCAGTCAAAACCAGTTGAGGGCAACATGGCAGTTGGACTTGACCTGACATAGACCCTCCTGCTCATTATGTGCTCATTATAGTACATTATTATATTGTAGAGCACACCCACCAACACCATGACAGTTTACAACTGCCATGACAATGGGAGGATATAACCAAATAAGGAAAGAAAAGGAGGAACTCCCCTGCTCCCTGGAAAAGCCTGTCCATTTTCCCCAAATAACTATGAATGTTCCTCCCATTCATTACTGAGACCCCTTATAACAGCTGCTTAATCACCCCAGGAGCTGAGAAGTTCAATTGGTAACAGTACTTAACTCTTCAGACTGTTAAGTAACAAAAATTCAACTGAGTAAATTTTAAAGATCTAATTGGCTTTATTGAACAATTCGTGAATCGGGCAGCATCCCATCTAGGAAGCAGAAAGGCGCTCTGAGGAGCTATATAAAATGGAAGGCTTTTGTAGACAGAAGGGGCAAAGAGTGGATTGTTTCAAGCTTAGGAAACCTACCTATGGGGACAGAGGGGACTATGTGGCAGATTACCTCATGAGTGCTGAGCAGAAAGTTCCAGACTGACTGGCTAAGGCTACATTCCTGGGGGGTTTGTAACTGCAGTTAGGCTAGGTATTAAGTCTCGGTTTGCTGACTTGAGGCTTAGCACAAGCGACTCCATTTTGGGCCTGCGGTTTCTTTTTTTGGCAAGATCCATGCACTAGTTGTCTCGAAACTCCTTTACGCAGCTGAAGAATAGCAGAATATGCCACCCCAAAATATGCCTTTTTGGCATAAGGATTATTTTGAACTGGTTATTGTTAAGAAACAACAGACACAGGAGAAGCTCTGAAAACAAGGAAGAATTTACTCTTTTGTGAGAGAAATTTACATTTATAAGGAAAATATCCATTTGTAAGGGTGTCTCCCTCTCTGTACCAGGAAGAGAAGATTGACTCCAAATCATAAGAAACTCTTATCAATGGAAAAGGCACCCCACCAAAATCTGCATAACAACCTTTCCTTGTTTATTGTGTTTTTCCTGATAACCTCACACATCTGGCCTCCCGGCTTCCCATCATCTTTTGTCTGTCTGTCTTTAGCTGAAGATGGTATTTAACATGTTGGGTTGGGTATTTTGGGAGTTTTACTCAGTTTTCTTGGGTAACTCCTGTGTATACAGGAGGTGTACATGTTATTAAAGTTTTGTTTTTCTCTTGCTAATCTCTCTTATTATATGGGGAACCTCAACTAAAGAACCTAGAAGGGTAGAGGAAAAATTATTTTTCCTCCTCTACACAGCCAAAGAACATCATCATGGAAACCAGAAGACCCAGAGAATGACACAAGGGTATAGAAAGCAGTGAATAGAAAGCCAGCAGACCTGCCATGGGGCCATCTTGGCATGGGCAGGTGACCCAATTGAAGAAAGTGAGGGTGAGTGACCTAAACCAAGTGAAGGAGAGAGGAAGATGCTAGGAGTCAACAGGGTCACTGGCTTCAGGAGAACCAAAGTGGGACTAAGTCAACGGGAAAGGACATGGGCTCTGAGAGTAGACTAGGAAGTACCAGCTGTCACACCCACACAGGAGGGAGCCCAGGGACACCACCATAGAGACAGAGGACCTGGGTAACCCAAAGACCTGGATGCACATGAGGACTGACCCCTCTCTACACTGCTGGCACGGGTCACCCAGGCCACCAGGGGTGCCCAGATGCCACCTGAGGAAGAGGCAAGAAATCTGAAAGACTGGACATTTATCTGAAACCAGGATACCCCAAAGACTATTTAATTCAGAAGAAACTAAAATGCCATTAAGTAGTAAATTTAAGGCTTGTCTCTTCTCCCACACCCTCCGCCTTTAATCAGCAGAATGAAGCTAGTAGAGACAAGATTTTTTCCTTATCTGAGTAGAATGTGCTAAATTTCAGCACAGTTTCACATATAACCAGTGAATGCCTACTAAAGCAGAGTTACTCCAAGTGTAGTCCCCGACCAGCTCCCCGAGAATGCTGACACTGCTGGTCAGGGGACCATGCTTTGAGGGACACTGTTGAAGCTGGGTACCCAAGGTGTACTGTAGATATTAAATCAACTTACTGTTTTTCCTGTTTAACTTGAGGGGTGACTCAGGGCTCTTGAGGATTTGTGAGCTTGTTTTCTTGAGGATTTGTGAGCTTGTTTTGCAGAAGAAAGAATGCCTTTGGGGAGGTTCTGATCCCCAAATGGCCTGCCCTCAGCAGCCACTGAAGCCCAGAAGTCAGACTGCCCCGGGGCTTATCAGGAGTGACCCCTTTGCTTCCCCGGAGCTCCTCCTGCCAAGCTCCTTAGCTCTATAAACACCCCTGCATTCTGTTCTTGGGGAGGTGCGTTTGAGTGAGCCCAGGCTCCCACCTACTCGTTTTGGCCAATTCGAATAAACCTTTCTCCATCTCCAAGCACCGATGTCTCAGTGTTTGGCTTGGTGTGCATTGGGCACATGAACTTGACATTAAGAGGTTCAGTATCACTGTCATGGAGAGTTTCAGCGGACCCTGTCTCTAGAGATGAGCTAGTCTGTGAACAGCGGGAAGCTTATGCAGCCTGAAAACAAGGCAGCCCCTCCCATCCCCTGTGACTTTTCAGGAGGTCCTCTCTCCTGTTAATGTGGGCTCAATTGCACAGCTGAGGCATTAATGACCCTGAAGATTTCAGCCTGCTTGCATTGCAGCCCAGAATCTGTGGCTGAAAATGTTGGTAATGACAAATTACCCTGATGCTTAAATTCCCGCATTTGTTCTGCAATTTCTGTGTCATACTAGTGTCAAGAAAATAAAAAATCCAGCCGTATGCCTGATGCAAAAAACACAGAACACAAAAGCCATGTGATCCCCTGAAGTTCATTTGCCCACTGACGTTAGGTCAGTATTGCTCCCTCTGTGGAGAGACTCAGAAATGGAGTTGGTTGCAGTGGGATAGAATAAGAGTGTGGTTCATCTTAAATACCACAAAGAAATTACACCCTCTAGGGTCACTGAAGGTCAGGGATGCTCGTCTTTTTGGTAAGTATGAGCTACTGCTCATGTCTTCAGGTGGAAAAGGAGAAGAAAGAGCCACTTCAGTGATCTAGAGGGATCAGGGAGGGCAGTATGTGGGAGTGGGAGGGGGTGGTTCTGGCAGTGAACGGTTCTGACTGGGGCAGGAAGACTGCAGCTGGGGGTGTCTGGCCACCCTCTTCTTTCTAAAGGGAAACCCCAAAAACCACAGAGTGGGGACATGGTGGCAATCAGCTTGGACATGTGTGGGAAGAGGGTCTGATGCCTTTGATTGGACTCCCTCTCTCAGGGATGCCTGGAGTAAAGTCAGCCCCTTGAGCTGGGTGTCAAGAAGTCAAAGCATCATGCTTGGGGTTGTGGGAGGAGAGAGATAAACAGATCTAGACAGATCCTTTACTCCGAACATGGCTGAGAGTCCAGTGGCATCAGCCACATTATCAGGGGTCCTGTTAGCAATGCAGATTCTCGAGTCTCATCCCAGACTCATCATCAGCATCTGTATTTTAACAAAATCTCCAAGTAAATAGGAAGGACATTAAAGTCTGAGAAACACTGCTCCAGTCCTTCGGCTCTCGTCCCTGAGCTGCACATTATCACCCCCTGGACAGTTCAAAAAAGGCATGCCTAGGAGTGAAATCCAGGTTTGTTTGTTTTTAAATGCCCCATGATTATAATGCACAGCCAGGAATGGTCAGTGGTTCTCAAACATCAGCAAGTGTCAGGATCACACGGAGGGCTTTAATAAGGCACAGCTCACTGGGGCCTACCCAGAGTTTCTGATTCAGTAGGTCTGGGGCGGGGCCTGAGGACTTGCACATCTAACCAGTTCCCAAGGGATGCTGAAGATGCTGGTCCTGGGACCACAGTTTGAGAACCACTGGTCCTAATGGAGATAACAAACACCAAAGTGGTTCCCAAAGATCCCAAGGGAGCAGTATGAGCAGCACATGGGAACTCATTGCAAACACAAATAGTCAGGCCCCACCAGATCCACTGAATGAGAAACTGGGGATTCTGATATACACCAAAGTCTGAGAGCCACTGCTCTGGGCACTTAGCTCTAAGCTGCTGAAGCAATCAGCAATTGGAAATAGCTGAAAAACTACATTTTTCTACCTTTTGCCTAAGCTTTTGATTTATGTAAATAAAGCCTCCTTTTACACTTGACTTTGCTTAGTGACAGCCTATAAATATACACATTTATAAACAAATATACACACAAATGCACATATAGATCAGCTCAAAATTTCACAGTGAGCCACATCAACCCTGGCAGGTGAGTAGAACAGATAGTAGCTTCCGTTTTACGGGTGTGCCTCTGAGAAATTAAATAAAACAGGTAACGCTGGTTCTCAAGCCATTACCCATTTCCGCATTCCTCCTGCCTACCAGAAGCACAATATTGTTCAGGAATCTACCCTCGTCCTTATAATTTAGGAGAATCTGATGAGTCGATTCTAACTACTTTTAGCCAATGGTTTTCAACATTGACAGTGTAAGGAATTTTTTAAAACATGCCTAATCCCACTCCCCGGAGGTTAATTTGATTGGTCTGGGGTGTGCTCTGGGCATTGTGATAGATAAAAGTTGCCCAGGTGATCTCATACTCAGTCAAGGACTCAAATTACAGGTCTAAGCCGATCACGGTAACATCATCCTTTCCACTAGGCATTGGTTTGAAGGAGACTTGTGATGGGCTTCTGGCTAATGAGTCATGCTGAGGAGCTTCTGGGAAAAAGTTTTCTAGTTCTTAAGGGGGAGGAGACAGTTGTCATACTGTCTCTGGATGTTGTTGGATCTAAATGTGATTGCTGGAGTCACTACATCCATCTTGCTGCCATCCTGAGGATGAATGGAACACTCAGAGAAGGACAAAGCCAAGGAAACTACAGAGAAGCAGATCTAGAGTCCAGAGCCAGCACTCCTGAACCTGCCTGTTTCGCTTAACTTGTAGTGTGCGAGATGATAAATCTTACTGTTTACATTCAGTTGTTAGGGTTATCTATCACTGCCTGCCAAGCCGTCCTAGCAGAAACATTAAGTGATGCAGCTGAAGTCATACACTTAAGAAACATGTGGACTCAGGTCTTCTGACTCCAGCTCCAGGGCTTTCTTCACAAAATCATACTGTTTCTATGTAAAAACCTGGGCAGAATCTCTTGGCCAGAAAACTGCCCAGGGATCCACTTTGGGCCAGCAGCTAGGAAAGAGCACCATTGCATCTTGGGAATTGAATTTTCTCGCTCTTACATAATTGTGATGGTTAATTCTATGTGTCAACCTGACTGGGCTGAGGGATGCTCAGCTGGTAGAACGTTATTTCTGGGTGGATTTGTGAGGATGTTTCCAGAAGGGATTAACATTTGAATCAATAGACTGAGTAAAGAAGATTGCGCTCACCAATCCAGGTGGACATTATCCGGTATAGAAGAAAAAGACAAGAGAAGGGCAAATTTGCTCTCTACTTGGGTTGGGATATCCATGTTCTCCTGCCCTCAGACGTCAACTCTCCCAGTTCTCAGGCCTCTGGACTCAGAGTGGTTATGCCACTGGCTTTCCTGGGTCTCCAACTTGCCAATGGCAGACTGTGGGACCTCTCTTCCTCCATAATTGTGTGAACAGCTTCTGAAGTAAAGCTTCATATCTATCTATTGATATATCTATATATCCTGTTGATTCTGTTTCTCTGGACGACCCTGACTAATACCAATAGTGCTTTGAGGTTGAACACTAGCAATTTTCCAACCAAGCATACTAAGCTGGGGGGAGGCTAAGGGTGGAGACTCACACATTTCCTTTGTCCGGACCTGAGGTTAGGTATGTCTCTATTTAATTTAAAGAATAAGTTACTTAACAGAATTAATAAGGAAAGAAGGCCTTTGGGAGCCAGATAATAATGATGTACATAGTTTTCTGTATTCACAAGGAGGCATGGTTTACTCTGGCAGGATCAAGTATTAGAAATGGCTGTGTTAATTTCAGGCTCCCTTAGAAACACCAGAGGGTGAAAGGCCTCAGTGGGTCGAGTCAGTAGTAAATGAACACATTGGTGGAGGGAACAAGTGATATGGAGAAACGTAATGGATACTAACTACCGACAAGCAGCAAGGGGAAACTTTCAAACATGAGGCAATTTGTCAGAAGGTGAGGCTGACTTTGATGGGTGACATTTTTTTCTCTCTAATGAATAAATTATTGTGTCCTTATAGGGGCAAATTGAAATGGGATTCTTTTTAAAGATGACACACTGATTGTTTAAAATATGCAAAGCATCAAGCGCTGGACTGGATCTATCAATGTGAGTTTACGATTCAAATAAGATAAAAATAGGTTGTGTGTATACAATGGGAAGAATGAATTAACCATTCGGATAATGGCTTTGACTTTGTTTTAACTGAGAGTATGGTTAAATATGAAGGCAATGGAGCAAACTGTTGATCAGTTGACCTCGTCTAATCAATTAGGACAGTTGATAAAACCAAATTGTACATTAGTTCTTTGGTGTACTCATCACCAGTTGAATCAACGTTCATTAATCCAGTTCATTGCTCAGGACACTACAAATAACTAAATGGGCACCCTATCTGCCTCCAACTTTTTCATCTCCATAAGGGAATGTGAGTCTAACAGAATCCATAAAGTTCTGGAATATGCACGAGAAATATTTTGTAAAGATGTTTCCCTCAATAACCAGGATTGTGGTGTCAAATGTCTGGCCATAATTGTGACCATTAGCCCGTAAAATTAATTTCAAGGTTAGGACGATCCATTAGGCTAAGAAATAACTTATCTGACGAGCCCCTACTTGTGAGAAACAGAGAAGCAGCTCCTGGTGTCTGGGAGCAGGCTGGACTCTCTAGGTCTCGATGTTGTTAGGTACTTGCCCTGGCAACAGGAAATAACCCAATTTATTCATCTACACTTAGTTTCTGGCGGGCCTTAGCTCAAGGTATTTGACACTGGTTAGATAGAAAATAAGTGAAAAATTCATCCAAAGTACCAAATATTTCCACATAACCATTTAGAACCTTATTAGGAAAAAAATCTGGATTTGTGAGAGAACATTTGCTTCAGGGTCAGGTTAATGAGGAGCCGTTGTCCTTGATCAGTCTTTCAGACTTTGTAGCCATCTTTGTAGAAGCTTCTGCTTCTGACCAGACTTTCATGGCCTTTCCCAGTGGAATTCTTGTCGGGCTATTCACAAATTCTCTACAGGTCAACCAAAATGGTTGACTTGTGAGTCTATTCTAATGTTGACACACCAAACATCCTGCTGAACTGATTCCTTAATCGCGACAGCTTTAAAGGAACTTGAAGCTCTTCTTATCTAACCAGACTATTCTGCTCAAGGTGGAATGGAAGGAAGCTCATAGGTCAAATGTATTGTCTGAAGTTACCCAACTTCTTAGCCGTATCTCAGGGTCTACAACCTAGTTCTTCTGGCTCCTAACTCAGTACTCTTTCCATTGTCATTAAGCTTTATGAGGTAGCATTTTTATTTATTAGAACAAGTCAATTTGGTCATTACATATATTGCTATATTACATATAACTGGATTTCAGAGAGCTACATGTTGTGAGTTTTCACTAATATTCTAAGCATATTATTTATGCGTTCAACAAACTTTTGTGATTGCCTCCTATATATTTTTAATTTCCTTCTAAATTTTTTGACCTCGTATATACTTATTCAATAAATATTAAAGAGATAGTGTAGAAGGGAGCTCAGATGTGTGCATAAATAAAATTTTGAGAAGCTAGCTGGTATCTTTAAATGATACATAATATGCAGCATGGCAGCTGGGAGCAGGTGGGAAAGGAGAGGTTACCTCCAGCTGTGAAAATAAGGGAAACCTCAAATGGAAGAAATAACATTGGCCCTGAGGGATGGCAGGGATTTGGATAGCAAGAGGAGGAAAGGACAGTTCAGCTGGAGAGGAACGCATGAGTAGAGGCAAATTGTTTTAAAACAGAGTATCAGCTGTTGGTGTGTAAGCACACTGGAAACAGGGAACGATGAAACAGAGAGTCTCTGCCAGCTCCACCCTCTGACCCCTCCCTCTCCCTTTACTACTGACCTTGAACTTCACAGGTATTTAGTTTCACTAAATATTCCTAGTTGACACACTGCCCTTTCTTAAACTCCTGGGAATAGTCGAAATATTTATCTCTGGATTGTTATGAATTTTAATTTACAGAAAGTGTCAACCCACTTAAGTGATCCGATTATGGAAATACTGAGAATTCAATTACAGAACACTGGTCAACCTCAATCTGAAGAAAAAAAAAAAAGGAAAGAAAGCCCTACTCCCCTCGCTTAGGATCACAGATATGTTATCCCTTCCTGGAGGTGTGGGAGGGGCCCTTGAGGACCAGAGGTGCCCTAGTTTCTTTGTTCAGCCATCCATCTTTCCCAGAATCCCACCTGAATTCCACTGCTGATGAGGCCCACTCGGGGGCTTCCTCCGACCCAGGTGCCTCCCCCCTTTCCTAGAACTAACCTACCCAGGGGAGAGCCTCAGTGGAAGACGTGAGCAGGAAAGCCTCAGGCTCTGCTCTGACCAGCCCCGCATGTGCCTCTCAGGTGCCTGGCTGGCTACTTCCTTCCAAGCCCACTTTTCCACCCAATTACATGTTGCTGGAATGCACTCTAGTCTCACCAAGACAGGAACAAGACTACTAATTGCCATCTTGTTTTTCCCGGGCCCTTGTCACTGCCTGGTTTTCTTCCAGGGTCAGATCTGCTCTAGGTCACCATCATCCTCCTTGGGTGACTCTAATCTTTGGTGAGCCTCTCTTCAGTATACCATCTATTTCGTTGTTACAATAGCCCAATCCCCTCCATTGTTTTGATATGATTATCCGTACAAAGCAGCTTTCATTTCTAATTCTCAATTTGCTTCTCAATCTTAGTATTTTCACTGGGAGCCCACCAAACCCCTTTCCCACCTTGGGAGGGGATGTGAAGGGTGAAGCCCTTTCATACAACATGGGAACGTGCAGGAAAGCTCAGTGCTGCCCACCCAGCCGCCTTGCCCAGTGATCCTCTGTAAATATGCATTGTCATCAGAGGACTCCGCAAACGAGCTCCTTTCTCTGATTGTTCAGCCCACTTTTCCCAACTGTCTTAGCAATTACATGCGAGCCCTCTTACTTTTTCAGTTTTGTCCATTTTATTAAATCAGAAGAAATGTGTGATCTTTTACAAAGATCATAGGTCTGTTCCAAACATAGGGGGCAAGAAAGATTTTTAAAACCTTTGGAGGTTTGGAAGTTTAATTCTCTCACTTCACTGGGGTTTATCTCTGAGGGGCATACACAAGAAGGAAATTACTGAGGAAAGGATTGGGGTGATTTCCCTCAAACCACTCCTGTGTTGGCATCTAAACTTTGCAGACATATATTGAGATTTTTATATGTAGTTCTTTCTTTCCCTTTCTGGTTTTACAAAATAATGTACATATGCATCTAGAATAGTGTCTGAATGTACCCAGCGGGAAACAAATGTTAGTATGAAGGCATTCTGCACTGCCGTTTAGACGGTGAAGCAGGGGAAACAAGGTTTAGGAATGGTCCCCTTCTTGTGTTTACATTGTTCCTAGAAGAAACTAAACCTATGCACAAGCCACCTAAGCAGGGAGGAATGAGTGTCGTAGGGAGGGGAGTGTTCATTGGTTGTGCATTTTTCAGGATCTTCATGCCCAGGAACTAATGTGGAGAGGGGTCCTCTCCCCTGGGTTAGCAGTCCTCCCTCACTGCGGTATGAATTCACACGTAATTCAGCTCTACAACCCTGAGTGGTCAACGATGAGGAAATTGGGACAAAGTTCAGAAATTTTAATACCGGGGCTAAAGAGCTTTTCATGTCAGTGTCCATCTTGTGAACTCCTGGCCGGGGACCAGCTAATCATAAAAGATAGCCCTCTTCATCTTTGAGTCTGACATTGCCCACCCTTTTGAGGGTGGGGAGGTGCCTCACTGAGTAATTCAGACAAAATACTGTTATCTAATTTTCAGTGTGTTACTGTTAGTGGGATTATTTGCTCGCATATTTTGCAGAGGAATTGATCACCTGACTGCATTTCTTGGTTTAAAAGCCTGTTCCCATCACTCCGTCTTCTCCCTGCCCTTAGTAAAAGAAAAGAGATGCGTGTGGACATGTGTCCCAGAGGCTGATGAGTCCTGCTTAGCAGGTAGAGGCCGTTTGGAAGCACTGGGCCAGACATTGGAGTTTGCATGGTTAAAAAAATTAAATCAGTGGTAATATACTAGATGTTTCATATCATGCCAGTTTCTATTTTCTTTTGTTCTCGTGGTTATAAAGACGGAGTACTGTGGGCTAAAGGTGGTGGAGGTAGATTTCATGTATCGCTCTGGTGTAGAATGGCACCCCTCTGCACAGTGCCAGGGGCCCCAGGTACCAATCTGGGTCCTTTCCAGAGTAGATCTGTTGTCCCAGACCACAGTGTGTTTGCCTCCCTAAAGATGAAAATTTCTCTGAAGTCTTGAGTGTGACAGGAGATGCCATGGGAGAGGCAGGCAGAACTTTCTTCTCTCGTTCACACCTGAGGGGTCTCCAGGAAGAGGGCTCAGGCAGCCAGTGTCCCCTGAAATTCCAGCAACAGCAAACTGAACATAGGGAAAAATGGTTGCCAGTCCTCTGCTTTTGCCCGGCTATTTTGATACTTTGTCCCTGTCAAGTTCTGAAATGCTGCATTTCCAGCCTCAGCTCAGAGCATTTTTAGCTCAGTTTCACAATTTCTTGAAGAAAAAAAAAAAAGAAAAAGCCCCCACTCCCTCTTCCCTTTGGACTCACGATCTTCCCCAACCCCGGCTGCTGCTGCACTGAGATAAGACTGTGGTATTTTCCCGTCATCCCCCAATCATACATTATCGTAAGAAAGTGCCAGGCATCCATCAGCCCACAGTCCCTGATTTACGCTCAAAGTTCGGATTATCTATTCTGCTCCAAATCCCTTCAAACGGCCAACCTGATCAAAGAGAATCACGTCCACCAGATAAAATTTGAATATAGCACCATGCAATAGAATGACAGGCAGGATTTTTTTTTTAATCTCCAAACTGCTTCAACCTCCTCATTTTGTCAGGAATTGTTCTTTATCCACAGCGCAGGACCCACTGAGCAACCTTATTGTCATTCTTGCGTCTTTCCTGCTGAGTTCTGCATGGGGAGCCGTTTATGCTGTTTGCTCCCGGGGAAGGAGTCTTTGTCCACCAGCAATTCCCTGCACGCAGCATGTGGTAACGAGGTCCAGCTCGGCCCAGGACCAGGTAGATGAGAAACATTACAGCACATGGATTAGTCTTCCTTAACAACCAGTTGCTAACTTTGATAGTGTGTAACCAGGAGAAAGCCAAGACTGAAAAGCAGTGTCTTCAATGTTGGGGGCCATCTTGGTGACGAAATTAAGGTGAATACCCTCTTAATCCAGTCATTCAGTTCATTCACTCAGCAAATATTTATCGACTGTCTTATGTGCAAGCTCTGGTGAACCAAGGAAGTATATCATCGAGGAGCTTAATATCTTAATACAAAGAAAAGATGTACCTGGGAAATTAAACAAAAACATAGCAGAGGTTTCCGGCCCAAGCGGGGAATCTGAGCCCAATGAATTCAACCACCCCTTCCTGCCATTCCAAATTACTGGTGAACTGACCAAAGAATCTGGCATAGACTTTAGGGGAAAGCATACATTGCTCCTGGAAACTAAGAAAAGATTGTATCCACTGCCAGAAACTTTGTGGGATTTCTGGAAATATAAAGCAGGTAAGGCTAAATGGAGGTAAGAGCTTATTAACATGCAGGTCACCACCCTTGAAAGGAAAATGTACTAAAAGAGTCAAGAGAAGAGGAAACCCCACTATTTTGAAGTGGCAGGGACTGAAGGCAAAAATAAACCACAGAGAAATTGGCTGGAGGTAGAGAGGAATGCAGAACCTTCTGGATGCCTCTGACAGCACACTGAGATCACGTATCTGTGTGGGGCTGGGCTCCCATCTCAGGGATTTTGGCTGTTGTAGGCATGATGGTGTATCAAGTAAAGAAAGGGCAGTTGGTGAGTCTGGCTTCCTCCTGAAGCAACGGGCTACAGCTAATAAGGAAGAGGTGGCCCTTTCTACCATGGCGATTTCCATCTGCAGCTTCCTCCTTCCTGGCTCCTCTAGTCCCATTTGCAATCTGACCAGGTAAACCTGGGGGAAATCCACTTGTCCCTGCCTCCGTTTCTCTGTGCTTGGGAGATTTGAACAGCAACCCAAACACACCAAGTCCATCTCCCAATACCAAAGGACCTGTGACACTTGGAGAAAAATGACCAGACAACAAGAAGCACGCAGCAGTATTTCACAAGCTGGGGAGTGAGGTAAAGGCACAGATTCTAGTGTTTTCCTTGAAACAGATTTCCTGAAAGAAATATGGTAAAGCGTCACAATTTAAAAAATTTATACTTCCAATAGGATTTTAGAGGAAATTATACCTCCGAAACAGAAGTAAGCACACACCTTATCTCATCTCCTCTCATCTCGTTTCATTCCACAGCTCATCTTCCACACTGGAGACAATAGAATGGTACTTTATTCCTGACAATGACACAGAAGTATAAGTTCAGTGTTTTCAGTTCCTTGTATTTAAAGGTTGTCAATACAAGAGTAAAAGGTTCTCTAATAATTTATTTTCTTAAGGCTGTTAGATTCTAAGATGCTGCATTCCAAATCACAGACTTGGTTCAGAACGGCGCTCGCAGTCTGCATGTTTGAGCACTTCTCTCTCACGATTTCCATGGATGTTGACCAACCTAATGACATGAGGAGAACTGTACATCAACACTAGAGCATGAAGAATGACTCCCCCATTAGCTGGAATTTCACAGTGTTTCAGCTGGAAAAAGCAAGGGTGAGAGATCATGGAGTGGAAAGGCCAAACCAACCACTCTTCAAGAAGAATGGAGGGGAGGCCTACAGAGGGAGAAAGTGAGAGCCCGCTTCCCACCAGAAGCGTCCACTGACTTTAGAGCTGACGAGGACCACTTGAAGTTCCAGGCCAGGCACTTGAGATCACAGGGGTGCTGAGAGACCAGCTCAGGCTCACTCACAGACAACCACTGACAGGGCCAGACCGCTGGCTGACCACTGGGCAGTGGGCTCCTTGTGGAGGTGGGGCTCAGGCCCTGCCAAAGGGGAACTTCATCCCAGCTGGTTTGGGGCTGCCAATGGGACAGATTGCTCCTGGACAACTTGTCACATGATTTGTGAGAGAACCTATGTCTGCCACCCAGAGTGGACAAAGGTCTCCCACTCTAAGAATGACTGGCCAGAGAAATATCCACAGAGATGAGAAGAAAAGGCAATTGGAAGGTTTACCTGAACCTTTTGTATGTGTGTGTGTGTGTGTGTGTGTGTGTGTGAGGAAGATTGTCGTCGAGCTAAGATTTGTGCCAATCTTCCTCTATTTTATGTGGGATGCCACCACAGCATGGCTTGACGAACGGTTCTAGGTCCGTTCCCGGGATCCAAACCTGCTAACCCTGGGCCACCAGAGCATGTAAACTTAACCACCAGGCCACTGGGGCCAGCCCTGGTTTACCTGAACTTTTAGATCAAATAGCCCCTACTCTCACCCCCCACTCCTTGCCCCTGATGAAATAGTCCTGTAGGAAACAAGAAAAATAAATTTTAATAAACTTCTTATTTTGCAATAATCTTAGATTTACAGAACAGTTGCAAAGACAATACAGAATTTCGGCATACCCCTCACCCAGTTTCCCCTAATGTTAGCATCTGATATAATTATGGTACTTTTAGCCAAATCAAGAAGCCAACATGGGCAAATTAATATTAACTACCCTCCATACATTATTTGGCTTTCACCAGTTTTTCAACTAAAGGCCCTTTTGTGTTCCAAAATCCAGTGCAGAATTCCACATTTGCTATAGTCATCATATCTCCTTAGTTTCCTCTAATCAGTGCCAGTTTCTCAGTCTTTCTTTCTCTTCTAAAACCTTGACGTTTTTGAAGAATACCTGGTATTTTATGAAATGATTCTCAATTTGAGCTTGTCTGTCTTTCTCATGATTAGACTAGGGTTACAGGTTTGAGGGGAGAACTCACAGAGGTGGAGCGCCCTTCTCATCAGACCCCATTGGGAATACGCGCTATCACCATGGTTTCCATTGGTGATGTTAACCCTGATCATCCGGGTAAAGCAGTGGTTACCAGGTTTCTCCACTGCAAAGTTTACTAGTTTTTCCTTTCCATTCTCTATTCTTTGGAAGTGAGATTCTCAGTCCAGCTTACTCTCAAGGAAGGGGAAGGGGGTATTAAGCTCCACCTCCTGGAGGGGATACCTCCTGTGTCTATATATATTATTTGGGATTTTTCTTTAAAGAAAATTTGCCTCTTCTCTCCTATTTATTTATTTATTCACTTATTTATATCAGCATGGGCTCATGTATACTTATACTTTGGGTTATAATCCAATACTGCTCTGCCTATTGTCGCTCAAGTTGCCAGCTTTAGCCATTTGGGGCTCTTTTAGATTGACTCCTGTGTCCCTTTAGCATGCTTCCATCCTTATTTTCCTCAACACTTCCTGACTGCTCTCACTGTAAGATACTCCAGGTTTATCTTGTATTTTCCCTGTCCGAGCCCAAGAAAAATCCATTTCTCCAGGGATCGCTTCTTCTTCGTTTTAGGGAATCGTATTTAGAAACAAAGATCTATGTATCGTGTATGCTTGTTGCTCCTGGGGTGTCGCTGTTTCTATGTCCTCTCAGTGGACAGAGCTAGGAAACAGATGTGTGCATACTAACCCATGTTTTAACACATCTATGGTTATTCCTGTATCTATTCAGTGTGTGTGTGTATTAAGCTAAGCATGAGTTCATACTGATGTCTTCCACTCCAATCCAGTGTCATTTGGTTCATTCTAGCCTTTCCTCCTTGCTGATTTGTAATTTCTCTCTCCAACACTGAGAACCCGGTTCCCACTATCCACCATCCATTTACTTATTTGTTCAACCCCAGTGTATAAATAAAGCAATTTCAGAATTACTATCCCGTGTCTCCATGAGAAACAATTTTACCAACTGGAACACAGTGTTTGTATACAGCTCTTTTGGTCTTTAGCCTTGTTTTCTTCAGTCGAAATGTCATTTTCCAAAGTAACTTAGGTCTGCTCCTTGTCTTCCTCATACCCTTAGTGAAGGTCCATCTTACATATGTAATACAGTTAGAGCTATTTGCCACAGGCTATACTCCATCCTGGATGTTTTAACAACCAGGTTTTTTCTTTTTTTAATTTGCATACATTGAAGCGCACTTGACGATTTATGGTTCTATGGGTTCTGGCAAATGTATAGGATCGTGTATTCACCACCCCAGTACCATACAGAACAGTTCTATCACTCTAAAATTCCTCTATGCATCCCCTCTGTATTTCCCCAACCCCTGGCCATCAATGATCTATTTTCTATACTTGTAGTTTTGCCTTTTCCAGATCATCATATAAATGGAGTCATATAATATGTAGACTTTAGGGTCTGACTTCTTTCACATTATCTGATAACGTGCATTTGCACATGTACATAATTAAATTTCCACTTAAGAGAAAGGCTATCTCAGCGTCTCAAATCTTTTGAGCATCAGCTTGTATCACATACCATTTCCTTAAGGGTTCAGTAATGTGAGAGACACTGGTAAATGTACAAGAGGGAGAAGACCAGGAAAAGTGTGGAAAAGTCAAGTGCAGTCGTATGCATTCACTGAAACTGTCGCTCAAGAATTGGGAAAATAGAAGCTATTTCCCACTTCCTCCAGGTGGTCATTCAATTGTCGCCTTACCAGACAGTCCTTCCCTGACTACCACATCTAACATAGCATCCTTCTCCCCCTCTAGTACTTTCTAGTTCCCTGCTCTGTTTTATTATTTTTCTGCAAAACAAATATCTTTACCAGACACGAAAATACATTCGTTTTGATTTATTGATTGTATTCCCCAGGAGCCCTGCCCTATCATGCCTCCAAACACACTAGAAGCTAAGCTCTATAAGAACAGAAAGTCAATGAGCGCTGCAGACATCTAGAGAAAATGGTCACATCTTCTTGAAGGAAATGGCAAGTGAATGTCCCTGAGGTGGGACAATGCCCAAAGTGATTGGGGAACAGTCCAGGGAGTGGTGTGCCTAGAATGGAGTGAGGCAGGGAGAGCTTTGTGGGGCATGAGGTCACAGAAGTAGCCAGCGGGAAGTTTATGTAGCGCCTTGTAACAAACGGTAAGAGATCTAGAACTTAATCCAAATAAGACGAGAGGCTTTTTTTTAAGCAGAGGAGTGATATTATCTAGGGGGTATTAACACTCTGCCTTCTCTACAGAGTATAGGCTATTAGGGGAGGGGACATTCAGAAGATTATTGAAATAGTTCAGGTGAGACATGCAGTAGCAGTGGAGGTGGAGAGAAGTGGCAAATTTGGGATATACACTCAAGACAGAGCTGAAAGAGTATGCTAACAGTTTGGATGCTCAGCATATAAAAAGAAAGATGTGAAGGATGACCCTAAGGTTTTGGGTCTGCATGACCCAAGAATTGTGCTGCCATTTATTGAGATCCTAAAGACTAGGAAAGCAAGAAGTGGTGTGTTTTCATTTGTTTTTGTTTTCATTTGAGGAAAGGTAGGCAGAAATCGAGAGTGAAGTATTAGGCAGGTTAAGTTTGAGGTTCTATGATACATTCAAATGGAGATGTCAAGAGACCATCGGATACATGAAGTTCAAGTTGAGGGAAGAGGTTAGGACTGAGACATAAATTTAGGATATAAAACCATGGGAATGGATAGAGTCACCAGGGATGAGTGAGATTACAGAAGATATCCAAGGACCAAGCCCTGGAGTACTGCCCCGTTTGGGTAGGAAGAAGGGGTAGCATCATCAGAAGAGGCTGAGAAAGAGGGAATCCAGGAGCACGTGGTGTCCTAGAAGGCAAGGAAAGAAAGTATCTCAGAGGACAAGGAAACAATTACCTGCATAAGTGCTCCTGATACATTTAGTAAGATAAAGACAGAAAAATGACCCTGGGATTTGGCAATGCAAAGGTCACTGTGACCTGACAAGAGAAGTTTCAGTGGAGGGGTCTGATTGGAGCGGATTGGAGAAAGGATGGGAGGAGACGCTGTGGATACAGCGATTACAGGAAACTCTCCAGAGGAGCTCTGCTGTAGGGGCTTGTAGAGAAACAGGAGAGTAACTGGAGAGGTCTATGCGGTCCAGGGAGAGTTTCCTAAAATAGGAGATGTAGCATTTTTATATGCTGAATGAAATGAGCCAGGAGATGGAGAAAATGGATGATAAAGGAGAAGGAAGAGGAACAGTTGCAGAAACAATGCTCTTAAATAGGCAAGAGGACCCGAGATTCAGTGCATAAATGGAGGGAAAACCTTTGTTGGGAAAATAGTTCACCCTTAACAGGAGGAAAGAAAGCGGAAGGGATGAGCAGAGGTGCAAGTAGGTGGCAGACTAGGCGGGGGAAGTATGTGGACATCCCGTGTGGTTGCTTCTGTTCTCTGAGATGAAGGAGGAGACGCTGAAGTTCTGAGAAAGAAAAAGTGCAATAGTCATGTTGGAGATTGGGAGCTCAAATTAACTAAAGGAGTGTAAGGCCATCCACCCATTTGACACGTATGGTTAATGTTTAAAATGAAGCGAGGCAGCGATGTTCCCTGTTTGTTTCTAGCCTTGTGGGTTTGGGTTTGCATAGGGACAAGTGTGACATCATTTAGTTCTTAAACGTAGGCTTGGTAGGTGATAATCTCTTCATTTTATACATTTCATAACTGAGGGGAGAGAGGTTAATCAGCTTGTTCAGGTCCCATTCGTAGTTAGTGGTAGAAGCTGGGTTTTCCAATTTCTATTTAGGTCATGCTTTGCATAAATGTTTAAAGCCCGTAAGAATGCTATCCTTTTACTTTTGTTTCACTTATTTTATTGTTTTAATACTACGCAACCAATTTTCTCACCCAGAGAATAGAGAGTAGAATGACCACTCAGAGTAATGACTCTCTCTGTATCATTACCACTCTTTTCAACTTTCTTTTGGGTTACCTTATGCAGGACAACTAGAACACATAGCATAAGCAAAAAGAGCCTAAGCTCCATTTACAGCATTACCTAAATTCCAGGTTCTGCATCACTGGCTTTGAAGTAAACTGCTGGCATTAATTTTGTGGATGAGAGATCTCTATATATGGAAATCCAGGTAAGTACCCACTCCATCATGATTCTGGCTCCTTTCCAGTATATTGTCTTCATGCATTCCAGCTAGTTTGTCTGTTTCCACGTCTCCAAACAGTCCAGGCAAGCCCGGAACTCAGAGACCTGAGGCTGTACCTGAGGCTGTGTAAGATTCCTCTGTCTGCTTCCTTCGTGGTCAGAAAAAAATCCACTTACTTGCTGGTGCTGAACAATTAATATTAATCCCAAGTCATTGGGCATATTTGCATTCAACTTCATTCTTTCATGTTTAGAGAATCTTTCATAAATATCCTACTTTTTCTATGGCTTCAATGCAAAAGAAAAGTTAACAGTTGCACATCTACATGGGTACATTTTGCACCATGAAGAATGTCAAAGGACTATTTATTTAGGTTATGGTTTGTGATGAGGATGATGATGCTCTTAAGTACTGCAAGTGATTTTTTAATTATTAAAAAAAGCATGGGCTGCAGGCTAAACACACAGGAAAATCACAGGCTTCAGGGTGACAACGTGCAGGAGAACACACAGGCTTTAGGGTAAACGTAGAGGATAAAGGAACAATCACAGACAGCAGTGTACATGTATTACTTCCTTTGCTTAGCAGCCCTGTAGTGCTCGCATAGCCTTCCAGCTTATCCAGCTAAACCGAAGATGGGCAATGATCCAGCTTCCAGACAGTGTTCATCAACTACACAGTGCACCCTCAATAACGTCTTTCTTATAACCTTTAAATTTTAGCTATGTCAGATTTATTTTCCTCCTACCTAGTACCAATAGAAAAAGAGTAAGAAGCCAGAGATTTTTAAAAGAACTGCTAGAGCTGGGGAGATTGAAGTGTGGTTAGGTGGAAGATGTGGCTGATCGGACGTCTAGGGGACGGTGCTCGCATCTCATGAACAGGAGCTCACTCTACACTCTGGTTGAGCCTATGAGTGACTTTCAGATTTTCTTTTAGCAGCAAGACGTCTTTAAAATTAAATTTTACACAGATCCTTAGTATATAAAATAGGAAAAAAGTGGTATTTACCATTAACTATTTCTAAGTTCAAATTTATACCACTAACTAATGAAAGAATGGGGCAATTTTGATAAATAGAAATATCTAAAATCAGAGCTGAAAGTCAGGAGTTACAATCATAGATCAGCTTTAGCCCCAACTTGTCTCCATATTTTGGTGTATTATGCAGGAATATGCAAAATTCCATGGATAAATCATTGTAAATGATAGGCTTGTTTGTTGTTTTTGACATCTTGTGTCAACAATCTCAAGACAGTCTTCAACGAAACTGTCCACAAGGCTGAATAAGGAGAGCAGAAAGTTGAATCACTAACAATATCCAAAATTCACTCATATTCCTTTTTTTTTTAAAGGAAGTTAGATGGCAAGCACCTAAAACCTACACCAAAAAATCAATGATACAATATTGCCATTATAGGACTTGTTATTGCTACTGCACAAAATTGGGATTCTCTTGCCTGATGCACATAAAAAAGCCAATTATTATGACATCAGCTTTTGGGAAAAGAAATGCAGCTTTATTTTGCGACATCAATCTGCAAGGAGACAGGGGGCATGTGCCCTCCGATCTGTTTCCCTCATCCAGGGCTTGGGGCACAGTTTACAGGATGAAGGGCAGGGTGGTCTGAAGTGTGGCAATAGGGGCAAGCCCCATGCTGTGGTGGTTGGGCTCGGTGCACCCTGCTTCCGTGGCCTGGGTTTGCAGATTCGGATCCCAGGCACAAACCTGTACCACTCATCAGTCATGCTGTGGTGGTGACCCACATACAAGTAGAGAAAGATTGGCACAGATGTCAGCTCAGGGTGAATCTTCCTCAGAGAAAACAAAAAAATAAAGTGTGGAGATAGATGATTGGAGGTGAGGTAATTGATGATCTGTGCAAGTGTAGTCAAGCTTCACGTCTCTTCATAGGACCCATGTTCACAAAATGGCAGCATTAGCATGATCTGAGGTCAAGTTTTTAGCTGCTTGACTTCAAAAGGTCACTTATCAAGCAGTTGCCCAGTTGATGGGTTGGTGGGCTCAACTGGCCTAAACTGGAAAAGGAGTCTCCGTTCCTGAAACACAGCTTTTAATTACTCTGTTAATAGGATGGGAACAACTGAAGTGGTCCTGAAGGGCTGTTGTTACAGTATCACGCAGCTGATTAGAGCATATCGATTAACAGGTGGTGCAGAAATGCACTACCTTTTGCAATCTTGCCCAGGTGGACATGTGTGGATTTGACTCTTTTCTAAAGTTTACTTCCAAGACGTGAGGGACTTTCTCAAAGACACATCCATAGCATGTTCATATAGAAGCAGAGAGACGGCAGGAGCTGCCTCGCATGGAGTAATGAGGAGACACAGAAGCACCAATTAATGCACTGGTCTCTATTTTGTTGGACTTCACATAAAATAGTCTTGAGCTGGTGGATGGATTTTTTTCAACTAATTTGAAAATAGATCATTAAAAAATGAAGCCCAAGTCATACACTTGCAAAACAGTCTCCATAAAATGCTTTGGAAGAGCCTAAGACAGAGGCTTTTGGTAACGGAGTTAAGACCCTGGGCCAGAATCCTCTCCTGTGCCTTCAGCTGGGGGTGGGAGTGCTATCTGGCTGCTGAGGGGCACAGCTTTCGTCCCTCTCACCGTTTTGTGCACTGCCCCAGCTGTGCTGCTGTGAACGGGAGCAAATCGGAGCTGAGAGCAAATCAGAATCAAGGTAAATACCCGACTCTCTTGGTTTGGGTTTCCTTACAAGCACAGCCTGAGACAGGAGAGTCTATGCGGAAGGTGATCCCAGGAGGCAAGAAGGAAGGAGCAGGAGGAGTGAAATGCGGAAGGAGAAAAATACAATAAAGGGCGAGCAACGGACACTAATTCCTCCAGGACCTTATGAGATGCACACAAAATACTTCTGGAATGGCCCATTGGGTGGACAGGGTCTGGAGCCTTTACCCACCAGCTCCTGCCCCTATCAGTAGAGGATCGCCTCCAGGGATGTTTGCTCAGATGCGTGTGGCTGCACGTGCCCGGGCCCACCGGGCTCCAGGGCTTCAGAGAAGGCTCCAGGGAAGAAGAGGGAGGGCCCTCCTTGTGCACTGGAGAGAGGCCAATCTCAGCTTGCCTGGAACTCTGAGTGCTGCAGTTGGGCTGAAATCAGAGGTAGGTCAAGGAGCTGTGCTGAGGGCACCAGACATGCTCGTTACACCACCCACTTCTACAGGAGTGCCAGCCAGCCCTCTGAGCAGGTAAGCTGGGCTCCTCCGTTACATGTCAGTAATCAAGCCTGTTTAGTTTTTGATGGTTCTTGACAGACGCACTCACTCACTCACTCATTCACTTATTCATTCATTCTTTCCTTAGTTATGCTTTGAATATCTGCTATGTGCCTGGCACTATTCTAAGCTCAGCTGTAAACAAAATAGACAAAGCCATCCCTGTGGTCATGGAGGAAGACAGACAAACAAATAAAATTTATAGTTTGTTTTATGGTCGTAAGTACCAGGGAGAAAAACAAAGCAGAGAGGAGGTCAGGGTGCTAAGAGAGTGCGCCAGGAGGGTAGGAAGATGAACAGAGGAGACCCGGTATTTCACCAGGTTCAAATCTATTTAACTTGGCAAATTACCCCTATCTGGCTGCCTCTCTGAAACCCAATAAACAAGTTTATAGAAAAGTATAACTCTTTCTGTGTTGTCTCAGTTAAAGATATTGGCTTATATTCAGGCAGATTCTGCCCACAGGAGTTGACACCATCCTCAGTGTGAATCCAAGATGCAGATTCTCCGAGGAGAGTCAAGACATCCGACACATCGCTGCATCTTCAGCCGCCTGAGACTTTTCCACATTTTCCAGATTAAGGACTTCAGCTTTATATACAGTATTCTGGTGCCAAAGGCCATCCTACAAAAACTAAAAATCTCACACATTAATCAATTATTGGTAAACACTGAGTTTTCACTCTGTGTTGGGGTGGAGCATGGTCACTGTTCTCATGAAAGTCAGAATTTAGTTGTGGATTTAGTTATGACCAACACTCGCAAAACAGCAGCAAATGATATGAAAGAGAGCACAGGGTTGTGCTTTTTTAATATGGCATCAATTAAAAGTAAGCACTAAAAATTTGAAGAAGGGCAGATTATATAATGAAGATGTCTCAAAAGAGCTGGATTCTGAGAAGGACCTTAAAGAACAGGTAAATTTTAGCAGAGGAGGTTGACAATGCTGTATTCTATGTGGGGCGGTGAATTGGAAGGACAGGGGACATGGTCCCCTAATTGAGATGGTTTCTTCTGGGGCAGGGTGCATAAATTGGACTGCGCTGTGTTGTGATAGTCTTGAGAAGGCATCTGACGTTTGTTCACCAATGGTGGTTGAGCGCTTGGTATGGACCGTGCACTGAGCTGTTGTCACCAACTAATGCCCCAAGGCACTCAAGGGAGGTTTTAGAAGCCTTTAACTGTTTCTCTAAATTGTTTTTTCTCTTTTGTTATGTTAAGAGCTGCAATCACCACGCACCCTGAACCAGACCGAACCAGACCGAACCCCACCGCAAGAGCACTGCTTGCACAGAGGAGCCACTGAGCCTGCATGAGGGAATACCCACCTCCCCCCGCCACCTTTTTTTTTTCTGAGGAACATTAGCCCTGGGCTAACATCCACCACCTATCCTTTTATTTTTGCTGAGGAAGATGGGCCCGGAGCTGACATCTGTGCCCACCTTCCTGTATTTTATATGTTGGACGCCTGCCACAGCATTGCTTGATAAGTGGTACTAGTCTGCGCTCGGGATCCAAAGTGACCAACCCTGGGCTCCCAAAGCGGAGCATGTGAACTTAACTACTACACCACTGGGCCGGCGCCCCGACCTCTCCCTTTTGAATACTCATTCCCGCTCTGAAGTAAAAGGCCTGTGCTGTCTCATGCTGGGGGCCAGCCATGACTTTGGGAGTGATTCCACGTGTTCTCCTATTTGCTGCAAATAAGCTCTACTTTGTGTGACAGCTACTTCTGGTGGAGGGTCTGATTTTAACTCGCCAGGAAGCAAACCTACTCTGGTTCAGTAACACTGGGACATGGAGATGCACACGCAGCCAAGTAGTAGGGGCTGACAGAGGGGGTGAGTGGAGGAGAGACGGCCTGTGTGGGAGAGGGAGGGAGCAGGGAGTCTGACTGGGTCATGCTGGTGTGAAACTGGGGTAAGGATGAAGCTCAAAGTGTGCTTATAGAAATAGAAAAAAAGAATATTAGTCATTTTACGTGCAAAAAAGTCAACTGAACTTGGTAACTGACAGTGTATGGAGGTTGAAGGAGAGATATATTGACCATAATTACAGATTTTTTAAACTTGGGAGAGTATCTGTGCAATTAACTGAAAAATGAAAAGCATGAAAACAGTGCATGCTTTATGGAGATGAGTGATTTTGTTTCAGAAATAAAATCACTTCTAGAATCACTCCAGAAATGAATGCACATTCCTTGGCAGTCAAAGCTTCTAGAGAGAGCTAGAATTGGTGCCACACACTAAGGTGAACACGTAAAGTCAATTATGAAATATTCTCACAACCACGAAAGGAAGTTAACAGTTGTCATCTCCACCGTGGAGATGAGGAAACGTGAGGTGGAGGAAGGTAACACCGTCAATATCATTGAGGGGACAGTCAGGGGAGAATGGGCTTCTCTTCGAAGTCAATCTAACTCAAAAGCCTGCATTCTCTAAGCACTGATGCCACATAGCTTAAAAATTATTTACTGTTATTTTCTGATTATAAAAATAATTTAGTTTTGCTAGTAATTATTGATATTAAATATTTTTCTTCATACAATAGTAACACGGCACTTGTAAAAATATCAAAGATGTAAAGTGCAAAAGACTCCAGTAACTTCCCCCAGAAAATACTGTGAATAGTATTTGTATAAATTATTATAGGTTGAATTCTCTATTAATTTCTGGCTTTTAAACGTCTTATCACTTATTGCTCTGCCTTATTTCTTTATATAAAAGGTCATCCATTTAGATCTATGGGAAGAGGAGCCATTTATCACATTCATGGCATAACCTTAGGTGTAGGTGAAATGACTTCACTTCTTTATAAGAGAAAGGAGTCTTCCTACCAGTTCTCATTCCCTGGATAATCTAACTCTCTAGGTCGAACCTATTTCTCTCAATTTCCACATGTCCAGCCTTCAGATCAAGGGATCAGCCCCGTGAGTTCTGATCTTGCCCATCTGCATGGATAGATATTTCCTTCTCCACATCCAACACAATCTGAATTCATATGGACCTTCATGATCAACTTTTTAATTAATAAAAATATACCAGCCTATGTCCCCAGACTTCTAATCTTGGAGAAATTGAGTCAGATTCAAAATACCAGGTATGAGGAATGTGTTGACACACATAATGGAATGTCAGAAGGGAGAAAGCAGGGCTGTTTTCTTATGGGAGAACACACCATGACAGGGCAACAGGGCAAAACATGGATCGGGGAAAGGTTGGTCTGCTTCATTCAACCCATACTTTGTGCCACTCACTGCTCTAAGCACTGGGAGTACAGTGGTGAGCACAACAGACCCTCCCATGAAGGTGGAGCTCAATTTCCATGGGAAGACAATCCAGTGAACAAGCGTCATGGTTATAGGTAGCGATACCTTAATGAAGGAAACAGTGAGCTGAGGAAACCAACGGTGTCAGGCAAGCCTGTAGAAACAATCATCAGAATAGTTCTTTTGAACGGAGACCTGAAGGATAAGACAGGCAACAGTGGTCTTCTCACTCTCCCCTACTCACTCGTCCAGTCCCCACCTTGACTGAACCTGGTCTGTCCTGCATGCCTACCACGATGCAGTGGACATCTGCTAAATAAAACTGTTTCTCAGAGTGCCTGGTCTCACCTTAAGTTCTTGAACACAAACGTCAAACAGGCACACAAGACTCCATAGAAATCCTACTGAGCCCCCTAAAGAGTGTCCTTTCTCACTCAACTAGTCAAGGTCCCTGCATAGAATAGGGTCCGGCATATTTAAGGGAAGCGCTCGAGGATGTCCTTAACATCCTCAGCTGGAGATGAGCAAAAGTGGAGAGCTGTTGCCTCCTTAAACCTAAGGGGACAAGAAGAAAAGGAAGCAGTATTCCTGAACCAAGAAGAGTGCTGGAGGCATGGACAAGGGCCTATCTGACAGGAGCATCAGTTTTGGAGGGAGCAGAGAAGAAACACCTAGACTTTTCTCTCTCCTCTCCCAATCTCCTGCTAGTGCCTCCCATTGGCAACCGCAACCAAAAGCCAGCTGACGGGGAAGTTAAGATACCACAGTCAGTCGGGGGAAAGCTCCCAGAGGGCAGAGCAGGACAAAGGATGGAGATGAGCACTGGGGGTGCAAACAGAGAATGATGCTGATTTCACGCCTTCCCCTTTCACCTCAAAATGCCATATCCATGATGCAGTCACTTTGGAAATCAGTTCAGTAGATTCCTATAAGTATAAACACAAATTTACCACATAACTCACTGATCCTGTTCCCAAGTATTTACCCAAGAAGTGAAAATTTATGTTCGCATGAAAGCTGTACATAAATGTATAGAGTGGCTTCATCAGAATCCTCCACACTGGGAGTAACCCTAATCAGTACAATGGAATTCCACTCAGCCATAAAAGGAATGAGCTACTGATATGTGTAAAACACAGATGCATTTCAAATGCACCATGTCAAGTGAAAGAGGCCAGACTCAAAAGGCTACACACTACATGATTCCACTTATATGACATTCTGGAAAATGCAGAACTAAAGGACAGAAATCAGATCGGTGGCTGGCAGAGTCTGGGGTGCAGAGAAGGGTTGACTGTAAAGGGCATAACGGAATTTGGAGGGGTGATGGAATGGTTCTATATATCGATTGCGGTGGTAGCTCTATGTTTGTCAAAACTCATAGAACTCCATGCTAAAAAGGGTAAATATTGACCTTGTATAAATAATACCTCCATAAACCTGACTTAACACCAAAAATTCATGCACACACCACCTTTCCCACTCTCAGATGATGGCTTTAACTTGTATGTCATTGATAAAAACGAATACACCTTGGGAGAATTACTTTATGTGTTCATCACCAATTCTGTGAACCCACCTGTGTCCCTCAATTCATCTCTGTCTTTCCTCCTTGTGTTCAAGGGGAGAAGTGGCTTTCTGTTGCTACGAAAAGGCATATGCTTCCTCAAGTGCTCAGAATTCTTTCCATCTTGGCTCCTCCCGTTGGCCCTTCCCTTCACTCTCAGCTCCATCTTTCCCCCACCAGATCATTTCCTTCAGCATACAAACAACGACTCTCCGATGCCACAACCCACTCCAATTTCTGCCCCACCCCTCTGCTCCCTCACTACAAAATATCGTAAGTGGTTATCTATCGAAGCTTTCTCCACTTCCTCACTTCTGATCCACTCTAACATAATTCTGAAAAACTTCAAATGTAAAGAAAATGTTAAATAATAATGTAACAAATTCCGTGTTTTACAGATGTTAACACTTAGCTATAGTTGCTCAAGATCTGTATCTTTTAAAAAATAAATAAAATAAAACATTCCCTATATAATGGAATCCCATTTGGACTCCTTCCCAATCCCATTACGCCTCATTCCCCAGAGGTAACCTTTATTCTGAGTTTGATAGGTATCATTCTCTCTACGGTTTTATACTTTACTGCATTTGCATGTGCCCATAAATGACATATAGTATTGCATAGTGTGTATTTAAACTTTACAGAAGTGACATCTTACTGCACATATCTTTGCCACTTACATCTTAATTGCATTTTCATCCCATTTCTTCCCTTGGTTTTATTTTTGTCTTACTGGAATATGTTCTTTCATAATCCCTTTAAAAAGAATCTACAGGGATAAACTTTATAATTTTTTGCATGTCAGAAAAATTCTATATTGCCTACACACTTAAATCATAGCTTTTCTGGATATAGAATTATCTTTGCACGTTATTTTCCTCAGGTGATTGAATGCATTGCCCAATTGTCTTCCTGCAGCCAATGACATTCATCATCTGATTTTAGTTTCATTATAACAGGCTCTCTCTCTCTTTCTCTTTCTCTCTCCCTCTCTCTCTCTCTCACACACACACACATAGAGTGTGTGTTTTGTGTGCTTGTCTCTCTTTCTCAGGTTTGGAGATTGTCTTCTTTGTCCTTGGCATCCTGAAATTGCACTTGTACAGGTCAGAGTCCTTTCCCATGTTATCCTAGTCTAGAAATCTGAAGACATGCCTTCATTTCATCCAGGAAAATGATACCCTCTTATTGCTTAAGGATTTCTTCCCCTGCATTTTCACTTTTCCCTCCTTTGAAACTCCCATTAGATTGACATTGGACCTTTTGGATCTGTCCTTCATCTTTTTGCTTTTATATCAGACATTTCATCCTTTTGGACTTGTATACTGTGAGAATTCTTATTCTATTTTCAATTTTCACTAATCTTGCTTTCCAGACCATCTATTGTGTTGATTGTTTTTTATTCTGTTGTTTTGTTTTATTTTTTAATTTCGACAATCAAGCTTTCAATTCCAAGATCTTCAATGAACAGAGCATCCTCTTGCATTTCTCTGGCGACCACTGTCCTGCTCATCTTCTATTAACTCTGTTTTCTCAGGGTAGTTGCATTAGGTAGCTCTTTTTCCAGGTATTAGCTTTCTGTGAGTGGGCAACGGGCTCCGAGTTTCTGCAGGAGACCATGTGCAATGTGCAAATGCTTGATTTCAGCCTTCTCTACGAAGGGAAACAGTGGGACCTTCCGCTCAGTGGGAGGCACCAGGAACCAATCCCCCACATGGAAGAGCTCTCGGTTTGTTCTAGGTCTTACCATCATGTCGGCACTGGGTATTCTCTCTCCTAGGCATTCCTGGGACAAACTATCCTGTACTCACTGCCTTACCCAAAATTGCGGGGTCAGGGGGAGGGGGAGGACGCTGCAGGGTCACCCACCTGGCTGTTCCATTCCACCCCAAGACCCCTCTTGCTTCTGATCTCCCTGCTTCCAGATTGCCCCTTCTGCATATAAATGCACCACCATGTTTTGAGATGCGGCTTTCTTATCCAAACCAGTCATCTGCTTTTTCCTATCCTTCAGGGATTCAACATGGCTCGTGCTAAAAAGGGCATTACTTTCAGCTTTGCTTTTTATGCTATCAGGAATTTTTTGTGCTCTTTTTTGAAATAATGTCTAAGAATTAGGACAAGAGGGAAAGGACTGAAGCGTGTGCTCATTCTGTCATCTTGAATCATAATTCTATACATTAATTTTATAAATGACTCCTTTATAAATTGTACTGTTAGAGTAAAAAAGTTTTTTTCTATTGAATCATTTTAGTATTCCCTGGTGATGAATGTTATGTGTGTGCGTGTGTATATCATCTTTCCTACTTTTCACATTTTCTTGGTAGCACTTCCGGAACTATTTTGAATAACAGTGGCCATAGTGAGTGGCCTGTCCAATCCCCTCTTTTCTAGCAACTCCGTCCCCCTCCCCAGCATGCACAGGAAAATAGGGAGGCTGCAACAGACACAATCTCCCTGCAGGAGCCTCCATCTCTGAATGCAGCTGGTCAGACTAGGGAGAGGAGACTGACAGTTTGCATGAATGAGAGCCTCTTTTCCAGAAATTCGAAAAAACAATCACACAAATACATGATTAAAAACTGCAATAAGTGAAATGAAGATCAATGTCAAGGCACTGTAAGAGATTGAGTTTTGAAGGATGTCACCCAGCTGAAGGATGGAGAGGCGGTCTAGGCAGGAAGGAGACTTGTGAAGGCCATGAGAGCGGAGGCAGCACGCCACAATTGAGGGCATTGAAAGAAGGCCAGAAGGTCCACAGGCCAGAGCCCTAGGGAGAGTGCCTTCCTCCTCCCCCTCCTCCACTTCCTCAGCACCGTCATTGTGGCTGTGCCCCGTAGTGCTCCTAGTAACTTACACATACCAACTCACTGAGGTGAGGACAAGAGCTGGGGAGGAACCACAGCCTAAAGGACACGGAAGCCATCTTAAAGATTTTGTTCTCATCCCAAGAACAAAAGGAAGTAATTAAAGTTACAAAGAACAGTAACGTGACTACACGTGCAGGTGGCAGGAACAGGCTGACCCTACTGCAGAGACTGGGAAGAAGTCGGGTGACATTAGAAACAGGCGGACCAGTTATAAGGCTGTTTCAGGGGCATATAGCCTTATTCCCCACTTTAATAGAAACACTCTAGTGTTGCAAAACTAGGTGTGATGTGTTTGTCTATTTCAGATAATTATGTTAATTTTATGAATGAAGGGCACATGCTACCAGATAACTTAGAGTTCTTAGTTTTTATAGTCTGGAATGTAAATAAATTCTCTAAAAACGTCTTTTTGGAATTTATTGAAAAGACTTTTTTTTCTCTTTGGTTATTAGAATGTTAAAATATATTCCTTGTAAATCTAGAAAAAATCTACTTGGTCATGTGGTGTGTTTTACTTACTGATATGAGAGGATGTTTTTCTATTTATATTAACAAGAAAAGCTGATATATAGTCTTCTTTTGAAAGATCCTGTCTCTCCAGTTTCACATTTAAGGTTATCCTAACTTTTTAAAACAAATTAGGTAGCTTTCAGTTTTTCTCTCTGCCCAGAAGCGATTTAAACAGCAGAAGTTTCATAGAGTCCTGGAAAGAATTTACCCATGAAACTGACTAGGCCTAGACACTTTCGGGGGAAATGGTTCTTTGACAACTTTACTAATTTTTCTTTTCATTATTTATCTTATTTTTTTTGAAAGATTTTGTGTTCTTTTTAAATTGTCCATTTAATCCAAAGTATTAACATAGACTGAAATATAAATTTCTCTCATTTCTTAATCTCCTCTGTATAGGTAACTGCCTTCTCTCATTCTTAATTTGCATTTGTTCTTTTCTTCCCCTTGATTAATCTCTACAGAGATATGTCCATCTCACTAACATTTTCAAAGAAACCAGTTCTTAGAATTATTTATAAACTATACAGATTTTTTGGGGGTCTCAGATTTCCTTACTTATTTTAACTTTCTTTTCTACTATCTTGAGTTGAACATTTATTTACACTCATTTTCCTAATCTAATTAATTCATTTAAAGCTATGCATTTTCCTGTGATTACAGCCTTGACCACATCTCATATTTTAACAGGCAGTGTATTGAGTAGCCTTTAAAATCCAAAAGTGCCTGCTGCTTGTGTTTTTTTAAGTAGTGGACAATGTCAATTTTATTACTCTGATCTATTTCTTGATTTCCAATCCCCGTACTCTTGATACAGGCTTAAAATATCATATATTATAAAGTCCTTCACTTTTCTGCCTTGAAAGTAAAGCTGAATATGCCTTTCTTGTCTTCTTTGTCTTCTTTCCTTTATCCTCATCACGTTATATGGATCATCTTGGTGTCCATGTCACAAGATATTAGTTGGGAATCATTGTGCTCTTTTCTTCCCAGCTCAGAGGTAAAGCATCCTCTGTAGAGTAATATCCAGAAACACACCTTTTTCTCATCAGTTGTTCTTAAAGTTTGCTGAAACCCATGATTAAAATAGGTCCTTTTTTTTTAAGGTTTCAGTACTCAATATTCTAAGAATGAAGTGACATCAGAGAAGTAATTGCTCTAGTGCAAGATGTTGAAAAGGTGAATAATAAAAATCAGATGGATTTCTTGGAAAGGAAATCAGTTTATAGTTCAAACACAGGGCCGGGGTGGAGATACAGAACCAGGGGAAGAAATTAAAACATGTGAGTGTCAAGGGTAATGGTCGGAACAGCTTCAGGAAATGAGACTGAAAGAGCAGGCGAGCATGAAAGTCCAGCAAGATAGAATGAGCAGAAGGACACAGTTTCACTTTGTGGTAGACCCATTACAGGTCTTTTGCTCACATGAAGCTATGAAAAGAATTGAGATTGCATGATGGATCCAATTAAACCTGTTTGTTCTTCATGTGTTTTTTTTTTAAATATTTTTATTACCACTTGGTAGCTTTCAGTCTTTATTATGTATCCCATGCTGCTGGATGAATTGGAATCTATAAAAGTTGTGAGTAAAAACTTCTCAAAGGAACAAGAAGATAGTCTTCAGCCAATGAAATAGGTAGCCATGTCCATGAGCCAGAAAACTTTCTCCCTTGGATGGGCTCAGCCAATTTGACATCTTTTGCTTTCCATCTTTGTGGAAGCTCTCTTCTCTCTTCGAGAATCCATCCCACTCTTGTTGATGCATGTGACTTCTTTGATCAAGAGGCAGAGTCCAATTCCCACCTCCATGAATCTTGATTGGCCTCAGTGACTTGCTTAACCAATAGAATGCAGCAGAAGTGACACTACTTCTGTGGCTAAGTCATAAGCAGCCTTGCAGTTTCCACTTTGGTTTCTCGGATTGCTTACTCTTAGAACCCATCCACCATGCTGTAAGAACCCTGTGCCACATTGAAAGGCCATGTGTTGGTGTGCCTGTCATCAACCTCAGCTAAGTTCTCAGCTGGCATTAACTGCCAGCCTTCGAGTGAGCCTTAGCCATTCAGTGCAATTGGACCTTCAGTTAACTGCAGCCTCATTGGACATCTGTCTGTAACTGTACAAGAGTCCCCAAATGAGAAACCAGTTGAGCCCAATCAACCCACAGAACCATGAGAGATGACAATAAATTGTTTTATACCTTAAAGTTTTGAGGTAGTTTTTTTATACAGCAATAGATAACTAGAATAATCATCTATGTTTCAATGATCCAAATAAATGTCCTTCCAAGGGATACATGCCTTCTTTACTTCTTTAGACATATAATACTTTCCTTCAGGTTAAAGTCAAACCATACCACAAGAAGTATACCTTGAATACTTCTGCTTTGACCCACTATTATGCTATCTGTTGGTCAAAGAGCCGTATCACTTCCAAGTTCTTATTGAAGATGGAGACACCTCATTTTTCTTCCCATTAATCACCTAAAATTATGGTGAATCTCCAGATTCTCATTTTTAGTAAACTGTTGAGTTTACTGTTCAACTGAGTTGCTGGTCAACTCAACAGATATTGTCAACTGTCTTTTATGTACTGTGATAGAGACTATAGGGGTTACAAAAACAATGGGTTCCTGCCCCCAAGGACCCTTTAGTTCAAGAGCTAAGATAATGACAATATAAAGACATTATATTCAAGGAAGAATGTGATGGGTTCCCCCAAAAAGAAGCACAAATAAAGTTACATTAGGGCCCAAAAGAAGGAGAAGGTGAGTATCATTCGGGGAACAGCATGGGGCAGAAGAAAACAGAGGCCCACTTCCTTTGAACCCTAGATCCGCCAGTAACTTGGGCAAATTACCTAACCTTCCGCATTTGTTATATAAGGATAAACACACTTCATTAATCACCATTCTTTTAATCAGTTTTTTTTTAGTAACTACTTTACAGGATTATGAGATAAAACAGGGAAAAGAAACTAGTGCTTTTCTCATAGAAGGTGATTTATTGATGGTAGCCGGTGTTATTATCATCATCATCACTGTCATCATCATCTAAATAGTGGGATCAAAAAAGACTTAATGGAGATATAACATTTGAGCTGGGAGTTAAAAAAATGATTTTCTTATCTCACATCATACCCAAAAATTAACTCAAAATGGATCAAAGGCCTAAATGTAAGAGCCAAAACTACAAATCGCTTAGAAGAAAACACGGGTGTAAATCTTTGTGACTTTGGATTTGGCAATGGATTCTTAGATATGACACCCAAAGTACAAGCAACGAAAGAAAAAATATATTGAACTTCATCAAAATTAAAAACTTTTGTCCTTCAAAGGAAACTATCAAGAAAGTGAAAAAATAACCCAAAGAACGGGAGAAAATATTCGCAAATCATATATATGATGAGGGATTTGTATCTAGAATGTATAAAAAGACTCTTACTATTCAATAATAGAAAGGCAAATGAGCTAATTAAAAATGGGCAAAGAAGATTTACCAATAACAATAGGCTCATCAAAAGATGCTCAACATCAATAGCCTTCAGGGAAATTCAAATCAAAACCACAATGAGATCTCATTTGAGACATGTTAGGATGACTACAATCAAAAAGGCAAATCACAAGAAGCATTGGTGAGGCTGTGAAGAAATTGGAACCCTCATATGCCGCTGGGAGGAACATGAAGAGACTGGCAGGTTCTAAAATGGTTCAACAGAGTTACCATATGACCCAACAACTTCACTCTAGGGAAACACCCAAAAGAATTGAAAACATGTATTCAAATAAATATTTGTATACTAGGTTTATGGAGCACTATTCACAATAGCCAAAAGGTGGAAACACACAAAATGTTCATCAACTGATGAAGGGATAAGCAAAATGTGGCATATCCATAAAAAGGATAGAATATAATTATAATTATATAATTAATTGTATAGCATATAATGGACTCCAAAAGGAATGAAGTACTGATACATGCTACAATATGGATGAACCTTAAAAAAGTTATGCTAAATAAAAGAAGCCAGTCAAAAGACCACGTATTATGTAATTTTATTTATATGAAATGTCCATATAGACACATCTATAAAGACAGAAAGAAGACTAATGGTTGCCTAGAACTGGGGAAATGGGAAGTTAGATGATGGCTGAAATGTACAGGATTTCTTTTCAAGGTGACGAAAATGTTCTACAACTGATTATAGTGATGGTTGCGCAACTCTGAAGATATCAAAAATCATTGAATTGTACACTTTGGATGAGTGAATCATATAATATGTGAATTATATCTCAATAAAGCTACAAGCCAAAAAAGTTCAATATTTCAACATATGGAGGCGAAGAGCAGTGGGAGGAGGTGGAACACAGAGAATCCAGGCAGAGAAGAGCATGAATAATGATGCAGAGGAGGGACATTATCAAAACATAAGGTATTTGTAGGTGATATAGTTGGAAATTAGCATCAGGTGAGGCAATATGGTGGCGGGTTAGGAGGGCCAAACGGTCACTAAAGATTGCACCTACGGCTGGTCCAGCAAAAATACGTTGGGGATCTGAACTAGTGTAGTGACAATGCAAAGGAAGGGATACACCCAAGAAATAGTGTTGTGGTTGAATTAATAGGACATGAATTTTGTCTTTTGAACGAGGGCTTAAGTGTATAAGGGACTCAAATATGACCTTACAGTCTTGAGGCTGAGAATAGAAAAAAACGATGTTTACCTGACAGAAATCAGAAGTCAGGAAAAGGAGCTGATTTGGCAGAGCACGACAGTCATCCAGGTGTGCACATACGGACCCCAGATGGAGAAAGTACAGAGAGATGGGCAAAAGCAGAAGCCTGGAAAACACTCACATTTCCCATCTGTGAAATGGGCCTGATGACACTGACCTCTTTCCAGTAGGTTTTGGTTTTGTTGTTGTTACTTGGTTTTGTGGGTCGTTTGGGGTGGACAGGAAATGGGAGAGACTGACATTTAGGGAGTGTTTACCATGCATCAGGCACTCTGCTAACTTTTTGAAATATGCATTGTCATTTTCTCACAACTACCCCATGGAGTACTACCTCTTACTTTAACTGTCTTCGGAATTTGAAACCAGCTCTATTTGATTAATGGTTGTGTCTACTTCCCCTGGTTGTAAAGTATAGATGAGGTAACTTATCTGCGAGCCTAGCCCGGCGTCTAGTACTCATAGATGCCCAACAAATTCTAATTTCCTTCTCCCAGACTTGCAGCAGCCTGCCCTCCTTAGTTGCTAACTTTGTCTCAAAGCCAGGATTTGAGTTTATGAACCAGCCTCTCTCCCTCCCTTCACCCAATTCTTTGGTGCAATGCAGTTGGTACCTTAACACTTCGTGTCTCTGCCACAGGAAACTTCCATACCTCTGATGACTCTATTTCTTGTATGTCTGTACCTCCCCCCACTTCTCCCCTTCCCTCCCACCCCACGGATATCCCTTTAGGCTCTTGCTGAACCGGTGGGGTTGAATAATGACAAATGTGCAATGGATTTGAGGCCACGGTTAAATGCTTGCGGGGAATTTGGTGGAGGCCCACACACCCATCTCATTTATAACTTACGTCACTGGTTCGAGACTGCTAGAAACAGAGAGATTATGATCCCCCGCAACCCTCTCCAGCTAATCTCAAACACGAGAGAAGAAAACTGCTCATCTCTGTGAGCTTTTACAACAGTAAATTGTAGCTCATCAGAGCCAATTCTTCAAGCCATTTGTTTTAATCTAAACCAGAATTTCTCATCTCCCCTTTTCCGATCGCAGGCAGGGCTCTGTGGAGAGGTCGGGCAGCGTGGCCATATGTTATCGTCCTAATGAAAACAATCAGAGCCTGGGGATTATTACTCACCTGGCCTTATCATCCATTAAGGGAAAGTCTTATTAACCAAAAGGCATATGTTTTGTTCCTGAATTCCAGAGATAAAAACCCAAAGGAGAGAAGAGAACTGAAAATTCGGTTGCAATGGAATTTTGAAAATGAAATCTCTTTTGTCAGTAGCTTCCTTAATTAAGCGCTCATAGGGAGTTGGAAATACAATATTCAGCCCTCAATTGGTTTTTCTGAGTATGTTTCTCTTTTAGTTATTGTAATTCTCACAGTTTAACATGAGTTTTGGAATTCCAGGAAAACCAGAGTAGCTTTAATCAGCTTTGTGACTCATGTTCGGAAATCTTTAGGCCCCCTAAGTGGTGATGACTACATTGGAATGGGGCACTAGGAGGACACCGTGGCAGAGTGCCATTTACACACCTCATTGTATTCAGTTTAAAGTTGTCCATAAAAGGAAAACAATGTATAAACCATTTACAGAACATGGTTGGATTAGAAGACTGGTAGATGAGTTATAGAATAAGTGTAAGCAATTTGCAATGCTAATTTCATTACATAGGCAGGGCATTGAAAGCAGGGGGTATGGATGTCATGGGAAGGAAGCCTCCTTGCTGGAGACAAATCATCAGAGCAAAGTCACATGCACCATGCACTCCTGTGACCTCTAGCCCTCTACCAGATGAAATAGAGACATTTGGGCAAAGGAAAGTGACATGAAAATGATTTGAGTATCCATATATTATTTTGTTTCGCTTGTTAATGGAGAGTATGCTGTCTTTGAATCAGCATTTCTCAAAGTGAGTTCTGCAGAGCAGCAATATACAGGGAGAATCCATGGGGCAAAGAGTTTGGGGACAATCCACACTCAAATACGTTTGAAAAACTGCCACCTTCTTCCCTCACTCTTGGATTTCCCCACTCGCACTCACATGGTGGGGACTCTGAGAAGTCTTTCAGTAGAGAAAAGTCCCAGGTTTGGTTTTGAAGCCAAGTTCTCCCAAAATTATTTGACAGAGGAAATCGTAGTCCTTATAATATCTGTTAAGATTTTCTGGAACCAGCAAATGTTCCACACAGCACACGTAGAGAAACATCTGCCTGCCCAGGGAGCCATGCCCAGGGAAAGCCAGGGAATTGTTCCATGCCATACCAGGACCAGACTTCATTCTGTGCCAGTGACTTCATTTTCAAGCAGAGCATCTTAGGGAGTTACCATATGGGCACATGGTAGGCACTTAATAAACATTTGTTTAATGGATGAAATTCAAATTAATAAAGCCATTTAACCCAGACTTCTCGCTGGCCCCGGCAGGCTGCCACATTCTTTGGGACACATGTAAACTGTATTTGCTAGACAGCCTGGCTCCCATCTGGTCAGAAGATGCTTTGTCCCCAGATCTCTGGGACAACAGCAATCTCAGCCAGCTCTGTGTTAGACTGAGTCCTGGAAGTCCGATCCTGGAGTTAGAGGACTATCAAGGCAGCACTTGGTCATGCTCAGCTTTGGGCCTTCTTCCACATTTGGACAGACGTTCAAGTATGTTTGACCCCTTCTTGACCCATCGCATAGTGGAGAGAGAGCATTTGTTTGGGCATCAGACCAAACCTAAGTCTGGTTCAGGCTTGGTTATTTACAATCTGTGAGCTCGGGCACGTTACTTCAGCCCTCTGAGCCTCATTTTCCTCATCTGTAAAGTGAAAGACAGAATCTACTCCATAGACTTATGAGGACTAAAATAGACTATATATATACACACAGAGCTAAGAACAGTGCCCGGAACATAGATGCTTAAATGATTTTAGGTTATGATGACCACAGTGAGGACAATGGCTCTTTCTTTGGGGTAGGATGTCGTGAAATCAGAAGTACAGAGTGGGCCCAAGGACTAACTAGAATATGAACTAAAAGGTTTTATGATCGTTCCATCACATGTTACACAGCATTGCAAAAGTTTCCACCCTGCCTGCTGACAGAGACTACAGGAGACAGAGAGGTCCAGAGAAAGCAGGGTGGCAAGGGAAAGCAGGTTAAGCGGTGCTCAGTCAGACCTCTTAGAACTTCCAGAACCATCCACCAGGGGAGAGCAGAAGCTTTAGCATGTAAAGCAGAATTTGCCCCAGGTGCTGAAGAGTGCCCAGTTATGCAGCCTGAGCCCCACCCCAAAGAGTAAGGTTGGTTTGGGTCAGCTCTGTGGTGACGAGCATAGAGAACAACGTGGGGGTGCATTTAAAGGGAGGGGTACAAGGGTTAGTAAGCAAGAGACCAGGGACTACCTGAGTCCTGCCCTCAACAGCTGCCGTTCCCTAGTGGATCGGCGGGACACAGACAATGCACCTGATGCCAGCTGTGGCTTCACCCAGGCCCCTGTGGAGCCAGGCGAGCTGGGCTGGCCCCCTGCGGGGAGGCAGTATCTGAGTGAGGGCTACACAGTTGGCTGAGAAGGAAAAGAGGCGTCGCCCACTTCCCTGCAGCCCATACATCCCCTCTACTGGTCCACCGGGAGGGCAGGGCACGTCCGCCACTGAAAACCAAGCGTGAGCGAATGAGTGAGAGCAAGAAAGGGAGAACTGGCAGCGGGCAGCAAAGCAGGATGGACGTACCCACCGCCCTTCCTGAGATGGGATGGGATGGGATGGGGTGGGGGGGGTCGGGGATGGGGTGGGGTGGGGTGGGGTGGGGGATGGGGTGGGGCTGAGCTGCCTCCAGCCTCAGCTTGTGGGAGGGAGCCGTCCTGCAGAGGGCGAGCATTAAAAGGGAGAGAAAGAGAAAAATAGGAGGGCTTCTCCGCTTCTCCCCGCAGTCGCAGGCTCCAATGTCCATTCCTGCGCCATCCCCTCAACAAATATTTACTGAGTACCAGCACAGGTCTAGGCTCTGTGACTATATCATCAACAAACAAATTGCACAAATCCCTCCGCTTGCAGAGTTTACAGTCTAGTGGGTGAGGAAAAAATAGACAATAATGTAGTATGCAAATTATATTTTATGATAGATGGTGACTCATGTTATGAAAACCATAAGGATGGTAAAGGAGATTGAGAAATGCGGTTGGGAATTTTATTAGGACAGTGAGCAGAGCGCTCACTGAAAGTTGCTGTCTGAGCAAAGACTGGAGGCAATGAGAGAGCAAGGCACGCAGACACGGGGAAGGAGACTCCAGACAGAGTGAACAGAGAGGACAAAAGCCCTGGGGCAGGAGCGTCCCTGCTGGTTGTAGGGCTTGCTTGTTCTACAGGATCCAGACCAAAAAGGGGTACGGCCAAGAAGGGGAGTCAGAGGAACATGATGGACCACCTGTCAGCCACAGCAAATGGCCTGGTCCTGAAGACACCCAGAGCACTCCTCCCAGGGTGGGGGACACGGAGAAGGGGGGTTGTGAGTGGAGAAGAGGAGCGCCTAGTCCAATAGGGTCCAATAGCAAACAGGTGTGGGCAGGCAGCGCCTCAGCTGAACAACGAGCACCTTTGACCCTGCCCCGCAGGAAGGTGGCTGCCTGAGTTTTCGGTTCAACGTGCTGTGAGAAGCTGAAACAAGCACTCGGCAGTCAGCGGCACAGGCATTATCCCAAGGTGGTTCTAACTTTATAAATGTCGCCAATCCCAGACAGTAAGCCCAGGGTCTTTGCGGCTCATTGCAACGCTTTGCTCTCTCCATGAATTAGGCCAACCAAACCCCTGCTTAAAACCTGAAAACGTTTAGAATCCCTTCCCTGGAGATTTGATTCAGTAAAGCTGGAGTGAGACCCCCAGAGTCTTAGTTTTTACAAAGCTCCCCTAGGGAATTTGATACACTTTCAGGCAGGTCGCTGTGTGTCCACACCCTGTGGTCGGCTCTGTGTGGATTCCAGAAGGATTGTCTGTAGCCGCCACCGGCTTACTGCTTGATGGTATTATTCATGTCTCACCCTTCAATGAGAGCTTTTTGACCTTACTATGGAGGAATTTAATATATTCTGGAAGAGCCAAGGACTTTGTCTTTTCATTTCTTTGGCTCTAAATAATTCCTCTTAGTAGGATATCCAAATATTACGTTTTCCTGTGGCTCACTCTTGGTGTTTTAACTCACAACATCTCTCAGCAGCCCTCATTTAATATTTGGGTGACAATATGTTTCTTGACACTTAGAAATAAGTCCTCCATGGCCATTACAGTGATAAAATACGGCTGTTAATAGTGTGCAATGCAGGTTTTCCAGACGTTTAGAAAACATCAAAGTTTTCCATTGCCAGAAACTGTGGGTGGAAAGAAACGTGAAAAGGAGCCTTCTGATTCGAAGTGTGAGCGGAGGAACAGTGAGCGGGTTGGATTTATGAACTGCTGGCCGCCGTCGTGGAATGCCTGCGCGGCCAGGAGTGAGGTCATCAGGAAGCAGGTGTGTGGCTCCCTAACAGGTGTTTCCAAAGGAGCCTTTCAGCCTGCCTCCATGGCTACCTGGAGTAGGGGGCGCGGATGGCGGACAGAGGAATCCTCAGTAATGATGTTAAATCGTCACAAATGTTCTCCTTAAGGCAATTGCTGAGACTGAAAATAATCGTCATGTGATTGGAAAGGTTATTTCAGAAAACTGACATGAATTTCAATGTATGCAAAGTCTGAAGTCTAAGTGTATGGAAATTGGGAGAATTCATCAAACTCTGAAGAACCGAGTCCTAAAAACGTGTCACTTTGTTGCTCCTGCCTTCTCTCAGGTTCAGATGTAAATGTGGGAAAGGATGTGAAAGCTAAAAGTAATGGGTGTGCTACCCAAGAAGAGAGCTACGATGCACGGAGGGTTCTCTCCGTCTAGCCTATCTCTGAGCCCTCGGCTCTCTCCCATTCTCAGTCTGTGGGTTTTGGGGGGTGCAGCCCACACCCCTGCTCCAGGCTTGGACATGTAACCTGCTATCCAACCAGAATCCCCGAGTTTCTGCAGAGTCATTTGAAAAGTTGTGCTCTTTCTAGCTGGTTGGCGATCCACTTGGAACTGAAACTCTCCTTACCTGGGCCATTTCTGGTACCATGTGAGAAAGGTCAAGTAGAGCGCAAAAGTGACACAAGGAACAGTGGAGCTGACAGAGAGATCAGCACAGTCCTGAAAGCATGGTTTGAGTTCCTGGGCCCAGCCATGGCTAAGGAGTCACCCCTGATTTAAGTTACATAAGCCCGGGGTTTCCCTTTTTTGCGTAAGTCATCGTTTATGAACAGAAGATGCAGACTTGAGCATGTCTCTACCAGAGAAAAAGTCTTGGTAACTCACTAAAAATAATGCATGCATGGGTTATAGAAAAAAGTTGGGAAATCTAGGATGGAGCCCTGGCCTTTTGGCTACCTGTGGCATACTTGGCAAATCACTTATATTTTTGAATGCATCAGGTTTTCTCGTTTATAAAATCAGAAAGTGGATCAAGGGCAATTCTCAGTTCTTTAACTCCATCATCTTATCATGAACTGGATGATCTTTTAATCTAACACCATCTCTAAGTCAATGTAAATATACAGTCAAGCATCACTTAACAACGGGGATATGTTCTGAGAAATGCATCGTTAGGCAGTTTCGTCACTGTGTGAACACAGAGTGAACTCACACAGTCCTAGATGGTCTAGCCTACTGCACAGCTAGGCTACATGGGACTAATCTTATGGGACCACCATCATATATGCTGTCTGTCATTGACCAAAACATCGTTATGCAGGGCATGACTGTAATTTTTTCTCTACATTCAATTGCCTGATTATATTGCCCACTTTAAATCTGTCCGCTTATAGAAGGAATAAAAAAATTGACCTCATAACTTTTAGCAAGCACCACTTTTTATCTGTGATTAATTCTGCTTCCTTACGGTCAATGGGAGAAAATCAAGTCTGATTACAATGCAGTCCCATCACTGGAAACGGTCATAATGCCAAACAACCAGTAGGGAGTATTCGGAGATGTTTACCAGGCACCCTTCATCCTCACCCACATTTAGAGCTTTTGTCTCATAACCTAGGCCCCGCTCTTGGCCTTGGCCTTCATGTATCTTTGAGCCAGGTTGGGACAAGAATTCTCTACAGAGAAATGCAGTAGTTGTTCCAGGCAGCTCTCCAGCTGCCTCTCAGTCAGCTTCCGTGTTCAGAGCGAAAAGATACCTTGTCTATCCACAGCTTACAAAGGATTAATGTCTGCATGCCGTCTCAAACCCTAGAATCCTGGAAGTATTTCCTGATTGGATTAGTGGCAGCTAAATGCCTCAAAACTAATACAGTTCCCCTAATAGAAATTGTTCAGATGTAATTTGTGAAATGAAGATGGCCTGATGTTGTATCTAGAGAGACAGAGCCTGGCTTTTGTTTTAATAACAAATAAAGCTCTGCTCGATTCCTCTTAACGCCCTCACGGGGGGAACAAAGCAAGCCTGTAGAGCACCAATTAATGTGGACTCACCTCCCAAATTGGCCTTTTCCCCTACAAATCAGAGATAACGAAATTTACCACGACTCGACTTTAAGCCCTGAAAGGGGTAGATTTGTGGATCGGGGAGTAAATTGCTGTGTAAATACAATACATCAATTTGTGAGCCTTTCAGATTTGGTTTAGGGAGGGGGAAAAAGGATTAATTCAACTTTACACTATGTGTTTTCTTTCTCCTCCAAGTTAATCATTGGAAATTCTGGCAATTGCTAAGCTAAACTTTGGTTGCTCTGAAAAAATCCACCGAGAACCTAAGGTAAGGACTCGCTGAGTCCAAATGGAGTTATGTCTGAAGACTAAATGCAACTAAGACTCTTGAGGTCAGGGTATTTGTTCACCCCAGCTCTTCCCTGCCAGGCTGTGGTTTGGCAGTGGCTGTGTGCATCTGCACGTGATCCTATGGAGTGGCCCACTTCCCACTGCAGTGGCTCTGGACTGCCCCTGTGCACCCAGCTGTATTAATGGCTTTCTGCCGCTAGCAGTCCCCAGTGCACTGCTCTCCTTTGCTGGTTCCGTGCCCACACAGGCCCTTCATTAAACTCTTACCAGGCGTTTGGACCTCCGTGTCAACACATACTAACGACACAGATAATACTTGCAATAGATGCTAAGGTATAAGAAATCAAAAGAGCTATCCCCCACTATCAGAGCAAGTCGTTATGCATCCCTTCTCTTTTAGCCTTCTGTATCCGTAGTCAACGTTATCAAAATAGTTTTTCTCTATCCCATGTGGTTTCTTTCCCAACACACCTGTGAGTACACATGCGCGTACCTGCACATTTCTAATTGAAAGCTGATTCCCAGCACCAGGATCTTCTGTGACTCCACCCACCTCTTCTCTTCCCCATAACCCCACTAGCATCAAAGAGCAAAGACTGTCTATTCCTGATCTTCCTAAACTATATTTTAGATATTATTCCTGAGGACTCACCCAAGTTTCCCCATCCTCTATCCTTTGCCTAAAAAGACCAGGCCTGGGGGCTCTCAGGACCCAAAGGACTTGAGGCAGCAGACACAGTGGACTGTGGCACGGGTCTCAGCTGCCCCAGGGAGCATGTGCAGTACAGCGTCATGGCAAGGTGGGAGGTCAGTGAGGCAGGAGCTGCAGAGAAATTAATATGAGATCAGTGGCCCAGAATTGAACCAGCTATCAGAATTGCCTCTGGGCATCTTGAATGGCATCTAGGAGTTTTGGAGCAAAAGGAAGGGTGAAGACAAGGTCTTATTATTAAAGATAATATCCAGGTAGACTTGCTATTGGAGGCCAGGAAATCAGATGGCTCCCAGAGGCTGTGGTCTGCAATAGAATAGAATGAGGTGGGGCGAGGAAAGTTGCCTACAGAGATGCATTCGAACCAGGATATAGGATTTGGAACTTAGATAAGCCCTTTGCTCCATCTCCTAAAATTTTTAGGCTTGGAGTCCTATGCTTGAAAAGCTTGCCTACTGGGGCTGGCCCGGTGGTGGAATGGTTAAGTTTGCACGTTCCACTTCTCAGCGGCCTGGGGTTCACTGGTTCGGATCCCAGGTGTGAACATGGCACAGCTTGGCACGCCATGCTGTGGTAAGCGTCCCACGTATAAAGTAGAGGAATATGGTCATGGATGTTAGCTCAGGGCCAGGCTTCCTCAGCAAAAAGAGGAGGATTGGCAGCAGTTAGCTCAGGGCTAATCTTCCTCAAGCAAAGAAAAGAAAAACTTGCCCACATTGACACTGGTGTTGTTTATTTGTCTCCCTTGGCTTCATTAGCTCATTCCTTCTAGAGCCAACTTTGGCTGCACATTGGAATCACCTCAGTGGGCTGATTTAAAAATACTGATACCTAGGTCTCATCCCTCCTACCCTCAGATTTTAATTTAATTGGTCTAGCATATAGCTTTGGGCAGCAGGTGTGTTAAAATCTTACCCCAGGTGATTCCAATATGTGGCCAAAGTTGAGAATCATGGCTTTAGAAAATGTCGTCCAGACTTCCTTGTACTTGAGGCATTAAGGAAAAGGGTTTCTTAGCCATCTTTGGGTAGGTGAGTGAGAACAGGTGCCACTGTAACCCTAGAGTTGGATGTAGTGGCAAAGGGATCAAAATGAGTCTGCTCCTCAGAGGAAATACAAACGCAGTGTCTGAAGAATGCCTGGTGATGTTCTTTCTCATCTGGCCAGATTGGTTTCCTTTTGAGCAGTGGTCCTCAAACTTCGGCACCACGGAACCATCTGGAGGGCTAGAGCTTGTTAAAACACGAACAATTGGGCCCCGCCCCAGGAGTTTCTGATTTGCTGGTTTGGGTGGGGCCCTAGAACTTGCATTTCTAACACGTTCCCAGATGATGCTGATGCTGCTGGTCCAGGACTACCCTTTGAGAAGCACTGCTCTGGAGAAAGTTGCTCTCCATTCATCCCTTAGTCTTCCTTGTTTTATGTGATTAAGACAGTGGTTTCTTTATGGCCCCACGGAGAGCCTTCCCGCTCTGTGACCACACACGGGGAACCATCAATCATCCTCAGCCAGAAAGGGCAGCAAAATATTATCTATTCCCCACCAGGTGTTCTAGCTACACAGTGCCCGAGGCCAATGCAAACACTCATTGGGATCTTGGGTTTTAGCTGCTGTCATTAAAAAGCTTGGAACCTCCATAGCAAGGAACGTCCATGTGTCAGCAAGAGCGTTTCCTCCTATGATCACAAACGGTTTCCAGTCATGAAGAAAACTCGAGAGACACGTAGGAAGAGAAATTGCCAAGTCCGTGGCTATAGTCTCAGTCCATCCCCAAAACCAAATTGAAAAGAAACCTAGAGAAATAGTTTGGTTTCTTTCTACCCATTACACTCCTCTTTGGAATAAATGGATTTTTCCTTTATTTCCTATCTTCAATATTTGCAAAGAAACTATCCCAAGGAAGCTATTAAGTGGAGTATCTAGAGAGGTTCCAAACACTTTTATTAGTATATGAGAAGTCAATGTCTTTTTTCCCTTCTCACAAACGCAAACATCTCATCATTCATTTTTAATTATTGCCTTTCCTTTTTTACATTGAAACACATTTTGGAAATGGAAAAATCAGTGCTGCTAATTTTCTCCAGCCTCAGCAAAAGAAAATGTAACAGCTGGGACAAAGATCTGAACTCTGTTGGGCTCTTCCACAGTCACCTCTTTACAAAGGCTCAGCTTAGCCACACTGATGCCTTAGTCCAAGGGAGGACCACAACCTTCTGTTTCTTTGCATCCCACATCCATGCTGAAGCTTTGGGACCATAGATGCCTGAATCTAAAAGTTGTGACTTGCAAATGGCAGCTTGCATCCCTGGTTCCCTGGGATATGCAATTCCCTGCTGCGTATGCAGACATGCCCAGGCTGCCTAGGTCAAGGATAATGCACATGGGACCGTAGAGGACGGGGATCTTTCCTACCACCACTTCAGTTGACACCAACAGGCACGATGAACTAGCCCAGTGCATCCTGAAATCAACTGCATGGAACACTGATTCCAAGAATGTTAGCTATTGCTAGATGTCATGGACACATAGCTTTGGGAAACATTGAGTGAAAGAAAGTCAATCATATCGGCTTCTTTATTTCAGGACTTCTCAGAACGCTTCATATACTAATGTGCATGGTGAATTTTCAAGAAGGGGGTTTACTGGACCGTAGGAAACATACTTGGTTGTAGGAAAAAAGTAGAGGAGCTTCTCTTGGGACATGTCTGAGGAATTGCTTTGGGAAACAATAGTCAGACAATGTCTAGTCTCTTCTTGCAAAAATTCCACATTCCAAGTCTCACATCTCCACTACGTGGGAATGAGTCTTAATTAACCAACAAGACTCAGAGGTGAGGTTTGAGCCAACCATAGCCATGTACCTATGACCTAGGAAGCAAAGCATTGGGAAACCTTTTGAATGTCCCTCCTCCTCCCTGTCCATCGCCTAGCTGGGGTAAGAAAGGGATTCTGGTGAAAAAGAAAAACCAAGAGAGGACTTTAAAACACTAAGTTTTAACTTTTATAGGCATATTGTAAACATTTTTTTTCATAAAATATGTATGTTGGGTCAGAGCATTATTGCCAAGAGGGCTTTGCTCTGCCTAGAGACCCTTACAGGAATCCAAAGCATCTTGGTGAAAATCATTTTTTTCTTAAAGAACACCAGCCACTAAATATGTAAATAGATATTCAAACAATAAGCCCAAAACCAGAGACTGTTACTTCTTCTAATTTCCCTCACTTGCTTCTGGTGCTATAATACATGATAGAGTTTGACATCTGACCAAATCCATCAGTGTGAAATGTTTTTGCTATTAGCGATGTTGTTTTCCAATATTTTAGATGCGTCAATGTTCCAAAACTTTATTATATTACATCACATCACATGTTACATTAATTATATCTATGTATCATATAGTTTAATTACTAATTATATAATTTAATACAATCATGTTATACTTTTGAAGTAAGCATTGTCAATATTACCCTTTTACAGGTGAGAAAACCAAGTCTGAATAAAGTTAAGTAATTTTCCTGGGTCACACAATTAGTAATAGCCAGAGCCAGGATTTGAACCAAAATCCATCTAAAACCAAAGCCCGTGCTGTGCACGGCCACCTTAGTTGCCTTCCACAATTACTGAAATGAGATTGAGAATGAGGAAAAACTGAACGTTTAAGATAATTTCTTAAAACTTCAAAATGCTTTTAACTTAACCCATCATCAAAAACCGGAAAGAAATGGATTCTCATAACACAAAAACACACAGTTAACACAAAGAACAGATGACAAAAAGCCAGAGTTTTCATGATCTGCAAATAATCACATCTCACTGATAATGGATTTTACAGCAAATAAAGAGCTCTGCAGACAAAATCTCACACAATGGGGCTGTAACACCTCAAGTGTACACTTTTAAAGATGTACTCCAAACTCTCAGAATCAAGGGATTTACTTTTTTAAAAAACTGCAAAGGATCTTTAGCAATGTTTATTTCTGAGCCACCAAATTGATGAAAAAGAGAATTTTACGGTTAGCAAAACGCAATTAATCTTCAAGTACACTTTGCAAAGCACACTCATTTGTACCAATTAACTTCATTATTCTATTTGGAAGATTTCTCTCCCTCTCTGTATTCCAATCTTCCTTTAAGTTTTAAGTCTGAGCAATCTTTACTGCCTTATTTCTAGTTAAGATTGCAACAATTTGTCATTGGCATGCAGACGCTTTCTTAACTATCCCTGTGTTACAAATAAAAGAACCAGTATTGCTTGGAGGTTATCTCTAGGGCCCTGCAAAGCCAAGCACTATAAAATGGTTCGACATTAAAGATGCGAAGAAAACCCCATAAAACAACACATAAAAATGTGTTTTGCCTTGCCATTTATATGGAAAGATGGTGCAGTTCAATCTTTCAAGCCAAAGACTGTTTTAGAATTAAAGTTTCAATCAGAACAGGAATGAGGAGAGGTTTCTCTCTTTCTCTTTGACCCCCTTTTTTGCTTGTAAAACTGCCGAAGTAAAAATCATATGCTGTGTTGCCTTTCCCATTAACCTTTTGATCTCTGTCTCTGTCTCACACACACACACAAACACACACACACATACACACACTGCAAACAAAATCTGCTTTTGCTAGCTCATGCTCTTTCAGAAAAAAATTCGCTAAATCAGACCTCTAACTCTTGGAGAAACAACTTTTGTTTGTTTGTTTAGGCAAACTTATAATCAGGAAAAAATCTGAGAAATGCGCAGCTCCGTTCATACTCACTGGAAGAGCTGTTGGTTTAACCATTCAAGGGAGATGATCTTTTTTGCAAAGACTGCCTTCACTGAAGGCATAGAAGGTGGTCATGCAATCATTCTGGCCACGAGTAGGAACTGAGCTCTGCCAGGCAGCAGTTGGTGTGATCACCAAAGGAGCAGCGAAGGATGGCATTAGCAGGTAGATAAGAAATCCAATCCCAGGTATCGTAGTCCTAATCTCACAATGTCCAAGGCTAACTGTGTCATAGGGGATCAGATACAGCACCCAGATGGAGCAAAGACTATCAAAGGTGAGCTCTGGTTCTAGGGCAGAGGACATCTGTTTTCTGTCCTAGTTTATACCACATATCCTGTTGGCTATGCACGTAGATGATGATCACAGCCAGAAAAAGGGCAACGACTTCCCGATTGTGGTAGCACATGCTGTCAGGGTCCTCCCTTAGCTGTCACACCTCTGCACCCGCCAGTCTGACAGCTTCCGACTACAAACACCAACGACTCTTTGACTGAGGGCTCTCTAGTTGTCTGAACCTTCCTGGAATGCTGGAAGTCCACAGAGTTAACACCACCTACAGCAGCCCTCAGGCAACAACTGATTGGAGCTGATAAACACCAAGCTCTGTAGGTCGTCGGGTGGAATAACTCCCACACGTCTTCTACACTGTCTCCCGGCGCTCCCGGTAGGAATGGGTCTCGACTGTGCCTTGCGGCAAACTGCTCAATAGTACATCACTTATTTGCTTCCTGTTCTCCTGTCTCGTATCTCTACTCTTTACTGATGTTTCTTGGGATCACCTCCCAAATAAACTTCTTACCTCTCACACTTGAATCCTTGTATCCCCAGAAACCCAGCCAAACACAGGTGCCCACACTGATGGAGAAAAGGCAGACCTCAGAAATTCTAGATTCATGACAAGATCCTAAAAGTGCCCCACTGTGAATGACCCTATTTCTGTGGCCCAAACTTGTCAGAACAGATGCCATGAAGCATGAGATTCCACAGGAACTAGATTTTTATTCTGTGGATTATCAAAACCAATTTTTTGAGCCATGCCCCATCTAGGCAATCAGATGGAAAGAGTATCTCTCAGTCCTTTAGGAAACACCTAAATGACATTGAGCCATGGCAGCCAGCCAGGTGTTGAAAATGATCAAGTTGGCTGGCCAAGATGACATCATTTGTGCCAGGTAAATTTTTCCACTGCGGGCCTCTGTGAAGGGTTTTGCCTGGGGAAGTGTGGAGAGCCCTCGGGAATGAGAACTATCAAGTACTCAGAAGGAGTGGCTGGTGGATCTGAGCAATAGAGCTTCTCATCCTCCATCTGGTTTGCTTCTCAGTCTGAGGAAAAGCAGCCGTGACTACCTGGACAAGAGAAGCGCCTAGGAGACTAGGAGAATCGAATCAGCGCACGAATTGAGATAAATGGTTTCAGAGGAAATCCTGTGGAACGAAATCCTTCAGAAAGAAAAAATGTAGTCTAACAGTAGTTGAGTGCTCGGGGCTTGAGTAGAGCACCAGCAAACAGACGCCCAAGATGCAATCGGCAATCTCCAACATGGCAAGTGATGGAGGAGGGGAGAGGATAAGACCCTGTGGGAAAGTCCTGGGACATTTGCGTGGCTTCAGAACCCGCTTGGATGTTTGAGGGATCTAAAGATAGTCAATGTAATGAGAAAAAATGAGTGATAGGGAAACTGATAGAAAATGAGTTTGCAAAGACAAGAACCAGATTATTTAAGGAACTGTAAGCCATGGTAAGGAGTTTAGATCTCATTCTAATTGCAAGGGGACACCATGGGAGGGTTTTAAGTAGAAGAAAGATATGCTTATATTTGAATTTTAGGAGCTCACTTTGGCTGCTAGCAGGGGAATGGGATCATATTTATTGAATATGCTAGAAACTAGGCTGAATGCTCTCTACGCATTATTTCACATAATCCTTACCACATCTCTAAGAGGCAGGAACTTTTATAATCCCTGTGGCGCAGACAGGATGTATCTAGCCCCAGGTGACCTACTGGTAAGTGATGGAGGTAGGATGTGAATCCTGACATAGCTCATCTCAAAGGCTGAGCTCTAAATATATCTCAGGATACTCTTGGGAAGGACCTCTATGTAAGTTCTCTTTCTCCCAACTCAACTTCCAACTCTTGTGATAATTTGATGGGTCCAAGAAGTTATATCAGAGAGTCCATTATCTGCTCAGTGGCTGCCCAGTGTGAATTTTGGGTTTTAATGGAATGGGGCTTTGTTTGGGAGCCCCAATTGCCTAGGGTAGCAGGTGTGCCTTCTACCCATGAATCTATTGTACCTACTTATAAGTTGTGCTACATTCTCGGTGTGTTGGGGGCAGGTTGGAGGGACAACAGGACAGAGCTTGGGGCCAATGTAACTTGCGGCCCTTGAGTCTCTGGAATTTGTCAGTAGACTCAAGCTGGTGCTCGGCTTTTGACTGGGACCTTAGCAGCATCCTTGTAAAACCATGTCAGAATCTTAAGTGGCCATTTGCCTGGACAAATTTTCGTTTGTGCAAACATGGAGGACTAAAGTGCACCCTGGGACATCTATTCCTGCTTCCTGCAGACTTACTTTTTCTCTCTATTGCAAGGGTGTATCATCTCTGCCCTTTAATCTCTGCAAAAAGAAATTCCATGAGTTTTGCATTACAGGACAGTATTTTCATTTTGCATTTACAGAAACATTTCTGTTACCCAGTTCCACCCAGAAATAAGCAAATGCCAGCTCCAAGCTCCAGCTATGACAGGTCCCTGCACATCCCCCACCACATCCCGGATGCCCTCACTCACGGTCTTGTTTATTTAATTGTCCCAAATTCTTCCTAAGTTTCATTATCTGCAATAATCAACACAAACTGAGACTGCTTCTGGCCGCAAGGATTCTCGGGGTGGTAAATCTTCTTCCTACCATGTTCGCTCTTTTTCTTGTGAAAAGCTCTGCCCCTGGTCACAAGTGGTAAACCTTTGACTTGAGCCGAGCTATTCACAGTGCCCCACCCCTGGTCCTCTGCCCCAATTCAAGGAATGAATGAGTGGTTCAAGCCTGGCCAATCAGAGTTCTTCCTAGGATTTTTTTCTAGTTAAACTAGAAGAAAGAAGCCTTTTCCCAGCTCCAGACATGGAGGGGTTGGATCTGCTGGAAGCCTATTACCCACCAGGCAATTGTGTGGCATTGTGACAATGTAGCCCCAGGCAGAGAGAAGCAGAGAAGTGAAACTGACAGGTTCCTGATGGTATCTTTGTGGTGGTGGGTACTACCCCGCCTCCGGGTTTATTCCTGTGAGCCACTAAGTGTCTCTTCCTTCTTTAAACTGTTTTTAATCCTGACCAGATCCAACCTTTTGTGGAATAACAAAGAAATAGAGAGTGGAAAGAAATATCTCTATATGATGGGACACCATGACAGCAGAAGTTACAATTTATAGTCCAACACCAAGGGACACCAAAGGAGACAACAGAAGAGCCGAAGGGCAGACACAAAGTGCCTATTCTAGAGTGCGGTCCTGGGTGTTCTAATACCCATCCTGAATCTTGGCCGAAAGTTTTATGTTCAATAGACTCTGTTAAAGTAAGGGGTGAAATAATATATTTCAGAAATATTTAAATCCAAATGGTAATTCTTTCTTTTAAGCTCAGGTGTTAGAAGAACTGGATCTGGTTATTAAGAACCACGTGCTGAATTCCAGATAAATAAGGTATTTAAAAGGGCCTACCATATCGAATTCATAATTTCTTCCAACACTTGAAAATTATTTTCTCCTGCAGACATTGGCTTTCTATTCCAAATGCAAACACTTGGATAAACATAGATTTCCGTTCTTTTCTTTCTCATTTCTCTTCCTGTTGTTGGATTCTTTCCTCCTTCCATTGTTTGGGTTATTTGTCCCCCACCTGCCTTACCTCCAGCCCTGGCCAGCTCCCTGTCCTCAGAAAGGAGGGTTTTACCAAAGGTGCTTTGGTTGAAAATGCAGGGACTCTACGTTCTAGCAGTTTCTCTCCCGCGCTTTCCCTGGAGCCAGGACCCCAGCTTGTACGCTGGGAACTGGAAGGGCAGACTATAAGTTAAAAGGCTCTCTTGTCAGTCATGATTCTAACCAACACTTGGTCCTCCTAGGATGGAGCCTCTGCCATGCTCTTGCCAGTCTCCCACGCGAAAGGAAGCCCTTTGGTAAATTCCAGTCCAGCAGCTGCAGCCCTGCTGCCAGCCTCCCCTGTGCCAACTCCATAGCTCTCTGATTGTTGCCTTTCACAGATGCGTTCCCCCCCAACCCTGCCTATCCCTCCCACTTTCCAGGTTACCCTAGTATACTTTGCTGGAACCCGCTTACCACCTGCCATCTCCCACTGTGCTGTGAGACCCTTACTTGCTCAGGCCTGGTGTCTTTCCCCTGTTAGCCACCACTCTCCAATCTGCTAAGTCCTATTTGGCTCATCTGGGTCCATATTTTGGCTCCTCGTGTTGCGGCTAATATCCTTCTGACTTGGTGTATTTTGTCCTTTCAATCTAGTCCTCCAACTTTTTCAGAACTGTGTACATTCCTACCATCTCCCTGATCCCAAAAATAGAAATATCTCCCGGCGTTTCTATTCTAGTATCCAGCTTCTTGTCTCCATTTATGATGGATATTACAAGATGCGGGCTCGGTGAGCCGAGGAGTTGAAAGAAAGATTTCTTGGACTCTCAAGGTCTGGCAGTAGTGTTCCTTTATTCAGAGAATAGCATGGAGTAGCATGGGGACAGGATCCATGGGCAGTGAAGAGCTGCAAGCATGGGGACAGGACCCACAGGCAGTAAGAGCTGCAGGCATGGGGATAGGACCCACGGGCAGTGAAAATAATCCATAACCAATCTATAAATGAAAATTTGGGAGAGTTTATTCTGAGCTGAAATCTGAGGACCATGGCCCAGGGCCTTTCTTCCCGAAGGAAGAAAGGGCACCAAAGAAGTGAGTTATACAGAGTGGTTATATACCCCCAAACAGGACGTTTCACATATGATTGAAATGTCCCTCCCACAATAGTCACAAGATTGCCCTGTCAGCACAGCGCTTGACGGACACAGGTAGTGTCTGCTATCTCAGTGGGTGTAGCAGGAGGCAAGTCTATTGTCTCGAGCTGGGCAGTCACAGGTGAGCACAGCAATCAGTTTCTAGCCTAAGGAAAGATGCTTAATCCTTAAGGAGATGCCAACGTTGGGAGGGGGAAGGAAGTTGCACCTTTATCTCAAGGGCCTTTGTTCTTGCCATAGGGAATATCTAAAGCAGATATACAATGCATGCTCAACGGCCTCGGTCAGGCCCTTTTGGAAAGACAAGGTCAGGCCGAATTAGGTTTATACCAAATGGCTGCCTCATATTCTCCAATGTATCCTATTGCTTGCCATTTTTATTTGTCAGCAGTAAGAGCTGCAGGCATGAGGACAGGACCCATGGGCAGTAAGAGCTGCAGGCAGGGGGACAGGACCCATGGGCAGTGAAGGGCTGCAGCATGGGGACAGGACCCATGGGCATTAAAGAGCTGCAATGGGTTGAGGGTAGGGCTAAATTTAAGGCATAGGGATGTGAGTTATCTCTTTACAAGACAAAGGAAAGAATATGTAAAAAAAAGTCATTAAAATGGTATCAGTGCAGGTGGGGTCTGGTTATTGGGTGGTCCTATAACTTTAGATAAGAATCAGATTGGATTAAGTCAGGATGTTCTTGCCTTCCCCATTAAGAGTTTCTAGAGATAAGGTCATCCGCCTCTCTTCCTGGTGCAGACAGAGACACCACTACACATGGAAACCTCCCTTACAAATGTAAATGTCTCTTAACAAAGGGCAAGTAAATTCCACTTTTCAGAGCCTCCTTCCTGTCTGCAGTTTTCAAAAGTAACCAGCCCCAAATAATCCTCATCATTATATACTCCTTGTTTATTAGTACAATTTTTCTGAGTATATGATTCCTATACACTTGGCATGTGAATCTCCAAGGTGTTTTTTTTTCCTAATTCTTCTAAACTTTATATTGAATTTTATCAATAACTTGTAATTCATATTGCTTTATATCTATCAACCCCTATGTCATCCTTCCTTTAAGATCGTTTTATAGCTTCTATTCTGTACTTGTATTTTTTGTGTAATCTCTCTATATATAACTTTTTCCCCCTTTTAAGTGTTCTGACTTTTCAGCATTCTTCCATTCTTGCCAAATTTTCCATTTCATAATTCCACCTCCTTTGAAAAGGCGGACTCCTAGCCTTCGGTGTTTCATTTTAGGATTATAGAATTTAAATTTAAAAATTCACTGAGGGGGCCGGCTCCGTGGCCGAGTGGTTAAGTTTGAGCGCTCCGCTGCGGTGGCCGAGGGTTCAGATCCTGGGTGTGGACATGGCACCACTAGTCAGGCCACATTGAGGCAGCATCCCACATCCCACAACTAGAAGGACATGCAACTAAGATATACAACTGTGTACAGGGGGGGTTAGGGGAGATAAAGCAGAAAAAAAAAAAAAAAAGATTGGCAACAGTTGTTATCCCAGGTGCCAATCTTTAAAAAAAATTTAAAAGAAATAAAATAAAAATTCACTGAGAACCTTGCCCTCTTCTTTCTAATCAATCCATAGTTTAATAAATTACAAAATAATTATGTATTTATCACTTATAACTTGCTCTCACTTCAGTGGTAGGTATGTGAACTACCTTTGGACAACATTGTCCTTGTTATTTCATGAAATACTGAAAATAGTCTTCATCCATGAGACCACCTAACTGACATCCAGGAGAATAGCAGAATTACTTGATTCAATGTGCCAATACTTTCAAAATCCTCCACATGTTAATTCTCCCTCCTATTTTAATTTTCCAATTATATTTACACGTATAAAAATTAAAACCTTTCTGCATACCAGACCCTCCCTACTCCTGAGTTTCTGCTATTGTGCCTACCTCCTCCAGCCATTGGAGACCATACCTGAGGCCTCTTTGGCCCACTTGCCTCCTCTCAGCATCGCCGTTCAGCCCAGCAGTGGCTGTGGTGGACAGTCTCTACGGGGCTTCAACTTACTTTCCAAAAACAGTGTCTTATCAGGAGCATACTATATTATAAACTTCAAAGTTGCTAAGAGACTAGACCTTAATTGCTCCCATCACAAAAAAGAAATAATTATGTGATGTGATAAAAGTGTTAGCTAACCTTATGGTGGTAATCATATTGCAATATATAAATGTATCAAATCAACATGTTGGACACCTTAAACTTATACAACGTTATATGTCAATCATATGTCAATGAAAATAAATTTTTAAACAGCTCACAGTGCAATTTTTTTTTACATTCTAAACACATTTTTGTATTGTGTGAATACAAAGGAAAAAATGGTTTTCCTTAAGGGAAACAGAAAAAACAAATTGGAATATGAACAGCAATAGAAAAATGGTCGAAGACTGTGAAGAGATAATTGACAAAAGAAATTCAAATGGACAACAAACGTATGAAAAATGTTCAACATCAGGTTCAAAAATGAAGATTATAGTCATAGGATGCCCCTGTTCATCTGTCAGATTGGCGAGATTAAATACATTCTCAATCTCAGGATTTAGGAAAATTTGTAGGAAATTGCATTCTCATTGCTGGAAAAAAGGTGAATTAGAACATTCTCTTAAGAAGCAGTTCAGCAAAATGTATCAAAAGCCCTAAATTAGGAGTAGAATCTATGTAGAATTTTCTAGAAATTAAATTTCTTGGTTAAAGGAAATAAACAGTAACATGAGTAAACTTTAATCCATACATATAATTATAACAACATTATTTAGAATAGTATCAAGAAGAAAGCAAACTAAATGTCCCCCAACTGGGGATGGGCTGTCTCAGTGTTGGTGTGTCCGTGTGACAGATGCACAAGGCCATTAGAAACCACATAGCATAAGAACACAAGAGAAATGTTGACAGTATGTTGCTAAGTGAATAAATCAGGTATGAAAACAATACGGATGGTTTAATTATAATTATTTTTAATTTTTGAGAGTTGTATACATGCGTAAGACAGAATGCTGAAAGATGACAAAAGTTATTAGTAGCTGTTTTTTGCGTGGTCAGATTTGGAGAAGTTTTTCTTTTTTGTGCTTTTTTATATTTTCCAGATTGTTTATAATAAATGAACCTAACTTTTTAAAAAAGTCAACCTTTAGAATCATTGAAAATATCCAGTAACTCAACATCAGTATCCGTCCATTTCCTCTTTTCCTCTGACTTATTTTACCCAAACATCAATAACTATGGCGGGGCAGGGAGGAAAACCACAGCATCTTTTTTTTCCATTTTGTTTTGTTGTTAATTTTCCACTAGCATTGCTTTTTGTTCAGTGAAATATGAATGAGTGATTGAAATGGAATCAGCATCATGCCAGTTACTAGAACCAAAAGTAACAATAGCAAACAGTCACGTGGTGTTTCCTTGGTCCCAGGAACTGTTCTAAGGGGTGCGTGTGTGTGTGAGTGTGTGTGTGAGTAACTCTCATGTAACAGCTCTATGAAGTAGATCTTAATATCATCCCCCCTTATGATGGGGAAACTGAGAGGAGAGGTTAAACGACCTGCCCAAAGTCACACAGCTAGTGCGGGAGCCAGCCTGGATGGAAGTGCAGTCAGTCTGCCCCAGAAACTGTGTCCATAGTCACCAGGAGATACACTTCCACATGGATACACCAGAGATAAGCCAAGAGTACTGTGTGACTCTGGTTTTCTGCTTTTCTCCATTGCAGTATTTCAACCGACGTATGGGTTAAGTAAGGTTTGGGGGGCTAGCCTGGGTCCTCAACTGCCATGTGTCATATTATTTCTGTGGAAAAAAATCATTGTGCATTCCAAACGACTGACTTACAAATGAAATTTCTGAATAGTGTATTTGCAAGTTGGGGGTTGCCTGTATACCTCACAAGGAAATTATTGCCAAGGGAAAGACATGTGTTTCCATCCAAAACAAATGTCTGGAAATTATTTGGCCTTTGAATAAACTCAGGCCATCCATCTTTAGCCAGGAGTTTACTCTGAGGACTCTTCATCAAGTGCGTACAACATGAATGAAGACTTTTCCAAATGCTAACATTAAATCACAGACATGATTCTGGAGGCCCTTGCCTTTTCACACGGGCACACACATGCTCCTGGAAGAGTCCGTGGCTGCCTGGCCTTCTCGAAGTGGAGGCAGGAAAGCCCACGTGCTGAGTGTTTCCCACCCTTTCAGAAGCGGATGGATATGGTGTCCTGTACTTCCACGGAGACAAGACATCTAGGAGGGCTGAAGGTCGGAGAGCTTTAAATTTGCATAATTGTTATTATTTTTAAATCCTAACATATGCTGGATTTGCCTGCTGGAAGCAGGCCACACAATCAACAGGTTGTAAAAACTGTTTACTGAGCTGGCTCAGTCCAATTTCTAATTACAGTAGACAGAACCCAACTTTGCTCCATTTCACTTTCCAAAAGGAGAAGCTGTCATGGAAGTTTATAATTGTGTAACAGCAATAAAGCAACGGCATCTTGTGTCCTTAGAAAGATGCATAGCTGGTTTACATGTTTTCTCCTTCACCGGTCGGAGAAAGTGGGTGGCTCAGAGGCAATAGCAGAAATCTCCCTCCCTGAGAATAAAAACCAGGGAAACAAAAGACACAATTTTATTGTGAAAAACCCCTTCATTGGAAAAAACAAAAGAAGCAACCACTCTTGCAGACTGCAAGGACACTAACCACATTGTCACAAAATGGAAATTTTACAGGATTAGGAAAGAAAAAAATCAAAATCGATACTTACTACGGAAAAAGCCATCATAGTCAACTGGTCCCCTGCAGAACACTGGCCAGCTTTATTAACGTACGGAAAATTTCTAAATTAGAAAAGAATGACCTTTACCAGTAATGGCTAAGAAACTCACTGTTATGGATGAAAGGTTTGTATCCCCCCAAAGTTCATATTTTGAAATCCTAACCCCCAAAGTGATGGCATTAGGAGATGGGGAAATTGGGAGGTGATTGAGTCATGAGAGTCAAGAGCTCATGAGTGGAATCAGTGCCCTTATTGAGAGCTCCCAAGGATTCTGTTGCCCCTTCTGCCATGTGAGGACACCAGGAGAACTGTCATCTGCAAACCAGGAAGAGGATGCTCCCCAGACACTGCCTCTACCAACACTTCAATCTTGGACTTCCAGCCTCCAGAACTGTGAGAAGTGAATGGTGTTGGTTAAGCCACCCAGTCTATGACATTTTTGTTAAAGCAGCACAAAGGAACTGAGACATTCATTCTTTACACACTGCATACATTCAGTGTTTGGAAACAGATTGCTACAATAGGCACAGAATTTTGCTATGTGTTTTTGACACTAACTTACTTCTTACATGTAACATAGACTTGCAGTTACGTCTGGCTCTTAGAGTTAAGAGGCCCATGGAAAAGCTGCCTGTGGAGTTAGCCTGATAAATAGTAGCTGATTCGTTTTGTTCTGCTTGCGAAAAAGAAAGAAGGTCTTTTCTTAGGATGAGAAAAAGGCTTTTTATTCATTCATCAGCTCTGTTAATAAGCCCTCTAAATCCTGGAACGCAAGTTGGACCTCCTGAGGATTCTGATGGCATATCCTCAGACAATTATTCTTCACTAACGTACAGTTTCATTGTAATAATGATTTTAAATATTTTTTTTTGTTTCAGTTTTCAAGCTCAATGATACTGATAACAGATGAGAACTATACTCTCCAATGGGCTAGTCACTGACCACATATGGCTATGGGGCCCTGAAAATGTGGCTGGTCTGAATTGAGATGAACTGGGAATGTAAAATACACGCTGGATTTGAAGACTTGGTACAAAAAAAGAATGCAAAATATCGTAATAATTTTTATATCATCCACATGTTGAAGTGATAACATTTTGGATATAGTCTACTAAGTAAAACATACTTTTAAAATCAGTTTCAAGTATTCACTGCTCATCTCTGTCCTGCCACGTGCTCCAGGAGGCTGACCTCCGAGAACAAAGTTACTCAGGCTTCTCTGCCGGCAGGTTTCTGGTTGGGTTCAGCCAATAGGTGGCTCCAAGAGAATATCTGAGGATGAGAGGAAGGAGAGGTCGGGTTATTCCCTCCCCTCCCTACTTAGGGCCGTGTTTCTTGGAGAAGCTAGGCATCTCCATGAGTTCGGCTCCCACCTGGTGTCTCCTCCCCCATGGCTCCACATTTCACTGGGCTTTAGCAACACAATGTCCTTCCCTCATCCCTTTGATGCTAGGCAGGCAAAGGCTTCCCTCTGTTGCTAGTGTCCAGTGCCTCGCCATCCCTTGTTGGCTCCCTTGACCCTGCCCAACTGTTAGGTCATCACTTCATTAATGCCTGTTCACTTGAAGCGCCTGGGGTGAATTCTGTGTCTTGCTAAGATGCTACCAATACAGTAGCTCATTTTTTTCCCTACATACCAGTAGGAAAAACCCAAGTCCAGGGCCCACAGAAGAGATATCTTATTTTGTGTTAAGATGAGTTTGATGCACTGAAATCAACTTACTCTTCTTCATCTCTATCCAAATGCTCCTCGGTGACCCATTCAACTCCATATGTTTTAAACTGTTCCTACAGTGGTCAAGCGACTGTGCTGAGCTCCTTGGTGACAAGATATTTCCAAGCCCCAGCCAGTCTCACCTCAAGAATGTGAACAAATGAGGAAAGCCCAAAGAAAGCAAAAATATGCAGCAGAAAGAGGAAGTGCCCACAGAGCTACAAACACAGAGTTTGAGAGTTTAGAGGAAGAAGAAATGTGTGAGCAAGGTCTGGGTTTCTCACCCAGTCTGGCATCATTTCTCTAGCCAACAGTAAGAACTGAAAAATCGCCTGGAATATGAAACCTGGGTAAGGGCGTAGTAGGTGGCCATAATAATAAACATAGTTAGCACTTATCTAGTAGCTGGTTTGTGCCTGGCACTCTGCTAGATACTTGAAGTTATAATTATAGCTATGACTTCCAGATACTGCCCGTAATGTTTCAGATACATTCCAAGCACTTTACACATATTGACTCATTTAATCCTCATAACAACATTATGAGATGGATAATGTTAAAAGATAAACTGAGGCACATTAACAATTTTAAGAGTTTATTTGAGCAAAAATCAAATTGAATCAGGCAGCACCAACCTGGGAGGTGGTTAGGAGCGGATCCACCCGCAGGAGCCAGGGGAAAGACTTTTATAGACAAGAGGCAGAAGCAAGGCAAGGGAATTATTTGACTGGCTGTAGCTTAAGCGGTTGCCTTATTTGGGAAACTCTCGTTGGCTGTTTGTGCTGGTTGTCCTTAGGTTTTGATTTCTTAACCTTGCAGTATTTACAGGCTTAGGTTTTGATATGCTTACATGGGCTGCTAAGGCATTAGAGCCCCCTCGGTCTAATAGCCTCCTCGTTTAAGTTGCTTAACAATAGTCCTGGAGTTCCCTTTTACAGATTCCAAAACTGGGATGCAGATTGGTTTCATCAACTTGCCCAAGGTCCCAGAGCCAATAAGAGATGGAACTAGGGGTCAAGCCAGGCATCCCAGCTCCAGAGACTGACTGCGTTCTTAGCCACTATGCCCTACACCCTCTCATCGTTAATCTCTGAAAAACTTTTAAATCTCTGAGTTAATCCTCACAATAAAAATCCTCACCCCATTAAGTCCTAAGGAGGATGGAGGCTCAGAACGGCTTCGTGACTTGCTCAAGATCACATGACCATTCACCGTTACACTATGCCGTCTCCCAAATAGTCCTGGAAAATGAAATGGGACCATACTGTAGAGAGCTCTCCGAACAAAAATGCATACTTTGGGATATCTGTGATCATTCTCCACTTGAATCCTCTTCTTTTTTTCCCCATGCCTCACATTCTGTAGTGTACCACCCACTCGTGATCTTTGACTCCTTTTCCATAGTCAACCCCATATTTAATCTTCTCTCCATCAGTTCACCTTCTTTTTCTCATCTTTCTTCCTGCGTTAAATGCAACCGTACTGGATATTTGACAGTTGCCCTCTCATTTTCTATTCTTCCCACCCCTACTTTACATGTAGATGGATGGAATTGACCCCAACAGCTTCACAGACCAGTTTTGATTACCCTGAACCAATTAGCACAGCTTATCAATCTATTTACAATGATTGGTTCAGGACGGGAATAGTAAGTTGCTGGAGCCAGCTCTCAGAGTCAGGGCTTCAGAGGGTCAATTGTGTGGATCCCTTTCCAACTCTGGGTTCAGGGACAGTACTTTGCGAGTTTGAAATCAGCCATGGTGAGAGTATGTAGGTCATGGAAATCAAATGCTGCAATCAGGGCTTTTTTTTTTTTCTTTTTTGAGAGAGAGAGAGTATGCCAGTTGTTAAACATTCACCTACACACTACTGGGTGGGCATGGCCTAATTTAGGTCCATGACACCTGAGGAAATATTTAATCAGCCTTCTGGGAAATTATTGAAGAAGAGTCTATTCATCAGAGTAGAGGGTTATAAAGATAAGATCTCAGACTACCGAAGCTATTTTGGCCACCGTAAGAGGACCCAATCAGAAGATAAAGTTGACACACATGAAAGGAACAAAGAGGTCTGGAGTCAGAGCCCTCGCTGTGTGGACTCTTGAATCAACTCCCCTGAAACCCATATGCCTCTTACTCTTCAGCTAAATGAGCCAGTGGAGTCTGTTTTAAAACCAGTCTGAATTGGGATGTTTTTAAATCATCACTAGTTGAAAGATTTTGAATTGATACACAGTTATGACTTATGAGCAAGGCCACCCATATTGTACAACTCCAAGGGGACCGTTCATATTGAAGTCATTGTAAAGAGCAGTCCTCGGAGTCGGGCTATCATTCAGCAAGAGCCAAAACCCCCCGCCCGTTCCCCATTGATTCCTTTTATTTCACTGCTCCATTTCATTAATCTCTGCTTATTACCCTGCCACAAGTAAGACACCCATTGCCTTATTTTTATTTCCTCACTTCTTCCAACAGCCAACCTTTATAGCCTTCTACCCTTATTTCATGTTTTCTGTGGCCACTGGGAATTCCTAAAAATAATGAATAGACTCTTTAATGCTGGCCAGCTCCATCGATTAATCAAAGTTTTCCCACCAGTCTTGCAAACGTTTATCCTGTTATTTTGCTTTCCATTTCCTCCATGTTGGCCAAACTGGCCTATTCATCATCTTCCAAATATGTCCCAAAAATATGTGTTTCAGCACCTCTGTGTGTGATGTTGCTCTTGCCTTGAATTCCGTGGTCCCTTTATCTTCCCCAATTGAAATCTTATGCTTCCAGCAATTCCCAATTCAAATCCTTTCCCTTATGACAGTCTTAGTCCAATATTATTACGAGAAACAGACATCTTTAGCCAAAAGAGCTAACTGCTGGTTAAAAAATATAGGGCTAATTTACAGAACCTAGGACACCAAAGGCAGCCAGATCCCATGTGAGACTGGAGTCAGAGGTACCAGAAAATCAAGAATGGAAGTTATTCTCTCCAATGGAAATATAATTTGTGTGCAGAATGTTTATTCAAGAATGCCCTTGGTATCTAGACCTGTGGAAGGGAGAGAAAAGAAGCAGCATTGGGCAGACGGAGCTGCAATGAAGGCCACAGGGCAGCCTCAGCCTGTTCTACAGGGACTCAGGGGCTAGAATGCACCGTTAGCATTGTCCTAGTTAGGGTGAGTTGGCCCGCCCTCTGTGCCCTGCATCTATCAGCCATTGGGTGTGAGCCTCCCTGGGAAGGAGTGTGTGTTTGGGTAGCTGCGGCAGCCCTGGAGTGGCTAACAGCTGGAGGCTGTGTGCTGACTACAGGCCCAGCAGCGCAGCAATAGTCCTTCATTGCAGTGGGATCTGGATGGCACGACACAATGACCACATGTCAACTGCAGTCACCTTTGTGTGTTACACAATACATGTGTTTGCATATCTGTTAGCTACTTCAAAGCAGAGAGACAGAGTTGGGGGGGCAGGGAGGGAGGTGGGAGGAAGAGAGAGACAGGGAGAGAGAATGAGAATAATTGTTGAAAATTGTTGAAGGAATAGCTAGATGAATATACACAAACCAGTCATTTTTTTTACAGATCCTACTGGAAAAATAGAATAGAGAAAAAAATCCCCAAATCTAAAGGTAGCAATGTGTGCAAATTCCAGATGTGCCGCTTACTATGACTTTAAGCCAGTTAGTAAACATCTGTTACTTCCCTACTCTTCTCTCCCCTCTGATTACAGCAAATATGCTCCATCTGTGTCTGTCCCTAATATTTGTGTGACCTAGAGAAGGAATACAAATGGAGGTCCCTATCTCATGTGTGTGACTAGGCACCTCAACCCACGCAACCAAGTCCTGTCCACAACCCTTCCCCAACACTCTTGTTAACAGCAGCCCCTTGGTCACTCACAGACCTAGAGGCGTGTGCCATGGTGGTGTGGCCCACCCTCCGGTGAACAGACCCAGAAAAGAGGCCCCTACAGGCTCTGAGTGACCCTCCTCCTTGTCCCACAATCTCCTCACTTTCGGGGGAAGAGGCTGGAATGAAGAAGGGAAAGCAAGCCCCCTAAATTGTTAACTGGTTGAAACCTTTAAGGTCCTCATTTGTCAATGCTTTGCTTGATTGCAGCATTTCTCCATTGACTTCATAAAGTCTTGGGTATTTTGCAAGATTTGTAACTTTGCAATAAATACATTTGTAGTATATGTGACCCCCCTATATCTGGTGATTGTCCTCAACAGGTGGAAGCGACAGGGTCCCTTCCATAAAGTTTAACTGGGAGGGGTGTTGAACTAGGGATTGGTTTAATGCACGGTTATGAGATTGGTGAATATTCTTGTGTTGTGAGGCATTTTGCTTACTCTGAGCCATTCACATGGGAGAACTTGAATAATATATCCTCAGACAATGAGCACATTTGTATATTAGATGTTGCCTTTTTAAAAGCAATTTAAACTAAAACAAAAACAGTTCACCCAATTCTCCCATCTCCCACCCCCAGCCTCTAGCCAATACCAATCTGTTCTCTGCATCTATGAACTTGGTTTTTGTTGTTGCCGTAGTTTTTATACTTAGTTTTGACATCCCACATATGAGAGAGATCATACAGTATTTGTCTTTCTCTATCTGATATTTCACTTATCATAATGCCCTCGAGGTCCACCCATGTTGTCACAAATGACAAGATTTTATTCTTTTTTATGGCTCAATAATATTCCATACATCACAACTTTTTTATCCATCCATCCCTTGATGGACTCAGGTTCTTTCCATATCTTGGCAATTGTGAATACGGCTGCAATATTTTGCATTATTATTGCATGAGGGTGCATACATCTTCTTGAGTTAGTGTTTTCATTTTCTTCAGGTAAATACCCAAAGTGGAATTGCTGGGTCATACGGTATTTCTATTTTTGATTTCTTGAGGAATCTCCATACTGTTTTCCCTAGTCGCTGCATCAATTTATATTCCCACCAATAGTGCACAAGCATTCCCTTTTCTCCACATTCTTGGCGATATTGTTATTTCTAGTCTTTTCATGATAGCCATTCTAACAGGGGTGAGGTAACATCTCACTGTGGAGTTGATTTGCATTTCCCTGGTGATTAGTGATGCAGAGCATCTTTTTAGGCACCTGTTGGCCATGTATCTGTATGTCTTCTTAGGAAAAATATTGATTTGGATCCTCTGGCCACGTTTTTAATTGAATTGCTTGGCATTTTGCTGAGCTGTATGAGTTCTTTATATAATTTGGATATTAGTCCCTTATCAGATATATGATTTGCAAATATGTTCTCCCATTCAGTAAGTTGCTTTTTCATTTTGTTGATGTTTTCTTTGCTGGGCAGAAGCTTTTTCTTTTGATGTAGTCACATTTGTTTATTTTTTATTTTTACTTTTTGGTGAGGAAGATTTGCCCTGAGCTAATATCTGTGGTGATCTTCCTCTACTTTGTATGTGGGATGCCACCGTAGCATGGCTTGATAAGCAATGTGTGGGTCCACACCCGGGATCCGAACCTCTAAACCCTGGGCTGCTGAAGCAGAGCACCCGAACCCAACCACTACACCACTGGGCTGGCCCCTAATTTTGCTTTTCTTGCTTTTTCTTTTAATGTCAGATTCAAAGAATCATCACCAAGATTTATGTCAAGGAGCTTACAACCTACGTTTTCTTCTAGTTTTATGGTTTCTGGTCTTAAGTTCAAGTTTTTAATCCATTTTCAGTTAATTTTTTGTGTATGGTGTAAGATAGTGGTCCAATTTCATTCTTTGCCATGTGGCTGTCCAATTTTCCAGGGACTGTTTATTGAAGAGACTGTCCTTTCCCCACTGTATATTCTTGACTCCTCTATCATAAACTAATTCACCATATATGTGTGGGTTTACTTCTGGACTGTCTATTCTGTTCCACTGATCTATGTGTCTGTTTTTATGCAAGTACCATTCTGTTTTAATTATTATGGCTTTGTAATGTAGTTTTAAATCAGGAGGTATGATGCCTCCAGCTTTGTTCTTTCTCAAAATTGCTTTGGATATTCAGGGAATTGTATGATTCCATAAAAATTTTAGGATAGTTTCTTTGACTTCTGTGAAAAATGTCACTGAAATTTTGATAGAGATTGCATTGAATCTGTACATTGCTTTGGATGGTATGGACATTTTAACCATTCTTCCAATCCATGAGCATGGAATATGTTTCTATTTATTTGTGTCTTCTTCCATTTCTTTCATTAATGACTTATAGTTTTCAATGTACAGATCTTTCACCTCCTTGGTTAAATTTATTCCTAGGTTTTTTATTCTTTTCGAAGCAAATGTAAACAGGATTGTTTTCTCAATTTCTCTTTCTGATAGTTCATTATTAGTGTATAGAAATTCAACAGATTTTTGTGTATTGATTTTGTATCCTGAAACTTTATTGAATTTGTTTATTAGTTCTAATAGTTTTTTGATGGAGTCTTTAGGCTTTTCTATGTATAATATCACGTCATCTGCACATGACAGTTGCACTTCTTCCTTTCTGATTTGGAGGCCTTTTATTTCTTTTTCTTGCCTAATTGCTCTGGCCAGGATTTCCAATACTATGTTGAATAAAAATGGTGAGTGTAGGTATCCTGTCTTCTTCTTGATCTTAGAGAAAAAGCTTTTAGCTTTTTACCACTGAGCATGATGTTAGCTGTGGGTTTGTCATATATGGCCTTTATTATGTTGAGGTATATTCCATCTATACCTACTTTGTTGGGAGTTTTTATCATAAATAGATGTTAAATTTTGTCAAATGTCTTTCTGCATCTATTGAGAAGATGATATGATTTTTATCCTTTATTTTGTTAATGTGGTGTATCATATTGACTGATTTGTGGATGTTGAATCACCCTTGCATCCCTGGGATATATCCCACTCAATCATGGTGGATGATCCTTTTAATGTATTGTTGAATTCGGTTTGCTAATCTTTTGTTGAGGATTTTTGTATGTATGTTCATCTGGGATGTTGGCCTGTAATTTTTTTTCCCTGTGGCATTTTTGTCTGGTTTTGGTATCAGGACAATGCTGGTCTCATAAAAGGAGTTTGGGAGAGTTCCCTCCTCTTTTTTCTTTTCAGTAAAAGTTTGAGAAGGATTGGTATTAATTCTTCTTTGAATGTTTCATAGAATTCACCTGTGCAACTGTCTGGTCCTGGATTTTTGTTTGTTGGGAGGTTTCTGACTACTGATTCAGTCTCCTTACTAGTAATCATCTGTTCAGATTTTCTGTTTCATCGTGGTTCAGTCTTGGTAGGCTGTATGTTTCTAGGGATTTATCCACATCTTCTAGGTTGTCCAATTTATTAGCATATAATTATTCATAGTAGTCTTCTATGATCCTTTGTATTTCTGTGGTATCAGTTGTAACATTTCCCCTTTCACTTCTGATCTTATTTATTTGAGTCCTCTCTCTTTTTTCTTGGTGAGTCTAGCCAAAGCTTTGTCAATTTTGTTTATCTTTTCAAAGAACCAGCTCTTAGTTTCATTGATTTTTTTAATTGTCTTTTCAGCCTCTATTTCAACTATTTTTGCTCTAATCTTTGTTATTTTCTTCGCTCTACTAACTTTGGGGTTTTTTCCTTCTTTTTCTAGTTCCTTGAGTCATAAAGTTAGGTCATTGACTGGAGAATTTTCTTGTTTCTTGAGGTAAACATTTATCACCATGAACTTCCCTCCTAGAACTGCTTTTGCTCCACCCCATAAATTTTGATATGTTCCATTTCCATTTTCATTTGTCTCAAGGTAATTTTTTATTTCTAATTCTTCTTTGACCTGCTTGTTGTTCAGTAACATGTTGTTTAATCTCCATATCTTTGTGAATTTTCCAGTTTTCTTCATGGAATTAATTTCTAATTTCATACTATTGTGGTCAGAAAAGATGTTTGATATTATTTCACCTCTCTTAAATTTATTAAGACTTGTTTTGTGACCCAACATATCATGCATCTTGGAAAATGTTCTGTGTACACTTGAGAAGAGTGTGTATTCTTTTGTTTTTGGATGGAGTGTTCTGTAAATATACATTAAGTTCATCTGGTCCAGTGTCATTTACAGCTGATATTTTCTTATTGATTTTCTGTCTGGATGATCTATCCATTGATGTAAATAGGGTATTAAAGTTCCCTACTATTATTATATTGCTATCTGTTTCTCCCTTTAGGTCTGTTAATATTTGCTTTATATATTTAGGTGCCCCTATGTCAGGTGCATAAATATTTACAAATGTTATAGCTTCTTGTTGGATTGACTATTTTATCATTATGTAATATCCTTCTTTGTCTCGTTACAGTCTTTGTTTTAAATTCTATTGTGTCTAAGTATAGCTACTCCAGCTTTCTTTTGATTTCCATTTACATAGAATATCTTTTTCCATTCTTAACTTTCAGTCTGTGTGTGTCCTTATATCTAAAGTGAGTCTCTTGTAGGCAGCAAATAGATAGGTCCTGCTTTTTATCCATTCAGTCACTCAATATCTTTTGATTGGAGAATTTAGTCCATTTACATTTAAAGTAATTATCAATAGATATGTGCTTATTGCCATTTTGTTAATTGTTTTCTGGCTGTTTTTATAGTTCCTCCCTGTTCCTCTTTTCTTCTTTTGCTCTCTTCCTTTGTGGTTTGATGACTTTCTTTAGTGGTATGCTTATATTCCTTTCTCTTTATCTTTTGTGTATTTACTATAGGTTTTTGCTTTGTGGTTATCATGAGGCTTATGTATAACAACTTGTATTTATAACAGTCTATTTTAAGTTGATAACAACTCAAGTTTGATCCCATTTAAAGCTCAATATTATTACTATCTCCCTGACCATGTTATGGTTTTGGTGTCACATTTTAAATCTTTCTATCTTGTGTATCCCTTAAGAAATTTCTGTGATCACAGTTATTTTTACTACTTTTGTCTTTTAATCTTTATACTAGCTTTATAAGTGCTTAATCCACTACTTTTACTATATATTTACATTCCCAGTGAAATTTATTCATTCATATGTGTTCTTGTTACTCATTAGTGCTCTTTCTTTTCAGATGAAAGAAGTCCCTTTAACTTTTCTTGTAAGGCCAGTTTAATGGTCTAAAAGATGAACTCCTTTAGCTTTCGCTTGTCTGGAAAACTCTTTCTCTTTCCTTCACTCCTGAGTGATAACTTTGCCAGGTACAGTATTCTTGATTGGAAGTTTTTTTCTTTCTGTACTTTGAATACATTGTGCCACTCTCTTCTGCCTCTGAAGTTTCTTCTGAAAACTCTGCTGATAGTCCTATGGGAATTTCCTTGTATGTAACAAGTTGTTTTTCTCTTGCTGTTTTTAATATTCTCTCCTTGTCTTTGATCTTTGGCATTTTAATGATAATGTGTCTTGGTATGGGTCTCTGGTTTTCTTTTATTTGGAACTCCCTGAGCTTCCTGGATCTGGATGTCTGTTTGCTTCCTCAGGTTAGAAAAGTTTTCAGCCATTATTTCTTCACATAAGATTTATGCCCCTTTCTCTCTATCTTCTCTTTCTAGGAACCCTAGAATGCAAATGTTAGTCTATTTGATGTTGTCCCATAAGTCCCTTGATCTTCACTTTTTTTCACTCTTTCTTTTTGTGCTGCTCTGACTGGGCGAGTTCCACTGCCTTGTCTTTGAGTTGACTGATCCTTGCTTCTGCTTTATCTAGCCTGCCATTGAACTCTTCTGGTGTATTTCTCAGTTCAATTATTGTATTCTTCAACTCTGTGACTTCTATTTGGTACTTTCTTACATTTTTCATTTCTTTGTTGAAGTTTTCATTTCCTTGTTGAAGTGTTCATCCAGTCTCCTTCCCAGTTTGGTGAAATCTTTATGACCATTATTTTAAATTTTTACCAGGAGGGCTGGCCCTGTGGCTGAGTGGTTAAAGTTCCACACACTCCACTTCAGCAGCCCAGGTTCATGGGTTTAGATCCTGGGTGCAGACCTACTCCACTCATCAGCCATGCTGTGGAGGTGTCCCACATACAAAACATAGGGGAAGATAGGCACAGATGTTAGCTCAGGGACAATCCTCCTCCAGCGAAAAAAGAGGAGGATTGGCAACAGATGTTACCTCAGAGAGAATCCTCCTCACCAAAAGAAAAAAAAAACTTTTTTTATCAAGTAAATTACTTATCTCCATTTCATTAAAGGTTTTTTTTCCTGAGGTTTTATCTTGTTCTTTAATTTGGAACATATTCCTTTGTTTCTTCATTTTACTTGACTCTCTGTGTTGGTTTCTATATAGTAAATGAAACAGCCACCTCTCCTAGTCTCGAAGGGGTGGCCTCATGTAGGAAATGAACCTTGCCATTCAACCTGCCTCAGCTCCTGGTTGTCTCTCACACCTTTCTGCTTGTCCAAGCAGCCTATTATATTTTTAATAGCTCACAGTAGTTGAGGATGTGAAAAGACCTGTCAGTGTCCCAGAGGGGAGGATCTCAGCACCTAGATCCAGGCTGACTGGAGGCCACACCCTAAGGCATCAGCTTTATAAAGTATGCAAACATATACATTCCTGTGGGACCATAAGGGTAAGCCCTGCAGGCCACCAGAGCCAAGTGATCTGGAAATGTCCCCTGGGTGGCAGTCACAGCTATTGGGCCTCCAAATGAATGTATAAACTCTTTTCTGGGTGATACTGGTGATTCAGAGCAGGGCAGAGGGGAGTGCCAAGATGGCGTCCACTGCCTACGATCCTTGAAGCTTCATAGGCCGTTAAATGTGTGCTAAATCTGAAGCCTGCCCCTCAGGCCAAAGCTCCAGGACAAGCAAAGAGACTTTCTTCACAGAAATTCTGAGAAGTGTGCCTCAATCCTCCATCTTTGTGGTGCACTGGGGGTGGTAGCTACCAAGAACCATCTCTCCAATTGCCATAGCCCCGTGGGACCCAGGAATGCAAGGCCCCAGCCTACAGAACCAGGTGATCAAGGGGAGTTGCCCGGGCAGCAGCTGCAAAAGCCGGGGCACCAGACGTGAAAATCTTCCCTCCAGGAGACACTAGTGTTCTGGAGTGCTGCAGAGGAGAATGTGAAGATAGTCAAGATCTCTGGAAAGGATTGCAGTCAGCTCCAAGATGTGGATTTCATCAGAAGCCTGCCCCACAGGCCACAGTCATGATGATTGGCTAACAGGCCTCCTTCACAGAAATACTGAGCTCCTAGGTATGTTGCCTCTTGCTGTGCCCTGCAGGCAGTAGCTGTTTCAGAACTTTTACCCACTGGCTACAGTCCGGTGGGACCCGCAAGCATGTAAGCCCCACTGGCTGCCAGACCCAGGCCATGTAGGGGTGTCCCCTGGCAGCAACCACACAAATCAGGGTGCCAGACAGGGGTATGAGGTCCTTTCTGGGTGACACCAATTATTTCAGCCCTATGAGGCCAAGAACACAGGCTTCCTCAGCCTCCAGAGCCAGGCAATCGAGAGGCGTCCCCTAGACAGCAGCCACAAAAATCGGGGCACCAGATTCATGTAAAAGCTCCCTTCTGGGAAATACTGGTCCTCTGGAGCACAGCAAAGGGAGAGCACAAAGACGGCACCCGCTGGTCTCCATCCCCGGAGAGTGTTCCAGCAGGCTCCCAGATGTGTGTGTTAAAAGAGAGGCCTGCCCCTCAGGCTGACACTTTAGTATAAGCAGGAGAGCCTCGTTCACTTTGTTTATTTTTCTTTTTCTTTTATTTATTTATTTATCTGTAATGTTATTTATTTTTTATTGAGGTAACGTTGGTTTATAACATTACATAAATTTCAGGTCGACATCATTACATTTCAATTTCTGTGTAGACAACATCGTGTTCACCATCCAAAAACTAATTAAGTACCGTCCATCACCTTACACATGTGCCCTATTACCCAGTTCGCCCTCCTCCCTTCCCACTTCCCCTCTGCTAACCACCAATCTAATCTCAGCATCCATGTGTTTGTTTGTTGTTCTTGTTTTTATCTTCCACTTATGAATGAAATCATATGGTATTTGACATTCTCTGTCTGACTTATTTTGCTTAGCATAATACCTTCAAGGTCCACCCTTGTTGTTGAAAAGGGCAAGATTTCATCTTTTTCTATGGATGAGTAGCATTCCATTGTGTATCTATACCACATCTTCATTATGCATTCGTCCCTTGATGGTCACTTGGGTTGCTTCCAAGTCTTGGCTATTGTGAATAATGCTGTGATGCAAATATCTTTTTGACTTAAGTGTTTTCATGTTCTTTGGATAAATACCCAGAAACGGAATAGCTGGATCATGTGGTAGATCTATTCTTAATTTTTTGAGGACTCTCCATACTGTTTTCCATAGTGGCTGCACCAGTTTGCACTTCTACCAGCAATGTATGAGAGTTCCCTTCTCTCCACATCCTCTCCAACACTTGTCATTTCTTGTCTTGTTAATTGTTCATTCTAAATCTGGGCGCAGTTGGCTGCCTCTGGGCTGGGCCCTGGGGTGGGTAAGTCTGCACACACAGGTCCTTTAAGAGCAGTTTCTCAAATGACTGCAGTCTTGTAGGCCTCAGGATGCGAGTCCTGTTGGTTTTAAAAGTTAGATGTTTTGGGGTCCATCTCTCAAGTGTATGTCTTCAAAGTTAGGATACCTGATGTGGGATTCAAACTTTCGCTCCTCAGGGAGAAGCTCCTGGTTTTAAATTCCCTCCCAGTTGTGGGACACCATGGCGGGGCTGGGGCATGTGGTGAGACTGTGTCCCCGCCTCTCCTACCTGCTTCCATGTGGTTTCCTTCTCATTTGTCTGATCTGTGTCATCACTCAGCCATCCTTGTTTTTTTAAGAGGAAGTTGTTCCATATGCAGTTGTAGACTCGGTGTGTCGGTGGGAGGAGGTGAGGTCAAGATCATCCTCCATTGCCATTTTGCAGTCTTCAGATAATATTCTTCAGTATAATGACTGCTGCCTCACTGAAGATACAACGATATCTTCAGTATCACACAAGATTCTTTTGTGGCCAAGCCTAACCTTACAGTTCGGTAGAAGGAATTCTGACAGGGATCTCACTGGGCCGAGATCAAGACGGCGGCAGGGTACATCCCTTCCTGGAGGTTCTCCTTACCTTTTCCAGCTTTTAGAGGCTACCTGCTTCCTTGGCTAGTTCCCTTCCTCCATCTTTAAAGCCAACAATGTTGGGGCAAGGCCTCCTCATGCCACCATTTCTCTCTTCTCCAATGCTGCCTTTCTGTGGATGGACTGGCTATTGGACCAGGACATCCATTCTGGTCCTACAGTTGGAGAAGTGGACTTTCTTGAGTTAGTTGTATGCAACTGTCTATAGTCTGAGCTGGGAGGAGACATGGATGGAAGCCAAAAAGAGAGTGACTGAAAAAACAAATGCAGCAAAACGAAAACCTTCCTGTACACCAGGCAAAGAAAGAGCAGCCACACTTCCTACTTAACACCACCAACAGTGCTAATGAGTTCTACTGGTTAAGATAAAAGATTGTCTTGATCTGAGCCACCGGTGGTTTTATTTCTAATGGACATCTTGTGTAAAGAAAAGACACTGTCACATTCAACACTTTCTTTGGCTATCAACGCCTTAAGTTAAATGGAAATAGAAAAAAAAAAATTAGAAAAGCATTGGGGAAAGTAAAGAAAACAGAAATAGCATTTAGATTTCAACCCCTCACCCCTCCACCCCTCCCTCTGGTGCCTCAGGCTTCAGAGTAATGGCTGTGTTGCTGGATAGTGCTACCTAGAGGGTCCTGGGAGAGCACACTTAGTCCAGATGCACACACAAAGGAGAAGGTAGTTGCTGGCTTAAACCCTCAGACAGGAAACTCAACAATCCATTTTTAAATGAGCAAATCAAAAAGTGAGGTCATGGGAGGTGAATGGGATGAACTCTTCTCCTTGCCTCACCCCCTCCCACCATGCTAAGCCATGACTTGTCTGTTGAATGGAGTCATTTTCCATTTTTGGGTGAATGAGCCCAGTTCTGGAATCTATTCATGCCTGGATTGCAAGCTTAGTCAACTGCATAAGGGACCAGGCCTGAGTTGAATTCTTGGCTCTTCTTCTTATTGCCTGTTTTATCTTAGGCAAGCTACCAGCCTCTTGGAGCCTCAGTTTTCTCATCTCGAAAACAAGAGCAATATTAGCCACTTTCTTTACAGGGTTGTTATAAGGAGCAATTGAGCTAATATGTATAAAGTACATAATACTGTTTCTAGCACAAGGTAAGTGCTTAATGAATTGTAGTTATTATTATTAGATAATATATGCAAAATAGAACATGCCATGCGTAAGATAAGAGACTTATGGAGAAAGTTGAGAGCAAGTCATTCAAGATCTCTGTTTCCTCAGCTGTGCAATGGGGTTGCAAATGCTTACTCCACGGGCTTATTTTTAGGTTGAAATAAGATAATGAATAAAAAGCCCTTAAATGAGGCTAGTCTTTCACTAAATGTTCAGGAAGTTATGGCCGCTATTTTTATTGCATTTTCTGGCTCAGGATTTCAAGCACAGGATTTTGACCCTGATTGTTTCTCTGCTGTATCTCACCATCCCAAGAGCGCCAGAGGCTGGGAAGCTAGAATTCCTGGGGGTCCTCAGGCCACCATGTATAGTTGTGCAGTGCACAACCTCCATGGCAGTACTGGGTTTTGTCCCAAACCTAGATCTGTGTCTTAGTCAGCTCCTCTCCCATTCTGTGCCCTGTGCCCCCAGGGGAGTAATCATGCTGGGCTGCTCATCCAGGAGTGCCTGGAACTCCTCAGCACAGGGGTCCCCATCTGATCCTTCCAGACGGGAGCTCAGAGGAGCCTCAGCCCTGGACCATGGCTGTGGGAGGGCAGCAAGGACGAAGACTAGGAACCTTGTCCACTGGTGACTCTGAGTCAACACTCCTGTCTCTTAATGATGGAGATGTGAATGTGGAAGAGAGAAAAGAATCCAACACTGCTCATGCTACTCGCCAAAATGGACAGCACCATTACTTTTATGGCGACGTTGGGTTGTGGAGTCAGGCGGGTCCAGAAGACCCAAGTCCTGGTTCGAGCTTAGCTTCAGTCAGCGGTTTGACCTGGGGTGAGTCACACGGAGCAGGCTATTTCTCCTCGTTTCCTCAGCTGTGAGCTGAACTAATCTACCGCTTTCCAAACTGTGTCCCACGGAATACTAGCGTGCCTGGATAACATGACACACTTTCCACAAAACGTTACTCTGGTATTCTAGGGGAAAAAAATGTTGTGGGATGGGGGAAGTAATGATGCCGTGTCAAACAAAATCAAGCCTGTTTTTAAACAGAAGAACTTTTCAGAGAGGTGAAAGTTTATCATGACTCAAACTTATTTTACCGCCTTATTCTTTTCCACGGAGCATCCACTAAAAGTAGTTTGGGCAACGACGAATTATATGTCTATAAGGCTCCTCTGGTTCTAAAATTATTTTACTTCCTCAATATCAGAGAAATAACTTAGAAAAGGAAAATTAAATATTGGTTTGCCTGAGTATTCATTATATTAATAGTAGTAACTTGCGGAACTTACTATGACCTGTTGAATGAACGCGTACTTATGATTCGTTGGGTCTAATTAATTTGTTCAGTAAATAATTTTACTAGAATAGAACAGTTTTTGTATTTCTGCAGCATTCTGGTTATGTAAGATGTCATTAAACTAATGATTTAGACAAATTAGTAGAAAATGCGATAAGATACTAAATATGTTAAACAATGAAGGAGCACCTTATGGTTATATTATGTTCAAAAGTTAATTTCTGATTTATTATATTTTTTGACTGTTCTTGGCTCCCTAAAAGGAGACCTTATTACATGACAGTAGTAGGTTACAAACAAAGAATGTCTAAATTGCACATTTAAAGGCTCAAGCCACGCTGGGTTCCTAGAATTCCAAGAAAAGCTCAATTCAAACGGCGGCTCATGAACGAGGATGCCCGCCTGATGGCTCCACATGCGGAGGCTCTGCAGGTCATTTTAACCTCGTCACAGTCCAATTGAAACTCTACAGTCGGCACTCACGAAGCCCTGCTCTATGGCCTGTCTCAGGGAATAATGCAGCTGCCCGAGTTCCAAACCCAGGGAGCCCCCCACAGCCTCTCCCTGCACGTGCCGTACCCAAGAAACCACATGGCCTGGAAACTGGGCCTCCGCACTACCTCTCCAGTCTGCCCATCTCTCTCTGTCATTTCCGTGCCTTTGCTCCAGCAACCATGATCTCTGCCTTGAAATACTTAAGTAGCCAGGACGATGGCAGGGCCTCCAGCCTTGCTCACATCGAATCCACTTGCCACTCCGCACCCAGAGTGATCTTTCTGTCAAGAAAATCCAATCATGTTACTTTCCTGCCTCAAAGCCCTTCCATGGCTCCCCAGTGCCCTCAGGATAAAGTCCAAACTCCTCAGCACAACATAAAAGACCTTTCATTCTTGCCTCCCATTTACTACTGTGGCTTTTAAAAAATACATTACACACGCATGCATATACTTATTTGTACAGCATATCGCACACACAAGTATATAATATATACATATATTATATTTATAACTTATATTCCACATATATAATGTATATACATTACACACGCGTGTGTATGTGTGTGTATGTAATATTTCCACATACAGTTAAGTAAAAAGAAAATATAAAACGGACACCTATGTACAATGACTTAGATTTCACAAACATTACTATTTTGTCATATTTATTTATATAATTGTAGGTACTATTTTAAAGAAATAAAATATCAGAGACGTAGTTGAAAGCCCCAGCCCCAGCCCCAAATCTCACCCCTTCCCAGGCCAGAACTTGCCAGGTAGAGTTTACTTTACTTTTTCCGTGGGCACTCAATAACCCAGCGTCCTTTAGCGAATGGTCCATCCTCTCCGCATGTGTCTGCAGAAATTCTCTTTTCCCTTCTCTGTTCCGTATCAGCTGTTTCTCAGCTCTCAATTCTTAATTGTGTTCCATTGGTCGGTCTCTATCTCTCACACAGACACACAGAGAGTTTTCATTACTATTGTTTTAAAATATGCCTCGCTATCTTTCAAAGCAAGTTTCTCTTTTTTCATTCTCCTCAAAAGATCACTTGCTTATTTTTGGCTCCTTATTTTTGCTAGATTTCTGTTGTTTTTAACAGAATTTGGCTACTAATTTAATTTCTTTACATGTTATGGGTATATTCAGTCTTTCTTTTATTTTTTGGAGAAAATAATCATATATAATTAGATACATAAAATAGCTTTATCTAGACTACGGTCAAGTTTGTCTATACGTTCATGCTTATTAACACTACTTATTTATGCTTTTATCTTTTTTATTGCCTTTCTTTACTTTCAAAGGGTTTATGTTACTGCTGTTTTTCAGACGGCTTAAGATAAATGCTTAACTCGTTAATTTTCCAGCTACTCACCTTAATACATGCAATTAGGATATTTAGAATTATAAACATCCCTATAAATGTTAATTTGACTGTGTAGCACTAGTTGTGATGTTGAAGCATTTTCAATTTCTACTTTTAATATGTCATGATAATAATTCATTTTTAACCTATTAATTATTTAGAAGTGTTTTTAGTTTCCTAATAAATAGAATTTCTTTCAATTCGCCTTTGGTCACTAATTGACAATCTTATTTCATATTCATAGGAGGACATAGATTGAGTTACATTGTCTCTGGTATTTCTTTAGACTTCGGCTGTGACCAAGTATATGGACAGTATCTATCATTGTCCTGTATGCACTTGAAAATATGTGGATTCTTTTTTATTGGGTGAAGAATTCTAAATATGTCCATTATATTAAGCTTTATAAATGCATCATTTACAACGTCTATACTCTTAGGAAATTTTGGTCTCTACCTAGCAATAACTCCTAGAAATGCACCAAAAGTCCACTATAATGGTGGCTTCTCATCCTTTTCAGGGAACTTTTGCTTTACATATTTCAAGGCTTTATAATTCAAGATTGTTAGATCTTCCAAATGATTTGTGCTTATCTCTAGAAAGATTCTCCTTATCTTTAATAAAATTAATTATGTCAGATGTTAAAGTAGCTACACCAGCTTTCTTTGAGTTAGTATTTGCCTAGTGTGTATTTTTCCATGCCTTTACTTTCAAACTTTCTGCACCATCACTTTTTAGGTCTATCTCTTGGAATCAGATTATAACTGAATCTTATCTGATGGTTTTATCTGAATCTGTGAACCTCTGTCTTTGAACATGAAGGTTTATACATTTACGTTTAGTGAAATTACTGGTATACCTGAGCTCTCTTCTGTCTTCTTGTTTTTTGGTTACCATTCTCTATTTGTTTTCCTCCTTTCTTGCCTTCTATTGAATGATTCTTTTCATTCTATTGAATGATTTGGGCTTTTTCCAGTTTTTCTTCAATTTTGTTTAAAAGTTTTACATTCTTGGGGTGGGCCCAGTGACACAGTGGTTAAGTTTGTGTGCACCACTTCTGTGGCCCCAGGTTTGCAGGTTCAGATCTGGGGTGCGAACCTACACACTGCTCATCAAGCCATGCTGTGGCGGCATCCCACATAAAATAGAGGAAGATTGGCACAGATGTTAGCTCAGCGACAATCCTCCTCAAGGAAAAAGAGGAAGATAAGCAACAGATGTTAGCTCAAGACCAATCTTCCTCACCAAAAAAAATGTTTGCATTCATTTTCCTAATTGTTTTAGCAAATATACTGAACAAAGTTCATCAACCTTTCTGCCTTCCCCAAACAAGGATCTTAGATCTTACTCCATAATTTCTTTCAGATGGTTTTGTTTCTAATTTTTGGGGTGCTAGTTCTCCTATAAGTTGCCTTGATGATCTCCTTTGTGATTCTTTGTTCCTTGTCTGGATTGTAATTATTTTTATTGTGAGTTCTTCCTTAATGGAGAGGTCTTTACTGAGGGAGTTTTATATCCCCTGGGTGGTCCTACAGAACAGTGTTCTACTTGCTTCTCCCAGGATCACAAGTCCTGGACAACTTCCTGTTAATTGCTCAGCTTGGGGTTGTCATACCGTGCATATAAATTCAGCACTTAACCCACTTTTGGTGTAGACTTTACACTTTTAGGTTTCTCAAAGGACATGGTCTTCTGATTTTAAAAATCCACTGAGAGGCAGAGATAGACCCTGTGTTTTCTGGCCACGTCTCTGAGCTAGGAGATGGAGTTTTTCATTTTTATGAACTCGGAAGCCCTGTGAGGATCCAGCAGTATAAAGGGATCTCAGTTAGGGTTCCCTACCTGACGCAGAGCCAAAGACACATCTCCTTCTCTCCAACCCTATTAGGGCAGTAAAACCTCAGCCCCAGCCCACAGCCCTGTGCTGGGTCTGATGGCCCTGGCCTTCAGCGAAGCTGCCACAGCATCCTCTGGTGGGGTGGCTCTGACTGGACTGCTCCTCATTTCTGCCACTGGGGGACTTCAACTCTCATCTCTTATTAAACTTTATTTGTAGATTGCACTACACACTTCTGCACGTCTAACAAGGGAGGAGAATCCACATCAGCTGACGGCCATATGGAGACATCCAGATTCCGAGTGTGCTTTTCAGCGTTCTTTATTTCCTTCTCGCCTTTCCTCCCTTCCCACTCCAGAACTCCACTTACACTGTTCTACTCTTGTTCTCTCAACTCCCAGATTTTCTCTTACAAGCTAGGTGGAGTGGTGGCTCTATGAAGTTGAGAAAATACTTGCCGGCTTACTGATTCTGTGTGGCTGAGCCATGTAGCTCTGAGTTAAAAAAAAAAAAAAAAAAGATTCAGGCAAAAAAGAGGAGGAGAGACAACCATGCTTAGGGGAATTTGTCGCTATGGTCAAATGTATTTTTGGTAGGTCCTCAGCTACATCTCTCAATAACACTTCAGAAATTCAGAAAGACAGCATCATCTTTGGAGTGATTCTGTGAGAGTGATGAAGAAACCAACTCATATGTCTAAATCAGCTGTGCTTTCTTTTAACTAGAAGGGGAAAAAAATACATTAAACTTAAGGTTACCCCTCACCAAGAGAAAAACAGCAGAAAGCACTAATGATTATGTGCAAATTCCCCAAATATTCTTAACTTTTATAGCCAGAAACTTTTTAAATGTTTTCCACAATTTTCTAGGTCAGCATTTTTTGACATTTGCTCCTGTTGAGACAGTCTCCTTTCAGTTATTTTTACGCAATCACGTCAAGCAGCAGGCTCCATACGTCAAGCAGCAGGCTCCGTACGGCTCACGCTGCATGTGGCTTTGCTTCCTGGAGACAGTGCCTGTGGCAGCTGCAGGCCACATGCCCTCCGTGCCCCCCTGGTCTGCCTTCTGTCCTGTAGACTAAATATGCAAACTCTCCCTTTGGAGTAAGCTTTCTTTCTTTTTTAATTTTTAAATCTCTTCATCCAGCCGTATTACTTTTGACCATCAAGTCAAGGTGAGATCGACAGAGGCAGACAGTTGTTACAGCTGCTGCTGAGCACTGGTTACCCTAGAAATGGAGAGAAAACAAACACAGGGATTCCAGGAGCCAGACGGGACACCCCTCACCTCCAGGCTTCTGAAAAATAGGAGGGTAACTGAATCGTAAGCCCTCCCCACCTCCAACAGGCGGATGTGGTGGCTGTGTTTACGAGCAGAGAAAAGTAAGGGAGACAGTAGCTGGGGAGAAACAAAAGTCGTTGTTACCAACAGTTCCGAGCCGGAGAGCTCTGTGCTGCTTGTAAGCAGTTTGATTTATAGCTTGTGATATTACATGCAAGAGCGCCCATAACCCAACGTGTTTTGTGTCTTGACCTGTAAAAATAAGTCTATTAACCCTAATCAATCTCCCATTCTGCAGAAGTGCCTGAAATTTAGCAAGCCAAGGGGTGGCTGAGGTCTCGCAGCTCAGGAACAAACCATTGTCTGTGGTGATCAGCACGACTTTGCAGTAGCAAAATTATCATTCAGAGTAACGCAGTGGGAGAGGGGCTTTCATCTTTTAATGAGAAAATGGAGGATAGTTTTCATTTTTAATTGCTGGGGCTAATTAAGGCCTGGGGCTCTTGTGCGGACCTGGACCCTTGTGGGTGCGTGTTCCCAGATCTCTCTGCAGAGCCTCACCCCAGCTGTGGGTAAACGCCCGGCCCGACTTCCTGCTGTAATTAGCACGGGCTTCTATGCTGATGAAGTACTTTATTACAGAAGCTAATTATGAAGTCCATAGCTGGTTCACTGCGCCTGAGGAGGGATTTCCTTGCGCTTTGTGAAGGGAATTCTAAGGGTGGGTGTTGTCTCAACCTTTGAAAGACAAAATAGGAGTGGGCGCATCACACGGATGGTCAAATGTTAATATATCCACGGAAAATGGAAATATTGTAAATCCACACCAGGAAAACCAAGCAAACAAAGCTTCTTTTTAACTGAGATTTGGACTGGGGGTTGGAGAGGAAATAACCACGATCGTCTAGCAGCACCTACAAACCCGTCCAACAAAAGGTCCCCACACAGACCCCGCCGGGAGGAGTCTGCGCTTTGTCCAGGGTGAAATCATGTAGGAAAAGGTTTTCAGTAGTAGCTACATATTTCTCCCTGCAATATTCTGTTCATTAATGTTTTCTCAGAATTCACTGGGTGATTTGGAGAAAAGACAAAAAGTTTAGAAGGATGAAACTGGGAAAGATTAGGAATTTGCAGTACTCTTGAGTTGCTTATTGCATACTCATCTGAAAGCCCTTTTTATAAGAATAATTAAGAAAAGACATGTTCTTTCTTCATTATATGTCTTTATAATTCTATATAGATTATGTATCTATGTAAATATAGATATTTAGAGAGATATGGAACTGTTCTTGTTTGGGTTTTGTGTTGCGTGTTTGGGTGAGTGTGTGTTTTAATGGGCACTGAGGTTTTCCAGTTACAATGGGAAAATGGCATATGAGCATACCTGGGGCATGGGGAGGTAGGGAGAGTAAGTGATGGAGATAACCCAGCCGGTCCCAACATTTTCAGACTTGGGGCCAGAGTGAAATGGAGACTGCGAGACCACGCCTCCCTGCTCTTTCCGCCTCCACTCCTGGGAGCAGCCAGTCCTCGGCCACCTCTTGGGCCTACAGATGGGACACCTCTAACACAATATACCTTCGTGAGAAGAATCCAGAAAAGAGATGGAAGTAGGCCCTGGACGCGGGCTCAAGGCTGTTTGGGCAGGTCATTTCCCAATCCCAGGTACCTAGAACTTGGTGGGGTAGGGGAGAGGGGAGACTGCTCTGGAAAAACATGGGCCTTTGGCCCTGGGACACCTCAGTCCATGAGGAGGGTCTCAGCAAGAGGAGGAACAGAGCAAGCCCTTCAATCTTGGGGTTCAGGGAAGGGTCCTGGGTGCCCAGTTCCTTAAGGGTGACACTGGACAGGACTTTAAAAATTATGTGACGTACGTTCATCTATTTACTCAAAGAAAATATTTTGACTTTCTGCAATGTCTCATGAATTCTGCTATGTACCAATGTTGTGGTGGCTAATTATGCAAGATACAGTGATTGGCTTTCAAATAAACATACCGGAGCTTATACAATCAGATGGATGCAGTTTCTATTGCTCCAATCATTATAGAACTATAATTACTCTTTAAGAATTTTGGTTCAGAGTTTAAAATATATATAAGAATATATATAATATACATAAGAAGAATAGATAGATAATAAATAGATAGATATGTGCGTTTGTATAAGATTCAGAGATTTTAAGGTTCTGCTCCTTCCCTGTACAGACGAAACACTGAAGTTCAGGGATGGTAAGTCTTGTGGTCAGGGGAGTTCTGCGGTCGTGGTGATGGATCCCAAGCTTCCAGCAAGCCTGTTGACCACAGAATTGATCAAGTCACTTGAATTTCTTGACTGTTTAAATATCATGGCTAATTCTAATGTTACGTATAAAATCCGTCATAATCCTACAAAGTGTTTTGCAATTTTACTTGTATTCAGGAAAACCAAGTACCAATCAAAATGTCATCAAGGCTGTGGGTCTGCCCTTCCAAGTCTGGGAATTCCATGCCTGAAAGGAGATCTGTGACTGAGAGGTTCATATCTCCAGCTGGCTCAAGGTTCCAACCTCTCATAAATACTCTTGCAAACTGGCTTGTCAGGCTGTATGAGAAAGGACTTTCTTTAAAACTCAAAAATATAGGCTTAGGTACATCTTCGCAAGATGGGGACAAAGTACTAATAAATAAAGCTAGTCTCTCAGACGACCTGGATATTGGAAATGACCCACGCAAACATCTTCGTTGAAAAATGTGTGAAACTAGGAGAAATTGCCGCCAGGCTTAGTACACAAAGGGTCTGATTTAAGGACGCACGTTTTGTTGATTCACGATCCCCCCCTCACATCAAAAAGTAGAGTGGCCTTCCACGTGGGGAAGACCCCATCTAAACTTCACTAACATTCCCTACCTTGGAGTGGGGAGGGCAGACACCGGGGCTAGGGGCCTCAAGGCACAAAGTGCAGGCCGCTGCCCCCCACCTCGCCCTGGCCTAATCCATCACGGGTGTGTACATTAGTGTCAGCCAACACAAACAAAGAGATACACTCTTGCACAACGGAGAACTTCCCAACTGTGAGTGCCTAAACTTCATCTCTCAACATCCACTCACACCCCCGAGGCACTAAATTCCTAATAAAAATGTATACTGATGTATAAACTTTCTGCTTTCCCCTCACATAGAACTGCAGAATTTCGGCAGCAATCTTTACCAATTTTTGACAGAATATTATTATTCTTATTGTTTAAACAGGCAAAGAACTCTCTTTAAAAGAATGGGCCTAAAAGAGAAAAATCTCAGAGTCTAGAAAAGATACTGCTATTCAAAGAAGGGTATCCCACCGAAAAGTTAGAGAAAATGCCTCTCTAGTAAATTAATTTGCTACAAGAAATAGTAAGTTTTTAGAAAACTGGTAATCCATGAACTTAATAACTTTCAAGTGGGCGTTACATTTATTAATCCCCACTAAACAGTTCTGAGGAGAAAATCATCTCAGAGCATGAGAGATGGGCATTGAAAACACAGTTGCTGAATTAAAAATCACAATAATCACTATAAACAAAAGATTAGATTCTGTACAAAACTGAATTAAGTAGATGATAAATCCAAGAAATCATCTAACGCTCATAGACTGAAGAGATCCAAGTGACAAGGAAGAAGTGACAGAGGTGGAGGAGATAGGTCTAGGAGCCCCTCCTGGGGACATCAGAAAAGACTGAGACAATTGACAGAAGTGAAATACTGTGTAGTTGCTTTAGATGTAAACTCCAAGTTTTGTTGAATCCATCACTTCCCACCATTTCTGATCCGTATTTCATCATACTTTGTCTTTATTCGTTTCATTTGTCTGTTCGCTAGAGTACTTTTTCTAGTAACACCTGGATCTGACAAAAAGTATTCCCATTTCGGCAGAAACGTCTGTGACATGAATTCACCTCCGGTCCACTGCTATGTGTCAGACACCACACCAGGACTTTGGAGCTACCGCTAAGAAGTCAGCCATTCCTGGGCGTCCATTGCAAGAAGTGACGTCGAATCCTTGGTTGTAAGTCCTTCCTCTCCTCCATCCTTAACCCCCACTGATATTTCAAAAAAATATATGAAAGTGAGACAACATGTATATGTGAGTGAGAGGGTGTTGGAATAAGATGTGTGCCATCAAGAGATCAAGGAAGGTGAAGAACTTCTGTAAGTTATAGGTCAAGATGGAATCAGATTCGGACGGGTACCTGTCAGGATACGGCAGGAGATGCCCACCTGGAGAATGAGTAGACAGCCGCTGTCCGTCTACACTGGTGCCCAGAGTGCACCAACAAGCAAGGAAGAGCTGCAGTCTCCGAGGATGAATTGTTCTGAGGAATCAAGTCCAATTTTCCCTCGCTCGAAGAAACAGAGGGACACTATGTATAGAAAAAGGAACCCCCAAGACCAGAAAAGACTGCAGATGACTACATTTAAAAGCAATGGCAACAGTCATCAGCATGTCGGACACCACACGAAACCTAAATTGATGAAGTAGATTGCGACCTACCTGCCAGATTTGGCACTAGGAGTAGATCGTTATTTGAACCAACCCCCACAATGTGACAAAACTATTTATATTAATAATCATGAAATGAAAAAGAATAATCAGAAAATAAATGATGACAATGAAATTGTTCTTTTATTGATATCATATCTTCCTAGTAAAAATAAAGATAAATATTATAGTACAAGAAAGGGAAAAATAGATTATATACTTTTAAATTACGTAAATGCATTTTTTAAAAGGCGGATAAAAACGTGATGATTAACAATTCTGATATTACTATACATATATATTGGAACTGACAGTTAAGTAAATGGACAGCAGACAATGGAGGCGGGCTTCTCACTGTTGGAGTGGGAGGTTACTGAGAGGTCCCAGAAGCAGTGATGCCCCAGTAGCAATGAGTGCACCTAGCACTCAGACCTCGGTTTCTAATACCATTCTCCAAAAAAATGGAACCAGGGCTCCTTGGAGAACTGGTTGATTCTGGGACTAGAGCAGGAAATATACAAGATGAGCCTGGAGCATCTTGTACAAGAAAGGAAGTAAGCTCTCAAAAGAAAAAAAAAAAAACGAAAGACCTGCAGTGATGGAGGTATATCGAAGGGACACAGGGAGCCAACTGAAAAAGCTTCCAATGGCCAATAGGAAGAATTTGAGCAACAAAATAAATAAGTAGTATTACATTATAATACAAAGTATAAAATAAAAGTGCATGAGTCCATACTGATAAAAATAAACGATTGAATAAAAAATAATTTGGGAAGGATAGACAAATCTCCCATGCATAAAAATACCAAATAATGTCTGTAGATACTGTACCCTCAGGGAAGTGGAGCACACCTCCCCACTTTGTACGTGTGGACAGCGCATGGGGACTACCCTCCAAAGAGGACAGTATGGAGAGGGAGAAAAAGGAGTGAATTTATAGTGGAGGAGCCTGACAGCCAGTCCCTCAGCCAGGTGATCAGACTCAACGTCAACCATGATGAGTCAGGCTGACAGGATGCACCCTGGATGTGATGGGATGAAAAAGCAATTTACCTCTGTGGTCTTGCCAAAAACACACAATCCCAGGCTTACCGTGAGAAAAACATCAGACAAGTCCCAAGTGAGGAACGTTCTACAAAATGCCAGACTAGCCTCAGAACGATCAAGACCATTAGAAACAAGGAAAGTCTGAGAAACTGTCACAGAGACGAGATGAGTAAGTGTAATGTAGTACCCTGGACGGGATCCATGGAACAGAAAAAGGACATTAGGGAAAAGTTAAGGAAATCTGAATAAACTATGGACCTAACAATAATATACCAATATCATTAATTGTGACAAATATACTATACTAGAGTAAGATGTTAATAAGAGATCAAACCAGATGTGGGGTATATGGGAACTCTTTGCACCATCTTCACGGTTTTTTGATAAACCTAAAACTGTTCTAAAATAAAAAGTTTATTAAAACATGAAGAAATGTTTCAAAAGAATGCATTCTGCAAGGTTCAGAAAATGGTTGCACATAAAATAATAGATTGTAAGTAGCTGAAGTCCGGTTTCTCCCTCTTCTCTATGCTGCTACTGCTTATTTCAAACACGGTGTTTAAATTCAGGAGTAGGTAGTACCACAAGGGTTGGAGAGACAGAGCAAATTCGCACAATTCTGAACTTTTGCTATCTTTTTCTCGAAACAACGCTTAGAGACCCCGTGTTTCAGAGGCCAATTGTGTAGCTGGGAGGTACCATCCACCTGAAATACAGTAATTGTTAAAAGATAAGTAACTCTACAAATGTGCTAGATTGACGCTTACAGATACATTATGCTATTAAAACTAAATATCCACAGCAGTGATTTAAAATTTAGAACAACAAAATGCTTCTTGTGGGGAGGAGTATTTTGTCACTGACAATGTATGGAATTATCCATGCATGGTGACAATTCAAAACAGACCTACTCTGAGTCAGTTTTGTTATTGTTCTGAAATTTTCACAAACAACGTGCCCCCTCACTGCCCGTGCCTAGAGGGGAAGCCTCCGCCCACCAGCCCTTGGGATTAGAATATTGGCTTAAAGCATCCTCTGGAGCTCAGAGAAAAGAGATAAAAAGCCGAATGCCTTAATGAAAAAGAAGAAAGGAAGCAGACACAGATAGATTCAGGAGACTCTGTGTGTGTGTGTGCACGCACATGCATAGAAAATTCCAAAAAAGTGAGAATCAATGAATAAGAAAAAAAAATCCCTCAGCTGAAGAAAGTCTTGACTCTTCATATAGAATGGGCCCACGGAGAACCAAGTCAAATCAGACAAGACACATGCTTATTTCAGGTGTTGGTCTGTTTTCAGTTTTCAATTTCAAAGATAAAGAAAGCAGTCCTATAGTCATTGAGTCCTACTTCTCAAAAAAAGTTACCTAAAAAAACCAAGATGGCGTCCAGACTTGTCCTCTAAAACACTAAATGTCAGAGGACTTTGGAGAAGTATCTATAGCATTTTAAAGAAAAGTAATGAATTAAAAACTTAACCAAACTCTCGTTTATGTACAATATAAGAAAAGAGATTCTTATAAAAAGCATTGTTTTAATACAATGTTACGTTTTCGAAAAAGAATCCAACAACATATTCTTCCCAAAAAATATCTAAGAACATCAAACTTATTTAAGAATAGCAAATTTGACTATTTATAAAAATAATAATGCACAAGAAACTAGTAGAATTTATTTCAGGAATGCTAAGATGGCTCAGAATTAGGAAATTTATCAGTAGAAAAATATTTGAAGGAATACTGGGAGAAAATATCCCAAATTGTATGCAAAATAAAACAAACAAAAAAACTTACAGATTCAAGAAGGTCAACAGGCAAAAGGATAAATTCAAAGGAAACCACACCTAGGCACACCACTGTCAAAGCGCTGGAACCAAAGACACAGAGAAACTCTTGAAAGCTGTCGGGCAAGAGATATGTGGCCTACAGAGGGACAATAGTGAGGAACACAGATTTCTCATCAGAAAAAAATGGAGGCCATTTTGAATGGTGACAGGAAAAGAAAAGTCAACCCCAAATTCTGTATGCCAAAAAATACTCTTCAAAGTTCAGCTATATGAAAGCTGAGAGACTTTCTTGCCAGCAAACTGGCACAAGAAATGTGAAAGAATGTTCTTCAGGGTGAAGGGAAATGATACTAAATGGACACTCAGATTAATAGGAAGGAAATGAGAGCATCACAAATGGTAAATAAGTAGGTGAATATATAAAAGCCTATGGCTTTTGTTCTTATCATAATTTCCCTACCAGGCAATGGACGATCGAAGGGAAAATAATAATATTGTAGAGTTTATAGCATACATAATGTACAAATGTGACAGAAAAACAGAAAGGTAGTGAGTCAGTCAGTAGCATTAAACTGCGTTCAAGCGCTGTGTTTGTGAAGTGGGAAATAAAAAGTGGTAAGTGTGAAGTCTGAAGCGAGAAGCAGGAAGTGGAAGGGGAAACTGTGAAGTTTCAGGTGTGAAATGAAAATTAGAAAGTATGAAGGGGCGGTATGAAATGTGAAGTCGTACCATATTGACTGTAAACAGACTTCCATAATTAACAACACAAATTTTTAACTCTAACAAAAACACTAAAATTTTTTGAAAGGTTTATTCAAGAAGCTAACAGAAAAATTAAAACAGAAGAGTAGAAAAATTCAAATAACCCAAAAGAAGGCAAGAAAAAAGCAACAGAATACCAAAATATGAAAGCATAAATGGGGAGAAAAGAAAGCTAGCAGACTTATAACTAACTATATCAATATTACTGTGATAAGTTAAAAATACATATTATAAACCCTATAGCTAATACCAAAAGAAAAAAAGTATAGCTACTAATCCAACAGCAAAAATACTGAATCCCAAAGAAAGCAGTGAAAAAAGGAACAAAGATGAGGTAGAAGATTCTACCAGAACAGTGGAAGAATAGTAGATTTAAACTCAAACATGTCAATAATTAAACACCTCAATTAAAAGACAGATTATCAGGCGAGATTTAAAAAAAAAACAAGACCCAACGACACACTGTCTGGAGGTGACTCACCTTAAATCCAGTGACACAGGTGAGTAGAAAGCTAGACTGTCTGTGCCAATCAGATAAAGTCGACTTCAGAACAAAGGTTATTACCAGGGGTGAAAAGAGACATTTCATAGCGATAAATTGATCAATTCATCAAAGAGACATAACAACCCTAAATGAGTATGCATCCAATAACAAAGCTTCGAAATTCATGAAGGAAAAACTTTAAGAATTGAAAAGGGAAATAAATCCATAATTTCTGTGGGTGATTCATCAGTCCTCACGCAGGAACCAAGTAAGAACAAGTAGACTGAAAATCAGTAAGGACACAAAAGTCTTGAACAACACAATAAGCCAACCAGAGCTAATTGACATTTATCGAACATTCTGCCCAGTAACTGCAGAATACATATTTGTTTCAAGTACACATGAAATATTCACTGACTGACTATTTTCTGGTTCATAACACAAATCTCAACAAATTTAAAAGGATTAAAATTATACACAGTATGTTCTCTGATCACAGCAAAATTAATGCAGGTATCAGTAACTGACAGTGTATCTGGAAAATCCTTAATCACAACCATGTCTAAATAACAAGCCACAGATTAAAGAAGAAATTGGAAAGAAAATTAGAAAAATTCTTGAACTGAATGATAATGAAAACATAGCATGTCAAAATCTATAGGAAACACAAAGAAGAGATGAGAAGAAAATTTAGGTCTGTAAATGTAAACATTAGAAACCTCTAAAATCAATATCCTAAGCTTTACCTTAAAAAGCTACAAAAAATAAATCTGACACAAATTTAGAACAGGAAGAAAATAAAGATGAGGGCAGATATCGATGAAATAGAAAATTTTTTAAAAGATGAAATCAAAACCGGTTCTTTGAAGAGATCAATGAAATTGATAAATTTCTAGCAAGGCTGATAAAGAGATATGACATAAACTTTCAATATCAGAAATTTAAAAAACAACATCACTAAAGACTTCACAAACACTAAAAGAAAAATAAGGAAATATTATGAAAAACTTCATGACAATAGATTCAACAACCTAGGTGAAATGGGCAAATTTCTTGAAAGACGCAAATTACCAAAACTGACTCAAGGAGAAGTAGATTATCTGAATAGCCCCATATCTATTAAGGGAATTAAATTCACAATTAAAATCTTTCCACACACACAAAAATTCCAGGCCTCATTGGCTTCACTTGTGAATTCTACCAAACACTTAAGGAAGAAATGAGACCAATCTTGCACCAGCTCTTTCAGAAAAGAGGAGGAGGGAATACTTCATGATCAATTTATTTCACAAGGCCAGTTTTAGCCTGGTACCAAAGTCAGACAAAGACACACTACCAGGTAGGATTCGATACCAATATTCTTCATAAATGTAGATGCAAAATTACTCGACAAAATATTAAATTGAATCCAACAATTTATAAACAAGATAACAGACCATGACCAGTGGGCTTTTTGTTACTTAAACATCAATCAGATTGGAAACAACTCAAATTACTTTCAATGAATGAATGGATAAGCAACTTATAATGCATCCAAACAATGGGATATTACTCAGCAATAAAAAAGAACAAACTATTGGTAAAGGCAAGAATTGGCTAGATCTTAAGGGAGTGATGGCCTGTGGGGAAAAAATCGCAAAAAGTTACACACTGTACCATCCCATTTGTAAGATATTCTTGAAGTGATAAAATTATAGCAATGGAGAATAGAGCAGTGCTTGCTAGGGGTTAGGGTTGGGGGAGGGTGTGATTGTTAAGTTGTAACATAATAGAGTTTCTTTGTGGTGATGGAACAGTCGTGTATCCTGGTTGTCGTGATGGTTACAACACATGTCTATATGTGATAAAATTTCATAGACCTACACACACACCAAGAGTCAAAATAAAAGTGAGTGAAATCCCAATAAGGCCTATAGTTGAATTAGCATTACTGTAGCAGGGTTAATTTAGGGGTTTTGACAATGTATTGTGGATATTGCCATTGGGGGGAGCTGAATGAAAGGTACCGGAACTCTATTTATGCCACTTCTTATAGCTTAAACTATTCAAAATAAAAAATATTAAAAATAGAAAAATACAGTGTTACAAAAGAAACCAATTACAGTAAAAATGCATCTCTCAAAATTTTAAAAGTAAAATTTGTGATGAAGTTAAAAAAATCAGTGTAATTCACCATATTAACAGAATAAAGGAATAAAAACTGTTTGATCCTCTCAATAGAAGCAAATTATTTGACAGACTTCAACACTCATTCATGATTGCTAAAAATTCCAGTAAACTAGAAACAGAAGGAAACTTCCTCAAAATGATAAAGAGTATCTAGCAAAATCTATAGCTAACCATCATATTTTATGATATAAGAAAAAAACTGAGGCCAACATCCAAAGAAAATTTATCATATTTCTATATACTAGCAACACACTATTAGAAGTTGAATTGTAGAAAAATGCTATTTACAAAAGCAGCAAAAAGCATACAAACACTTAGTGATGAATTTAATAAAATTCTGCAAGACCTGTATTTTTAAAACTTCAAAGTAATACTGAGAGAAATTTAAAATGACCTAAATAAACGGAGAGGTACACCATGGATCCAAAGATTCAATTTTGTTAAGGTGTCAGTTTTCCCAAAACTGATTTATACATTGAACACAATCCCATTCAGTGCCCCGGCCGGATCTTTTGAGGAAATTGATGAGCTAAATGTAAAATTTGTAAGCAATTGCAAAGGACCAAGGATCGCAGAAATGATTTTGAACACTTTCTTGTCAAGTCAGCAGAATATTTAGCACCATAGATTACATTCTAGACAATACAACGTCGCAACCAATTTGCAAGGATTCAAGTGATACAAAGCGTGTTCTCTGACTACAGCGGCATTAAATTAGAAATCAATGACAGAAAGATAAGTGGAAAACCCTAAATACGTGGAAACAAAATAACACACTTCTAAATGACCCATGAGTCAAGTAAGAAATCAAAAGGGAAATGAGAATGTATTTTGAACATTAAAATTTTTATGAAACTTAGTTACCCCTGTTTTACAGATGAGAAAATCAGTTCTGGGAGTTTGTGTCCCGCTCACAGCCCCACAGTTAGAGTTTGTCTGCGCTGGAATTCACGCCCAAAGGGTGGTAGTTCCCAAGCACAATCTGTATATCTGCTCCTAGAGCCAGTGTCTCTGGGTGCTCACTGGTGGCAGCAGTAGGAGCAGCTAACATTTGTGGAGCCATTTCTATGACTAGGCACTTTTTGAGGCACTTTCCTGTTTTGATTCATTTATCACTAGACACAACTCTGTGAGGATGGTGCTATTCCTGTGGCCATTTCACACATGAGGGAACTGTGGTGCAGAGGGGTAAGCGACTTCCTCAGGAGTTACTGAGGGCAGAGCCCTGACTGGAACCCAGCAGCCTGGGTCCCGAGTCTGCGTAACCAGTATACTCTATTGCTTTCACATTGTGGGTGAGAGGAAACAGACTCTGCTTCTGATGGATCTGGTGTATTATTTGTCAAAATAAATTAAATGTGTGTGACTACTGGGTATTTATCCAAAGAGCCTAAGTCAGCAATCCCAAAAGTCCTGTGCACCCCAATGTTTATTGCAGCACTGTTTACAATAGCCAAGACGTGGAAGCAACCTAAGTGCCCATCAACAGACGAATGGATAAAGAAGATGTGGTACATATATACAATGGAATACTACTCAGCTGCAAAACAGAACAAAATCACTCCATTTGCAATAACATGGATGGACCTTGAGAGAATTATGTTAAGTGAAATAAGCCAGCGAGAGAAAGATAATCTGTGTATGACTCCATTCATATGAGGAATTTAAAATTACGGACCAAGAACAGTTCAGTGGATACCAGGGGAAAGGCGGGGTGGGGGGTGGGGACAAAGGGTGAAGTGGTGCACATACAACACGACTGACAAACATTAATGTACAACTGAAATTTCACAAGATTGTAACCTATCAATAACTCAATAAAAAAATTAATTAATTAATTAATTAATTAAATGTGTGTGAATTGAAAATACCCAAAAATATGTGAATTTAAAAATACATAAATTATAAAATTTAAATACATGTGAAACTTTATCTGACAGGGAAAAAGAAGTCTGTTCATAGAAAGTCATTTAAAAATCAATATCCTCAATTACATTAAAATTTGTTTTCTACATCAAGAAATGAAAAGATATTTTAGTTGAGATTTATAGTCATAATATATAAGTATGTCTTATAAAACCATTTAAAAAGGATATGTATTTTAGTATAAAAATAATCCATGGATATAAACAGACAAAAATGACAGGAAAATTAGAAAAGGCCATCAATTGTGGAACTGTCAATAATGTGATTTTTCTGATGTTTGATTTGTCAATATGTGTTTTGAAAGCCTGAAAAATGCTTATATTTTTCATCCCAGTAATAAGAATTTTGTGGCTTTATAATGAAGAAATCATCAGAGTGGCATGCCAAGATTTACATGGAGAGATGTTCTTGGTATAATTTAGGATACAGAAAAAAAGGAAATAATCTATATGCCCATTATTAAATATGCAAAGGCATTAAAAACCATATTTGAAAGAATGTTTATGAATTTTTAAGGAATGGAAAAATGCTGAGGATATCTTATGTAAAAATTCTGCTTATATAGAGCACGACACAATTATATATAAATAAAGCAAAAATGGAATACACTGGGCCCTGTGGCCTAGTGGTTAAGTTTGGTGCCCTCAGCTTTGGTTGCTCTGGTTTAGTTCCTAGGCATGGACTTGCACCTCTCATTGGCAGCCATGCTGTGATGGCATCCCATATACAAAATAGAGGAAGATTGGCATAGATGTTAGCTCAGGGCAAATCTTCCTCAAGCAAAAAGAGGAAGATTGGCAACAGATATTAGTTCAGGGTGAATCTTCCTCAGCAAAGAAAAAAAAAAGGAACACATTTATAAAGGGAAAGAAAGGCAAAACTCTACAATGTTAACAATATTTCCGGGTTGTGATACTATGGAGTATTATTATTATCATTTATTTTCTGCAATAAATATTTATTACTGCTATAATCAGAAAAAAAATTATTTTTTAAAATCCTCATTCAACCCACTCCTTCCACCTGGATTTGTGGTTCTTTCCCTTGTAATATTAACTTAGAAAAATAAAACATCCGCAACTCAATTATTTTGCTATTCCTGTCTTCAGCCTGATCAAACCTGACCTTAAATTGACAATGATCTTGAAGGAATAAAATATCCCCCACATTCCCTGCCAGGGTACCGGAGCCTTTTGGAAGAATTTCTGAGAAATTGAAAAAGCAGTGATTTAATGCCCTCTTTAGGCCGGCGCATTCCTTCAAGAGGGTTTGGCGGGAATGCTCAGGTGCGGCAATTCTCCCACGAATTGATTGCTAGATGGGACAGGTGTGCCAAGAGCAGCTCCGGTGCTGTGATGGGGATGAGGACAAGGGGTAAAGACGGCTGCATATGCCTACAGCCCCGTGTCCATCCAGGCAGGAATTTCCAACTGAGGTTTGTATAAGTCAAGGAAAGAAACTTGCCACCACTCATGGATTTTTTTAAGTGGATAACCATTCTACCCATTTTTGAAAGTGCGGGTAATCTTTGCACAGTTCCTTTCTGAACAAAATGAAACAAAAGCAGCAGATACCGACTGGCTCTCAGAGGGCAAAGTGTCGCAACAAGATCTTCATCGATTTGCTAAGCGTTTTTAGTGACAGGCCCTCGAGCCACCAATCAGGATGAGAAATGGAATCTATTAGTGGAGTTGTTAAGTGTCCCTGGTCTCTGCAGATGACAGCCGAGTATCTGCCTTTCTCTGCCAACATAAATCATTCTCACCAGAGAGAGATGAAGGGAAAACTACACGCGATACTAGAGAAATCTGAACAGTGATTGCTTTATTTTCGAGTGCCATTGAGAACACCAGAAGTTCCGGTTAGAAACACATGGAGATTTATTTTCATGAGTTTTAAGCCTCAGGAATTATTTATAGGGCAACTCCTGAGACAAAGTAATAATTCACCATGGACCATGGGGCTGTGTCGATGTTCTGAAGCCTTGAGAATAAAATATTCATCTTTTATTATGCCCCTGGTTGTGAAAACGAATGCTAAAAGTTAGTGATCAGTAGGAAGTCTGTCATACTATTCTACAGCTTGCCAGTTCCAAAATTAATACTCCTTTACCTCTGTGCCTAGAGCTTCGCGGATTCACCTATCTTAACTTTCCAGCATCGCTACTCCTTGTACCATGCATCACATCTACTTGAAAACATAAATTTGCATTGGATGAAAAAGAAGAATGTGGTCCCTCTGGTAATTAACTTAGTGCCGCTGATTCTGGTAACAAATCAGAGTGATGAAGCATGCCCCAGCAGTGAATTAGGCACACAGGCAATCCGTAATCCACAGTTTGTCATGCCAAGACGGTGTTTGACTGTGACTGAGAAACCTCTGCTGCAGACAAAGACAAATGCATTTGTCACTTGTCAGTGCTCTCGTCTCCAAGCCCTTGCTATCTCCAGCCACATGCGCTTATCATAACCTTCTGGGTCAGCGTCTCAAAGTGTGGCTGTGAGGCCTGGCAGTTTAATTCATCCACCAGTCCTTGAATCCTTCAGGTTTTCCAGATGAAAAAAAATCAATTATACCATTTTGGTCACAGAGATTTCACAAATACAACCGTCAGATTATGATTTCCTCCAAACCCTTTCATGTTCCCAATAATCAGTATTTTCGTAAAGGCTGCACAGTGACTGCACTGCGCGGGCAGCTGCTCCTGGCCGACATTCCAGGAGCTGCATCACTTCACTTGCATCTTACTATTGATTTTTGTCAAACGTGCATTTCTAGCTAATGTTATTGGGTTGCCTTATATTCTCAAGCCACAAAAATGGAAAAAAGTCAATCATTGACCAGAAAAAGAATGAGGAAGAATGTGCTGCCCACAGAAAGTTCCACTCCTCTGCATTCTGAGGTCACTTGGGTCACATAAAAGACTTCTCTCTACTATCGAGTCCGGATTCCAAATTTCTTCTCGGATGAGGAGTCTTGCTTTCCTTACCCTCAACAGGGGCAGCTACATTGGCATTTGCGGCCCCAAATATGCCTACCCAGACTTCATAAAGTGATCTCTTAGCCCCGGTCGTAGTACATCTCTGCCTGCATTGTTGGATTTGACCCTAAGAGACCTCATCTGATGCAAAAGCTGTGCGCTCCCCGCTGGGGAGACAAAAAGCTGTGCATGTGGAGGTGGTTTTGCAAATACACACTAAAGCGTTTGGAAGGTTAGGCTATAAATCAAACTATTAACAGCAGTTAACTTTGAGGAAAGGGACTGGGAGAGTGGGGTGAGAGGAGGGAAAATGTCATGTTTTACTGCATATTCTCCGCGGTTGTTACAACTCATTCATTCAGCAGATCTCTTGTGGCCTCCAGCTGTGGGCTGGGCAGGTGTTACACATCAACCAGAAACGCAGGGGCCCCTGCTCTCAGGGGGCTTACCTGCTAGTGCAAAAGACTAACTAGGAATCACATAAACGAACCAATACATAAATTGATAAATACACACTGGTGACAGCACAGTGAGGAAAAGAAATTGTCCACAGGGACCTGCTTTGGAGACAAGAATGGCTTCTCGGAGGAGGTAACATTTAAGCTGATTTTTTTCAAAGAGGAGGTGTCACTGTTTCAGAGAAGGAATGCTCCAAAGAGAAGGAAGGGCAAACTCAGAGCCTGGAAGGGAAGACGGCTGGGGAGCAGGGGAAGCTGCAGAAGGCACGAGTCTCCAAAGGGAAGAGAGAGGAGCTGGAGAGGTGGGCCGGGAGCAGTCCACACACGCCCCTGGGACCCGTAAACGGTTTGAACCATATTCAAAGAACACGTGTCTCCTTTAAAGAAAAGTTTTTGAGAGGGAAAAAAAAAAGACAGAGCCAGTCTTGCAGCTGTGGGTGTGACTTTGGACTGGAAGCATTCATACAGGCACCCTTCCTTGGGGTTGGGCTCAGCGGAGGAAGGAGCCTTAAGGTCCTGACAAGACCTCTCTGAAGCACAAACAGAGCCATGTCAAAGGCACAAACCACAAAGCAGAGACAGCCGGGCCTCCATTCGTTTTCTGAAACCCAAGGAGAGGCTTCAGCTGGCAATGGCACCGGGGACTCCCCGAGCCAAGGGATTGGCTGGCCCTCCGTGCAAGCCCTGTCAACACCACTCTTCCTGACGGCAGTAGGGCTTAATAAGTGTTGCCTGAAAGAAATGTGAATAGTGGTGGCACTTTCTGACTGATTAGTGATATGAAGAGGTCTGTTATGTTGCAGATCTCAAACGGAAGGTGTGTCCTTTCATCTAGTTTTGCAAGGAATTTCTGAGTACCTGGGGTTCTGTAATCATCCAACAGGTTATAAGCCTCCTCCCCGTGAATGTCCTTGGAGTCACCAAGTATCTGGACCAATTTCCTGTTCATCCATTCATTGAGTGACTACGGCGCTAAGCGGGGAGACGAATTGCCAGTCCCATTTGAAGAGACTGGAAGGGCACTGAGGCTAGATGCTGGCCACAGGGGAAAGCACTCTAGCTTGGCGCGACCTGATTCCCGCCCGGGCTCAGAAGGCTGGAGCAAACTTAACCATCCCTGCCCCCTCACTCCTCTCCCAGACTGTATGACAGCCCTCACAAAGGAACCCTGGGTGGTCTGGGGCAAGCAGAGTGAGGCTTCCTTCTCTCGCCATTGAGACCAGTAGAGCCAGCCAGGAGCCAAAACCATCCCAGTCAATGAATCCAACTTGGAAATAAAGAAAATGTCCCTTTCTCTCAGCTGAAGTTGACGGTAAAATTCAAAAGGCCAAGTCAACTCTTCTAGGGAAGCCGGAGAGAGTTATTGACGTGGCTCCACCATCACTATGTGCTTGCACACTTGACTAGGCTTTATGTCACGGCGTGAATTTCTGTCCTGTGTAAATTTATGCAAGTCACTAAAACACTTGGAGCATCAGATTCATCAGCTGGAAAATGAAAGAAAAATTGTCCATGCCTTTCTGTCTCATTGGGAGAACCCCTCACTTCAGCTGACAAAATGACAGGTAGGTTCCTAGAACCCACAGAAGGTGACTTGACCCAGGTATGTCTCTCAGGCAAGAAAAGGGGCTTGGATCACTTGAACGCAGATTTGCATGGCAGCCCTGGTCCTCAGAGGCTGAGGCCAGGGAACAGGCAGCTGCAGGTGCTGCCGTCTTCTGAGCACAGAGGACAACTAAGAGATCCTTTAGCTTCTAGGCATTCACTCTGTAATAGGGACACAAGAAATGGAACAGGGTTGCCTGTTCCAAGGGATGCAGGAATGGAGACAAGGGACATTGATCAGAGCTGGCCTGATGGAGGAGGAAAATGCACACAGGGCCTAGAGAAAGGCTGGGATGGAGACAAGAAGAACAGCCTGGGATGGAGCCGAAGCTCAGAGGGGCCGAGGAGACACGTCTCAGAGAAACAATCATTTAGTGGTGGCAAAAGTGTCAAAGGGAGAAGTTGTGAGAGCTGAGATTGGCGCTGTGGGCAACAGCTGGGTTGTGGAGGACTTCGAATGCTGGAGCAAGACGATTGGATCTTAGCCTGTGCACGAATGGAAATGACTGAAAGTATTTTGATCGAGGAGGTTGATGTGTGGAGTCAACTTTTTGTGTTTGGGAGAGGAAAGTCTGAAGACACAGAGTCCTATTGGGAGACCTTTACAGTAATCCAGCCTGGAAGCAGATAAAGGTCTTAATTAGAAGGGGGTGAATGGGATTTGGGTAAAGGAAAAAATCCAAACACATGATAGTAGGGATCAGCTCCACTTGCTGACAATTTAAAATATAGTAAGAGTTCTGACAGTGTAGGAAAGAAGCAAGGGATCAAAGAAAACCCTGAAATATCCAACCTGGGTGACTAAAAGTGGTGACACCATTGGGCAGGAATCGGGAAATGGAGAGGAGGAGAAAGACTCCTGAGGAGATGCATCTGAAATAAGGAACACACCAGCTACCAGATCAAAGACAGGTATGAGAGGGGCCCTCCGGTTTGCACTCAGAGGAGACATGGATCTCCTGCCGAGTGAAGAAGGCGTGGCTGTGAAGTCGGAGACCGTCCCATGCTGAGTGGTTCCTGTGTGTTGAAGGATAGACACCACACATATGCAGGTAGTCCTGCCCTCCAGAGAGGCCCAACCATTAAAAGAAAGCGCAGACCATGACAGGTGAGTAATTCCAAAGCATCATTGGGAAAGCAAGGGCCCCAGGGTCGCCTTCTCCACTGGAATGCGAGCGCCCTGGGGGCAGGGACCTGTGTCTATCACTGATGTGCTGTTGGTGCATAGGACAGTCCTGGCACCAAGATAGTGCTCCTTAAGCCCTTGCGAGTGGGTTGGACATATCAGATCCAAGGCTAACTGGGCAGAAGGAGTAAACAGAGGAGCGGCTTTCTAAAGAAAGGGATTGAGAGTCAGCTCACGACAGGAGACGCTACACTGGGATGGGCTGAGAGAAGGGAAGAATGTGCTCCAGGTGAGGGCAATGCAGAGTGTGGGAAGCTGCAAGAGGAAGGGAGGAGAGAAGGGAGACGACTGGCCCAGGGCAAGGGGGCTTACAGGCACCAGAGCCAAGGTCTTTTTCAAAGAGTGACTCAGAGAACCTATTGTCGTTTTGAGGAGATGTATATTTTAGTTTAAAGTGCCCCTAAATACAAACGTTCAGGTGCAGAGAGCAAAGCTATGCTTGCTGAGTGTGAAACCACCGCTCAGCTGCACAGGGATCGTCCTGAGTGCTCACCTTGATTTCTCATCTCACTGACCTTTACCGAGAGAAAGACCCCTGAAATCCTGAAGCACAAGACCCCAGGAAAGTCCCCTTACCCCTGTTTTCCTCAGAAACCACATATGCAAAGAGAACATTGGATCAGATGATCCCTAAGGCTGTGTCCAGCTCTGCCCCGTAGCCCTAAATGGAAAGACTAGAAGTGCCTTTGTCCTCTTTTTAGCCCTGCTCTTGGGCTCAAAGTGGAGAATAAAACCCAGCATCTTGGAGGTCCCAGGAGGAAGGGCTCTAACTGCCTTTCTCCCTACTCTGTTATATTTGGAAAAGAGAGTCTGTGAAACGATACCACTGATTTTCCTAATTTATTTTTTCTCAAGGGCTTTCGTATCAAATTTGCTCCCTCTTTAGATGGAATGTGTCTGTAGGAAGCAATGTGGAGAAGAAGCAGCTACAAAATCTGTCCCTCTGAAGAGTGGCTCTGATAGAGATGCCAATGAAAAGAGGGTGAATGGTTATCTGCCACCGAGCCGACTTTCCCCGAGAACCTGCCAGTACACAGCCCAGCCCCGTGGAGCTCCTCGGTAGTCTTACCCTCAAAGCATTTCAGGTCAGTGCAAAATGGCTTTTGATGGCAATTGAATGACATTCTCCATCTAGTTGAGTTTCTGACTCCCTCATGCATCAGAACTTCATCCTTTCACCATGACTATGCAGACGGGCAGATTGGTGACTAGATGCTCCCCTTTCCCACATTACAATTTGCCTCTCAATTTCTTATAATTTCTGGAAGTTCCAGAGGAAAGAAAAATTGTAACTGTCCAAAAATATGGTGGGAAATGGAATATTACTGTTCCTAAAATCTACTACATTGATAGTGAAGCATAATTCATGGTTCTGTTTATTCCACGAATGTTGGTGAGTTAAGATTTCATTTTGTTTCGCCAAAATAGAAACTAGAAACAATAAAAGACCACACACCATATCTTCTTCCTACTCTGGTCAACTGTGCCCCACCTCTACCATTTTGGCCCCCTGAACTCTGATCTTGCCTCCTCTTGCAACATGATTGAAGGGGCTTTAAAGCCCCAGAATTGGCACTTGGCTCATCCTCTGTTCTTCTTAAGGTGCTTCTGAGCTGTGAGGGTTCCTGATCCACCAGCTCTGCCTGACCTGTATTTTGCCCAGGAAGTGACTGGACCACGGAGGTATTAAGGGATTAAAGGATGGAGGTGTGACTATCAGGCTACTGGGTAAATGCAAGGGTTAGCCAAGCAGCCAAGCCAGGAGAGCCTACAGGCAGCACGAGGGGACCAGCCTGGAGACAGAGCTAAGAACATGGGTGCAAGGGCTTGACTGGGATTTTGAGGGGGGGCACAACCCTGGGATGTTAGAACTAGAGGCGCAACATTGCACCCCCAGAGCTGTCTGATTATTGGCCGAGAAACAGAGCTGGTGTCTCCCCTTGACGGTAGCGTAGCGCTTTCCTGTTCTCTGCATGGGCCTGCAGGCGTGGTAGGTGGGAACCAGCCCCATAAGAAAATGGAAAGAGAGAAGCACCCCCACACCCTCAGTAACATGCACCCCGTCAATTCCAGTGTGTAAACACAAGCATATGTGTGCCCTTGGAGGACGGATTCGACAAGCTTTGTGTAAACGCACTTGAATGTGTCTATTGTGAATCTGCTAACCTGTTCAAAGCTACCATGTAAGTTATAGCTTCTGATTTTGACGTCTGTGTCTCCAAACTTGGGTCAACAGTGTCCTGTGAAGGGTTAATTGGAACACATTTTGGGCAAGATCTAAGGGAGTTCCATCCAACAGAAATATAATGTGAGCCACAAACGTACCTGATGTCATTTTTAAGTTTCTGGTAGCTACATTAAAGTTAGTAAAAAGAAACAGGTGAAATCCATTTTAAGAGTATATTTTACTTGATACAATATATCCAAAATATTATCATTTCAACATGTAAACAACATAAAATTATTAAAACATTTTTTTTGTACTAAATTTTCCAATCCGGCGTGTATTTTACACTTACAGCATGTCTCAATTTGGACCAGCCACGATTCAAGGGCTCAATAGCCATATGTGGCCAGTGGCTATCACGTTGGACAGTGTCGTTCTAATCTGTTATCAGAGTATCATTGAACTTAAAAACTGAAACCAAAAAAATTATCGATACAATAAAATGACACTGGTGAAGAATAATTGTATAAGGATATGTCATCAGAGTCTCCAGGAGGGCCGAACTCATGTCCTGGGATTCAGAGTGTTTATTGACATAGCTGATGAATGACTAAAAGGCCTTTTCCTCATTTTGAAAAAAGACACGCTTTCTTTTCTGCAAAGAGAACAAAAGGAATGACATGGCTACCATTTGTTAAAGAAGCTCAACACGCAGATTGCCCCTGGGCCTCTCCGCTTTAAGAATCAGATATGACTGCAAGTGTCTGTAATGTGTAAAAGCTAAGTCAGTGACAAGTGATCGTATCAAAATTATGTGTCTATTATAGCGATTTGTTTCCAAACACTTCTTGAATGTGTCCAGCAGGTAAAGAATGAGTTTCTCTGCCGTAACTGGTAAAGGTCACTCTTTTCTAATTCAGAACTAGAAAATGGCTCCCAAAGGGCCCCTTTGGGAAGACACAGACGATAAAAACAAAAAATTCCCTGGAGCCCAGTAATCAAGCCAGACAGTCAGGAAGGACTGAAGCACATTGTTCCAGCCCCATCCAGCTCATTGTGGAGGTGCAGACAGAGAGAGCCCTGTATTCCAATGGGAGAGACACAGATGGACCAGAGGAGATTGTACAAGGCCGTGCAAACGCAGCAGCAAGCGTGACTGGGCGACAGCAAGCACCTGGTCCAAACACTGGTGATACAGCTTTCACAGCTATTGTGACAACTCATTTGTGCTAATGCAACCAATGAATGACTAATCCAGTGCCAAAGCATGTCATTTAATTGAATGGAAAAAATGCTTCAATTAAAAAAGTGATTGATTGGGGGGGGCAAAGAAATATAGGTTAGCAGCATATTAAATATTTGCAGGTAAATGAAATGGAGTTGCCAACTGGAGGCACCATCACTGTTATTCCTGGCCCCCTCCAGCAAGTGGCTCTGTCAGCACAGGCTCACTTGTTAACGTTCTCTGGTCTCATGGAAACGTTCCTTTCTAACCCACCTCGTTTGATTTTCCTTAATCCCAATAGAAGTCCTAGCAGGCCCACTGTACCATTCCTCTTGTGGCAGATACAATTCTTCATTATTGTACTTTTTCCTTCTTATCCGTTGCTTCTGATAAGAATACTGAATCTTAAAAGAGAAACACTGCGATTCAAAAGAGACTGGGAAGTGAAAGAACTTGAAGCATTATGGAAATCTCTAATCTCTGTTGGTCTAGAATTGGATGTGCTTTTGAGTGAAAGCGCTAACTGGTCAGGAGGTGAAGAGGTTGAAACATGCTCTATTTGACACTACCATGTAGAATTTGAAGAGAAGAACCTAGAAAAGGGCGCTGAGAAGGTAGCTGAGAGAAGTTTGGGGATCAGTTTCTCTGCACGCTGCTGTGAGGTCGTGGGGTATTCAGGAGGAGGCAGGGTGAGCAGGAATGGGGCTGGTCTACAATGAGATACAACCTATGGAAGGCAGTCAAGGTGGGAGAAGCCATAGGACAATCAGTTCACTCCTGAATAAAATTTAAACAGATAAACCAAGACTATGAAAAATGGGTCTTGGATAAGATCACCATGAAGAGCAGGTACGCTTTATAACCATATGCTAAGAATGCTGAGAAACTAGCATTTTTGTCCAAGTTGTCAGGATCCATAAATGCACTGGTAGAAGCAGACAATGCCTCTAGACACAGAGCTCGCGTGGAGAGCACTCTGCAGACCCCTCTGTTGCTGGGGAGTGGGACCTGGAGAACAGCCCACTCGTTATGTTCACTTGCTGCCAAGCTCTCTCACTGTGAGTGGAGGCCCTTGGACGGAGGTCTGGAAATGTGTGGGGTCCCCAGCTCCTCTGACCGCGCTGGCACAATTCGTATCTTCTTCCTCTGAACTTGACATTTGTGTTATTAATACTACAGTAGTCCCCCTTATCTGTGGGGGATATGTTCCAAGACCCCCAGTGGATGCCTGAAACCACGGATAGTACTGAACCTTACATATACTGTTTTTTCCTAACTAACAAACCAATGGATGGGCAGTGAGTACAGCGTGGATATGCTGGACAAAAAGGATGATTCATGCCACAGGAGAGATGAAGTAGGACAGTGGAGATTTCATCACGCTACTCAGAATGGTGCACCATTTGAAATTTATGAATTGCTTATTTCTGGAATTTTCCTTTTAATATTTTCCAACCACTTTTGGCCACGGATAACTGCAGCCACAGAAAGCAAAACTGTGGATAAGAGGGGACCGCTGCATTTCTATTCATTCATTCGACAGCTATGTATTGAATGTCTCCTCTGAGCTGTGCACTGTTCAAGCTCTGGAGGGAAAACAAGGAACCACTCCTGCCCTCCTGATTCTCATGATCTGTGGAGACGACAGACATTCGTTAACTCATAAAAAACTAAAACTGCAACTATGGTAGAAATTTCCAAAGTAAAGAACTTGGTCCTAGAAGAGAGTCTAAAAGAAGTGCCTACCTTAGTCAGGGGTAGCAGGAATTCAGCGGAGTGGTCTGAAGGGGAGTAAGATTAACCAGGCAAAGAACATTCCAGATGGAAGGAACAGCATGTGCAAAGGGGCAGAGGGAGGAGGAAGCATGCCAAATGGTAAGAACTAAAAGAACGGCAGTGTGATCAGAAGAGAAAGAAGAAGAGAATTCTGGAAATCTGGATGGGACAATGGTACCCTAGAACCAATGTAGCCACAATAGATTTGGAGAAAAGAGGAGAAGCGGAGACAGAATGGAAGGTATTTGATGATAGATTAGGTGCGGCATCAGTTGAGAGGGAAAAGGAGAAATCAAAAGTGGCTGCTATGTTTTCAAATTCAAATTCAAGTTGCGTAATTAAGTGGTAACATACATAGATGCGGAAAGCCTTGTGGCTGTGTGTTGGGAGAGTGTGCGTTGAGAGAGTGCGCGTTGTGTTGCAGTGGGAGGGTTTTATTTGGGGGGAGGAAATTCAAGAATTTCATTTTGACTATGCTAAGTTCAAGTGTTCTCTGTGACATCCCAATGAACGAGTCAAGAAGGATAAGCAGATTTGGACTCAGAAGAAAGGCCTGGGCTTTAGAGAGAAATTCGAGAGTTACCACTAGCAAGGTGGTACTTAAATAGGTGGGAATCAAGACGCTCACGTAGGAGAGAGTCCAGAGAGAGAGGGAAGTTCACATCTAAGCCTCAAGGAACCTCAGCATTTAGAAGTTTGGTAAAGAAGGAGGAACAAGCATAAGGGACTGAGAAAAAGAAACCATTTCACAGAAGGAAAAAACAAAAGATCTTCGAATCATAGCAAAGAATCAAAATGTTCCAAGAAGGATGTAGCCGTCGATGCCAAATGCATCTAAGAACCCACATTTGATAAGAACAAAGACGTGTCCACTGGCCCGGGAAACATGGAGGTCCCTGGGCCCTCAGCAAGGGGGTTTCAGTTGCCTGTGAGAGGCAGAAGCTATAATGTGGAGGGTCAAAGGGTAAATACGGGAGGGCGATAGAATAGCGATGGCATGGGTGGGACAAGCCTTTGGGGATGTTTGACTACTCAAGGGAAGAAGGACGATTTGGGCTCCAGGAAAGTTTCTTTTTTAATGAGCTATACTTATTGTTTGTTTTCATCAGTGATGTGTTGGTCTGTGTTTAACAACCGGCCCTCTGCGGGGGTAGCCCTGGTTTGTAACGTTGCCCAATTTCTGCAGTGTCAATATTTTCACTGAGTTGCTTTCAAGCTACCCCTGTGATATCAAAGGCTGTGAAGTTAGGAAGAGATGCTCAGAGGCAGGTTCTGAAGCCAGGATCAGCTGGCTCCAGTACAGCTCTGCTGTTAATGTTTGCATTTCGAGGGGCATCATCCAATAAAGAGCGAGGGATTTACAATGCAGGATATGGAGGACACTCTATTGAATGTGTCTCCTTGCAAAGGAGAGAGTGGAAGGGCCTCTTCTTTCAAAGCAAAGTTGGCCTTTGCGTGCAGGAGGGACATTCCTGCACTCTAACAGGAGATGAAAAGGAAACAGGTGCAAACGGACATAGGGAGGGCATTCCCATCTGTCTCCTCTTTGTAAACACAGAGGCAAGATCATCAGCTAAGAGAGGCAGGGGCTCAGGACTGCAAGCTCAGTGGAAAACATCTGAAATCTTCATTGTAAAGGGTGGGAGAGCAAGTTGGATTCCTATGTTCACAAGTACGGTACCATTTTCATAACAAGGCTCTAAGCCACTTGAGGGCGGAGACTGTCGGCTGCTCCCATTTGTATTCTCTGCATCTCCTAAGACCACATTCTACACCTGATGAGGATCCTGAAATTTGGGATTAGGATCTCTGCCCGGGACAAAACTGACATCCTCTAAACTCACCACTCCCTAATCATTCACTATTAGACTAGCTGTGCAATAAAATTTCCATGGTGAAGATAAACATTCAAACTACTGTTTGGGGATTTATTAAAAGAGCTTCCCCAGCACCGCACATTCCGCCTAGGTGTAACCTGTACCAAACATACTTTACCTTGTAGCTTACGAGTAGCGGAAGACCCCAAATTACCTTTTTTCCCTCCTCCACAGCTGGTTCCCTATGTCACGGCTTCCCTCATTTTACAGAAGAATAAGAGTCTTACTTACCTGGACCCCAGTTCACCTGCCCTACTTCTGACGGTCACCACCCTGACACTGCAGCCTCCCGCATACCACACAGAGGCCTTCCGCTATGTCCTCTGTCCTCAGACTGCCCACTTCTGGCGTACGCATACAGGACAGGATGGTCCAGGCTGGGAAAGGCTCATGGGCTCTGACCTCTGCCCCAGGATTCCTGAGAACACCCACCACCTGAGGATGGGCGGTTGATCTCTCTCCTTTGTATTTGTTGTCTTTTTGTGTTCTATAAGACTTTTCATCATCCGCAACAGGAGGTCCTTCATTCATTCAACATACATTGATTAATTTCTGTGCTAGGTTCTCTGGGGAAAACAAATGTAAGAGAGACTTTCTCCTCCCTTCCCTGCATAAAGACCACAGCCCGACCTCCCCAGGCCTCTTCAGAGCATACGCAGCTGCCCTCTGTGGAGTACCTACGGCGGGCACCATGCCCTGCGATGAGCATTTTATGTCTATTATCTGATTCATCCCTAACAGCTGGTCCCTGAGCCAGTAAAATTCATGATGTAGTTTTTTCTGGTCTGCAACAGATTAGAAATAATTTTTTCAAAAAGCCAAATGTATTCAATTTAAAGGACTATTCTATATTCCAAAATTACATCACTTCTACTTTTATTGATAATAAAATGCCCCTTTATTAAATAATATTAGTGGATTTGATCTGGGATGTTTTACTTTGATTTTTATGTTCTTAGTTGACAAACTATGTGTGCTTCCTGTATTAGTAAGGAGGCTTTGAATGCAAGTAATAGAGAACTCAACAAACAGGCACACAGAACTGAATTCAGTGGTATAGGAACAGGCCTATTGGAATAGTGGAACAGGACTTCAGGTATGGTTTGATCTAGAAGCTCATGATGTTCCTGGAGCTCTGGCTCTTATTTCATGATTGTCCTCCACCTGACAATCCCCTTTGTGACAACTTCATCCCCAGGCAGGGTTGTCTTATTGTAGCAAAATAGCTATAGCCATCCCAAGCCTCAAAACTGCCTGAGGCACTGTTCAAAGAAAGTGGAAGAGTTTTGCTGCTGTGGTCCAAGCAAAAGTCCTGAGGTTCACTCTGATTGCACCACCTGGATCTTGTCCACCCAGGAACAAATCACTGTGGCCATGGGAGCTCAGCAGGATGGAATGTTCTTTTGTTGTAACTTCTGGGAGAGAGGCAGACACTCTTTCCTAGTGGAGTTGAAGCAAGAAGAAGAATAATAACAGTGACAATAGTTAACAGAGGGTGCTAGGTGCCAGGAGCCTTCAAGTGCTCGTAACTTATCTGAGTTCATCCTCACTCAGCCACCACAAGTGGTAGATTTTATTAGGAGCCCTTTTCACAGATGAGGACGGTGGGGCTTGCAGATGAAAGGTAACTTGTTTAGTCACCCGGTTAGTGAGATTAGAATCCAGGTGCACCGACCCAGAGCCCATGCTCCTGTCTACGGTGCTGTGTTTTTGCACTGCCTCACAGGCTGGAGCTTCTGCAGCTATCCTGTCACCAGGAGGAGAGAGCCTGGCTGAGCCAAAGCCAAATAGCAAGAAAGAAGAGAAATTAAGTCCTGATCGCTTCATTTGAACCTGTAGATCAACCCATGCATCAAGCTACAACCAGCTCTGCATGAAGCTCACCACGCACGAAGCTGTAAGCGGCTCTGAACTAAGAGACGTACACCAATAAATTTTCTCTCTCTCTTTCTTTTTCTTCCTTTGGCTTCTACACATCTGAGCTTTCTGTTACTTGCAACATAAGAAAACTGAACAAATACAGTAAAAAAAATACAAATATTTCAGACTAGGACTTTAGAAATTCTATGCCATAATCGTCGCGTTAGGAGTCAATATTGTATGGATCAATACCTGGGTACAGCTACTCCATGTCTGTGAGCTTGATGTTTCCTTTTCAACATTATCTAAGTTATGCTGGAATCAAAGGACTGTTTATAAAAAGAGCAAAAGTATTGTAAATAACCACCAACTGGTACATCCAAGCTGTCAGGTGACACTTCATTTTCTCTACCCCAAGGGCACCCCTGTATTTTGGTGAAGGACATGCAGCAACCTGTCATATGAGGTAGTATGAGTCCTTCAGGCTTGTAAATCAGAGCAAAGATCATGAGTCCTGAGTACAATGCCATGCTTCTCAAGAAAGATGCTCTCCTTGAAAAAAGCCTGCGATGGTGATGCCCTTACAGCATCTGGGAGCCTCGGCACCATCGCTCTTGCAAACGGACTCTCGCCTCGAGACGATAGGGGGTCCCTGGTTGGGCGCCACGGTTCCATTTACACAGCAGAAAATGAAAACAAAATAATTAGCAATAAAACCAGTCCATGAGACACTAATCTCTATATTTTAAGCCAGGGCCCAGTTTTTCCTCCTCTGATCAGCTCTTGATCTGAATTATTGACTAACTGTGGCATCATGGTCTTCCTAACCTGCCATCCAACCCCGCAACGTTCCCCCTAACTTGGGTTCCCTGAGAGGGACATGGACGCTACAAAACATTGGCAAAGAAACCCCAATTCCTGATCACATTTGGTCCTGGGTCACATCATCCTGCAGAGCCAGCATGGTGAATTGATGTTCTGGGGCAAGAGAATTACGCATGCGGGAACTACAGTAATTATGTTAATTAAGGAGGCCTTTTTGTTGTGAGGTTGCCAATGCAGGAAGCAGCTTGTGTCAGAGATTTACAGTAGAAGTCCTAAAAATAGGACCCCCAGATGTGCCCCAGTGGGTGATGACAGAGGGAGCTGGAAGGTTAATCTGGGAACAAAGAAAATGTGCTGGAACCAAACATGAACAAGCCGCGGCACAAGGTCTGAGACTGTGAACCTCATGAATAAGAGAGTGGACCTGGGGAGGGTTGAGCGAGGGGCAGGCAAGAGGCAGAAAGCTGTGCAAAGAAGCATCTTCTCTGCAAATTCATGCGTGGAAAGAAAATGTCAAGCCGAGAACTAATTTTAAACAGCAAAGAACATAAAGGTTGCACCGTTGCTGATCAGAAAGGAGGTCAGTGCGAGTCAAGAAAATGACGAATCGCTTTATTTTTTTAATTTCCAGAAAGAATCCTTATCTCTGTGTAGGAATTTCTCTGTTTCCAAACCTGTTAAGGCATCATCTGTTCCTAAAAGGAAAACAAACAAAATCCTCTTTCATGAACCGAACTGCTGCCTGCAGCTTCAGCTCCAGGGTTCTGCCTCCTTTCCTGGCCATGGGTCTGCAACAGCAGGCCATGCCCACTCTCACCTTTTTCCCCCTTAACCCTGAGAATCGTGCCTCCCACGCTCACCTCTTCACTGAAACTGCTTTAGGACAGCTCTGATCCCCTCATCAAGTGAAGTCAACCTCTCTCCTTGGAGCCACGTCATCCTTGGCCACTCTGTGGCGATCAGAAGTGTTATCTCAGATCTGACATTCGGCCCTCAGAATGGTCTTTGTTTTGGTGTCAGTGATCCGTTAGGCGTGTGGTTCTCTAACCACTTTGCAACTCTCTCTGGCAGTGGTTTCACCCAGAATCAGAACCTCCTGAGGGCTTGTTATAAAGCAGATTGTCGGACTCCACCCCCAAAGTGTTTGAGTCAGTAGATCTAGGTGGGACCCCGAATTTGCATGTCGAACAAGTTCCAAAGTGATGCTGATGTAGCTGGTCCAGAGACCGCTCTTGAAGAACCACAGCTGGAGTAGTTGGCAACCCAGGAGGTGCACTAAAGTTGCCCAGGGCTAGAGTGCTTTTAAAACTACAATGCATAGGCCCCACCCTGACCCAATTTGGTGAGAATATCTGGGCTGGGGTCTGGGTTGACTCTGTGATTCTAACATGCCCTCAGGGCTGACATTCTCTGCATTTTCCTCCTTCCCCAGTTCCACTTTGTCATGCCCAGCTCTATGGTGGCCATGTGTCAGGCTCAGTCCCTCAGATCTTTGCCCTTCAAGCTCAGTGCTCTCTCCTTCCAGGTGGAAAATTATGAGGCAGGACCTAAAGCAGTGGCTCTGGAGAAAGAGACACAATCAGCTTTGAGAGGTATTCAACATCTAGAAATAACTCTACTTAATGACAAATTAAATATAGGCACTAGAAGAGACAAATAATTAACTTATTTAGTAGTAGGTACAGTAGGTAGTATTGCAGCCCTTTTCAAATACTGAGAAGACTACAGTTAACATCTTCCCCCAGTAGTTTTACACAAATATGCCAAAACCTGTGTCCACCAGATAGAAAATTCTTTATCTTGTTAAAGAACAAAAATTCAACCCAGGGGCCAGCCCTATGGTGTAGTGGTTAAGTTTGGCATGTTCTGCTTTGGCAGTCCAGGTTTGTGGGTTTGGATCCCAGGCATGGACCTACACCACTCGTCAGCCATGCTGTGGTGGTGACCCACATATAAAGTGGAGGAAGATTGGCACCGATGTTAGCTCAAGGCTAATCTTCCTCAAGCAAAAAAGAAAAAAAAAAAGAGGAAGATTGGCAACAGATGTTAGCTCAGGGCCAATCTTCCTCAGCAAAAAAAAAAATTCAATGAGTAATTTAAAGCTCTAATCAGCTGTATTCAGTGATTCATGAATAAGGCAGCATCTCATCCAGCAAATAGACAGGAGCTCCAAGGAGTTATACAAAAATGGAAAGCCTTTATAGGCAGAAAGGGGGTGGGACAGAGAAGTTAAAGAGTGGATTATTTCAGGCAAGGTCACCTTCCCTTAGGGGAAGGCAGGGGTCTTCTCAGGCAGATGACCTCACTAGTGTTGGTCAGGAAATTCCACTCCCGGGAGAGGCTGACACTGCAGTTAGGTTAGACATCACGTCTCGGCAGGGCTTAGCACAAGTGACTCCATTCTGGGCCTGTTGTTTCTTTTTAATGCTCATCTGCTAGGGGATCAGAAGGCATAACTCCCCTTGGTATTTTGCTAAAAGAGTCATCAGGTTGATTGGAAAACAAGGTTTTGTTTTTATTTTGTGTGTTTCACATTCTTGAAGGTTTCCTTTCTTTTCTTTTTTTCCTGATAAATCCACACGTCAGTAATAACACATTTGCTATTTGTGTTTTGTGTCTATTTTCTTTCTCTCTACACACATTCATGCACAAACAGCTTTTCTCTTCCTTTTCTTTTACTTCTTTTCCCCTCTTTGCATTCAAACTAGTCATTTGTTCCAGGAATACAAGACAGATCAATATTAAAACATTTATCTATAAAATTCATTACAACAAATTAAATATGTAGACAGTGAAAAGGCTTTTGATAAATATCACCAATCACAACTATTGCTGAAATAAACAGAAATTCTCTGAGCATGATAAACACTAGTGTCAAGGCCTACGGCCCACTATCTGACTCCATGTAAAATAAGAAGCAATCTCAGTGAAAAGAAGGAAAATAGGGAGCCTTCAAGCATCGCTTACATTCGACATTGTTTTGGCAATTCTAGCTGATGCAATTATAAAAGAAAAGAAAATGAGTGGTATAATCTTGGAAATGAAAAGAGCAAATTATCTTTATTTATAGATTACATAACCGTATGCCTAGAACACACAAAAAAAATATGGCAATAATTTTTTTAAAATTATTAGAATTAAAAGGCAAATTTAAATCTTTTTAAAAAGTCTAAAAGGGAGCTGGTGGTATAGTGGGGTTAAGTTCGTGCACTCCACTTCGGCAGCCCGGCATTCGCGGATTTGGATCCTGGGTGTGGACCTACACACCACTCATCAAGCCACGCTGCAGCAGCGTCCCACACAAAACAGAGGAAGACTGGCACAGATGTTAGCTCAGTGACAATCTTCCTCAAGCAAACAGAGGAAGATTGGCAACACGTTAGCTTAGGGCCAATCTTCCTCACACACACACACACACACACACAAAAGTCTAAAACATACAGAAAAATGCAAAAATTGCCTTTGTACTAGCAAGTTATTTAGAATGAAAAGGAAGTTTAAAAGAAAATTCCATTAATGCTCACATTAGAAAATTTCAATTGTTAAGGAATCAACTTAACAAAAAAGGTCTATGTGACGAGTACAGGGAAAACATAAAATAAGATCGAAATAAATGGATGGAATAAGTTAATATCACAAAAAAGTCAATCTTTCTCAAAATTAAATTAACTTCCTATAAAAAGTATTCTTTAATGAAAATGGACAACATGATTTGAAATTTTATCTTGAAACATCAATGTGTAAGAATTGCTAAGATAATGTAGAACAAAGAAGAGTAAGTGAGAGACCCTGTATGAATTGGTGTGATCAGAATAGTGTGGTAGTGGCCCAGGACTGGTCAAAGGAACCGGTGGGAAAGAGGAGAGAAACAAATCCCAGTATATACAGGAACTTAATACACGATGAAGGTGGTTTAAATTCATTCGTGAAAGAATGGTTTATTTTATAAATGAGACTGGAATAATTGGCTATTCATCTGGAATAACGCAATGTTAGTCTCTTACTTCAGGCCATAGACAAAAATAAACTTCAGATGGATTAAAGATCTAATGTAAAAAACACAGAGGAATAATGATTATTGGGAGAAAATTTAGGCGAATACTTATGTAGCCATTGGGTGAGAAAGTTCTTGTTAAGCAAGAAAGGAACTTAAAAGTCATTAAAAAAAACTAAGTACATTTTATATCAAAGATCAACAGTGTCTAAACGGCAAAGCACATGGTAAACAAAGTCAAGGGGTCTATGACAGATGGGAAAAAGTGTTTGCCATTATCCAAGAGTCAAGCGTTAATATCCTTGCAGTACAAAGAAAGACAAAGGAACTTTTTAATCGAATGAACAGCAGACAGATTGGCGTGGGATAACACACAGGAAATGTATCCAGTATTCCTATATGAAAACGTATGAAAAAGAGGGTCAGTCTCACTAGTGATCAGGCAAGTGCAAAGCAAAACGCAAATAAGATGCCATTCTCCACCGTCCTGTTAGAAACAATGCAGAGACGGAGGAGGAGGAGGAGGAGGGGGAGGGGGAGGACATGTCTATACCATGGTGCCAGCTGCTGTTCTAAGCACTTTACAAACACAGTCGTGGGCCCAATAACCACGTTTCTGTCAATGATGGATGGACCGCTTGTAAGATGGTGGTGCCATAAGATTAGTACCATATAGTCTAGCTGTGTGGTAGACTATACCATCTGGGTTTGTGTAAGTACCTTCTATGACGTTCGCACAACGATGCAATCGCCTAACAACGCATTTTTCCGAATGTCTCCTCGTGGTTAAGAGGCACCTGAATGTAATAGCTCATTTAATCTTATCAGCAACTCCTGCAATGGGCACTATTTTTACCCCCATTTTATAGATGAGAGAACTCTATATACCCATCTGAAATACAGTTCTCATAAAACAATGCTTATCCTTACTGCATTCAGAGTTCTCCAGTAACTTCTAGTCTATGTTACTTTACTTAAAAATTCCTGGTCAGGACCCAGTAAATTAATTTTGTGATACATAAATGGTTAAACCCCCAGTTTGAAGAACACTAACCTAGAGAGATGTTCATAAAATACTGAATTAGAATAACAAGTTTCTGAGCAATGTGTATACTGAGATCTCATTTACGGAAGAAGAAAGAAAGGGGAGGGGAGAAAGGAAAGAAAGTGGGAGGGGAGAAAGGGAAGACACATCCTCTATAGGAGTCTGTGCTTGGCGGAGACGTGTCTGTGTTTATGAGCACAGAAAAAGGTGTGGAAGGAGCCACACCGAACTGTTCACATTGGTTACCTCAGGGGGTGACGTGGTGGGACAGAGATTTTCAGCTTTTCCTTGTATATCTCTGTTTTGTTTGTCATGCTGCAAAAAGAATACTTTGCATTTGGAGTTTTTAAAGAATAATTCAACAAACTAGGACGAAAGAGTTCTGCAATTTGTAAATTTCTGTGCTCTGGGATAAAGTAGAAGTTTTTCTAATTTTATTGCATCTCATGCTTGAATGGCTCCCATTCAGGATTTGGCCTCATTTATTAAAAAAATAAATCTTTCCGTTTCATCCATAAAACCTATTGGGAGAGGGATAAAGCTGATGATGGTGTCTTCTTATCAAGGGAGGAGGGTAAATGATTATTCTCACCTACGATAATAACGTAATTGAATGAAAGGAAGAGGATCTCCACGGGAAAATATCCAAGAAAAGTCATGAAAGATGTTTGCAGGGGAGAGGTATGATTCCATTTGAATGAACTTTCACTCATTCATTTGTTCATTCAACATGCACCTGATTTGATTTATTTTGCCTTTTGCCATACCAAAACTGCCTCCTCTCTTTATATTTTGCACTTTCCAGATAATAGCTCACTTCATTGCTAGAGGTTCCCCTATACCAGAAGGGTTAGTATCTCCTTTAGGTCTTCCTGCAACTGAATTGTTCAAGATTCTGCGGGCTTATTCAGTTCAAACATCAAACAAGCCTGGTTCCTTCTTCCAAAGGCTAAGGGAGAAAAAGTAATTAGAATTTTCAATCAACTTCTGTGGTTGTTAGTGCTGTTTTCCAGCTCCATCTTCACACACTAGGACTGCACTACCCTGCCCACACAGTGGGGTTAGGTGCAGCTAGAGGTCTTGCTTTGGCCAATGAAATGAGAGAAGTGCTGTCTCATTTAAGATCCAGTGTGTGAATCTGCACATCCTTTTCTGCCTCTGCAATGATGGAAGCAGGTACCAGGAAGCAATCACCGTCAGCCTGAGACCTCGTGATGGATATACACAGAGAGTGAGAAAGAACCCCACGTTGTGTTAAGCCACTGAAACTTCAGTACCACTTCTTACCACAGCATAACTTAGCCTATCCGGACGGATGCCCTCCATGAGCACTTAAGTCTTAATTGCAAACTCCTGGTATGCATTCCTGACAAGACCAGTACCTCGCCAACAAAAGAATGTTTGCCCACTGCTATGGTGATGTCTTTACTCTCTTGAAATGTGCCAGAGCCCAAGTGGTGCACACAGTGTCCTTCACGACTTCACGAATATTTTTAGTTACGCTCAAATTCTTAACCATTGTTTCCCCTGAAACACAACACCTTTGCCCGGGTGGATGAGTACAGAGCAGCTTGTAGGCTCAGCCATCAGCTACACAGGAATCCTCAGTGACCCCTGGGATCAGTGTTGCGCTCAGGTCACCAAGGCAACTGCTCTCCTCATGGAGGGTTTCTCTTTGGAATCCTTGCAGTCCTTATCCGATCAAGAATCTTGGTCAACGCCACTTTGGGCCACCTGATTATTCTTAAATAATTTCAAATACTGGGCTATGGGGTTTAGATTTTGATCTCTTGCCCATGGAAAACACCAGGTTCCACATGCAATGGGTGAACCCCTTCCAAGGATTCATACTAAAGGCTAAAGAGTCTCGGGGAGAAGCAGCCTTCATCAATACGAGGAAGGTTTGGTTACATCAGTGCTGGGCTGGAGCCGGCTCACACAGGCTCCTGAGAACCAATCCGTGCATCTCTTCTCGGCTCTACCCTCAGGGACTCACGTTGGTAACTTGAAATCAACCATGATGGGAATATTTACACATAGGAATTAGCAATTGCTACAAATCAGGATTGTTGTTGTTTCCTTGGAGATCCAGCTGTTAAACATTTACCAGCACACGACTGATTACATCTATCCTCCTCCCAGACAGGCACCCACACCCTTACAATTCCATAATTGAGAGTGCTCACTAAAGTGCTTCTTCCTGCAATAAGGAAAATCATTCTACCTTTTCTTGCTATTTGCCCCTGTGACTCAGTAGTCACTGACTTACTTTTAAATTTCACCTCACTTGATACTCTTGTATAAAGAAACTATGTGCTGGGGACTAAGAATACGATGACAAGCAAAACAAATTCTCCCTTTTCTGTTAGAACTTCATTTTAGAAGTCTAGAAGGTCAAGGACAGCAAGGACTAGCATAAAATATTTTTATTGTATACTACCTTTTATTTGTCATTTTTGTTTACCTTCGTTTCCTCAGAGTTACTGAGTTAATTTGTGCCGTTATTTCAGGTACAGTAATTGTAGTAGCCAATGGTTACTGTTTTGTTTGGCCAATAGCACTTCCTTTTGGGCACTGCTCTGCTCCACACCATGTAATTCTAGTAGAACTCTCAATCAAGAAGCCAGTGTCCCCTGCCCCTATGATCCATATATGGCTGAGGGTAGCAAGGATGTCCCACTCCCCTGGATAGAGACACTCTTCCAGGATAGGCATGTGGCCCAGCTGTGGGCAATCAGAATCCTTTCGCAGGGACAGATATGGATTCTGGAAGTCTGAAAGGTCTTCGATCCTTCCGAGAGCATGAGCTATGAGAACCCTAAAGGCCTGGGGAAGTCCCATCACATGGAGGTGGTCTGTAAGAGTGAAGCCAACACAGATGAAAGCAGATCTAGGAAATGGGGAGGAAGGCAGGGAGGGGACATGATGAGATTGTTTATTTGAACCTCAAATCCTCGCCTAACCAAACTAACCTGTGGGCTCTTCAGATACAAGGGCCACTCAACTCCTCTTGGCTTAGACTAAATCGAGTTGATTTCCTATCAGGCGGACAGAATCCTGATTAATGCAACAAAGTAAGGGAGAACTTCAGAAACAGCATTCTGTCCCTGGTGAGTTTCAGACGTGGGGCCAGGTAGAAGACCTGATTGCAGGTGTGAAGGAAATCCAGCAGACAATCACAGGGGCCTGTAGGAGCAGAGGGACCCCGAGGGATCCAGGTTTGTAGGAGCTCTGGCTCATGTGCAGTCCATCTCCCTGGCTTGCAATACAGTGCAGAGGCATCCAAGATCTGTTTACGTCTATGAGAGAGACGCAGACACAGAGATAGATGTCTGTAGAGAAAACAATCACCTCCAGGTGAAGAAAAACAGGAGAGAGGTGAGGTTTTCCAAAAGCTGTGCTATGGCTAAAATCTTTGCAAGCAAGTCTTTTATTCTCTTTCCCCTCTTTTCCTTGTGATCCTCAATGGAAGCAATGAGAGCAACCTAACTGCACTTGTGAGTTTAAGATTGTCAATGTCACCTTCTCCTGCCCCCTTAGTCTCTGCTTCCCTCTCCTTTCTCCTCTTCTCAGGCCTTGACTTTGGTTATCCTCTCAACTGTGGGGAAACTCAACACGCACATATGTACTGAGTTGCTACCAATGGCTTTTTGGCTTAAGAGTTGATTATTCTCTTCATTTGTTTCTATTTTTCCAGCATGCAGCTCATCTTTAGTTATTCAACCTGGAGAAGAAACAAGAACATAGGTTATAGTACAGGAATTTGCTGAACATTGTGGAGATAAGAAGTGGTGGGGGTGGGCTCTAACTGCAGGAGTTTTGAGGAGTGACAAGGAGTTGAGAATAATGGAGACATCAGTGATGTTTGGGTATAAAGGGAAGGTAAGAGGTCAATAGCCAGAAGGGTGATGACTACTTTAAAATTTTATTCTACTCATTTGGAAAAAGGCCCACTTCCTGTGGTCTGAGCAATGGGAGGAGTCTAAGAGGCCACACCCCTGGACTCCTGAAGTCATCACCATCTCACTTTCTGGAGTAGCCAGTCTGAGATGATGTGCTCTGTAGATCCAGAAGGTGTCCAGAAATCTGCCGAGACACATGGTAGGGTTAATTAGCTGTAGAGAACATGGACTCCTCCATGAATTGTGTGCCAAACTAAGAGCTAAATCACGATGTGCTCCTTCTAATTTGGGGTGGTCTTTCAAAATCAGAACTTCTGGCAAACAAAGGTAAAAAAGGTAACCACAAATTACACCCAAAGTAATATACACTATGGACTATCCTAGATCCTTTGAGATCCGTGAAAATGATCTCACTTTCAAGAGAAATTCCCCGTCTGTGCTGGAAGTGCATGTCCTCCCATGAGAGACTCGGAGCAGGCTGCAGTGATGGAAATCCTCCTGAGGAGGGCGCTGGAGCAGGTGGAACTGTCTGCATCATGAGTGCGCAGAAAGTAGCCATGTCTCAAGCCTGTGTGTCATTTCATGAATCCGTGTGAGGAAAAACTATCAATCAGACTGATCATTTTTTATCCATTCGGTCATTTACATACTCAATAGACTGTCCCAGGCACAGTGCAGAGCACCAGACAGACCCGCAGTTAACAACAACAACAACAAAGCTAAAAGGCAGTTCTTGCCTTTCAGATTTTAATGAGAGAGATAATATGATAATAATATAGAGTAAATGTATTGTAATCACAGAGGGGTGCACAACGTGCTATGGAAGTATGGGGGGAGAGAAGGAAAAGCTGAAATCTGGGTTCACAGAGCTGGTGAGAAACAGGGATAAATGCCAGTGGCCTGACACAAGAGACCTAAGCACTGGGTCCCATCTGTTTAATTGTATGATACCGGGGAAACCGGCCTCAGTTTCCCCACTGGAAAACTGAGAGTGGCCCGTAGAGTTCTATGGTTGTCATGGCATGTGTGTGAGGGTGTGTGTGTGGGTGTGTTTTAACTAGCAATGCATCTGCTGGGCAGAAACGATTTGTACCCAGAGCAGAATTGAAAGCCGGCTGAGAGAAGGAAAAGCGCACAGGCCGTCTTTATCTTTCTGTCCGTTTCCAAACACAGCGCAATTTCCCTGTCTCGGCTGATTAAGTTGATCTTAAACAGACTGTGATTTAGAGGAAAAAGGAAAACCAAGTATTCTAACAGTTTCAAACCATTTATCTTGATTAAAAGGACAGTCTTTATATCCAAACAAGCCTGTCTTATTTAAACCTGCATGGAGAAAAGGACTTCATCCTGAGTAATGGGTGATCAGTACTTTCTATAATCTTTTATAAAAATCCGAGTTGAAAGGATACTTTAGAAACACACAAAGAGATCTAGAAATGGACCTATTTCTGTGTTAAAATGAAACCAAAACCAACCAACCAACAAATAAGAATTCATGACCCTACAGACCCTCTAGTGATTGCCCTCTTTCCTTCTCTTTCCACCTTTATGCTTGAAGGTCACACTGTCTCCATTTTCCTCACCTCCTTTTTGTACCTGCAGCCCACCTGCCATCTGATGCCGCCCCCATCCTTCCTCCAAAACCACATCTTGCCAGGTCAACCATCTCTCCTTGTTGTCAAATCCAGTGAGGTTTTTCAACTTTATTCTATACGAGTCAGTTCCAGATTTTAACACTTCTCTCTTCCCTGGGCTTCTGGAACGCTAATCCCCCTGCGTCTTGCTCCTTTAAAAACACTAACTATCTATCATGTGCCGCGAACTCTGCTGAGGATTTTACGTATGTCCCTGTGAAAAGTGTGTTATGATTGTCCTTTTACAAGGAGAAAAGCGGCTTGGAGAGCCTGGCCCAAGGTCACGAAGCTGGAATGTGCCTGCATTCACTGGGCTGCTTCCCGGGGCCATGATCTTCATTGGCAGCTAGAACCATGAGGACAAGAAGAAGGAGCCCTGACACACCTCAGCAGCTGACACACTGTCTTAGTCTGAATTTTGCCATTTTAAATGGAAAAGATGTCTTAGGCAGGGCATAGAACTTCTGCAAATACTTCCTTTGGGTCGGGTACCAGCAAAGCTTTGCATATACTCTTCCTCAAGTCATCGGCAGAACGAGCCAGGAGACCATGAGCGTTATTCTCTCTGTTTTACAGTTAAGGAAACAATGGTTAAAAGAGGTCGCCTCCGATTACAGATTACAGAGCCCCTTAGTGGCAGGGCTCAAATTCCTCCTCAGGTAAGAGTGACTCTGAAGTGATGCTCAGAAGCTGCCCTTCTCCCCAGTGCCCCTGCAGAAATGTCTCCCCGATCTTCATGGCCCCCCAAATCCAGTCCTCTCCTCCCTCCATCTCCTCACTGCATGCTCTATGCAGGAAGACCTCAACCATACACATGTACTCAACCTTGCGCTGTCAACCCCAAGTCAGCATCTCCAGGCTTTTCTAGGTCCAAAACCATTCATCTCTCTTCCAGTGACAGTATCCATTTTCATGTTCCAAAGTCATCTCAATCAAAGGAACAAGAAAAGTCAAAAGAAAAAAAAAACACAGACATAGTCATCTTTCCGCCAAAACTTAAATGTCTTCCCCCTGCACTTCCTCTCCTGGTGACAGCTCCAACATTTGTACCATCAATCAGGCAAGAAATGTGAGAGTCGTTCTTAGCCCACTCTCATCTCCCTTGCCCTCTTCATCAAGGTGGTCCCTAAGTTCTATTCGCTCCATCTTACCATAGGTTGCATCAGCCCCCTCTCCTCTTGACTCACCTTGCTCCCACTTTCATCTATGCCCTCATCTTTTTGGCCAGGATTCCTTCAGTTTCCTCCTGACTGGTCTGTCTCCACCATTGCAGGCCTCTGACATTTACCTCTACAATGCTGCAAAGCAATCTTTCTACCTGCATTGTCACCCTGCTGCTTAAACTCTGAAGTGACATGGCTGGTTGCCCTCTCAATCTCCATCTCATCCATTCCCCCATTGGATGGCAGCCGTGTGTTTGTGCAAGTTTGACTCCTCCTCCCGTTCATGGATGGACAATATTTCCCACATTAGTTTGTCAACTCATGGAATTCCCTGTGACTTAGGGTGAGCATGGAACCCACTTGGTCTAATCAGGATGACAGGACAATCTCAGGATGTTTGTTGGATCATTAAAAGAAAAACTTAAACTTCCTCTTATCTCTGACATAAGTATTGGCAGCCATCTGGCAACAAAAAGGCAAGTCAGCCTTAGGTTAAAGATGACATTTCCAAGATTCTCAGGTCTAAGCAATTTTTTAAAAAGTCATTCAGGAGAACATGTACATGTCAGGTCTTCTGGGATGTGTCTTTCAATCCAGAGGTTTTTCTCTGTGTGTAAATGACATTGTTAAAAATTCTGTGAAGATAATTTAATTTGTATAAAATTACACTAGGTTGATCCATATGAAATTGCAGTTTTTGTGGGTCAAAAATGTGGAATGTTGCCATTTCGTATCGTTCAAGCTGATAAATGTCCATCTCTCCATCTATCTTTTGAAGTTCCTTAAAAGCAAGGACCACTTTTACGTTGCTAGAGCCCAGCAGTATGTCTTTCTAGTATTTCAATAAATGTTTGTGGAATTGAATTGAATGGATAAATTCAGTATAACGCTCTGTTTCTCAGATAAGGCTCTACATTCTCCTCCTGCTTTCCTGAGGCCTTCTTCCCAATATCTTTCCTTACCCACAACCCTCTAAAGGTGAGAAGTCCCAAGGTCTTTTCTTTTCACTTAAGACACTTTTCATAAAGTCTCATAGACTCCCATGGATTTGTCTACTCACCGCACCCCACCGCCCGCCACACACACACACACACACACACATTTGCCACACTTAGATCTCCAGTTTCCACTCCTTTCCCAAACTCTACACTGACATTTCCAATTACCTATAGGACATCTTATGTAGATGTCCTCTCTCTATAGACATCTCAAAATAGAACTCACTGGGTGTCTCTTCCCTCTACACAGAAGTTTCCTACAGCTCTGCTCGTCTTCTTTTACAGCCTGTCCTAATTAATAACACCACATCTTCCCAGTGGCACAGGCTCAAAACATTGTCATCGTCTTAGACTAAATCATGGTCAATTGTCAAATTCTGGTTCCATGCTCATTCTGTTTCTAAGCCATCTCTCTTCCATTTCCTCCTTGTTACACCCACTGCCAACGCCCCAGTTCACTGGCAAGTCTCTTCCCCCTTAAACATCCTCTATTCTGTGGAAAGAGTAATCTTTCTATGAAACTTCTATAATCTTTCTAGAAAACGTTTCCATAGTATAATCTTATCATACATCTTCCCTTCTCAGAATGTTTGATGATTTTTCATTGATATAACACAAATACACAACGTAAATATTATGAGAAAGTTAAGGTAGAAGAAAGATGAAAATGTGAAATAGTTAGTCAGGACAGACAGCCTTTGAGTCAGATTTTGTATGAAGAGAGAGGAATAATCTTAACTAAGCCAGCAGGAAGCCGAGATGTTGTCAAGAGAGAGGAATTGATGAGAATTCCTTTCTGGTCCCAACGCTTCAGAAATTACTGCATCTAAGTCAGAAAATGGCATTCGTCAGACTTTCTGTATCAGATGACTAACATTAATTATTTTTGACAGTCTAAGTATTTCCATTGAAAAAGTGAGAAACAAAGCAGAAAAAACTGTAAGACCTTTGTTGTTAGCATTTTCATGCTATCGCAATACTCTTACGTTCGTTAATGATTCAAAGGGAAATGGAAGCACAGACAGGCTTGCTACTGAAAAACAGGCCAGATGTTTAAGACTTGATCTGAAGAGTTACTTTTGACTCTTGCAGATGTAGAACATATTTGAGTATTTGTTCTGGGAACACATTTTGAGATTCTGCCAAGCTGAATCAGCATCCCCTGGATCAAGGTGGCAAAGAGCTATTTCAAATGTCTTAGAAGTAGGTGAGGTATTCATCAATCAACCGACAAATATCCTTGGACTCATTTTGTTTCAGTTCCCATATTTTCGTAGGGCACATAAAAGGGAACAATCTGGTTTTGAAAATATTCATACTAAAATAATGTAATACCCATGTCGGCCCAATGTTACATCAACTTCCAAAGTAGTTACATCAAATTCTGAAGTACGTAGAATATAAATTAGGATTTTTTTTTCCAGCACTCCTGGAAATATCTGAATTAGCGCTATTATCAGAGTTATATTAACATATTTAAGCAGAAGTCTCATTCCTTCCCACAAGCTACCAAATTCCCAATCCTGTTTGAGGGTTCTAGTGACATTTTATATTAGAAAGTATTACACCAAGGGACCAAGAATCCCCGAATTCTGCCTGCCTTCTTCACCATGCACTTCTCAGGAAGGCTGTTCTTAAGAAAGAGTAACTAAATGAAAATAATATCAGGAATAATATTAATAATTCATCCAGCCCAGTAACTCTTTATGTAAGGCCATCTGGTAAAAGCCAGTTCGGTCATTTGCTTAGGAAACCTCGAGACCTAAGTGGAGATTCCAGTCTCTCCTGCTGAGTCTGGCAGGAGGAAGGGAAGTAGGAGAGGTGTGCGACAGCATGTCCAGAAGCTTGTTCCAGGAATGCAGGGTGAAATTCTGCCTACCTTCCAACCACCCTGAATCCCTCTGAATCCCCTTACCCACACAGCCCGGTGGACTCAGCCCCTGGGAGAGGAAGCATCGCTACACAGAGGAAATACGTGGAGGGTGCCAGAAAATAACACTCATGGGCACAGCTTTTTAATGTAGTTTAACTCTGCCCACTAGAGAATATGTCTCAATGGTTGCCTCAGATTCTGACCAATCAAATTATCACTCTCTTCCCGCAGGGGCGGGGTGGGGCAGCCAGCGAGCAGGGAGCGGGCAGAGGCAGATATGACCAAGGGAATGTGGCCATTGCATCCCTTCCCCCACCATTCTGTGTGTCTGCCATTGTAAGTGTCTGATCACGTGGGGGCGCTGGCCCCTTGGCCCTTCTGTATCATTCACTCATCTGACCCTTGATCCACATTCCTCCAACAATGGTCTAGTTCCCATTAGGCTGAGAGAGATGGTTTCATCTGCTTCCACCTAGTACGCACCTTACCACTCGCAGGCCCAGTTTCCGTTGCTGCAGAACACTGCCCAGAATTCATGAGAGCAAGGACTTAGGTCTCCTCTTCCAGCCCTTTCCCACCACTCAGAGTAGCATTTTCACCTTTTGGAAGCCTTTGCTGTGAATAAATCTTCTTATGGCACTTCTTACAAGACTAGTGGGTATTGGTTTCCTTTTTAATTTTAATTATGAAAGAAGTTCATCCTTTTTGAAAGAAGAATCAAACAAAAGAGAAATATATACAGTAAAACATGAAAATCACCTTATCTCAACATCTCCTGTCCACATTGGCTAGAGGCGAGACACTTGTCTTAGCTCAGGCAACAACAAAATACCACAGACTTGGGGGCTGAACCAACAGACATTTATTTTCTCACAGTTCTGGAGGCTGGAAGCCCAAGATCAAGGTACCAGCAGGGTTGGTTTCTGGTGAGGCCTCTCTTGCTGGCTTGTAGACGACTGCCGTCTCACAGTGTCCGCACGTGGCAGGGAGAGACAAGCGAACTCTCTGGTCTCTCTTTTTATAAGGGCACTAATCCCACCAGGAGGGCCCCACCCTCATGACCTCACCTAACTCTAATCACCTCCCACAGGCCCATCTCCAAGCACCATCACGTTGGGGGCCAGGGCTCCAAAATACGGATTTGGGGGGAGGGACACAATTCTGTCCACCACAACACTGTTAAATATTTAGTGTGCTTTCTTCCAGACCTTTCTCTAAACCAAGGGAGGGTGGAGAGGAAGAGAGGGAGAGATTGTTCCTCTTTATTACAAACTTACTATTCTGTAAGTTCTTTTATTCACAGGTTTTTTCTCATGGCTATCTTTTCAGGTCAGCACATAGAGATCCTTCTACTCATTTCAGTGACTTCATATTAGTAAACAGTATGAGATATATCACTTAGTAAAATAACATCTGGGTTCAAAAAGCAGATTGAACAAATACATGTATATGTACCCCTTTCAAATGTCTCATTGAAATTATATATATTTTTGAAAGATATATATTTGAATTATATATGCATTATAAATGTATACAATTTAAAATCATATCCACTGTATACATAATATATAATTTGAATAGATAAACATATTTGAAATCACAACAACCCTAAACCCCCGAAAAACAAGAAAGTCTCTCTCTCGACAGCAGAACAGACATTCTGAGTAATTCCTAGCAGGAATAAAGCATAGGGAAGTTATAAAAACTGATGAATCCAAACACTTGAATCTGAACAACCAGGTTTCCTCAGCACGACAAATGAAACAATAGGAACCGTCCCAGGCCATCATGGGCTGTTTCTCTTACACAGCCTGTTTTATTTTGTTGCTGTTGTTGTTTTGGGTTTTTTTTTTCCTGAGGAAGATTAGCCCTGAGCTAACTGCTGCCCATCCTCCTCTTTTTGCTGAGGAAGGCTGGCCCTGAGCTCACATCTGTGCCCTTCTTCTTCCACTTTATATGTGGGACGCCTGCCACAGCATGGTGTGCTAAGCAGTGCCATCTCCGCACCCAGGATCCAAACCGGCGAACCCGGGCCACCCAAGCAGAACATGCGCGCTTAACCACTGCACCACCAGGCTGGCCCTCACAGTCCATTTTAAAAAGCTGTGATCTGTGACCTCCGGGACCCTCCTCCTCCTTTTCTCCTCCCCCTCTAGATAGGGAGGACTTTTCCTCCAAGATAAAGCCCAAGAATGGGCCTTCGAAGGAGAGGTTTGCTGGAGGAGGGCACCCAGTGACAACACTGGGGCCCGAGAGAGATGCTTACAGAAGCTGCTTTAATTCCAGATCTCCACAACAGACACAGAGACATTTGGGGGTGAAAGGGGAGGAAAGACAATGCTGCCAGGGAATGAGTTAAAGTAACGACTTCCACCTCCAGGATGAAGGACTCCTTCTCATGGCAACTATCTAGGTACCGTCTCTCCGTCCACACACCTGAAGAGCATCTTGCCTCTGAGCATGTCCAACGCAGGGACAGAGCCAGCAATCAGCTCTTCCATTCAAGGAGCCTATAAGCAAGGAAACACTGCCGAATGGAAATCAAAACAGCGCTTTATTAACAGACAAGTCAAGCTCAATACCCGCCTGCTCAGAGCTACCTGTTAGAACCTGGGTTGGAGAAGCAACTCCCAGGTGTAGCAGATGCTCTTGGTCAACGAATGCTTTGAAAAACTCCTGGAAGGATACCTGTCAAAATGTACATGTGGTTGTGTCTACATGGTGAAATTGGTGCTGATGTTTATTTTTCTTTTAGTTTCCATATTTTCTAAATATCTTCCATTAACAAATATCTATTGAGTGTTTCTTATGTTCCGGGGACTTCCCAGGCACCAGGAACGCATGAAATAGCAGGATGGACAAAACGCCTCCCCTCATGGACCTGCCATTCTAGTGAGGGAGCGGCACTAATGAGTCGGCACACAAGTAGAATATGTCAGCTCATGGTGAGTGCTCTGAAGAATGCTAAAGCAGGACGAGACGCCGAGAGTGGCCCGGGGCGGGAGGGCACAGGTGCAAGGGGGGCTGCCAACCACTAGATGAGAAGCATCCAGAAATTCTCCATTACCAAGGAGAAGTACTGTATTTCTCCTAATGTACGAATACATTACAGTATCCATCTTCTTTTTTTTTCAGGAAAATTACATAAACTGTTGGAAAGAAATTCATCTTTATCTTGCATTTCAGACTAAAACTGTATTACTTACCTTCTGTATAAAACATCTGAAGTTGTCTAAAACTGGATCAATTTATGTTAGAAATAACTTTAAAGATGTGTTTTTTCCAACTAAATTCAGGTTTTGTATGTATCATTTTGCCTAATTATTCTGCTTTTTCCCTCCTCCCCCTCACCCTCTGGGTTTTTGCTCTCCAAACCTGCCTGCCAAGGTCGTCCAATGCATAGCAGCAGGCTCCACAATCGATGTGAACTGCCCTGGCCACAATGGCCACTGCCATCCACCTCCATTCTTGTGGATGTCTCCGTGACATGTGGACATGACAGCCCACACGTTGAGTGAGTGACAAGTCATTCTTTGTCATCTAAATCCTCAGGCCAGGCAGGCCAGCACACGCTTCAGAGGTGAGAACTCAGAATAACCCCTTTTCACCATGTGGAGTTGGAGTCGCTGAAGTTGGCTGCCTTTGGCAGCCTGAACATCCCTGCTGGATGTTTTCTCGTTAACACAGAGCCTCTCACTCACCAAGAAACAGCAATCCACAAGCACATTTACCCTGCTCCTCTGGAAACGGCCTGCTTGACTTTCTTCTTCTGCTCAGGTCCTCAGACATTTCCAACTGCAACACAGGTGTTCCAGGAGCCACTTCACAGCTCGTCCAGTGTCGCCAGGAGCCACACACTTACTCAACACGTACTTACACAACACACAACACACTTACACACACTTACAAAACAGCTCTCAGTGGTGCTTCAGGGAAGGTCAGGGTCAGAAGCCAAGGAGAGAAATCTGCTTAGTGGAGAATCTCTTAATGAGACACCAGAGGAGACCAAAAATTATTGTATAAAAAAGAGCTCAGGCGGTTGAGCTAAAACAGTTGCTGTAAACAATTTCTAAAATTCTTAAAGAAAACACTGCTAGAATTTAACTGAAAGTGCCCACATTCTGCCGTTGAAAACTCTAAATGTGGTATGAATAAAATCTCTACCATTCAGCCTTGGGAAGTAGAAAAGGGCTGCCCGGCCTCCCCCACTGGATCCACTAAGACCCTCAATGAGACAGCTTTGTGCTTCTCCTCGGGGGCCAAAGGGGAGCAGAGTACTGAGTCAGGACAGGCTTCAGTCATTAAAGCTGAGAGCCAGGGAGAGAAAAAGACCTTTGAATGGAGACATCCCACCCAGTCCATGCAGCAAATCTGGACAAATTTATTCAGGGGAGCACCCCATTTACTTCTCTTAAAAGTAATTCCAATAAGATTGATTATCTAGTTTTCCAACCCACTGCAGATTAGAAGAGGCAAATAAGAAAACGGGCAGGGAAGCTGTTAGAAGCAAGAACATTGATCTAAAAACAAAAAATGACTCATGATAGAAGTAACAGGTGTTGCTTAGAGAAGAGATTAAAAAGAATTTTGAAAGCAAACAAGAAACTCCAAAACAAGGCAGTGCAGGCTCTTGTGGGGACGAGGCAGAACATTCTCGCCCCTTCACCCGCTCTTGAAGATGCCGCAGTAACTGGTACTCATAATGAAGCTTTCAGGGAGTCAACAGCGAATACACCTAACGTTCAGTATCCTGGTTGAATGAAGTGGAGGGAGTGTGTTTTAGACAATTTCCCATGAAAAATGATCATGTAAGGAGAGCTGACTGCACAGGGGCATGGAAGAATTTTTGGGGTGACGGAGATTATCTCCATCTTGATTAGGATGGCGGTTACATGGATGTACACATTTGCCAATTCATCGAACGCTACACTAAAAGGGATGCATCTTATTGTATGTAAATTACACCTCAATGAAATCGATATAAAAAGTAAAAATAAGATTCAAGTTAAAACTTGGCACTTCCAGGGCAAGAGTTAACCATCTGGGAAGTCACTGACACATGCAGTGTCTACTTCTGGGTTATCCAGGCTATTTACATTAATTCAAGATGGCTTTACTGTGCCCACAACTGTATTGGGTCCTGAGAATACAAAAATTGGGGAAATATAGTCCCTGCCTTGGAAAGACTCCTAGTTTAATGAATTTCCTGGCTAAAGGATGCATTACTTTACTTTAAAACTCTTTGCACATTTGAACATGGCATTGGGGGAATTAAGGACCAGAGAGAATCTGACCTAGGGGATACTTGTTGCTCACCTCTTCTCTCGGGTTTTGCTGACCTAGACAGTTTCCTGCATTTGGAATAAAGCCCTCCTTTTCAAGCATCATTTTAAATGGGAATCATTACCATACCCCTCACCAAGCAAAAACTCAAGGGGGTTGCCGGCAGAGTGGAATTTCCTCCAGAATTGTGAGCAATAAACAAGACTTGTCACAAGCTGTCAGAATCTAGTAGCCTTGAAACCACCTATTTGGTGAGAGAGGAGGCAGGGCCTTGAAGAAGCGTGCTGGAATTCCCCAGACTCGGCCAGGAGGAACCGTTTCCACACTGAATAGCCTGAGACTGTCTGTGAAAATCTATCAAAAGTGACAAATACAAAAGTAGAAACAGATTAGAAGAGTGAAAAGAATAGCACCTTGGCCAGATGCAGGGTTCTATCCATATTTGCTGAATGAATGAGGAAAATACAAGCTTTGCTCGCATGGCTACTTTATAATTTAGCATGCTCTAAAGCTAAGACTCTGACAAAGCGACGTGATTCAGTCCCTGGGGGTGGCAGCTCCGTGTGTTTTCCCTCCACCCAATCCTCCCCTCCCCCAGCCGCATCCAGATTCCCAGACGTTTGCGTGCTCACTCGGACGGCACCCGGAAGTTTCTGTTTGACTTGGGACCTGTAGCCGCGGAAGTAACCCCTGGCTCAGTGCTAACCTTGGCCTATTTCGGATGGGCAGTGCACCGGTCAGGGCCCAGCAGGAAGCAGGGTCCAGCCCGGACTGTAATTATCTTAAGGAAGGGAATGCTCACAGAGTTTTGGGCACATTTCAGGGAACCAGAGAGGGGTGGCAAGGCACCCAAACACTAGCATCAGTGGGAAGCCATTATCACCCCCAGGCTGAGGGTCACCAGATTCAAATAAAAATGCAGGACATTCAACTAAATTTGGATTTTAGATAAACAATGAACAGTTTTTTAGTATAAGTGTGTCTCAAATACTGTATACACTTAAAAATTATCGGTTGCTTACCTGAAATGTAAATTTATATATATATATTTTTTTTTTTTTGAGGGAAGATTAACCCAGAGCTAACCGCTGCCAATCCTCCTCTTTTTGCTGAGAAAGAGTGGCCCTGTGCTAACATCCGTGCCCATCCTCCTCTACTTTACATGTGGGATGCATGGCATGCCACGCGGTGCCATGTCCGCACCCAGGATCCGAACTGGCGAACCCCGCGCTGCCAAGGCGGAACGTGCACACTTAACCACTGCACCATGGGGCCAGCCCCCCTGAAACATAAATTTAGCTGAGCGTTCTGTATTTTATCTGGATCCCTACCCAGGCCTGAAGAGCAACACAGTGTCACAGGAGCCCCGTGGGAGCTGGAGCCCGGGTGGAGGGCCGGCCCTGCAGGAGCGTTGGTCATGGAGGCCCACCCGTCAGAAATGGACCCACGCAGCGATGAGCAAGGAAGAAAGACACGACCTCTCTCTCCTCTTGCCCTCTCCTCTCCTGCAGCACCTCCCACTGGCTGAACATATCAGAAACCAGCTGCCAAAAGGGCCTGGTTGCTACAACCCTTAGGCATTGGTCTCCTGACGCGAAGAGGTGGGCAAAGAAGCGTTTTCTGCTAGAGGCATTTTCTATTCCCTTCTAGAAGACTTTGAGGATTCTTTTTGTTTCTTAAAACCACCAGTAAAACTAGATTCATTGAAAGCAAATAGTTATATAAACAGTGGCCTCCAAAGAATTATACAATAACAATAGAGTCCAAATTTCATATGAACATATTTACACATATACCTCTTTCTAAATGTGGATGTGTTCATGTCACAGGAAGCTGGAGAAGGTATAATAATGAGCAAAGGTAAGAAATTGTTTCTTGGACTGGTGGAAACTTCTTGGCTTGTACCTGGGAACTATCTCAAGAGAAAAACGAGTCATTCCATTGGCCATACTTTTGCTCAAAGTTAAAAACAAAACACTGTGGCAAGTTTAATTTGCAATCACACTTGAAAGAATGAAGCCATTTTTTTTAGTAGTAATCATTATAACTAAATTCTTCTATCATTTCTAACCTCTTTGCCCCCTCCAAGATTGAGTTATATATTAAAGACAGTGAAACTGAAGTCAGCGGCTAAAAGTGAAGTCACACACACACCTTAATTTAGTGAGTTGGGGCAGGAGCGTCCAGAAACCACTAGGTGAACACCCTAAGTTTTACTCCTCGTTCTGCCTCCTGATTACTCTCATCTTTTCATGCAAGTGCAAGTCACGTAGCCTCTCTAGGCCCCAGTTTTTTCATCTGTATAAGAAGGGGTTTGGTTTTGAGCCGCTAGGCGTTTTCCTGATCTACAAGTCTGTGAATCCAATGTATACTTCAGAAACTCACTTCCCGATAATCCCAAAGGGGAGAGTAAGTAGAAATCGTATCCAACTGTATTAACAAAGGTGGCTTCCCTACCGGGAAATTACCAAGGGGACTGGCCACGCCCATTGGAGTCAGCCTCCATTCAGCTGAGATTTCACCTTCTGGGTTCAAGAGGAGCTGTCACTAGTGTAGGAAGGGAGGTGGGAAGGAAATCCTTCCTGAATACCTATTACAGGATAAAGAGGCAAGTTTTCCTCTCCCATAAACCCTAAAAGGGACTTATTTCACCAAAGGAACAAAAGCCCCAATTTCCAATTCCCAGAGGATCCAACCAATGGCCAAAGAGAGAGAGCGCAAAAGGGAAAAATCCCTACAACAAATGGACCACCTTCATAGAAGCCTGTATTCTTAATTTTAGCTCATCTGTTTATGAATGTTGTATCTGTTCATGTCCTGGCTTCATGCACTAACTTTTAGTCCCCGTGTTCAGTGGCCACAAGTACAAAGCAAGACACCTTCAACACTTTGCACGAGAATGTGAGACTCTACTGTACCCACTCCCGGAGCAGCAGAAGAAAATGTTTGGTCCCCTCAGAAGTTTGAAGGAGCATCCTTACTCTTTGCTCAGCTCAGAGGACCAAAAGGAAAACAAGTGCCTACATCCATTGCCCCACATCTGAACTGCACCATTTCAGGGTAGAAATCTGATCCTTGTTTTTCTGTCCTAGCTGAAGAGTTCTACATGTCCAGGTGGTCCACCTAGATCTCAAATTGCACAGCCTAGAAAGATCCCACACATAGGAGCTTATGTAGATTGTGGGGTGCAGAGAAAGCAGCCCTACACTAAATCCTCCTTAGTAAAGAGAGAGCAATGCAGATTCTTGTGCATGAACAGTTTGCAGATCACCCACAGAAAGACCACATTTAAAGAAAAAGCCTTCCACATTATAATGAGCCAGGGGCATCCCAATGTGATGGTAATATTCTCCAGCCTTTGAAGTCTGCAAGGAATACTAGAGTCCAACTGGAGTTTCCACGGGGCCACCGCGAGGACCCCACAGGACTGTGTGAAAGGGGGTCTTGAAGGCATTCGTCCTCAGTTCCCATCTATAAAACCCCCAAATTTAAAGAGACAGCTGCTGTTCATGCTCTTAAAACGATATCTGGAGGGAGGCGTGGGGCTCGCCTCGAGCTGCTGGCCCAGCAGTCAGTCTGATGAGAAACGCAGTTGAAAGAACAGACGGGAAAGCCAAATACCTGTCAGTCTCCTTCACACTCCAGTGTTGCCAGAAGGTCTATAAAAATGTCATTGTCTCTCAGCTGCCGGTGATTATATTACCCTTTACATTGGCTGTTGGTAATAAAAAAAAAAAGCAAATATCATTTTTGCACTGCTCTGGCCTTCCTCTGGCCTTTTTCAAACAATAATAGACTAAATATAAAGAGACAGAAGTCATTACTTGGCTCTTTAACTAGTGCCAAGGAAAATGAATAATTAAGGAAACATTACTTGAAAGAAATTTACACTGTTGCTTTTAAGTTAGAACCAAATAAGAACTCTTTAAAAATACATCATTTCCCCCTTTATCTTAACAGAGCGTTCGTTCTCTGGCATAATATATTATGGTTGCTACTGTTTAGATCTTACCAGAAAAAAATGCTTTTAGTTTCCATTATCCTATTCTGGGTCCCAAATCAAACAGAGACCCCGAGGAGCGAGAGAAAGGGGGTGGGAGGGAGAAGCGGCTGTGTGTGCACAGCTTCCTTCTCGTCAATGTTTGATTTTGTTCACCTAGGACAGCAAGCCCCACACACGGCTCTCTGGCTCCCCTTGAACATCCACCTCATTGTCAGCAGCCTGCTTCACTTTTAGAGCGTGTGCTCAATTTGCTCTTCCAAGTTGCCGAGGAGAAGCGTGCACAAGAGACCTGGCACGGGCACCCACGTCGGAACGCTGCTGGGCAAGGCTGGTTCTCAGTGGGTGACAGTGAGTCTCCTCGCTCTCTCTGTCTCTCCCTGTCTCTCTCTCCCTCTCACTCCATCTCTCTTCTTTCCTCCCATTGGGGTCTTCAGCCTCCCTTAGGCAGGGAGGATCCCACAGAGCTGGCGCCAGACTCAATGCGACACCCTACACACGGTCCCTGCCCAGGTATCAATCCTGATCGATTAGAGGGAGTGTAGGGCAAGTCCTGGGCTTGGAGGGACTTTGCTCAGCCTGGGACAATGAGAGCAGGCAATTCTGAGGCCGCGAGCACGTCCGGTGCTGCTGTGCCAGGACCAGAATCAACGTGAAGCCTGAGCGAGTCCAGGCTCATCAATGTGAGGCTACAATCAGAGACAACCCGGCTCCCAGACGTGGACCCAGGGTACGGTATCCATGAGGCCTGAGGCAGCAGTCCCTAGGAATCCTTCGACTTGTGGTCAGATAGATGGTCTATATCCTCTCTTCTCAAACGCCCTGCACTCCGCTCCTGGCCACTTCAGGTGGCAGAGCCCTGCTCTGTTCCTCTCTGGTAGGGGCTGATTTTTACCCCCCCCCACCCAAGTCATATGTTGAAGTCCCAACCTTCAGTACCTCAGACTGTGACTATTTGGAGAGAGGGTTTTTAAACAGGTGAGTATGTTAAACCGAAGCTGTTAGATGGGGCCAGTCCCATGGCCGAGTGGTTAAAGTTCTGCCTGCTCCTCTTCAGCAGCCTGGGGTTTGCAGTTTCAGATCCTGGGTGCAGACGTACTCCACTCACAGCCATGCTGTGGAGGGGTCCCACATACAAAATAAAGGGTAACCGGCACAGACGTTAGCTCAGGGCGAAACTTCCTCCCCCCCCAAAAAAATGAGGCCGTTAGAGTGGGGCCCTAATCCAATAGCGTGGTGTCCTCATAAGAAGATGAAGAGACACCAGAGGTGCACACACACAGAGAGACGGCCACATGACGAGGCAGCAGGAGGGCAGCTGTCAGCAAGCCAAGAAAAAGGCCTCAGAGGAAACCAACCCCGCAACACCCTGATCCTGGACTTCTCTAGAACTGTGAGAAAGTTAATTTCTGTTGTTGAAGCCCCCTAGTCTGTTGTATTTTGTTACAGCAGCCCCAGCAAACTAATACACTCTATAAAGGTCAATCTTTCGCCCCTTCCTGAAGTTACTGCATTAGTTTCCTGGGGCCATAATAACCAAGTACACAAACTGGGTGTCTTAGAACAGCAGAAATGTAACGTCTCACAGTTCTGGAGGCTAGAAGTCCAAGGTCAAGGTGTAGGCAGGGTTGGTTCCTTCTGAGGACTGGGAGGGAGTATGTGTTCCACGTCTGACTCCTGGCTTCGGGTGGTTTGCTGGCAATCTGTATTGTTCCTGGATTATAGAAGCATCACCCCAATCTCTGCCTTCATCTTACTTGGCGTCTCCTTGCATGTTTGTCTGCCTCTGTGTCCAAATTTCCTCTTTCTATAAAGATCCCAGTCATATTGGATCAGGGCCCATCCTCACGACCTCTTCTTAGTGTGATCACCTGCGAAGATCCTGTTTCCCAAGACGGTCCCATTCACAGACACTCAGCATTAGGACTTCCACAGCTTTTTGCGTAGCAGCTACACGTAACAACGCACTTGCTTCGGGAATGCCAAGGCCACAGTGATTTATGAGTGAGCATAGATGAAACCACCTTCATCTCTGCTTCTACATCTTCCCAGTCTACTCACTGATGCTCTGAGTTGTCTTATCAGAGAAGAGAACTTTTCTGGGCCCAATAAGAAAGAAGGCTTCAACCTGAGGTGCCCTCTAAGAATCCTCGCCACAATACACATGCCTGAGAGGGGAGTTTTTCCTGCAGAGATGTCATCACCAGAGAGGGGCAGGATGAACGAAAGCACTGTTGTGTAAAGGGCCCCTGGTTGGGTCCAGCTGGAAGAGGAAGGAGAAAGGAAACTGAAGCAGGTTGGCAGCTGCAGAGATTTCTGTGTGTGTTGATTCAGACCCTTGCATTTATTCGTCTGTGTTATCCGTTGTGTAGACTTGGCCTCTGCATCCAGAGGAGTGAAGAGCGGTTCAAAGGAGCCGCTGATGGAACCTACATGGTCACATTAGACTCGGAGCGGAGAAAATCAGAGGAGAGTTGCAGATTCTTCTGACAAGACAAGACAGGAAGAGAAGAAGAAAGACTGACAGAGTCTTTAAAAGCCACCTTGACTTGTTTGCCTTGCCTGGAGGTGATTAATTATACATCATCACAAGAAAGACACATGTTTCGGAAATGCTCTTCAGTGAACTACATCCATTTGTGCTTTCACGGAGTCAATCTAGGTGATTAAGCAGAAAGGAGGTCTTGTATAAAGAGGAAACCTACAAAGCAGCTTCATTCCACACGTATTTGCTCTTTCAAAGCAAGTTCAGCAGGAAATCCGAATCACAGATGCAAACCTTTGCAGTTAATTTGTTCCCAGGGGCATATTTGGGGCCATTATCCCAGAAGCATATACACGAAAATCCCATTATTTGAAATATATTCACTGTAGTTCTGTTTCACTCTAGGCTGTGCATTGAGAAGTTATTAGTAAATAGGAAGAAAGTCAAGACCGATAAGGAGTCACTGGGGGACTTTATACCAACAGGAAGGAAACCAGCTTGGCAGCCCCCAGAGATTATCGTCAACGAGAGTTTGCTTAAAAATCACACATAGCAACCAGTCGTGGGCTGGGTTGTGTTTGTGTGTCTGTTGTGAAAATACAATCTAGGTGATTTATGTGAATTTGTGCCTTGAAAAGTGCCAGCCCACAAAGTCATCCCCACAATTCTGAAATGTCTTGTCTCAGGAGAATCCATCGTTCATACACCATCGAACTTTTGATGTCTACACAGTAAGGCACATGCGTGACCACTTTGCTGAAAAAAGAGATCAAATATCAACAAGGTAAGTTATTTAGAAGGCACTTTGGCATCCTTTCCCTCCAAGCCAGCCCTCCTTAACACCTCAGCAGCCAGAGCTACCTGTCCTACATTTCTTCTGGTATTGGTCCACTCCCGGCACAACCTCCACCACACCCGGGGACCTCTCAGGCCTGATGTAGCAGCCATTTCTATGCTCTGTTATTGGGGTGCTCACACACCCCATCCCTCCCTGCTTCCTCCTGCCTTCTCCTCCATGCTTCAACAGAGCACCTCACTGCAGTGTGAGTACCCGATATCCACGCACGATGCTCGCTGTATTCTAGCAAGGTCCCATCCCGCTCCAGCCATCTCTTGGATGAGCTCAGCAGCTGCTGTACATTAGTGCAGAGATGGCAGCGAGAACCAGGCTGTTTTCCCCACAGCTGCTGGACCTCCACGGCCGTTCATACTCCCGGGGAACCCTGGCTCTGGCAGACTAGAATTCCAGGGCTGTGGCACCCCTCCTCTTTTGAATTAGTGATCTCTCTCCCCCTGCTGTCACGTGTATCATGCCCACATCCGGTTTGGCCAGAAGGCGTGAACCATCCTCTCCCTCTTCTGAAAAACCCCCAGGAGGTATTCTGAGGGTGTTTCTGGAGCTCTGCATCGTGCGACCACGTGGGGACCTAATGAATTGCAGTCCTTCACTTTGCCTCTCTTCTTCTCCAGGCAGAGCCGCGGTCTCTTTATGCACATTTCCTAACCCCCGAAACAGAGAGAGGGGGAAACTGCCAGGGATTGTCATCATCGTCGGCATCATCATATAACCAGTCCGGCCCTTACCAGTCCATTTGACTGTTTAACTCACTGTTAACCAGTCACTGTTAACCAGCCTCATCAGTTGTCTTAGTTCCACACAGACACAGGCCAAACCTTTCCGGGAAGTAAGCAGCCAACCTGCTGCGGTCCTGTGCACAGCCCTGGCTCGGGGTAGTACAAAAGCAGCAAAGACAGATTCATAAGTGACTTAAATGGCATTCAATGGGAAAATTGTTTAAACAAATGAATGGGACACCCTTACAATGGAATCTATGTGCTGGTTAACAAGAAAGAATCCGCCTCTGTTACTAACATGGATTTACCTTTAAGACATATTGCAAAGTGGAGAGGCAAATTAAAGAGCAATGTATATCACATGATACCCTGTGTGTTAAAATAAACATCCAAAACTATTTTGGGAGAGGGAGAGAAAAGAAAATGTCCGCTGCTTTATTTGTGCAGTTTTAAAAACAAATAAAAGGATAAGCTCTCTCCCTGGAGAAGCTTCCAGGCAACAAGGGAAGGCAAGACTAACAAACATGACGCATTTTGAAAGAGTTGTTCCCCTGTGTGATACGAGCTGTTCGACTAAGGTCACTGGGGGAGAGCCAGGAGTTGTCCTGGAGACCCACCTACAAGGGCAGGAGCTGATGGAGGCTTCGAGGAATGGAGAAGAGGCGGCAAGATCGAAAAAAGGAAAGAGGCGATCAGACAAGGCGCCAGATGTTGCTCTCTCTGGAGGAGGAGTGGAGCAAGGATAAGCTATACCCCCTTTCTTCATCCCCACCGCAAAGGTCATAAGCATTTTCTCAGGGTGATAAAGTCATTACAGAGGTTTGCTCTCTGGCAGTTCATAAAATCTTAGGGAAACATACATTTGTGGAAGGAATAGAAATATGCGTTCTACTTGCAAAGTTAAGTAAATATTGCATTTCCTTTAACATAAATAAAAATCAACATAAAACAAAAATAAGAATAAGAAGCAGCCCAGGGACAGGAGAGTATTTTAGCTCCTGACTGAGTTGTGATAATTCATTCCCCCTTCCTCGAATTACAACTATTTTAAATAGAAGCCAGTTAATTCTGTATTAGTATCGCTTTTCTAATGAAAAATAGATTAAGAATCGCCTTTCTAATTGCCCCAGACTGATTCTTCCTTTTAGTTATAACAAGCCACCTAGAGCCTCCTACTTAGGGGCCCTTCCTGGTTCCAAGAACTTCCAAGCGCCTCTCCGCAGCCTCCTTGTTGTAATAAAGGCGTGTGATGCCCACAGTACCTCAGCTGCACGCAATTAATCCCCTACCAGGATGCTGCTGGATGAATGATTCAGCGACTTTTCAAAGGGCCCGGCTAATCTTTATGCACAAACAACATATGCTACAACAAAGTTAATCCAACGCGTCCATCAAGAAATTAAGCAGATTTATTCGCAGGGGAAGCGACTGCACCAGCAAACACACGAAGGCAGGCAGGAACACGGCACGTTCAGCAGAGCAGGACTCAGCCTTGCCCAGGATGAAATGCTCTCCCGCACCAAGGTCAGACAAGTCCCCGTGATTCAGACCAGAATTTCCATGCACCGCTGAAGTCTGCTCCTTTGGAAGTTAATACCATTTTGAGAAAAAAAGAGCTCGTGGTCAAATAAGTTTGATAAAGAGTTGGCCTAGTAGAAGTTGAACAGATTTTTTTCCTACTGCAGGACTTCTCAGAACCTTTATCATTGTGAATATGCATGGTGAATCCCCAGAAGGGCTGACAGCAGTCAGCATTTCTCAAAACTTTCACAACCGAAGCCCTTTGTGGTCATCAGTACAGGGTTTAGGAATCAACGACTTTGATCATTGAGCATTTTTCTTGGGGAAATACATTTCCTGGGAAAGTGTAGAAGGCCCCAAACAACTCTAAGAACAATTGCAATTAGTTACTTGGAGTTACAGCAACCTGGGGGGCAAACCTCAAGCAAGCAATTACACTTTTTAATAGCTAAAGTCTGGCCTTTCCTTTCCATTACAAGGTTCTTGATTACTACTGTCAGGCTCTCTACATCTTTGTTCCTCCAAGTGTGGTCCATGACCCAGAAGTATGGAGATCACTGGGAGTTTGCCAGAAATGCAGTACCTCATGCCCCAGCCCAGCGTCCGGAATCAGAATCTGCTTTTGGACAAGCTCCAGGAGACCTGCATGCACATTACAGTTTGGGGTGCTCAGCTCTACTCTGCAGCACCGGCTCTCAACATCAGTGCGTGTGAGGACGGACTGGAGGGAAGGGAACACAGGAGCCGGGCGTGACTTTTTGACACAGCCTCTTTGACGTAGCCTTTTTGATGCCGAATTTGATAAATCCTGAAAACAAACCATCTTTAATGTGCACAACAGACATGCTCAGCCTACTTCACCTATCAGCTTCAGCCTGTCTCTGAAGTTCACACCGTCCCTCAGCCTCAGCTGGTCCCCCCGAGGAGGTGGAACGAAGGATGCGCATGGATGAAGGATGGTGTTAGGGGTATTATTGTGCACAATACTTGGGAAGACTTGTTAAGCCAGACAGTTCTTACATTCTGGTGTGACTACTTTTACGCAGTGTCCGTGACCCACAGTCCCCCACATCAGCTGGATCAGGATTTCCTGCTGCACTTGACGTCATGCACATCACCGGCAAGAAGCATTCTTTGAGCTTTGCAAGTAGAGGAAGCATATTATGAGGAATCACGCATTTGCTCTGGCCAGCGGCTTTACATGTGTGTGCACTGCATGGTTAAGAGAACAGGACTGAGCTTGCATCTGGGATTAGGTTGCAAAGCTCTTGTCCAGGATTAAGAGTTCAGGCAATGGTCATGAAACAGTTTTTATCTGTGTGAGCTAACCGGCGAGCCAGCCGGCAGCCTTGATCCCATTAACACTAGGCTCTAATGAGCCTGTGCAACTAGGTAGAGGGAAGCAGATGACTGTGGGAGCCAAGCAGTACAAATACGGCTAAACCATTAGAGGGGGTTTCCCTCTTGAAAAAAGAAAAAAGAAACGGTGTTCCACGGTACTTACAGAAACCCAAGTCCACGTTTTGTCTTGGCCACTCCATCTGGATGGTTAGAACACGAGGAGAGGGGCGGGGAGGAAACATGTAAAACATTACTGTTTGAAGTAGGATCCTGTAGTTTTTCAAAGCGAGTTTTTCCAGAAGCCTAACTGATTGGCACAGTCTCAAACCTCTGTAGGTCATTGAAAGTCCTGGGCTGACTCTGTAGCCTTGCCAAGGAGCTGCACAGGCAAATCTTGTTATTATTAATAATAAACTTGGAACTCTTCCTACATGGAGCTCCTGTGAAGCCCTCGGAGGAACGCCCATGTGATGGGAACATTCTCGCTGGAGGAGGGGGCGCACCAAAGAGACATCAGACAGTCAGCTCTTCCTGCTCACTTGAGAGCCCCCGTTTCTCACATTCCTGTGGTCCACAGTGGTTGCCCTCCACAAAAGGAGTCAGCAGTCCCAGCTCTACCCCGTGAGTACAGCTGCTCTCTGGAAAGCCCAGAGACCCAGCCAATGCAAACGTCAGGATGTCCACGAGACAAGAGCAGCGCTTTCTTGATAAACCAAGGGACAAGTACCTTTACAGAAGAGCTGGCTGGAGAGGCTGCCTGTGTGTGTAGGGGGAGGGTGTTTTTCCTTTTCTTATCTAATCTCTCATTAACACCAACAAAAGTAAAGAGAACAATCTTTGGGCTCTGTCGTTAATGTCTTTCTAGCCTCCCTTCTTTGTAGTGTGTCACCCGAATCATTGTATACCCAGCCAGCAATCTAGACCGGAATGGTTCATTACACTATGGCTTGAGAAATCTCAGGACACAAACTCTGCAGTAGTTAGATTACATGTACACAGGATGGACACGGACTCCAGTCACTAGTATAGACCAAGAGGTTCACAATTATAAAATGGTGGGGTCAGTGCCAAGATCGAGGTTTACATATGATGCTGATGAAGCACAGAGGTGTGCAGCCAGTCTGGGGTAACCAGGGAAATCTTTGCAGAAGAGAAGATGCTTTAAGTTGAGGCTTAAGAATAATAATGAGTCACCTAGGAAATCAGACAGGAAAAGCTATCTAGATTAAGCACAGAGCCCCTGGGAAGCCAGAGAATAGAAAAGCTTAGCACATTCACAGACAGCTAACTCAGTGTGCCTGAAGGAAAGGCTGTGTGGGATGATGGGAGGTGAATCCAGAGAAGCAGGCCTAACGGTGGAGGCTTAAATTAAAGGATCTTATAAGTCAACTGAGGAGCCTGGATCCCATCATAGGGTCTCTGAAGGACCCAAAGCATTTGAGATGGCCAGATTCACCCTTCGGACCCATCTCCCTTCTCCACCAGTAGTTTGGAGAATGCATCGGAAGGAGGTAAGACTGGAGCCAGAGACCAGCAAGAGAGCTATTGCATTGGTCCATCAGGCAGGTACTGAGTATGGAGAGAGGGGAAGATGGGCTAAGGAGTGTGAGTCCCTGGAAAGTTTTGCACTGAGTTTAGGGATGAGGCAGCCCCTTCTGGGCCCACTCAGCCTGAGCTCATGCTCACTGGGGAACAGACTCAGTGGGTGGGAGTGCCAGCCTCAGGGGCAGCTGCGCTACCTCAGATTGGCTCCATCCCTCAAAAACCGATGCCTATGGGATTCTGTATCCCTATTTCCTCAGGGCATCCGGCATAGTGCTGGCTGTGGTGCCAAGATCTCTACAACCTAGAAAAACATCAGGCACCTGGTCTTTTCTGACCATGACTCTAACCCCTGCAGCTCCTGCCTCTGCTGGTGGAAGAAACTCAAAGACGAATGTTCCACAGTCCCGAGAACCTCCTGGGTGTTAAAGATTTCCCCTCAAAGGGCTTAGAATCTAATCCCCTGCCCTTGTGCCCAGAGGGTCCTTGGGGACTAGTCTTTGAAGCCGGTAATCCTAATACCCCAAGCAAGAAGCCTTGGGGCAGCTGTAGAACAGCTGGTCATAGTGACGTCCTACGAGCTGGTAGAGACATGTGCTGTTCATCAGCAGGAGGCCGCGGTGTTTCCTAGAGAGGCGCAATCAACTCATTTCCCCCTCCCTCAACCACCACAGCCAGCCCCCACCCCCATGTGTAGAAACATAATCGAAAGCATAAGTGGAAGAAACCACTCCCTGAATGGAGACACAGTCATAGGATGTACACTGGGTACAGAGCAAAGGAAACCTCCCTTTCAAACTTCATCATCTATTTTTGTTTATGGTTCACCTTGTTCTAGGAAGGTTTTGAGAAAATGTAAGAATACGTTTACTGAAATAAAGATAGAAAACTAGAATAAAGGAAAGTGAGAACACAAAAATGCCAAACCTACGTCAACCCACGTGTTATAGTTATGCCTCAAATCTAGGTCTTAGTTTTCCTGGTGAAAATGAAGCCACGATTTGTTACCTAGTTCTCATGATCAGATTCAGAGGGACATTGAGTTCTGAAACTTTGTTACACGGTCTTTTGACCATCAGCATTGGCATCAAGCTTGTTAGAAATGAAACATCTGAAGCCAACCCCAGACCTACTGAATCAGCATGTGCGTTTTAAGAAGATCCCAGGTGATTCGCATGCACAGTAAAGTCTGAGAAGCACTGTTCAGATCCCAGGTGATTCGCATGCACAGTAAGGTCTGAGAAGCACTGTTCTAAAAGGCACCCTTCCCCTGGGATTTCATACAGGAGATCCTGAATAATAAAAAAGGCAATCTAGCCACAGGAGTGTTAATGTGGTAAGTAACTGAATATGTCTGTTTCTTACAGCAATTTTTGAAATGATAAAGGATATAATAAACCAAACCTAAGGCAAAGTCTTCTTCGACATGACCCCAAAAGCAAAATTCACAAAAGAAAATTTGGTAAATTGGACATCACCAAAATTTAAAACTTTTGTTCTGAGAAAGACTCTGCTAAGAGGATGAAAAGATGAACTATAGACTGGGAGAAACGATTTGCAAAAAATATATCCAACAAAGGACTAGTATCCAGAATATATAAAGAACTCTTAACACTCAACAGTGAAAAAGAAATCCAATTAGAAAATAGGCAACAGACATGAACAGGCGTTTCAACAAAGAGGAGACATGGATGGCAAACAGGCAAAGAAAGTCGTTCAATCCCATAAACCATCAAGGGAATGCAAATTAAACCATAATGAAATATCACCACACACCCATTTTAACAGCTAAGGTAAAAAGCAGTGGTAACACCAAATGCTGGTGAGGACGTGGAGAGACTGGATCTCTAACACATTGCTGGGAGGAACGTAAAATGGTACAGCTGCTATTAAAAACAAGTTTCTGACCAAAGTAGACATGCTCTTACCATACAACCAGCAACCATACTCTTGGACATTTATCCCAGAGAGCTGAAAAGTTATATTCACACAAGACCTCGTACACAAGTGTTCATAGCAGCTTTATTCATAACAGCCAAAGAGTGGAAACAATGCAAATGTTCTTCACTGGGTGAATGGTTAAATAAACTCTGGTACCTTTGGGCAAAGTAATACTACTCAGCAATAAAAAGGAAGGAACTATTGGCATATGCAACAATTTAGATGGATCTCAAGGGCATGATGCATAGTGAAAAAAGCCAGTCTCAAAAGGTTATATACTGTGTGATTCCATTTATATAACATTCTCAAAAGGACAAAACTGTAAAGAGAGAGAGCAGATTTGTGGTTTCCAAAGGACAGGGATAGGATGGGGGTAGGTGGGGGTGAGACTATAAAGGGATAGCAGGAGGCAGTGCCTCTGTAAGGGTAAAGCAGTTCGATATCCTGATTATGTGGTGGTTGCACAAACCTATCCATGTTATCAAATTGCACAGAACACACATACACACATGCACACAAATGAGCCCACGTGAAAACAAAGGGAGGTTTTCAGTTTAGGTAACATTACTGTACCAATGTTAATCTCCTGGTTTTGATGTTATATTACAGTCAGAAAGATGTCACCATTGAAGGGAAGCTGGGTGACGGGTTCATGGGATTCTCTAGTATTTTTGCAACTTCCTATGAATCTATAGTTATCTCAAAATAAAAAGTTAAAAAACTAAAAGCTAAATCTAAAGGCAATTAGGCCAAAAACCAACATGATGTGACTTAAGGCCACTGATGTGTTGGTAAACCAGCTCTCCAGAAAAAAAACAAAACCCTGCTTCTTGGATTTGCCAATTCCCGTGGTGTAAATACTCCTGCTACTTGGTGGGTAGCTAATATGAAGTGACCAACAGGTTAACGACTGGCTGCCAAATTCCTGAATAGACAGCAATCGGCTCTCAGAAGCCAGTACAAGCCAGCTCCAGCACGTCACTGCCTTCTGATAAGTTGCATTTGATCCTTCAACTACCTTTGTCAGACTCACGCGGAGGAACTTCTTAAAATTTCATGGGGCCGGCCAGGTGGCACAGTGGTTAAGTTCGCATGCCTCACTTCAGCAGCCTGGGATTCGCAGGTTTGGATCCCAGGCATGGACCAACACACCGCTCATCAAGCCACACTGTGGCAGGCGTCCCACATATAAAGTAGAGGAAGATGGGCACGGATGTTAGCTCAGGGCCAATCTTCCACAGCAAAAAGAGGAGGATTGGTAGCAGATGTTAGCTCAGGGCTAATCTTCCTCAAAAAGAAAATTCATATTCCAGAACTATTGAATCAGAATCTTGAAGGTTCAATAGGGAATGGGCATTTATGACGAGTTCCTCAGCACCACTGATAAATGACAAGCACAGCTCTCCCATGACCTGGTTACATGAAGCATCAAACAGTGGACAGCAGAAAACCAGCTTCCCCTCTATTCACAGGAGTAGGCCGAACCTTGGAATTTAGCATGAGTTTTTTTCACCAACTAGTACAAGGAGGGAATCAAAGGCTGACCAGTTTGTGGGTTGTTGAAACTAAGTTCCTCTTGGTGACCTTAAACAAACAGGCAGCCTGTTATTTCTCCAGCAAAAATGAGTTTATTAGAGATCAACAAAGAATTGCAATATGGGATCCACAACCATGGCCAGCCACGTGCAAGTTCCAACAACAACGGGAGGAGAAACTGTTTCCTAGAGGGTGAGAGGAAGCTGGGAGAGCTGGTGTAAACTGAGTCCATTGGAGGAAGTGAGAGTCCCAAGTGTAGCAGCTTGTCACTGGCTGAGTTGTGACAGTCGCTCATTGGCTGAGCTTGGGCAGGAAGAGGAAGTCTCTTCTTCCTGATGAGCTCTGCCATGTCATAGGGCGTGACAGCTCCCCCTTCTGGCCTCCCAACTCCATTTGAAATGAGGTTTCTGTTTATTAATGTTCACACTTTGAACGCCTAAGTACTTTCCATAAATGGCAACTATCTTCCGTCACAACTATTTTCCATAAATGGCTTTGACTCTAATAAAGTTTCACCGTACTTTCTATTTAGTCTTCCTAAGAAAAAACAGGCCTCGATAAACTATTATTAAGAACTTTTTTTTTTTTAAGTATCTAACATTTATTTTTTAACACTTGGTCTAATTCAGTGGTTCCCAACTTTGAGTCCACATTGCAATCACTTGAGGAGCTTTAAAAATACCGATGCCTGGTCCTCCCCACGGAGATTCTGATTCGTTGATTTGGATGTGGCCAAGGTGTTAGGAGCTGCAAAAACTCCCCAGGTGACTCTAATGTGCAGGAGAACCACTGCCGCAGTCTACTGTTTAATAACTCACTGAATTGGATTAACTGCTCTACTTTGTTTACTAAAAAAAGATTATGCCTTTCGAATAGGTAATACAAGTTTCATAAAACAATATTAAAAATCCTCAGGGAGAAGTCTTGTTCCCACCTTGGCTCCACTTTCACCATCTGCCCTCTCACACATACACCCACACATTTACACAGGAATTTCTTTCCAGAACGGCTTTGTGCAAATTCTAGATATGCAAATATATTCTGTAGTATATTTAGTATATTCATATTTGTATAAATAAATTCCAAGGGGACAATGCTATAAATATATATACAGATATATAATACATTGTATATATTATCTGCATATACATGTATATCTTTTACTGCCTTATATTGTCTCCTTGGAATTTATTTTTTATAATTAACTGGACGATGTGGTTATATTTGCTCTTACACGACTTTAGTTCACCCAGCCACAGCCAGGCACTGACATTTACTCAGTCCTAGATACACAAATTGCAATCACAGTGCAGAGAAGAAGACTCTAGAACTCCAGCAGCAAATGCCATATTAGTGTGTGTATTAGTGAATGTGAGTGTAAGGAGTATTTGTATGTGTGGAGCTTGGTTACACCAGTTCCTGAATAAAATGATAGAATTAAGTTTCTGAGCCTGGAAATCAGAGGAATCAAGTCTGCATCATTCATTCATCAGAAAAGATGCTTAGAAAACATCTACCACACCTCAGGTCCCACTGAAGACAGCCCATTGGTTTGACCCACCTCTTTACAACATCTCTCAACAATATTTTCAAAAAATTTTTCCAAGTTAAAATCTATTCTCCTTGAACCCCCTAAGCAAGAGATCTCGGAGGTCACAAGTCGAGCAAAGTATTGTCCCCAAATAGGTTTTGTAAAGCCCACGTGTTGTTCTTTTTTCTCAAATTAAAGCCAGCCAGCCTTTTCAAAGTTGAGAATTTTCTTGTAAAAACACAGCTTTCAGGCTCCCACGCGCACCACAGAGCTCACACTGCCTGGTGGCTACAGCCTGCTGGGCGTGGGTATGGCTGTGCCCTTTATTCAGGCCACGGGATCTCCAGAGCCCCACCCCCGGCCAGCCTCCCTGGTTCCCTCAATGGTATACACCTGGTCTAACACGTTCATTGCGCATTAATACCCGCAGGCCTCTGAGCTTCCTCCCTTCTTCATGGAAACTTTCCCTGCACAATTCACCTTTCACACTGTGGTGTGAAAGCCAGTGGGTCAGCAAGCACCAGGTCTGACGCTTTTCCCAGTTTCCCTTTTCAAAGGCTTGCCTATGTCAACATTGACCCACCAGCCTGTCCCGGGTCCCCTGTGTTTACAACACCCAAAGGGTCAAATCCCAGTTGCAGTGACAAACTCCAACAGTGGAGCCATTTTTAAAACGTACTTTGAGGATGCTCACACGTGCCACCCCAGGCTGATTTAACCCCAGGCCTTGGCATCTAACGGCCCTTGGTGATTAATACCAGTCATTTGTTCAAAGTTAACAACCCCGGAGTGACAGCCATAGATAAATTAACAACATTAGAAAAACACCAAAGCAAGCATTTATAGAGTGGATCATTGAAGAATACGAGAGTAATATAGATTGGCTCTGCTTATGATACACCATTAACGAATTTTATATGTTGAAGCAGTTTTTACCCAGTACCTTTCTAATTGTCCTGAAGTTGTCCATATTTATCTTGATTAAAAAACAAGCCAACTCTGAGAGACATTAATGGATTTTATGGGCTTAGAAGTGAAGATTATAAGCAGATGGAGGAAGTGAGTGGGGGGTGGGGATGGCAGGCCTGGCATTGTATTTCCATCGCACAGTTTGTTACAATGAATCCAAGGTGTTGAGTAATGGGCTGCTATAAATTAGAGGACTGTTTACCTCATAAGGGCTGCCAAAGAAACGTAGCCAAATTTGGGCTTGGCCGTCCTCTATTTATGCCTGCACCTTGTTAAAGAGGTACTCTGTGGAGAAGTAAATATGGCCCCAGACTACTGCCTTAAACCCTGGTTCCCGGTGTTGCAAGGCCATTTATAAGGAGATAAAGTTTAAATCCTTGTTGGACTTTGTAGTCTTAGCACGAATGTTTAAACTTATCCTGTGAGGGAGAACAGAGAGTAGACGTCTCATTTCAGAAGAGCAAATGCTGCCTTGTCCCATTCATTTGGGATAAGGCAATAATATCACTTAGGAAGTTTCGGCACTGGGAGGGACCTCACCCCCACATTTTATGGGTGAGGAAATTGTGACCAAAGGGGTCAAACATACTGAGCCTGAGAGGTGGGGTGTCAGGGCCATGTTTAGAGGTCACGGCCCCAGCACCTAACGGGCCTCTCTCTCACTCTTCCGACCGTCTCCCACGACATAGGAAGACGCAGGAGGCAGAGTTAACTTCATGGCAACCACTTGGGAGTTACCTGATATAGAAAGACGAGACAATAAAACGTGCATTTTATGACCACTTTAGGAGCCGGCCACATTCTCCCCTCAGTAGTCTCCTTCTCCAAGGGCGCAGCCAGGGCTCCGCGTTGTGTTTGCCGTGACTCTGAAGCAGTGGCTTTGGGAGCTAGTCCAGGTAACCCCTTTTTTTTTTTTTCCCATCACCAGTAAGCACCACCTAAGAATAAAGACAAGAATAAAGAATGACGAAAAGAGAGAAGGCTCCTCCTCTGCCCTTTTTCTCGGATTTCAAACGCTGCCTAGCGCATCTTCTATTACTTACTAGCTCTGCGCCAACTTTGAGATATAAATTCTCGGGGTCTGTTTCTCCGTCTGCAGCCACAGAATGATGGATTTAACTTGGGAGATCTTTGTGGTGACTGAGCTCTCCCAGTTGGGGGACCACCCATGAAGAGAGATGGCAGCTGTAATGGGAAGGGGCAGTGAAAGCGGGGTCACTTGGCAGCGGGCAGAGAATCTTGACCAAGGCCACACAACGCGTCAGCGGCTGCCCGGGACCACCAGGCCTCCAGCGCACTTCACAGGTGGCTCCGGCAGAGGTCCCTATGCTTTGTGTGCCGTTACTCTCAGTGCCAGCGAGCAGCGGACAATGCGGGGAAAGGCAGCCGGGAAGTCAGAAGCCTCACTTCCCGCTCTCTCTGCGGCAGGAATTTGGTTGTGTGGCTGCACAAGACTGTGGGTGAGCACTCCTGGCCTCCAGCGCCCTCCAGCAAACTCAGACCCACAGGGGCGGGAGGCTGGCTGGTGGGAGACAGCAGAGGTAGGCTGCTCAAGAGGGCAGCCAGGCTGAGCTCTCGCTTAGCTACCCACGTTTTCAAACACACGAGGACATAACAATAAATAAAATGTCCACCGGGAACACTTCCAGGGCCCCCATGGAGCACTAGCATGTGACACTCCCATGAAACCCTGTGATGGTGAAAGAAGGAAAGGAGGGTTGGTTATGAGTTCGTGGGCAGAACGAGAGATGGGGCGTCCCTGTGCTCTCGCATCCTTCCCACTATGCCGGCCCGAGAGCACTGGGAAGAAATGGAACAGAGCCGGAATGTGACAGAGCGGGAAAGCGACTGTAGGGAGCAGGCCTGAAGACCTGCAGGGGGCGACATCTTGAGATCTTTGCCAACACAACTACAGCCATGCATCACTTAAAGACAGGGACACATTTGGAGAAATGCATCATTAGGCGGTTTCCTTGTTGTCTGAACATCGTAGCATGAACTTACACAAACCTAGAGGGTATAGTCTGCCACACACCTGGGCCGTGTGGTGTAGCCTATTACTCCTGGGCTACAAAACTTACAGCGCGTTACTGTACTGAAGTATGTAGGCAGTTGTAACACAATGGGAAGTATTTGTGTATCTAAACATACAAAAGGTACAGAGAAAATACAGTATCAAAGATAAAAAATGGTACACCTGTTAGGGCACTGACATGAACAGGGTTTGCAGGACCGGAAGTTGCTCTGGGGGAGTCAGTGAGTAAGTGGCAAGTGAATGTGAAGCCCTAGGACATTACTGGACACTGCTGCAGACTTCATGAATACTGTACACTGAGACCAGCCTAAACTCATAAAAAAATTTCTTTCTTCAATAGTAAATAAAACGTATTATAACTTTTTTATAAACTTTTAAATTCTTTTTAACTTCTTGGCTTTTGTAATAACACTTAGCTTAAAACACAAACACACTGTATAGCTGTACCAAAATATTTTTCTTTGTATCATTCTATAAGCTTTTCCTATTTTTAAAATTTTTTAGTTTTTTGTTGACTTGTTACAGTTTTTGTTAAAAACTAAGACATAAACACACACATCAGCCTTGGCCTACACAGGGTCAGCATCATCAATATCGCTTTCTTCCACCTCCACATCTTGTCCCAGTGGAAGGTCTGCAGGGGAAATAACACGCCTGGAGATGTCATCTCCCATGATAACAATGCCTCCTTCTGGAACACCTCCTGAAGGCCCTGCCTGAGGCTCTTCTTGAGGAGGTCTCACTCTTTTCAGAAATATTTGCTTGATTTGTTTCCTTTTTTCATCATAGATTTGCTTGTAAGCAGATAATGCACCGTGAAAATTCCTCTCTATTAATGAAAACCTGTCAGTGTCCGGGTCCATGTTTTCAAGCTTTTTAAGGAGCTTGTTGAGGTCTGCAAAAGCTTCTGCTAAACTCCCCACTGTGAATTTTCTTGGAGTCTTCTTCTTTCTCTTCTCCTGCAGTTTCCTTTTCTCTTGCCTCTTCTTCGGCTATGCATTGCTGTTTCAGTTCCAGCTCCTCATTAGTCAGTTCCTCAAGAAACACCTATAGGGGTTCCTCGATGTCATCAGCATCCACACCCAGGTTGTCGCCATCTGACCCACAGCCTTGTTGATTTTGGCAACCTCCTCATCCTTGGCAAATTCTTTGAAGTCATGGACAACCTCCTTGAGTGTCTTTTTCCAGATGCCGCTCATACACCTCTTGGCAACATCACCCCAAGCCAAAGCGAAGTTCTTAATGCAATCACAGATGTTGTAATCCTTCCAGAATTTCATCAGTGTCTTCTCAGTGTCTTCCTCAATTGCAGCAATAGTCTGGGCAAAGGTCCTCCTCAGGTAATAGGCCTTAGAAGCTGCTATAACTCCTTGATCCATTGGTTGGATCAAAGAGATGGTGTTTGGAGGGAGAAATGCTGTTTTGATATTGGGATGAAGAACACCAATAAAAGGAGGTCATCCAGGAGCATTATCAGCAATAAGCAAAATCTTGAAAGCTATGTTATTCTCCAAACACTACTTCTCCATGTCGCTGGCATAGCAATTGAGGAGGGCATCCTGGAAGAGGAACTGGGTCATCCATGACTTCTTATTGCTCCTGTGGTACACCAGCAGTGTGTGCTGATTGATATGCTTGAAGGCCCTGGGGTTCTCACTGTGCCAGATCACAAAGGCTTTCAACCTGTAGCCTGCAACACTGCCCTCAAGCAAGACTGTTATCCTGTCCTCAAAAGCCTTGAAAGGTGACATTGACTTGGTCTCCTTATGGATGAAAGTCCTTTCAGGCATCAGTTTATAGAATAGGGAGGTTTTATCCATATTGAATATTTGCTCTAGCAAGTAGTTTTTCTTCACAATCAGCTTATCTAGAGTTTCCAAAGATCCCTCAGTGGTCTTCACATCAGCACTTGCAGACTCTCCACTCACTTTCACAAGAAGTAATGAATAACGATTCTCGAATGGTTTAAACCACTCAGAGCTAGCAGTAAATTCAACACAGTCAGGTCCAGCCTTTGTTTTCAACATCACAAATAAATTTTTGCTTTGACTGTCATCGTCAAGGTGCTAAGAGAGACACGTTTCTGTGTCTGGTCTTCTATTCAGGCCAACATTACTTTCTCCATGTCTGACATGGGCCCTTCTCAAGTTTTTGTTAGTCCATTTCCTTCAATGAAGCAGATCCTTCAATGGCTTCCATCACTTTCTTCTTGTTCTTCAAGATCATAGCTATGATGGAAAGGGACATGCGTGACTGGTGAGCAATAACCAGTGCTGATTTTCCACCTTCGTAGTCCTTAATCATTTTTAATTTCATTCCCAGGTCAATCACTCAATGTGGTCTCTTACTGGAAACATGAATAGTGGATTTTGTACCCTTAGGGGCCGTGATGAACAAAACGACACTAGATTAAATCAAGCACAAGAGAAAATGATGAAATCAGGAGATGCAGTAAACGTGAGACATATGAGGCTGCTGCTGGCATAGCACAGCATACTGTTTTACAGTAAACTGTTTTTTATAAGTAGAAAGAGTACACTCTAAAAAAATGATAAAAAGTCTATATAGTAAGTACATAAACAAGTAACATAGTCTTTAATTATCGTTATCAAGTGTTATGTACTGTACACAATTGTGTGTGCCATACTTTTATACGATGGCAGAGCAGTAGGTTTGTTTACACCAGCATCACCACGAACACATCGCGCTAAGGTGTTACAATGGCTACCATGTCACTAGGCAAGAGGAATTCTTCAGCTCCGTTATAATCTTAGGGGACCACAAGTTGTACATGCAGTCTGTCATTGACTGAAATCTCATTATGCAGCACATGACTGTAGACAGACTTGCATGGAGACACAGGTGATTCAGCACTGGTGAAAATAACAGAGGGGGCAAGACTGGATACCTCTTATCACCAGGATATCACAACCCAGACTTAACTGGAATTTTCCAGACTCCAGTGCAAACTGATTGCCAGAAGATGTCTATTGGGCAGGCGTGGGGAGGTGGTGAGAGAGAAGTTAAAGCAAAAGGAAAAAGGGAAAAAATAAAAAACCAAACAAGTGTGAGAGGTTGGAAAAAATAAATGAATGGCCTTTCCCACAGTGACGGATCAGCACTAAGAAACACCCAAGTGCAGTGCTACGGAGCCTGGAGACGGGGAGCTCCCCAGGCAAGAGAGGCCCTATCTGGATTTAGGCCAAATTAGGGGTTCTGAGGCCCCACTCTCTACCAGAAGGAATTTCCCTTCGCAAATGGTTTCAAGGCTCCCTAGGGGATCCAGCGTTAAAAATCACCCTCTTACCTTGTAATTATGGTGTTTCTTCATGCAGTTCTTGTCTGCTCTCTGACTGCCCCCAATAAGCTAAATTCTGGGGGCATGTGGATCTCATCTGCTTGTCTTCTGCTCCTGGGCCTATGGAGACAGTGCTGGTCCTTAATAAGCATTTGTGGAATGAAGGAAGGAAGGAACAAATGAATGAAGGTCACTCATGCTGCTGCCCGAGGCCCCCACACCCACCCCAGCACTGTTTCTGAGCTCCCTGCCCTGGGTGATAAATCCAGGGTCCTGGGGCTCCACCAGCTGGGCCGGGAACAACATGGTCCTTCATGCCAGTGCTGTGCTGGGGACCAGCCCTGCCCCAGAAACCTTGTCTGTGTTGCTACGTCTGACTTCTCTGACCAGTCTGTGAACTCCGTCACTAGGACCGTTGTTCCTTCTTATATTCCGGCCTTAGATAGAGCCACCCTAGATCCATCTGATGTATTTTTATAACCTAAATGTGGCAGGGATGCTGGTCCTTTGTTGAAGGAGATCCTGTGCCTATGTATAAACTGATGGAGACAAATAAGGAAGGGGCGGGGGTTCTCCAGGTCTCACCAGCATCCGAGACCTCAAGGAAAATGAGGATGGGGAGAAGTCCTGACTGACTCCACCCCACAATAGAACCTGAGTCCTAAATCGCTGGTTCAGCCAAAATGAATGCTTTGTGATAATAGGGCCAGGATTTCCGGACAGAGCAACTCCTTGTGATTGAAAACAATCGGAGAGAAACAGTCGCCACTTTGCCCTGAGAGCGGCTCCTGACTCAGTGGAACAGACAGAAGGTGGCTAATGCCCGTGTGCTTCAGACACCGTGGTTTCCAATATTACGTATCATTCATTTCCACCTTCTTTAATGACCTGGGCCACAGAGGAAATGGCCACACCCAATTCTGGTTAAAAAAAAAAAAAAAAAAAAAACCAGAATGAGAATATGCTCCATTATTTGAATTCAGCCCACCATCAAAATGGTGCCACTAAAACAATGGGTGGTCCTACTCTTGTCATCTCCAAAGGGACCCCCAACATATGGATCCTCTCTTCCCACTTTGCTACTAAAATTGAAAAATAGAACAGAGGGTAAATATGAGGACCAAAATATCATGTTATTACTGATAGAGGACAGATTGAAGGTCATTCTTTCACGTGAGAGCTCACTGGGGCCGCGAGCTAACCCCCAGAATTAGGCAGACTTGCCCACCAGTGGCGGACTGGGCAAACCCTTCCCCCTCCCCGCGCTGCACACTAATGTAATGGCGCATGCTCAGATGAGATTTAGGCGGGAAGGACTCCAGCTCTCTGCATGTATTATTATTACTATTATTGTTGCTTTCATATTAGTAATCATGGAAAGTCACTTACCTCTCCAGAGGCAAAGGAGTAGAGGGCCAGTTACCTGATGAAAAATTCACTTGCCTGGAATCTAAGGGAGGAGGCTTTCCCGCTCCACCTGCGCTGTCTGATAGCCTTGGTATGCGTCTTATTGACTGTCTTCCATTGAGAAGAGCTCTGATCTTGAAGCATTCCTCGGTACTTGCTTTGTGACCTTGGGCAGCTCACTTAAACTCTCTGGGCATTGGTTTCCTCACTTATCGCACCAAGATGATGGATTTGGGCTACATGGCCTCCAAGCTTCCTTTAGCTCTAAGTCTACAGATGACACAGACTCTTCTCACCTTGGAGACATTCCCATTCAGGCAGCACAGAAACAACAACATGTAGGAGAACTGGGCATTTTTCCTTACTGCCTTCTCTGGACAATGCCAGGGCTGCCTTGTCCCCCTTGGGGCTTCGCTCTAAGCTGGACGAGCGCTCTTACTATCCTGCATTTGGGGAGGAGACAATCTTGCTACATCAGCAGGATCTGAGGATGCTGACAGGATATGGGATGACAAGTCTGCTTCTTCTAGCTTCCTGGCATTGCCTCCCCAGGGGAGGTGAGTCCACACTGTCCACTGTGGATCAGGGGCCAGGCTTTCTCCCCATTGTCTTCAGGAGCACTACCTATATGGCGTTACTTTCCCCTGTCCCATGGAAACCCTTGTCAGCGACAGCCACTGAGTTTCCAAACAGCAGGATTTTACTTTCCCATTCAAACTAAGACTTCTGCTTATCTAGGAGTTTCAGTTTTAAGAATTGAGGTATAAGTAACTGACGCCGGGTCCCATCTTATTGCTGGTCCTACATAAAATGCCCATGTGATAGCCAGTAACAATTATATGTAACATGACGTTAAAACAAGAATGTCTTAGTTCCTCTCTCGAATGGATAAATGGGTGTGGGGATGTGTATATGTGTGTGCATGCACACTGGGGTTGATTTACTGTTAAGCAGTGAGTGTAAATTTATACTTTGAAAATGATTTATAGCTGAAAAATGCATATTGACTTTGTCTTACCAATGGCAGAAACTGAAACTCAACCAAATATTATTCTTTAGTAGAACCAGGAGGACTATCAGCTGCCTCTGATTGATTTTAAGACGCAAAGATTTATCAGAATCTGGGAAGTGTGGTTGGAGAAAACCATATATCTGTCAAACGGGGGCATGAGTTTCAAATGGTTGAGAAATAACTACATTATCTGAAACGGCTAACTAAACGTTTTGAGGAAATTAACTTTTTTCAGTGACATGAATGGGAATATGTCTCAAACCTTTGACAAGGTTTCCCATCATGTTCCAGCTGTTTGGGGAAGATTTCGCTGCTTTCACCGCTGTCCATTCCCACCCTCGTTCAGGTGCTGGGGCTTCGCCTTCTAAACCGCTGTGGGTCAGCTGGGTGCTCAGGAGTCTGACTGCCTGTTACAGGGGCCATAACAAGTATGCTGGGCCTTTGAAAGGGGCAGCACGAGGGGAGTTGGCCACGTAGGGCAGTTTGAAGGGGCCTGACAAAGCCCAGAGGCCCAGGCTGGCGTCCTCTACCGGATAATGCCCAGGAGATGTTCAGGCATCTGTTGAAGGAGGGCCCTCACTCCGTGGCAACAAGACTAAGGCGTCTTGGCTCCTCTGTTAACAGGAACACTGCACAGGGCTGTAGTCACTGGGTGAGGAATGGTCTATGAGAGATGGCTCACTTTCCTCTGGGCTCTGGGCACTGCTCATAGATGCTGATCTCCAGTGTAGACGCTGACCCTGACCTTCCAGCCGTGATAACCCCAGTTAGGCATGCTGGTCCAACCTTCCCCCATTTCCTTGAGGACTAAGTCCTCATCCCTCATCCTGCCCACTCCAGACACAGGGCCACCTTCTTCTAGCCTCCTAAGGCAGCCTGGCTCCTTCTGAAGTATTTTTCTGGTCTATTGTTAAAACTTAAACTTTGCACTATGCTTCCTTTGGGCTTTTCCTTTTATTTCTCAATTTAAAAGTAAAAAAAAAAATAAACATTTGATCTTGCTTTCTCTTTACATTCCCACCATAACAATTCCAATTCTATTCAAAGTGATGTTGATATACACGATTGATTAAAGGACAAGTCACTTACAAGGAAATGAGAGAAAGAAATGCAAAAAGATTGAAATCTTAAGAGTATCTCAATACATCCAGACTCATTTGATGTCATGTGTTTCAAATATATTTTCCCAGTGTATTATTTAGTCTGTGTGTGTGATGGTGAATTTTTGTTGTTGTTTCTTTTTTTCGTAGAAGTTTTCTCTTTTTATAGTTTTATTCTTAGAGAGTAAAGTGTTTAATATTTTTGGAATCGTCTACTTTTTAAAGTTTCTTACTGTATGCTTAAGAGGACTTTCCTTTTCCATTTGTAAAAAATTCACTGTGGTAGTGAATTTCTAAATTCACCATTTAAATAGAAAAATAGCCATTTCTCAGTCATTTAGTCCCCAGAGCTAATCTCTCACTTCAGAAACTGAAAATGCTAGATTCTCATTTTCCCAGTTTCCCTCGCAGTTAGAGGGGTCATGTGACTCCGCCCAGCCCATGAGAGAAAATAGAGACTATTCTGGGGGCTTCTGGGGAAGATTTCTCTCTGTTATAAAAAGAAAAGAAAGAAGAAAGAAAGATATACCAAGGAGTTCCTGCCCACCATCGTTGCTGCCTCTTTCCTTCTTGCTTTTGGAAGCGATTCTGTGTACACAGGATGCTTGGAGCTGTGGTAGCCATGTTACTTCCAGGAGAGGCTGTGACTAAAGGCAAAAAGTCAACCTGATGAGGCCATTGTTGGGCCCCTGAATCAACCTGTAATTCCCTTCCTGCAGAGTCCTTGCAATATGACATCAGTAAAACTCCTCTTGTGTTAAGCCACTGTGAGTCAGGTATCTGTGACTTGCAGATAAGAACAACCTAACTGACAGTCTCCCTTGCATCCTTTAGTGTATGTGTGTGTGTGTGTTTCATTTAACCCAAATCCACTTAGGATTTGTTTTGTTTTCTGTTGTGAAATTTCTTTTTTAGAATTAATAAATTTTCCCAGGAACATTTATTCAGTGATTCCCAGTTTACTTAATTTTTTGAAATGGCATCTTTATCGTATATTAAATTCCTATCTATACTAGGGTCTCATTAAGCCTCAAATTCCTCATTAATAAAGTTGTAATAATAATATTGCTTACCACATATGGTGGAGAGAGAAAGCTTGTAAATTTCTTAGTCAGCTCTGGCACATAGCACATGTATAATATATGGTAGCTACAATTATAACTCATTATCACCCTATTATTATATGATTTTGGGCCATAAACTTCTTCTTCGGCTTTGTTTTCTGTCTTTGGTTGCATATTCTCATTATATACACCATTTTAAATTCTAATTATAGTTAGCTTTATACTTGGAAAAATTATGTTTAACCTCTTTTTTAACTACAAAGTCAAGAATGAAATGGTATTTTTGGGCCAGCCCAGTGGCCTAGTGGTTAAGCTCAGCGTGCTCTGCTTCGGTGGCCCAGGTGTGGTTCCTGGATGCAGAAATATCCCACTTGTTGGTGGCCATGCTGTGGTGGCGACCCACAAACAAAATAGAGGAAGAGTGGCACAGATGTTAGCTCAGGGCAAATCTTCCTCAGGAAAAAAAAAAAAGGTATTTTTGAGCCTTTCCTATTTTAGATAAGAACCACTTTTTTAATTATTAAATTTAACACTTTTTAAAAAAAATTCCACACCTACCCATTGCCCACTTCCTCTTCTTATTTGCTATATTTAGTGGTAAAGACTAGAATTTCAGGACCATATTATTATGATTAAATATTGTTAAATATCTTCTAAGAATAATTTTTCACATTTGTATTTAGTTTAGAAACCAGATTAAACAACTAATTCAAACTTGAATTCATGTTTATTTGATGTAAATGCTTATCTCCTCCACTCATTCTTTTCTATCAAGATTTTATACAATCTCAGGACTTCTTTTTGCTTCTTCTCTCAGACGGTTGCAGTATATTTTAAATAACTTTCAAGAAAAATACATGGGCTCATAATATGGACAAGTTCTCTTTCAGAGAATGTCTTGCTGTTGCCTTCATAAGAAAATTCTTGAATCACAATAAGGAAAGGAACAGTGGAAGATCAGACCAGAGAGCCATTTCAAGAGGGGGGTGTGTCCTGGTAACGTCTGGCCTTCTAAGTCTTTGGAAAGACGTGGACTTTTACTGTGAATACCCAGGGCAGTCACTGAAGAGTTTTGAGCTGAGGAATTGACTGCTCTAACTTCCATTTTTAAACGATCATTCTGGCTCCCATGATCAAAGTGGCCAACAGACTATTGTAATAATCCAGGCAAGAGATGAAGATGCTGGCTTGAGGGTGGGAGCAGCAGACGTGGTGGTGGTAGAGTGCTGGATCTGCCTTGAGGGTGGAGGCAACAGCATTTCCTAATGGATCTGATGTCAAACATGAGACGGGGAGGGACTTAATCTGAGATTTGGGGCCTGAACGACTGAAAGAATGGACTTTCCATCAACTGAGATGAGGAAGGCTCTAAGTGGAGCAGGTTTTAGAGAAGGAGGACATTGGGAGTTCAGTTTTAGACGTGATAAGTTTGAGATGTCTGTTAGATGTTCAAGAGGAGACACCGATTAGGTGGTTGGATATATGAGCCTGGAGTTTGGGAGAAAGACCAGGATTGGAGATACACATTTGGAAGTCATTAGCATCTAGATGGTATGCAAAACCATGAGCCTAGGTAGACTCCAACAGTATTTTTTTTATAGCCTCCTACATTGCATTCTTATTTTGTTTTAATGCCTATTTCGAATAAGAATAGAGCTTGTTGAGGCACTGGGTCTATAAGCAAGGAGAATTTTTTATTGGTCCTGGTCCCTTTCACTGCCTACTTTAGAGTCGGTTGAACTCTTTCTCAGATCCGCAGCTGGAGGGCAGGCTCCGGCACACAGCTCCGGGCCCCATCCAGCAGGGCCTCAGCTAACAGAGTTCTAATTACTGAGGTGAGGTTTGTCCCCCACCCCTCCTGCCTGATACCCTGATGCTTCTAAGTGATCAAATGCTTAGAACCCACCATGCAGCCTGCACTGCGCCAGGGCCCTGCTCCCCACTACACTTGGAATACGGTCCCCCACCATGGCCAGGCCCTCCAACCCTCCTTCTTTCCTGCCTTTTTTTTTTTTTTTTCCTGGAACTTATTTCTTTAAGTATTGTAAAAGGCTAAACCGTATAGTGAATAGATGCCCCCCAGGCTCGGAGTGTGGGGGGAGACATGAAATAGCTCCCCGCCTCTGTCTCAGCGGGGATATTACTCAGGATGAGGTAAAGTCGGAGTTAGCCAGGAGGGAAAACCACGTTGGCTTTTCTCCCTCAGGCCCCATCCACCTCGCTCCACGTTCTGGCACTGGGTTGTTCATCAGGCTTAGTTTTAATCTCACTCTGTCTTCAAAAATACTTTAGTGGGAAGCTGAAAGAGATCCATCAAGAGTGGCTGGTCGGATGCCATTTTAAGCCATTTCAATTGCAAAATAAAGTCGCAAAGCATACAGCTCATGTAAACGTAAATTTCTAAACTCTCATCACCAAAGTCATCATGTGAATGTCAACAGAGAAATTCCAAACAGCTGATAGTAAGTTTCCTCTCTCAGATCCCCGACCATTTTATAAACTACCTCATTTATCTCTCCATCTACAAATAACAACCAACGTTCTCTCTTGGAATTTAGTTCACTGTGGGGGCAGGTCCATCCTCCAACCTCTAAACACAGACATAATTCTCCAGTGTAGGCTACCTAAACTGAGAGCATGGCTGTAGTTAAGAAGAGTTGGTTTGTGCCCGTTGTTCCCCTCCCCTCTGCACCCCCACCCTGTAATTAGCACTGACTGGCTTCATGTGTGTCCATATCTGAGCCGCCTACAGTGCTCACTCATCTTATTCCCTCAGAGGTGGGAGAAAGCAGGATGCTTCTCTGTCACCCCTTCCCGGGCTGTGCCTACTAGAAGGAAAAAAGGAAATAAGCCATATTCACACCTTGTGGTCCCTTACGCTGCTCATATAGTACAATTTTCTCTGCAGGATGCAAACTAAGCCCAATAAATAAAGGATTAATGGGCAAGGAATTCGTGAATGGAGTTCATGCTCAATCGGAGACTTGCCAGAGGTGTCCAGGAACTGTGTGAATGTTGCTAGTGGGCTGCTTAGAACAGAAATCACCATTCTCAAAGATTTATAGTTGCGATATATAGTAACAAAGCAAAACGAAAGCAAGGTCAGGGCCGCACCAAAGGTCGGGGGTAAAACTCCGAGCACAGTAAATTTGTCTTCCTTGGAGTTGCCAGAGTTTTACTTCTCTTGAAAGCCTTCTCTGACTTTTATGGCAATGCTTTCCCCTCCATGATCTTCGAATGCCTCCTGCGAGCGCGTCCTGCCGCCTTGCACCCAGCGGTCCTCCAGAAATGCTGGACGAACAGAATGTGTTGGTAATGTTCTAGATTAGTGCACGTGTGCTCGCACGTGGTCACATTTTCTCCATTAATGCCTAAGACCCAGGAACAAGAATAGGTTTGGAATGGGGTTTGGAGAGAAAAAGGAATTCTTAAATTTTATTTATCCTATAAATAAGGAACAGTAGGCATTTGTCAAAGAGGTAAAACAGAATTATGGTGAAAATAACAATTCTACAAAAGAAGCTGCTGAATAAATGGAAAGCAATAGGATATATTGGAGTATATGAGGAAGCCATTTGGCTTAAAACTAATTAGACCTTGTTTTTACAGAAGGGCCTGATGTGGCCCGTTGAGCACGCACTGTACGTCTGCTTTAAACACTGACAATGTCCTAAAGAGAAGAACGGTGCCCTTAAAGATAGGGATGTCACCTCCCCTCTACATGGGCATTTCTTTAAGGGTAAGCGTCTCTTCCCAGAAACTTAGGATTAATTACCGACCCACTGTGCTTCCCTTGTAAGCACTGGCCTGCTGACCACCAACCTGTTGTGCTCACTTTGTGACCACTGACCTACTGTGCCAGCTACGCATCTCATGACAGTAGTAAAAGAGATATTCCTGTTATATGTGATGTACACTTTTTGTTCTAAGACAGTATATAACCCCTCTGTACATCCCACCTCTCTGGTTTGCTTCCTAAGGGAGCCCCGAGGCTATGGTCCTCAGACCTGGCTCACCCCAATTTGATTTATAGATTGATTATGAATTATTTGCATCAACCAACCACGAAGAGGGACCTATTGTTCGTCCCTGCCTCATTACAAATTGTGCCTGGAAAAAAAAGCTATTTTCACAAGAACTTACGGAACAAAAGGCCTGGACTTCCTCATAGAAGTGGCACGTCACGCCTGTGTGCTGCCTTCGGGGACCTTGGCCAAACAGCGCTGCCATGACTTCCCACTCTGCCGGTAATCCTCTGCAGGAAGAAGAACACTATTTCTGCTTAGAGTTGAGACCCGTATTTTCCACTCTTCGGCAGAGGTGAGAACGAGAGTGTTTCTCATTAGCAATAGCCTTAGGCTGGAGACGAGAAGCGTTTGACTTTGTGGATTGCCCTCACACGTGTGTTTTTTGGCCACCGGTTTATGCTGAGAATCTTTCTTTACAGACTTGCTGGGCACGGTGGTGCTCGCCTGTAGTCCCACTCGAGAGGCTGGGAGACCAGGACAGTCTGGCGTCAGGAAATCAAACTTCCTCCCCAGCCAAGCAAGTCTCTCAGGCTGGGAATTGCGGAGGGAAACCTCATTTTCCGCCTTGGCTCTAGTAGGACAGTTGGGGAAATGAGACCCAAAGATGCAGACAGCAGTGAGAGCAGTCGTATCAATGAGTCAGCAAGACAGGCAACATATGCTCCCTGATTCAGAGATGGATGGATGAGATGCAGAGAAGCCCACCTATTCCTGCTGCGGTCCTCACTCTTCTCTCCTTGCACCCAGCCTTGTCCTTCCAGTCTCTGAGAAGCAAGTGCCCCATGTCCCGGCCAATATTCTTAAATCCATTTCCTGTCATCAACATAATTGTCTTTCTTCTCTAACTCTGAATATCTCCAAGGCTTCTATCGCATAAGGGGGTGAAAGCCCACCTTCAGGGCTGCTGGACTGTGTGGTAAGGGCACTCTTCCCTTCTCAGGCTCCTACATGAAGGACGGCCTGGCATAATAAAAGATAAATATTTGGTCATTGCCCCCGTTTCTGGTTCCTGGCACACAGCTCCTGAAACTCTTCAACTCTTTGGAGTTACAAGGGTGTCTTTTGGATGCTAATGAGACGACTGGTGGCTGAGGGCCCCATAGTTTCAGGATGGGGGCTGGACACCAGAAAGATCAAGGCATGATTAGAAGGTGCCCCTAAACCTCCATAAAAAACCATAAGTGATGGGGTTCAGAGAGCTTCCAAGTTAGGGGACACATGGAGGTCCTGGGAGGGTGGTGCACCTGAGGAGGGGTTGGAAGCTCCATATCCCATCCCCCATGGCTGGCCCTATGCATCCCTTCCATTTGACTTGTATTCAATCTCCATTTGAGTTGTATTCTTTATAACAAACCAGTAATAGTAAGTAAAGCAATTTCCGGAATTCTGTGAGCTGATTAGGAAATTATCAATCCCGGGGAGGGGGTCTTGGGAACCCTTGATTTATGGGCAGTTGGCAACCTGGCACTTGTGACTGGCATCTGAACTGAGGGTGGTCTTGTGGGACTGAGCCCTTATACCTATGGAGTTTGGCACTAACTAGATAGTTAGTGTCAGAATTGAATTGGATTGAAAGACACCCAACTGGTGTCCAGAGAGTAGGGGAATTGGTTGTCGGTGTGGAAAAATCCCATACACACTTGGTATCAGAAGTGTTGTGGGGGCCGCCCCGTGGCCGAGTGGTTAAGTTCGTACCCTCTGCTTCGGCGGCCCAGCCTTGCACTGGTTTGGATCCTGGGCATGGACATGGCAGTGCTCATTAAGCCGTGCTGAGGCAGCATCCCACATGCCACAACTAGAAGGACCCCCAACTAAAATATACAACTATGTACAGGGGGACTTTGGGGAGAAAAAGAAAAAAAAATAAAATAAAGTCTTAAAAAAAAAAAGTGTCGTGGGTAAAAACAGTTCAGAGGGCCTCTCTGCTGCCATCCTCTTCTCCAATCCTCCCTGTTCCAGCTGAAAAGTATCAATTACGGCACCTCCTCCTGGGACTTGATCTCAGCCGAGAAACCTGTGTCCTTTCCGGTGGCCTGACTCTGATTTGGGAATTGCTTGACTCACTTAAGAGCCTGACTTCCGTTTCTGGCTGCTTAACCCTCAGTTTTGATCTTGTTGTTTCTAATAATTTCTGATTAACCCCCGTGTCATAGAGCAATAGGAAGGACCTGATATGTTAGCAGGTGACTCACCAGGAATAACCACCTTTTCTTAAGACATATATGCCTGTTACCCTCATCTCGCTTCTCCTTTCTTCTAGCCCAATTTGCTGTGCTCATCCTCTAGTCCAGTGCCTCCAAATACTGATCGCCCTTCAAAGAGGGACCATTCCTATTTCTTCTGCTATGTTACCATCACACAATACCATGGATATTTGGAAAACTATGAAACTTGATTTATATTTAAATCATCAATCAAACTGGTTTACTGTAGTGATTATGAACTCAACTCCTCCATTAAAAAAAATCTTTCACTCAACTTCTCATCTCCTCTCCAGCCATCATCCTTTTTTTCTCCTCCTCTTCTCATTCCGACTTCTCAATGTATTGTCCATACTATCTCCAATTCCTCACTTCTCAAGCCATTCCCAATACATCCTAATGGCTTCCCTCCCCATCGCTCCCCAAAACAGCTAAGCTCATCGAGGACCTCTTTGTCACTATAAACAATAAGCTTTTCTCACTCCTTAACCTTACGTAATTTCCCAGCAGGGTTTGACAATGCTAATCACTCCTTCCTTCTTGAAACACTCTCTTGGCCTCCTGGACATTCTCCCGGTTCTTCTCTGTCTCCTTTGAAGCATCGTGCTATCCAATCAATAAGTGTTGGAGTTCTTCAGGACTGGTTCTTCTTTTCTCTATACTCTATACTCTTTCCCTATACTCTCTTCCCAGACAGTATCAGCCATGCCTGTGGCTTCCATTATCACCTACAAGTAAGTGACTAACGTATTTATCATTTAGTGCTAGGCAAGAACTACCAGGAACACATTTGGATGTCTCCTCTGAGCTCCAGTCCCGTATTTCCAGATACTTGCTTGATCTAGCCTCATGGATGTCTCAAAATCCCTGCAGACCCAATATAAGCAAAAGTGAGTTCATTGTTGTGTCAGTCAGCATCTTGGCAGAAAGAAATGGCGTCTTCCAATGGAGATAAATTAAGAAGAATTTAACAACAACAAAAACAGCTAACAAAGACTATTTACCAAGGTTCAGGCAGAGTAAAAGGAAACCAACAAGGGACACTGAGCTGGAGGAATAAATACTCTGACATCACTCTCCTCCTGCGCTGTGACCTCACAATCATTGGCAAAACAACCAGAAACCAGAAAACACGGGAGCCTGTTGAGGCGGTCCATATAGGTCAGTCTCTTGGGGCTCAGATCCGGGTGGAAGGGGAAGAGACCTGAAGAAACAAATTAGTGATACTCAGCGTGATGATTTTCCCACCAAAACAAATTCTCTTCCAGCATTCCCTACTCAGGGAACGGTGCCACCATCCATCGGTCAATCAAACCAGAAACCTAGAATTTTCTTGACACTCCCTCTTCCTTATCTTCTGTATCCAAGCCATTGCGTGTCCTAGTAGGACTTCTAAGAACAATCCGGCCTCAACTATTTCAAAACACACTGCTTCAGACTACATGAGCCTCTCTCTCATAGCACTCATTATAGTTGTAATGTTGCATTACTCATAGGATTACTTTACTGGCATCTCTTTTCTCCTCTAACCTATAAACTCCATGTTGATAGAGACTATGATTATTTTTGCTCCCCATCATTTCTCTAATCTCTTGCCACAGTCCCTGGCATGGAGTAGGTACTGAATAATATTTGTTGAATGAAAACATGGTGGAGCTTGCAGCGATGTGTAAATCACACAGTCATATTCTATCCTCAAGGGAGAGAGCTGGAAGCTAGGGGTGTTAAGCAACTTGCCCAAGAATTCAAAGTAAGTTATCAAAAAAATAGTATTACCATTAACTTTCCAAGTGTCAGGTCCTGTCTAAGGGTTTTACAAACGTGACAGGAGTAACTCTCAGTGCACAAACTCTGACGTGCAAGGAATACACATTTCTCTATTTGCTTTAAGTTGAATAAAATCCAACTTTGAGCCCTTCTCCCACTAGGCGGGTAGGAAAGCCAGTCATTTGGGGAGCCTTCATTTCCCAAGAATTGTAGCAGAAGCAAGAAGGCTTGTGCCATATTGCAGTGACAGGAAGGGTTTCTCGTCTCCACTTCATCAGAACCCTGCTGAAACCCTTACTGTCTGAGTCTATACTGATTTGTTGAGTTTTGGGGTCTCTCTGCTTCGGTGCCACCTGAGGGGGAGGTGTAGGAATCTGTGCCGAGGCTGGAAGCCTCAGAACCTAGGGCCCAGCCTCCATGACCATCCTGAGAAGAGCTCCCTTATTCCCCAGTGTGTCTTGACATCTTAGGCGGAGGTCTGTGACTTTGTGCCCTTACGCCGCCCGGCTTCTGTCCTCTCTCTTTCTTGTAGGAATAAACAGATAAGCTCTCCCTTCCGCTCTCCCTCTTTCCTAGTACCCCTCAAGGGGGATTCCTTAGTGCAATTTCAGCAACGAGCTCAGAATTTAGTAAAACAAGCTGGGGAGGAAAGTGGCTTACAGGCAGTTCTGCTATAATTGAAATCCTTTTCCAAAGCAAAGAAGCATAAAGGAGCTGTTTCCTTTGGTGGAATCAATGTAGGGGAGAGGAGAAACAGGAGGAAAACCAAAAACACCTGTAGTTCTCAAAACGTACACTGCCACACTAGTATTATTTCATTAAACCTCACAACAAACTCGTGACTTAATTACTATAGTCCCCAATTTTCGATGAAAAAATGGAAACTAAGAAGTCTTAAATACTTACCAAGGTAACCCAGATGGTAAGTAGCCAAGAAATGATTCCAGTTCCAAATCTGGCTGCCTGAAACCTATGCTCTTTCTTTTTCTTTTTTTTTTTTTTTTTGAGGAAGATTAGCCCTGAGCTAACATCTGCTGCTAATCCCCCTCTTTTTGCTGAGGAAGACTGGCCCTGAGCTCACATCCACGCCCATATTCCTCTACTTTATATGTGGACGCCTACCACAGCATGGTGTGCCAAGTGATGCCATGTCGGCACCGGGATGCAAACCGGCAAACCCTGGGCCACCGAGAAGCAGAACGTGTGAACTTAACTGCTGCACCACCGGGCCAGCCCCAAACCTATGGTCCTTTTACTGTGCCAGCTTTGGGGAAACGAAGAGGAAGAGAAGGCCAGGATAAGGCAGAGTCTCATCACAACCTGGAGGCACGACCCAGAGACCCATTGTGAGAGGGAACAAACAGGTTTTCTCCCCTGGGGTGGAGAGTCTAAACTGGAATTTCCCTCGTGTAGAGAAAAGGACAGTAGAAAAAGAAAGGTTCATTTGAGGAGCAGAAAAGAAAAATTCTAAATTATCGCATGGAGAAGTTTAGATAAGAATGCGCCCTGGGACTTCACATGGTGAGCCGTTCACCTTGCTCCAAGAGGTGAGACACGTTTTCAAGCAGTACCTTTGAGCTGGGATCCTTCTAACGGATTCCAAATGAGAAGCCTGTCCTCTGCGTGGGACAATCTCTTGTTTTAATGCCAAAGCTTTACTGTTTGACTGAGGAAATGTTGTCAAAATATGGTTCCTATTCCATAGTCATCAGAAAACACATGGGAGGGATATACAGACTTCCTGCACACACACACACACACACACACACACACACACACACACAACTTTCCTAAATAATTTGATGATGACATTTGGAATTGATCTCATACATATTAAACCCTCTGAAAAGTCCATGTCTATGAAGACAGGCTTTAAATATTAAGCTTTGTTGCCTACAAAGTTCGAATACACCCTCTTGTGGTAAAATGGCATATTTTATTTCCAGATGATTTCTACAATAGAGCTCACAAGATGACAGTTTGAAGAATAATGAGCACTTGAGAAGAAACAATGAAACTAATAATGCGTTTTTAAAAATATCAGTGACATCCATCTTATGGTCCCCCATAAACTCCAATTTGCAGATGGGAAAACTGAGACTCAGAAGCCTTGCATAACTTGTCCAAAGTAACCCAACTCAGGAGTAGAAAAGTGAAGCGAAACAAAGACTTTGAAGGTCCTGCCTCTCTATTACACAGATGTACCACTACGAAACTGATTTCCAGCAATTAGGAGCGTTAAGGCAGGAGAACCGACGATGCTGCCAAAAGATTAATGCAATCACGTAATGGAGTGAACTGGTCTAACCCAGGATGGAAGGACCTGGGTTTCGTCATTGGCTTTCCAACTAGTATTTGCTGTCCATCAGCCAATCACTCATGGAGCCAAGCCATCAATACGTTTTGAGTGCCCTTCCGGGCTGTCCTCAGAGCCGGTGATACAGTGATGACTAAGACAGACGAGACCCCTGGCCTCATGAAGCTTATGTTCTACATGCTGTATTAGTTGTATTAGTCACTGTGCAACAAATTACTGCAAACCTAACGGTTTAAAACAACACCCATTTAGAGCATACAGTCCTCGAAGTCAGAAGTCTGGACAGAACTGGCCAGAGTCCCTGCTTATGGCCAAGAGCAAGGCGTCAGCCACCTGTGCTCTTCTCTGGAGAGAAGAATCCACTCCCAGGTTCCTTCAGGCTGTTGGCAGAACTGACCTCCTTATGGCTGTAGGACTGAGGTGCTGCCTGCTGGGGCCCTCTCAGCTCCTGAAGCCTCCTCACGTTCCTTCTCACACGGCTCCCCTCCATCTTCAAACCAGCAGTGGCACCCCCAGTCCTTCTCACACTTTGAATTGCTTGGGCTTCCCTTCTGCCACCAGCGAGGGAGCACTCTCTGCTCTTTTAAAGGGCTCCCGTGATGCGATTAGACCCACGTGGACAAGCTCCGTTTTTGCTCTAACATAACGTAATCATGGGAGTGTTATCTCACCATCTTCCCAGCATCCACCCACAGCTACAAGGGGAGGGGATCACAAAAGCTGAGGGCCACTGAGAGTCATTCTTAGAAATCTGCCTCCCACAGTGGGCAAGACACTAATGAAGACAAAAGAATAATTCTTGGTTATGAAGTCTAACAAAGGAAACAAACAGGATGCTATGGTAGGGAGACCCGAATACTGAGAACAAGTAGTCACACGGCACACTGCAAGAAGAGTGCTCCAGACCACGAGCACAGTTTTCAGAAAGGCCCTGAGACAGGATAAAGTGTGGGGTATTCTAAGAACGGGAAGAAGGCCAGCGAAGGAGAGAGAGGTGCAAGACGAGGTTGGAGAAATGAGTCCCAACAAGATAGTGTAGGGTTTTGCAGGCCTTGGTAAGCAATTTGATTTGATTTTTCACATGCTTGAAAGCATTTGAAGCATTTTAAACTAAAGAGTATTATGATCTGATTTGTATTTTTAAAAAATGTCTTTAGGGGCTGGCCCGGTTGCCTAGTGCTTATAGTTTGGCATGCTCTACTTTGACAGCCCAGGTTCATGGGTTCACATCCTGGGCATGAACCTATACCACTTGTCAGCCATGCTGTGGCAGCAACCCACATAAAAATAGAGGGAGATTGGCACAGAGGTTAGCTCAGTGACAATCTTCCTCAAGCAAAAAGAGGAAGATTGGCAATGGATGTTAGTTCAGGGCCAGTCTTCCTCACCAAAAAAAAAAAAAAGAAGAAGAAAGACAGAAAAAGATGTCTTTGGATGATGAGGATGAAGGGGATTCTGAGGGAAGAGAAGTAGATGCAGAGTGAGCAGGTAGGGGCACTTGGCGGGTCCAGGAAGGAGATGATGGTAGGCGTGCTGTTGTGGAAGCAGCAGAGGGGGAGTAAAGAGGACCAGTCAGAAGATAAACTGGGGAGATATGATTGACAGGATTTCTTGATGGACTATTAAATTCTTTGATAAATAACACTGCTCAAAATTGGGATTTAGTATATCTTAATAAAAACAAATGTAATGTCACTTGCAGTAAAAAATGTTTATGCACCTAGGAAGAGCAAGATAATCCACTGAAACCCCAGCAGGAGTGAGAAGAGGGGTGAGTGACTGGGGGGCCGTGCTCAGAGTTGAGGAGACCGTGTCCTCGGAACTGTCCTGGTGGACGTGTTGGAGAAGGGACACTGCCCGCCAGCCTCAGGCTTCCAAAGCAGGCGTTGGGGAGGGCTAGTCAACAGGGAGAGGAGAGCCCCGCACCAGGCAGCCCCCTGCCACCTCCTCTATGGAGCCCACAGGGACCACAACATCTAAACTGGCAAAGGAACCCTGACATATAGATTCTCCCTTCCCTTCAGTCTAATCCTGAATGATTTCCGAAAAATTCAGACATTCTAACAGAATCTATGCAAAAACCTCAGTAATGGGTCTATACTATCCTATCCTATAAGGCTGATGGCTTGAAAGGACACCAATATAAGGAATCAAAGTGAATTACTTCATTCAAAACAGACTCAGTACAATCAGCAGAAGAGAACTCTTCAAAGAAATTTATATTCTCAGAGACGTTTAAGAAGTTACTCCTTACAAAAACAAATACCACAGGCAATTGTAAAACAGAACAAGCATCTACTGTTGCCCTTCGTTATATAAGATATTATATAACATAAACATTAAACATCACACACACACAAATGAGGAGTTCCATATCTTTTCTGCAGCCTGGAATCATCAGATAAACAAAGGCATTATCTGTTCAACTGTAAGACCAGCTGAGCCGAGTTCCTTTTTTTCAATAGCAGCTCTGTTATTACCATTTCTGTCTAGTCTATATTTGGTCTAATTTCCTAACTCTTCTTGGGTCCGTTTCAGAAGTTTGTATTTTAATAGGAGACTTTCATGTTCTCAAGATTTTAAAATGCATTGCCATGTTGTCGTGCAGAATAACCTCTGCTATTTCTTCTAATCTCTTCCATGTTCGCCTCTCCTTTCTTGTTACTAACACGGTCAAACGTTGCTGTCTTTCTTTTTATTTAACCAGAATCAGGAGGGAAATATCTATTCGATTAGTTAGTCTTTCCAGATACTAACTTTTGGTTTCATTTATCTTTTCAACTCCCCCTTCGTTTTCTAGTGAATCAGCATAAGTTTTTATCTTTATTAATATCCACCTCCCGCTTTCATTTAGTTTGTTTTTCTAATTTCTGAGGTTATCTGCTTTGTTCATTTGGTCTTTTTGCAAAATTAAAGACAATATCATACACAGCTATACAATTTTCTATAAGCTAGTTTGATTGCACAGGTTTTGTACTGAAATATTTTCTTTGTTATTACACTTGAAAACATTGGTTTTAGGCTGTGATTTTGCATTTGGTTAAGGGGTGATTTATGACAGTATTCCCAAATTTATTAAAAAAATCATTTTTGATTCACTTTCTATTATTGATTCCTAGCTTTACGCTATGGTGATGAAAGAATGCGGTCTGTAAACTTTCTACTTTTGGTAAATTATTAAAATTTTCTTTTGGTAAATACATCATTGAATTTTTGTAGCTGTTCCACAGACATCAAAAAAGGATCATGTTTTCTCCTCAAGGAACGTCACGTTCCCTATCAATCAGTGTGTATATGTGTGCACGCAGGTACCAAATAACTGGGTTTCCATTGTATATTACTTTATAGATTGCCATATTCAAATACCATGAACACCCGCTTATATCTTGCTATTTGATTTGCCAAATTTTAAAATTTCCCAATATACTTGCATTTTTTAATAAATCTCTATTTGTATTTTCAGTTCCTCAGACATTATAATACTCAATAAATGGTGCTAGCATGATTTGTTCCATATCCAGACAAAAACAAAGCCAGACTCATCCCATATGCTGTAATTCACTGCACATGAATTAAATGTTTAAATGTAAAAATAAAAACCACTATAAGAAAAGTCAGGAGAACATAGCTCTAGAGATCTCCAAGGAAGTTTACAGAAATCCAGAATCCATGAAGACATTTTTGGCTCCATAAAATTTTTAACCTTTTATATGACAAAAGTCACCATACACAAAGGCAAAAGGCAAATGGAGACAGGTGTGATGGCAAAGGTGCCCAGGAAAATCCCTGAGGGGGCCTGGGCCCGTCCTGCACAGCCCATGTCGCAATATGGATTTCTCTCTTTGGTCACCGAGTTGTCTCAAATTAGTTGAGGCCTGTAGGCCTGAAATGCAGAACAGCTGTGTGCATCTTGATTAGCAAGAGTTTAATTCATGTGTCCATGCCATGTTTGAAATCTAAGACCAGAGTCGTTTCAAGGAACTGGTGGGTTACCTGTGCCTGTGTGGTCCAGCCTCTGAATGCCTAGTGGTCTCAAAAGAGTTGCAAGCCACTGACAATCCGAAAACCCACAAAGCAGAACAGACAGAGACAGTCCCACATGCTGAATGCTGCTTGTGAGTCTTGTACCAGCTGAGAATTGCTGGCAGAACCGACGAGGGAAGAGATCCGTTGCTTGGGATACGCAGCCTCAGAAGCACATCCGGGCCCCTCTCCTCCTTCGGCACGGTGAGAAGTTGGAACCCTTGACTCCACTGAGTGAAAGACCTGCCCCTTTCTGCCCCTGGGGGACTGGAAGAAGAAAGACGGCACTGAAGCTGCTGTTTTTGTCCTCCTACTTGGGAGTCTAGCTTCTCTGAGTAAGAGTCACTCACGGGAAAAACAGGACCTGCTCTTGGACTGGAACTAGAGAGCGCATCTCTAGTCAACGACAGAACTGCGGGACAACTCAAATGACAGGCGAGGGTCAACATCCCAAGATCAAAAGGGTACCTATAAATCAAAAAGGAAAAGACAAACAAGTCGACAGAAAAATGTGCAAAGGTTATGACAAGCAAGCCCAGGAGAGGAAATACAAATGGCCAATAAGTATATTCTCCCCTCACTCGTAGTCAATGAAATACAAATAAAACAACAATCCAATACCATTTTTCCCCTCAAAATGAAAATAAGCCACAGTATCCAGGGCTGGAGAAAATCTGAATAAATGGGCATCATCATCCGTAGCTGGTGAGTACAAATTACTACGATATCTTTGCAAAATATTCTGGCAGTACCCATCGAAAGTTAGAACAGATGTTTGTGCCCACAGTCTCCCCTTGGGACATGCAAGCTGTAAAAAGCAAAGCACCAGTGAGATTAGAAGCACCACACCATTGTAGCAGCGTCTTCAACAGACATCCTGACAAGCTGAGTGTCATCAGTTAGGGGGATGCTGAAATCAAGTACCGTTCGTCGTGTTGGAGAACATCACGCAGGCGCTAGAAAGAGGGAGCCAGGTCTGTATCTACTGGCTCACGTGGTTTTCCAGGAATCGTTCTTTAATACTACTAATGAACGAGAAAAAAAACCCTACTAAATCAAAAACAAAAGAGAAAGAAAAAACAAATATATAACATTAAGAAAAAGAAAGGAAGGCCTGGCCCCGTGGCCTAGTGGTTAAAGTTCTACATGCTCTGCTTCATTGGCCTGGGTTCCCACGTGGGTTCAGATCCCAGGTGTGGACCTACTCCACTCACCAGCCACACTGTGGAGGTGTCCCACATATTAAAAAATAGAGGAAGATTGACACAGATGTTAGCTCAGGGCTAATCTTCCTCAGCAAAAAAAAAAAAAAGACAAGAGAAGAAAAAGAAAAGAGATATAACAATATATAGGAAAAAGAATAAATCTATGAGAACAGTATGTGCACATATGTGTCCACAAATATACAATAGTACATTCACATAGATACACTTTGAAAAGCTGATTTCTATAAAAGTACAAATTACACAGATACACTCTTTTCAGTGGTGGAAAACCTGAATAGACAAATATACATGTAAGTATCTTTTTAAAAGTTATTTAATACTACCCTCAAAATGTGCTGGATCAGATGGAATAGTGGTGGAATTTTAACAAACTTTGAAAAATAGATTGTATCTCCGCTATTGTAAATTGTGGAGCAGAGGGGGGAGATCCCATTTTGGGGAAGCCAGTGTGATTCTGATACAAAAATCTGGGAAAAAGCACAAAATGTGAAAATTAAGTAACCTGCCTCCATACCAATAAGGCAAAATTATAAAAGCCTTATAGCTATGGTTAAGTAACATAAAATTAAAATACGCATAAACATACCATAACTTCATATGTGAAGGTAATTCCATGAATATTTCAATTCTTAGATAACTTCATAAAGTTAATGCACTACCGATTAAAATTCAAGTTTTTTGTTGTTGTTTGGTTAGTTTTTTTGCAAGGAAGAGAGAGGGAGAATTTGGGGCCTTCACCAAAATTCTGAAGTTCCTCAGAAGGATAAACATACGGGAGAAATATATAAGAAAAAAGTGTTTAAAAAATAATAGTGACAGCAACTTACTTCACCAGAGAGCAAACTGTATTTAAAATAATTAAGACCAATATGGTAATGGTACAAGGAGAGACAGGCAGATAAAGAAGGAGACGTGAAAATCCAGAATGGCACAAGGCAAACCAATTAAGTGATACACGTAAATTTTCAGTTCAGAATAGAAAGACAATGTTTTAGCAATGCTATTTAAAAACTTGGTTCACTATTTGGAAAAAGATTCTGTTCAAGCCTTGAATTTACTTCATTGGTAATCAAATAAATGCCAAGAAACGCTTGCTCTGCCTCCCAGATCAGGAAGGATACAAACACCGTGGTCAAGGGGTTCTCCCTTTGCGGTGGGATTCAAAAGGGGCCAAACTCCTCTGCTGAGAGCCTTGACGACGCGCTTCAATGTTTCAAAACTGACGCAGTAATTCCGCTTGGACGAATTTACTAAGGAATAGAGAAGTGTGTACAACCTGTAACAACGTTTACAAACTAGAGAACATAGTTTTTCGTACTGAAATAAAAACTCATGAAAGGAATCTAAAAAGAGTGAGAAAACCGTGACAGATCTTATCCCAGAGAATAAATTGGAGAGGCCACCGCAGAGTTACTACTGCAAAAAGGAACCAGTTTCAGATGATTTTACAGCTCAGTTCAATATATCCTTGAGGAACAGATAAGGCCTATGAATATTTGAACAATTCCAGACTAAAGAAAAGAGAGAAGGTCCCTCCGTGAATTGTGTGGAGATGGGCAAGAGGCGAGTCTCTTCAATGGCGGCCAACAGGGATCTCCACCTCCATCCCAAAGTGGGAGGCTCCCTGTGCCCTGAAATGCCCCCTCCCCACCCAGGCACAGGGCTTTCCTCCTCCACGTCCAGGGCATAGGTCCTTCCCCCTCCCAGAATTCTGCCTTTGGCGAACGGAATGCTGGACCGAAGGTTGTCTTCCAGAAGCCTTTGCTGCCTGGGGTTAGTAAGGCTTCAAAGGAATTTCCATACTCTTGGAGTGAGGTGAAGGCCATGGACCAAGAATGAAATGCAAATTATCTTGCCTTATTATCCTGCTAAATTATGTATGCGTAAATTTCAGAAGAATTTTTAAACTAATATTTTCAGAAGTAATCTCTAGTTTCTTGGTTTTGATTTTTTGGGCTTTTTTTTTTGCTAGTTGTACTTTCTTCTTTGTAGTCTTCCATATTGTTTGAAGCTCTGAACAATAAGCATGTTCCTTTATAATTAAAAAAAAAAAGCTATTTTCAAGTCCAAAAAATCTATGGGAATTTATAGATCAATTGAGGGGACGATTGACATCTTTACAATATTAAATCTTCCTTTGTAGGATGACAAGTAGGAATTAACTCCATCTATCTGAAGCTCTGCTCACAGTATCTCAGGTAAGTTTTGTACGTTTTTTCATGTACTCATAGATATTTCATATATTTTGTTGGTTTTGTCAATTAGCTCTTTTTTCCATTTTAACTTCCAACTGGTTGTTGCCGGTACACAGGAAGCAGATTGACCTCACTGTCGTCTGGTGGACTGGCTGTGAGGAGGAAAGCTGACATCCTGGTTTTGTAATTAACACTGGTGCAGGTCCCTTTGGTGTCTTGCCCTGAAGAATGATGTTTGTGGTTTATTTCAGAAAGATGTTCTTTTTACAGGTCAGGAAGGATCCTGTGGTTGCCAACTTACCAAGCTTTTTTTCAGGAATCTTTCAAAAATATTTTAGTTTATGTGAAGATTTTCTTATCTTCCTCCAAGGAAAGACTTGGAGGAAGTCTTTTCCTCCAAACTATTAATACAGTCATAATTATTAATCTATTTCTAAGACTGAATCATCCCTGGCTTTCTGGGGGGCGGGGACGCTGCCTCTTCAAAGAATAGTATTCTTTTATCATACTGATTCTATTGCTAGTATTTTTCTGTTTTTGCTTTCATATTTGTTTATAAATGATGTTTGCGTGTAGCTTTCTGTTTCTACATGCTACATTTGTCAGGCTATCTCCGCCATGCTCTGCTAACTTCAGAGAAGGAATTGGAAAGTTTTGCATTATTTTCCATGCTCTTCAGTGCTGAAATGGTATAGAAACTATTTCTAAAAGGGCTGATAGACCTGTGTCTCAGGGTTGTCCAAACATTTTACAATACACACTGTAGATTCTTTTTATAATCTAATAGGATGAATACTTTATTATACAAACTATGTTGAAGTATGCCTAGACAAGATGAAATGTAAAAATAAATTAAATGAAAACTGAGTTGTAGGAATTATCTGCATGGAATAAGCCCAAATAGCTACAAACACGAGCATTGAAATGAGCTGGAAAGAAATACAACAAAAGGTTAACAGAGGTTATTTCTGCACGCTAGAATGCCCAGTGATAGTCACTTTCTCCTTGGAGCTTTCCTGCGTTACTCCACTCTTTTCACCATTTGCATGTAACATGTTTGCAATTAGAAATAAATTAATTAGTGATTTGTTGAAGATGCTGATCTCTTGAAAATAAGAGCTGAAACTCAGGAACATCAAGGAGACTTACAAATGTTTCTGTGGTCAGTGGATGCCAGGAGCAGCGCATTAACTGACGGCGTGGCGGTGTTCGTTGTCCCAGAAACCAGCATCTATTGCGGGCTGAAGAAGTTTTGTCCAGAAAGCTTCAACCATGCCTTTTCTCTCTCCTCCGTTAATGGCGTCTAACAGGAAATTAAAAAGAGGAGTAAGTGGTGAATGTACTACAAGCATTGAGAGCAGTGCAGGGGAGGAAGGGTCAGCCAGCTCCCCTGAGGGCAGTCACCAGCCAGGGAAGTGTTCTGGCACCTCTGAGGAACTCATTTTACAGACATTTTGAAGAAAAAGGTCACAATTCAGAAAGCTGCTGCCTCAATATTTTACTCCAGCTGCACCACGATGCTAACGGTCCGGTGGCGGTCACCAGATGCAGAAGTGGGAGAAGAGGCTTTTTGAAGAGGCATTGAGAGTAGATTTCCTCCCTTGTGATTTCATCTGCCCCGGATACCCTCAAGCATATAACCTTTATTTACAGTTGGCCAGCTAACAGTCCCTCTAACTTCTCTCTACGCGTAATGCTGGAGCTTCGCAGCCCGCACTGAGGACCCCACCCATCCCCCCTGTTCCAGCCCCGCTGCAGAGACCCGCGACCCGCGGCCCCTGAGATAACGCAGAGGAGAGGAACTGACCATCAATCTCTTTTAGGTTGTTTCTCCCTGGTATCCAAACATCATTAACCCAGTGAAAAATTCAGTGAAACCAGCTGCATGACTTCACGTCGACACAGAAGTAAACTCACCTTCCTGAGAGCCAGGGCGGCCACGAGCGTTTGTCCATTACGCGCACCCTCCAGCTGGGCCCACCTCTGCTTTCATGTAAATGGAAACCATTTGGACGATGCGATGCCTCGGTGCTGAGTTATCTTAATGCAGACCCTGCAGATAAGACACACTGGTCTTCCCACAGCGCCCTGGGCTTTGCCATCGCAATCTCCTGTGCAAAGAATGAATGTTTCTGTCTCTCTAATCCTCTTTCTGTCTTTCTTTCCTTATTTTTCTTTTTGATGGCAGACAGGGTGTCAGGCAAATTCCTAAACTCAATTCAAGAGCCATTTCCTTTCCAAGGCCATCCGTAAATTCTCTCTCAGGTGCTGGATCCCTTTGTACCCATCTCCTCTCTTAACAGTTGTGCTGGTCCTCAATTATCGGGATCCCTCCCCCAGAAGATCATGAGCTCTGGAAAGATTAATAATTACAACACTGGGTAGCATTTAATACTTTCTGTTGCACTAATTACTGTGCTAAGCACGTTTTTATTTATTACGATACTTATGTGATTTATAATATTTACATCATTTATATCATCATACATGCCTTAATCTTAATACATCATTACACATATATTATACTTAGAATGCTTATATCATTGCTTACAATAATCTACAGGTAAATTCTATCATTATTCCCATTATACAGATGCATCAACTGAGGTTTAAAGAAATTAATTAACTTGCCCAAGGTCACTAGCTGGTGGGGGGAAGTGGCAGATTGAAGAGCTTAAGCATCGACTATAATTGGATGCTGGTCATAGCAAAAACACAGACTTAGTCACAGCCCCAGGGCCTAGCAGCCGGCCTAAGACACAGAAGATACCTAAGATAGAGTTATTGAACACACATCTGACACATTTAACAGCAGAGCAAGACAAAGACCACCCGGATGAGGAAGTAGAAAAGCTTCCGGAAACTTCAGTTTGAATGTTGCATTCTGGTTACTTCTCTGAGCACCTTCTTCTCAACGGCTTTCCTAGCAGCCTCCAGAGCACGTGCCACACTGTATAATCATGTATTTATTTACCTGCCTGTTCATTGGTTCAATTGTCTGCCGCCTTCTCTTAACTAGAAAGTCCATGAGGAGATCTGTTACCACAACAGCCCTGGTGCCTGGAATGTCATCTGTCATTCAATAAAAAATGAGCCAATGAATGAATGAAATGCATCAACTTCCCTCCAAATGCAGCTCCTTCTCACATCTGTATTTTTTTTAAATTAATGATGCCAAAAGTTTCCCCCACCATCCTGGCTCAACGGCACCCACTCAGTAAACAGGATCAGTGTCTTTTCTCTTCCGTGGCGTCTCCCTTCCCTCCTGCAGGGCTGGGCGGTTGCACACCACAGCTGAGAAATTCACTCCGACTGGTCTTCTGCAGGAGCAGGTCCTCCAGGAAAGAGCGAGCCTCCTGCAAGCTTTGTCCTCCCCAGGGCCTTGCCTCCCGGAGGTCTGGCTTGATTTGTCTTTAAAAAATAAAGAAACATGACACTTATTTATCCTCAAGTATCCTAAAGCAATAATCTTTTACAATTTTCTTTTCCTTTCCTACCGCTGCGATATTGGATATTGGTTCAGACCCTTGCTTGACATTAAGTCTGTGTAAATAACCTCCTTACCGTAAATCAGAGGATTTCCGATGGAAAGGGAATTTGAAATCGGATCAATACCACTACCCCGCCCCCTTACTTCATCTGAGAAGACACCAAGGCCCGGAGCTGTAAAGCGATTTGGTGATGCCGGATCCGCAAGCAGAACCCAACCCGGCTCCAGGCCGCCCCGCCCCCACCTCTGGAGCTGCCTTCAGCTGCCTTGCATTCTTGGCCTCACTCTCCCATCTCTTAAGACCATTTTATAGCCTGTCCCTTTTCTAGGTTAATAAGCAGAACTAGGCTCGTTCAAGAATAAAGGAAATTGCACATTTTTAAAACATGAGATTGATTGTGAGCTGTGCAGAGCTAACAGATTACATTTCCTATCAATCTGTTTCCACTCAGGGCTAGCCAAGCCAGGCCAGGCCAGCGGTTCGAATTCAGTGGCCACTCCCGCCACCCCGTGGACACATCCCGGTACTGCACGCAAAGAAAAAAGATCCCGGCGAACATCTGGCTGCAATTTGCTTAAGGACATTTTCACAAATGAGTTTTGACCCCCGTTCTTTTCTGTGTCTGTGAGCTGAGCACCTCGGCTTGACTTGAGCAGTATTGCCACTGGGATAGAGGGAATTGGAGAGGAAACAGAAAGGGAAATCCCGCCGACATTCACGACTGCTTGTTTCCCTTAAAAGGCGGAGCAGGGAGAAGGTGTTCAGAAACGATGACTGAGAACCGTCCTAAGAGCTTGCTCATTGTTAATTAATGCCGCTTAGAATCTACTTTGGAAAGACTTGTAGCCCCCAGCTGTCCCCAGGTTCCACATGTGCAACATCTCCCCAAACTCCATCATCTTCGTGTTCCTGTCACCATTTTCCCAACCAGATTTTTATGATACAACCAGCATTCCTGATTCTCAGGTGAATGAACAGAGGAAAAGAACTTTAAAAAGCCCCTCACTGACTCAGGGAATCTCAGAGGTACACAGCCATATACACAGGCATATGTGACAGTCTACAGTGGCCCTAGCACCTTCTAGAAATTCAAGAAATTCAATTCGTAGAAAATATACCTTAAATGAATGTCCTCACCCTCTTTTCAAGTTGTGAGCTAATAATTATGTGATATGAACGTAAATCAGAGGCAGAATATCTATGAATAGATTTCAAAGTCTCCCCCAAATCATACAAGTTAGTCAATATTTACTGATACACACAATTTTTCTGGTGCCAGTCAGAAATGGCCATCTGTTCATGTAATTGGCTATAATAATTTATTAGTGAGGATGCTTTCTCACAAAAGTATTAAAAGTGGCTGAAAAAATAAGACCATTTTTTACTTCAAATAACAAGTCCAGAGGCAGGAGTTTTTAAAGCTGGCTCATCATTGTCATCAAACACTGTGAGATAATAGGAAATATGTAGATTGGTCTCTGTCCCCCACTCCCGGCACAGAGCTCCTAAAACCTTTGGAATTTCCTGAGTGATAAAAGCACTAAGAGCATCTCTTGTTCTAACATTTGGTCTTTGACCATAATTCCTGGCGCAGAGCTCCTAAATCCCGTGGGATTTCCTGGGTGATAGCAATATCTTTTGTTCTAATGAGGCAGCTCTGGGTGGGCTCCTGGATGGGGCTGGTCACCAGAAAGACCAGACCATGATTAGAAGCTTGGAACTGTCAGCCCCACCCCCATGCTCTGGAGAGGAGAGAGGGGCTGGAAGTGGAGCTTGTAAATTGATCATGCCCATGTGAGGATCCTCCACAGAAATCCTGAGTGTGGTGTTCAAGGAGCTTCCAGGTGGGTGAACACGTCCATGTCCCATGAGGGTGATGCGTCCCAGCTCCACAGGCACAGAAGCTTCGACTCAGACCCTCCCAGACCTCGCCCTGTGTATCTCCTCTGGCTGTTCATCTGTATCCTTTATCATCTCCTTTATTATATAAAAACTGGTCAATGTAAGTGCTTCCCGGGGTTCCTGGGACTGAACCCTTAATGGAGGGATCTGATGCTGTCTCCAGGTAGATAGTGTCAGAATTGAGTTCAATTGTAGGACTACTGTCACAGAGAATTGCTTGGTGTGGAACCCCCCCACCCTCCACCCGACATCTGGTGTCAGCGTGTTGCCAGTGTGGCAGTAGCGATAGGGTAGAGGAGACACACAGGAGAAAGGGGGTTTCCTGCTCAGAGACCCAAGCTCTTGCTATTCTTCTAGCCTAGGCTCCATCCTCAGTGTATTCACTTGCCCTCAAGGTTGAGAGACAGCTGCTTTCCCAGGCCCCCCTTGTACAGCATCTGCTGAAGAGGAGTTTGCACCTGTGTCTCTTTTATTAGAAGAGAACCCCTCCCCCAGGAGCCTCCAGCAGGCTTCTCATCAGGTGCCATTGTCCAGGATTGGTTGCATGGCCTGTCTTAGCTGCAAGGGAAGCTGGGAAAGTGCTCCATGGGTGTCACGTTCAGCCCTACCATGGCAGCGGGTCCTGCCAAAGGGATAGAGGGATGGGCTATTAAATGAGCATTCAGCAGACCACAAATCATGCTACAAATGCTACCTTTACACAGCCCAACGAAGTAGGTATAGTTTGTCTCTTTTCTTTTTTATTCCCAAGTGATGAGCACCACACTATATGCCCTTTCTCTGTAAGCAGCGTCTTATTCTCTATCGCAGTCTGCACCCTCCATCTCTAGACACACACACACACAAAGAGCCTCATGGCACTCATTCAGCTGACACTTATTATGATGAGCCAGACCCTTAGCTGGATGCTGGGAGGCAGTAGTCAACAGGTGCGCATGGTCTCCACCCTCACAGAAGTATGGTCCAGGTAGGGAGCTCCCAGACCCAAAGTAATGGCGGATTGTGATGGAGCTCTGAGGAATGAGCAGGATGGAGATGGAGGCACTGAAAGGCGAGGTGATGGGCAGGGCTCCCCTGGCCTCACTTGTCCACCCCACTTGGCCTGAGGCAGCCTGCACCAATTCCTCACCCTCCCCACCCCAGGGAGGCTGTGAGCACCCCGACAGTCAGCCAGCCTCGGGCAGCACAGATAAGGGCCAGGAAGCAGGGTGACCTTCAGGGGAGCAGGAGTTATGGAGGATCAACAAGTAAACTTGGGAGGTGGAGGAGATGAGAGGGACTGTGGGGCGGGGGAGGAGAGGAGTGAGTAGAGAGGAGACGTAAGACTGTGTAAGAAAAGCAGTCCATCTACCAAGTCCATTTGAATTCTACATTGACACAGGGGGTGACAACGAGGAAGGGAGATGAGCAAGAAGTGGGGGAGCCTGAAGTAGCCCTGGGCTCCGATGGAGTGGCCTGCCCACAGTGGGACTGGAACCCGAGACAGCTGGGTCTGCTCTCGGTCTTCTGTTCCAGCAGCTGCAGCTCTCTTCCCTTAGAGTTTTGGGGCAAGAGGATGCACCTATTGTACCTGACACTCCCTCAATCACAGATGTCATACAAGGAGCAAATGAGGTGTTTTCAGGATGGCTGTGGGGCAGGAGAGGAACAATTTTAGGAGGAAGGCCCTTGGCCCGAGGCACATCTTCCCTCAACTTGCAGGCTGCGGAAGTATTCCGATGGAGTCACAGCTTTTCGTTACTTAAAGAGAAGTAAAGAATTAAAGATGCCCAAGTCTGAACAGGATCCTGCGTGACACTGCTTCCCAGAGAAGCTGGAGCCTGGTGTGCTGGGTCTGGCCAGGGGGAGACCCGGGCAGAGGGAAGCGCCTGGACTGGGGAAGTGGGAGGTCTGAGGGACAGAGGACGGGAGGAGACGGGAGAGCTAAGAGCGGGCCTTCAGGTGCAGAAAATTAAAAATCCTAATCATCAGTCCAACAGACTCTGTCATCAGCAGGTGAGGCTTTGCAGAAAGAGCAGCCTGGCTCTGTGCCTGCCCCTCAGCCCCTGCCCCTCCCCCGGCCCTCCCCATGGGACTCCCCATCCCTCTGCTCCCCCAAGGCTGAAGCAGGCAGCCCAGATGGGGACTGAGGGGAGGAAGCAGGGCTGGCAGTGTCTAAGTGTCCTATTTAAACAGGATGCTTGTAGGGGACGAAAAATGGCTTTTTTCTCCTACCCTTTTTGGTTCTCAGCTGGGTCTCTGTAACAAAAGACAGATTAACAAGAGGAAAGCATACACATTTATTTACTATAAGTTTTACATGACACGGGAGCCTTCCTAAGGAGATGAAGACCCAAAGAAGCAGTTAAATCTGAGCATTTTTATGCTAGGCTTGATGGAAAGTGGAAAGTCATGGGAAAACGGGACAGGACAGGCTCTGAACTTGGTGTGGGAAATGGGGAAGCTCAGCAAGGCTTCCTCTCGTCCTCCTCAGTCCTCGGAGAGAAGGATGCTGCTTCCTTCTGAGTCTGAGGAGGGCACTTCTCACGCTTCAGCCGAAGCTCGGGAGAGCCCGTCCTGCACCTGCTGCTTCTCAAATTCCTTCAGTTAAAATACCCGGTGTGCTAGGGTCCCCTATTTTGGGGTAGTGTGTCCTGAACCTCGTCCTGCTTATCCACCACAAAACATTGGAAACAGATGCCAGGAACAATGCAGCATTCATTGCCAGTTGTTGTCTTGGCTTCACTGAGATTTTACTTTGGCCGATTTATTCAACTTCTCTGCGGCTCAGTTTTTCTTCTTGAAAATGGGGCCATGGATATTCACCAGTGATGGTGTGTGGGCCCTGAGCCCCTCCTGGATCACATGTGGCATGCGAGTTCTGTGAAGCCCTCACAGGGAGGGAGCTTGGAGACAGTTGAAGGTCGTCACTGCGGCTTTGAGAAATGTTGGGCTTTCTTCGGCCAGCCCCCCTTTGTGTTTTTGTCCACAGCTCTGGACCTTCCAGCTCTTTCTTCTGGGTTTGCACTCTCTCAGCTGGGCCTCCTCGCTAAGGATGACCCCAGATTCTTCACAATTCCATGTGGTTGCTCCCCTCCCACCTGTCAGCATTCTCCACACCAACTGAGCAGTTCCTCCTGTCTGTTTCTTGAGGAAGAAATAAGGTTTTCAAATTCACCTGAAGGTGAAAAGGGACAGACCCGACCCCTAGGGAATCCCCTAATTGGCAGCTCGGCTCTGCCCCTCCTCTGGTCCACCCCACGGGACTCCCGCCCCTCTGCTCCGGCAGCTCCCTGAAGCTTGCTTCTACATGTCCTGTGCCACTTTGCACACCTACAGACACAATGTCTATCTTAAAACAGAGGTCATCTATCTTCCCCTGATTTTTTGACGAATGAATTCTGTTATGTGTGCATATATATAATGTGTTTTAACAGAGGGCTCCCTAGTTTTTGATGAATGAATTATGTAAAAATTATAGTTACATATAATTGCATAGGATACAATTGCATAATATATATAGCTAATAATTAACTCTATATCTCCCCACAAGAATGAGAGCTCTTTGAGCACAAGCGGTGTGTTTTTCCCATTTCTGTCTTATAGCTAAGACTATAAGATATTTTAATTGTATAAGATAGTTTAATATTTAAACTATAAATAATTTAATACTAATTAAATGAATGAATCTGTTACAAACTTGCTGTGGAAATAGATACCTATTATAAATTTTTTCTAAATTTAAAATATTTTCATAAAATAATAAAGCCATCACTTTTTCTAAAAAACACAAGAAAGGATTGATTTATAATTTTGTTGTTCTTTCTAAACAAGTCACAAATCCCAGACCCATAAAGAGAAAGAGTGATTAATTTGAACACAAAAAGATGTTTTAAAGTCTCCATGTTGGGGCCAGCCCCATGACCTAGTGGTTAAGTTTTCACGCTCCACTTCAGCGGCCCTGGGTTCACCAGTTCAGAACCTGAGTGTGGACCTACACACTGCTCATCAAGCCATGCTGTGGTGGCGTCCCACATAGAAGAACTAGAAGGGCCTACAATTAGGATATACAACTATGTACTGGGGCTTTGAGGAGGAAAAAATAAAGAGGAAGATTGGCAACAGATGTTATCTCAGGGCCAATCTTCCTCTTAAAAGAAAAAAGAGAACAATCTCTGGATTCTCAGAAAAATAAGATCATAAACAAAATCAAAAACCAACAACAAACTGAACAAAAATAAGAGCAATAAACAGGAGAGGCAGCTGGTTAATTCCCTTCCTTTGCAAAGTATTAGTACAGATCAATAGAAACAGGTGAGCGAGCAAATAGAATCATGAGCAGACATGAGCAGCTTATAGAAAAGAAAAAAGACGGTGGCCAGTAATCGTATTAAAAAGATCAATCTCATTCATAATTAGAGAAATGCAAATACAACTACATACAGTTTTCACTATTCAGCTTGGCATTTTGCAAAATTTGCTAATACCCTATAAAGGTTCGATTATAAGTAAAGGAGCGCTCCACACGTGGTGGGCTGTAAATCTGTGCCACTTCTTGGGGGGAACTGTGGCCATATCTATCAGTTGGCGTTTAAAATGCACACGCGCTTTGATCCAGAACCCTCGTGCTAGAAATGTTCCTTATGGAGAAATAAACAATTCAAGATTCTTCTTGCAAGGATTGTTTGTAAGAGCAAGGAAAGGCTAAATTTGTTTCTTTTTTATAGCTCGTGTTGGAAAAGCTAATGTGTTTCATAAAATTAAACAAAATTGTAAGAGTGTCTTGTGCTGCAGGACAGGGCACCTGACATGCACATTGGTCAAAAATTAATACTTTGATATTAAAAAAATAACTATATAGATGAGGAAGTGGCATTTGAATTCCCATCAAAATGAAAACTATACTCAAAATTCTGAAAAAATATGCCCTCATCACTGCCCTTTATGAATTAGAAATCCTTGCTTCTGGTACAGGTCACTTCCCAACCCTCCCAGAACACTCTCACACTTTCCTTTCCTAGACACACCCTCTTTTCTTGCTGTTCCCTCCCCTTCAGTGCCCTTCCTCACTCTCCGTATCATCCTCCCCTTTCTGTTCATTGAAATCCTACTCCGTTCTTCAAAGAACAGCACCCAGGCCACCTCTTTCATGCCAGTCTTCAAGCCTTCACAGAAGTCGACAGGCGGATCTCTAATTGTACTCATTCAGTTCTGCCTCAGACTACAGTTAGCTGATTAACACTGTCCATGTCCTTCCAGAATTCTCCATAGTATGCAGCACAGCCATGCACATAGTGGATGCTGAATAAATGAAAAGTCCTTCTGCTCCCCCCTGAGCTGAGGAAAGGAGGAAAAGCAGTACGAATGAGGAGACTGATGAAGGCGGTTTGGTGACAGAAGCCAGGCCAGGTCCACAGTGGCGATCTGGTAAGTGACCCCCTCTCGGGTGGGCGGAAGCCCCAACTTGTAGCACTGGCCAATTTCCTTAGTGTAAATGCTCCCATGGCGGCTGATTTCACGTCACCAACATGAAGTCACAGAACTCACAGTTGGGAAGAGATGCACACAAGCTGTCTAGAGCCAAGCCAATCCAGAGCGTCAACATTTTGGTCCCCTGATTAAAATTTACGTCAGTCATTGGTGTAGTGAAACACACATCCTACGTACCAGTTAATTTTAACTTTCAAAGCAAATAATAAAGTAACTTTATATACATTTTACATCTTCCTATATAATTTAAGTGATTGTATTTTTGTCAGTTCTGTTAAAAACAAGACAACAGGCCCCAAATGGAGGCAATAGTATGCTAAGCATCACGTCACCAAATAGAGACTTAATTAGCTCTCTCAGAAATGGAATCCTATGCCAGGCAGTTGGAAGTTGCCTGGCTTCCTGCCTAGTCAGGTCATCTGCCTGAGAGATCCCGCCATCCCCTAAAGGAAGTGACCTTGGACTAACCAGCCCACTATTTGTCTAGTATAACTTCCTTACTCCTGCTCCCTTCTGCCCACAAAAGCCTGTCATTTGTACAGCTCCTCAGAGCTCCTTTCTGTCTGCTAGATTGGAAGCTGCCTGCTTCATGAGTCCCTGAATAAAGCTGGTAAGATCTTTAAAATTCACTCAGTTAAATTTTGTTTTTTCACATTCCCTCCTCCGGGGTTTGAGGTGGTTGGGAAACAAGATGGGGAAGCGGATGGAGAGGGAGACATCCAGAGTGGGCTTGTAAAGTGATCATTTCTCTGTGTCATTTTCTGGCTGATGCTGAATTGTGTGTCTAATGTTAACAGAGATGAAACAGGAAAGAGAACGAAGTGGAGCCATTTTTATCATTACTATTTTTACTACAAACTGCTTTCTACCACCCTTCCAATAAGTAGATATTCTTAACGCCACTCCTGCTACCTACAATGGCCATTCTCTTATGGACAAATTCATGTTTTTAGCATATTATTGCCCATAAAATCTTCAGAGTGAAATAGCAGGCACCTAGCTCATTCTGTTTGAGCCTTGCATACTCAGAATCAATATTTGAATCTTTAAAGTTTGCTGTTTTCAGGGCTCCATGTTCAAGGCATCTGATAAGAATGACTGTAAAATACTCCAAACTTCCATAACGATTTCCTCGCATGTGCTCTCGGCATCCAGAGGTAATGCCGTGGCAGATCCACAGCATTTGGTGAACCGATTGAAAGCCCAGAGCTTGCCGGGAGCGCTCAGTAATCCAGCAGGGGCTCTGTCAGTTTGTGAGCATATCCTCATTTGGGTCTTTGAGGGAGAAAATACCATCAGAAATGAGGTCAAGCTGGGATTTTCAAGCTAAGGTAGCAGCTCTAAATGAAGGCATATGAATCTTCGCCTTTCAGTTGTGTGAAAAATCAGCCAGGGGCTCAACTTTGTTGTTAGGTTGGCCTCAACAAGCCCGACAGGCCAGCTGGGGTAGGAGCGAGGGGAGGAAGAAAAGGAAGAAAACGTGGCTTCCTGAGGTTTTCTGAGGGCACTCCAGTCTTAGGAAGTAGGAACGCAGCGAGCAACTAAACATATGCAAATGAGATGCAACTTTTCAGAGGGAATTTGTTAAGTTACTTCATTAGCTCTGAGGCCAAGGGCAGTCCAGAGCTCCTGCAAAGCAGATCTGAGGGTTTCCTTTTGTTTGCTTCGAAGTCTTCAGGGCGGTGGGAGTGAAGGGGTGAAAAGGCGGACAGCACAGCCCTGTCCTTGAAAGGGAGCAGAACCTGTGAGCTCTCCCAAGCCCTTTTGGCTTGAATACCAGCTTTTGTCTCCTAAGGGCCATTGCTGGCTCCCCAGCTCCCCAAGAGTCCAGTAATGAAGCACTTGATTAAGACCTCATTAAAAGTTCATTGACATTCATCATGACTGGGGCCATCACTGCAGCGCTGAGAGATGGAGGGAGGATGGGACCAGCCTAAAAGCACAAAATCTGGGTTTGAATGCCCTTTCTGCCACTTCACAGCTTTGTTTTCCTGGGTAAATTTTTTAATCTCTTGGGATGCCACTTTTCTCATCTCTAAATAACTCTAATTCAATGCTGCTGTGAGCAGGCACTTTGAAAGGTTTAGTCATTTTGTGTCTCCTCATTCTTACCATCCATGCCTTTCCTGTCTTCCTCTGGTTGTGGCAGGCCCTTTAGGATCAGCCAAGGACATTTATTTCTTGCATCACAGCACTGTGAAGCTTTCTAGACAGTAAAGGCCTCTGAGAAATACGGCCATATGTAGGGGAAAACAAGAGCCTCCAGCCTCTGGCAGGTGCCCATGCAATCCACTCGGCCCCCAGAAAGGAGAAAGAGCAGGCAGCTTGAAGTGTTTGGGGACTGTGGATCAGACACTGCCCAAAGGGCATTGATGGACAACAGTGAGAGTCAAGGGCTCGCTTTTACCCAGATTCAAGCTCCTGGTATCAGATTTAGGAATTATGCACAGAGGCAAATCCCAAAGCGTGTTCCGCAGAGCACTCGTGCTCCTGGACGTTGGGCGTTCTACCACGGGGATGGGGACAGGGATTCTGGCCTGCCGCCCAGATGGAGCCCGGGAACCTGCAGCGCCAGCTTCATTTCCGTGTGGCTCCTCGTCAACCTTGGCCAGGGGAAGTTAACACTCACATGTTTTCTTCTTTTTGGACTTAGTCCTGTTAAAAAACAAAATTCAACTGAGTAAATTTTAAACATCTTCTTGGCTTCATTCAATGATTCATGAATAGGGGAGCATCCAACCAAAGGAGCTGCCCAAAATGAAAGACTTACAGGCAGAAGGGAGCAGGAACAAAGAAGTTATATGAGGAAAAAAGCAGGTGGTTTTGGCAAGGTCACTTCCTTTGGGGGACGGCAGGGTCCCGCAGGCAGGTGACCTGACTTGTGCCGACCAGGTGATTTCTCACTGACTCATGTAGGACTCTGTTTCTAAAGGAGCCAAAACCGTAATCGACTCTCGGTTTGGTGATGTGGGGCTTAGCGTGAGCACCTCCATTTCGGGCTTCTCTTGTTTTTAACCCCCAAAGACCTTCCTTGTGAGGCTTGCCATTTCCTAGGCCACACCTCAGGAAGTGGGTGTAGTGGTTAAGTTCACACACTCCATTTCAGTGACCTGGGGTTCACAGGTTTGGATCCTGGGCACAAACCTACACACTGCTCATCAAGCCGTGCTATGGCAGCATCCCACATACAAAAGCTAACAATCTTCCTCACAAAAAAAAAAAAAAAGAAAGAAAGAAAGTGGCCCCTTCTGCTCTGAGACTCTCCTTCGGCTCCTCTGAAGAGTCTATAAGAGTTTCCATTCCCAAACATCACCTCTACCCTCAAGCAGCCTCTCATTCTCCCTTCGTCACCTCTGGTTGAGATGTGTCCTTGTTCTGGGCAGGAGAAACATCTTACTTCATTTCCAGTTCTTCCCCTGCTCTGGTCAATGGTATAAACTTCATGTCTGATTCCTCCACTCAAAGCCAAGTTTCTGAAAAATCACAGCTTTTTTCTCTCTTGCAGAAGAGCCATGGCTTTTAATTCTGTATTTTGGCTATAGATTTACCAAGATCTGCTTCAGAGCTCAAAAGCCAATCACTGGGTTCTTTGTTCTCTCTGATTCTTCTCTACCCACAGGGCAGTATTTATAGAGCCCTACTGACTGTGCGACTGTCTGGTGGTGACATTGGGGTGGTGTGTGGAGAAAGAGGGATTAGAGGTAAGTGCTGTTGGCATGTTTCTTTGTGGGGAGCTTTTTTATTGAGATACAATTGGCATGTAACATTGTGGTCGTTTGAGGTCTACAACGTGTTGGTTTGATACATTTCTGTATTGCAACATAATTACAACAGTAGCCTTAGCTAACACCTTTATCATGTCACATCATTATCATTTGTTTCTTGTGTTGAGGACAGTAAGATCTAATCTCTTAGCATCTTTGAAGTTTACAATACAGTATTATTGACTATAATCACTATGTTGTACATTATATCTCCAGAACTTATTTATGTGTTAGTTGCAACTTTATACCCTTAAACAACATCTCCTCAATTCCCCTGCCCCAAGCCCAGGGTAGCCACGGTTCTGCCCTGTTTCTTCGAGCTCAGTTATTTTTAGCTTCCACATATAAGAGCTATCATACAGTATTTGTCATTCTCTGATTTATCTCACTTAGCATAATGCCCTCAAGGTCCATCTACGATGTCACAAATGGAAGGATTTCCTTCTTTCTCATGGCTGAATAATATTCCAGTGTGTGTGTGTGTGTGTGTGTGTGTGTGTGTGTGTGTGTGTCACATCTTCTATATCCATTCATCCGTTGACAGACACTTGGGTTGTTTCCACGTCTTGGCTGCCATGAATAATGCTGCAGTCAACATGGGGTGCTGAAATCCCTTTGAGACAGCGATTCTATTTCCTTCAGATACATTCTCCAAAGTGGAACTGCTAGGTCATATACTAGTTCGATTTTTAACATTTTGAGTCACTACTATACAGTTTTCCATAGCAGCTGTACCGACTCACATTCCCCTGAACTGTGTGTAAGGGCCCCCTTTTCCCATGTCCTCAGTGTTGGCATTCTTAAAGGCCAATAAATCAACACTATTCATTCCTCTCCTCCCAAGAGCAGGATGAATGAAAGACATCACAATCATATGGAGACAAATATTAGCTTGACTGATAAAAACAGGATTGGATGACAAGGCTTAGATACACAGCCAAATGGGCCTGCCAATTCTTTGCCCCTGAATTCAATGACTTGCCCCCCAGGTCATAGCTTGAAGCCCAGAGGCCTGCCCTATACAGTTCCTCTGTGGAGAAGCAAAGAAGCCTACCTTCTGTGAAGAGGCTGGTTCCAAAAGAGAGCCAGCAGGCCTGGTGTCTTCTTCAACAGTCATCAGTTAAAGCAGTCATTCCTCCTCCCGTGGGAAAAAGAGACTGAGGAAGGGAAGAAAGAGTGGCAATTTTCCTTAAAACAACAAGAATCAAAAGCAAGAGTCCTAAATATGTATGTATATCTATCTCTATCGAGAGAGAGAGATAGTGGTGGTGGGGGGAGAGTTGGAAAAACACCCAATTCAATACCAAAGCCTTATTTGCTAATAGTATCATGATAAAGTTCTGAATTCAACTTGCTAGTACTTCATTTCAATATTTTTGCATCTACATTCATAGTGAGATTGTTCTCCACTTGTGCAATCCTTTTTTGGTTGTACTCAAGGCTTTATGGTATCATGGTGTGTGATGACTTTCATTTGCCCCTCCAGAGCCATCTCCACCTTCCCCCACCTGCTCTTTGCCCCAGGAGGCTGACTCACATGGGCCACATCAATGGATTCCGTTGATGTATGGCTTCAGTTGGGTTTGGCCAATAAGGAAACCAGGAAGGAATTTGGAGATGGAAGGAGAATGAGGTGGGGGCATCTATTCTCCCAATGCCTTCCCTGCAAGGTCAGGGGAAGCTGTGTGGGTCCCAGGAGCAAAGATCACAGCTCCTGTCAGGCTCTCCTTCTAGTTTTGCTGGTTCATCCTTTCTCCGTCGCTTCAAGCCAAGGGTTGGTGGTGGGACAGCACTACCCATCTGGCATTTTGATACCTTCCCACACCTTGACTGAACTCTCTTCAAATTACCTAATGTGAGTGTGACATCTGTTTCCTGCTGGGAAGCTGACTGAAACATGTGGTTAGGCTAACTTGGTAAAATGAACTGGCAAACTTTCTATTTTTATCTCTGCTCTGGAACACATTAAATATTGCAAGAATTTTCTAGCCTTTGAAGGTCAAAGAACTAATCGTTAGTGCCCTCTTGGCCTGGTAATTTAGGGGCGGGATAGATCTTTGACAAATGTTTAAAATTTTTCTCATGCTCATTGCTGTTTTCAGGTTTCTGCTGCTTGCGTCAGTTTAGTAACTGATATTTCCTAGAAAATCATCCATTGCCTCTAAAATTTTAAATATATTAGTATGGACAATTCTTCTTTTGCCGTTTTTTTTTTTTAAGATTTTATTTTTTCCTTTTTCTCCCCAAAGCCCCCGGTACATAGTTGTGTATTCTTAGTTGTGAGTCCTTCCAGTTGTGGCATGTGGGATGCCGCCTCAGCGTGGCCTAATGAGTGGTGCCGTGTCTGTGCCCAGGATTCGAACCAGCGAAACACTGGGCTGCCGAAGCAGAGCATGCGAACCCAACCACTTGGCCATGGGGCCGGACCCTCTTTTGCTGTTTTAATCCACTCAAAATCCATGGTCACCTTCCCTGTCTCACTTCTAACGTGTAATTGTTTTCCCTTATTGTTTAAGTTAAGTTTATAATAGTTTAACTATTACTTAGTTAAGTTGTGTATGTGTGTATGTGATTAATTTTCTAAAAAAAAATTTATTTGTTTATTTATTTATTTAAAAAACACTCATTGTTGGGGGCCAGCCCAGTGGCCAAGTGGTTAAGTTTGCACGCTCCACTACGGCAGCCCAGGGTTTCGCCGGTTCGGATCCTGGGTGCAGACATGGCACCACTCTTCAGGCCATCCCACATGCCACAACTAGAAGGACCTGCAACTGAGATATACCGCTGTGTACCAGGGGGGATTTGGGGAAGATAAACCAGAAAAAAAAAAAAAAAGATTGGCAACAGTTCTAAGCTTAGGTGCCAATCTTTAAAAAAAAAATACTCATTGCAACCCACTAAATTGATGTAATGCCCTACCACTGAGTTGGGCTCTAGAGCTTGAAAAACATCTCTACAGAGAAACTTGGATATATGTGCACCAGCTGGCCTGAGAGAGAATATTCAGAGAAGCACTGATAATAATTAGAAAAAAAAATAACTGGAAACAAATCTGACTACTGACAGCAAAATGGCTAATAAGCTGTGGCACGTTCACACAACAGAACATTATTCAGAAGGCCGGTGAACGAGGCACAGCTATTCAAATCCGCCTCCATCAACCTCGACAACATGGTGCTGAGCAAATCCCAGAAGCCTTCTTGCTGTCTGACCCTATGGTCACAGTCACAGCGGGATTAAATCTATTTGGTAAAACTGCTAAGATAAGCAAGAGATAATAAGCAGAATTCAGGAAAATGGCTATTTAGAGGACACTTTGGGGAAATGAGGGAAATCAGAGGAGAAAACAGGGAGCTTCAAGAAATTTAGGAATGTTCTATGTCTCAGCAAAGGTCTTCATTTTATTATTTTGCACTGTAGCTCAAATATGCTGTTCATGTATTTTGGGGATGTTCATCTAGTTCATTTAAAAAGTGTAAGACATTTTGAGGCCAGCCCCAGTGGCCTAGTGGTTAAGTTCAGCATGCTCTGCTTTGACGACCTGGGTTTGGTTCCTGGGCACAGACCTACACTGCTGGTCATGGCCATGCTGTGGCAGCAGCCCACATACAAAATAGAGGATGATTTGCAACAGATGTTAGCTCAGGGTGAATCTTCCTCAAGTGAAAAGAGGAGAATTGGCGACTGATGTTATGTCAGAGCCAATCTTCCTCAGGAAAAAAATAGAAATAAAAATAAAAAGTATGATAAATTTTCATAACTGTCCCATGGTTATTTGATGAATAGTCTCTGTTGAAGGAGAGAAAATTCTACATCTCCTTCAAATTTCTCTGTAATTTTTGGCTATCTAATCTGTCTGTAGTATTTTAAACTCTTACCCTATGATTGTGAATTTCTCATTGTGCTTTTAACCACTCCTGCTTTATATATTTTATTGTGATGTTATTTGTCGCATAAAGTTTTATGATGTTGTATCTTTATTGTGTGGTGATCCTTCTATCAATTAAAAAAGCGCTTCTTGTTCCATTGTTGCTCTTTGACCTGACTTCAGTTTTGTCCGATGTTAATATTCCGCCTCAGCTGTATTCCATTGATGTTGCCTCAGCTCTTATTTTAACCTTCACGTGTCACTGTTTCCTCTGAAATTTCTCTTTTCGTCACTCTTACTACATGATGTTTTGCTTTTTCTTTCCTTACAAAGTTTTTGGCTGCTATACAAACTTTTATTATTCTGATGGCAGTAACTTCTGAATAAAAATAATTTTCTACATATTATTTAATATTATTCAAATTTTCAAAAGAACTTACTTTTCCCTATTTGTTAATATTGAAAACAACTCATTCTTGAGGAAGATGAGAAAGGCAATTTGCTTTTACTCCTGCTCTTCCCTCCAGATCCACACATCTCAGTGTGTGTTGATTATAAACCAATGTTTTAGATAATCATTTTTCTATTAAACATGATTTTTGAATTATGTAACTTCTCATTAAAGAATTATTTTTGACACTTTTGAGTTTTATGACAATATCAATGAGAATTGCTTGTATTTTACTAATCTCCTTTCTTCTTCCCTATTCCAAAACTCCTTATTTTTACTCAATCTCCCACCGAATTATAAAAATAGTTGTTTGACAATATTTTTAGAAAATGCATAGGAATGGTATTCTTGGTGAGTATGCAACCTTACCTCGGTTGGAATTTTTGGCTTACAAGCATTTTTCCCTTAAAATGTTCTAGATAATCTTCTGTGGCCCTCTGACATTTAATGTTTCTGAGAAGGCTGATGACAAACACATTTTTTTTGATTCATAAGTAATGAGAATATTTTTTCTTTGATTAATATAGACTATTTTTCTCAACTTTAAAATTCAAAATTTTCAACAAAATATGTTTAGCTATTGTTTTCTTTTTAATAATTCTGTCTGCTATTCGATGAACACTTCCCCATCTAAACACTCTAGTCTTTCTTCCTTCATTCAAGCAAATTTCTTTCTACCATTTCTTTGATCGTTGCTTGTCATTTATTTGCTGTGTTCTTTGCCTGTGGATTTTCTTTTTATATCCATAGAGAAGCAGTGCAGCACAGCGGTATACGCATGACTTCTGGAATCAGAAAAATATGGATTGAAATCCTAGATTTGTCACTTACTAACCACATGGCCCCAGACCAGTTTATTAATTTATCTAAACCTCAGTCTGTTCATCTAAAAATAGGGACAATGATAATACTTACCTAATGGGTCACTGGGAGAATTAAATGAGATAACGTGTAAAAAGCTTAGCATAATGCCTAACCCTTTTTGAAGTGCTTAAGAAATGTTGGTCATCGTTGTTGTTATTATTGTGCTTTCTGGATTATAGATTTTTGTCAAATTCACTTTGTTCTTATGCAATTGTTCCATGAGGCACAATATTTTTTGTTCTACTTGGCCACCCAGAAAGTGTATACTGCTTTCTCGTGTCTGGGAGCATCTGCATCATTTTAGTCTGTGCTCCCCTGGGCATAAGTCAGAAATTCATTTTCCCAGACTCCCTGGTAGCAAGGACACAGACACATGACCTAAGCTTTACCAATAATATTTATTTATAAGAGACTTGGGGATTCCACGATGCAAAGGGACAGGCGTGAATTGAAGCCATTTCTGGCACAGATAGTGGGTGTGGAGGCTACATTGGTTCTGGGGGTTGTCGCCAACGCCCAGCTTTAAGAAACAAGTTGAGGTCTCTGTGCTCAGCAGGGGCAGTAACAGCGTCTCCACAGACACTGCTCTCATGGAGTTTAAACTGGTGGTTGTTACTTACTCTGTACCCTTCTCCTCTGACCCTCTTGGAGAAAGGATGAGATAGCTGATTGTTGTGGGCTGAATTGTGTACCTCCCAAAATTCACATTTTGAAGCCCACCCCAAGTACCTCAGAATGTGACCACGTTTGGAGACAGGGCCTTTAGAGAGGTGATTAAGTTAAATAAGACTATTAGGTTAGGCCTAATCTAATATGGCTAGTACCCTTACAAAAGGCGAGATTAAGAAGAGAGACAGCAAGGATGTTCTGCATAGCAGAAAGACCACGTGAGGAAACAGAGAGAAGGCAGCCGTCTGATGCCAAGGAGAGAAGCCTCAGAAGAAATCAACCCTGCCGACACCTTGATATTGCACTTCCTGCCTCCAGATCTGTGAGAAAATAAACTTCTATTGTTTAATCCAACCAGTCTGTGGTATTTTACAATGGCAGCCCTAGCAGTCTAATGCATTGATATTGTTCGTATATTTCCTGCTTGAATTTGTTAAAATGGGCTTGTTTGTTTGAAACTAAGAATACCGATTCAGCACATGATTGCAGAAGTGGTTTCCATTTCTCATATGGCTGAGGAAGTTCCTGTTGCACCAACCCTCCCATAGATTGCAATTATAAACTCTGGACAAAATGAAACAAAAATTTAAAAATAAAAGCCAAAATTCCAGCTGCTTAAAGATGCTGGAGAGAGACCAAAAGCAGGCATATTCAGGACGGGACTTGACAGATGGAAACAGCACTGGATGTTCCCCATTTTCACAACTTCTAGCCTGAAGGTGGGCCTCACTCTTCACCATGTGGGGATGGCTAATACTTTAATGGAAAACCTGCTGGCTTTTTGGTCCAAAAAACTGGAAGAAAGGGTTTGAGGAAACCACAAGCACTGGAAAGTGAGGAGGGAACCTGGGAAAGAACAGAGCCAGAGGAGTGAGCCCCAAATTTTGTGAATATAGTTGGATCACATTTCAGGCTAATTCCCAAGCCACACATGAATGGGACAGACTCCCAGCAGCTTAGCTAAGTATAAAATAACTGAACTAAAATTTGAGTTGCTGCCTAAGAGACATAATTGCAGTTTTAGTCCTAACAAATTAATTTCCTGCTAAAACAAACAGAAATCAATTCTCTTCAGAGGAATTAAAAAAAAAAAATTCAATGTTTCTAAAACATAACATTTAAAATGTCCAGGATACATTTCAAAATAATTTAACATAAAAAAAAAAAAAAAGAAATGTGACCTGTTCTCAAGAGACAAAACAATCAATAGAGATTACTCCAAGATGAGCCTGATGTTTGAGTTAGGATTTTAAAGATCATTATAACTATGCTTTAAGAAGCAAATGAAAATATACTCACAATGAATGAAGAGAGAGTAATTTCACTAGAAAAATAACATCAATAATAAAAGACCCAAATGGAAATTCTATAATTAAAAAATATATTTGAAATAATTATGTGAGTATGTAAATACGGATACAGAGACATATATGGGAGTCTAAAATAAGAAAGGAAATTGAGCAGTAGTTTCCAAAAGGAAATGTTCTCTTTTAGTCTAGATTGTTTGTTACCCAGAACCTGGAAGAGAGCATGTTGGCCCATGAACCTTCAAAGGCTCCCAGGTAATCCCTCAGAGGATGAACAGAAGAGAAGAGAGAGGTCTACTGAGTCCATTGGCAGTGTGTCACTATAGTTGCCTTATTTTGCCAAATAGACCTTTATTAAGTTGTCCTTCTACCATCATTATCATTTCATTTAAAAAGAGAAATTTACAAGTAAAAAACATATAATTTCAGAATATATGACAATCCTTCCTGAAAAAGATACAGTTGGCAATCTTACATTGACATATCAAAAAGAGAGGAGTAGAGAGGAGGATATATTTCAAAAACACTAATGCAGTAAAACTACAACTCAAAATGTTATTTGATGGTACTGCATCATATTGTTTTCTTGATACTAAGCTCTCAGTTTGAGATCTATATTTTATCAATTGAGCTCTATATTTATGTGTTTTGATACTCCATTTTTATTTTCATCCAGCTAAAATGTGAAAGTCCAGCTTCACGTGGATTCTTTTTAATGACACAAAATTCCTAACATCATTTCACTTTATTTAGAATATTCTGAGTTAACTGAGAATTCTCAGGAAGAAAAACTCAATTTCTCTTCAGACCTGTGGTCCAGTGTAGCTCAGAGCCCTGGACACCAGAGTGAAGCTAAAGGAGTTTTATTGCCTTGGTGAGAATTTGGATTTGGTCAGCCATGGGGAAATATTTAGTACCCACTGATCTCCTGTTCTGAGGAAATGTGACATGCAGGTTCTGACTTGGTCAATGAGAGATCTGAAACTCAAGCTGCTCGCATCCTAGAATTCAGTCAGGCCATCAGGGCTGTCTAATACTGAGGACTTAGAGTCCAAGGACTGTTGGCCCAAGAGTGCTTCAATGTTTCCTCAGGGTTATCCTTGGGAGCCTTCAATCTTCCCTGTCTTCCAGGCCTGAAACTGAGCTCCCAATTTTCCTGTGTGAGCCAAGTCCACATGTCTGCCCAAGGAGCCTACATGTAAAATTTGTATTACACTAAGCTTTCTAAAATGAATGATTGCTTAACTTGGGAAAAACATATGTAAACCCTCCTAGACCAGTCTCCTGTAGCATTTATCTATTATCTTACAGTTTTCATGTCTTCTAATTCTAATGATTTTCAGCACAAATCAAAGCATTTACTGCCTTCATTTTTAAAATTTGAACAGTGGTTTCATCCCCATGCAATCTCACGTTGCTTCCATAACTCACATTTTATAAATACAATGTCATCATCAATCTTATTAAAACACCAATGGAAGATTTTTTTCTTACAGTTCTTTTCATTTCATAAGATAACTTTGTTTCAAAAGAGAACATTGCTTTATACCATGTTGCTTCTTTTCTTGAACAGCTGTATCTTTTCAAATGACTGTGATTTATGTGTTTTTTGCCATCCTTTCAAAGGGTGTTGATCTAGTATTTGGAGTAAAGATGGATCTTTTCAGGAATTGCCTTTTTAATATTTTGCCCTACTGGGAGAAAGCAGCTATTTAAATTTACTCTAATGTCACTCTGTCAGATCAGAGACTCAGCAGCGTGAAGAAATGAGAGAGTTTTCTCTCTTAGTCATAGAATTCCTTGTTTGTGTTTGTTGTGGTAGCTGGAAGTCACATGGCCAACAATCCTGAACTCTTGCTAACACATGTCTTCGTCAGGACCCATCTGTGGTACCACTCCTGCTTTTTGCTGGCCAGGACCGTCTGCACCAAGTGTGCATCAGGAGCGAGCACCACAGAGCAGTTCCCATTGTGTGATCTCCAACACGGATGCCTTTCCGTGGCCACAGAGCCCAGTGTCCACCCGCTTTACCAGCCCTCTCTCATCTACGTTAGAAGGTATTAAAGGAGGTTTGCACTTATTTCTTAAATGACGTATTCTTCTTCACGTGTAAAATATGTATCAGTCTGACATTCTCTTAAACAATTGGATATTGAGCCAATGTACTTTGAGGTTCTTAGTATGTGGTTGCATGCTACGTGGATACAAATTTTTCTTTACTTTTAAGTAAATTTGGTAATCCAAAAAAATGAGACTTAAGAATGCATATGAAGAATTAAACATGTGTGACCAAGGCCCCATCTTTACTCAATTATAATCTCCAGTGCACATATGATTTTCTCTGACCAGCACCCCTTCCTTAGGAAACCACTCCTTCATTCTTTATTCATGTGGTTTAGCGGCTAACCCCGTTCCCACTCCTGCGGAAGTGAACGTGTGGCCCAGGCCTGGCCAGTCAGTAAGGACCGTGTGGGCTGGTAGCTGCTGGAGGCCATCTTCCAGCCGTGTGGAGGGAAGCTCCCTGAGAAAGTTTCCAAGCAGAGGCCTGAATTTCCAGGAGATGAGGAGAGACGGAATCCTGCTGATGCTGTTAAAGCTCTGTCACGTATGTGCCTGTGTTGAAAACAGTCCACTCTTTCCTTCTGTGTCTCCTTTACTCTCACGCTACTATCACACTGACAGCAGATGTGGGGGGGTTTCCCCGCCAAGCAACTCTCAAGGTTGATCTTATTTTCACTGTTTTTCAGATAAAGACCCCCAGAGTTTCCAAATTGAATTCTAAAGCTTCTTTGCCACCATCACTTGCCCTCCTTCTCTCCGTCCTCCAGCGCTGGATTGACCTCACTGGAAGGAGGATGCAGTGAAGTCACAGTAACACAGCGGGGGGTGGGACACTGCATGGTCCCCTTTAGGCTTCATGAAAATCTCTGCTTTCTATAGCATTTTCTTCTTTAAGACACACTTTTTGATCTTTTTTGCATTTTAAAACTTTTAAAATTGGGAGATGTCTACAGTTGATTATGCATTCAACAAACAGAGTCCTTTTCTTTCTCTTGAGAAGTTTCATTAAGTCAGTGACACGTCCTACATTAGAGGCATGTGAGAATTAAGGAAGCAAAGTAATAAATCTCCTTCTACTTAAGGCAGACCACACCAGTTATTTACTCCTCAGAGTTAGTTTGTCGGATGAGTTTCTCAGCTGACCATCAACTGAGGCTAGACGCCGGAGCCTTAGGACAGAATGGAGAGTGAGGGCAGCAGATTTGCCACTCCAAAATGTGTCACTTTGGCATGGTGATTATTTCAAGCTGGAGGCACTTGAAAAACAGAAAATACAGCGAGAAGTTTTCTCTGAACTTCCCTCATCTGCCTAAAGATGGAGCCTCTACAAAGAACTCACTTGTCCTAAATGCCTCCCAGCAGTGCCATCACCAGGGAGGACTGGCCCATCACAAGAGAGGGGATGAGAAGCCAACCCTGCACCCGGACACACTGCACCCCGTCACAAACTAGCCTGCCTCCCATCTATTCTCCTAATGGCCCCGTCACGTTTCCTAAAAGTCATTTATCCTGCCCTAAAAGGCCTGCAGCCAGCCCTGCTGGCCTAGTGGTTAAGATTTGGCGCTCTCACCACTACAGCCTAGGTTTGTTTCCAGGTCAGGGACCCACACCACCCATCCATCATTGTCATACTGTGGCAGCTGCTTGTTGCTGTGATGCTGAAAGCTATGCCACCAGGATTTCAAATACCAGCAGGATCACCCATGGTGGACAGGTTTCAGTGGCACTTCCAGACTAAGACAGAATAAGAAGGACCTAGACACCCAGTTCTGAAACAACTGGCCATGAAAACCCTGTGAATAGCAGCGGAGAGCTGTCTGATACAGCGCAGGAAGGTGAGAGGGTGGCACAGAAAGTCTGGGCAGGGTTCCACTCTACTGTGCACGGGATAGCTAGGAATCTACTTGTTGGCACTAAAAACAAGAGGCCTATAACCCCCTCCCCCTCCTTTTCCTTATTAAGATGGTATTTAAGTCTGAATTCTAAGCCCCTTCAGCGAGTTACCCACGTCTCCCTGGGTATCCCCCATGCATACGTGAGGAATACATGTTGATAAACCTGTTTGCTCTTCTTTTGTTAATCTGCCTTTTATTTCAGGAGTCTCAGCTAAGACCTCTGAAGGACAGAAGGAAAATTATTTTTCTTTTCCTACAAGAGTGATACATCCTCTAGCCAGAGCCTTGCCAAAAGAAGTCTTCAGTCACCATCACTGGAAGTACCAGGATACTGAGAATTCGGAACAGGGAGGAGGCAGAGGGCTCCAGGAGGTGGGGAAAGAGATAGAAGGGCAGAGAAAAACAGAAGACAATGCACCTACCAGACAAGCGTCACTCAAGGCCAACCCTGCATCCTGCTTCATTTGTGCTCTTTACCTGATATTCCCATAGAAAAAAGGGTAAGAATTTGGATGGACAGTACCTCAAACTTCTTTCGTATGAAATATTGGCTATCATTCACAAATTCAGGCTTTCAAAAAGGCGTTAAACACTATATCCAATCAATTACGGTAAAGCGATCATTTTGTTGCTCTCTAGCCTGATTCCAGAAAATGTCTATGACCAAGATGTGCTTTTGTGTGTTGGGCATGTCCATGGCATAACAGCCTAGCCTTGTATCACTATTCAATCTAAAATAACATACAATATTACTTTAAAATAATGTCCTTTCGTTTATCTCGTTTGGTCCTCACTGTTCCGTTGTGCGATAAGGAGCACAAATTTGATTATCTGCTTTCTCAGCTGACTTGCCCAGAGCAGACCCTCAATAATGACTTATGGAATAGATAAAAATGAAGAAGCTGTAACTCAAAGATTGTGAGCACATGTGTGTGTGTGTATGTATGTGTGTGATTCGCCTTGGGTCACACTTTTCATCCAAAGCAGAATGCAAGTTTTCTGGTGTCTAGTGAGAACACTTTGCCAGCAAGGAACGGTCTTTCCTGAGCTTCTGCCAGTCCCCCTGCAAAGGATGAGAGTGAGCCCCAGATCTGACCAGGGTCAATTCCAAAGTGAGAGTTTCAGGAATCAAATGGAGGAGCAAGTAAGTTCTTTCACAGTTCTGGGTCCCTGAGGCCAAGTCACATGTTGGGTAGGGTCTGTGACGTGGGTGATGACTCTCAGGCAGATCACCAGGCAGATAGGAGGGAGGGCAGGAGAAGTCACCACTCTGGAGAACCGGATCTCTTGATCTTCTGGGAGATAATACTTTTAATTTTCATCATCGTAAGACGATGTCCCAAACCAGAAGGGGTTTGCCTAATTCATCATGCTCCCTGGCCACACAATGGGACCCCTGACAAGCAGAACATTGGGGAGTGAGAGAAATGGACACCCTGGATGCTCATGAATTGCAAATGCTTCTTCATTAAAGGATGCTGTCTTGCTTGGGACCATCTGCTTGATATAACTGGGCCCGGGTCCTCGGGCTAGAAACATCTGCTACTTTAATAATTTTACCTCTTAATTAAAGCACAACCAAAAGGAGGCCAAACATAGCAATGACCCTGGATATGTCAGACTTTAGCCACACAGAGTGGAGAATGCATCTGCCTTGCTTTGGCATGAATGGGAACACGTGGGTGTGCAGTTCACCCAATATATGTGTTCTCTACTGAGATCAAACAAATTTGGGCAAATGAAGCCCTGTTCCTCATTGACTTTGTGTGTCCGTTCAAAGACACGTTGTCTTCAAATTTAATTGGTCTTCCACTGGTAGGGCCTCCTGACTAGTTGTCTTTAAGCTGCTCTGCCCTGCAGCATCTTGGTCAAGTAGTTAATGATCTATAAATAAACACTTTAATACACTAAGGGAGATGCTATTTAAAGGAACACTGTCTTAATCCTTTTGTACCACAAAGAATTCTTTTGTAATACAAATAGTCACATTTTAATTGATCTGTTTTGTAAGTTCAGATTTTCATATCAATTTCACAGCCCTCATCAGGGAGACAACGTGTGGAAACACTCCAGTGTGTACACAGAAAAGTGCTAAATAAATGGTAGGTGACACTATTATCTCTCACTTTTGGATGAACCTACATTATTTTGAACTTAGGTCCAATTGTAAGCATGCCACAGAGATTCTGGGTACACGTCTGCCTACTCCCCCCACCCCCCCACCCCACCGCCTACCCCCATTAGTCTGCAGTCTCTCTAAGAGCCTAGACACTTACATTTTGTTACTGCACCAGGTTTGTTTTTGCCCACCGCCCGGAAAGCCAAACACTGAGATGACGAGATTGCAGCAGAAAGAGAGTTTACTCACAAGGCAGCCATGTGAGGATGCAAGAGCATGAGTCTCAAATCCCCTTTCCTGAAAATAGGGACTCAGGGACATTTATGGGATAGGGGGAAAGGTGGCCTGAAACATGGAGAGAGGTGATTGGAGGTGAGGAGAGGTGAGGTCATTGATGATCTGTGCAGGTGTAGTCAGACTTCACGCCTCTTCCTACGACCCATGTTCACAAAATGGTGGCGTTAGCCTGATCTGAGGGTGGAGTTTTTAGCCTCTTGACATCAACAGGTTACCTATCAGACATCTGCGCGGGCCCAGTTGATGGGTTGGCGGTCTCAACTGGCCTGGAGTGGACAAGGAGTTCTAATTCCTGAAAAACAGGTCTCACACCCATTACCATGGTGACCCAGGCTCCACAGAGATGTTCTCTATAGGAACCCAGTGGGAACCAGACAGCATGTTGCCTAAACAGCAGTTAACAATGGGAAGAGGAACAGTTAAAAGCCATAATCAGTAATTGCAAAAAGGAAAAGACCTTTAGTTCCTAGCCTACTTAATCATCAATGGCTAACTCTTTACCAGTTTCAATTTCTCTTATTTTGTTTCTCAAATAGTTGTCTTATACTGACTTCTACACCCGAGGAGTGGATGCTGCCAAAGGGATTAGGTAAGAAATGGGACCCTTCATTTGTTCATCATTCATTCACTCAACAGATACTTATTTAGCATCATTTTGTGCACCGGGAATACAACCATAAGCAAGACAAGGTAATGTCTTTGTAGAGCTTTGTTCAAGTGGAGTAGAGAGAAGCTAATACATAAATAAAAACAGAGCGCTCAATAAAATGTCAGTAATAAGTGACGTCTATGAAGAAGAATAAAGCAGATGAAGTAACTATTTCAAATAGGCTTGGTCACAGAACACCTCTCTTCGGAAGGCACACTTAGCATAAAACTGAGAAGACTGCCGGAGCACGCCAGGGAACATTATGTAGAAGGAACAGCAAGTGGAGCAGCCCTGATGTGGAACAGTGTTGAGTATCTTTGGGGAAGAGTAAGATGGCCATTATGCATGGAACAGAAAGAGTAAAAGGTATGGTGGGAGGAAGTGTGGTTTAAGAGGGATGTAGGGGCCAGATCATGTAGAGTCTTGTATGCACGGTAAAGACTTAATCCCAAGAGACTAAGTCTTATATAAGAGAAAGGATGAATGTCATGTCCTAATGGCTGTAAAAGGGAGGACTCGTTATATTCTGTTCAGCTCTTTCTTCTCTGAGGAAAAGAAGGAAGTAGAATGACTATAAAACCCACAACACCATTATAAGCCTATAAAAATTCACTAAAGCCTCTAACGTGTCACCAAGGACCCTGAGGGTCCAGCATCCACATTGGACAGCTGCAACCTGAATAAATTCTGCTGTTCTATGTGATCCAGGCTCAAGGAAGTGTCTAGCAACCAAAAGCAATCAAAAAGTCATTCAAGGGGCAGGCCAGTGTAGTAGCGGTTAAGTTTGCGTGCTCTGCTTCAGGGCCTGGGGTTCACGGGTTTGGATCCTGGGCACGGATCTAGCACTGCTCATCAACCCACCCTGTGGCGGCATCCCACATAAAGTAGAGGAAGATTGGCACAGGTGTTAGCTCAGAAACTATCTTCCTCACACACAAAAAAGTCATTCAAATACTTATTTGAATCACTGTAAGAGGGACTAAATGTACGATTGACAAAAGACTGCCTGAAAGCCCTCTCTTCTCCTCCTACTTGCTCACACTCCACCACTGTTTTATTACAGTTTCTCCTTTCCTGGTCCGCTCAGCTTTCTCCCCCACAATTTCACAGACACCCCGAATTTGCAGGCTCACCTCTCCTCCTTCACCCAAACACCCCACGCTGCCTCCCAACCAGGAGTCACTCCTGCCCCCCAGAAGGTGCTTCCACCCCGAACGGTCAGCTGTGCCATGTCTGCGAGGGCTGGAGAGACCCCCAAGCTCCACACCCCCATCCTCCTTTTGCAGCACTCCCCGGAGAGAAGAGCTCTTCTCCCATGTCAACTGCTTTCTCATGCGAATACCTTATAGAGAATTTCTGGAACAGAAAATTATTTGTTCTGTTACACAGATGAGAAAAGATCTGGCTCAGCATGGGGAAGTGGCATGTCTAAGAAGAAAACTAAGATCCCTCTGTGCTTGGAAGGGAACACTTTTTCCTGGATGAATGAAAAACCATATACGCCCCAGATTCTATGCTAGGCATTTACACCTGCACTCTCTCATTCCATCTCACAGAAGACTAAGCACAGGCTCAGAAAGGATGACTCTACCTTTCCGGTGACACCCGGCTCCCATGTTCACCATGTCTACTAAGGTCTAATCAAATTCTCTGTCCTCCGTGCTTCTGATTTCAAACCCACTTCTCTCTCAGCTAAGACAAAGGAATGGCATTCTCTGTCTTCAGTCTACAGACAGAAAACTAGTGAAAAACTAGTCTCCATTTTTCCCCTGAGGGCAAAATTTGAGAAGATACAGTTGATTTTCAAGTGAATCATCCGGGTCACATAGTTTATCTGTAAGTTGGGGTTTACCTGTTTCTTTGAACAGGCAATTCGGGCATGGTACAACTTTCGGAATGTCAAAGGGCTAAAGTGAAAAGCAGGCATCCTTCCTCACCCCGCAGTTATCTGGGTCTCCTCCCAATGCATCTTTCCAGAAGCATCCTGTGCATTTGCAGACAACAGATTGATGTGCCAATGACAGACTACTAAACTGATTTCCACTGTGTTGTTTCATAAAACACATAACGTTTCACATATTATATTTCATGTAATAGTATGTTAGCTCCCTTTTCATGTCAGTACACAGAGGTTTCCCATTCTTTGTTACAGCTGAATAGTGCACTATTGTGTGGATGGACCACAACTTGTTAACTAGTATCTTTTGACGCACATGTATGTTACTTTCGTTTCTTTACTGATACAAATCCTGCTGCCATATTTAATTTCACATCAGTTCTGATATATGTGGCTATATCTAGCATATATCAAGTAATTTTACCTAACTTGGAATGAATGCATCAAGAGTATAACATTTTTCGTTTTAATAAATATTGTCAAATTGACCTCCATGGGGCCTCTACCACTTTCCACAGCAATCAGTGTAGCATGAGCAGGTAACAACATTTTTCCCCTCATTTGAAAATCTCTTTACTCCAGGACACAAAATTGTCTCCTTCACCAAGCTTAGAGGAGGTAATTTCACTTTAAGCCTGAAAAAGAGTTAATCGTTTTGACTAATCTACTAAAACATAAACATAAACATGTACACTTTACTTTATAAAACATTACTTATACATGGAGAAAGCAACAAGTGTATTATCTAATTTTCTAAGGAACTCTCCAATTCTGGGCGTTTAAGAGATGGCAGACATCGATAGATGATGTTACCTCTTGCTAACGAAGCAAGCAGCACGGAAACTTTCTCAACTTGGATGAAAACTATAAAGCCACAAATCTAAGAATCTCCGCAAATCCCAGCACAAGAAACACAAACAAAACGACAACGCATAACACAATCAAACTGTTCAAAACCCGTGATAAAGAGAAAATGTTAAAAAGCAGCTGTGGGGGTGGGTGGAGACATGTCACCTCCAGAGGATGAAGATAATACTGCCAGCAGAATTCTGGTCAGACACAATGCAAGTGCCAAGAGAATGGAGCGACATCTTTAAAGTACTGAAAGAAACTGCTAACTTAGAATTCTATACACAGGATAATCATCTTTCAAAAACAAGGTGAAATGAAAACATTTGAAGGCATAGAGAAGCTGAAAGAACTCATCTCCAGCTGACTGGTACTATGGGAAATGTTAAAGGAAGTCCTTAGCCAGAAAAAAGGATGCCAGATGGAAAACAGATCTACAAAGAGATGAAGAGCTCCAGAAATAGTGACTACGATATGTAAGACATTTTCTTACTATGAAAATCTCTTTAAAAGATCATTGATGGGGCCGGCTTGGTGGCGCAGCAGTTAAGTTCACATGTTCCGCTTCTCGACAGCCTGGGGTTCACCGGTTCAGATCCCAGGTGCGGACATGGCGCCACTTGGCAAAAGCCATGCCGTGGTAGGCATCCCACATATAAAGTAGAGGAAGATGGGCATGGATGTTAGCTCAGGGCCAGTCTTCCTCAGCAAAAAGAGGAGGATTGGCAGTTGTTCGCTCAGGGCTAATCTTCCTAAAAAAAAGATCATTGATGACTGCCGTTCTGGACAAGATAGAGTAAACTTGTCTCTCCCTTTTCATTCCCACTACTAAGTACAACTATAAAGTCTGGAAATAACACAAGAGACAACCAAAGGAGAATTCTGACAGGTGGCAAGAGAAAGGCGGACTGGTTTGAAACCCCGGGACTGGAGGAACAACAGAGTGACAGGCTGTCATAAGACCCATTCTCCCCAAAGCCCTTTACACAACAGAATTAGGCCATCCAGCACTTCTTAATCCCCAAACTAGCAAAAGAAGACGTCCAAAGTAGGTTCATTTCCCCCTTAGGTCAAAGGGAGTCCCCATGGCAACTCCAGGAAACCCAGCAGAATTGGCCCGGGAACTGATCAGAAGCCCCCTGCCCCCAGTAGTAAGCAATCAGGGAAGTGCCATTCTTCCCTGCTGGGCCTGAGACTCTCCTCTCTCATCTAGAGACACTGTACAAATGGCGACACCAGCAAAGGGAAACCTGGACAACAAATGACCCCCTCGAGGAGCGCTCTCCTTCCGTGCCAGACCGAGACTCCCCTCCCCCATCAGGAGACATGACATGGCCAGGGGCAGCAGCAAAGGGGATTCCACCAAATTAACACCCATCCCAGGAAGCACCCTCTGCCTCAGTAGGTCAGAGTCTCCTGCTTGGAGGCACCAGGAGGCCTGGTCTGGGGAAGCTCCTTCCGTCCCTTCAGGCAGCACCAGCAGGGACTCTGAGATCCACAGCAGCATCAGATAAACAGAGCAGACCAAAATAGCCCCACAAAGCCTGTGAAAGCTAGATTGTTATTGGAACCACAGCCCACAAAAATAGGCTAGGACCTGTGTGCTAAACCTGAGCAATGTGACTTCCTAACAAAATTTAAGAATTTAGAAAGTCTTCTAACTTAAGAGTCAACATACCCAGGATAACAATACGAAGTTTCTTCTCATACCAAGAACCAGGAAAACCACAGCTTGCACAAGAAAAGACAGTCAACATTAATAGAGAGGAATCAGATGTTGGAATTATTTACCAGGGATTTTAAAGTAAGCATCATAAAAATGTTTCAACAAATTCTCTTATAATGAAAAAAAGAGAAAATCTTATCAAAGAAATGAAAGTGTTAAAAAAGACACAAATGGAAATTATGGAGCTGAAATGTACAATATCACAAACAAAAAAGCTTGCTGATGGGCTCAATAGTAGAGTGGAATGATAGAGGATAGAATCATTTAACATGAAGACAGAACAATAGAATTAACACATTCTGAACAACATAAAGAAAATAAACCTAAAAATAATAATAATAACCAGAGCCTCTGGGACCTGTGGAACAATTAAAAAAAAATTTTTTTTTTAAAGTTTGTATCATTGGAGTCCTAAAAGGAGAGGAGAGAGAGAGGATCTTGGAAAACTATTTGAGGAAATAATGTGTGAAAACCTCCCAAATTTGGCAAAAGACATAAGCCCTCAGCTTTAAGAAGCTAAGAAACCACAAATAGGATAAATCCAAAGAAATTCGTGCCAATACACATTATAATCACACTTCTGAAAATAAAGACCAAAAAATCTTGAAAGCAGCCAGAAAGAAATGATGCATTAGCTGTAGGAGAGCACCTTTTGAACGTCAGCTCACTTCTTATCTGAAACCACAGAGGTCAGAGGGAAGTGACAGTGTTTTTCAAGTACTGAAGGAAAAGTACTGCCAACTGTAAATTCCATATCTGGCAAAACTACCCGTTAGCCATGAAGGGGAAATAAAGACATTCTCAGACAAAGGAAAACTAAAGGAATTTGCTGCTAGCAGACCTCCCCTTAAAGAATGGCTAAAGGGAATTCTGCCAGCAGAGAAGAAGTGATAAAAGAAGGAATCTTGGAGCACTAGGATGAGAGCAAAGAACAACCAAAAAAGAGAAACATGTATATACAGTACACTATTCTTCTCATCATGAGTTTTCTAAATCACTTTTGAAGGCTGAAACAAAAATTATAACACCATCTGATGGTCAAGATTTAAAAATGGAGAAGGTAAAAGGATCTAAATGGAAGTAAAGTTTCCACGTCATTCAAGTGCCAAAATGTTGATATCATTAAAAGTCATATATGCATATTTTAATACCAAGAGAAAACACCAAAAAAAACCCTATACATGGATGTACACTCAAAAACACTAAAAGATACCAAAATGAATTGAAAGCAGAGTCTCAAAGAGATATTTGTGCACCGTGTTCATAGCAGAGTTATTCACAATAGCTAAAATGTGGAAGCAACCCAAGTGTCCATCAGTAGATGAATGGATAAGCAAAATGTGGCATATACATATAATGGAATATTATTCAGGCTTAAAAAGGAAGGAAATTCTGACACATGCTACAATACAGAGGAGCCTTGAGGACATTATGGTAAGTGAAATAAGCCAGTCACAAAAAAGACAAACACTGTATGATTCCACTTATATGAGTTACTTAGAGTAGTCAAATTTATAGAGACAGAAAGTAGAATGGTGGTTTCCAGGGGTTGGGGGGAGGGGAAAATGAGAGTTATGGTTTACTACATATAGAGTTTCAGTTTTACAAGATGAAAAGAGTTATGGAGATGGATGGTAGTGATGACTGCACATTACAAACATGTTTAATACTGAACTGTATGCTTAAAAATAGTTAAGATGGTAAATATTATGTGTATTTTACCAAAATAAAAAAAACTGGGAAAAAACACTATGAAAGACCATTATTTAGACAAATACAGTAACAATGTAAAGTAAGGCTAATAATATATGTATAAATGAAGTGTATACAACAATAACACAAAAGTTGGGAGGAGAGAAATTGAAGCATACTATTGTAAGGTTCTTATACCATACATGAAGGGTATTATGCCAATAGAAGTTAAAATATTATATGTTGAAGATGTATATTATAAACCCTAAAGCACTAAAATACAAAACAAAGATCTACAGCTTATAAGCCAACAAAGGAAATGAAATTTCATGATGGTTTTTCATGTGTCAACTTGGCTATACCAAACTACAAGGACACAGGAAGAATAATAGTCGTTTTGTGGAATACACATGCTTTCTCCCAGTATTCAATCAAACACTAATCAGGTGCTGCAGTGAAGGAATTTTGCAGAAGTAATTAATGTCCCTAATCAGTTGGCTTTAAAGTAAAAGAGATTATCCTGGTGGACCTGAATTAATCAGTGGAAGCCCTTTAAAAGAAGACTTGGGCAGTCCCTGAGCCAGACACCAAACAACAGTTGAATCTATAATTGCTCTCCCTTTGCTGGATTTTCCCTTCCTGACTGCCTGTAGACAGCAGCTTTGGCCTGTGGGGTTCTAGGATGCTCATGATCGTCTCTTCTTGACTGTCTAACTCATGTATTTCAGACTTGCTTAGCCAGCCGCCACAATCATCTAAGCAAATTCCTTGTAATAAGTCTATCCATCCATCCATCTACCTACCTATTTAAATCTATCCATATGTATATGTATCTCCTACTGGGTCTGCTTCTCTGGTTGAACTCTGAATGAGACAAATGGAATCCTAAAACATACTCAATTAATCCAAAAAAAAAGCAATCTTTTTCTTAAATAACCAGATGGTAAATATTTTAGGCTCATGGACCATATAGTTTCTGTACCAATTACCTCTGACTTCTTCACGTCTCACCTCTTCACTTCTCATTGTAGTGAGAAAGCAGCCATATATAATACATAAATAAATAAGTGAGGTTGTGTTCCAGTAAGAAGTTATTTGCAAAACACATGACTTGCCCACAGGCTGTAGTTTGCCAACCTCTGCTCTAGCTAGACTGATCAGAAAAAGAAGGGAGAGAACATAAATAACCAATATCAGGAATGAGAAGGATAAGAGATTGCATTATATTCTGCAGATAATAAAAGACAAATGAGAGAATTTATAAACAAATTTATAAATTTGATAAATTATATAATTTAGATGAAATGGGCAAATTTCTGGAAAGACACTCACTATCTAAACTTATTCAAGAAGAAATAGAAAATCTTGATAGCCCTATAAATATTTTAAGAAAATGAATTTGTTGTTAGTAACTTTTTCACAAAGACAACTCTAGGCCCAGAAGTCTTCAGTGGTGAAATTTATCACATATTTAAAGAGCAAACAATACTAATGCTACACAAACTCTTCCAGAAAATTGCAAAGTAATGTATACTTCCCAACTCATCCCCTGAGGCCAGCATTACTCTGATACCAAAACCAGACAAAGACATTGTAAGAAATGAAAGCTATACACCAGTACTACTCGTGAATCTAATCTAAAACTCCAAATAATATTTTTGCAAATTACATCCAACAGTATAAATCAGACCAAGTCAGGTTTATATCAAGAATTCAGGGTTGGTTTAATATTTGAAAATTAATCAATGTAATCTTTCATATTAACAAAGTGAAAATGAAAAAAAAAGATCATCTTCATAATTGCCAAAAGAGCATTGGATAAAATAACATTGATTCTGGCTTTACAGACAAAACAAATAAAACCCTCAGCAAATTGGGAACAGAAGGAAGTTTCTTCAGCCCAATAAAGGACATCTATGAAAGATACACAGCTGGCATCATACTTAACAGTGAAAGACTGAATGCTTTCTTCCTATGATCAAGAACAAGCCAAGCACAGGTGCTCTTACTGCTTCCATTCAACATTGCACTAGAGGTTCTAGCCAGTGCAATAAGACCAGAAAAAAAAAAAAGTTACCAAAATTAGAAATGAAGAAGTAAAACAGTATTAATTCACAGGTGACAGGATTGTCTACACAGAAAACCTGATGGAAACTACTAGAACAAACTAACGAGTTCAGCAAGGTAGAAAAATACAAGTTCAACATACCAAAACTTAACCATGTTTTTATATACTAGTAACAAATACTTGGAAATTGAAACTAAAAACCAGTACCACTTACAATACCATTGAAAATATGAAATACTTAGGAATAACTGATAAAAGATACATAAAGCTACAAAACACCACTGAGAGAAAAAAAGATTAAATAAATGGAGAGATACACCTGTTCATGAATCAAGAGACCCAATTTTGTTAAGACAACAATTATCCTCAAATTTATCTATGTATTCAAATCAAATACCCAGCAAGTATTTGATCAAAACCCCAGCAAGATTTCTATAGAAATGGGCAAGCTGATTCTAAAGGTTTTGTGGAAATACAAAAGACATAGCATGGACAAAAGAACAAAGTTGGGTGGTAAGACTAACTGATTTCAAGACCTGTTATAAAGCTACAGTAATCAAGACAATATGTTTTAGCATCAATATGGACAAATAAATCAAAGACAAAGAACAAAGTGTCCAGAACGACACCCACACATATACGGACAACTGACTCTTGGCCCTAAGGAAATTTAGTGAAGAAAAGATTCTTTTCAACAAATGGTCCTGGGACAACTGGATATCCACATGCAAAAAAAAAAAAAAAAAAAAAAATGAGAGAAAGAAAGAAAAAGAACTTTGATCCACACCTCACACTTATACAAAAATTAGCTCAAAATGAATCATAGACCTAGACAGAAAACCAAAGACTATAGAACTCTAGAAAAAATATGAGAGTAAATGATTATGACTTTGGCCTCGGCAAACATTTCTTAGATGCAAACACCAAAAACATAGCCCATAAATTAAAAAATTGATAAACTGGGCTTCACCAAAATTAAAGAATTCTGCTCTTTAAAAGACATTATTGGGATAATGGAAAGGCAAGCCAGAGACTGGGAGAAAATATTTACAAACCCTACATCTAACAAAGGGCTTATATCCAGAATGTATAAAGAAATATTGAAATTCCATAATAAGAAAAGAAACAACTCAATCAAAAAGTGAAAAAACATTTGAACAGATAGTTCACCAAAAATATACTGGTTGAAAATAAGCATATTAAAAGATGCTCAACATCATAAGTCATTCAGGGAGGAAATTAAAACCATAATGAGATACTAACAGATACTAATTAGAATGGCTAAAATTGAAGACTGACCGAATGAGGACAAGTGTGCGGAGGAAGTGGAATGCTCATACACTGCTGGTGGAGACACAAAATGACACACCCACTTTGCAAGACAGTACGGCAGTTTCTTAAAAAGTTAAACTTACACTGACTATAGGATCCGGTCATTTTATTCCTAGATATTTATTCAAAAGAAAAGGCAATATATGTTCATTTGAAGACTTTTACACAAATGTTCATGTCAACTTGATTTGTACTAGCCCCAAATGGAAACAACCTTAATGTCCATTAACAAGAGAATGGTAAACAAAGTGTGTTACTCATACAACGGAATACTTCTCCACAATTAAAAGAAATGAGCTATAGATACATTCAACGAATATATTTTCAAATATTTTCAAGAATGCACAATGAAACAGATGAAATTAATTTCAAAAATATATTTTATTTTACCCAATATTTCTAAAATATTATAATTTTGACATATAATAAATACACAAAAACACAGTACTTAAAGTCAATGTAAATTAATAATAACTAAATAAAGTTAAAAATTTAGTTCCTCACCACACTAGCCACATGTGACATGTGTTTTTAATAGCCACACGTGGCTGGTGGTTACTGTAAGGAGGCGTGTGGCCCTAGATCCCTTAAACATACTCTAAAGTTTCCCTGTGGTTAGTATTTACACAAAAAACAAAGGTCAATTCAATCCTTCAAATACTGGCAACCCACCTAGGACAATACAGCAGGAAAAAGGGAGGCAGTCTTGTCTTCTGTCAATGTCTCAACACTTCATTTTTAGAAAGAGATCGCAAGCGGCGCGTTGGGAACAATTGGATTGGTTCAATTGGTGCTAGTCCTTTGGACCCACTCTCCCGCGCCGTTGGAAGTCTCTAAAGCTCCCTGGGAAGTCTTTTGCAGTCTCAAGCTCCCCCAGCGCGCTCTCAAGTGTGCCTCCTGTTCTTCGTGAGGGCCACCTCACCATCACAGCGTGGGCTTCCCACCTCTCAACCCAGGAGGGTGTCAGCAAAAATATCCCATAACTCAGCAACTCTTCCTCTTGCAAACCCTGTTTTATTCTCTCCACTGCAGACATCTGGAACTTCCTCTCACCCAAAGGGCAGATTGCGTAAGAGATTATGGCAGAAAAGAGCAATGTCAATAAAAAGAAAACAAAACTGAGATTTTACATCAGCAAACTTTTCTTTTGTAGAGTCAGAAGTGAGAGCGACTCTGGAGAAATACACTAAATAGAGACCAATGTAAGGTAATTCATTCAGCCCAGAACACATGGATTAAAATCAGAAACTCGATACTGAGATTTGTGCTGATTTCTTCAGCTTGTATTAGACAAGTATTTATAAGATTACATTGTTGTATGCACACTTATAGGTGATCTCTCCCTCTCTTCTTTCCCTAATTAAAAAAAAAGTTCCCAGTGCTTGGAAATGAGAAAAATCATCGTTGGAGCTGCCTCGTTGCCTTGGTCACGGGTCCATCTTTTTGGGCTTTGTTTTCTAAGACATTCTCTTCAAGACCTAAAATGAGATTTTGCGTCCACCCTCTATCATTCCTCTCCCAACCGTGTCCCCTCCCACCCCACCAACCCACCCCCCAGAGTTTGGGGAAGAGAATAGTATGAATGCTCCTCAATTCCATTGATACCTGATGATAGAAAGATGTACAGGATATGGAATGGACGAAAAGTTTTCTATAGTGAATTAAGTATAGCAATGATGCCTAATTATGCGTCCTGCACACGTCAGCGAGGTGATAGGAATGAGGAAGAGAATTAGAGGACTTGAATGAAAGAATTTAGGACAAAGACAAACTGGGCCTAATAAAAACAGTAATAACAATAAAACCTAATAGATATTAGGCACTTATTATGTGCCAGCCTTATGTCACTTGATACTCAACTCTGCGAGGTAAATGCTGTTATTATCTTGGAGAGGTTGGACAACATGTCCAAGTCACACACTTAGTAAGTGAAAGAGCTGGGATTAGAAAGTAGGATGCCAGATTCTGAACCCCAGGTTCTTACCTCCACCGTATATGGGGCTGCCTTCTGAGTCCACATGGCTTTTAATGGCAACTTAGACCAATTCCTAAAATGGGTCAATTCAAGAATGAAAGAACCAAGAATATACGATTGTTTGACATTATGGAGACAGCCGTGGGATTGAATTTATGAAGATTAGGCATTCTTCTTCCCCTAACTCAAAGAAATCACTCAGAAGCCGCTTTCATGTCGTTCCCCAGACAAATCTCAGAATGCTCCACTCCTGAGGGGACTGAATGAGCCCCAGGGTGAGGCTTTAGTGCCAAACTTTGCCAAGGATCGATGCTCTTCACTTTGCTCATGCGTGATTTCATCTGAAACAGTGTGATGGTTAAGAAGGCTTGGGTGGAAATGATTCCAAGGTGCACGGCAGACACCCATTCAAAGCCTCTTAGCCTGTTAATAAGCATGTCTCTTTTAACTGCAACATAAGTGCGGTGGGACCAACAAGCCCCCAGGACAGATGGAAGAGCTTCCAAACACTCTCAGATGCTTCACGGTCAATTATGAGGCACCAAAACCAGGGTCCTGAACTCTGGGAGATTCCTGCCCCTGGGGTCTAGATATAGAAACCATAATTTGGTTCATTTGTGTCAAAAAAGCAATTTTGTGGTTAGCATACAAATATAGCTAGAGGTATAAAAAATATGAAAATGAATTCTACTCAAACCTTTTAGTTTATAAGCTTTAACTAAAGTAAGACAAACAAGGAAGAAAATGGTCCCTCCATTCTATTACCCAAGCAGGGGCTCCCTCTGCTGGAAATCTATTTTGAAACCCATAAATTGTAATTGACTCCTTCTTGAATTATCTATCTGGAAGTGGAACAAGGAAAGTACCCATAATTTAAACTCTCTAGACTAACATTACCCGTCTACATAGGTAAGGAAAGCCTTCCCAATACTTTCGGAGCTAAGTCACTGATTTAGCAAAGTAAAAGAGTATTCATCTGCTTTAGTATGAATAGAAGAAATATAGAAAGCTGCTATAAATCTTAGGAAAATGCTCCTAGAGAATGCTTTTATTATTGTTGTTGTTATTCTTCATTTGGCAGAGCAATAAAATTATCCTGGGAAATACCCAATGGAACCCAAAGGAGAATAAGCAGTGAAGGGAATGATTTTTTACTCAACACCCTGATGAGCAATTAGGAAATGTTTCTTGGCTGCAATCCATCTGAGATGTGGACTTAGCGTAAATTTCTCAGAGATTTAGGTCCTAACTAATGGTATAGGTGTTTCAAGGGGATCACCATATCTCCCCAACTCTTAAGCCTACATGCCTAGCCAGTATGAATCAGCATGTCAAAGATTTTATGTTCTAAATCTGCGATGCAGAGATAAAGCCTGGGCATTTTAAAATCTCATATTGCCTTCTTCTTAGCTCCATTTGGAAATTTAAAAAAAATGAACCAATATAAATTCCAAACAATGTCCATTTGAAATTCTAAACATACAGAATTAAATTTTGGAATCCACAGATCAGATTGTGAATAATAGAATCTAAAAGGCATTATCAATTCTGTCAAATCAATAGGTCGATCAATGGTGAATTGTCTTGCAATTCCCACCAGTCACTTGTACAGAAGCGCACATGCCGTGGAAACTGCCAAATGTATAGAAAGGGAGTCTTCCCATATAACAGCCAACAAAACAAACTGACATTTTCTCTGTACTAATAGAGACTGAATTCATACCACATTTCCATCCTCACCCGCCCCCTCCCACACACACACACACACACACACACACACACAAACCACCCCCCCCCCCCCAACAACACTCATTTAGTCTAACCAGCTGAGCAAGCTTGAACATCAAAGTAAGGAATCAGGATTCAATCCCAAGACATTCACTGAGACGTTCTGTGAACTCTGTGGGAAATCTGTAAGCAGGAGCAAGGTCTAAAAAGGAAGACGGTACGATGTGTTCATGAATAACGTAAATAATGTATTTGAATGTGAGTTAAGGAGTTTATTCATTTTCACATTGAACTGGAGATCCATGACTCTGCTAACACTTTGATTTTAGATACAAACCAGTTTAGAGAAATGCTCTCCCTCACAGAGAATACGGCTTTGTTCAAAGTTGGAGCTCATAAACCTATAACAGTATTGTAGATAACCAATAAAAATGTGATACGTTTAAAGGAGTAAAATTATATTAAAATACTGTTTTATAACCAGCTTTTTTCATTTCACAATGCATTGCGATTATATTTCCATTTTAATAAATATTCTTCTATAACACATTTTTAATAGTTGGTATTCCGTGTATGGATACATCATAATTTAATTAAATAGTCTTTTATTATTGTTTCCAAGTTTTCCTATTATAAACAAGTCTTAAATGAATATCTTTGAAGCTATATCTTTGCACAAGGCCTGGATTATTCTCTTAGAGTCAAATTCATAATGTAGAATTGGTAGGTCAAAATATATTTTCATATGCAATAATTTTAATAGATGTTAACAAATTGTCCCCCTGAGAGGCTATGACAATTTATAATCCTATACTAACTTGTCTTTTCCAATTTAGTAGGGAAAAAAAGAAACTGTTTTGTAGTTTTAGATTCATATTTTGAACCTCTTATATTTGCAAATTGCCTCTATTGAACATTCATCCATTTTTCTGTTGGATATCTATGATTTCTTATTCATTGGCCAGAAATTTTTATATACAGTGTTGAAAATAAAAACTCATTGATACATGTGTTAGAAACATTTACCATTCACTTATTCATGTAACAAATATCTGTTAAATGCCTACCATGTGCAAAGATATATACTAAACCCCATAGGCAGCATGGGAAGAAAAATCAGCTAATATTTAAAAGAACAAAAGTGTGGCGGCTCATAGGCTCCTAAGATGCCATACTGAATACCAAGAGGCAATATGTCATCTAGCATTTTGAGGAGAAAATCTGTGAGCCAAGCATTTTCTATCCAGCCAATTTACGTATTCAGGTAACAGAAGGTCATCTTCAGTTATTCACAGATTTGGAAAACACTGCACCCATGTTTTCTTGAAAAATTAGATGAAGATGTCCTCCAACAAACGAAGAAATGAAGCTCACTGAAGAATTCAAGAAGGGGGAAGGCATGGCCTAAAAACTCTGGGTGAGCTTTGAAAGCTGAGAGAACAATGATAGTAAATTAATTGCTGATACAGTTACAAAATTACAAAAAAAGATTGTTAGTATTAAAACTTATTTCCAAAGTATACACATGGTCAAAAAAGTAATAATACAAATTATAACAACGCAGTTCATCTTGATAAAAAAGGAGAAAAGGTGCATAGGGTGGTCTGAATATTTGTGTTCCCTCAAAAATTCCTATGTTGAAATCTTAACCCCTAAGGTGATGGTATTAGGAAGTGAGGCCTTTGGGAGGTGATTAGGTGATGAGGGTGGAGCCCTCAGGAATGGATTAGTGCCCCTATAAGAGAGACCCCACGGAGCTCCCTTGCCCCTTTTGCCATGTGAGGTCACAGCTAGAAGGCACCATCTCTGAACCAGAAAGCAAGCTCTCAGCAGACTCCCAAGCTGGTGGCACCTTGATCTTGAACTTGTTGGCCTCCAGAACTGTGAGGAATAAGTTTCTGTTGTTTATATGCCACTCAGTTTATGGCATTTTTTTAATAGCAACTGGAACGAAGACGGGGGAAAAAAGAGGAGAAGTAAGAAAAGAGTAAAAGGATATACAACACCTTTATGTCACACAAGTCTGAAAATTAAATATAGTTCATGAATTTTTAAAAATCTCCAAATGCAATAACTGGTAAAAGTAATAAGATATAAGTATTCCAAAACACTGCAGGAGAGGTCATAGTAAAGGATACATAGTCCTTGCCAAAAGGGGGCATTAAAAAGATGCTTAATGTTCAAAGTAAAGTAAAGGCATATTGAAGATGTGGAAAAAATAAAGGAAAATGAGGTGGTATGTTATATTCATACAAATTAAAATCCACTACAAAGAACATTGGTTAGGACAAATTGTGCCATGTTAGATTCTAAAGGGTATAATTCAGACATGGATATAACCATAATAATTCTCTATGCAACAAATGTCATAGTATCAATATTAATAAAGCGAGAAGTTATTAGAGATCAAAGAGCAAATGGGCAAAAAAAAAAATAGTAAACTGAATGAAAGTAGGAAAGGAAAAGCAAGAAAAATAATAGTTCAAGTGAATTAGAAGAAAAGCGAAATTGATAAATGTAATTTTTTTAAGAAAATTACAGACATAAACCACTACCAAGAGTAATCAAGAAAAAGAAAACACAAATATGCAAAATTAGGAACAAGAAAGCTGATGCAGAGGGTTTGAAATAATTATTAGAGAGCCAGGCCTGATGGCCTAGTGGTTAAAGTTCGGCACTCACCGCTTCGGTGCCCGGGTTGGTTTCCCTGTCACAGAACCGCACCACCCGTCTGTCAGTTGCTGTCTTACGGCAGCAGCTCACGTAGAAGAACTAGAAGGACTGACAATTAGGATATACAACCATGCAGTGGGGCTTTGGGGAGGAAAAAAATAAAATAAAATCATTATTAGAAAAGCCTGTACAACTTTACGAAAATAAGTTTTAAAATCTGAAGAAAATGCACAATTTCCTAAAAATATATAAATTATCAAAATAAATTGAGTTCTGATGCTTAAATAGGGAACAAATCATGCAACAGAAATTTGAGAAAGGTACCAGAGTGCTATTCTGTAGTTGACAGACTAACTGTGCAAGAACCAGAGTTTTCGCTGCTGAGTTCTACGTCTTCACAAAAGCAAGAATACTCATGTTACGTGAGTCCCTTAAACACACACATAAAGCAGTCGCCATTCACGTGAGAGCCCTAGCATAACCCTAAGATTAAAATCTACTGAAGAAGCACACAGAAACTTAAAAATCAATCTAATTTCTAAATTAAACACCAAATAAGCCTTAATAAAATACTAGCAAAAATAATCCAACAATATGTCAAAAAAATAGTGCCCCATAAAAGCTGGCTTTTAGTCCATTAACAAATGGATGATTGAGTCTTAAGAAAACTGTTGATAGGATTCACCATCGCAATCAGTTAAAGCTAGAAAAAATAAACAGTCTTCTAGATGAGGACTGAAGAAATTTGGTAACGTTTAATATAAATCCTTGGTTAAAATTCCTATTGAGAATCAAGAAATATGCACTTATTGAAAGAAATTATTTTAAATAACTTACTTATAAGCACTAGCATTTCCATTTAATTCAGAAAAAAATAAAATGAATATCACAGCTGTTACTTGGTATGTTCTGAAGGTTCTAGATAATCAATAAGGCAATAAACAAATTAAGAACTATGACTACGGGAAAGGAAGAAGGGGCTCATTATCTCTTTTTTTCTGGTTTTGCCTATGCAGTCATTATCTACGTGAAAAGCCAAGATAATCAATTGGAGAAATACTGAAAACAATAAGACAATTCAGTAAGGGGACCAAGGATAAAACTGGTTTAGAAAAATCAATAGGTTTCCAACACACCCACCATAACCAACAATAAAATGCGATGGAATAAAATCAATTCACAAAAGCCAAATAGCGTGTAAATGCCTAGAAATAAAGTAATATAAAAGTGTAGGATAGGAGCTATATAAAGAAACCAAAAAATGTTACTAAAGTATAAACAAAGAGCTGAATAGTTGCAGTTTATTCATACTATGTAACGGCATGGGAAGATATCAATTTTCCTCAAATTAAAATTTATAAATTTAACATAAATTATTTAAAAACACTGACTTTTTGTTTTCAAAATGAAAGAGGCTTCTTCTAGAATAGCTACATCAATTCTTCTGGCTGGAAAATCTGGACAAAACAATACAAAACAATACAAAAACAATCCAAAAAAAAATCTGTTGGAAAGCATTGAGAGCTATCAAGGCCACCAGGACTTCAGGAGCCAGCAGATTAGAGACAAGGAAACCCGCTCAGGTGAGCCCAACACTCTTCGGAATTTCCCAGTAAGAAATTTGCTGATTAATAAACAGCAGACCAAGAGATTGAAAAGCTGCCCTGAAAACAGATGCTCAGGGCAGAAAGGCTAAGCAGAGTTGTCAGCATCTCAAAGCACTGTGGAGACAAGACTGGAGTTGAGTTCCTAAGACCTGAAGAGTAGGAGGTCCTGGAGGGAAGAGAAATGCCGAGCAGCCAGCCTGACCCCCTGAGCTGCTACTCCCCTCCGTGCATTCGCCATTTTGTAAAGAGTAACTGAACGCAGAGCAGAAAGCAGCTGCTAAGAGGGTGGGTTCTAATCAAATATCCATTTCTATAAATTCCTAAGATTGAAATACTTCTCAGAAGAGCTCGAGGATGGAAAATAAATGTCATCGAAACAATCCCCTGGGAAAACCCAAGATGCTCTTAGTGAAGAAATATGTTAACTGTTCGTCTCCAATATCCTGTTTTGCTTTATATTGCTCAGAAGGAATAAGAATCTTGTCCCTTTAAAAAGCATCACCAAAACCTCAAAAACAAGAGGCGTACTACTTTTCAAACAGAAAGAACAGACTTAATGAGAGAATTAGGAACAGCTAGAGAAGACAGCTGTCTCTTTTCTTGTCTAAAGCTATACTAAGATATAATTCTCCTACTGTACAAGTGAGCCATGGAAAATATACAATTTATTGGTGTTTAGTATATTCACATCTGGGAAAAGATGAGCCACCATCCCCACAGTCCACTTGAGAACGTTTTCATCAACTCAGAAGGAAATATTGTACTCATTAGCTATCACAGCTCTACGTGGCCACCTGCCCTTCCCCACTCTAAGCAACCATCGATCTACTTTCTGTCTCTATAGATGTCCCTGGACTTTCTGGACTTTCGTGGAAATTGAATTATATAATATGTAGTCTTTGTGACTGGCTTCTTTCATTTAAATGAGGTTTTCAAGGTTCATCTGTGTTGTAGCATGTAGCAGTATGTCATTCCTTTTTATGGACAAATAATGTACTAGCATGTGAATAGACTACATTTTGTTTATCCATTTGTCAGTTGATGGACATTTAGGTTGTTTCCATCTTTTGACCATTATGAATAATGCTGCTATAAATATCCATATACAACTTTCTGCGTGGACATATTTGTTCATATCTCTTGGGTATACACCTAGAAGAGGAATTGATGGATCGTATGGTACCTCTAAGTTTAATCCTTTGAGGAACTGACAGAATGCTTTCCAAAGCAGTTGCATCATTGCTTTCCCACCAGCAGCACATGGAGATTCCAATTTCCCTACATCCTCGTCAACAAGCGTTAGTATCAGACTTTTATTCTAGCTAACCTGGTGGGTGTGAACTAGTATCTTGTTGTGGTTTTGATTTGCATTTCCCTGATAACTAATGATGTTGAGCATTTTTTCAGGTGCCTTTGGCCATTTGTATATATTCCCTGGACAAATGTCTATTCAAGCCCTTTACCCACATTTTAATTGGGTTGTCTTTTTATTGTTGAGTATGAGTTCTTTATATATATTCTGGATACAAGTCCCTTATCAGATACATGATTTGCAAATATTTTCTTCTATTTAGTGGGTTGTCATTTCACTTTCTTGATGGTGTCCTTTGGAACACAATAGTTGTTAATTTTGATAAAGTCCAATTCATTGATTTCTTCTTTTGTTGCAAGTATTTTTGGTGTTAAATCTAATAGTCCTTTGCCAAATTCAAGGTGATGAAGATTTACTCCTAAGCTTTCTTCTAAGAGTTTTTATAGTTTTTGCTCTTACATTTAGGTCTTTGATCCATTTTGTGTTAATTTTTGCATATGCTGTTAGATAAGGGTCCAACTTCATTCTTTTGCATGTGGATATTCAGTTGTTCCAGCACCATTTGTTGAAAAGACTATTCTTCCCCCCATTAGATGGTCTTAACACCCTTGTCAAAAATGAGTTGGCCATAGACATGTGGGTTTATTTCTGGACTTTCAATCCTATTCCATTGATCTTTCTGTCTATTGTTGTGCCATCTGGGACCACTTGCTTTCAGCCTGAAGAACTTCTTTAGTATTTTTTATAAGGCAAGTCTGCCAGCAAAAATTCTCTCAGTTTTTGTTTATCTGGGAAAATCTTTATTTTGCCTTCATTTTCTAAAGATAGCTTTGCTGGATAAAGGATTCTTGGTTGACAGGCTTTTTTTTTTGAGCACTTAGAATATGTTATCCCATTGCCTTCTGTCCACCATTGTTTCAGCTAAGAAGTCAGCTGTTAATCTTATTGGGTTCCCTTTTAGTAAGGGGTCATTTTTCTTCCTGTTGTCAACATTTTGCCCTTGTCTTTGACTTTCAGTATCTTACCATGATGTCTCTGTTTGTGGATCTCTGTGTTTACCCTACTTGGAATTCATTGAGCTTTCTGGATGTGTAGGTTATTGTTTTTAATAAATTTGAGAAGTTTTCAGCCATTATTTCTTTGAATATTTTTTGTTGTTATTCGTTTCTCTTTCTCCTCTCCTTCTGGTATTCCCATTACATGTATGTTGGTGTGCCCACTAGTGCCCCATATTTCTCTGAGGCTCCCTTGATTTTTTTTTCTTTTGAGGAAGATTAGCCCTGAGCTAATGTCCACTGCCAATCCTCCTCTTTTTGCTGAGGAAGACTGGCCCTGAGCTAACATCTGTGCCCATCTTCCTCTACTTTATATGTGGGACACCTGCCATAGCATGGCTTGAAGAGCAGTGTTAGGTCCACACCCAGGATCCAAACTGGTTTAATCCCAGGCCACCAAAGAGGAACATGCAAACTTAACTGCTATGTCACAAAGCCGGCCCCGAGGCTGTCTTGATTTTTGTTCATTCTTTTTTCTCTCTTCTTCAGCTTGCATAACCTCTACTCATCTATTTTCAAGTTCACTTATCTTTCTCCTGCCAACTGAAGTCTACTGTTGTGCACCTATAGTGAATTTTTGTATGTCAATTATTGTACTTTTCAACAACGCAATTTCCATTTGGCTCTTTTTCATAATTTCTGTCTCTTTATTGATATTCTCTATTTGTTGCAGCACTGTCATCATATCTTCATTTACTTCTTTAATCATGGCTTTTTTAGGTCAATACACGTGTTTACAATGGCTACTTGAAAGTCTTTGTTCTGACAAATCCGACATCTGGTCTCTCACATAGACAGTTTTTGTTGCCTGCTTTTTTCCTGATGTATAGGTCTTATTTCTCTGTTTCTTTGCATGCTTCATAATGTTTTGTTGGAAACTGGACATTTTAGATAATATATTGTAACAACTCTGAGCATGGATTTGTCTACTCTGGGGCTTGTGATTGTTATTTGCTTGTTCATTTATTTAGTGAGTGACTGGATTAATGTAGTGAAGTCCCTTTCCTCCTCACAGTGTTCACTCTCTGATGTTGTTCCTAGGGAGGTACTGCTTTGGATACGCCCATGGTCATCTGGGGATGGCAGAGCATTTGGTGAGGCTCTCTTTCTCTCCTTCCCTGACCACATCCAGTGGATAGATTCTACTAAATTTCTGCTAATTTCTCTACTGTTTTCAACAATGACCTAGGTCATAAATTGCTCTATAAATTAATCCCATCAAATTCTGACTCCTTTGAAGGAATAGTTTCTGAAATCAGTGTTTGACTTCTGTTCTGACCCCAGGAGGGTTCCTCCTAGTTTTAGAATCCCCTTGTTCTCTCTTGAAAACTAGCCAGCCTACAGTTTAGCCTGTATCTTGAGCCTCCTCCCAGTTGCCTTTCTCCAGAAACTCCACTATTCTTGAGAGCACCTTTAGGCTTAAATTTCTTCATTCTCTTTGTAAATTAAGTCCATTCCTTGGGAAGAGATTAGGAAGCAATTGTTTTATGTCCTCTTTCTCCACTGAGGCAAAAATATCTGAGGCAGGACTCTGGAGGTGGAGGCAGGACCATGGAAAACTTCTCTCTGAGTAATACTCCCACTCTAGAAGCTGAGCACTGGTGGTGAGGGGGACAGGCAGCAGCCTGAGGTCTGCTTGGCTTGCCTCTCCTGATGTGGAACCACCACCTCACGAGCGAGGGCAGGAGAGAGCAGGGCCCCAGTATTCTCAGCACACTGCACCCAAGGCAGAGCCTCTGTTCCATGAGCGGGGGCTGGGCAGAAGGGAGCCCCCACCCGTGGACCACACTCACCCAAACTTACCCTCAGCAACAGGGAGCTGAGAAATTCTGACATCGTGCTCCTCCCAGGAGGAAAGGTCTTGTCCTTGGAGCTGGGAGAGAGGGGCCCTGTATTGCTGGTCTGAGGGAGAGGGGCCTGTGTTCTTGTCCTGGGGCAGAGGGGCCTGTGTTCTTGGTCTGAGGGAGAGGGGCCCTGTGTTCTTGGTCTGTGGAGAAGGGCCCTGTGTTGTTTGTCTGGGGGAGAGGGGCCCTGTATTGTTGGTCTAGGGGAGAGGGGCCCTGTGTTCTCGGTCTGGGGGTGAGGGCCCTGTGTTCTCGGTCTAGGGGAGAGGGTCCCTGTGTTCTTGGTCTGGGGGAGAGGGGCCCTGTGTTCTCGGTCTGGGGGAGAGGGGCCCTGTGTTCTCGGTCTGGGGGAGAGGGGCCCTGTGTTCTTGGTCTGGGGGAGAGGGGCTCTGTTTTCTTGGTCTGGGGGAGAGGGGCCCTGTGTTCTCAGTCTGGGGGAGAGGGGCCCTGTGTTCTCGGTCTGGGGGAGAGGGGCCCTGTGTTCTCGGTCTGGGGGAGAGGGGCCCTGTGTTCTCGGTCTGGGGGAGAGGGGCCTTCTTTTCTTGATCTAGTGTGGAGGGGCCAAGTGTTCTTGGCTACAGGAGTTGACGTGGAATCTCTGCCTCACTGAGATGAGGTCACTGAAAAGTCTTGGTTCAAATACCAGACTTTTTACCTTTCTTACCAAAATTCCGTAGATGTTCTTCAATAGATATGTATTCATTTGCTTTTTTTTTAAGACTATTTTCAGAGCATTTAAGTGGCCCCTTTTTTTTTTTTTTTTTTTTTCGGTTTCCTGCATCCTGAAAGTTGATCTCCCATCTCTTTCATTTTCACACTTAATTCAATACCGGTGATGAAGGAGAGAGCAAAGCTGGAGAGCCAAGCTGGGGCCAGATTCTGTGCCAAACACTGAGCATGGGTCCTGCGGTTTGTTTAGTGGCTGAAAAAACTTGAGAGCCACATAATACATAATGGCGTCTGGTGCTCAAAACATGGATGTTAAGTACCTGAGCATCCTGTCCCGTTGTGGGGTTTGCCCTAACGGCTGCCTAGCAGAGTGTCTGCCAGTATCAGAAGCTCGAACACACTTAGAAAGACCTGCGGCAGACAGGTTCCCGAGGCAGCGAAACCGGCCCATGGAGGGGAGCTCAAGAACAGCCACGTCCAAAGGAACTGGTACCAGGTAAGCTGTTTCTACTCAAGTGTTTTCGTTTAACACTCCTCCGTTTTTGGTGGAATCCATGAGTTACGTGTAGAGAATACAGCTCGCGGTCAGAGTTGGTGTAATTTTTCTGGGACTGGCAATACCTACTAAATGCTTAAAAATATACGTGCCTTTTGTCTTGGCAATAGCCTTACCAGGAATTTAGCACTTGGACATACTTTAAAAATGCACCAGTATCAAGAATAAGGATGTCCACTGTAACATTTTGGATATTAATAAAAACCAGGACACACCCCCCACGTGCCTGTCAATGAAAGACTGGTGAGTAAAAGTTTGTGCAGCTACACGGTAAAACACCACACAGATTTTGAAAGAATGAATCAGAGCTCATTAAAAAGAATGAAGTGTATGTGGCTATAGAAAGATCTCCAATTTGTGTCATTAAGTGAAAAGAGTTACAAGTGCAGAATAGTATGAATAGTCTAATTTCTTTTGTGTAAGTTTAAAAAATACGTAAATGGATGTGTATCTGTGGGCATTGCCTTTTTTCCTAGAAGAAATCATGGACCATGTCTTATGGTTACCTTTGCCAAGAGACTATGGGTAGGTGGAAAAGAGGTTTTCACATTTTATCTTTCCCTCTAGATACATTTAGCATGTTGTGGTCCTAGAAATACGTTACTTTCTTTTTATTTATTTATTTATTTTTTTGATGCCAAAAGGATTACCTGGGTAGGAAGATTTGAGGTCATTTTTTTATTTTATTCTTCTTTCTGGTCCGTATTAATTTTCAATTTTTAGTTAAATGTTATAAAAGAGAGTTTACGAAATAAAAGTAGACATTTTCAAAGTACAAGCTTGTGAAGTGAAATTCCTAGTTTTTTCAATCACCTGTGTCTCACGTGCGTCTCACGGGCATCTGGGCCACCTTAGCCCATCCATCCGAGTCAGACACAGAGTGAGTTAGTCACTAGTGAAAATCTCAGAGGGGAGAAGCCCTTTCATCACAGATGTTCGAAGACACAAGAGCGTGAGGGGCCTGAAGTGGCTTCATTCTAGGCCGTTGCTACTCCAGGTGTGGCCTGTGGGCCAGCAGCATCAGCACCACTCAGGCACTACTGGAAATGCAGAACCTTCATCCCCACCCCAGACCGCCTGAGCCAGAATCTGCACTTTACAGGTGATGCGTTAGCACATCAGAATCTGAGGAGACTGGGCCAGCTCAGAGGTTGTGCTCCTGGTTGCGTGCTGTGATCACCAGCAGGGTTCTTTAAACGGTTCAAGGCACGGTGGGTCCCACCACAGACACAAGGAATCCAAGTCTCTGGAAGATTCTAAGGTGCAGCCTGGTATCGAAAATTCCCCAGAACAATCAATATTTCCTAATACCCCTTTATTGCAACATTTGTGACGAACCCTAATCTACAGATTGCTTTCTACCTACCAGTCACTATGCCAAGCGTTTTACACATATCGTCTCCTTTTATTCTCTGCAATCCTATAAACTTGGCATTGGCGTCCTCATCTTACAGATGAGGAAACAGAATCTTAGAGTTTAAGTAACGTGTCCAACCTCACACAGCTGGTGCGGGCAGAGGACAAATTCGAATCCAAGCTGCCTCATTTGTTATACTCTTCATTACAATGTAGTTGTTATTTGCTTGTGCCTCTCACTAAAATGTGACCTGTTGAGACTGAGAATTACGTTCTTTTTTTTTCTTGATCTCTGGTGCTCAGTTCAACAGAGGGGCTCAGTAAATATTGAAGAATACTGAGCGCATCACTAGCTTGATGTACCACAGATGCACAGTAAAAGGTCAATGGGTAAAAATGAGTATGAGCGAGACACAGCCTAGAAACCCGGAACTGGAGGACACGGTCGGCCCTTCCCTCCCTCAGGACAGTGTTAGGCACTCAGCTGATGCCAACTCATGTTTTTTCTGAAAGTCTGGCCTCAGGTCACCATCTTGTGGGCTTTCCACCATACCATGCTGCCCCTCCTTCTAAAGGTTAGGGATCTGTGCTACTTATGCTAAGATTCCCCTTTTTAGGTGACAGCATCACACGCCTCCGTGGACCCAGGCGGGTCATCAGAGAACAGAGCACGAGAGAGAGGGTTGAGAACATGAACACTCCAGTCCACTTGCAGCTTCCATTTCAGCAACACTTCCTGGCCCTCTCCAATTAGCTCTTCTGGAAGGCACAACATGCTCCCTGTAGCCTGTACACAAGCTCTGATTTTAGTCCCTCCACTCTGACGTGTCCCTCGCACTCACCCCCAGGTCCCCACAAAAACCCAGGAGAGATGAGTGAGTTACTCTGATGTTTATTTTAATGCATCTTAGTCCACACAGTTCTGGTATAAAATCAGAAAAAGCAAAGCGAGAGAAAAAAAAAAAGGTCTGGAGTCTTAGCATCAGAAGGGCACCGTATATACATCTACAGTTGGTGGCCAATACAAGTCATTGCCAGACAGTCCTTGGAGGCAGAGAACAGTCTAGACCAGCTGAGCCCTGGGAACTCAGTCCCGGGGGGTCTAGAGGCTTGTCCCGATGCTCCGACCGTGAGAGAAATGTGGGGTGATACAGGCTGTGTTTATTATTTATTTATTATAGTAATAATAGCAGCCTAGCCAGGCACAAAAGCAGTTATAAACCATTTATATTACACAGAATTATTCAGGTCTCCATTCTACTTTATGTTGTAAAATTGTTAATTGAATTTCCAGTGAGTCGTTTAGATGATTAGTGATAATAAGGAATGGTAGATACATAGCACCATTTCATAGGTTCGTTGTCACTGATTTCTCATCTAGACAAGTGACCGGGACACCCACCCTCGAGGGCAAGTATTCCAAAGCCACAAGCCACGTTTTTGCCGAGGGCTCCAGTTCGGGGGTTTTCTCCGAGTGTGCGTAAGGATTCACACAGAGGTGCGGGCAGTGTGTGTCTCTGTGTGACGCACGGGGTGACCCACAGTGAGAGAGCTTTGGGCTGTTCGGGTTTTCTACCCACACTTTGGTTGTCTACATGAGGTGGAGTGGGAGGGAGGTATCTCCTTTCAGATGAAAGGGAAGGGGCGAGATGGAGTTATTTTATTTCTGGGCAAAACCAAAAAACCAAAAAACAAAACAAAAATACTGAGCTTGATTATACGTTAGGATGTGAAGTTCCTTAGCTACTTCTTTAAGGTTCAACACAAGGCTGATGGTCAACATATAAAGCAAACAATACTATGTACATATATGTAAAAAGTGTTATAAATAGGTTTTATAAACCATAGATATTATATACATCTTCAACCAACACTAACCCCCCTCAACTGCTTTCTGTTTGGTTTGGTTTGAGTTTGGGTTTTTTGACTAGCATTTTTTTTTTTCTGTTTTCTGGTTTCCTTCCTCCCTTCCCCGTGCTGCTCAGAGCCTCAGACAGCCTGTCTGGGCGCCTCATTCGCGTTTCCGCAAGATCACGTAGACAACGCCGCTGAGGAGAGCCAAGGGGAATGCCACCCAGGCCAGAATGTAGGCGAAGCCATAGGAGTATGCAGAGTCAAGATGCCATTCCGGGTGCCTCACCGTGTAGATGGACGCTGCGCTCATCACGCACAGACCTGCGGAAGGGGAGGACAAGTTGGGTGATGGAGAAGTCATGGTGGGGGTCCCCTCTGCACTATCCCCAGTGCACCTTCCACAGGACCCCGGGCACCTGCCCACACCACTCCCTGCTCTTGACCCCACTCTCTCTCTTTCTCTCTCTCTGTCTCTCTCTCTCTCTGTCTCTCTCTCTCTCACACACACACGCACACACACACACAACAAGTCACTGATCTCTCTTTCTTATAGAGAAGGAAGTGGGCTGCAGGGAGGGCAGGCAACACTGTACCACAAGAGCTTGTCTAACTCTGGAAGGAATCTGCTGCCAGATCCAATAGGAACACGGGGAGCCATCTGCTCTCTGCTTCTAATCTACGTGACCCAGGCCATCATCTCCGAGGTCCCTCGTCAACGTCTCTGCCCCATTTCTTTTCCTTTAAGTGTCACCAATTCCCTGTCAACACCAGGTAGCCAGTGAGAATTCGAGTTGCAAGATAAAGCCATCTGTCTCTTTCCAAGGATGGCTGGGTGTGGGAGCCGCTGGAAACCTGCGAACCACTCTACAAATGGGTGGCGGCGTTATCTGAAACCAGTGCAAGTGAAACGATACTTTGCCACTATCAGAGTAGGGCCCTGGCAAAAGCACCGGGCTCCGTGCAGAACGCAGGGGCAGAGCTCCACGCCAGACCTCCTGGCAGGACTGCTACATGAGAAACGGAGCAAGCAATGCCTGTGGGCACTGCCAGGCAGCACAGGAATGAACACAGAGGGAAAAGAAGGTGCGGCGGAGACAGAAGGACAGGACATGAACGGAAGCAAAGCTGCAGAGGAAGGCGACTATGGGGGCAAGCTCCACTGTACCTGGGCCCTTCCAACAGTTCTTGGTGCCCCCAAGGCTGAGTTTGAAGCCCAAAGAGGGGTGAAAGGGTATCGAATACACAGGTGGGTCAGGCCACCCCTTCCTTGCCCACAATGCAGCCCTCCGGTGTGGGGTGGAGAAAAAAACCAACACCTTGGGCCTCATGAAGCAGGCAAGTTCAAGCGTGACGGCTCATGCCCATGATGGCTGTCAGCATCCCCTGCAGGGGAGGGTCCAGTGATGCTGGCAGCCCAGCCTGGGGCGGCACAAAGCCTGCTCTGTTCCCTCCTGAAAACAGGGTCATTGAGAGGCTCTGAGTGACTCTATTATAAATCCAGCAGGCCATGTGGGATTCCTGTGGTTCCAAAGCTCCCAGCGCCCTGGACCACCTACAGCTAACCTCGCTGCTATTCGGGCTGCTATTTCACTGGACACTGCAACTTTGTTTGAACAAAGTGCAGAAGTGGGAATCCGTCACATTCGCCACCCTGATAAGATTGTCTGTCTGCAAATCAGAGGAGAGAACTCCCACTTGACCGGCCTCTGTTGAGAAAGCCACACAATAGTCTTGGGATTACAGTGGGATCGGATCCAGGACCTACTACCTACAGAAAGTTCAGGAGACAGTGAAGACCTCTGTGTCAGAGGGGAAACCAGAGCTGGTGAATTGTCATTTGAGAAATACAGCAGTGTCGATCCGCTGGGAACACATTTTATTCGCTCTGAGATCTGTGACCCTCCCGTATCTTCCCCCACAGCTCCGCGGCTCACCTCTCCAAAGCGTTAATTCTTGTCTTTAAGAAATATTGAAGTTGTCTCTTTCACTGTATTGGACCTACCTAAAGAGGGCAGGATAAAAAAGAAGCTCACGCAAGGGAGAGAGTGGGGTATAAAGAGAACAGTAAAGGGCCCACGGCAAGGCTCATGGTGGTGGCAAGGCTTCCAAATGGGGCGATGTCTCACCAGCACCGGCATGAAAGATGCCATGGTCGCCGTGTAGACCAGCTGTGCCAGATTTCACTGGCAAAGAGAACATTCCATCTATGACCAAGAGGAAGGGAGAAAGGCAGGCTACCCAAGTGAGGTGACTAACTGGATGGCTTAATTTAAACGACATTTGCCCCAGTAGAATCTCAGAAGTAAATGAATTTAAGCTTCACTTCAATAAGCAAGAAGCTTAGACACTTACAAAGCCAAGGAGAGGATACACACTTTATAATTACCGTTGTCAGAAGACTGATGTTTTAGAGAATATATCATTACAAGGCTGTCTGTATAGAACGCAATAGATGTGCCCTGGAATATAGAGTAGGTAATGCCATCCAATAGCCCCTAAAAGGTGAGCACGCCTCCCAAGAAGTGGGCTGTGACTCATTTTCTCCGCAGCCAGCAGGTGGAGCTGCATTTATGAAGGTCCCTCATGGGGAAGGTGAGTGAGGCTACTGACACACAGGCAGCCCTTCCGCTTCCCCACAGATGAGTAGTCTGTGCTGCGGCAGATGGGGATGCCCTGGGAGAGGCCTGAGTCTGGGAGTGGAGGCCAGCTTTAAGTGGAAGGACACTGACCCTTTCCAGACAACATAAAGGTGCTGGCCATTCAAGAGTTGACAAGAGTTTCTACCTGCCTCAGGATGGCTGGGTCTGCAACAACGCCCTGAATTTCTACCTCAGGCCCTCTTGAAGAGGAGCCCTCGAGCCCTCTTGAGTAGTGACAATAACCACAGGTGAGTGATTGGAGCCAGATTCTTTGGAAGGGAGCAACCAAGAGGCCAAAGGCAAAGGAAGACATGGAGGGAGTTCTCGATACTTCCTTATCTCCATTCTGTTTGGTTCAGTAAACATGCAGTGAGTGCCTGCTGTGTGCAGGCACTGTTCTGGATGCTGAATATGCCAAGACAAATGATACACGGCCCCTGCCATCAAGGATGAGGGTCATCCAGAAACACACATGTCAGGAGAGACTTCCAATATAATACGATGTGATTTCAAGAAGGGGAAAGTGAAACACACCCAATGCCCTCAGAGCACAGGTGAGCGCTGAATCCAAACTGGGGCCTGGAGAAGCCTGAAGGGGGAGACTGTGCTTGACCTGGGTCTAAAGGATGTGTAAGAGGTAGCCAGGTAAAGACAGGTGGGAAGGGTCTCCCAGGTAGAAGAAAGAACATGAGAGAGGCAAGGAAGCCTGAGAGAGCTTGGTGGAAACCCCCAGCAAGTCATGATGAGAGTCTCCCGTAACGGGGGAGGGGAGTGTAAGAGGAGCTGAGAGCTCACTGAGGCCAGGAGAGAGGGGGCCTTAAGTGGCATGATGAGGAAGTGTGGTGAGAAGAATGTCTTCAGCAGAGGAGAAACATGATCAGATGTGTGCTTTAGAAAGACCACTCCAGCAGGAGTGCGAGAAATGGATTTAGGGGTGAGGACAAGGTGGGGGCAGGAAGGTGCATGAGTTGGCTTTTGCACAGCCGCAATGGTTTTAGTGCATAAAAGAAAAGAAATGGGCACAATGTAGAGGATGCTACCCGGTGTCAGGACCCTGTAGTGGACTGGATATGGAGTGAGGGAGAGGGGACTCTGGCAGGATTGCCCTGGTGGGTTAACTCTATCTGGGAAAACGGTGATGTCTTGGAAGCCAAGGGAATAAACAGTTTCCTGGAGTGAATAGTCAACAGTATTGAAATGAGTGGAGGAATTCAGCAAAAGGCTTGAAAGAGTACATCAATGACCTTCGCAAAAGCAATTCATTTGAGAGCCTGGAGTGGAAGCCAGAGTGAACTTGACTACAAAGTGAACATTGGGTGAGACCTCCGAGACCGTCAGTGGGAGGGGTCTCTGTGGTGTTGGTCTGCTGGGTGAGAGCCTGTGTCTCACCCCACCTCATTCTTCCAGCAATGAGGTGGGGCAGGAAGAGGCTGGAAGGTCCGGTGCCCTGAAAGCGTTGGGCTCTATGTCTGACCTACACGGAGCCTTCTCAGAACTACTGGCCCAGTTTCCATTTTCAGCATCCATGTGACCTGTGCTGCCCAGAAAGTCACCATTGCACTACTGGGTTCTGATCTGGGCACAGCCAGTGTAACATCGGGAACGACTCACTCACAGCGACGGTTTCTAATTGTGGAATCCGACTGAAGCTATCTTTGAAGCACTCAGAACAGGGAGGGCACTGGGCTTTTATTCAGCCCCCTGATTCTTTTATTCTAAATGCCCTATATCCATATCGATCCGTGTAAAACAAAACAAACACGAGAAACAGAAAAAGTCAAAGTCACTCCGGCCTCTCCTTCTACCATCCTTGCTGTTCGTTTTAACCACAATAAATAGTAGTTACATATGTGACCCGAGTTTGATTCTGCCAAGGGAACACAATCATCCAGTCATCCAACAAGTAGGTATTCAGGGCCTTCTGTGTGGCATGCACGGAGTTCGCTGCTGGGTGTATGTAGTGAAATAAACCAACACATGCGAATGTTTCTTTCAGGTCTGCATCTATGAGAATTTCTTGATGTTTTCCCATCTAGTGCAACCCAACCCAGCAGAGCTAGGGCAAGGATATCTACTCCCTGGGAAGAGATGGCTACAGGGTTCTGAAAATAAGAATGACTCCAAAATCCAAATGCAGAATCAGGACGGCCCTTCTCTAAGAAGGGAGTTTAGAAGAATCAATGGCTCATGAATGGGATGAGCTGTTGGTGGGGAAATATCCTAGAGGAATTTACATGGGATTAGGAGCAGTTTAATGGCTACGCCAGTGATTCCCAACCCTGGATGAATCTCAGAGTCACCCAGGGAGTGGCCCCACCCAAGAGCTTTTAAATGGGACTCTCTAGGGATGACGCCTGAGCACTGGCATTTTTAAAAAAGCACCCCTTCATAAAACAGTCATTCTGATGGGTCGGTAAGATTGAAAAGCACTGAACTAGACGTAGGCGCCTCTCAATACGTCTTCAGGAAGCAGCCAACCTGAGAAGTATGTAATCAAGGAAAGATAGCTCTTAAATGTGAGACTTGTGGCTTATTATGAAATGGAGAAGGGATGATGCAGCAGACCAGGTAGACCTGTAACCACACGCAGAGCTGTAATCTAGAGCAAGGCAGACAGCTCCTGAATCCACAGTCAGCCCCAAGAGCCCCAAATACCTTCCGCCTGCCTTTCCTGCACACTCGTGTGCGTGATCTATAAAGACCACAGCTGGGCCCTCCAAAGGGAAGCTGTGCAGAGATAATCCAGCCTGCAACAGCCACTTGGGAGACTCAGCAAATTCTGGTGGCTTCTGCTTAAAATGCCTCTGTGTTCAAAGATGCGTCTGCAGGCTCTCTCCTAGACTTTACCTCCCATGACCGTGGGGCCACTTTCTTCCTCCTTCCTCCTTTCCTCCCTCCCTCTGTCCTTTCCTTTCTGTTTTTGTTTTTCGTTTGATTGTTTTAGCTTTTCTCATTTCTCCTTGATGTTAAGCTGCCATTTTTCAAGGCTGTCATCAGCCCTTCTCTCCAACAATGCTCCCCTAATTTTCTCTCTACTTCCTGGCTGCTTAATAGGCTGTGAGTTGGGAAACACACATGACAGAGGGGTTTAGAATCATCAGGCATGAAGAGTCAAGAAATCTCTGAGTGAAGTCCCTAACCATTTTAGTTCTCAACTTTAGTAGAAAAACCTACAGCAAGTTCAAACGCAACATTCCAGAAACCTGAGGTTCCTAAAAAGACTCTCTTTCACATCATTTTGACTGGAGTTAAGAAGCACAGAAAATTCTTAGGACTTATAAATGACATCTGCTATTTTCGCTTAACATTTCTAACTCAGGAGAACTTCCTGTTCAAATATGGACCGCTAAACTGACAAACTGATAACCAAAAGTGAGGTCTCATGAGAGATAAGAAGCTATATTTGAAGGGGGTAAGGAAAGAACAAATCATGTGCTTTTAAATTCAGAGGTTTTCATAGCAGAGTTCTTTTTCTAAAAGGCTTGTACTGAGTTCGAACGAGAGTCAAAACAGTGAAGCGAGCACGGATTAGTAAACAAGCTGTGGAAGATTAGAAAATCTCAGCGCCTAAGGGTTTTTGGCTGAACTGAAATACTGTCACACACAAGGTGCAGTGACAACATGCGTGACTTAATGGCTCTTATCTCTGGACTTTGGGTTTTGACTGAAAATGATATTGCTAAAAAGACATTTGGAGACATTTAGAGAATTTAAAGCTGAAATCTGTCACAGGAAGAAGGGAGACGCAGGTGCTCTCTGCTCCAAGAAGGCTGTCAACAGGCACTTAGCTCCTCTCAGTCCAATGGTTTCAGTCTGGCTAGTTCTGATGGTGTAGACTCCTATTCATCTCAGATGTTTAAGCCCATGAGAATAATAAATGGTGCAAATTTGCATTGATCTTCCGCTGGAAATCAGGTTCAAAGAAAGATCAGATAAAAAGCAGAGTTTCTGCCTTGGATTTTGCGTCCCTTAAAAGTTTTGCTATCTCTAACTAGAAGGAAGTACCTATCCATATTCACTCCACATGGTATGAGAGGGAGTGGAGGCAGTCAGTGGTCCTTGCATGAGCTGGGTGTTCATTTACGCTTTCCCAATTTCAGTTAATTTATCAGTAAAATAACAAGTTCGTATAGATCAAATATAAGTATTTTATGAAACTTCTGGTTGCTAAGTCTGTATTACTTTATCTTGAGGATACATTCATCGATACAATGGATTTGATTATCATTGATATGGAACTATAAACAGTAAGCCATAAAAGAAATCCAAGAATACATGCTAGTTTTCTATATTACTGCTGGAAACAGAGTGAATGATAACTCTGCTTCTAACGTACCTAGAAATCTCACTGCATTATTAGCAGTTTAACAAAGCTGGCAGCGCTCCGGGAGCCTGGCTTGCTGTAATAAAACCTGTGCAACAGGAAAGCACTATTTGGTTTTGAAATCCCCAAACTGTGCATATTGAAATGTTATATTTAAATATTTAATGAGAAGTGGCTCTCTAGCTTACTTCCTTTTTCCAGGAAAGGGCAACTCTCTGGCTTCTAGAAAAGGTCATCAACATTCAACTTCAGACTGTCTTGCCACATAGCCCTGTGTAAGCCATTATTTCTGCACATCCATCCGTCCATCCAGGACATATGGGCTGTTTCAACCCTCCAATGACTGCTCCTGAGCACAGGATGGTGACTCAGTACCGGGGACATTCTGACAACTAACTCAAACAAGAGATGCTACTCCCTTTGCCTACTCTGAGGGTCCGAATCCAGAACATTTCACAGTGCCCAGGTGTTCTCTGGTACCTATGGAGCTTGTGATTTATTCACTTGGACTGTAGAATCCACCACCACATCTGCCTCTTATTTCTCTCCAATGCCCTGCTGCCTCAGTCCACTGGCAGTTAATGGGCAGTAGGACAAGAGTCAATGACATGAGACGATGGCCAGAATCTAGAGACAAAAGTTGGAAGATGCCACCCTCTGTAATAGAAGCTTCTAGAAGTCTGCACATTTTGCATACGGGTAATCTGTCCCATGGGGGAACTTGAAAGCAGTTTAGTGGGGAGATGGAGACCACTCATGTTCTCATGGCCTCATGTTTGGAAATGATGGCACATTATGCAGAGGTGCCAAAATGAAGACACCTGAGGATGACAACAGTAAATCAAAGCCAGTGGGCTCTAGGAGCTGGAGTAAAGGAGAGCAAGAATTTGTCAGCGCGGCTTCATCACCGCTTAGAGGTAGGAGACACATACCTGAGAGCAACCGTGGCAGCTCTCAGCAGCACAGCAGGGCCATCTCCATGCTGAAGCAGGGCTGGCTCCTTGGGCAGACTGTAATCTACAGAAATCCGCCCTAAGACTGGCCCTTGCTCTACTGATACCCTCAGCATTTGCCTCTGATCATGTGCCCCCCTTGCAGCTTAATTCCTGGCCATAGGTCTAACTCGGTTAGGGACCTTCCTTCCAGAGCCCCTAAGTCTTGTTTCCTATACACCTCATTCCATGGAGAAGCGGAGATTTCCCAGATTCTAAGGTATATGTACACACACACACACACCCCTGTACTTTACAAAAACCATCCGATGAGCAGACTCATGAACATCAGCCATTCTAGGGCCACATCTTTCTACTTATTGACCATTTCATAACCTCAGATAGGCCCAGCTTCTACTTTATTATGTCCAACTTACCAGCAAGGATCTGGAAGATTCCAGTGATGTAAAACCGACCCCCCTTGGTGAGGGTGAAGAGCTGGCAGAAGAACAGGAACAGGGACAGGACGCTGAAGATGATGGACAGGATCATGGTGGCCTGGACAGACTGCAGCCATTCTGGGGGGAGGAGACACCAGGTTAGGAAAAGCCACCATGGCCAGGGAAGGGCTCTGCCACGAGGACTGTGGGGCCTGGCGCACCCTGAGCCCTGAGAGCCACAGCGCTCCCAGGCAGCAGGAGCCCTCCTTGACGAGCAGAACTCAGACAATTCGCTTTTGCACTCTTAAAAGTCATTCTTTATTTCACTGCTTCTCTTGGAGAAAAAATGTATAGTACGTGTTTAACTGTGGACACTGTAAGAAAAGACTGTAAGAAAATATCTGGTGCCACCACCAGGAGTTAAACTCAAGTTAAAATATATCAAATTCCAGGGGCCAGGCCCCAGGCGTAGTGGTTAAGTTCTGCCTTCTCTGCTTCTGTGGCCTGGGTTTGCAGGTTCGGAATTCAGGCACGGACCTACACCACTTGCCAGCCATGCTGTGGTGGTGACCCACATATAAAGTGGCAGAAGACTGGCACAGATGTTAGCTCAGAGCTAATCTTCCTCAGCAAAAAAAAAAGAAGAAAGAAAAAAATTGAATTCCCTTCCAGTGTTTTTGCCAAATGTGTTATTTACATATATGTGTGTGTGTTAAAGAAGGTCCAAGACCCTCCCACTGCCTCTCTTTTCTTGTCCTCAGGGGTTTTTGAAGGGCTTATTGGAACCCTTACATTCCGAGAATAGTTTAAAACCACTGTTCAAAATATCAGCATCCCCAAGGAGATATAGAGATCATGGGGATGGCTAGGAAGAAGAAAATGGCATTGGAGCCAAAACTAATTTTGTAGAAAATTAGAAGAAAATGCTGATGGAGAACAGCATGCTTTATCTGGCTATTAAAATCCATTTGCTCGGCCAAACTGTATCATGTCTTGGTCAGTCTTGATCCTTGTCATTAGCCTCAGCACAGAGCAGTCTGTGCTCAATCAGACCATCAGATAGGACCATGGATTATACTTCTGCATCTTTGTTGACCCCCTAGCCTTAGATCAAACCTCGAAGCTTCCAACTGAAATGCAGGCAAGAAAGAGAATTCTGCAGTTCACCATTGACTGCAAAATAATGTCACTTCAGGAAGGAAGCAGAAGAGGAAACACTGGGTTCAGCACTCAGAGCACTACGTGTCCACCTCGAGAGCCGCAGCAGGCCTTGCCCGCCTGTCACTGCGTCCTTTCTTCCAAGTGCCAAAGAATCGCTGGGGCCAGCGCCGCTCTAAACAAGAAAAAGCGACTGGAAGAGCCACAGGCTTTTACCCCCTCAGCTCAGTAACTGGCTGATGATGGCTTAGAAAAACACGTCAACGCTTAACACGTATTCAAAGGTATGAATCCTGGATGGTTTGTAATTAATAACCGAATAAGATGAACCTGGTTCGAGTTACAAACAGCTCATGGCAGAATTTTAAGGGTGCCGGTGAGAGTAACTGTTACTACTGTTTCACGTAAGACTTTTCCAGGCACCGACTGGAAGCATTTTAGAACTGGAAGAAACGCGAGAGATCCACTAATCCCACTCCTTTGTATGAAAGAGATCTCCGGGGATGTTTCAAAGAGCCCAACTGGCTCAGCCAAATCTGGGAGGCCTTTGACTCCAGTCTAGTATTCTTTCCACTATGACGGAACACGTGCTTCTTTTATTTCTCAATTTCTTTGTCAATTAAGGTAACAAAATAATGTCTGATGAGTTGTGAGCCATCTTGACTTCATTTTTATATATCCCTAATTAAATCTGTTTGACGTTATCCGACATGGTCATTCTTCTGGAGGAGCAGTCTGCAAACTAATGTTGCCATAATATTATTTTTAAAAAATAAACCAATTATCCAGCACTCTGGTAGGTGAAGTTAGCTAATTGAAAGAAATCTGAGACCCAAATCCAGAACTAAAACAAACAATGATTCAGTTTTGCTGGGAAATGTCCTTCAATGTGCCCCCTCATAAGGAGCAAGCCTGGTGCACATGATGTCCTAGATTTCCTTCTCCAATTCCAAGATCTTTACCTTAGCCTTTACCTGCACTTTCATTAACAACAGGAACTTGTATCAGACCTCATATTTACAGGAAACTCAAATCTTACATATTAAATCTACATGAATTGGAAAAGTCTCTTAGATTTAATAGAGTAACTAAATCCTTCCAGAAACTTCTTTTACCCATAATTTGAAATTTAGTACCAACCCCATAACAACTGAGTTATTTTGCCATTAGCTGTTTCTCATATCAGATCAGAATTAGGGGATCAAGGGAATTTTTATTCAGTGAGCATTTGTTGAACACCTACTGTTTTGAGCCAAGCCCTCTGGTTAGCTCTGGATGATACAAAGTTGAAGAAGTTTTTCAACCATAAGCACAATAAATAAAACACTTACATGAAGATAGTAAGTCCAATTACTTACTATATAATCAATCACAATATATGTGAATGGGTTCAAGTCACCCATTATAAGATGCAGAATTTCATCTTGAATTATATAATTCTCACCTATAGTCTGATACAAGAGATACACCTAAAACAAACAGTCAAAAATCAAAAGATTTTAAGAAGAGGCGCCAGGCAACTAACAGAAAGAAAGCAGGTGTAGTAATAATAGCATCAGACAAAACAGAATTTAAATTGAAAAGGATGAAAGCAGTCAAACAGGGATATTTCGTAGCAAAGAAAGATACAGTTTACCATGAAGAAATAACAGTCATAAAACTTTATGCATATAATAATATGGCCTGAAAAAAGCATAAGGCAAAAAATAATTGAAATATGAGAAGAAATTGATAAAGCCACAATCTTAGTGGAAGACTTTAGTGTATCTCTCAGAACAGATAAATCCAGTAAATCAAAAATACAGTAGGACATAGATTATTTCTATAACAGGATTAACCAATTCAATTAATAGATATATCAAAAATTTGTATCCAAAGAAGAAATATTATAAATCAGATTCAAACACACATGGGACAGTTTTACAAACTATGTAGTAGGCAGCAAGAAAATCTCAAAGAAAGCAGACATGATATAATCACAACTAAAGGCAAACAGAAAGTAGAAATTAAAAGCAAACTAGCCAAAATAAATTTGGAAATTTAAAAATAGTATTCAGGCAATCCCTTGGACAAAGAAATCGAGATGAGAAGTAAACATTTCTGCAGCAAGAAGGATATTGAGATTACCACATGGCCAACCTGCAGGTGGTACCCAAGCAGCCCTCAGAGGGAAATACACACCCTTACAGCATTTATGAGAAAAGCAGTGAAAAGAAATGAACTAAACTTTCAACTCAATAAGTTAGAAAAGAAAGAATTAAATCAATCTAAAATTAATTGACAATACTGATAAAAGCAGAGATTAATGAAATAGAAAAAATGAGACAAAAATACAGTCAATTAAAGTATCTGGTCCTTTGGTGGGGGGGATCAATAAAGTAGACAAATTTTATTAAAGCACATAAAAGAGGTGCTAAAACAGATGGGGCTGGCCTGGTAGCGTAGTGGTTGAGTTTCCACCCTCCCCTTCAGCAGCCCAGAGTTTGTGGGTTCAGATCCCAGGCACGGACATACACACTACTCATCAAACCATGCTGTGGCAGTGTCTCACATACAAAATAGAGGAAGACTGGCACAGTTGTTAGCTCAGGGTTAATCTTCCTCACCAAAAAAAAAAAAGAAAGAAAGAAATGCTAAAGAAACAGAAACATACTATGTTCCTGGATAGAAACGCTCAAAGTAAAGATGCCACTTTTCTCCAAAGTAATCTACAAATTCAACGCTATCCTAATTAATATCCCAACTGAAACTGGACAAAATTCTTGAAAAATTTATTTAAAAGACAACGAGCAATAATAGCCAAGAAAAATTTTGAACCAAACACAACAAAAAACAAAACCAGTGAGGCAGGACATCACCTACCAGATGTCAAACATATAGATATACAAAGCTTATATCATATTTATAATATAAAGTTTTAGCAATTCAAACAATGTAGTATTAGCTATGAAAGAAAAATAAAACAATGGGATAGAGTTAAGACTTTGGAAATATACTGTAAATTTAGTATGTACTAAACAGAGAGTAACATAAACAGTAGGGAAAGAAGAGAACAGATAGTAAGTGGTGTTGGCTATCCACTTGTCAAAAAATGAAATGAGATCTGTAGTTCACATCATTCACAAAATTCAATTCCAGATGCATCGAAGAGCTATGTGTAGAATTAAAAAAGCATGTGATTCACAAAGGAGAAATATGCATGGCCAATAAACATACCTAAAGGTGCTCAACCTCACTAGTAACCAGGAAAATTAAAGCAAAATCCACAAGGAATGTGACACCAATGTTTACCCACCAAATCGGCAAAAATCAAAAAGTTGATATCAACAGAGTCCATGTGTGACAGACACCTCTACGCGTTCTTCACAGGAACAATAATTTACTAATCCTCTTGTGACCAGCAATTTGGCAGAATACATTTATATTAAATATATATGTAAATAACATAATGGCTACAATCTCACTTACCATATCCTGGATAAATACTCAAACATATACTCAAAGAGAAATGAATAAGGGTATTCATTGTAGCATCATTCCCATGAGTGAAAATAAATTAGGGTATATCCCCACAATGGAATATTTTGCAACAATTAAAAAATCATGAGTTAGAAAATGAATGACCTTTCAAAGATCTCAAAGATAATGAAAAGAATAAGGTGTACACACAACATGATGTCATTCTGTGAATATATACCAAAAAACTATATAGCTAGATATATACACACATAAGCATGCATGTGTGTGTGTTATTCAAAAAAGAGCCAAAGATGTGCCAAACTGATATCAATGGTCACCCCGGGAACCAGAGCTGGAATGAAGGTCAGTTTGGTCAAGAGGGCCTTCCACTTAATCTATATCATTTGATTTATTTGTAATAAGGAGAATCTTTTCCTGTAATATTTGAATAATTAAAACCAAGTTAAAAGGTTACAAGGTAAAGAAGACACGGCAGTCAATAATAAGAGCCGCTGGAATCCTGGGCAGCACTGAGCTTGCACATGCAGAGAGTAATGGGACTTATCCTTTCCTCAAATGCCATTGAGTCAGAAGGTACACATGCACAGCCAGGGGAAAAGAGAGTTGAGCCAAGAGGAAGCAGCCTCCATTCCAGCCCCAAAAGGCTGGCTGAAGATTCAAAAGCCCTGTCGGTGTTGTTTGAAGGGAAGCCCACAATGCCCTGAGGAGATTCCGGAATTCATAGGACATTGCCCCAGAGCCAGAGTCATTCTCTGAATGGGACTAGACTAATGGCGGGCAGTAATGGAGAGCGCATAGCACACCCTCGGGCGTGGCAGGCATTTGATCCGTTGTGAAGATTCGCGAAGCCTGACTCCCCCAGCAGGCAGTCATGTGCGTGGGTTACAGCAGCCCAGGAACGGCTCTCTAGACTAGCTCTGCTGACCACCTGCTTAACTTGCCACTTAACGTGCTTTTGGCCTTGAACTCCTCTTCTCTAACACGAGGTCCTAGCTATCTCATAGGGTTGTTGTAATGCTCAAACAAAAGAATGGATATAAAAGCTCTGTTAAAGGAGGATGCCTATTTCAAAGGCTGAGGTTGAGGGTCGGGGAAAATAAGCAACTGACAGACTGTTCCAGGGTATGGTTCCTGGGGCATCTCCATCTGGGTCACTCCAAGAAATGGTACAATGGGGACCACAGTGTTCACATAAGCCATATTATTAGGGCACCAATCAGAACTCCAAAAAGTACTTTGATGCAACTTTGGGATCAGCTCGTATCTAATCTTTAGCACAAGGGTCAGCAAATTACCTGGGAAGAGTCAGACTGTAAATATTTTAGGCTTTGCAGGTCATACGGTCTCCATGGCAACTACTCAACTTTGCCGTCTTAGCACAAATCAGGCTTAGTCACTGTGTAAATGAATGGGTGTGGCCCTTTCATCCAATCCAACCTTATTTAGCCATCAAGCAATGGGCCAGATTTGGCCAGCAGGCTACCGTTTGCCAACCTTTGCTAAAGCCAAACAAGTCAGATGTACAGAAAATAATTATTAGAGTTGAGAGACCTGAGATGCAAGGGAAAAAAGATGCCCATTACAGACTTGTTGTATATAGACGGAACCTAATGACGGAACCAACATTCCAGGTGGCAAACCTGAACTTCTACCCAAGCCCCAGTGCAATTATACTCTTCTTCTCAACCTGCAAATTCGCCATCATTAGCAGAGCCCCTGATGAGCGCCGCTGTCATTCTCCAGGCCTCATTCAGTGCCTGGTAAGTATTTGCGGAATTCCCAATGGCAGTGTTTGATCTCCAACCTTGGTGCTGAGCACAGGAACTAAAAGCCCTAAAACTCTTTGCAGTCCTCCTGATCTAATGAGGGAGTCAAGTAAAAGGGCTGCTGACAGCTTTCTGACGTGGGCCGTGGCTGCAAGCAGACCCAGTTCCCCCAGCAGCTAAGGGGAAGCTTGAGTTGCACAATGATCAAAGCTCCCTTCAAGGTCAGATTCCAGCTGCCACAGCAGCTAAGCAATGAAGGAAATACATCTGCCCCCTCAGCTGTATTCTTAGCCCGGGGCCGACAATCTCGTGAGTTAAGGGCTCAGAAAGGATGAAGCACTTTAAATGTACCAGTTCATCTGCGTCTTTCTGCATCCTTCATTACCAGCATGGAGCCAGCCGCCTCTCTCATCCCCGGCCCCACCTCGAGTCCCACTCTGGGCAATTCATAAAAGCTTTCTGACTCAATTAAGAGAACAAATTTTCTTGAAAATGCAAGGAAGGACGGTTGCATGAAAGTCAGAGCATAAATTGGGGAGGCCATTAGGGAAAAAAGCCAGGAGGAAAGAGGCCATCAGGGGATGAATCACAAGTGGAGGAGATAGTGCCACCCGTTTGCATAATGCTGGGCTGTTTTCAAAAGGCACATGACCATCAAGGCCTGCTCCCCACCCTCAAACCTCCCAACCCACTGCCATCACACAAACTGCCATTTTCCCTACGTCTCCATATAAATGTCATTCCAGAAATAGCTGACTTGCCAAGAGTGCTCCAGCCTAAACAATGTGGCCTTTGGCTTACGCATCGCCCACCAGCTGGAGCATGTGCAGGGCTTCACCTTCCTTCCCATCCAGACCAGCTGGTAGCTTTCAAATGGGGCTCAGGTCTCAGGCCGCCTTTGCCCGTGACCCGTGCAGAATGCAAGTCCGAATGCGGTTCCTGCCCACAGACATTGGCCCGGAGCTCTCGAAAATGAGGAAGGCCACACGGGAGGCCCCTTCAGAGCACAGTCATGGGGGCATTTTAACGAGAGCAAAACCTATGGCTGGCAACTAGTGAACGCAAACGGATCAGCAGGTAGGAAGAACCTTCGTGTCAAGGTGTGCCAGCTAAACCTGATGCCATCACTCAATGAACTGCGCTCCTAATTACGAGGCTCTGTGACGGGCACAGGAACTAGTTTATCTGAATATAATGCAGCCATCGAGGCACCTGAGGTTACCTGAAAATATTAAGCTGTTTGAGGCTTCCTTTATTCACTGGTTGGAAAACTCTAGTAACAGGAGGACCAGCTTGGGCTGTGCTTCCCAAAGGATTATTGTCAGAAGACTGACTCTACCAGTTGATTAACAAACAAACAGATGGAGTGGGTTCCAGGGTCAAGTATATTGACCTTCATCCTTGGGCATTACGATATACCATGAAATAGTAAAGGCTACAAGAACATTTGCCATGAAAAAAAAAAGACAGCTTAACTTTTAAATTTTAGTGTTTTTCAAATTAATTTATCAGAGAACTTTTTGTTTTTCTTTTTGTTTTTGTTTTTAACAGACCACTTAGAAATGCTGGGTTTGGCCGTAGAAATGACAATGGAGAGGAGAGAGGCATTTTTAATTGCCTGATCATGAGCTGCACTAGTGGAGAATGTACAGGGGGGATAAGGGATTGACTGGGTTGTTTTCAAGATCTTTGGGCTTAAAAGGCATTCTCCATATAAAAATAATCAGAGGCCCCCTCTCCTTTTTAGTCCTAAAGTATGGGGAAAAAAAAAAAAAAGGCCAAGCATCATGGAAATTAAGAGCTAGGATCAATACAGACCCCAGCCCACCAGCCACAGTAAACCACCCACCCTTCCCCAAGCACAGTGCCCTTCTCGCCTCCCCTGCCCACTGAAGATCTACCCAGTTTCCAAGGACCAGCTCAAAGGCTTCCTCCACTCAGGATGCCCCGTGTCACAATTCTATCCTGAATATGAAGTGGCCCCGGGACTCACATGACATGGTGGGCCCCCACTCCACGCCCTCCTCAACGCTCAATCCATTAGACAAGCAGGGCACCTGCCCAGGTCCCCAGTGTGTCAGAGGCAGCACCGGTGCAGAAAAGCAAGGACTCCTGAGGCCCAGTCTTCTGGGCTTTCCACTGCAACACACTAGGGTGCTGAGAAATTCAGTCATACGTTTGACATCTAGTGACGTAAAGGATCCTACTGCTTTCTTTCGGTGTTGAATCCACCAAAGATAGAAAGGGAGGAAGGATAAGGGGTAGGACAAATGGAAAGAGCTTCCCTTGTTCTCTGCTCATCAACCTCCCAAGCCAAACCACCGTGCCAGCTTCAGAGGAGCAAGAAGAGGCCCACGCCTGATATCTGGAGGCAGTACCTTACACAGCTGGCATTTCAGAGGAATCTCGGCAGCACCAGAGAAGCCACTGAAAGAAGGAAGCATCACCCAGAGGAGGGAAGACCGGGAAGATAAAGTGTAGTCTCCGAATATTTCAAGAGTCTGTCCAGGGATGCTACGGAGGTTTAAACTCCTTGAGGAAGTCTCCACCTGGTGAAAACCAAGTCTAGCACGTCGGGCATGAACGAGGACAACCAGAAATGACTGCACAAAAGAGGGGACAGTCTTGGCTCTAACAAGCTCATTTCTTCATAACAACATCTCCTGGCACGCCTCCCACATCACAGGCCACTCCTTCCCAATCACTTCTGCTAACTCCTTCCTGTCCCCCATTAACACCTGACGATCCCAAGACTGGATTCTGGACCCTGTTCCCTTCTTTCCACCCTGTCCTCTCATATACTCCCCAAGTAATGTTATTCAGCACCACGACATCAGATACTCTCCTGTATAGACTCAGGATCCCCCATTTGAATTTCCAGTGCAGACCTCTCCCCGAGCTACAGATTTCCAAATCTAAGCGCTCTGCTGCCGTCTCCGATGGCCAAAACACAAATCCTAATTTCTATTCCTCCCCCAAAACAGCCTCTTCCTCCCTGTCTCCCCTATCTCAGTCTAAGACCCCATTGTACACCTAGTTACTCAAGCCCAAAAACCTGGAAGTTATCCCCAACAATCCTGTCCTAACCCCCCCACATCCAATCCATCAGCATTGTCCCCTTCTCCACCCCGTCTCCCTACCCAAGCCACCTGACCCACCTCCTACAGTTCCTGTGCGGACTGAATGCAGTGCTCTTAGAAGAGTACTGGGCAGCTACATGAGCCGCTGATATTCTTACCATCATCATCACCGTCACCATCATCATCATCATCATCATCATCATCACGCCCAGCCTGGACCACTGCCGTAGCCTCCTCACTGGTCCCCAGCCCCACCCTTGCCCCTGCCTGAAATACATTCTCCACATAACAACCAGAATGAGCTTTCAAATCACAAACCAAATCACGCCACTCTTCTGCTTAAATGCCTTCAATGATGCCCCAGTTGTCCCCCTCAGCACCACGGCCAGTGAGGCCTCAGCGATCCAGCCCCCACCTTCCTCCCCGCCTCACCCCACACCCTTTCCTCCAGCTGGCTCACTCAGCCGCACTGGCCCCTGTCACTGGGGAGCACACCAAAGTCTTTCGTGCCTCAGGGCTTGGCCCTTTCCATCACCTCCTGGAATTTTCTTCCTGCGGTTCTTCACATGACTGGCCCCTCCCCGTCTTTTAAGTCTCAATCCACATGACTATGGAAGGAAGAGGCCTTCTGTGACCAGCTGCTTCCTCCCCAGCGGCGGCTTTCTAGTTCATCACTCTATTTGTCTCCTGCAGGGCAGTTTCGACAACTGTTGATTTATTGTGTATTCTCTGGCTCCCCCAAGTAACTGTGAGCTCCACAAGAGCAGAGGCCTGGTCTTTCTGGTTCATCTCTGTGTGCTCAGTTTCTGGAACAGTGTGTGGCACATAGGATGTGGTCAACATATTTGAAGAATAAATGAATGGACCACATTGTTAGCTCTTCAAAAATGAAAGGGGCTCTCTTGAAAGGGAATGAGTTCCCCATCACTGGTAGGATGAGCACACGGCGGACATATTGCAGAGTGGTGTGAAGCTGGGTGGGACAGGGAGGAGGGACGGACTTGATGACCTCCCAGGTCCCTGCCGACGTTGGAAGTCTATGTGTGTGCCGGCCACTGCACACTTAGAAGGCTTTGTGCCAGACATCCTTCTCTCAGGCACCGAAAACCAACATCCACAACCTCAGGCTGCATCCTGGCCAATCCCTGCTCCTGAAATACAAGGGATGCTTTCTCAACTGTTACCAGATTCCCCCAGCATCCTGGGAATGCAACCGAAATCTTTTAAAAAGCAGAGACTGTAAGCTTCAAGGGCCATATGGTCCAAAAAGCATTCCAAATTAACTCCTGGATGCTGGCATCTGATGAGAGACGTTGAGGGTTGAAACACCAACATTATGACACCACATCCCATCCCCTGCCTCTCCTCGCCTGCCTCGGCATCCCACAAGCGCCTGTCAAATCAAGAGCCATTACTTGGGCAGATTTTGTGGGTTGGCCCGGGGAGCCGCAGAGATTTCAAATTGCAAAACATGAACCCATAAATGCAGAGGGCCTCCTGTGTTTTCTGAAATCTGACCAAAAGTTGAGCCACAGACGAGGAAGTGGTCTGATGCCCTTGCTGAAACGACAATGCCACCAAATGGATAAACAAGATACTCCGGAATCACAGAAGACGGAGACAACAGGAGACCGCCGTGCATGGAATCAGGGGCTCCTGAGACTGGCAAGATTTATTTTTTTCTAATTTTTAATCCAAAATATTGGTCTAATGCTGCCCAAAACCTACTGATTGCCACGAGTTTGTTGTTGTTATTGTTTAGAAAGGCAAGGCGATGAGTGCCCCTTTTCTTGGCTTCTGATCTTGGCTTGGATAATTTGGAGAATTCAAAACAAAAAGCATTAGTTCACTCAATGCAAGGCCAATGTTTTGCTGAACCTTCTCTGGTCAGGAGATTTTAAACTCCCCCATGCTATGAGGGCCTCCGGGAGTTAGGTGCCTGTAGGACTTGGGGAAGAGGAGGCGTGGCACACGCCCACCCCCAGGTGCTAGCCAGAGCTGCTCAGATCTTATTAGCCTGAAAGGCAAGGCTCCAGGACCTGGCCTCATCTGTCTCTGGATGGCTGGCTGCCATGTGCACGCTACCCCACAGGCCCTGCCCTCAGGCCCTGAGACCCCACTTTCTTAATCAAGGCAGAGAGAACCTATTTGTTACTCAATGCTAATTTCCTAACACAGTTATTTCCTGATTGTGAAGGTAAAAGATCTCAATGAGGAAAATGAGGAGGGCAGCGGAGGAAAAGAAAACCACGGAAGTGCTGAGAACCCCGCGACCCAGGATAATACTGGAAATAAATCGGTGCATTTCTACTTTGTAAGATTTCTGATATGTTCTGTCTTATAAATGCCCGGGACTGCTATTCCAACGTGGAAGAAAATAGACAGTTTAGAAACACATATAAGATAGAATAGATCTAAATGCAATTGTAAAAATGAGAGAGGCCTCCATACGCAGCAAACTCTGTACCAGAGTCTAGAAGGACCTATGGGATGGCTTGCCATCCTACCCCTTGCTCTCTCTGTTCCCACTATTCTGGACTGCGCTCTGCTCCTCAACTCTGCCAGGTTCCTTCCCTCCCCAGCAATCTTGTACCAAATGGTCCCTCTGCCTGGCACCTGCCACCATGTTCCTTTGGCTGACTCCTGGTCATCCTCAAGGGGTACTCCTCCAAGAGGCCTCCCCTCCCCACCCCAATCCCTCATTGCACATCACCCTGTTTTACTCTCTTAGTAGTTCCTATCACAGCCCCAAAGTATCCATGTTTGTTGACTGATTCACCCAGGAAAATGTAAGCTGTTGCTCACTCTTGTATCCTGGTGCCTACAATGGTGTTTGGTACATGGCAGGTGTTCAACGAATAGCTCTGAATGAAAGAACAGAGAAAGGGAGAAGGCACAGCAAGAGGTGGAAGTTCACGATCAAGGAACTAAGAAAAGGCTGAACTTCCAGAATGAAGGGGAGGAGAGATGGGAAATGAGACAATGGGGAAACAGATCATTCAGGTAGATTCCTAGGGACCTTAGTAAAGATTTTCATCTGAAGATTGAGACCAACAAGGTGCCTCTGAAAGGTTTTAAATTGGGAGTAATATAACTAGGTTTGTATTTTTTTAAATATCATGCTGGATTCAATGTGAAAAATGAGTTACAAAGAAGCAAGAAAGGCCAGGAGCTGGAAGGCTGCTGCCGCGGCTCTGACAAGTGACTGCAGGCGTGGCAACAGACAAGGACTGAGAGGGGCCTGTGGGACTTCTGATGCTTCTGGGAACGGAGGGAGAGGGAAACCGGCAGCTCGCTGGCAGGGGAGGCAGAGTTCACTAAAATTCTAGAAACTGTCAAAGGAACAGACAAAGTGGAGGAGGATGAAGACCAAGTGGCTTGGCGGTGCCTCTAAGACACCCCAGTGGAACTGTCTAGTAGGAAGCTGGGTATTTGGGTCTGGAGTTCAGAAGAGAGGTCTGGACTGGAAGAAACAGAGATTCAAGAGACATCATGAAACAGTAGATTTCGTTACTGACTGGGGAGGTGGGAGAGAAAGAAGTCTAAGGGTTCTACAGTTTCCCATAACGGGTCACTGCAAGAATGTGGCACTGCTGATGGAGCCCAGGATACAGTAGAGATGGAATATTTGAAGATTCAGAAAACACTTGGGCCTTGCTCTGAAGTAGCCTAGGGCCCAGCAGAGCTATCGTAAAAGAGTACAACTGGCTATGGTCAAAGCCGAGGAGAGAAGCACTTCAAGCCAGGCTTTCTGCGAGGTGCATGCTATTAAAGGTCTATGAACTGAGAATGCCTGCTTCCCGAGAGGCTGAATGACTGCATTCTCAGCCTCATTATAACTAGGTGTGGCTGTGTGACTAAGTTCCAATAAAAGATAGAAACAGAAGTGTGTGGTCTATCTGGAGTTGTTTCATTAAAAGGGAGAGGGACACATTCTTCTCCTTCTCCTTTCTCCATTCAATTGCTTGAAGCATGGATGAGATGGCTGGAGCTCTAGCAGCCTTTTGATCTGTGAGAATGAGGGCCAAACCCAACAGATGGCAAAGAAACGAGCTAGAAAGTGCCTGATTCTCTGACAATTTCATGGAACTGCCACACCTATCTCGGGCTGCCTACTTCCAGACTTCCTTTAAAAGAGAGAGAAATAAACTATCTTATTTTAAAAAACCACTGCCATTTGAAGATATTTTGTTATAGGCAATCAATCCGAATCCTAACTTGCACCCTAGCCCACTGGTCTACCCGGCACCTGCAGTGCTTTCCTCTTGCTTTAGGTCACGTCACTGCCTTGACAAGGAACATCCTCCTCCTTGCCTGTGTTTATTTAAATCCTGCCCATCCTTCAGAGGATGGATCAAATTCCACCTCCCACACGAGACTTGCCTTCTTCTTCCTCCCCTGAACTCTGGCCCTGCCTGCCTGCCCCCAGTCCTTGGACATCGGCCTCCGCTGCCCTCACAGTGATTCATCCCTGACTCCTCAAAGCGGCTCAGGGCCATCAAGGGCAAGGTCCACAGCTTCCAGGTCCTTGTATTCCCTGAGCCCGGGCCGAGTTCCAGAATATACCCCCACCACTCCTCTTCCTCCTCCACCTGCAGCCAGGATCAGGATGGGGCCAGAAAGTGTGTTAAGAAATTCAGAAAATGGGAAGGCAGGCAGAGTTGAGAGCAGCTGGCAAGAAATCTAAAACTGCTCCTAATATCAAGAGGCAGCTTCGGGGGAAGGTCTGATCTGCCTCCTTCAAACTGTGTAACATTCACTTGGGACTACCCTGCCGTTGACGCGGCACAGGGCACGGTTCATACGGAAAAGAGAGCGACTGGCCAGGCCTGGAGAGGTGCTGTGCCCCGGCCCCACACACACAAAAACGAGCCCCTTCAGAAAAATAGCGGGTCACGCAAACCAACGCATTTTCACAAAGCACACGCACAGTGTATTCTTCACAAATTGATACCCACAAGGAATTACTATGGATTACTTAAATAAAAAGTATGTTGCAACCATTCTAAGAGCAAATTCAGACCAAGGTAAATCATTTCCAACTCATAGCGTTCAGCTATAAAGCAGTCTAATTGTTAAAAATGATGTATTTTTTCAACACATTGTTTGTCACAGAAATTGTTAAACCCAATCGAAAAGGTACGGGGGGGGCCCCGAGGATTGACCCCCCTCGGATCTGCAGGTATAACACAGCCAATTCGTCAGAAGATATCAGCAGAGATAAGGACACCTGGGGACGCTTAAATGGAAACTGCTAACTTAGAATAAGCCCACATCCAAATTAACCCAGCTTGCTAAAAGCATATCCAGATTTCCTCAAAATGCCCTTCCCGTGGGCACTGAGAAGACAGATGCAGAGCGACAACACTCAGGGATCCAGCCCACAGAAAGCCACCATGCGGATTTGGAAGCCACGCTCAAGATCCCATAATTATTGTAAAGGAACCCAAGAAGATGAGCTTGGCACACAGAGCCAGTTGAGAAACAAGAAGCTTCCTGATGTAAACAACACAAGCGCCTCTTGGAGATCTGCTGCTAGTGTGGTGCGGAAAGTGAGTCAACAACAGGCCAGGAGGCAAAGTTGCTCTCCTGCCTGCTGAAGGCTCCAGCACAATCTCGAGAGCTGCTCCTCTGTCGCCTCAATCTCTGTTGAGACCCAGCTGGGCTTCAACGCGCCTGCCAAATTGCCCCCTTCCGGGCCTAAGAGTCCAGGATTCTGTGCCAACCCCGCATGGCCAAATGCCACTTGGGAAGGGCGCCTGTGCGGCTGCCTGGTCTCAGGGAAAGCCTGCCCTTTGGGGCTGAGTCACCACGTGTGACCACCAGGTGTCAGTGGTGAGCGAGGAGACGCCCATCCTAGCCTTCAGGGAACCTCAGCCAGAGCCTGAAGGGGAGACACCGGATGCTGTGGCTTTGGGGACAAGCAGTGCCATCTCCTCATTCTCAGGCACTCATGAATATTTCAGTTACTTGGTTGCCAACTCACCATGCAACCTCTAGGACGGTTTTCATTCAGTATCCTTCACACACACAGAGGAAAGATTAAGGACTGCTCGGTTTAAAGACTGGGGCCTCCCCTCCTTTCCCCCCAGGAAGGTGGAAGCGTAAAGCAGGCTTCTCCGCTCCTTGCCTATCCTCCCAAGACGTGCTAAAAATGACTATTCTAGCAGTTTCTCTTTATACTGAGGTTCGAGCTGTTCAGTTTGTAATGCTTCAGTGACAGCTTGGGTGCTACTGGGTGCAGGGCCCGTGGGAGCAAAGTGCGGCAGGGAAACTGGACTGAGCAAGGCCAGAACTTAGGCCACTTCACTGCCTGCTCTGTGGAGCTGGATCTAAACTGGTTTCTCTCATCAGGTGTAGCATCTTCAACAGAAATACTGGATCTCTGAGTAGCTGCAGCAACACTGAAATCTGTACTGTATTGGTCTTTTACCCCCAGGGTATGTACCATATCTATAGCCTCCTCCTTCTCCAGGCCAAGGGCACATCCTTTGGAACATGAGACCATGCCGAGCCAGAGCCACTGTGTCCTCAACACCAAGCATTGTGGCCCCTTCCAGGGTCCACGTTACCACTAAATACCACCAACCACCAAAAAGAATGCACGCTATCTATCTCTGCCTCTCAGCATCCACAGACACAGGGCCCCCAGCTGGCACTCCTCCCCTCTGGGTACCTGAGGTATCTAGTGGGTGCCTCTGCTGCCAATTAACCCCTTAACTTGAATTCAAGTAGACCTGCTTTCCCATGTCTCATAAGCAAAGATGCTGAGGACAGAGGAGAAATACAAACTTCTGGATGAAGGACCCTCCCACACTCAGTTTAGGGTTTTGCAAATAGCTTCAAGTCCCCGTCTTGAACAAGCAAACATTCAAAGGTTTTTTGTTGCTTTTGTTTGTTTTCTTTTTTGTGAAGAAGACTGGCCCTGAGCTAACATCTTTGCCAGTCTTCTTCTATTTTGTATGTGGGATGCCGCTACAGCATGGCTTGATGAGTGGTATATAGGTCCGGGCCTGCGATGTGAACCATGAACCCTGGGCCGTGGAAGCGGAGCAGATGAACTTAACCACTATGCCATGAGGCCAGCCCCCAAAGGTTTTGATACTAAGTGGCACCACTGAGGCCCAAGACCTGGAAAGGCAGTCTTGTAACTGGGAACCAAAAACTGGCCCAACCATCCTTGGGACAGCCCCACTGTCACTGCAACAGGAAGAGGCAGGACATTTCTGGAGAGAGACAGTCACCAAACCAAAGACACCAGTTGGATCAAAAGTCCCAATGGGGTCTGCCTAAGATTTCACCATCATGCCCCCTTTACTGTTTATCTGTGTCAACATTTCTTCATTCCCGAGAAGCCTTCCACCCAGTGATGAAGAGGGAGCCAGGGCATTTCTCTAGGTAGAGAGAACATGCAACGGTTCCCAGGATCTCAGCTAAGCCAGGGAAACCACTGACTCTCTCCTTTGTCTTGGATTCACCGCCCCCTGTCACATTCTTCCCCACCCCAGCAACAACCTTCAAGCTGGTGTCTTCCAAGAACAAGTGCTTCAGGTCTGGACTGAGAACAGTGTCACAGATAGAAAGGAGGGGCTTGCAGAGCAAAAAGCCGGTCTCACCGTTTGCTGACGATGAGAAACAGTGTTGGACGTTGCCTGAGGTAGTGCTACAGTTCTGCCAGAGGTCAGTCGCATGTCCATTGCCCACGATCCATTGCTAGAAAGAACCAGACAACAAAATCAGGGGAGGTAGCGAGGAGTGAAGGAAGGGGGGAGGAGAAGAGCAAGGGAAGGCAAGGAGCAGCCTCCTCGACCCATCTCCCTGGCCTGCCCCCGCCCTGCCTGACGTTGCACAGCCAGAGGCCCAGGCACGCTGGACAGAAGACCAGGTGGCGGTCTGGCTCAGACATCGGGCTCAGTATTCAGGAGGGCCAGTGTTTTGCAAGCGAAAAGCACCTTGTAAACGGGAAAGGACCACACACAACAGAAGCTATTACATGCAGAGGTGTGTACTACAGTAGAAGGGGCCATGGACTCAACCCAGGACACCTGCATTCAAGTCATTTCTTCTGCCCAGATCTCCTTCGGTGACATTCCCCAAGCCACCACCTCTCTGAGCCTACTTCCTTACTTACAATTCCTATCGATCCAACAACATTATGGGCACAGTTAAGATGTAATAAAGATACTTGTAAATGATAAACCAATTCACAAATCCTCAACATCATTGTTTCTCACTCTGACATAATTACTTCTCGACCTTTGAATCAGACAAGAAGATCAAGGCCAGGACTTGCCTTATATTAAGAGGCGAAAGCCACAGTCACTGGCTGCCTGAGTCTGTGCTCATCTTTAAGAAAAGAGTTTCAAATCTAAGGTTCTTGACGGTTGATGGTTCTATAACACGAGTTATCCTGATGACTCTACTAAAATAAAGTAAAGTGTGGATGCTCTACTAAAGAGGTCCTGTTTGCACATCATAAAGCAGACCTGGGACTGGGAACTCTTTTCTAGAAAAGCCGAGTTTAACTTTCCGATGGCAAGTCCTAAAGGGTGTTTACCAGCTAAGCCACCCATCTGAATTATGACATTTGGAGAAAAACAAGCCTTCATAAATACTCCACTTTCTTTCTCAAGAACCAGCATCAAGAAAAAATGCTAAACAAACCTATCAAATGAAGGCGAGGGACCCTGGATCTGCACCGAAGTTATGGGGCTTACAGAGAGGTCCGCACAGCCCTCCTAGTCCAGCACTTGCTTGCTTCCTATCCCTGAGTGTGCTCTGGTTTTCTCAAAACAACCGAAAAGGGGCAGATTGCCAAACTGCAAATTGCCCGGGGATGTCTGAGCCTTCTCCTTGTCTGCAACTGTCACACAGTCCTGAACTAGAGGGAGCACAGCTGGAATCGCTGCCCCGGAGGCCCAGCACTGGGTCAGCACTGGGCGCCCCGCCCGCCCGCTGCCCTTCGGACACTCACGCTGACGATCGTGGCGACGAACAGCAGCACCAGCACGGCGACGTGGAGGACAATGATACCCAGCAACAGGAGGAGCATTGTAGCGGCAAGTTCTGCTCAGCGGAGTTTCTGCCTGCCGGGAGAGAGAGCCGAAGCTGGACGTGAGGCCGATCGAAGCGGCGAGGGAGGGAGGAGCGCGCGGAGGGTCCCCGCGCGAGCAGAACGCCCGGGCCTGGCACTGCGCCCGCCCCCCGCCCGCCGCCTGCCGCCCGGGTTGGGGCGCCTCCAAGCCGCCCGGCGGCCGGCCGAGAGAGGGCAGCCGCCGACCGTAGGATCCCCGACCAGCGCTCAGCGGGGCCCGCCTGCGACAGAACATCTTTTGCTTTTGGAACAAAACAAGTGGTACGCACGTCTAAGTCACCCCAGGAGAAGAGGTTTTTCCAGAATAACGACCAGAGACCACAGCAGCCTCCACCTACCCCGGGCGCCTCCCGGGGACAGCCCAACTTGGGGAAGGGGACAGAAAGAGGAAAGCGCACGTTCCCCTGTGGGGTGGAGATCGAGGAGAGGGGTAGGCGCCCAGATTCCTGCGAGAGGCCTGGGGACACCAGCGGCGTGCCGTGCGGGAGCGCGCGGCGGCCAGCTGGTTTCCCAGACCCCAGTGCGCTCCGCGTTCCGCTAGTCTCCAAGTTTCCACCCAGTTCTGCCAGCGCAAGGGAGCCGTCCTGGCCCCAGCCGGGCCTGGCAGAGACACGGCGGCTCCGGAGAGACGGCGCAGAGCCGGCCGGGAAGTGTGGGGAGGAAAGAAAGGCCGGGGAGAGTCGCCCGGACCCTGCGCTTCCCGCCCGCCGCGCGCTTCCCCGGGCAGCCTCGCGGGCTGGGCCGTGCCGCTCCGGGCTAGCCCCACGCACGGTCGCCGCGGGACGACCCTGTCCAGCCTCGACGCTGCGGGACACAGGCCCAGGACTCTGGATGGAGAGGAGCAGATGTCCGGTGGGAAGGAGAGGCGGAGGGTAAAGGGTTGAGTCTCAGGAGAACTGCAGTTGGTCGGAGGGGGCAGGACATCTTCTATCCGAAGTTGTGCGGTCCTAGCCCTTCGTTCTACCGAGTGCGGAGCTTAAGACAGGGGTAACCTGTCAGAGGATGTGCAGGGCTGTGAAGGACCAGCTGCGTCTTGGGGACCATTTCAGGACAGTCTTGAGCCAGGGAGACAATGTTTCTGTAACTCGGTTTTAAAAGTACCCAATCCCAGACCCTTCCCTTCCGCTCCACAAGCAATACATTCAAAGGAACCCTGGAATGTTCGGGAAGAAATAAGCACAGTTTTCTGATGTATCCCAGAAGGTTTAAATTAAATCCAGTGGCTCCCAGCGCCGGAGAGGTACCAGAGAGGGAAGATCGGGTATATGACTAGAAATGGGGAAACCACAGGCGTCCAGGACCCCCGGACGTCCACCTCAGGGTCCGCTTTGCCAGTGAGTCCCCGAGTAGGCGCCTCTCCAAGAGGCGAAAACTGCTCCGCCCCTGCCCCATATGCGGACCCCATCACCCGCGCCCCTTAGGGTTTACAGAGCACAAGGCACTCCGCACTGTAATCCTACAGGCCTAGTAGGAACGATACGAGACAGACTGTGGTCTGTCTGCCGCGCTCGGGACAGAAAGCTCGGAGACCTGGCTAGTCCAAAGCCCGCGACTGCTCCGCGCTTTCTGGCACCATCGACGGAAGATGCCCACGTTTCTCCTCCATCTCCTCTACTTTCTCTACCAAAGCACTTACAGCCCAAAGGGATAGCTGTCGCCGATCCTCAGAACGGCCTCAGGCGCAAACTCGGTGCGTGCGCTCGGCTGCTGGCGTCCCCAAAGTCAGCTGCGCTGCGGGGCTGCGCGCGCGAAGCAAGGGGCCAGAGGGAGGCTCCCGGCGTTCCCCTTTAACGGGAACAACGCCCTGTCTGCGTCGCTGCAGTAGGGTGTGTCCCTGGGTCGGCGTGTGCTGGAGGGCGGGACTCGGGGAGGAGAGAGGGCAGGAGGGAGGGAGGGCAGTGACAGTTACACGGCCTTAAATACGCCTCAGGAGAAAGTTGATCAAAACCCTGCGACTTTTACTCGAAACTGGGAGGCAGCTGAGCTTTCTCACCTCCGCTTCCCCGGCTCCGCCGAGTTCGTGGAAACCAAGTGTTGACCAATAAACCGGCCCCTCCGCCCCCTCCGCCCCCTCCGCCCCCTCCGCCCCCTCCGCCCGCGCGGGGAGAGCCCGCTAGAGGTCGCCCCCGCCGGGGCCCAGCTCCGGGCTTGGGGCGCGCGCACGCGGACAGCGCCCACGCGGGGCCCGAGGCTGGACTCCTCTCCTGCGGGGAGGGAGGAGCTGGCACGTCAGCGCTGGAGGACGTCCCTCTGCTGTCGGGTCCTGGTGCACCTGGCCTGCCCTGGCGTCTTAGCTGGGCACACCTGCACCACGCCCGCCCGCCCACCCTATCAGTGTCTGCTCCCCGGCATTGTACCGGGTTCCTAGGCTCTCAGGGGACCGATCGAGTGGGCCCTGCTTGGGTGAGAGTTAGAGGGAGGAGGGAGAGTCTGCCAGCTATGAAACTGCGGGCCCTGGGGTCGGGCTCCTCGCAGCCTGGGTAAAACCAGACCACAACCGGGGATGCTCCAGGCGAAGTTTCCCTGGCTTGGCTCCCAGCCTCGGCGGGCATCCCCGGTCACAGGGTGGGGAATTGGCCATTTGAGGTGGAGGAAGAGCAGCCAGGGAAATCAGCTGATTCGCAGCCTCCTGAACCTGGTGGGTCCGCATTACAGAGATAGAGGCTGACCCTTCCGGGCGCGGCGCTGGTGCGCTGGGCAGGCCAGGCTTGATGCGAGAACAGGGAGCCCGTCTGTGGGTGTTAGAGGCCTTTGCCTGCTAAGGACTAACGCAGCCGTGCACACACACACACACACACACACCCCTCTACTGGCTAGTGTACTCTGTCATAAAGCCTCCTCACTCTAAATGTCAAACAATTCCATACTATTTTAGTTTTTATTTGAAATAGCTGCTTATTGTAGCTAATTGTATATTCTTATTTTTAAGTAAAACTAAATTATTTGAAAAATTCTTCAAACAATGGTCTTTTCAAAATTCTTATATTATCAAATTGAAAAAGAATACTTGTAAAACTCTTATTCAATGTCCGTCGTCTGGCGGTCACTTCAGCAGGACTTTACACATGTCCCTGAGGGGTGGTGTGGTCCGATGGTTAGGCATCCCGGCTCTGGGCTCAGACAAACCTGATTACCTGCTTGCTCAGGGCTGTGAATTTGAATTTGCCAGAGTTTGCTGAGCTTGGGTTTTCTCATCAGCAGATAGGAAATAATGCCTATTTTAAAGGGTTATGGTGATGATCAAAGGAGAAAAGGGTGTGAAGCAGTTAGCTAGGGGTCTGGAACATATTAAGGGGCCAGTGCCCAATAAGTTCTTGTCTTTATTATTATTATGTCGCATTTACCCCTCACAACAGCCGTTCCGGACAAGCCTGACCATCCTGAACTAGAATAGCTCATAACTCCCATAGGCTGGGAGCACATGTGTGAGCGGAATAACAAACTGAAGAAACGGAAGGATTTTCTCTCCTCCAGGGGTCATTTTATAGGTCAAGTTTGCCCTAGGAATTATTGCCTTGCTTTATGCCATCCAGACTTTTATTTATTTAACCAACATTTATGTGCTCACCATGTACCCGGGACTATTCTAAGCACTTTACAAATATTAGCATATTTAACTCAGGATTTTCTTTCTCTTCCTTTTTTTCTTCTGAGTAAACTTTTTACTGAAGTCTATACATCTAGAAAAGTGTGCATATTGTAAGGCATATCTCCTTTCTTCCTTTCCTCTGAACCCCATATTGTAATCAATAACCAGGACCCAGCACACCGTGAGCTGCGGGACATGGGAACCCATCCATCTTTCACTGTCTGGCTGGGCTCCCAGTGGTGGAAGACGAAATGCTGCCCAGGGCAGTGCTGAGCAGGCTTGGCCACACCCAGGGCCGGCCAGGGCCCGCTACAGGTGGAAGCTGCTCCCCAACCTGCTTCCAGTCTGAGGTCCCGTGCCAGCTGTGGGCACAGAGCGGTTTCCCATCAGGGAAGAGCACCTGGACCCCTTTCTCCCTTCAAATCTGGATGTACTGGAGTTTCTAGATGCTCTCAGGTGGTTCTTCTTGCCACCCCAGCCAGAGTACATGTCCAGCTTTTAACCAAGGATTTAAAAAATCCTCTGACTCTCGAGCCAGTTCCAACACAAATGCACAGTCTCCTCTGCAATCCTTTCCATTTGCGGTTTGCAGGGGTGGGAGACCGGGCTGCTCTCCGTGCAGCATAAGCACACACCACCCAGAGGCACAGTTTGCCAAGGAAACTCACCGGGCCAAACAGTGTAACCCCTTCCTCCACGCGGCTTTCTTTGCAGTCAAAAGCAAGGGATGCGAAGGCAAAGCCCTCCCCACAGGGCAGCGGAGAGACCAGCGGCCGGCTGGCAGACTCTAAGCCCCACAGCTTCCAAACAGGCTCCCCGAGATGCTCCCTGGTGGTGCTCCCTGTAACTGAAGCCAGACCAGGCGTCTTTCCAGTTTATTCAGGGGCTGGTCCAATGCTGGGATATGTCATGGTGGCCTGAGAGCTTCTCAGCCTCTACTATTTAAAGAGACAGCGCCCAGCTTTGTGTACTCTGCAGAACACATCCCAAGAGACCCTGCAGGGCATGGAGAACCTGGAATCAACGGCGACAGGAGCTTTAGGTATGCCTGAAACCTGTGGTGCCAAGGCTATTCTCACTGCCAGAGCCAGCCCGTGTAACAGCGAGAGGCCCCCGGGTTCTCAGTGCCCTCCCCTCACCTCCAGGGAATTCTGCAAGGATGAAATCTATGTTGTGAAGGGTCCGTGTGCATAGTGTTATATGTGTGCAGATAGGGTTCCTTTTTAATCAAAATCATTAGAAAGAGCTCAAACATTGCACAGATAATCTCTCACAGCACCGCCCAGGGAACCAAATGTCTCCAAGTCACACGTCAAGTCCACTTTGCTCTAACCCCCAGCTGGAAAGGGCCCCTGCTACCTGCCCTGTCTGTCTAGACCCCACTCCACCTTGCCATGCTGGCAGCTTATTAGAACGAAACTTGAGGAAATGGGTTCTTCCGGCTGTCTTTCACGCGCCCTTAAATCGAGTCATTATTAGATGTTGATCTTCACGTAAATTCACGTAAACTTCTATTGGAAACTTTCTAACCTGTCCGGCAGGATAGGCTGGAAGAGCCATGGAAATGTTACGGGGAGGGAGACAAAGGGAGGCACCGTGTTCTTCAGGCTCTTTGCAGCTTATACCCCTGCAAGCTCTCAGAAAGAGTCCTCTGCTTCTAGCAAGTTCTCCCGGGTGGAATTTCCAAGACAAGGGGACTTGGTTTCACTGAATGAGTTTCCTGAAATTCTGGTAATTTCCCTACCTCTTATGTCAGGGGTCCCCAATCTGGAGCACCCCGTAGAGTTTGGACGAGTCCCTCTTGGCCACACTTTATGTCTTTTTGGGCTCCACAGTCAGGAGGGGTCCAATTGGCCTCCTCCCCTGTTTGCTCTGCTCCCAGCCAGCATTTGCAGTCTCAGTGAAACGAGTTGGCCTTCTCCCTTTGTGGATGTCAGTTTTATTTCCCCAGCAGCGGTTCTGCTCCGCAGAATCACCTGAGAGCTTTGCAAACCGCCTTGCCCAGGCCTGTGCCCAGAGCAGCTGACTCGGTGGTCCAGGCTGGGGCTCAGGTGTGGGTACTTTTTAACGCTCCCCTGGATGTTCCCGTGTCCAGCTAGATTGTCACATGGAGCCAGGTGGTCTCTGGTTTCCTTCCAGTTGTCTTTTGTTGTCGAGCCCGAAGCGAGGTAAGGCCCGGAGTGGACTGCAGTGTTACACAAGTTATGGTTCACAGTCTTGTCAGACAAAACAGGGGCGTGTGTGTGTATATTTGGGGTGTGCGTGTGTCTGTGTGTGTGTGAGAGAGAGAGAGAGACGGGGGCATCCCTCAGTCCTCTTCTGACACGGCAGGAGGCTGTGAGCATGGTTTTCCAGCCTCCCCAGACAGCGCCCTTCCTGGGTGCTCCTCATAATCAGACTCTGAAGGCTGCATGACAGAGGCTGCTGCCCCTCAGGCCGGGACTAAGCCTGGAGACATCTGAGAAGATCATTTCTGCTCAGAAGAAGCAGGGTGGGTGGTGAGGAGCTGAGGGTCATGGATTTTGCTTCTGGCTGGATAGGGACGATCCGATCAGCCCTCCACCCTTCACGAGATCCACGTTCCGGGACCTGCTCTCCTGGCACTGGATTGCCTTCGATTCCCCCCGTCTCCTGCAACCAAGCCCAGAGGACCTGCTAGCTTTGGCTGTGACCTGGTTGACATCATCCTCGAGGCTTCAAGGCACCAGAGCTGTCACTGCTGCACTTCACTGGCCCCATCCTCCACGTACCAACTCACTTGTCTCCACCTGCCTGGGCCAGGCTCTCTGCCTCCCCACTAACTCAAGAGAGGACAATGCCGTCCTGGTCCTCTCTCCCAGTTCTGATGGCCCTCTTCTCAGCCAAATGGGACCCCACCCCGGGCATCTGTGTTAAGCAACGTGTCCTCAGATACATGGGGAATATCCACTGGGCCACTTGCCATATTAATGGATGCAATATTCACCAAATCACATTTATTATTGTTATTATTATTTTCCACACTTTATAGATCGAGAAAATGAGAATTAGGCAAACTTCTGAGGAAACAGTTAAGTCACAACAGACTGACTGATTCTAGCGCCCGGGCTGGTCTGCTGCACCATACCGCCTCAGCTTCTTAGCAATAAATCATCCATAAGTCGTTGATAAAAATCATAATAACAATGGGGCTGGCCCCGTGGCCGAGTGGTTAAGTTCGCGCGCTCCGCTGCAGGCGGCCCAGTGTTTCGTTGGTTCAAATCCTGGGCGCGGACATGGCACTGCTCATCAGACCACGCTGAGGCAGCGTCCCACATACCACAACTAGAAGGACCCACAACGAAATATACAACTATGTACCGGGGGGCTTTGGGGAGAAAAAGGAGAAAAATAAAATCTTTAAAAAAAAAATCATAATAACAATGATATCTCATATTTACTTGATTGCTACTGTGTGCCAGACACCATTCTGAACATTTTACACAATTCAGATCATTTAATCCTTACCACAACTTTATGAAATAGGAATGCTATCGTCCTCTTTGATATGAGGGGGAGACTGAGGCACAGCAAGACATTGAGTAACTTTCTCAAGACACCCTGTAAAGAAATGACAGAGACCAGATTCAAACAGGCGTTCTGGCTGCAGAACCCGCCCTCCGTTCCCTGGGCTATTTTGCACCCTCCAGTGCTCCTCATTGTGCCCGGCATTCATGGCACATCTATACCTCTTCCATGGTGCTTCCAAGGACCCTATTATAATCTAATTTCCTTTTTTCACCAATGATACTGACACATTATACCTATTTACACTGTTTACATGTTTCTTTTTCCATTAATAAAGCAAGAAAATGTCCTAAACCCTCCACCGATTGCACCATTGTGAGTCTCCCTTTCAAGCGTCCTGCCCTATCCTGCCGATGGGGCCCTGGTGTCACACACCCATGCAGTCCAGCGCTGGGTGGATCCTGCACATAGCTGACAGCTCGATTTCATAAGACCGTCACTGTCGTCCTCAGGGAGTGGAATCTAAGCAGACTCTGGAAGTAGGAGGCGGCCCTTTTTTTCTTCACTTATAGTTACCAAAATCCTGTCCCGTGTAGTATCTTATTTGACAGGGAATCATTATGACCATTTTCTGCGTGAAGAAACTGAGGCTTGGAGAATTTACAGTGTTTCCTCCGGGGACCAGCGAGTCAGTGCCAGGCCTGGAACTTGAAAGCACTTCCTCTGATTTCTGAACCTGTGATTTTTCCATTATGTGGACTCGCCAAGAGAAAACAGAGGGGAGTCTCACTTGGGCATTTGTCCAGTGGATGAAGCTGTCGGAGCGTCTGTCTCACCAGGCACTCGGTCAGTATCTGGCGAGTCTTTATACTACACACGAAGCCTTTCCTGTTTCCTCACAGCCAGCAGCCTGTGTGGGCGTTCTTGGCGAGGCCCAGACACAGCTGGTCTGAAAGGGCCCTCAAAAGTCAGGTTGCTTGTCTCATCCAGACTCATCTAGACTCTTCTGAGCAGCTTATTATTAAAGGGGAAGGAAGGAAGGGAGGGAGGAGAGAAAGAGAGGGAAGGGGAAGAGAAGGGAGAAAAGAAGGAACAGAAGGAGCCAGTTTGACTTCCATGAGCAGATCCTTCTATAAATGGACATGTTTGAAATTACGTCATCTCTGAGTCCCCAGAAGATGTTCTCTGTGAGCAACTCAGAAGCAGGTAGAAAGCAGCCTAAAGACACACAAACTCAAGTTGGCACGGGGCCATTCCCTAAGTTACATCTTTAAGATTTACAAATTTATCTTGGGATAAATTGCTTCTTTAGCTCCTTCACCTGTGGGAGAAACCAAGCACAGAATGATTATGTTGTGCCATTGGAATGATATAGAGTACAAAGATTTCTCTGTTCCCAAATGCATTGTTGCTTAGGAAAGCCAGATTCCACAGATGCAAGTGGAGGGGAGAAAGCGGTCTTTTCTCTGACATCTTATGAGCTGGCAGAGAAAGGATTCGGGAACAGTTTAAGCAAGAAAGGGTCTGAAAGAACTGATTTGTACTTGGATTGAAAACTCTGAAACTCTTCTAAGACTCTTACTCCTAACGGACATGTTTCTGCTCCAGCCAGGGAGAGGCTCAGTGTGGTGGGGAAGGCAATCGATTTTGCCACACAGCAATGATGGAACAGGAGAGGAATGGACAGATTTTCTCGGCCCTGCAGACAAGGTGTGGCAATGCAGAGAAAGGCAGCCTACGCTTGAGGTCAGAGTTGTCCTTTTTGAAGGAGGAGGACAGGAAAGGCCACCATAAGCCAAGGCAATGCTTGATTCAGGCAGACGAGGTCACGCCAAACCATGGGGCATTAATCTTCCTCGAGAAGAACAAGGCGTACACACACGAGCAGTCCTGGAAGAGAATCTGGGCGAACAATCTTCGTCCCCCGTGGTGCGCCGGTCTGTGCGCACCTCTGAGCTGGAGGAACAGCGGTTGCACTTAAAATGAACTTGAGAGCAGATGTTTTCTTCATCTGGAGTCCCTGAACCACTTATCAAGTGTGAAACCTCAGCTAAAGCCAGGGAAGTTCACAGAGAAAGGTCAGATCCTTTCGAGAGGTTCAAGGCAGAACTGGGCAAGGCTTCAAATATTTTTACTCTTCATTGTTAAAGACTAGGAAATATCCAGTCCAGGCGACTTCAGTGGGAAGCCTGGGCCTCATGTGACAACGACCTTAGAAATCTGACTCAGAAATTAAAATTCTAGAAATAGAATTAAAACTCTAGAAATAAAATTCTAGAAACAGCTGGCAAATGGTGGAGCCAAAATGTAACCTTTGACAATCTGGAGCCAAGACCACTAAACTCTACGAAATGCATAGTCTTAGACACACCCCACATTCCACAGTGACAAAAACAAAAGCAAAACCTGCAAGACTGTGAAGCATGGAGAATTCAGTACAACAGAATTCTTTCGACACTACATTTCCAAGTTCTACCATAAAATGGGAAAAATAAATTTGCATGAAACCAAACATATCACAGGGTTAGTTATGATTCATAATCACACATCTTAGTCTCGTGCCTCCATCATGATGAATCTCTGACTTTCTGGCTTATGTGGAGAAAATGGGCACTGAACCTACCCCAGGGAGGGCTCAGGAGGGCCACGGGCCAGACATTCCCTCATCTTTTGTGCTGTCTCCAAATGGGGTCGCATACCCAGGCACAGAGGTAGAATGGTGGAATTGAATTAAGTTGTGCAACTCACAATGAAATACATTGTGCATCTTACAATTCAATGGTAAAATGTAAGCATTTATATGGACCAAGAACTTGGTAACCTCATTTTCTACTTATTTAAGTACATCAGAAGACTCAGAAGAAGAAAAAAAGTGGCTTGGACCTTTATTGATCTTGAGGGACCCTCCAGGGTTTAAGTATGTGACTTTGAATCTGAGAATGCCTACAACCGACAGCAAAAGCATGGTCGGATATGGTTCAGATGAGAAAAATGCACTGAAAATTATGGTCCATTTGACCAAGCGGGAAAGCCCTTACAGCATTGTCTCACTTCTCAGGCTCTCTCTCTTTCTTTCTCTCACGCCTCTTCCATCCCCATCATGGTGTGCAACCATAATGAAACAAACATACCAGTAACATCTGAATTTCACTGCCTTGTGAGTGCCTCCACCACTGGGAGACCTCAGGATCATTTTGAGTCTTCCTTCCTAGCAAGGCATCTTTCAAGGGCCGTCCCAGAAGACGGTTTACATCGCATGCTCACTCCTATATAATCTTGGATCGTTGAATACCAAACTGTGTCTTGGGGACTAGATTATGAAGTATTTTCTAAATTTACTGGACCGTGGAACTTTTGTTCCCAGATTCTCTCCAAGACTTAGGTTCCATGGCACTTACATTGGAAACCTTGGGCTACATGTCCTCTCCAGCTCTGACATTCTAATATCTATCAAAGGAGACAAATGGAAGAGATGGCATTTCTTCAAACTGACTATAGACATTTCAGGAAATGAAAAGGCAGATTAAAGGCAGGAGGCATCGCTAAGGACTCCAGGCCAGCTAACTTTCCCCAGTCAGGGAAGAGAAAACACCCATAGAAGCCAGCAAAGAGATTTGTTGCTGTGATCCTGAGTTAGGAATTGGGTGGAGGTCGTTCCCAATAGCCACTCAAGTTCTCCTTTGCTGTATATTTATTCTCCTTTTAGGGGGACCACAGTGTTTCAACTCAGGGGCTCTAGGGGTGGCCTCATCATGGTCTTTTGAAGAACACCCAAGAACCCAGTTATAGCATTATATGAATGATCCAAAGGTGGCCTCTGTGTATTGGCCCCTATGTTGTTTATTTCTTTACTGAAAGCTGAGAGCTGTTACCTCAAAAGCTCGCTGGCATTTAACTCAAAGTTTTTCACATCCAATTATTTTAAAAATAGCCCAAACAAGCAGATTTTTAGCTATGTAGAATCTGTCTGCTTTGCATGCCCCAGGAAACCTTACCCCACATCTGCCGGCCAAGGATGAGGTAGAGCCTCGTGGTTATAAGACCCCAAGCTGCTATGGCCCTTCAGAGTTCTCTGACTCAGAGACTCCACACCGTGGAGCTGAGCAACATCACCTAGACACGTAAGTGCCCTTTGAGGACACATAAGTCCCCACTTCCCCAGGAGTTCCCTTTCCCTCCTCCCTTTCTGGATGGTGGCCCATGTGCCCGCTGTGGCCTCTGGTCAGTCTCCTGCTGTGAAGGACCTTGCCTCTCATGCAACCATGTTCCATCACCACCCAATAAAGTTTGTTGTGTGTCACTGCCTCTTGTGGTCATATCTTTTTTCCTAGATCAGCCCTAAGACCCTCTAACAAACCCTCACATATATAGAGAGAGGTGAGACACAGAGGAATGATAGGCCTGGCACAGAAACACAGTGATAACCTTAGGATTCGTGCATGCAAAGAAGGGCAGGAAATCTTCCAGAGAAACAGAAGCATTCTGGTGGTATTGTCACACAGGCCATTCCAGCTTCCTCAAATAATCCAGCTGAAGAACTTCTTCCAGAGGATCCAGGGTGAAAGTGGGTGACATGGATTGCCAGTGATGGGCTCCCAACTGGAAGACCTCCTGAAAAAGAATCTTCACACTATCAAGCTGAGAGAGAAAAGACCTGTTGTGAGGCTGAATGTGTGGACTACTCAGCTATGGAGCTATGGAAAATAATGACCTGGTACATAAATCTGTACATGGGCCTGGTGGCAGTCCACGAGAGCCCTGCACTCAGACAGCACACAACTGGGTGTGCTCCCGCTCAGGTGACTGATAGAGCCATTCTTCATCCAACAATTTCAGTGGCTGATCCTTAACCCTCACTCCTCATACACAATGTGATGTGTGAATACCTGGGTAGAGTCGAAACTGGCTGGTGTAGTCTTAACAGCTGCACACTGACGCATCAGCTCCCTGTCTCCACCAGTGTTTGCTTCTATAAAGGAAACAAAAGCCATACAGTTCCTCTTGCTAAGGTCACTGGACTTCGCTGGCTTCTTCCATGATGACAGAGTAAACAAAAGATGACTAAGTGTTTTTGGCATCCAGGGCCATCCAGGGCCATCCACAGTCAGAAGCAGACTCTGGGAGAAGTATATTTTGAACATCTTAGCCTTAAGTATGTAAGGAGAGGGAAAACTGAAGGCCTTTTAAAGCAATATTCATTCAACAGCTATTTATTGAGCACCTACTACGGGTCAGGAGGAAATAACATCACTTTGCCTCTTCAATCTTCATTAGAAGTAAAAACAGTCACAAAATCTTCCCATCCCTACAAACATGCCTTTTTGCAACGTAGCTTTTCCATTCCCGCCACGAAAAGGTGCAATCTATTCCTCCACTCTTTGAATCTGGACCTGGCCATGTGGCCTGCTTTGGCCAACGGGACATTAACAGTATGACACAAGCAGAGGCTTAACAAGCACTTGCTCTTTAGAGTGTGCCCTCTTACTGCTGGGGGTTATTCTCTCATCATCTGAACAAGCCCAAGAAGCCTGCTGGATATTGAGAGACCACATGGAGAGCAATCCCAACCATCCCAGACAACCCAGCAAAGACCCTGGACACGTGAGCCACCCAGGGAAAAACAACGGATCCTGGACCAGACAGAAGGGATGCCAAATGAAGCCCAGCCAACCCTTTGGACCATGAACACCAACAATGTGTTGTTGGAAGCCACGAAATTTTGGGGGGATTTTTTACACAGCATAAAACTAACTGATACCTAGGAATCCTAGAGTTGGAATTAGGTACCAAACATGTTATATTTAGAAGTAGGACTCTTTGCCAGCAGGGCAGAGGCAATTCCCCTGGCAAACTGACTTCCACTCACTCTTGGTGCTCTGGGGCCTGGAAAACTGACTTTAGTAGTTGGCTCAGCTGCATCTCTGAGGAAGGAGAGTGGTAAGGCCAGAGAGATGGTGGAGATCCCTGAGGTTCTGTGGGAATCGCTTGACTCTGTGGAGACTGTCAGTTATTTTCTGAGGGTCTTGTGGTTCTACGCAGAAGCCCGTGGACCTGTAAAGAGTCTGTGTATCTGTGGGGTGCTCTAGGATGCAGCGCAGAGCAGCACTTCTCAAACTTGCTGTGGAGAAGTGCCATTTTTGTTTGTTCTTTATTTCTAATCCATCATAATCAGTTACATGATCCTACTTGGAAACATGCAAGATGGACGTGTCCATTGATCATGCACTTGGATGTCATGCAACGTAAAATTGCTATAAAAATTTTAAATTCTTACCCTCAATTTCTCTACTTACGTCACAGTAGCCCTGTAACAGTTTGTGAGCTGGCATTGGTCCCATGCGTGGACCACAGTTTGAGTAGCATAGCTGTAGAGAGGGCTGAGGCTGACCCTACAGTGCATACAGCCCCTGGCCTAGAACCATGAACTTTCATCTGTGGCACGAGCTTGACTATTAAAATTTTTCTTTGAACACTAAACCAAATGGCATTTCTTCAATTTCCAATGCAAAGCCTATGGAAAATCAAATCACCGGAAAACTTTTATGAAGAACAGAACCCTTACTTGGGAAGGGCGCTGAATAATAAAAACCATAACTCTCAACATTTAGTGCCTCATTGCCCAGGAGAAGCAGTTGCACTAGGAAGCATTGTACAGACATCCGTGAGCCACGGTCTTGATGGCAACGCTGATCTGAGCGTCAGCCCTGCCCTGAACGCTGGTGCCAGCCCCGCTGGGGGAGAGTCTGCTCCAGGGTCTACAGGAACAGAATGGTGCTCCAGCCAGCGGAACCGTGCACCCCATGCTCTGAGCAGCCATTCCCATCCACTGAGCCATCACTTTTTTTAACAACCTGCAGACACCAGGAGCATGAAAGGTATCATTTCCAGAAAAATCTACGGGGTGCTTTAAGGAGTGTCCCTTAAAGTATCTTGCTGAGGGAGGGTCTTGCAACATTAAGATTTTCCCCTCACACGCCAGAACAAAGGTTGACATATTTGCATTGTTCTACAGAAGGCGTGAGAATGAGAAGAACAGCATCCGACCTGTCAAAGAGGCAGGGCTGCCGCAGCTCCTTGTCAATAAGATTCTGTTGGGACCCAGGACATTCTAAAGCCTCTTTTCCTTCGTCTGGAGAGGATGGTCACCTCTCAATGGTGCCACCATCAATCCACTGTCAAAATCAGAACCTGGAGCGTCATCCCAGACTCTGCCCCTTCTCTCAACTCCAGTCACCCTACTGGTCACCAAGAGTTAGCAGCTCTACCCCCGAAATGTTTCTGCTACCTCCATTCTCACTGCAACTGCTCTGTTCCAGGCTACGGTTTCATTTGAATTACTGCAAAAGCCAAATGCTCTCCCTGCCTCCATTCTGTCACTATCTAATTACCATGAATGATAACCATCATCACCAACTTACTATGTCCTGAAGATTGTGTTAAGTACTGAACTTGTGACCTGAGAAATAGGTACTATTATTTTTTCCCCAACATTTTATTATGAAAAAAAAATACAGAAAAGTTCAAAGACTTGCACAGTGAACACCCAAATACCTACCACCTAGATTTCACAATTGCTAACCTCTTCTGCAGTATCTGCTTTATCACATATCTGTCCATCTACCAACCCATCTTAGTTTTTATTCATTTAAAAGTAAGTTGCAAATATCAGGACATCTCATTCAAATATTTTGGCATGAAAATCATTAACTAAAGCTCAATATATGTTTAACTGTTTTAAGATAAAATTTACATACAGTAAAATGTGCACATCTCCAGTGTACCACTGATGAAATCTGATGATTGCTTTCACCTGTAAAGACAGAACATTCTTAGCAACCCACAAAGTTCCTTCAGGCCTCTTCCCAGTCAATCCCCAATCTCCAGGGTGACCACAGTCGACAACAACAATTTTTGGAACTGTCATTTTTTATTGTTTTCTTTTAACCAATGAAGAAAACAATGCTTAGAAAAATTAAACCATTTGCTCATAGTATCAAAGTGGAAAAGCCTAGATCTTTCTAACTTCAGAGTTCACTTTCTCCTCCCAGCTTTTTCTCTGTGCAGCAGCTGAGTGCCTTTATCAATGCAGCCTGACCCACCAAGGGCTCCACGGCACACACTCAATAGTTCTTGGGGAAAAAAAAGTCCATTGGGGGATTTCTTACGGACATGAGCATATAGAAGAATTCTAAAGGATCTGAGAAGTCCTACAATAAAAAAACAAAGCAGAACAAAACAAAAACCTGTTTATAGCCTGTTTCTTGGCTGATTAAAATCTTCTTCTCCTGTAACAAAATGTAGCATTGATGGTGCTTGAAATGCTCCCCAATATGTTTTCCTTTCTGGGTAACAGGTGGGTCACTGCCTAGCTTCTCCAACATCCGGGTTCTATCCTGCCTTCAGATTTCTGCTCAGCCCCTTCCCACTGCCTGGAATTCTCTCCTGGCCTCCATCTACTCTTTACCTCTCTGACTGTGCTTGTTCTCCAGGCCCCAGCTTATTATTTTTTGGAAAGTTCCCAAACTCCCTAAAAGGACTTGTTAGGAATCCATCCTGTGCATTCCTGTGGTGCCCTGCACATCTCCACAGGAAAGGAAAGGAGGGGAGAGGAAGGGAGAGGAGGGGAGGGGAGGAGAGAAGAGGAGAGGAGAGAAGATGGAAAAGATAGAGAAATACCTTCACTTCAGATTCCCCTTCTTTGGCTACAGCCTCATAACATTTTGGCTTAAAGCTTCTGAGACATTTATTTCCACACCAGTGTTCCACATAATTGTTGCCTTTATGTCAAAAGCTACAAAGATAATAGGACGTTAAGTTTGTAAAATACTTAGACTAGAGGGATCTCAGACATTAGAAATTGGCAGCTAGTAGGCTGAATCAGCCCACTGACATGTTTGGTCTACACAGCACAGGGCCATGGTATTTTCAAATTGAATTTGTTGCCAGCATTTCAAACCTGGAGTCACATGAAAATCGCTATTTCTGGCTTCTCTTGGAAAACTGGGATATTTGGCAACATCCAACCTACATTACTGTATAACAGCAATCGTTTGGAGCTAAGTAGTAGCTCACAATGAAATAGTATATTCGTCAACATAGGATGGGCTCTCATGAAACAGCAAATAAAGCCCCAAATCTCGGTGACACAACCCAACAAAAGGTTATTTCTTATTCATTCTAAGGCCAGTGAGAGTTGGTGAGGGCTCTACTCCAAGCGGTGACCCAGAGATCCAGGATTCCTCCTTCTCGTGATCCATCATGTAAATGTGTCATCCAAGGTCACTGTGGGAAGGAAGGAGAGGTTGAAAGAGGCACAGTGGCTCTTACCACCCAGCTTGACATGTGTCTTCAGAGTCCACTGACCAAAACTAATCAGACAGATCCAATTTAGCTGCAAAGGAGCCATGGAAATGTGGGCCAGCACATGGAATTTGGTGAGAATTGGCTCTACCACATATGGATGTGTTCTTTATTTTGTCAAATATCCACAGACCATATTTTTCCAGACACTGACATTTATATGCCACTCATCACCATACACCATTCCCTTCACTCATTACATTACCCTGGTTAAAAGGAACTGTATGGAATTGGAGAGCCTCTGGGTCCATAATTATACTCCAGCTCCTGCTCAGGACTGACACCATCTGAAGCAGCCAGGAGGCTTGGACAGGCCTCCCCAGGGAGGAAAAATCCCACAAGCCCTAAGACAAGCCCTTCATCTGCTGGCCAAACGACAACCTTGGCTGAAACACAAGGGATGCCCACCTGTACCCAGAGGCCAGACCTGTATCCAGCACCTCTTCATTTCCATTTCAACACACACCTGGCAGCTGGTGAAGGGACTTTTTGAACAAATACGGTTTCTTCTCTCTACATGTCTCCCAACATCTCCCCCAGGAAAACAAAGTATAAAATGGTGACTGTGTCTTCAAATCAGGCCACAAAACCTACTTAACACAGATGTCTTGAAATTTCCCCATGTAGCTGAAACAGGCTTTTGTGAGCTGGCTGGAAATGAAACTACCACTTAAAACCAATTCTATGGGTAGAGATGTTTCAAGGGCAAGCAACTGGCTTATGAATGTTTATAACGTTTCTTGCCATTATTACTTTGTAAACTAGAATACCTATATTGAACAATCTGAAACTGGTTTATTAAGGGTCTTTTTTTCCCCTTTTTCCCTTGAATTAAAAATTTGATTTAAAATTCCTCTTACTCTCAGGATAGAAGAAACCTTCAATAACTACTTAATATCAATCAAAAGATTGGAAAGCCATTTACTGTCTTCTACAATTGCAAAAGAATCCTCTAACTCAGCACTGTCCAGATCAGTACTGTTCATTTTCATTCAGTTCCAAATACTTTCTAAGTTCCCTTTTAATTTATTTTTGGATCTATGAGTTATTTAGAAGTATATTATTTTTTTACAAATATTTGAGGATTTTTCATAGCTTATTGACTTTTATGTAATTCAATTGTAGTAAGAGGACATACTTTGTATGATATTAACCATTTCAAATTTATTGAAATTTGTTTTGTGGCCCTAACATGGCCTATTTTGGTTAATGTGCCATGTGCACTTGAAAATGTTATATATTTTGCTGTTTCTAGATGCAGAGTTCTACAAATGTTATTTAGCTAATTTGGCTGATAGTGTGGTTCAACTCTTCTATAGTCTTCTTGATTTGCTGTCTACTTTTTTCTATCAAATAGTGAGAAAAGGGTTTGTAATATCCAACTAACTGTGGACGTGGCTATGCCTTTTTCAGTTCCATTAGTTTTTGCTTAATTTATTTTGGAGCTCTGTTACTATGTGTATAAACATTTAGGATTGTTAGGTCCTCTCAATGGATTATTTTTATTATTTATTATTATATATTTATTTTTATTATATATATTTTTATATATAATATATCATATTATATATTTTATTATTTATTATTTTATAAATTTATTATTTTATTATTATAAAATGAATTTTTATCCCTTTGTTCTGAAGTCTATTTCATCTGATATTAACTTAATCTCTCCAGCTTTTTAAAAATTAGTTTTAGTATATTATAGCTTTTTCACCTCTTTGCTTTCAACCTATTTGTGTATTTATCCATACAATGGGTTTCTTGTAGTCAGCACATAGTTGGGTCTTGCTTTTTTATCCAACCTAACATTCTGTGCCTTTTAATTGCTATTTTAGACCATTTACATTTAATGTGAATATTAACATAGTTAGATTTAAGTCTATTATCTTACTATCTGGTGTCTGTTTGTCTTATCTGTATTCCATTTCTTTTTTTTTCTCTTTTTCTACCTTCCTGTAATTAAGTATTTTTTTGTGATTTCATTTTTATCTCTTTTGTTGGCTTATTAACTATAATTGTTTTGTTATTTTAGTGATTGCTTTCAAGTTTATAGTATCCATCTTTAACTTATTCACATTTTACTTTTAAGAGATATTGTACTATTCCATGTATAGTGTAAGATCCTTATGCTTCCATTTATCCCACCTGAATATTATGCACTTGTTTATATGCAGTCTACATTTACATATTTATATTATAAATCCCATGATACATGTTTTTATTTTGCTTAAACAAGGAATTATATTTCAAAGATATTTATATAATGATCAAAACCTTACATTTTTACCCAGAAAGCTATCGCTTCTAGTGTTCTTCATTCCTTCTGTTCATTCGTATTTTCACGTGGTATCATTTTCCTTCTGTCTGAAGACTTCCTTTAACATTTCTCATGGTGTGGGTGTACTGGTGATAAATTCTTTCAGTTTTTGGATAATTGAAAAACATTTTGCCTTTGTTTTTTTGAAAAATATTTTTTGCTGTGTAAAGAGTTATAACCGACAGGTTTTCGTTTTTTTTTTTTTTTTTTTTGGTCTTTCTGTCTTTTAAATATATTGCTCCACTGTTTTCTTGCTTGCATTGTTTCTGATCAAACATGTGCTGTCATCCAAGACCACAAGATAATTTGTGAGGCCCAATGCAAAATAAAAATGCAGAGGAGGCTTTGTTCAAAAATTATTGAGAATTTCAACATGGCAACAGCAGAGCATTAAGCAATTGCACGGGTTGCAGATCCATGAAGCTGTCCCTGAAGTCATTCTTTTCTTTGTACATCCAAAGGTAACTTGTCTTTTTTATGTTTGTTTTTCACATTTTCTCTTTATCACTGATTTTGAGGGGCGTGAATATAATATGCCTCAATGTAGTTTTCTCTCATTTCTTGCACTTCAGTTTCATTGAGTTTCCTGGATCTGTGACTTTACTGTCTTCATCGAATTTGAAAAATTTAGGCCATTAGTTCTTTAAGTATTTTTTCTTTTACCCCTTTTCATCTCATTCTCTTCTTAAGAGACGAAAAGTATATATATATTATACAACTTGAAGTTGTCCCATAGCTAACTGATTCTCTTCACCTTTTTAAAAGTATTCTCTGCATTTTTTATTTGGGATAGTTTCTATTGCTATGTCTTCTAGTTCACAATCTTTTCTTCTGCAAAGTCTAATCCATAATTAATCCCATCCTGTTGTAGTGGCTATTTCTATAAATTTGACTTTTAAATATCTTCCTTGTCTCTATTTAACTTTTTCAACATCTGGAATACAGCTATAGTAACTGTTTTAATATCCTCTTTGCTAATTTTAATATCTGTGTCAGTTCTGGGTTTGTTTCAATTGATTGATTTTCTTCTGATTATGGGTCATTTTTCCTACTTCTTTGAATGTCTGGTAAATTTGTTTGATGCCAGACAATGTAACTTTTACTTTGTTGGATGCTGGATATTTTTGTCTTCCTATAAATATTTTTGAGCTTTGCTCTAGGATGCGGGTAAATTACTTGGAAACAGTTTGATCCTTTATTGTTTTGCTTTTAAGATTTATTAGGCAGGTCCAGAACTGTGTTTAGTCAAAGGCTAATTATTGCCCACTACTGAGGCAAGGCTCTTCTGACTACTCTGCTCAGTTCCCCATGAATTATGGATTTTTTTTCAGTTTGGATAGTGGGAACAGGCATTATTCTCAACCCTGGTGAACACTGAGTATCATTCCTTCTAATTCTTTCAGTGGACCTTTCCCTGGATCTCAAGTGACACATACACATAAGCTGATCAGTGCTCTCCTATTTGATGGTTCTCTCTCTCTGTCTGTCTCTCTCTGCAGCTCTCTTCTCTCTAGTTTTCTAGTCCTCAAACTTTAGCTGCTTTAGTCTCCTCAGACAATCAGCTCTGTCTCCTCAACTCAGTTCTGTCTCCTCTGACTCTTCTTGGGCTTCTCCTTTAATCCTGGCCTGGAAACTCTCTCAGAGTTACAAACAGGGGCTGTCATAAGGTTCGTTATTTATTTCTTGTCTCTCAGGGATCAATGTTCTTTGCTGCCTGATGTCTACTTTCTGTATATTTTGGCTTTTTTTTTTTTTTATTGTTTCTGGTCAGAGGGAAATCCAGTCCCTATCACTCCTTCTTGGCCAGAAATAGAAGTCCCTTTGTTTGATTGTTGACCAGAATTTTCCAAACAGGCTAGGTCTTTCTCAACACTTGACCTTAGTTGCATGGTTAGTACATGACTTATCTTTTAAGAATCTGTTCCAAGATTACCCCCTTTTTGAAGTTTCTCCTGACACATTCTCCTTACCACTATACACTTTACATGGAACAAAGCATGCCTATTCATGAGGGAAACATTCTGAGCACTTCATGAGTTTCCATATTGGGGTCCACCAATACAGTATACTTGTTCTCTCTAAATGCTCTGTTTTCTGGATAAGAACAATTACTTCCTTAAAGGTCTTTAATTTCTCCTCATTTCCATAATTGCCACCAGCAGCTGGCTTTTGTCTCAAGGTTGTTTTTCACAATAATACTGAGATAGGATTTTATCACATTGCGAAGATATCTGTGCTAATGGCCCCCATAGAGAACCAAGCATCTCTGGGACTCGGGCAGTGGGCAGTTAGTCTCCTCACTAGTTAAGTGACTTGCTCCTGCCCATGTATTTCACACTGTGCACTCAGCCAACAAGTTCATACCATGTCTCACCAAAATTAAAATCACTGCATGCATAAATGAACTATGGTATATCCAGACAGAGGAATATTATTTAGCACAAAAAAGAAATGAGCTATCAAGCCATAAAAAGACATGGAGAAAACTTAAATACATATCGGTAAGTGAAAGAAGCTAATCTGAAACGGGTATATACTGTATGATTCCAACTATGTGATATTCTGGAAAAGGCAAAACTATGGAGACAGTAAAAATATCAGTGGTTTCCAGGGGTCAGGGGAAGGGGGAGGGATGAGCAGGTGGAGTACAGAGGATTTTTAGGGCAGTGAAGATACTACACTATAATAATGTATTACATTATTACACTATAATAATGTATAGTGTTACACTATGACAATGGATACATGTCATTATACATTTGTCCAAGCCCAGAATGTACAGCACCAAGAATAAACCCCAAGGGTAAACTGTGGACTTCGGGAGATGATGATGTGTCAATGTAGATTTACCAACTGTAACCAATGTATCACTCTGGTGAGAGATGTTGACAACGAGGAAGGCAGTGGGTGTGTCAGGTAGGAGGCATACGGGAAATCTCTGTACCTTCCTTTCAATTTTGCTGTAAACCTAAAACTTCTCTTAAAAAATACAGTCTTAAAAGAACATCACTGCATGTCACAGACCTGTGTGACTACTCACAGGCTGGCAACACTGTGAATACCAAATCCAGTTGTTAAGGATCTAGTTATTCTTTGAGGCATCCATTTCTTCATTTATTTCTTTATTGAATTCCTCCTTCTAGGCTATAAGCTTGTAGAAGGCTAGGACTTGTCTTACCGTTTTCTGATTCTCATGACTAATTACAGCCCCTCGTATAAAATAGGCACTTTATTAATACTTGTTGAATGACTGAATGAAAGTGCAGTTAGAAAAACATGTATATCTCCAAATCTCAATTATTACTAGAATGCCTGCATCGTGGTGACCTCATGTTTATATGCACCACACTTTGGCTGTTAAATATTGCTTCAAGCTGTTTTGCAACACATGGATGTTACTTTAAATATTTTACATTTCCAACCTGATGGTTCATCTAGTACCCATTCTGTCCCTTGGACTTCTCTCTGGTTCCCTTTATCTCAAAGGATAAATACTTCACTGTGTTTGGTCACTAGAACAGCGGATCTGATAACGCTTGACCAGCCGCTGCCTGGAGCAGGCTCAGGATTTGATGTGAGCTATTTGAGGGCCTCTGATGAAAGGCTGTGCAGTATGAACATTCAGTCATGTTCCAAACATCTGAGGGACTGAGCTATGTTTATCCAGACCTGGCAATTCCTGTGTTCAGAACTATTTTCCTGGAGCATTTGGAGGGGTTAGGCTTTGCCAGGGAATGTTCCTATAATGTTTCTCTCGAGTCGGAGGGAAGCACCACCCATGCTCTGGACGTGCGGGGCCGGCAGCTGCCTGTTCTGCCGCACTTGCAGGCAGCCTCCCGGGAGTGTTGGAACTCACAATTTTCATCCGAATGCTTAGAAACATCTCTTTCTTTCCACAACCCTCCCAGCATATGCATGGGGACACCATCGCCGTACAGATTCCCCAGACTGGTTTGTGGACAAGCCCCAGGGTTGTGACACCGGGCTCAATGGCTCCTCTCTTTGCCGCAAACTCCAGCCACAGGCCACTTAGGGTCTGAGTCTTAAGCCTGCTCTCAGCACCTGTGATCACATGGCTCCATGACGAAATGGTGGGGCTGTCCTGTATGGCTCCCCTCTGGATGCAAGAGGCAGGGAGAGGGTCCAAAGGCGTCGATCCCTGGACAGATCCTTTTATGAAAGGGATGGGCATTAGCATCTTAGAAAGCAAGTCATTTCTGTGTATCATGACCTAGTTTTATCTCAGTTTGTAAGTTTGGTTCCCTTTTCACCTCCTAAACTTTGCGAAAGCCTACTTTAAACGTGCTCTCTCAGCCATGCTGTAAGACATTGAAAGAAGTCACTTTCCAGACACGCTTATTGGTTTGCCAGGGCAGCCACGACAAAGCACCACAGGCTATGTGACTAGAACAACAGAACCTGATTTTCTCCCAGTTCTGGAGGCCAGACGTCTGAGATCAAGATGTCAGCAGGTTGGTTTCCTCTGAGGCCTCTCCGTGGCTCGTAGGTGGCTGTCTTCTCCCTGTATCTGCACAGTGTTCCCACTGAGTGTCTGTGTCTAAACATCCTCTTCCTCGGAAGACACCAGTCAAGGGTTAGGGCCCACCCTAATGACCTCATTTACCCTAATTATCTCTTTAAGGACTCTGCCTCCAAATACACCACATTCCGAGGTACTGGGCTTGAAGATGTGGACACGTGAATCTTAGGGGCACATAGTTCAGCACGTCACTCATCCCCACACAGAACAGTGTGCTGGGGGCTTTAAGGGGGGCTCTCCAAAGGGGAGAATAATTTGGGGGAAGAGAACCGCAACTTCAAGTCTGACCCCCCTCTCGCAGAATAGATTCTTCCTCCACTTGGAGATTCTGCGTTTCTTTTCTTTTTCTTAAATGAGAATTATATTTCTTTTCGGTCCACCTCCTAGCCAAATTCACTTTCTGCCAAACCTTATCCCACCCACCACTACTTCTACCACCCCCACCCCTCCCTCCTTCCGTAGACCCCACAACCACAGCCAAACACGTCTTCCCAAAGCACAGCTCAACCCCAATATCTCCTCGTGAGCTAGTCAAAGTTCAAAAGACTCTCCCATATGGCCCCAATATGCCTTTCCAGGCGTGTCCTCCCCCACTGCCCTCCTGAATACTTTGTTACAGCCAACTAGAAAGCTCACCCCCTTCTATACCTTTATTCGTACTATTCCCTTGCTGCTTCTGTCACAAGTCATCCTATTCATCTGTCACCACCTTTAAATTCCACCTCTTGTATTAAGCTTCTCCTGATCCCAAAAGCAAGAGCTCCTCCTCCCTTCCCCCTGCTATCTCTTACTTTGTGTTTCTTGAATAGCACTTATCCTTTATCTTCCTTGAACCACCTCCCACGAGGCCTTGAGCACAGGAGAAGCCCTATTTCCTCTTCACATCACTGTGAAGTGCCCACTGCAGGAGCTGGCTTATAAGGACGCAATACAAGTTTCATTGGGTAGGGTTGCTGCCCTTTCTGTGTGAGCCCTGCCACCACCTTCATGTTCTTTACTGACACCACAATCTTCTGAGACGATGTCTTAGTTCGTTCAAGATTCTATGGCAGAATACCACTAACTGAATGGCTGTGAACAACAGGAATTTATTTATCACAGTTCTGGAGGCTAGAAGCCCAAGATAAAGGTGCCTCCAGATTTGGTGTCTGGTAAGAACCCACTTCCTGATTCATGGACAGACGTCTTTTTGCTGTGTCACCACGTGGTAGAAGGGGCAAGAGAGCTCTCTAGGGCCACTTTACAAAGACACTAATTCCATTCACGAGTCTCTGCCTCCCCAAATCCCCACCTCCTAATACCATCACCTTGGGGTTTAGGTTTCAGCATATGAATTTGAGGAATACACAAACAGTCAAACTGTGGCAGTCAATAAACACTAGTGCCTGATAGAAGGAACATTTTTTCTACTTTTTCATATTTTGGTTCATAGAAGAATGGACTTTTCACTCTCCTCCCTATAGAAGAGTGTTAAAGAGAACGCAGCTGGCCTTTCCCCACCCTCTTCCAGGATCCTTCCTTAGGAGGAAGGATGATCATTGATTCATCGAAATCTGAAATTTATTATGTCTACTAGTGGGCAGGGTCACTGGATTAAAGTCAGCGCTCATTTGCCACATTCTCTTTCTGGTATTTTCAGTGGTACCTAAAGCAAGCTAGCTATCCTCAATACTGTGGGAGAGTCAGTAGCTGAGTCGGGAACTCTCTTGAGGCCCTCTCTCTCTCTTTCCATTGCCATGTGAGAATGTAGATCCCCCAATTTCAATTCTGGGGTAAGAGTCAGGAAGTAAGACACCCCCATCTTGTCCCAAGCTTGAAAACTCTCCTCCAGGTACCTGCAGTTTGCATTCAGATATTGGGCTCTTAATTGGTATACCCAACATCCCACTGAAAAGGAATCATGAAAATGAAAATGCTTCTCTGGTGCTTATTGAGACCCATGTCAGGAGGAGGAGAGAATGGTCCTCCAAACCTATATTTATGCCATGATAACTAGTCAGAAGTTTAAAGGGAGGATCAATTAAATAATTGGGGCATCTCTTGCAATAAAGGGCAAAAAAAAAAAAAAAATCAAAACCAAAACCGGTTGGGAGTACTGATAGTCTGATAGCATGGGTGAGGGCTGGGAAATCACATTCTCTGGAGATTACAAGCTTTGAAGTTTTCAGGTTGTTCCCCATTTTCTGAGAATCAAAGAAGTAAGATTTTCTACATTATCTGTCTCTGGGGATACAGAGGCCGCTTATATTGTCTTCACAAGTCACCCAAATAGAGGGTTTCTGGGACACATGAGCTCCCTCCCACCTGAATACTTCCCTCAGAAATAGTCTAAGCTTAATTTGCTAGTCAATTACCTTCTAGACCCACCCACTCAATGGAAAAACATTTCTTGTTGAAGACTGTAGAAGATTGGAAGGACTTTAAAGTCGACTTTTATTAAATATATCCATCCTGTACAATGAGGTCTACTTAATTCATTTAAGCACTTAGTTTTATTTTTCTGAAAATTATTCTTTTTAAAAAATTCATCCTTTGTTGTTGTTGTCATCACTATTCTGTTGTGTGAAATCCCTAGTTCACAAAAAAGAATCAATGACTCAAAAGTGGTTTGTTAAAGAATAAGAGGGTAATGAAAATAGTAATATAAACACTACAGCTGGAAATAACCTCATAAATATAAATAGAAAAGAGGACTCCAGTCTAGCTCAAATGTAGACTATGAATCTGCATGTGCCACAACAAGCGATAGGCAAGTCGACTTCCTGCAGACGACCCCAACTGGCGAGTTGAACGGGAAGCCTGACAATTAATTTTTAAATTGGATTTCATGAACCAGGGAATTTGTTCCTATTCTGCAGTAATTTGTCTGTTTAGAAACTTTGTTAAAAAGGATTAAAAACATTTTGCATCATTTTCCAGCAGTGACCTTTTTAATAAACCCATTAAGAATACTTTTTCTAGAACAAGCACAAAATATTGCTTTTCAGTTTTAAAATGAATGTTTTTATCTAAGGAGTTTAAAACTTCAAAGCCAACATTCAAAGCCTTCTCAAAAGCATAAACAGATTTGAGTCAAAATATTTTCCCAAAGTTTGTAAAACCAATTTCATAGCTCTTGACACATTTATGCTCAGAGAGGCAGCTGAATGAGCATGTGGAAGTCATTAGTACTGTTCACTACCTATTTCCAGTTCTTTGCCTTCTGTGTGCATGACCGCATTACATCTCTCTGCTGCCTTTGAAGTTAGGCATGGCCACGTGACCTGCTTCAGGCAGAGAAATGAGAATGGAAAAACAACTTTAAGAGCCAGTGTGCAATTCCCCATGCTCTCTCTCCCTCTGCTGCCGTGACAACTGGTCAAGGTTCCAACAGTGGCTGTTCCACCAGCATGGATCCCAGAGTGAGGAGGACACACAGCAGGCCCTTTGACTCGCCTGCCCAGGACCTGACCTTTTGCTGGATGAGACTTGGGGGTCATTTGTTACTGCAGCATGACTTAGCCCATCCTGAGTGATACATGGTGATGGAATTCCTTAATCAGCAGACACAAGTAGAGTGAAGCAGAGTATTAGTAGCATATAGTATGGAAGAACAATGTCATGAGGGGTGGTAGTAAGGCTTGTGTTTGTTTTTGGTTTGTGGTTGGATGAAACCACTGATGTACCAACTTTGAACTCACTCTTGGAATATCAGTGACATATAGTCAAGGATGAAGAGGCTGGTGACATTTTTCTGTTGGAAACTCGTAGTAAGGAGAAGAAGTGTTTATTTTTGTTAACAATTATTGTGTGAGTCATGGTGAGGATTGGAAAATGTGTGTTGGGATCACAGTGCGTGGAACACTGACGAAGTCAGCGCTGAGGAAGGGAGTCGCCATGAAAATAGAAGGTGTTCCCAAACGTCCGTCTTCTCAGTACTCAACATCATGCACGCAAATCATGATGCAATAGCACAGGAAATACACTCAAATTGGAAATTAAAATCAAGCGGTGCCCATTTGGTATGTCTTTCCAGCACACAGTTTGAAGTATTGGCAGGAAGTGCAAGACTTTATTTTCCACACAGACTGTATTGGATAAAAGGCTCTCAAACGAATATTTGAAATTAGGAGTGAGTTTTTGGGTTTTTTAAACCTTACTTCATGGCATTGATAATATCAGTTAAGGCTATCTCAGTGAGGTCAAGTGATGTGCCCATGTGGCATGTGGAATACCTTATTTGGCAATTTATGATGATTCTTAAAGAGATGAACATTTGGTGCAAATGACTTAATCACAAGGAATTTGACTCCTTCCCGATATTTGATGAATTTTTCAATTACTAGAAGAAGAGAAAGATGACATGTTTTTGGGTAGACAATATTTTAGAACTGTAACCAAATGATGCCACAGAATTTGAAAACTTTCAGAGCTCAATTTAACCAAAAAGTACGTTAGGAGCCATTCGTCACTACCTCGCAGCTTTTGAGTTTACCATACACTGATTGTGTGTGATGTTTGAATAGATGCTGAGGATGGAAGGGCTCTCACCATAGCTATTTAGTTCTCCATCAGGTGCTTTGCTTTTAGTTTCATTGACCTATAACTGTGAGTTAGAATTTTATGCTTTTGAAATATTTAGATTACTATTAAATTTACCTACATTTTATTTTAGTACTTTGTTTTTATTTAAATCTACAATCATCTAGACTTTGTTAGTATATCACATGAAATTACATTACAATTTTTTTCTCAATAGCCAATTATTGAAGAATCCATTCTTTCTGCCTCTATTATGAAGTGTTGATTTTATTAGATCCATATATGTGTGTATATATATATGTATGTGGACCTCTTTTTGGGCTTTCGATTTCATTGATCTGTCTGCCTATCCTAGTTTTAATTACTATAGTTTAAAAACACTGCTTCTGGAATAATAAACAAGTAACAATGACTGAAACGTTTTTAAAAATGATATTGGTAGAAGTCTTACCTTACAATAACTTTAAAATTGCTATCAAGAAATTCATCTATCACTATGAGATAATACATGCCATATGATTCTTCCAATATGTTTAATTTCTCCCTCTCTCCATCAGCATCGTTCTCTATGCTTTCAAAAGTGAACCAATTTTTTCTATCTGGAAGAAATTTGCATTGTCTTCTTTGTGTTCTTCTGGTTGGTGCATTTCTGTTCTTCCTTTCACTGGGGGTCAACCCCTGTTATCTGTGGAACATATTCCTCTTTCCCTTCCATCTCTGTGTTATCTGGCTGGCCTATGCTCCCCAAAGAGAACCATTAAAAGTTATCAGCGACCTCCTTCATGCCCTTCAAGTCTGTTTCTGATCTTCACCAGACTGCCTGGACTCATCTGCACGTTCTATGGCTACTACCCTATTCTGGACCTCCTCTGACTTTTCTGGGGGCAACTTCTCTGCCTCCTCCCTTGCCTCCTTGTTCTTCCTGTACTTTCTGTACACACTTCTCTTCCAAGAATGGTTGGGTGGCCTTGCACACTTTACTTAACTTCATTCCCCCCAAACCCAAAGAACACGAAGTGGTTTAGTCCGTGAGGTTTAGCTCACATGCCTACGCTCATCAAGCACCAGTGGAATATTTCACAGCTCCGTCTACCATCAGTTAACATCTTCCTGATCTGAAAATGAACTGCTCATCTTCCTCTGGACTCCCAGAACATTTCTTCTGCTTGACATTCCAATGCCACCATCGTCCAAGGCACCTCTGAGACATCTTCTGGGTGTGAGAGAAAGGAGCCCCTAAGTTACAAAACTTTGACACATGGTTTGAAGCCCTCCCCTCTTTCCACTCTAGCACCACCATGAGCTGCTTCTTCCTATTTCCTACCTCTTCAATAGCTTCTCTGGCTTTCTGCTGTCGATGGATCAAATCCAGGTTTCTTAGCCTGGCACTCAGGACCACCAGAGTCAGTGCAAAAACTGTTGGTAGCACCTGCACCCACTGGAACCCTAATTAATATTTGGGTCAAAAGGATTTGGATTTCAATCTGAACTTGTTCTCTCATTAGTTGCGTGAGTTTGGGAAGGTTATTTACCTGATTCTCAGCAAATCCAAGACCTTGGAGGGGCACAACCTGTGAGATTTACCAGCCTCTGTATGTCAAGCACTAAAGAACTTCAGTGATCAAGAGCCTTGCCTGTTGAGCACAGAGGCAGAACTTCACACATCTTGTTCAACAGCAGTCGTGTCACTGCTGGATGGCTACAGGTGAACACAGGGACCCTCCGCTCCTTCTTTGTCACTCTAGGAGGTCCACATAAGGACTCTACCTTCTTCTTCTTTGCTCTTAGAGGTCAACAAAGTGATTCTGTCTTCCTATGGCTCACCCCTTTTTGACCCAATGGAGCTATTTTATTTCTTGGCACCCCCAAAATACTTACTACAGTCAATAGATGTTCTATAAAACTTTGCAAATAAATGGTTGTAGGAGACCACACATTCTTACTATAGAGAAAAGATCACTGAGAGCCAGAATATCTGGGTCTATATCAAATTTCCCTGATTCTGGCTTTGTGACATTGAACAACTAAATAACTTTCTTGAGCTTTAGTGTCATAATGTTCATGCGGAGCTCTAGTCAGTGTTCAATAGCCACACGTGACTGGTTGCTACCATTTGGGACAGAGAAGATATGGAAGATTTTCATCATTGCAGAACGTTCTATTGGACAGCGCTGATAGATAAAAACTCCATGATAAGGGTGGTGTGGCTAGCAGTAATGTCATGAAATAGTATTTATGGGAAATGCCTAGAACAGAGGCTTCACTGACCACAGAAACACGGCCACATTAAGTGGAGTAGACAACCAAATGGGATGTACTACAGTGTATCCGAGGAGTTAGATTAGTGGAGATTCAAATAAACAACAGAAAAGCCTCATCATAATCATCTGGGAGTTATCTGGGCTCATTGAATGATAGGAAGGGAGAGGAAAAAGTAGCCCCACCCTATGTGAGTCTCTCTAGCATTAAGCCAAAGACATGAGGTAATTCCCAAAGATATTATAAGGCTCCAAATAGGAGATGGTGGTTTTTAGATCTTTAAGCTGCTTAATTGATTTAATAAATGGAACCTTGATTTGAAGAGGCAAAGGGAACTGCATGGTATTTAACTCAGAAAAAAAGACTGGGAGGAACTGTGTAAGAGATTACAGTTTTTCCCAACCAGGAGACTTTCTTAGATGACCCTCTTCTTAATGTCCCAGGGTCCTCTTCAATATACTTCCACAACATGTTGCTTTTAATAATACCCCTTGGCCAGATTTGGTTTCACCAGCGTACTATAAGTTCCTAAAGGGCAACAATCATGTCCACTCTTCCATTCTTCACATCACAACCAGAGTGGTAGCTTAGGAATTGAGATTATGTCCCTCCTTATCTGAAACCCTCCAATGGCTACATAGTACAGATGGGACCAAGATCAAACTCCCACAGCTGGGGCTGCCAACATACTTGGAGGAGCCCATTGCAAAATGAAAATGCAGGGCTCCTTGTTAAAAAATTATTAAGAATTTAAAGATGATGACCCCTAGAACATTAAACCAAGCATGAGCCCTTCTAGGCCCAGGGCCCTGAATAGCTGTACAGGTCTCATGCCCATGAAACCAGCCCTACCCATGTTTAACTCCTGTATATAGCTCCTCAAATTTTCAGTCTTTTAAAATGCGATTTTCTTTACCAAGAATACCCTTAGGGGATCTCCCACCCCTGCCACATTCATACTGATTTCTTATCTTTCAGATAGTTGCTTAAATGTCACAACTTCAAGAAAGTCTTTAAAAGTCCAGTCCCTCTCAGAAATTCTCATAATTGACTTAGTTCTTTGTGTGACTATTTGATTGTCAGTGTAATCCACTGGACTGTAAGCTCCATGAGGGCTGAGACCATGTTTATTTTGTTTATCATATTAGATATGATGCAGAGTCAAATACAGCACTACCACACAGTATAAAATTCTGTTTAATGAGTGAGTGAATAAATGAATGAATTGCAATTTTCTGTATACTATGTCTTCAGAGAATTGATTGGTGGGAACAGGAGGAAGATGACTCTGGAGGAGAGCATTTCACAGTCCCCAGCCCAAATCTCAGTTCCTAGCATAGTTTCACCCCATAGAGTTTGCTCTGCTCTCCATCAGGGATTCAACTAGCCAGCAAGCAGAGAGACAGAGTAAAGCCAAGGTTTGGATTACTTAGGATTGAACCATCCTTCCATTCCTATTGGGTCTCAGTGTATTCTTCTCGCTTGCCACTGGATTTCACTTGTTTACATTTTGTTTAGGGATTTTTAATGGTTACATAAAATAATTAGTATATTTCTTAAAAACCTATGGGTTTTTAACTCCTGCTTTGAAGGACATAGTAAGTGCTTCCAAAAGGCCAAACAAAGCAGCCTTTACAATTACAAACATGAGACTGTCTCACCTAACTGATAATAGCACTTACCTCTGGGGAGAGAGAGGCTGGGACTGGGGAAAGGTCAAAGGAGGAGTTAGCCTCATCTGTAACGTTTCATTATTTTAAAAGAATAATGTGTTTCTATGTTATCATATGATGTTAAATAATATTAAAATATAAAATATAAGTCCTTTGCTTCATTGGCCTGGCCATACAAAATTTAAAACTCAAATCCTTAAAAAATAGGATGTCCTAGCCAAAAGAAAGTACAGATAGATAGTTTTAATGTTAAAAGTAAACAGCTGCCTTGATATATCAGTCACATAACTGACTTTACTGAGCTTTCATCATTGGATTGATTTTGTTGACAAGTTTAATTTTCTATGTGTTTTGATCTCTTTACTCAGCCAGTGTGATTTCAGTAACCCCAATCTGGTTTTCAAATTTTTATTTTGTGTTTCTGCATCCCCCAATTCCACTCTAACCATGCAGCCTTCTGTAAAGTCATGCAGGGAAAGGTGCCACCAAGTCCTTCAAAATGGCCAGTTTGGGATTGTATGAAGTCCTTCAACTCTGTGTAGCCTGCATGTGCCTTTCCCTCTGGTTGTCCTGTTGCCATCTCAAACTTAACATTAGAGAATGTCAAGCTCCTTTCATTTCTCATAAATAGAATTAATTTACGTTATCACTCTACTTTTAGACACGGATGTAGGTGTATTGCACCCTGGGTTAGGTCCTATCTCTTGATTTCTAACAACTACATACTTTTAAAATTATTTTATATGTCTTAGCTCTCCTGAATGATCTTTGATCCAATCTCCCACTTTCTAATGGACTTTGTATAAGTGCAGTGAATTAAAACCACATAATGTTACCTGTCCCAATTGGTACATTCTTGCATTTCAGGAGTTGGTTCATCTCAGACCCAATGTGGCCATAAACACTATAATTTACAGTGTGAATATAATAAACCTAAGCTCCAGGTTAAATCTGTGTTCCCACCCCTGCCACCATTATTAAGTTGCTTTGTCAAATAAGCATCTGAAGATATATTATGATTTCAGTCTCGTCCCCCTTCATCTCCTCAAGCCTCCTGACTGACAAGGGTTTCAATAACCATGGCAGCAGGGCACAGAAGCTCCAGCTGCACAGGGCCACAGCTGAGCTCAGCAATAATTGGCCAGAGCAGAATAGTGGCTCCCTCCTTTAGACTGGGCATACACACTTCAGTGTATTCCAGGCCTGCTCTCCAGCACCCCCACATTCTCTGTTGTTTCCCTGAAACAAAACCATTTATCCTGACGACTGCACTGCTGTTTTTCTTAGAGCAGAGGTTATACCAGGAAACTTAAATAAGCTTTACTTATGTCTCCTGGCTGGCCCCATAGGCATTTGAGTTTGCCACGCCAGCTCTAGAGCCATTGAGAGTTTTGACACTAAAGTGCCCGGGGTGGTTTTGGCTCTTGTGTAGACTTGGAAAGACCTGCACCTCTGGGCTGGTTCCTTCTGTGCTTGGAAGGCCTTGCCATGTCCTATTTCCAATCCTAAATAAATGCAAAAGATTTTATCTTAGCCTGCCATTTTAAGGATGGGGTGGGCACATCCCCAACTGCTTAGTCAGCACTACTGCTTGCATTCTGGGAAAGTAAGGAGTCTGAATTTCACAGTGGAAAACGGCCGTTCTCCCTTTAGTTCCCGCATTTGGCTGTTTCTTATGGCTGCTGTATTGGTCAGGAAAGGCTAGGCTAGGCTAGGCTGCGGTAACAAACAACCCAAAAGTGTCAGCGGCTTAAGAGCACACAAATATATTTCTTACTCATGTAATATGGCCATGGTGGACCAGCAGCTTGGTTATGTTTAGTGTGGTTGTACAAGGACTGTCTCAGGTTGCTGGTTGTCATGTGTGATGGTTAATTTTATGTGTCAACTTGACTGGGCTAAGAGATGCCCAGATAGCTGATAAAACATTTCTTCTGGGTGTCTGTGTGGGTCTGTGAGAGTCTTTCTGGAAGAGATTAGTATTTGAGTCAGCAGACTGAGTGAAGAAGATGGACCTCACCAAAGTGGATGGGAATCATCCAATCCATTGAGAGTCTGAGGAGAACAAAAAGGCAGAGGAAGAGCAAATTCATTCCCCCTTTGCTTGAGCAGGGCCATCCATCTACTCCTGCCCTTGGACGCTGGTGCTCCTGGTTCTCTGGCCTTCAGACGTGGACGAGAACTTACACCAACAGGCCCCGGAATCCCGGCCTTTGGACTTGGACTGGGAATTACACCATCGGCTCCCCTGGTTCTCAGGCCTTTGCACTCAGACTGAATCACCACTCGCCTCCCTGGGTCTCCACCTTGCAGACGGCAGATCATGGGACTTCTTGGCCTCTGTAACGGTGTGAGCTAATTCCTATAATAAATCTCCCCATATATATACTTATATATATATGTCCTATTGGTTCTGTCTCTCTGGAGAACCCTGACTAGCACATCATGTCAAAAGGAAGAGAATTTTGGAGAGTTTCACACTGCCTGTTAAATACTGGAGCCTGAAGTGACTCACACTCCTTCTACTCATAACTCGTTGTCCAGAACTAGTCACATGGATCTATTCATCTACAGGGGGCCAGGGAGGTGGAAAGCTGGGAACAATTTGATGTATAGCACTAACGGCTACCACCATCGGCTCCCAATGGCAAAGTTTAACTAATAAGGCAGCACTGTCCTCAATTCTTTTCCTGGTTATAGATTTGCTCCACATGCAGAGCAAACCATCATGTGGTTATCTCATTTCTGCATTGTTCCTGGTAGGTTTCCTCACCTCAAACTGATTTTGTATTTTACAGATAGCTCTATCTTAGCATAATTCATGCTAAAATTCTTACGGAAACTAACCATTTGTCTGTCTTCAAAACACTCCTCACATAGGTAGACTGAAAACAAACCAAATTGCTGTTTCATGTATAGCTCAGAAGCACACACCCAGTAAGAATGTAAATACCCTCATATTCTCTTCTGTAAAGCAGGGACAAAACTCCTACCAATAATCACTTTATCATGTTGACACTCTCAGATCAGTGTGATAGGAAAGTTTTAAGTGACCAAAAAAAAAAAAAAAAAAAAAAATCAAAGTATTCTCTCCAGTATGTGTAATTTTGCCTTCAGCAAGTGGCTTCCTTTTTAAGTAACAGGCCTGATAATCTTTTTAAACAAGTGCATTCATTCAAAACCATTATAAATTTTGAATGAATGTAAAATTTTTAATTTTTGAATGTGATCTCTCTTCAAAAATAAGTCCAAACTCTTAATCATAGTGAGTTGCTTCAGACCAAACAATGTCTCACCCAAGTGCCATCTTTGCACAATCCTAGTTGGGATGGTGATTTGGCTCCCTCAGTACCTACTCAAACCTTCTGTGCTATGCCCTAAATATGCCCTACTATACTCTGGAAGCCAAAAGCTTTAAAAACACTACATTTCCCAGGCTTCTTGCAGCTCAGGTTTTGGGTGTGATTTGGGTTTTACTAGTCAGGTCGTACTTGTATGAGGCTTGACTTTGGAACTCACTTATGCGGGAAGAGGAAGGATGCGAGGTGTGAATTCTGCTTCTATGGATGACAGGAGTCGTGCTCCTGGAATTGGCAGCTGTGTTTACCATTTCCTGATTTAGCAGAGGTTGCTTTCTGATCCCAATAGAAATAGTTCTGGATCTGATAGCAGTATAGTGGCTTCTCAACTCAATGGGAAATTTCCCGGTCCTGATAAAAGCATCTTCTTTGGTGGCCTAGTTTAGCAACGTGGTTTGGAAGTTACTCAGGAAGGTTAGCCAACCACTGTTTCCTCAGCTTAACCAGTGGCCCTAGAAACCATTTAGTACCCTCAATCCCTTTTGTCTAATCTTGCTAGAGGAGCTTCCCTTATCATGAAGCTGACCAATAGAGATGGTCATTATTTCACCACCAGTGGATCTTTCTGTTTCATCCCTGAGCCTGTGAGCTTTCCCCTCCGTAAGAGAAAACAGTATCCTCTTCTTCTTGAAGGTTGAACAATAAATACACCTCAAAATTTCTATCCTTTACGAAGGTACTCACTCATCCTGAGTACCAACCAAACAGAATTCAAACGACTCTTAAAATTCTCATTAGATAACTCTGTGTCTGTAGATTTGGGCTTTTCATCGACTCCTTGTCTCTATATTTCATAATTAGACTCCTTTCTACATTCCTAACACTGCTACTCCACAATGCTTAGTACTCATTTTATTAATACATTCTTGTGTATCCTGAGCTCTATATGAGCAAAGAAATATGTTGTGAGTTAAGGGTCTTAAAAATGGCAAGATGAGATTAAGAGAATCCAAATCAAGGTAAGAAAGGGAGGGACCCAGTTTTAAATTGTCTTTTCTCTCTAGAGGAAGTTAGCTATTTCTGTGGCTATAACTTTAGCTCAGATGATAATCCAAAATGCACATATACGGGAAAGAATCTGTTTTAATTAACTTGAGCCAAAATGCTGGTGTAAGTGTTCACTAAACACAATCACTTCCCATTTGGGACTGAATGCTCCTTAGGAGAAACCAGGCATGTGGAAAGCAATCCTGAAATCTATCAGTATCAATGGGTGTGGCCAAAAGGGTGCTAGAAGAGTTTGAATGAGGAACAATTATTTGATTTCTAGAATTGAGAGCCTTTTATTGAATTGTGGGAGATTTTTTCTTCTATCTGACAAAACAGAGTATACACTCAGATATTATCCTTAAATTCTACTTAAAGATGGAATCAAAGACATCTAGAGCTAGGACTTCGTGTTACTATGGTAAAATTAATTTATTGTGTTGATGATATTGATTGTTCAAAATAGTGTATCCTCACGAATGTCTGTTGGGAAAACTAACACGGTTTTAAAATAATTTTCTTTAAAAGAAAACGCAACTTTTGAGAATGGCCAATTCATTCTAAACAGCTTAGAAAGAGGCAATGTAGTAACAATGAAAGTCTGGAAGCAAACCTCTCTGACTCTGCAACTGACTAACGGTTTGACTTTGGATTATTTTACTTCTCTAAGTCTCAATTTCCTCCTTTTTTGAATGTAAATAATGAAATGTGTGCACCTTAGAGAATAGCTGTGATGATGACATAACATATGTAAAGTTCCTCTGCTCAGCAAAGGTTGACTAACATTATCATTAGATGCATCACCCTCAAGATGTGATCAATGACCTCGAAGTTAGATCCCACTCATGCTCTAATTTTACACAAATTTTCCAAAATTAAAAATTTTTTAAACACATCTGGGCTCAATTCTAAATCCATCCATGCAATCATTTTACACATTTTTGTTATTGTTGCTGAGAAGGAGAACCACTGCTTGGCATAGCCTCTTGGAGACCAATTAAAGTACAAAACGGTGGTTAGGAGCTCAGATCCTAGTGTCAGCTAAGGAGGCTGAACACTCACTCTGTCTCCCATGTTCTATCTGAGTAATCAGCTAGTTGCTCAGCCGCTGTGGGGTCACCTAAACTCTCTGAGTCTCCGTCTCCCATGTGCAACTAGCAACTCTAACTATCTCATGAGATTGTCATATTATACGATGGGAACACAGTAAGCACTCAACCAACATTAGATTCCCTTCTCCAGGTATTCGATGTCCGACAAGCCAGTGAAAACTTGTTTTGGTTGCCTATTGTTGCATAAAAAATTATCCCAAAACTTAGCAGTTTCAGACAACAATTTATCATTTCTTATGATTCCATGGGTCGATGGGCAGTTCTGTTTCACATGGCGTCGGCTGAGGCACTAGGAGAGCAAAGATTCCAGTGTCTCACATGGCTGCCAGTCAGTGCACTCTTGGCCTGAGAGCTTATCTGTGGCTGTTGGCTGGGGCCTCGGTTCTCTTCCACAAGAGCCTCTCCACACAGCTGCTTGGGCTTCCTCACAGCATGGCTGTCAGACTTCTTACATGGCAGCTAGCTTTCAAGAGCACAAAAGCAGAAGCTGCCAGGCCTTCTTAAGGCTGGAATTGGCACAGTGTTACAATGTATTCTGTTGGTTCTGGTGATCAGAGAGTCAGCCCACATGCAAGAGGGGGAGGGTGAAATTTTGCAAGGACGGGAATACTTGGAGGCACAGTTACTTCCCCTCAAGACCCTGAGAAATGTCTGTTACATCTATTGTTGTAAACTAGGAAAGTCGGTTGCTCCACACAGCACTATTTTAAAGTGTCAATGCCTCAATCTTCAGACTGTGGTGCAGCGGTGGGGGGTAGGGGTGCCTCTGGGGTCATGTCTGTGGCTCTGGCTTATAATTTTCCTCTCTGGTTGCTTGGCCTCATCTCTCTTAAAGAGCTTCTGTCTTTGCTACACACACTGAGTGGGCTAAGGTTGGGAGGTGAAACCCACCAGCTTGTCATAAATAAGTCAATGGATATCCCTCAATACACATATAGATTTTTGTTATCAGTAAATACATAGGTTTCCATAAAGAGCAGGTTCTCGGGCAAGCAAAGCACTATTTGAGGGAGGTAGGGAAAGTGTCCTATGTCTGAGTGACTGAACGGCTCAAACACCCCAGATGAGAACTTTGAAACTTAGTCCAATGAAATCACTTCACTTTCCAGGGAGAAAAGAAAGCCATTGAGAAGTAAAGTAATTCTTATGGTTCCCATACACAATAGGATACCACTTAGAATAGCAGTGAACGGCTACTGCCCCCAAGGGGCTCCCTCCTTACTCTCCCATGAAGCCCCCAGAGTTGCTTTTCGGGTCATGGTGAGCTCTTTAGAAGGTCCTCACCAAAAAGAAAAATTTGGCAGCAGAAAGGGTCTCCTATGAGCTCCCAGCAAAATTAGCAAACAGCAAGGTCTTCAGGGAATGGGCTATAGATCACAAAAGGGAATGATGTTAAAAGATACAGATGTGAGCTGAGGGAGAATTCAAATTGTTGAGAGCAGGGATGACAGTATTTGTGCTGCCACTGCTCCATCCTGGACTCTGCAGATTAGACTACCCTATCGGACCTCTAGATTCTTATCTGTCTGAGCTCAGACATGGTCTCAGAATCCTTCTCAACACTGCAAATAAGCACTACCAAGGGCAAGAGCTGGTCCTCAAGGTGAAATAAACTTTCCATCTCTGATGAAGAGTTTAAATATTGTCTCCTTTTCCCATGAATGCACAAATACGAATACAGGGTTCTGAAAACACCATCAGAGCGCTCTGCATAGAAGGCTGGTCTTCGAAATCGTGTCAGTGGTGAGTTCAGTGCTGATGGGAACAGTGTAAGGGCCAGGGCTGGAAGAGTGGAGACGGAAAGGGAAGACTGGGGCACAAAGATGAGCAGTAACCCCACCTCACTCTATGTGCTTTGGGTCCACCCTGCACACAAAGGGAAGGAATCCATTCCTGTATTCACTGCAAAACAAAAATTATAACCTAAAACCAGACCCCACCTCAGCTATTTCCGGCATGAACTCAGGACCCGAAAGTGCCAGTTGAGGTGTTTATGACAACACTCTCCAGAGACAAAAATGGAAATTACTAAAATTATAGGAGGCTCGGCTATTTAGGGGCAGTTACACACATTTCTAAATCTGAATGACGCTTGGGTAGGTGGAAGCCTTTGACATTCCAGCAGCTCTTCTTAAAGCCGCATAATATTAAACATAGCTTGGCCCTGAATATGTCAAGCTGGATCACGTGTTGCTATTTGCAGTCCTGTGATTCTTAAACAGGACCACTCTTTGTGAGTCTTGGCTGCTCGTGGATTTCAGCATTAGATATTTGCCCTCGTGAAGTAGCTCCAACATTTTAGACTAGAAACCAAATGTGTATTTGCGGAATTTGGCCTTGCCCACAGTTTACCAAAATAATAAGAAAACTAGCCTCTTCCTATGTCTTAACTACCTTTTCTTCCCATCACAATGTTGTAATGCAGGGAACATATGTCTAAGTAAAAGGACTCCACAAGCACACATTCCTCAAAAAAGATAAAAAAATTATAATTCATGGAAAAAGGCAGTAAGATTTCCCCCAAAACCTATAACAATCAAGAGACATGGAATTTACGTTTATTCTTACTTTGTCTAAAAATGATGACTATCGACAGTTGATTGCTCTAATTGCTGAGTGCTTTAGTGGCACTTATATATCTTTGTTTCCATTAGAAGCAAAGGGAGAATGACAAAACCTACAATTTGATCTCTAAAATGATATACTGAGACCACAAAAATAGCCCGAGCCCAAGCTTATCATGTTTATGTCAGCTCTGCCAGCATTTTGAGATGTTCTGTGAAGTTGACTAACCAAAGTCTGAAAAAGCTTTTAAGGAACAGAGAGAGAGGCAGAAATGGGGTTTGGGGTTAATGGACAGTGGTTAGGGCAGAGCAAGGAGAACGCAAGGATATGGAGGGAGGCGCTAATAGTAGAGGGGCGCACACAAGCAGGGGGAAATGCGAGAGAAAACCTTCCCCTCCAGTAATCTCATCTTCCCTTTCAGAGCTTCTAGATGAAAGGATTCAAAGCCGGCACGCTGTTTACATCCTATCAAATGAAATTACAGATGGGTAAATGTGAGCTAAGAAATCTTTAAAGGAATTAGGAGAAATTATAAGTAAATAATCTTGGGATGAGCAAGAGCTTTCCTGGTGTAACTCCAAAGGCATAAATCATAAAGGAAACATTTATACACTGCACCCTCCGTACATTGAAAACCATAAACAAAATGAAAAGGCAAGTGGCATATGAAGAATATGGGTTCAGTGCAAATGACGGAAGTATCATATGATTGATATACAGGGAACTCCAAAATAAATGAGAAAAAGGTAAACACTCAGGGGAAACAGGCAAATAACAAGGACAAGCAATTAACGGAAGAAATCCAAGGGCCCGGTGAACAGCGTTCCCCATCACCAGTTCCCAAAGAACAAGATGTTAAAGCAGGAAGACATTTTTATGCTATTAAAGAGTAAAACAAAGATAACAAAGGGTAATCAGAGGTGCAGAAAGACAGGCCTTCTCACAGGCTGTTGGCGGGAGTGAGAGTAACAAATTTTCAGGTGGGCGATTTGACAACACATTGTAAATGCCCTTTTAAAAATGTGCGTAAGTTCTGATCTAACGATTCCATATCCAGGAACTTATCTTAAGTAAAATATTAAAGACGTTTGCAAACATGTAGCTAACAAGATTAAATCACAGCTACATTGTTTACGACAGAGAAGAGTAAGGCACAATATAAATATCCAGTAATGGGAAATGGCTATAGAACATTCTAAAACCTCAATACAATGGAATATACAAAGCCATTAAAATGACATTTTGAGGGGCTGGCCCTGTGGCCAAGTGGTTAAGTTCACACGCTCCGCTTCAGCAGCCCGAGGTTCGCTGGTTTGGATCCTGGGCATTGACCTTCACACCGCTCATCAAGCCATGCTGTGGTGGCATCCCACATAGAAGAACCAGAATGACCTACAACTGGAATATACAACTATATACTAGGGCTTTGGGGAGGAAAAAAAAAAAAAGAGGCAGATTGGCAACAGATGTTAGCTCAGGGCCAATCTGCCTCATCAAAAAAGCCTTAAAAAAAACGAAGTTGTGAAAAGATGTTTAACGACATGGAAAGTGTGCGTACTATCAAATGGAAAAAGTATAAATGAGTTGAGGTGATCAAGGCACTGAGAATGGTATCTGACACATAGTAAGTGATTTATGAGTGCTGGCTACTTTTTCAGAATAATTCTACTTTTGAAAGGAAAATACATAAATAGAGAAATAAAATCTACATATAGCAAAATATCTGGTTAGTCTAGAAATATGGAAGATTTTTATTTTCTTCTTTTGTCTGTCTGGATTTTCTGAAATTTCCACAAGCAATATTTACTGTTTTTAGAGATAGAAAGGGAAGGTTTTAAAAAAGGGCGTTGTGGATAAAAAGTTGATGACATGGAAATCCATTTGTAATACCTGAACAAGGGAGATTACAAACCAGCAGTGTGGTCCCAAATATATTAATGACGCATTCAAATATAAACACATTAAATATTGGTAAATAAATATAAACATTACATATTACCTATTTATATAAATAGACATACACGCATACAGTCACGGCAAAAGGATTGAAAGCATACACAGTAAAATGTTGACAGACCTCAGCGATTATTTCTGGGCGTTATGGTAATATGGTAATGGGCTTTCCATGAGTTGTATGTGTGTATTTTCTCTATTTTCCAAACTATGTGTCATGCAAATATTTTTTGTTTGTAATAAAGAAAAAGTTATTAAAAAAAAATAACCCCTGAGATACCCTAGGCCCTCCTAGAATTTAGGCAATGTCCCATTTCTCAGCCCATTTGGGGTCAGCGCCTCCACTCGCCGGAACCCCTCGGCACTCCGCCCACAGGTGAGGAGTTACCAGTCCTGCTGGCTTGTTCTATGTTTTTGCACTTCCCCTTTCTTTGTTTCCACCGCCCTCTGTCCAATTCAAGTTTTCATTGCTCAGCCATTGCTTCCATAAGCCCATGTCCTTGCTCAGAGATGCCCACCAGCTCCCCTGACTCCCACTCCTGGAGCTGAAGGCCCCCCATTCTCCAGGCATCTCACTCAGTGTACTTCTTCCTATTCCCCCCTAGGAGTCACGGTCAAGCTGGTCTACTTACCACTGTTCCAAGTGCGCTCCATACTTGTCCACCTGTCTTTTTGCTCACACCACACCAACTGCCACAGAACCAGAGGCCTCTCTCCTTCTCCGTGCTTCTTTTGAGGCAGAGCTCAAAGCACACCCTGCTGTGACTCCTGCCCCACCGCCTCAGAGATCAGTTTCTCCTGTCCAGCCCAATCACGCTACACAGAGCATAACGCAAACAATCTTTTTCACCTTCCCTATTAGATTGATTATATTTCTTTAATTCTTCCAGTAGCCTAGAAGCCTAGCAAATAGTAGAGAATTAAGGCTTGGACACAAACAAAAGGCTTTCCAAGACAGGAGATCGGGACATTTCTATCAACACAGTCCTTTAATAGTGGCTATATCAGCACTCAGGGCTCCGGCTCGGCCTTTCCGGAGGAGTAACAACACCGCTCCTGGCGGGGCCCCTAACAGAAGCCCACCAGCCGGAGGGTGTTGGGGAAGCTCTTGCGCATGCTCATGCATTTTTCCTGGTCGATGTACAGGGAATTCGCTTTGACGGCCAGCTCATGCTCCAGGGTGGCTTTGGTGTGGACCAGCGACTGCAGGGTGTCCTCCGCGTCCTTCAGGCGCTGCTGCAGGGTCTGGATGGTGTCGTCCACCTCGTACACCTCGTTAACAAGGCTGCGTGAGGGAAGAAGCACCGGTTCCGTTAGCAGAGGTCACACTCCCGAGGCTATCGGCTGAATGAGGGCGGGCGTGGTCACTGAATTCCTATTGGAGGTGTGGCCGCTGCACTGGGCGCACCTGGAGCCCCCAGCAGCATGCACGTCACAAGACCGTCAAACTACTTCATGTTGCAGAGTTGCAAAGGAAGTAATACTTGTCCATGGTGCCATGCCATACTTGTGCCGTCCTAAGCACTTTACATGATCAGACAATTTAATCCTCATGACAACCCCATGAAGTAGAGACGATGATTATCCCCATTTTACAGATGAGGAAACTGAGGTACAAGGAGTTTAGGTAACTCTCCTTACAGTTTTGCATGGAACTACCCATCAGCTGCTTTTAATTACTATGCTGCTTTCCTGCCTGCCTCCAGTTGGTTGAAAACTCAACTCCAAATTCATCAAATTTTAACCAGTGATTCAAAGTTAAGGTTTTCTTTATTTGGGGGTTCATTTATCAGCGGACTGGAGGTGCATGAAATGAATTAAAGTATACGGTAATATAAAGAGAACAGTGGCAGTGAACAAATAGGGATGTGGCTGTCCCTAGAGAGAGAAAAGGGTTTCGTGATCCTAGAAAAATAGCCAGACCGTGTTACAGTCATTATACCAAGGCAATTTTACAGCTTCACAGAACTTGTCAACTGGAAAACAAATGTGAGGTCATCAAGCCCAGCTTCCTTGTTTTACAGACAAGGACACTGAGCCCAGGGCACTGATGAACTGCCCTCCCTACGGGCACACCGCCCACATAGGTTTATATGCCTCGCACACTTATCCAGGAAGCTAAGAAGGAAATAAGGAGCCTCAGGGGCCGTAATAAGGACCTGGGTCCCATTTCCTGCCTCCACGCTCTCAGCGCTCTGTGAGGAAAGGGCAGAAGCAGAGACCCGGGAAGTTGACTTCAGCTCCCGGACCCCTTTGGGGAAGACCATCTCATTTCTGTTTATAGTCCCCAAGTGCAGGCTTGCCAGATAACACACAGGATGCCCAGTTAAATTTGAATTTCTGATAAATGAGTAATTTTTTTAGTACAAGTGCTTTTTAAAATTGTGGTAAAATATACACAACAACACAGAATTCACCATCTTAACCATTTTTAAGGGTCCAGTTCAGTGACATCACCTGCATTTGCATTGTTGTGCAACCATCTCCACCATCCACAGAACTCTTTTCATCTTGCAAAACTGACACTGTCCCCATTAAACAAGCCCCCCTTCCCGCAGCCCCTGGCCCCCCACCTTCTACTTTCTGTCTTTATAAATTTGACGACTCTAAGTGTCTCATGTAAGTGGAATCATGCAGTATTTGTCCTTTTGTGTCTGGCTTATTTCACTCGGTATAATGCCCTCAAGGTTCATCTATGTGGTAGCATGTGTCAGCATTCCCTTCCTTTTTAAGGCTGAATAATGTTCAGTATAAATATTTTTACTTAGCGTAAGTATTTTTAATGTAAGTGTTCCATGTAATATTTGGGATATACTTATACTAAACAAGTATTCATTATTTATCTGAAATGCAAATTTAACTGTCCATCCAATGTTTCAACTTGCAAAAGCTGGCGACCCTACCACAGGGGCCAGAATAGTGCCAGCACAAAGTGGGCTCTCAGGGAATACTAAGATGGCACCAAAGCAATAATTTTTCTACTCAAAACCCTCCATACTCTCGTTTTACTAAGGGACAAATAGTTACTGTTTTTACGGAGATGCTCCAAATTAGCAGCTGTTGTTTGGGTTGGGGGCGGGGAGGAGAGGGCAGGAAAGGGGACTGGCATTTTGTACTCCATGTAGATCTGTATTACTTGAATTCACTTCAAAATCAGAATGTAGCCCTATCTTACTTGTGAAATTTAACAAACTTTTAGGAAAAAAATAAGCAAGGTGAAAAGTTTGATATAAAAGTATAAAGTGTTATTTATATTGAGTAATGTTGTGAGAGAACAAGAGGAAACAACAGTAACGCCTAATGGTGATGGATGCTATAGCCAGGTGATGGAATGCCACGCAAGCAATGCTTTTTAGAAAAGAACTTGTATTTCCCATAGGGAAAAAAAACTCACAATACAGTGTTGGTTGAAAAAGGATTTAAAATCCTATATACAGCATGATGACAATTTTGTAAATGTACCTGGTGGCAAATACAACAAAATGCTAACATTGGTTATCCCTCGATGGCACGAAGAATTGAGGATGGGTTTTATTTTTTATTTCATTTTCTGATTTTTTTCTATCAGAAACAGATACTATGCTTAAAGCCAGAAAGAACACAAATACTTTCCAAAAAGGAAGCAGAGTTTAGAGGGACTTGAACTCTCTTTGACCTTTAGAGACCAACCCCACAACGGGGCGAACGTCACACCTCGAGGGACAGCACAGAAATCAGCTGATGATGGTCTGGGAGCTCCCTCCGACCGCTCCGCCATGCTCACTTTTTGGGGACACGCTCACTGGGGAATATGCTAGTCTGTGGCTGACACAGGCTCAAGTGGGGTACAGAGCAGATGCATCACTGGCAGCCCAGGCCGCCTGCAGGTCCCATCTCAAAGCAATGGTGATGTCATCCTTGCAGATGCTGAAACCAAAAACCTTCTGATCATCTTGACTCCGCTCTCTTCTTCCTGCCCCCACGCCCTTCGATCGATCGTAAAATCCTGTTATTCCTGTCTCCCACAGAGCCTCATCACGCCCGCTGCAGCCTTCCCTCCTGCTCTGCAGGTGTGTTCTCCAATGCGCTTGCTCTGTGTCTCACCTCAGGGCCTTTACCCTTCCCATCCCTTCAACCAGAAGGCCCTTACTGGGCTCTTCATCCTGCTAACTCATGCCATCTTCAAAGCCCAGGCGGACAGACACTTCTTTGAGAAGTTCCTCCCTTAACCGCTGCCCGATGTCATGTGTTTCAAGAACCCAACCCTTCTGCAGCCATCAGGGTGTTTGTCATTGCCTGTTGACTACATGTGCCCTGCAGGCCATCAACTCCGCAAAAGCACCATCCACCTGAGCCAGCCTTGCTCTCGGCTGCATCCACAGCCCCTCCTATAGTCGACAGACATGCAAAAACTACTTGTTGCTCGAGACCAAACTTCCACGTCGTAGGTGAAGGAGGTGGCCATGGGAGGCAGGGAGCTGCCCAGAGGTCCAAGTCCACAGGGGCTTCCAAGAACAGGAACCAGAGCCCAGCTGATGTAGAGGAAGCATAGACTGGAGGGAGACTGGAGGCTCGGCTTCCTAGTCACCTGCAGCCAGCCCGAGAAGGGGAGGGCACCCCAAAGGGCCCCCAAAAAGGCTCACAGAAGCAACAACAAGGGGCCAGCCTGGTGATAGTGGTTAAGTTCACATACTCCACTTTGGCGGCCCAGGGTTCACAGGTTTAGATCCCAGGCACAGACCTAGCACTGCTCATCAAGCCATGCTGTGGCAGCATCCCATATACAAAATAGAGGAAGACTGGCACAGATGTTAGCTCAGGGCCAATCTTCCTCACAAAAAATAAAAAAGAAGAAGAAACAACAACAAGCCATGAAAACATATCCAGACCATCTCCTTTCATCTTAGAACCTGTACTGTTTTCTTACTTTCATTGAGGAGAGAAGGCATTGAAACTTTAGTGCCAAAGTTTCTTTTGGTATCGGCTTGGTAAACACAAAATCTGAGATCTGATCTAAAAGCATATTTTTGTTGTTGTTTAGATCAAGTTGGATTAAAAAGAAAGTCTCTTTTGAAGATCCCAGGGTATAAAATATCACGAGCAAAGAAACAGACCTTCGGAGAGACTGCTGCCGTTGGCTGGCGTTGGGATTTACGACAGCGGTTTGTTTATAGCCGAGTGGGGCCTGCCTCTCGTCTCCCGCCCTCCCTGGGCCGCGTCCACTGGCTTCAAAAGGAACCCTGAACCCCAAGGTAGGAGATGGAGCAGGATGACAGATGAGGCTTTACTCCTCGCAGCCAAATACTAGTCTAGTGGGAAATTGATCTCTGAGGGAACTTTTGAAAATACATAGGTGTTAGAATATCAATGTTTAACTAAAAAAGGGAATTCAAGACACACAGAATGCAGGCGGTTAATGTCCAGTTGTTTTTCTGCTGCCGTGTGAACACAGCCAGGAGACGTACACTTCTCTCAACTTTCGCCATTAGAAATACATTTTTCATCATCTTTCAAGGCCACATTTCACTCTCGGCTTCCTTGTTCTTGGCAGATCACAGAGAGCTGTTCTGCTGAAACCATTCATTTTTGGGGAATTACAGAACTGAAAAACATTTTGCATGCAAATACAAATAAGGCTACCGTAGTTTTTAAAAAACGTATCCAGATTATTTAAGTACAGCAGAGCCTGGGCTGGCCTGCCACCAAAGATGCCAAGAATGTTTAGAATTACTTTTCAAAGAACCCGTTTAGAAAATGTTAAATGAAAATAAAAGTCTTGAAACGAAAACAGCAATTTTTCTTAGTCCTCACGCCCCTGAGTTTATGGTCTTTAATTTTTTCTTAATCTCGATAGCCACAGGGTTGCTTTCAGAATGATCAGTTAAGAAGGAACATAATCCCCTCCCCCAGCAATAATCCTACATTCCGCTGTTGTTACTCCAGGACCGTATTTTTGGCAATGATATTTTAGCAAGAAATCTTTACAGAAACAAAAGCAGGTTTTGTCCTAAAGTCAATTAAAGGAGCAGAGGAAATAGACATACCACAGAGTGAACAGGAAGCAAAGGAAAAGCCAATTCTATTGAGCTGTGAAGGGGGAGAGAAGAGTAAAAACCATTCAGCTTCTCAGAAGCAGCCGTGAATGCCTCATTGTTTGAGAACTCCAAAGTCAAATTAGACCACTACTCAAAACCCTTCTAAAAAGCAACCCTGTGTTTGTCTAATGGCAGTCTGAACAATTTATTTATCCCCATCTCTACTTTCGATGACTCTGCAGAAATTTTCAGAGAATGAAACTTCAGCTCGGCTTCTCCTAATAATATTTGAATAAAGCCACGATTCGTGACCTAATCCTAACTGGCCAAATGGGCGTGCTCTCACTACCAGGCTCTTGTGCAGCAAAGAGACACTGCAGACAGGTTGTCTGGGGGCCCGCCTAGCCTCTGGGGCAGAGAGCAGCTTATCCCAAATTATGGACTGTATATCAGTAGGGTTTCTATGGAACCCATTTTGAGCAGCATGTAGCTCGGGTGAATTCCTAGCTGCCAATGGCCTCTACCAGGAGAAATGCAGCTAAGAACAGAGATGAAGGGTATTTGCATAAATTCTATTCTAAAGCATGCTTCTTAGCATCCAACACAGACAAGAATCATGCTATACTTGTAGGGTGTTTTGCAGTAACATCTCCTCTGTGACCCTCAGGTTGTCCTCTGAGAGAGAGATGAAGATACAGCACCTGCCTTGCTAACGCATCCCACATGGGCATTGAGAAGGTCAGGTGAGATCAGGTACCTGACAGGGGGATGGAGAAAGCACAATGTGGAAGACAGGAGAAGCTGAAGCAAACAGTGGGTGTAGTGGATAGAGCTCTGCAGTGGGACAGGCAAGGGTTCAAACTGTGGCTCTCCTTCCCGCCTCCAGGTGCCAGCTGGGCCAGGCCACTCACCCTACTGCTGCCTCCGTTTCCTCATTTGTAAAATGCAGATAATGAATGAGGTAGTATGAAGTGCTCAGGACAGTGCCCAGCACAGAGTAAGATCAGTAAATGGGAGCAGCTATTATTATTATTAGCACCATCACTATCATTTTCATTACTTTTGGCCTCACAAAGATCACCCTTTCTTTCCCTCCGGGAAATCCTCAGCCTCGACCCACCACTGGCTTTTCCGGTGGAGCTGGAAGTCAGTCTATCCCTCAGATAAATCCTTCATGATGACAAGGGAATTCTATCACAGGACAGGGAGAAGACAAGGCTCGTGGCATCCCCACTGCACCAGAAAGGACTTTGGAGTTCAAGTGCTGCCCTTTGTTCCTCCAGTTTCCATAAATTTAATTTCCTTCTGCGCAGAGCGTTTCATGACTAAGAACAGCAGTGATGAAATCCAGAAAGGCAGAGGCAGGTATCGGGAAATTGGAAACAAAGCCAGAGGGGGTGGGGGGTGGAATCTTGGCCAGTTCCTTACAAGCTCATCCTAAAAGGAATCTTCAAAGTTAAATAATAATAATAAAATACACCCAGTGTTTAGTAGATAAACTGTGGCAGCGGATTCCTCCTGCCATGTATATGTGGGCAACGTGCTTGATGAAGACCAGCTGTTTTCAATTTCCACTGAGCACAGAGCAAACTGAAATGAGCCTAAATGAGATCAGCATGGGTTTTAGGGGATCACGAAGACGGTCTTGACGAGAGAGCAGATATTAACCGCCCAAAGAGGCCAATAGAACAAATGGGTGAGAGCAAATAGACCGGGATCAGTGGAATCAGTACCACAAGTCCCTTTTCTGATGTGCACCCCCGGCCCTGAGAAATACACAGCAAGCCAGCGCGCTCTACTGCCTGTAAGAGGGGTACTCTGGAAACTGCAAAGACTCCAGGGAAGTGCTGAGGAACCCAAAGGCCACCTTGGCCCCACTCAATGAGGCTTAATGTTTATTAACACTTGCTGATATCATTTCCTTTTTTTAAAAATCGTGGTAAAATATACATAACACAAAATTTACCATCTCAACTATTTTTAAGTGTACAGTTCACAGCATTCAGTACACTCACGATGTTGCGCAATCACCAGCATCTGTCTCAAGAGTGGTTACCATCCCCAACTGAAACTCCACACCCATTAACCAATAGCCCCGCAACGCACCTACGCGATGAGCATTACCATGCTCCTCCATATTACCGGTGTGTTGGCAGAAAGTGCCTTTTTATGAAGAGCTCAGAGCCGCAGTGGGGCTGGTGGGTTGTCCCGGGCCCGGAGCCGGCCCCTCCTGCAAAGGGCGCACTCCCGCCTCCTCACCGTAACTGAGCCATGTCTCGGCAGAGCTCTACATTCGGTCTCCTCGTCCGCTCGTCTAGTCTGGTCTGAGCCACCTTCAGGAAGGCAGACTTGTCCTTGATGGCCTTCTTGATGGATTCTATGGTCATTTCAGTCTGGAAAATCTCCTGCAGAATCTGTATGAACAGAAGCAAATGCCCGAGGCTTTGGCATTGTGCCCTCAACAGCCTGCTTCCCGCCTCTTGCCTGTCCCTTTGGCACCTGGCACCCGCCTCAGCCTCTCGGATGGGGAGGTGATTCTCCGAGCCTTGCTCCTTCCCAGCCCAGCCTGGGAATCTGCCGTGTGCTGCTGCCCTGGAGAGCTGACTGTGTGCATCTCTTCTCAACTCCAGCTGAAATCAGCCAGGGTGCGAGTATTTACACCCCAGAAATGGGCAAATGCTACAAATCAGAGCACTCACCGCCCCCGCCCCAGATCACCTGTGGTTAAGTATTTACCCGTACACATTTGTGTGTAACTCTGAGAAAAGCGAGGCCATGAGGTTTGAGTGGCCCTAACTTCCCTCCTCACATCAGTCTGCCCTGCCTCTTTATCTTCCCACTGTCTCTCCTTATTAATCTCGTAGAGCTGTTTTTCTGCTAGTGGAGGATTTGCCTTGAAGCTAATCAGTTCAAGCATCAGGGTATCTCACATGCAAGGAAGGAGCACTGGCAGGCTTGTAGGACTGATTTTACATGCTTGTTTCTTACAGGGGGTCCCCCAAATTGCATAAACCTGGATCCCTCGCTGGTTCCTCCTCTGTAAACTGAGGCCCCCTGCCATGCCCTGAAAACCCTTCCTTCTCCTGCACCTTGACCTCTGGACTCCCATTTCTCTGCAGGTCCCCCATCGCTCTCCCTCTTCCCCAGCCCCTTTCCTGTGGCCTGGAGACACACCCAATTATCGCCCAAATTCTTCTAAAACCTCCTGTCTTTACCGCCACTCTCCCATCCCATCCCAACGGGGTACTCTCCAGCTGGCGCCCTCCCACCCTCTCCTCACACTCACGGCCAAATGTATTCAACAGTGGCCTTGCTCACTCCCTCCACTGCCCGCCCTCCTAATCTCACAGTGGCCCCTGTATTCTGTCTCTGGCCCTAGCTGCCCTCATGAAACTGCGCTCTCAAAGCCAACGATGAGACCTCTCCCCGATATCCCTCTCCTTGAAACCCTCGCCTTACTTTCTCTGCTTAGTTTCTCTGGCCAACCACTCTCCTAACCCCTCGCCTTTCTCTCTAACTACTCCTCATCACTTCCAGCGCAAAGTTTTGTTCTCGGACCACTTCTCTGCGACATCCTTTCTCCCCTGCAGAGCTCTCATGTAATCACACGGATTCAGTGCTTGTGTAAACCAGGAACTCTTAAATCTGTCACTCAAGCTTTGACCTCTCTCCCAAGCTTTCAACCACCTGCTGAAAATCATTACACTGTTCCTATCACCAAGGCCACCCTCAGGGGCCCCCTGCTCTCTCTCTCACCATTGGAAATAACTGCTCCTTCTGCTAAACAAACTGAACATTTTATCTGTAGCTCCAAGAGGTTCTTTCTGATGGAACATATCATTTTGTAGGTACATGTCTTGTCTCCTCTAAGATACAAGATGGCAGGGTCCAAGTGTCATTCATGTGAATAATGCCAAGTGCCTAGCACTGTACCTTAAATGTAGCTATTATGGGCTGAATTCTATCCTTTCCTCTGTACTCCTACCATTCATCTGTTGAATCCTAACCTCTAATACCTCAGAATGTGGCTGTATTTGGAGACAGTGCCTATAAAGAAGGAATTAAGTTAAAATGAGGTCATTAGGGTAGGTCCTAATCCAATATGACTGGTGTCCTTATGAGAAGAGGAGATCAGGACACAGACACAAACAGAGGGAAGACCATGTGAGGACACAGGGAGAAGACAGTCATCTGTAAGCCAAGGAGAGAGGCCTCAGGAAGAAACAACCCTGCGACACTTGGGTCTCAGGCTTCTAGCTTCCAGAACTGCGAGACAATAAGTTTCTGCTGCTTAAGCCCCTGGTCTGTAGTGCTTTGTTATAGCAGCCCTTGCAAACTCATACAGTAGTAAAGAAAAATTTGTTGAACAAAGGGACTCCATCACATCAGTCTCCTAAAAGGCCTTTAGAACGACTTCTGACTGCCCAGTGGATACCTTCCCATCAATATCTTCTACAGTCTGGCTCCAGCTACCTTTGCAAGCTTCTCTCTAGGACACACAGCATCCCCGCCAAACTGGTCTCTTTACAGACCTCAACTCAACCTCTGATTGTCTAGCTCGCAAGGCTTTGTTCAAGATGTTGTCCCACCTGGAATGTTCACATCGTCTCCCAAAGCCCATAAACACTTCCTGTATTTGTCATTTGGCAACCACAATTTGTAATTTTTCTATTGTTACCAATTGCTCATGAGCTTTTCATATGTATGCATCTCTTCTCCACAAGTATAAGCTTCCTGGGAACAAAAACTACATTCTATACTTCTTTCTGCTTGTCACACTATGTAGGACACTGTCTGGCTCATAAATATTTGTTGCTCAAAGAAGATACCATGAGAAGGAAAGGTTAATTGCTGCAGCCTGGGAAAACATGGTGCCCTTGACTGGATAACATCACCTGAGAGTGACATGGCCAACAGTGTAAGGTTCTTAAGAAAAGAGACGATAAATTATATGCAGCATGATCCATAGAAATAAGAGCTCCAAGACTGATACTAAATGAAAGAAGAGCTCGTGGTTTATCTTGAAACATATGAATTCTGCTTAAATCATTGTAAAACTCATAATTAGAGCACTTTAAAAAGTTTAAAAGTTTAATATCAGAAACATTTTGAACCACCTAATAGTTTCCTGTATTTGGTTTTGTATTCCAGAAAAAAGGGCCTGAAATAATTTAACAGAAAACATTCCTACCATATGTTCTAATAATAAATTCACTTCCTAGTTACATACGTGATTCATTAAACTTTAATAATAATATTTTTGTTTCTATTAAATACTAAGAAACTTTCTTTACATAGTGTGTTCTTTGTGTTCCAAAAACTCAGTGGATTCCAGTTTCATTTTGACACCTGGCTACCTGGCTAAAATAAATGGTGTGCTTTGTACTGTGTTTCATTTTTCTCAGTCTGCATGGCCAAAAGGTCGTGTGCCAAAAGGCGTCTCTGGGAGTGGTGAGAGATTTGTGGTCCCCGAGCCTCTGCTCCACCCACCCGCTTCAGCTAAGGGGTACCACCCATGCTTGATTTACCTTTGCTAAGTGAACCTGAATCTTATTTTTAGCATCTGCAGTCTCAGCAATGCGATTGGTGAAAGACAAGTTCACTTTGTTGAACTGGTTCCACATCTCGTTGGCAGTCACAACTAAGAGGTTTTGAATGTCCTCTCTGAGTTTGGCAGAGGCAGCTCGTTCACTCTGGGAGCGCAGAATATTGTCATCTGTAAATTTGGCCCAGGACTCGGGCACTGAGATCCTGAAAAAAGGAAGTAGAACCATACAATGGTGACAATGATGAACCAGCCTACATAGTCTGTAGGCAATCAATCATCTTGTGAAAAAGAAAACCCAAATCACTGGATCCTGGTTTTATTGCGTAAAATGCAAACCTCAGAGGAAAATTGATTTTAAATTTTTCTTAATTGCTCCTTATTTTACTGCTTATTCTCTGTAAGTCCAAAGCATAAACTAACTCTTCTGCCAATTTGGAGGAAAAAAAGGATTGATGAAGGGTATGGGTATGTGGGTTTATGAGAAAGGTGTCACACTGGCCCAATGAGCATATGAAAAAACACTCAACCAGGAGTAATCCAAGAAGTACTAATGAAAACAACGACACACAAATAGTCCTTTATCAGAATAGCAAAGAGTGAAGAGAATGACAGTTTGCTGGTGAGCATGTTTAGAAGAAGATTCCCTCATATCCTGCAGATAGGAATGTTGACTTGGCACAAACATGCTGGAGTTTAAACCAAGAGTCTTTCAAAGGTGCATCACCCAGAGATTCCACTCCTAGAAAAATGTTTTAATTGAGATATAATTGGCATATAACATTGCATTCGTTTTAGGTAGGTGTACAACATAATGATTTAATATATGTGTATATTGCAAAGTGATCACCATCACCACACATAGTTACAAATTTTTTTTCTTGAGATGAGAACTTCTAAGATCTACTTTCTTAGCAACTTTCAAATATACCATACAGTATGGTTAACTATAGTCGCCAGGCTGTACATTACATCGCTGGGACTAAAAGTACGGAGCGCTTCCTGAATTTGCGCATCACCCTCGTGCAGGAACCATGCTACTCTTCTCTGCATACTTCCAGTGTTAGCACAGATGCTGCTGAAGTGAGTGTGACAGAAATTTCTCCTAAGGAAATAATGCACCCAAAGATGTATACACGAGACAGTCATCTTCAGCAATATTTATGCCAATCTTTAAATGGTTTATGCCAAGAACCTAAATGTCCAAAACTAAAGAAAAAGTTGAGTCAATTACGGTACATTTACAAAAGTAATCCATGTATGTAAACTCTTGTTGTAGAAGAATATGGTCACAAGGTTTCTGATATATCATGAAGTGAAAAATTAAACAGGCTATACAAAAATGTATGTGTGTGATACCATTATTTAAAAATATTCATCTATATCTACATGCATGGAAGGATATTGGAGGGTCTAAGAGTAAACTGTTATCATTGGGTGTCTCTGAGTGGTAGGGTGACATTTGTTTGTTTGTGATGTAATAGGATATCAAACAAGACTCTTACTGTGGACTACAATTTTTCGCTCAGGCCTCAATGACCCAAAATAACACCCTATGTGCTCCATACCCTGATAGTCTCTAAGATGGCTAGACTTCACGCCAGAAATACAGCAGGCCCTTCTTGGAGGGTTAACTGGTCAGTGTGGGGTTCAATCCCAGCCCATCCCCACTCCAAAAGGAGAGGAGGAAGATGCTTCCTGCTCACCTCAAGCAAGTAAGAAGAATTTTATGAGGACCATTTAGGACATAATCTGATTCACACCTGAAGAAATTAAAAGTCAAAGTTCGTACATGCTGCTGCTGGAGAGCTAAGAGGGGGACTGCTTCGGGGGTGACTAGCCTCACAGGAGGGAATCCATTTGGGGGTCACTTTACAAGGGGGAGGGGGCATGAGTGTGGAAAGAACAAAAGGGAACTTTTTTGGGTGGCAAAAATATTCTTTATCTCAACTGTGATCGTGGTTACATAGGAAGAGAAATTTGTCAAAACTCGTCAAGATGTACACTTACACCAAATGCATTTTATTGTGGGTAAATTTCACCTCAGTCAAGTTGATTTTTTTTTTTTAAGGAATAGCTGGAAAGGACCATGAACCCAAAATTTCATGCAGGGGCCTGGTGAAGGAACCATTGACAGAGCAAGTTTCACAAGCAGTCATAATAAAAACATTAAGCTGTTTTTCAGCTTGTAGCCCATCGAGTCGAGGGCATCTAATACACTGGCAACACTTTATTTTCTTCATGCTTATCTGTGCTTTCCAGGTTTTCTGCATCAAATAGATGTTATTTTCATAGTTAGAAATTTAAACACCAAATATTCTTTTGCAAAAGAATACAGGATGCAGGTGTCAAGGGCTGACTGAGGAACACGCACGCTTCCTGCAGACTTGTTCAAAACAGGTGTGCCTTTTACCTTTCCACATCTTCCTGTGTTTTCCATTTTAACCTGTAAGCCGCATCATCTTGAAAGAAGAGAGAACGAATTAAACGACATCGAAATCATAGAAGCGGTGTGAGCCTGACTTACGTTGCATCCACCCTCTCCACGCCACGAAAGTAGCTGACGCCATCGGACGTGTTTCGCAGATGGTGGCACTTATCATCGATTCGGTACGCCGCCTGTTTGTCACTCAGGTCTTTCTCCAGCTCATGCTGGGAAGCTCTGTTAGCTCTAGAACACAGAGTAGGGAAATGGAGCTTCAAGTTTAGGTAACAATTTTGGTGAGGAAACCTAATTGCCCTCCTCTGTTGGACCCACCCGTTTCTGCTCTCAGGGTCTCTCCTCCTTAACACAATGTCCTCCTTCTCAATTAAAAAGAAACTTCTCTGGAGATGTCCACACCTGTGAGTACTTAGAACCCTGCCCACACTGCCCCTTCTATGGGGTAGGGAGGGGCTTGGGGAGAAAGGTGTAGAAAAACAGAAGTTGGGTGTTTGGAGCCCCAGGACAGGGGCCCATCCTCCTAACACACAACTGTTCCAGACAGGACACTGCTTTAAAATAATCTGCCCACATCTGTGCCTTCCTTTCCGTCCTCCTTTTCCTCGTCTACATCCTAACCCCTTTCTCCTCCATTCTTTGAGCGCAATTTCCCAAGAAGTTATGAGGGATTTACAGCCAGCCTCTCTCCAGCTGCAGGTGACCTAGTGTGGTCATGCCAGGCCTGAGAAGTTTGGCAGGAGATGGAGACCAAGGGTCAAAATTAACCTCCAGGGCAGGAGACAGAGTTCTTGAAAAGGATCAGCAATTGGTGGCCCCCCGACCCGTGTGATCCAGCAGCCGCCCTCCTGGGAAGGAAGAGGCCTTAGTGAGCTCTGAGGTGCGTGGCATGCCCTGCCCTGTCAGGCAGAGAGGAGACCTGCTGCTCACTACCAAAGAGACAGGCCCGGGGTGCAGGCGTGGGCGACAAGTGACCCCATCTTTACTCATGGAGCAGCTGCTTACTGAGCGCCTGCTAGGTGCCAGGCACTGTCCTACAAGCCTGGGATGCATGATGGACAAAACAAACATCTGTTCCCAAAGGACCTCACATCCTACCGCGAAGAGACAAGCAACACCCACAATGAATAAGCAAGTCATGTGGTTTGTTAGCAGAACAATGCAGAAAACCATGCAGGAAAAGGGGGCCAGGAGTGTGAGTGGTGATTCTCAATAGGACAGTCAGAGTAGGACTCCTTAAGGAGGCGATGTTTGAGCAAAGACTTGCAGGGGGAGAACCAGATCATGCAGGGCCCCATTGGACATTGGAAGAAGTCAGGTTTTCCTCCGAGGGAAATGAGAGACCATTAACCTACAATTTCAAAGGATCATTCTGGTGCTGTGTTGAGAACAGACTGCACGGCGCAGAGAGACCCATTAGCAGGCTGGTGCGGTTCCCCGGGTGAGAGATGGCCTGGACCAAGGGGGCACAGTGGAAGGAGGCGAGAAGTGCTCCGATTCCAGATATGTTTTAAGGACAGAACCAAGCGAATCTTGTGGGAGACTGGACATCAGTGAGAAAAAAGAGCTGAAGGTGAGTAACTGGAACAGCAGAATTTCATCAACTGAGGTGGGCGAGGCTGTGGGTGAGTAGGCTGGGAGAAGAGAGAAGTTCAATTGACACACTGAGCCTGAGTGTGCATTAAACCTCCAAGTGGAGGTACCAAGTAGGTTCTTGGAATTTAGGAGAAAGACCTAGGATAAGAATAAAAATCTGGGAGGCGTTAGCATATAGATAGTATTTGAAAAAGCTGGACAGCTGGATGATCTTAGTCATTTCTATATTCCCCGCACCCAAAAGTGTCTTTGCATACAGAAGCCACTCAGTAAAGCCTGCATTGAATTGAATAGACTAATTCTAGACGCAGCCTCCCTTTAATTCAGCCCGTGCCTTTGGGTAAGGCACTTGACCTGTCAGAGCTCACTTTTCTAATTTGTAAAGTGGAAACGAGGGCAACAGCAAGCCAGGCAGCTGCATTTTGTGAATTGTAAAGCAGTACACATGCGCAAAGGATGAGAGGTGCGAAGCTGCGTCCCCTTGCTACTTCTGTGTTCGGTATCTTGCCTCAGGTTATTGAGCTGAAACTCTGGGATGACACCTCAGAATCTCCTTAGGAAAGTGCTTGAGGCAGCACTCCACAGACCTGTCTCATAGCCTAAAAATGGGAAAAATCTTGGCTGCCATGTTGATGCCTAATGAGATGCCATTTTCAGCTGAGATCCAAACTGAGCGCTTCATTGTTCCCACCGAGACAAGTGGAGTTGGAAAACCCTCCTCCCAACAACCTTTGCTGGACCGAGTCCAGCAGCCACCTTAAGGATCCAGGCCCCCACAAATCCTGGAGAAGCCATCCCAGGAAGTAAGGTAGGCATTTTGCCCACTGTGTATTAAAGGAAAGTCAAGCTCTTACAAGATCGCTAACACAAATTTCACAAAGGTGAAGACGCAGAGACAGAACTTCCTGCAAAGGCCTGCATTAGGGCCAGTGAGGAGGCAATTTATAATGGGAACCAATATGAAGATGTGGCCGTTCCACATCCACAGATGTGGCTGTGGGTGGAACCATCTGGGCCAAGAAGAGCAGAGAACATGGAAGATGGGCAGTAGTTTTTAGATTAGGAAAGAAAATAAGGATTAGGAACTAGACCAGAAGAAAACAGAACAGAAACAACTCTTTGAACCCCACCGTTTCTGCAATTCCTAGGGAGCAGAAACCGGAAATTAATATCGGAACTGCACTGCCTCGTATTTATAGCTTAAGTAAGCTGTACAGTTGACCAAACCACGGGCAGTCAGTCATCCTCAACTAATCTTTTACCTGTCCTCACCGATTTCCGAATTAAAGAGCCCTTCCAATCACAGCTCGAGAGAGATCTCGGCCACCTGAACCTCACCGACCTTCACAGCCTCAATCCTGACGGGCAGGGTAGGCAGATAGGCAAACAGTACCAACACCTCTTCCTTTGGGTGTATCTCACGTTATCCTTGACAACATCAGTATAAGCAGAATCATTGTCTCCTTTGTGTAACATACTCGACACTACTTCTTTCCATGGCCACAACCAAATGAACATTGATCTTTCCATTCATGTTAGGCAACAAGCTCAGCGAATACCTTTTCTGTCCTGACAGCTGTTATCATTGCTTAAAACCTTCCTTTGATTATTATTCTCCACCCCCCCATCCCACTATAAATATTAGTGCCTACTATCTACTACAATTACAGTGCAATGGGATACAGTGAATGCTGCGCTGGTATAATCAGAGCACGAAGGAAGATGGAGCAGAAGAGTCTACCAAGAAATCAGGGGCAGCTGAGTCTTTAAGGAGGTACGGACAATAACCATAGGAGCAAGCCAAGATTCATTACATTTCCAAGTATGTTGTTAGGCTGAACATATACAAGTCAATCTCTTATCAAAGAATAAAAGTCTTCTGAGCTAAAAGAAATCTTAGCCATACTCAGTTAGGGCAGAAATCCTTGCGATAGCATCTCAAAATTATTTCTTTAAATAAAAATTTAAAGCAAGTACTCATCATAACCTTTGAATAAAACCCATGTATGTGCACCTGCGTGTATCTATATATAAGAAATCCTTATCTAAGAAGCTAAGAGAAATGGGAATGGGAGGCATGAAAGTATAGTTTCGTGACAAATCCTAAATTGTAGAGAGAGGTAAAGCTCTTACGCAAGTTGGGCAATGGCCTTATCCAAATGTAGCTTCATTCTTTCTTGACAACACAGAATAACATCAACTTCCTACTCAATTGAAAAAGAAAACACATTAATGTTTTCATTATCGAGTACAACATTCAGTGTCAACAACGTAACAAAGCACCCATGAAGGAAAACTTTGTTTCTGGAAAAATTGTGAAGTAAAACAATTTTACATGCACTTATTTACTTATATCTCCCCATGATATGGGGATCTAAATATTAGACTGAGATTCACCTTTTACAGGACTACAGCAAAATTATACCATGGAACACGTTTGAACAGGGGTAAAATTTTAGGGTCTTTAATCTTATCTCTGGTTCTTTAATTAATTAATTAAATCCTGGTGATATGCAAGGTTGAATTTAACGCGTAGCTTCTTCTATACTAACTGTTGTTCCAAGACAAAGTAAATCGGAGGGGCAAAAAGGGCAGCCCAAACGAGGCTTCTCTCTGGCAGTGCATGTAACCTCCCACAGTCCACTCCTCGGTCCAGAGGCCAGCCCACCCCTCAGTCCTGCCTACGCCCTGCAGCCCAGCTCCATGCTCAGACAAACACCTGTGCTAGCCACGCTGTTCTGCTTGACGACACGTGGCATTTTGATGCTGCTAGGACATACACACTATTATATAACGTGTCGTATCTGAGATTTTTCTTAAAATAAACATTTACTTCCCTCTGAAATTCATATTCACCTTAGAAAATCTAGGAACTCAAAATAGCACCAAGAAGACCTTTAAAAAGTGTGCATAATCATTGTTACCACCTTTTCAAGTGAAAAATGACCATACCATGCATACTGTCTTGTGGCCTACTTTTTCATTTTAACTTGAACATTTTCGCATGATGTTAAACAATACCGTGATGAACATCCTCAGTAAATATTTAGGCACCCCCAAAGGTACGCCTTTTTTCAAGGTTTTGACAAGTACAGCCAAATTGCCCTTCAGAAAGGTTGTACCCATTTACAACAAGAAATGAGTGTGCGCTTCCTCCCCTCACACACTAAGTGGCCATTATCACTCCTCTCAATTGTTGTCAGTGTGATAGGACCCCCCCTCAAAAACACAGCAAACCTGCTGGGATTTCAAGGTTACCATTATGACTACATATTTGTTCATCATTTGACTTTCTTCTTTTGTGAGCTGCCTGTTCATGTGCTTGTCCACTTTTTTAAATTAGTTTATTGCTCTTATATTTAAAATTCAATCCTTTCTCATCATATCTATCTATATAGTACAGATAGATAGATAGATATAGATACCAAGATATATAGATATAAATACATATGTACAGAGAGGGATCTCTTTTCACAGTTTGGCCCTGCCTTTATGTTCCGTGCCTGGCGTTTTGATATAGACATTTATGATTTCTATGATATCAAATGTATCAAATATCCCCTTTTGATTTCTGCCCTCATTAATTTGATTGTAAAGGACTTCTTCACTCCAATAGTAATTATTATTTAACTAAGTAGTCTTCTTATCTTTTTATTGCTTAAAATATAAATATTGAATATGCCTACAGTTTTTCTCAGTGATAACCCTACTGACTGACTCTTTCAATCTCTGAATTAATGGAGTTAATGCTCCGACCACACATTATTACAAGGTTCTTTCTCCCTGCCCTCCCAGGTAGCAAAGATCTCTCACCCGTCTCACAGCAGGTTGTGCATCAGTCTTAGTTTTTAGTGTTGTTCGATCTTCATCTTTCTCTGTGGCTTCTTTTGCGCACACATGTGTGTGGCCATTTCACTGAGGTGTTGGCAAAGGATGCATGAAGTACTGCTTAGAAAACACCACTTAAAACCCAAAATCCTAGTGAGCTTTTATACTGTGTGCACACAATGCATATAGTGAGAATTCCTGAAACTTTTAGCGGAAAAAAGGCATTCAATTAGACTTTTGTTATAAAACAAAGAGCTTTCAACAGCAATTTTCATATTTGAACTTAAATAATGTCATATGGTATATGTTCGATGTTTGGGGGCAGAAGGGTTCAAGGGAATAGGGAATGCCTAAAACCAAAGACCTTTGGAACTGCCCCCAACATTAACATCCATTAATCTGTACTCAAAGTTTCATTCGGCTTCAGAGTCCGAGGCGTTAGCACAGTCTGGGAGAACCAAGAAGATGATGCCTGATGGAGTCCCCAAGACAGGCCGTTCTGTAAGAATTTGGGGAATATCACTGATTGAATGTGAGTAATAGTCAACAAGATTCATGAGAAAATATTTCATTTCACCCATGTTTTTCAAAAGTAGACTTTTTAAGACTACTATTATTCTTGGCTAATGTTCATTCAGTTATCCTAAAAATTGAGACCCATTTTGGTAAAAATAAAAGATATGTTAATATCACAACCTTGAGTAAGCTCCAGGACACCTTCACTAGTTTAATTAGTTGGCAATGCCCCTGGCACCCCCTCAGCTGGTGCGCCATTACTCTAATTGCAGGTTCAGTTCTTTTGAGGTAAAGCAGCCCCCGCTACTGACCTAAAAAGTACCAATCTCTAAAGCAGTGGTTCTTGTTTGTTTGTTTTTTTAAAAAACTGCTTTATTGAGATGTAATTCATTTACAATAGAATTCATGTATTTTACAGTTAAATTCAATGGCTTTTAGTATATTCACAGAGTCATGTGATTACGGCCAGAACCAACTTCAGGACATTTTCATTAGCCTCCAAAGAAACAACACACCCCTTAGCTATTACCCCCCATTTCCAATCCTGCAAGCCTCCTTCTCCTAGGCAACCACCACTCTACTTTCAGTCTCTATAGATTTCCCTAATCTGGATATTTCATAGAAATGGAATCATACAATATGCGGTCCTTTGTGCCTGGCTTCTTTCACTTAGCATAATTTTTTCAAGGATCATCCATTTAGTAGAATATATCAGCACTTCATTCCTTTTCATGGCTGAATAAAACATCCATTCTATTGTATGGATATACCACATTTTATTTATCATTATTCAGTTGGTAGACATTTGGGTTTTTTCCAAATGGTTGTTATAAATAATGCTGCTGTGAATATTCATGCATAAGTTTTTGTGTGGGCATGTACTTTCTTTTCTCTTGGGTAAATATGTAGGAGTGGAATTACTAAATCATATGGTAACTCTATGTTTAACCATTTTCCAAAGCAACTGCATCATTTTACGTTCCCACCAGCAGTGCATGAGGGTTTCTAATTTCTCCACATTCTCACCAACACTTATAATTATCTGTATTTTTGAGTATAGCTATCTTTGTGGGTGTGAAGTAGTATTTCATCGTGGTCTTATTTGCATTTTCCTGATGACTAATGTTGTTGAGCATTTTTTCATATGCTTATTGGCCATTTGCACATCCACTTTGGAGAACTCTATGTTCAATCCTTTGCCCATTTTTGAATTGGGTTATTTGTGGGGGGTTTTTTTGAGTTGTAAGAGTTCTTTATATATTTTACATATAAGTCCCTTATCAGATATATGATTTGTGAAGATTTTATTCAATTCTGTGAATTGTCTTTTCACTTTGTTGATGTTCTTTGAAGCATCAAAGTTTTTCATTTTGATGATGTCCAATTTATCTATTTTTTCTTATGTTGTTTATGCATTGTGCTTTTAGTATAGATTTAAGAAAGTATTGCCTACTCCAACATCACAAATATTTATGCATATGATTTATCTTAAGAGTTTTACAGTTTTGGCTCTTACATTTAAGTTTTTGTTCCATTTTGACTCAATTTTTTATATATGGTGTGAGGTAGGGGTCCAGCTTCCGCCTTTGCATGAGGATATCCAATTGTTCAAGCACCATTTGTTGAAGAGACTCTTCCTTTCCCATTGAATTGTCTCAGCACTCTTGTTGAAGATTAATTTATTGTAAATGTGACGGTTTATATCTGGATTCTCAAATTCTATTCCATTGATCAGTATGTCCATCCTTATGCCAGTACTACACTGTCTTATGTATTGTAGCTTTGTAGTAAGTTTTGAAATCAAGAATGAGAGTCTTCCAACTTTCTTCTTTTTCAATATTATCTGGGGTATTTTGCATCCTTTGAATTTCCATATGAATTTTAGGATCAGCTTGTCAATTTCTACAAATAAGCCAGCTGCGATTTTGATAGGAATGGTGTTGAATCTGTGGATTGTGTTGGGAAGTACTGTCATCTTAATACTATTTAGTCTTCTGATACATGAACATGGTATGCCAATTTATTTAGATCTTCTTTAATTTCTATCAACAATATTTTGCAGTTTTAAAGCAGTGACCTTAACTCTGGCTGTTCATTAAAATCACCTTGGGAATATTTTTAAATATCAATGCCTAGTCTCCACTCCAGATTTGAATCAGAATCGCTGGATGTGAAACCCAGTCACTGATATTTCGAAAACTTTCATCAAGTGATTCTAAAGTGCAGCCGGGTTTGAGAGCCAAAATAATGGAAACAATAAAGTACCCAAGTTTCAAAAAAGTCTCTTAGAAATACGATAGGTGTTCATGGGCAAACTGAAGTTAAGTAGTTAGAAGTGGCTTATAATTTACTTCACACAGATCATCTCAGGATCAGTGAGAAAAAGAGGTTAATGGATATTTGATGCTAAATTCCTCCCCATTTAGGATGACAAAGTAGATGACAGATTATTTTAAGACTTGCAAGATTCATCAGAGGCTAGGAAAGAAGAAACAGCAGAGCAGGGACCCATCGTTGTAAAGCTACTTCATTCAGGATGTCTTATTCCTAATCACTAATATGCAGCAGTAGGGGCTGTGGCTTTTACAAAGTAGGTTGCATAGCTTCTCTGTAGAGGCCAAAGGTTTCCTGAGTATATTATTTCAACTCATATTTCTTTCAGAGAGTCAAACAATAGAGGAAAGAGCAACTTCTAAAACTTCTGCTTATCATCCTTAATGTAATGGGTCACTAAAAATATTTAGCACAATGTTAAAAGGGACCCTTGATGACTTATAAGGATGCTGATGACCAGGTTGCTAGCTAGTCATATGTACTTTCTTACTCAGGATTCATTTCTTACCAAGGGTCAGTCAAACAAAGTCAAAAAGGTGGGACCCTGCAAAGCTGGTTCAGGGACAGTGAACTGATTTGCTGCAGCAGAAATTCAGCAAGTCAGAGTGGAAAATGAGACTGAGAAGGGGTGAGAGCCAGACAAGGCAAGACCAACGTGAATCTTCTCCTATAGCAATTAGGCAGTCAAGGAAGTTTTTTGGCAGATGGGAAAACTGGTGATCATGTGCAGTAAGGATCCAGGTGAAACTGGGGGAAGGGAAAGGATTTGGGATTTCACATTAACCAGCTATAAAGAAGGAAAAGATGATTTAGAACAATGGTAGGGAGAATGGAATGGAAAGGAGAGAGGAACAAGCAAATCAGAGGAGAAATTTACAGACCCTGGAAATTGATTACAGGGGTGGAGATGATGGTCAGCAAGCCATGCCACGGTGACTGGAGAACCTTGCTACCATCCATAGAAAGGAGAAGGCAGAAGAGTGACAGAACCAGTAATAGTACCACCAGTAGAAAGGGGAAGGCAGAAGGCATCAGGGTAAAAGAAAAGTTCACTTTTAGGCTTCATAAATGTGAACCAAAAAAAAAATGAGTTACCAACGTAGCTATGTTTGGCGGGCACTTAGGGAGGCAAATCTAAGGCTTAATAGAGTCTCTGGGCTGAAAAAAGAGATTAGGAAGGGTGCCAGGCACGTAATGGCTGAAATCTTAAAGAATGGACAGAGATCTTGTGGGGTAAGTCTAGGAAGTGAAGATCAGAGAACTGAGCACTCAATCAAACTTAATTGGTGGAAAGTGGAAGAAGCCTCATGGGAGGACCAGCACAGTAGTGCAGACATAGCTGTAAGCTTCCGGATGGCAATTTGGCTATACATCAAAAGCTTTCCAAATGCATATACCCTTTGACACATCGATGACATTTTAAAAAATGTATTCTAAGGGAATAATCAGAAATACGTAGTTATCAATAATATTTTTGTACACTGCAGTGGTATTAAAATACAAAAAAAAAAATGGAGTGAGATAAGGAAATAACCTAATTATTCAAAAAGAGAGGGTTGATTTTTTTTTTTTTTTTAATGATAGCACCTTCACATTGTGGAACACTATGTAACCATTAAAATCATATCTTGAAGAATATCTAATGATACGGGAAAATTACCCCAATATAAATTTTAAATAAATAAAGCACTATGGTTCCACTGTGGTGGGGGAGGAGGCCATGCATACATGGGCGCAGTGGATATATGGGAAATTCCTGTGTCATCTTCTCAATTTTGCTGTGAATCTAAAACTGCTCTAAAAAAACTAAGTCTTTAAAAAAAATGCACTGCTTTCCCACGTCTATATTTAAGAATAAACATCATTGAGCATTTACCCAGCAAAAGGAAAAGCACTATTCAAATTCATATATTCAGTATAATTCTAACCTTAAAGACGTGTCTGTGTGTCTTTGAGTTGGGTGCTGCCTATCTAAGTACAATTAATAAAAAGACTGAAATACTCCAAAATTAACTTTCACTTCTGCTAACTGAACTTCAGGTGATTTTTATCTTTCTTTATCCTTTCTGTATTTTAAAATTCTCTCGATGAATGTCTATTACTTTTATAACAAAAAATGTATCTTTTCTAAATGCCATAAACATCTGATACTGTAATTCCTTACTTAAAGTGGCTTCATGTGACATCATTCTGTTTCTGTAGGTTAACCGCATGTTTGCAACCAAGTTTCCAGTTGAAGCATTTCCCCGACACTTACCGTCAGCAGTTCCGCTTCCACTTCATCATGAACTAGATCGATTCCCATCCTCTTCTCTCGATGAAATAGACATTCTCGGGCTACCTACAGATACACAAGTAATGGAAAACACTAATACAAACTGACTGAAACCAGTGGCTAGCACTTCTAATGACCTGTTTCTAAAACAAGTCAACAAACACTCCCAATACCAACTTTTCAAGCCATTTTGGTGGAAATCTGGCATGAAACCGACTGTGACAGCTCAGTGAGCCCCTGCTGCCACGTAGCAGGTAGAGTCAGCTTTTCGAAGCAGTTTGAAAAAATTCCTAATTCGGACAGTTGACAAAATGAAGCAGGTGGCATCTAGTTGATCCCCACAAATTGGCATCTGAGAAAATTACTTGGCATTAATTTCTTCTAGAAATAACCTGAAATACAGTCTTCAAGATATTATTTCCGGGGCCGGCCCCGTGGCCGAGTGGTTGAGTTTGCCCGCTCCGCTTCGGCGGCCCAGGATTTTGCCGGTCCGGATCCTGGGCGTGGACATGGCACCACTCATCAAGCCATGCTGAGGCGGTGTCCCACATGCCACAACTAGAAGAACCCACAACTAAGAACATACAACTATGTACTGGGGGGATTTGGAGAGAAAAAGCAGGAAAAAAAAAAAAAGATTGGCAACAGTTAGCTCAGGTGCCAATCTTTAGCAAAAAAAAAAAAGATATTATTTCCAAATATTTTCTATTAGGAAGAAACAAATGATTATCTTTAAAGATACCAAAACATTTTTTTCAGCAAATAATCCAAGTGACTATGTTTAAAGCACCGTTTATTGTTTTCTTCACTATAAAAATAATGTGCATTATCCATTAAAGAGAAAAAATACAGAAAGTAGAAATGACTGACTTACCCCTTCCCCTGTCACTGTTTTGTTTGTTTTTAATAAAACAAAGGTTATAATGTCCTTACAATTTTATATTAGGCTTTTTAAAATTGACATTAAAGGGGAGGCCCCAACCATGAAATACTCTGAGACAAAGTATGTTAGTGACTCTAACGGAAAACAGCTTAAATTGCTGCCAGTAAATTATGTATGAAAGGACATTATGTAACTGTTAAAATACTTTTTTTCAAAGACTATTTCACGACATGGGGCAACTGTATCATGTTAAATTTTTTAAAAGCATAAACTATAATAGTAGGTTCACTGTAATCCAGATATATCATGAAACAAACTCTTTGAGTGACTCTCTAGTTTTTTAATAGCATAATTTATGTTTACTGTTAGGTAGTAGTAAACATGTAGGTAGCCCGAGAATGTAGACAAGTTAATAAGTTGGGGGCAACTCTGATTATTTTGACATGTATTACTAAATGGCTTTCTAGGAAGTTTCTATTTGTCCACAATCCAATAAATGAAAGTGTCCACTTTCTGCATTTTTGCCAACCCTACATGTTTGATCAGTTTTCATCTTTGCAAAGCTGATAAGCCAAAACTGGTTACTTCATTCATTTAATTTGTATTTTTATTGAATTTTAACATTTTTTCTTATATTAGTCGATCATCTGTATTTTCTCTTTTGAGATGTATCTGTTTGTGTGACTGGCTCTAATTTTAATCAGGACTTCCTGATACTGTATTGATAGAACTGCTCAAACAGACAAGAACATCTAGACAAAAATTGCAGAAAAAAAATCAAATTCTACCCATCTCTCTGAAAGCAACCATCACTGAAAGGAGTCCTAAGGAAAGAAACGGAATCTCCTCTGGAAATCCAGAGGGTACGTGGCTGTCATTTTAAGGACACTTTAAAGTACTTAGGGGTGGTGTGGGGTGTAGAATAGACCAGGAATCCTCAAAACAAACTGGGGCCAGAGAAAATACCACAGGGCTTCTGAGCCTAAAAAACAATTCATGATGGGTTCATTAAAAAGACATCATGAGCGCACTTTTGACCTTTCTCAGGATTTCTGGCGGCTGTGTGTATCTGTGTGTGCTTGAGTTTAGTGGGGAGGGGGCGCAATAAGAAGGAACTGTGCTCAGGAGTCTGCAACAAACCCCTCAACCTTCTAGGCTTCTAGCTCCTCGATTCTCTAAACTCTCCTACTTCAGACATCATGGCAAAGACCTACTACAAATGCTCATCACATGCGAAATATGCGGAAGAATGGTGTTGGCTTTTCTCATCAAAATATATGCACCTTCTGAAATCGTTTCTGTAATTTGCACATTTTAAAATAAGAGAGTCTTCTTTCAATGCTGGTGGGTAGAATGGAGTGGAGGGTCCATCCCACACCCAGAGGGTTAGAGGCAATTTAGCCCACCCAAAAGCCTGGCCAGAGGCCAGCAGCCAAATGCAGTGCTGCCTTCACAAGCATGACAACGGGCTCATCCTCAGCCTCATGTCCCTGTTGAATCAAGCTCACTCTGTCTCTTAAGAAGGTCTCTTTTGAGAATGTCACTGTGCCCGGAAATGGAATCATGACATGTACATAGGAGGTATTTCATGACACAGACTAAAAGAATAGTTGTTTTTTTTTCAAATACTGTTTACATTAATCCAGGGACAACAGTGACCAAGCAGCCTATTTAAGAGATGGGAAGAAGGCGTTTTCACCATAACACACTGTGTGTCCTAAGGGTGTCTCTTTAATTAGCCTCCTTTGCTTTGCATTCAGAATTCCCTCTACTTAAATGGTTGTTCTGGTATAAAAATGGCAATGGTTTTACCATTACTGAAACCAGTTACAGATTTATACAGGATGTCGGCTTCTATCGAAACATAATTCAATAGATAAATAACCTCAGGAATTCAACCAATGTGTTACAGTCATTAAAAAGCAGTGTCTTTTCTCATAGGGCCTTGTATTTACCTGAAGAGGGGCTTCTGTCTCCATCAAAGCCCTCTCCAATTTTTTCTTAACATCAGTTAGTTCATTTGTCTCTCCAATCATTGCATCCAACTCATGAATGATTTCAGATTTCCAAAATCCAATGTCATTGACACGTTCTCCCAAATTTTGGGTGGAGTCTGCCTGGGTTTTTCTCGTTTGTTGATATTTGTCTTGAATCAGGCGAGATGTATCCACCCTTAGTCTCTCTGAATTGTGCCGGGAAGTGTTGGATTCTAGATAGTTGGTTAGATTGGACCTGTACCAGTCATCAGGGGTGTACCTGGTGAAGAGGGTAGTTCTGTTGGAAACAAAGGGGAGCATGGTGCTCTCGCACACCTTCTGAGACCTGGCGCAGTACGGGGCCAGGGTCGGCAAGCTGGAGGCCACTCTGTAGTATGTGCTGGGTCTCCAAGGCAGGCTCAAGCCATGTGCCAAATTGTAGTGGGGGAAGCGGGCCCTGTAGCTTGATGCCATGGTACTGATGGCCGGTAGAAAGTCACTTGGTGTTGCTCTAGGGTGGGCACAACTTGTCGTTACAGTAGAACCTAAAAGCTCCATGATGCTCAAATACTATTTGTAAATCTCTCCTGTTGAAAGGGGAAAGAAAAGGTAAAAATAGACAGTCACATAAATTAATCTTTGGTTAAAACTTACAAGTAAAAGGCCTCATCTGACTTAGTATTCGTAGCAGTGCTCTCTAACACATTAGATATTTGTTTTAATTTGATATCCTTTACCAGCAATAATATATTTAAAAAAATAATTTTTTCCCATCTCCATAGCTCTAGAATGTATTAAAATCATATTTTTTAGATTGGCCATTTGAATTTTTGAAATATTTTTTAAATCACGAGAATATTGTCTTGTAACAAATTCAGATTAAGAGCCTGAACTATGCATTTTAACAGATAGAGATTCAAATCTTGGCTCTGCTGTTTATTAGCTGTGTGACATTGGGCAAATTATGTTACCTCTCTGTGCCTCAGTTTCCTCATCTCCTTATATTATTGGGAATAATAACAGTACTTACTTCTTTGGATTGTTATGAGTAATTTCAGCAGCAAGGGGTTGCCTGGCAGCAACCCTCCCCCTCCACCAAGTCATCCTAAAAAAATGCACAAACGCATAACGATGGTATGGTTGGTATGCAAACACAGCTCAAGGCAAGTACCCAGATCCCTCTTCCTGGCAACTTGCCACCAGGAAGCACCTCCACTGTAGACATTCGAGGGCAGCTATGAGGATTGAGTGAGACAATGCTAAGTATTCAGAATGTTTAGCACAGTTCTGGGCACTTAGTAAATGCTCAATAAACGTCAACTTTTAAAATTACTAATACAGAGGAGGATACAAAGTAAGAGGGAGATATCCATCCTCCCGCCAAGACTGAACTCAGCAGTAGACACTGTCAACAGTCCGTTAATAGTTGAATCTTTCCAGATTTTTCCTCTTCATATACCAACTCATGTATTATTTTTAAACTTATATACATCTACCAAATATCACTTGTATATATGCAAAGAGCTTTTTAACACAAAAATGGAATTATCTTAATCATTATCATTCCAGAACACATATTTTTAAAAATCTATATTTTGGACCTCTCCCCCTGTTAGAAAATATAGATCTGCTTCATCTTTCTTACCAGCTGAAAGGGATTTTATTGTCTTGAAATTTTGGTCATTATTAGTTCAGAAAGCCAAGGATGTCACAGACTACGACGTACCTTTCAGCATCTAAACATCACTCTGTTTGGGGGTTAATGTCCATGGACCTTTTTACTAAAAAGGAAAAATAAAATCAGCTCCAACTCTATAGCCTGCCCAGAAAAAAAAAAAATCATTTAATGATTATTTAAATAGCTATGCCTTGGGGCTCTTGGTACCCAAACCACAAAATAATCTATTTGTAGAATTGTGGTTAAATCAAAATCCACTCAGACCACATGTGATGAAACAGCTGCCCACTGCCAGTGGTGGTGTCCCACACGACCCCAGCTCCCTGACTTTTTCCTACTTTTTCCCTCCCTTAGCCCCCAAACACCTTATACTGGCCAAGCTTAGAGTACGATGGTAAAAAAGAAACCTTAATAACCACTTGCACTTCTTCACCTCAGTTTGAAGCTTAAACATCACTTTCTGAGAAAGCAAATTCAAAGTAACTTGAGACCTTAGAGTCCTTATGGCTACTTTCAGTTTCAACCCCTTCCCCAAGTCAAATCTAGAAATAATCCAGTCAGTTTTCTTTCAGCAAGAAGCTTCAAGTGAGATTGGACCACTCTTATTTGGCTTTTCTTAATTCTTGACAATAAAAAAATCTAAAAGCTAATGTCTCACTTGGTCCTTCAACCGTGGAATTCCAAGTGTAGGATTACCACGTGTTTACCCAACTCCCATTTTGTTGAAATCTTGAGGCATCTCAACCCATGTTTGTCAATTATTGAACCATGACTCATCTGCTCTAGGGGTGATGTGCGAAATGCAGAGGGTCATAAGCCAGAGGAGACATATGGATTGAGAAAAGCGATACAGTTTACAAAGCACCCAGCGATATTTTTTAAAGTTAGGGATGGGATATAATTTAGAATCTGGAATCTGAAGCATAAAGCCCAGTTGTTCAAAGTTCACAGATGTAGAGCTCCTCATGTATGGCAGTAAGGTTCATGGAGAGACAATATTCTACAGCCACAGCTGAAGTTCTGGCTCCAGTCAGCCATCTTATAAGTCGTTCAGGAAGATGGAATAAAAGACAACAGTGTGGCAATGTCTTACATTTTTTGTCATTATTGGTCAAGAAAACAGTGTCGTGGCCTAAGAAATATTTAACTCAAAATGGACTTCTGCCTCTAACCAGAATAGAATAATAAAAACTAGATTTAGCCTCTTAATCTAAAAAACTAGACAAAATATATGAAACAACTGTTTTCAGACATTGGACCACAGGCACACAGGACTCAGATTCCCGAGAGAAGAGAAACAAATAAGGTGAGTCGTCTGATCATCCTTACATTCTGCCTGGAGGAAATTTCCAGACTACAGGAAAAACGGATGAAAACCAAACAGAGCCTGGCAGCATTTGTAAGTTGAGGAAGACATCAGCATTTGGGGAGGCTGAGACAGCTAGAAGTTGTCAAGCAGGATTCTGGAATAAAGCAAGCTATGCAGAAAAAGAGTTCCATAAATGTACGTAGGGGTCCACGTGAGTCTCTGCTGAGTAACAGGCTGCACATACATCAAGGGCCATCCCACAGACCTTGGCAAAGAATGACAGCAGGGTTGTTAGTTGAATAATTTCTAGAGCTCACAGAGGGTGGAGAGACATTTTGAACTCAGACCAGTCAGAGTGGAGAGTTGCCCGGTGCATTCATTCCATAGAGACCCCACAGAGGTCACACACTAGAGGTGGGGCTGATCTAGCTCTGGAACGAAGGTTGGTAAGACTCACTCTAGCAAAGTTTAAATACAGGCCTCAAAGAGATCAAACTACTCCACAAGTAATTAAATTGCCTGACAACATCAAGATACTCAAATATATAACATCACAATGTCTATCATCTGATCAAAAATTTCCAGACACGCCAAGAAGCAGAAAAATGTGACTCATAATTAGGAGAAAAATAAGTCAATAGAAACAGGTCAATAGAAACATGGCAGAGATGTGATGGCACTAGCAGAAGTACAAGTATTTAAAGGAAAACAAGAAAATAATGAAGAGACACATGGCAGATTAAAAAAAGAACCAAATGGAACTTTAGGAATAAAACATACGCTATATACTTATACAATATATATTTGCACAATTTCACTAGGTGGGATTAATAGCAGATTAGACACTGAAGAAAAAAAGACTAGTGAGCTCCAATCTAACCAAACCAAAGCACAGAGGTTTTTGTTTTGTTTTGTTTTGTTTTGTTAACTGAAAAAAAAAGCCTCAGTAACCGAGGGTACAATATCAAGGGATCTAACATCATGTACTTGGAGTGTCATAAAGAGAGGGGAGGGAGACAAAAATATTTAAAGAAATGATGGCTGCATATTTTCTGAATTTGATGAAAACTAAATTCCTAGGTCTAAGAAGGCCCACACATTCCAAAAGGATAAACACACACGCGTATGCACACACACACAGGGACTACCATCACCACCACCACCACCATCACTTCAAGGCTCATAATAATTGAATTGCTGAAAATCCACAATAAAGAGAAAAACTTAAAATTAGAGAAAAAGACACATTAGGTAGAAAGGAACAAAGATAAGAATTAGTGCATAATTCCTGTCAGAAACTATGCAAGCCAGAAGACAACCAAAAACATTTTGAAAGGGCTGGAAGAAGGTACAAGCCTATAATTCTACATCCAGTGAAAACATCCTTCCAAGATGAAGGTGAAATAAAATTTTTTCATAAAAACAAAAGCCAAGAGAATTCATCAGCAGTAGAACTGCACTAACAAGATTGCTAAGGAAAGTTCTTCAGGAAAAAAGAAATTATACCAGATGGAAGCCTGGATCTACATAAAGAAATGAGGTGTCAGAAATGCTCAGTATGTGTGCTAATATAAAAAAAAACTTTCCTGACTTTTAAATTTCTTTAAAAGATGGTTGTTTAAAGTAAAAATAATAAAAATTTATTGTGGAGTTTATAATAAAAATAGAAGTAAAGCTTCCTCAGAGGTGAGAAGCTCAAAATTATTTTCACAGTAAATACTCAGATGCTCTTCACCTTTTTCATTCCCATTCTCTCACAAATTTACAATGGAGTTTTCCAGATGTGACATGACATGTGATACATGATAACACACTGAAAGCAGAAGCAGATACAAGAACGCAGCTACTAAGATAGAAATTAAAGAACTTTGACAAAAATGTAAAACAACGCCACTCTTCTCGCTAAATGTTTTTGTTTCAGAAAACAATTTTTTTAATTCAAAAAATGTTATTTATGTTACTACATAATAGATTATTATGGTTGTTTTAAAAAGAATATTTTTCATTTCTGAATTTTAATTTCTTTTTTTTAGTAGTTTTTTGGTGAGGAAGATTGGCCCTGAGCTAACATCTGTTGCCACTCTTACTTGTTTTTTCCTCCCCAAATCTCTGGTGCATAGTTGTATATCCTAGTTGCAAGTACTGCTAGTTCTTCTTTGTTGGATGCCACCACAGCTTGATGAGCAGTGGCTTGATGAGCAGTGTGTATGTCCGCACCCAGGATCCGAACCGGCAAACCCCGGGCCACTGAAGCAGAGTGCACAAACTTAACCACTATGCAACCAGGCCAGCCTCTTGAATTTTAATTTCTAATATAATAAATATCAACGGATGTAATCCACATAAACTAAAGCTCTTCGAGGTCCTCAACACGAGGTCGTTTAGTATAAAGGAGTCCTGAGAACAAAAAGTTTTGGAACTGCTGACCTGGAGCAATCTCTAAGAAAAAAATAAAACAGAGTTGAAGCTAATAAGTCAATAGTGGAGAAAAAAATAGAAGACTTACAAAAGACACATAATTAATCCAAGAGAAAAGAGACAAAAATAAGACAAAGAGAAAACAAATAGCAAGATGATAGATACAAACCAAACCATACTGATAATTACATTTATAATAAATGGTTTAACAATCAAATTAAAAGGCACAGATTCTTAGATTGATTTTTTAAAAGCAATATTTAACTATACGCTGTGGAGAAAAATTCTCACTTTAAATATAAAACACAGACAAGTTAAAAATAAAAGTATGGAAAAAGATAGGCCAAGTAAACACTAATCGAAAGAATATTTAAATGGCTATAGTAACATCAAACCAAGTAGACTTCAGAAGAAGAAATATTATCAAAGATAAAGAGAGAAATAAGGATAAATGGATTAATCAAGGACATGTAATGATCTTAAATATCTATGTAACTATTAACAGAATTTTTAATAAATGAAGCAAAAACTGGCAGAACTAAAATGAGAAATAAACAAATCCACAGTTATAGTCAGATATTTCAACACTCATCTGTCAGTAATTAATGGAACAAATAGACAGAAAACTGGTTTACAGATAGGATACTTGAACGCTACAACTAACTGGACCTAATTTACATCTAAAGAACACTCTACTCAAAACAGCAGATTACACACTATTTCTAACTGCACAGAGAATATCCACCAAGGTTGACCGTATTCTGTACCATAAAACGAGTCTCAAGGAACTCAAAATAATGAAATGATACATAGTATGCTCCCTGACCATATCAGAAGTAAACTGGAAACCAATAACAGAACGATATTTGGAAAATCCTCAAATAGGAGGAAATTAAACAACATACTTCTAAATATCCAATGGGTCAATGAAGAAATCAAATGAGAAATGTGGAAATATTTTGAACTGAATGCGAATGAAAACACAGAATACCAAAATCGTATAATGCAGCTAAAACAATGTTTAGAGGGAAGTGTATAGCTTTAAATTCTTATATTAAAGTAAGAGTGAGCCAAAATCAATGATCTACACTTTCATCTTAAAGGCTAGAAAAAAAAAGTGAAGTAAACCCAAAGCAGTGGGACGGAGATAGTAAAGAGAAAAACTCAACAAAGTAGAAAATGAACAAACAGGAAAAAAGAAATGAAACTCTAATAATAAAATTGATAAACCTCTTGCTACACCGATTAGGATAAAAAGAGGACAAATTACTAATATCAGAAATGAAAGAGGGACTATTTCTACAGACCCTGCAAACATTAGAAAGTTAATGAAGCATTATTACCAATAATTTTATGGTGAGAAATTTGACAACATGGATGAAATGAACAAAATTCTATACAGACACAAATAACCAGAACTGACTAAAGAAGAAATGGATAATCTGAATAGCCCTATAGTAATTAAATAAATTGAACCTATAGCTTAAAATGCTTCCTTAGAGAAAATTTCAAGCCCAGATGGCTTCACTAATGAACCCCACCAAACTCTTAAGGAAGAAATAATACGTCAGTTTTAAAAAGTCCATGGCTTGCTTTTGTGATATGACTTTTGTAATATTTAAATTATTCTCTAAATTCTAACTCAGTCACTTCCAAAGAGGGCATGACACATACTAAGATCCATTAACTGATGCTATAAATATGTCATATTTGCAAATAAACTGAACAAATTCTTTGGAAAAATGACTGAAAAAAGCTGTGGAAAAATCTGTCCCATAAATCGTGCAATTATATTTTATTATACTTTTAGTCATAACCAGAAAGTGTTTTAAGAAGTGAGACATGCTACAAAAAGTCAAATACAGTGTTTGACTATGTTCATTTAATGTGAGGTCAATAGTTATTTACATAATGGAAAAGTGCTATAATCATCTTCTATAAATACTGACATGCTAAAAATATGATTAATCACACAGAGATTGTCAGTACTAGGAAGCTCTATTTCCAATCCAAAAGGTAGCCTCAAGTTGAAAAAACATATTTTATTAGCATATTAAGGCAAGACTTTAAAATCATAAACATTTTAAGGTATAAAAACCTATAGATCATTTTCTGCAGAAGACATGACAAGTACAGAGGTTACCATGACTTGCTCCATGCCCTGCCTCCAATGAGTAGCAAGCACAGGCTTGAAATGACCTCATACAACCCCATTTAGTTTCTTTGGTCAGATCCATTTTATTACTTGCAGTTTCAATCTGAAGCAGAATAAAACATTGCCCCAATACATTAATAAATACCAGAATTAGAAAAACTTATATCAGGTTTTGATGTTTAAGTAATTTCTCTTTATGTATATATTAAGTAAGAATGCAGGAAAAGCTAAATAATATCTTTCTTCCAAGAGAAAGTTCGATAAGGAACTCTGTTCATTGATGGTGGAAGTATAAATTACCACACATTGGAGAGCTATGTGACAGCATCTGGTAAAGTTGAAAAAGGACATTCCCTATGACTCAGCAATTCAACTTTCTGATATTTACCTAGAGAAACTCAAGTATGTACATAATTAGAATGCATAAGAATATGTTTCTAATAATTTTTAAAAGGGAACTGCCTAAAAGTCCGTCAACAGGAGTATGCATATGTAACTTATGGTAAATTCCTACAAAAATGATCACACAAGAGTTTAAATGAACAACCTAGACCATATATAGCATGATATCATTAAACTTAAAACTGAAAAATAGTAAACTTAAAAAATAACACTATAGGAGTCATGTCAGTAACATGGCAGAGCGAGCAGTTCCTTCTATCTCTCCCCCCTCGAACTACAACTAAATGGACATTCATTGATCAATGGAGGATACTCACACAGCCCCTCAGGATGCCTGAGAGACCTCCACTGCAATACATCGGAGAGTGGAAGGACTACCCCTGGGGAGGAGGTGGAGATAGGTGAGAACTCTGCGCCCCCGGACAGCCCAGTACCCGTGAGCGACTGCTCTCCTGGTTAATGCGCTCATAGCACGGCTGCAGCCCCGAGGGTGGGCGTGCACCTCGGTGCAACTATGGAAACAGGTGACTGCAGCCCTGAGTCCCCCATGGTTGCTCTTTAGTCCAGTGGGAAAGCCCACAGTCCCACTGCAGCCCCAGGGAGTGTCTCGGGCTCAGACTCAGTGGGGAGGCCCCACCCACCAAGGACAAAGGCTAGTGCAACCTAGGTGCAGAGGCGGTGTAGCTGCAAGTCTGGGCAAACACCCCCTCGGCTGCCTTAGACGCCCATAGCTCTGCTGTGGCCCCAAAAGGGCAAGTGAGACCCAGCAGGACTGTGGGAGCATGCAGTAACAACCCTGAGCCCCAGTGTGATCACTCCTTGGTCCAGTGGGAATGTCCACAGTCCTACCACAGCCCTGGGGAGTAACTTGGGCTCCGTCCCAGTGGGGAGTTCCCACCCACCAAGTGCAAAGGCTGGTGCAACCTAGGAACAGATGGTGGTGTATCTGCAGCCTGGGCAAAAGTGCCCCCAGCTACTGCAAACGTCCACAGTATCACAGCAGCTCCAAAGAGGCAGTACGACTGACAGGACGGTGGGAGCAGGAGGCAGCAGCCCTGAACCCCTGTATGATCACTCCCTCAACCAGTGGGAGAGTCCACAATCCCACCACAGTCCCAGGGAGCACCACTGGCTCAAACCCAGTGGGGAGGCCCCACTCACCGAAAACAACAGCTGGTACAAACTAGGGCCAGATGGAGGCAGAGCTGCGAGTCTGGGCAAACAAGCTCCTGGCTGCCTTGAAAGCCCATAACACCACTGTGGTCCCTTAGGGGGGAGCACATCTAGGCAGGTCTGTGGGAGCAGGCAGCAGCAACCCAGAGCCCCTCTGTGATTGTTCCCACACTGGAACATAGACAAAATCAGAAAATTGCAGCTCTCCATCAGAACAGGTTAGCAAATGCTTAAATATAATATTAAAGATAAATGGAAAGAAAAAACCAAGAATAAATATAATCTTGTCATTTTAACAACAAACTCACAATGCAAGATGAAATAAGATGTGACAATAACAACTTAGAAGGGGAAGAGGAGAGGAATGGAACTGGCTCAGTCTAAGGAAATAAGAAACCATCAGAAAATGGACTATGTAATCTATGAGATGTTTATACAAACCACATGGTAACCAGTAAACAAATAATTAGAACAGAGACACAAATTATAAATAAGGATAAAACTAAGAAAACTAGCATATAAAACCACCTAACTGAATTGGTAGTCTGAAATACATGGGACGAGAAACAAAGGAAATGCAGGAGAACAGGAAAACAAGCAATAAAATGTCAGCATAAGGCCCTCATATATGAATAATCCCTCTAAATATAAATGGATTGAATTCTCCAATCAAAAGACACAGAGTGGCAGGATGGATTAAAAAACAAGACCCAACAAGATGCTTCCTCCAGCAAACACATCTCAGCCCCAAAGACAAACACAGACTCAGAGTGAAGGGATGGAAGACGATATTCCAAGCTAACGGTGAACAAAATAAAGCAGGAGTCACCATACTTATATCAGACAAAGCAGACTTCAAGACAAAACAGGTAGAGAGAGACAAAGATAGGCAGTATATAATGATAAAAGGGACACTCCACCAAGAAGACATAACACTTATAAACATACATGCACCCCACACAGGAGCACCAAAGTACATAAAGCAACTATTAACAAACCTAAAAGGAGGCATTAACAACAATACAATAATAGCAGGGGACCTCACACCCCACTTACACCAATGGGTAGATCATCCAGACAGAAAGTCAACAAGGAAATTGTAGAATTAAATAGAAAACTAGACCAGATGGATTTAATAGACATATATAGAACAATCCATTGAAAAACAGCAGGTTACATGTTCTTCTCAAGTGCGCATGGAACATTCTCCAGGATAGACCATATCTTGGGAAACAAAGCAAGCCTCAACAAATTTAAGATGATTGAAATAATATCAAGCATCATGTCTGGCAATAATGCTATGAAACTAGAAATCAGTGATAAGAAAAAAGCTGGGAAAGGGGCAAAGATGTGGACATTAAACAACATGCTACTGAATGAACAATGGATCATTGAAGAAATCAAAGGAGAAATTGAATATTATCTGGAGACAAATGAAAATGAAAACACACAATACCAATTCATTTGGGATGCAGCAAAAGCAGTCCGACAAGGGAAATTCATTGCAATACAGGCTCACCTCAACAAACAAGAAAAATCTCAAATAAGCAATCTCAAACTACACCTAACAGAATTATAAAAAGAGGAACAAACAAAGCCCAAACTTGGTAGAAGGAGGGAAATAATAAAAATCACAGCAGAAATAAATGAAATTGAAACAAAAAAGACAGTAAAAAGGATCAATGAAACAAAAAGCTGTTTCTTCGAGAAAATAAACAAAATTGACAAACTCTTAGCCAGGCTCACTAAGAAAAAAAGAGAGAAGACTCAAGTAAACAACAATAGAAATGAAAGAGGAGAAATTACAACAGATACCACAGAAATACAAAAGATTATAAGAGAATACTATGAAAAACTATAACAAATTGGACAACCTGGAGGAAATGGATAAATTCATAGACTCTTACAACCTCCCCAAATTGAATCAAGAAGAAATAGAGAATCTGAATAGACCAATCACAAGTAAAGAGATTGAAACAGTAATCAAAAACCTCCTCAAAAATAAAAGTCCAGGACCAGACAGCTTCTCTGGAGAATTCTACCAAACATTCAAAAGAAGATTTAATACCTATCCTTCTCAAACTATTCCAGAAAATTGAGGAAGATGGAGCACTTCCTAACACATTCTATGAGGCCAACATCACTCTGATACGAAAGCCAGACAAGGAGAACATAATGAAGAAAAATTACAGGCCAATATCGCTGATGAACATAGATGAAAAATCCTCAACAAAATATTGGCAAACTGAATACAGCAATACATTAAAAAGATCATACATCATGATCAAGTGAGATTCATACCAGGGACACAGGGATGGTTCAACATCCACAAATCAATCAATGTGATACACCACATTAACAAAATGAGGAACAAAAACCACATGATCATCTCAATAGACACAGAGAAAGCATTTGACAAGATCCAACATCCATTTATGATAAAAATGTTCAATAAAATGGGTATAGAAGGAAAGTACCTCAACATAATAAAGGCCATATATGACAAACCCACAGCAAACATCACACTCACTGAAAGCCATACGTCTGAGAACAGGAACAAGACAAGGGTGTCCACTTTCACCACTCTTATTCAACATAGTACTGGAGGTGTTGGCCAGAGCAATTCGGCAGGAAAAAGAAATAAAAGGAATCCACATAGGCAATGAAGAAGTGAAACTCTCACTGTTTGCAGAGGACATGATTCTACATATAGAAAACTCTAAAAAATCCATCAGAAAGCTATTAGAAATAATGAACAACTACAGCAAAGTTGCAGGGTACAAAATCAACTTACAAAACTCAGCCACATTTCTATACTCTAATAACGAACTAACAGAAAGAGAACTCAAGAACACAATCCCATTCACAATTCGACCAAAAAGAATAAAATACTTTGGAATAAATTTAACCAAGGAAGTGAAAGACTTATACAACGAAAACTACGAGATTTTACTGAAAGAAAGTGATGATGACATAAAGAAATGGAAAGACATTCCATGCACATGGATTGGAAGAATAAACATAGTTAAAATGTCCATACTATCCAAAGCAATCTACAGATTCAATGCAATCCCAATCAGAGTTCCAATGACATTCTTCACGGAAATAGAACAAAGAATCCTACAATTCACATAGGGCAACAAAAGACCCCTAATAGCTAAAGCAGTCCTGAGAAAAAAGAACAAAGCTGGAGGCATCACAATCCCTGACTTCAAAATATACTACAAAGCTATAGTAATCAAAGCAGCATGGTACTGGCACAAAAACAGGCACACAGATCAATGGAACAGAACCGAAAGCCCAGAAATTAAACAGCACATCTACAGACAGCTAATCTTCAGCAAAGGAGCTGAGAACATGCAATGGAGAAAAGGAAAGTCTCTTCAATAAATGGTGTTGGGAAAACTGGACAGCCACATGCGAAAGAATAAAAGTAGACCATTCTCTTACGACATTCACAAAAATAAATTCAAAATGGATCAAAGACTTGAAGATAAGACTTGAAACCATAAAACTTCTAGAAGAAATATAGGCAGTACACTGTGTGACATCAGTCTTAAAAGGATCTGTGTGGACACCATGTCTTGTTGGACAAGGGAAACAAAAGACAAAATTAACAAGTGGGACTTCATCAGACTAAAGAACTTCTACAAGGCAAAGGAAACCATGATGAAACCAAAAAGACAACCCATCAACTGGGAGAAAATATTTGCAAATCATATATCTGACAAAGGGGTAATGTCAATAATATATAGAGAACTCACACAACTCAACAACAAAAACTCAAACAACCCAATCAAAACAATGGGCAGAGGATATGAACAGACATTTCTCCAAAGAAGATATGCAGATGGCTAATAGGCACATGAAAAGATGCTCAACATCAGTGATCATCAAGAAAATGCAAGTCAAAGCTACACTAATATATCACCTTACACCATTAGAATGGCTATAATAACCAAGACAAAAAGTAGCAAATGTTGGAGAGAATGTGGAGAAAAAGGAATGCTCATACACTGCTGGTAGGAATGCAAACTGGTGCAGCCACTATGGACAGTATGGAGATTTCTCAAAAAACTAAAAATAAAAATACATATGACCCAGCTATCCCACCACTGGGTATCTATCCAAAGAACTTGAAATCAACAATTCAAAGAGACTTAGGCACCCCTATGTTCATTGCAGCATTATTCACAATAGCCAAGATGTGGAAGTAACCCAAGTTCCATCAATTAACGATTGGATAAAGAAGATATGGTATATATGTACAATGGAATGCTACTCAGCCATAGAAAGTGACAAAATCATCCCATTCTCAACAACATGGATGGACCTTGAGGGTATTATGTTAAGCAAAATAAGCCAGAAAGAGAAAGGCAAACACTGTATTATTTCACTCATATGTGGAAGATAAACAAACACGTGGACAAAGGGAACTATTTAATGGTTACCTGGGGAAGGGCGGTGAGGGGTGGGCACAAAGGGTGAAAGGGGGGCACCCATAAGGTTACTGACAAATAATCATCTACAATTGAAATTTCACAATATTGTAAACTATCATAACCTCAATATAAAAAAAACTATATAAATTCATAACTAGTGAAATATAAAAATGCAGAGTATAGGTAAACACTAAATTCTGGTAGGTGAGGTAGGAGAGAGGGGAACGGGATTCCCAAGGGTACATAGGAGGCCTCATTCCTGCCCAAAACACCTGTTTTGTTTTTTTAAGCGAGGTGTGGGTACATGGATACTTGAACACTCTACTTATTGTGTGCAATATTTCCTTTTAAGAAAGAAAAAAGTGGAATATTTTATCAGATATCTCAAAACACTCTGCCTATTATTAAAACTATTTACTTGCTTTTTTCACAATGACTAAAGGAATAATTTTATCCATTTCTAAAATGTCTATTTCTCTACACCACCACAAGCATCCAGGGAGAAAACATACAAGGCTTGGTCTATTGTCAAAATACAAGTGAGAGCTTCACACGGAGAGCTAAACAGAAAGGGCCGCGGGCAGCGAGAGGACACCTGTCTTGATCTGAATTCAGGACCTCTCTCTGAACAGCCAGGTGACTGTACAGCCCTCCCCTTGGCTGCACTTGGAAAACCCGGCCAATGAAGCAAGGAGAACAAGGTACAGTGTTTGAGGACCAAGCACAGCACTGCTAACAGGTATAAGAAATACGAGTTAGCAGCAGATCGGGGTTTCGGACGCCCCTTCCCTGGTTCCGCATTTAGAAATAACTTCCCAATCCTTTAAAGGCATCAGAAAGATAAGTTATGAAGACATGGAGTTGGGGACCGGGTAGGGGGTGCCTGTGGGTTTGCATGCTTTTTATTTGGGGGGCAGAAGTAGAGAAGAGATCTGGGGGAGGAATCTCAGGGTTTTCACCTCACCCAGACTTCTGAGGTCAGACGTTGGAGCCCTGATTGGGAAAGGGGACCTTGGCGGGGTCGTCCCAGAGGCAGGCAGGAGCCCACGAGACCACTCACCTGTCAGCGGATGCCAGGCAAGGGGCGGGGAAGGGGCGGCGAGCCGGAAGGGTCCCAGCCCCTCCGCCGACCGCCCGCTGAGCCTCAGACCCGCAGGTCGGGCCCTGGCCCCGCCTTGCCCACCTGTGACGTCAGCGCCCGCGGACCACTCAACGGCCGCTCCTGCGGCCTCGCAGGAAGCCGATTGGCTGATGAGAGGAGAGGCCGGCGGGAGCCGGAGAAGCCGAGGGAACCGCGGGGGAGGCGGTTGCCATGGACGCTCTCGCGCTTAGTAACCAAGCTTCCCCGGAGACGCGCCGGTCCGCTAGGTGAAGGAGAAGCTGAAGGGCCAGTGGAGGCCGCGGTGATTCCCCCCGCCTCTCCTGCGGCACCTGATTCGGAGCCCCTCCAGCTGCCAAGAGCTTGGAAACCCGTCTAGATGCAGCAGGGCTGTCTGGGGCTTTACCGCCTGTCCTGGGATGCTGACAGCCCCCCAGTTACGCCTGTCTTCAGTTCAGCAGAGCTTCTCCCTTGATGAGATTATCTAGTGATCTTCCCCTTTCCTCTCACTAAGGCAAAGACTGGGGGCTTTCCCTCTCTCTCTTTAGCAAGCATTTCTGTAAACAGTGTCCCTTACCATTTTGTCTGGGCCCTGGGCCACATGTCTTATGTACTTCACTATTCATCCAGGCAACCTCCTTACAACCCTGTAGTAGGAGTTTACATTTTACATGAAGAAACTGAAGCTTGGAGAAGTCAATTGATTTAAGCAAGGTCACCTAGGTACTAAACTCAGATCTGTCAAACTTCAAGACTCTCTTTCCACAAGGCAGCAGTCCAAATGTGGGGCAGCAGGAGAACTCACGGGGTACTATTAAAGCTAAAGAAAATGAAGCCTTCAGTTAATCATTCCTGATTTGTCTGGAAACCCCTGCGTGCCACTCCACCAAAAGGTGATGCTGGGGGACACCTGCCAGGATAAGGCAGTCTGGCCAGCCCCTGACAGGCCTCAGCCAAGTGACTCCAGGTTGGGGGCCTCAGCTTCGCCAATTCAGAAACTTGGTTCTGTCTGTTTTCAGGGCTTGTTAGAGGCTAACTCAGGCTAACCGAACTCCTAGGAACCTAGAGTAGAAAAGTTGGAATGCCATCACAAGGGTTTACATTATGCAACATGGCACTTGTGAAAATGGAGACAAGCCCAGAATACTTTCCCCAAGTAGGAAAACTACACACAACACCTGATGATCAGAAGTACTCAGTAGCCTAACCACAGGATTGGACCAGCCACGTCTAGGCTCCAAGACCACAGGCCAGGGTGCTGCCAACCTTGACCTTTTGTCTTCCTATGTTTCCTATCAGCAACTCTTTCTATTTCCAGCCTAAAAACATTTCATCCTGAGCTACCTTTTTTTATTACTTTTTCTCATACATAGTGTGTTACATTTTGTATTAATTCTCAGAGCTTCGGGTGGGCCTTGCTGATACCTGCAGGCTGCAGACACAGTGAATGCTACCATGGGTCCAAAAGGTTGCGTGCCAGAAGGCCTGCCATGGTCCCAAAATAGCTTTAGTTGCTTTCAAACTCCTTACAACTGACACACAATCTTTGTGCCTTGCACACGTCAAAATGCCTAATCTCATTGCACTTAGCAATATCAAATTCATTAAATGTCTGATTTAAAAATAAGCAGGTGAAATTACAGCAGAAGTTGGTGTTTTGAGTGAAAAATTGAGTCAGTGAAGGTTTAAAACCTTCTTACTAAAATGTCAGGTTACATTGGCCAACTCTGGTCTCCACAGAAAGAACTGACGGATTTAAAAAAATAATTTAGATGCCTCCTCTAAAAATATTTTGTTCCATGATCATCAAGTTTGTGGCAGAATTAAGAGGTTGTCTCAACTTTCAGCTTTCTTCTTCAGTGGAGCCCTCCTACAGCGCTTATTTACCTGTTTATAAAGATAGAGCAAAACAACCTGCATTCAGCTAATTCAACCTCACTTTTCTCAGCAGCTCCATAAGTCCTGGGACACGTCCGTTTCTGTCATCTCTCTATCTGCAGTACGTGGCTTGGTACCTGTCACCAAGGAGGTGCTCAGTCAATATTTGTTGAGTAAAAGAATGAGTGTGTGATGACTAGTGGGACAGGAGATCATCAAAGGTACGGAAGTAGAAAAGCAATAAAGCAGACTTTGCTTGTTTTTTTGTTGTTGTTGTTGTTGTTTTTTTGCCGATACTTCCCCATCAGAAACCAAGTATGGTCCTATCTATCGCCACCCCTTGACTCCCATTCTCTGTTTCCATCCTCATGATGACTCATGCCCACAGCCTGCCGCCTCTATCCCTCCTCCCAAACTAAGCTGTGCTACCGTTTTAGCATATGCCACTCACTATACGTCAGTGCCATTCACGCTCCATCTAAGCTTTGATGCTACTCTTCAGAAATCTGTTCACCCAGCTTTGTGCATCTCCCTACTTCACAAAGGACCATCTCTTCTAAAACTCCCATTTCATGCCTAGTCACCCAAGACTCCTGGTGAGTGGAAAGCTTAGCTCCAACTATATGAAAGCCAAGTCATCACCCATGCCTGTGTCTGCCCCTCCTGACCTTACTACCCCCTTCTCTTCTCTTACTCATGCCCTCATCCTTAGAAAAAGATTTTCTCGTTAGTGCTCACTCCGAACCTTGTTGCATCCTGCCATCCAGATATCGAAATATTTTCTCCACTCTCCAGCATCTTCCACTTCTCTTCCTCTCCAGGTACCGTCCCTTCCATCTTCCAGCATACCCCAACCATTGCTGTTATTGAATTAAGCCATTAGGCTTCCCTGCTTCTTCAAGTTACTGACCTATTTCCTTTCCCTGTCAAATCCCTAAATAAATGGTATATGCCCATGGCCTCTCCGTGGATTTCTGCCTAATCTCATGACTACCTCTGTGCCCCAGGAGTCAAGTTCCATGTCTAAGTTGTTAACTCCTGCATCTCCATCTCTGACCCAGTGCTCCAGCCTGGTTTGACAAACTGCGTCCGGGACAGCCTGTTGCCACCACCCTCCACTATGACTCTCCTAGATCATAAGTTCCTTGGGCTCGACAAATGTCTCATCGATACAAATTATGTCGCATAATGTTTAGCAAGTCTCCTTACATGTGTGAGGGACCCAGTGTTCAAAGCGAAACACAAAGAGGAAGCCCTCTTGTCCCTCTGCTTCACCATTCCCAGTGATGATAAGATCACAGGCTAGAAATCTCTCGTTCTTTCATTCAACTATTGCTTATTGAGTGCCTCCTCCTGTGTGCCAGGCATGGGGGAGAACACAAATAACACACTGTCCCTGCCCTCAAGGAGCTCCCAAGCTCGGAAAGGCAGGAAAGTGAGTGCAGCCAACCGTTCCGGGTGCTGCCGCGGACATCCATCGTCCAGGGCACAGTGAGCACATCGTGGAACCAACTCTTCTTTGCTACAGGGAAAGTGAAACCGAATAAGAAAGAGCATTCCAGGAGGCAGCAGAAGCAAAGGCCCAGAGTGGGGTTGGCGGGGACGACAGGCTGGCCCCTTCACTGCTCTGCCCTGGTGCAGCCGTTGTGCCTCTCCCTGTGCAATGGTCTGTGTCGTTCATCACACTCCTCGTGCTCTCTCACCTCCTCGCCACCTGCCCAAAAGCTGGCCTGCCTTCTCTTTCCAGAAGCTCTCTGACTCCTCTACCTCTTACCTTTCGTCCATCTGACCACAAGTTATACTGAATATCCCAAGTTTGGCTTTAGGTTTCCTGGGTGCAGCCTTGGCTCTCCAAGTCCATGGTGGGTTCCCTGACAGTAGGGAGGTGTGTCAATCTTCTTATGAATGTTCTACAGCGAAGAGCACAGTGTTGGGTCTGCCCTTCCGCCAGAGTTCCCTTTCTCTGTAAATAGAACCACTAGCAGCTCAGACAGAAACTTTGGAGTCCTCATTAATGCGCCCTCTCCTTCATCCATACCTCCAGTCCGTCACCAACTCCTGCCAACTCTGTCTCCAAAAAAGATAACTTAAATATGTCCCTTTCGGGGCCAGCCTGGTGGCGCAGCAGTTAAGTTCACATGTTCCACTTCGGTGGTCCACAGTTCACCAGTTAGGATCCTGGGTGCGGACATGGCACCGCTTGGCAATAGCCATGCTGTGGTGGGCATCCCACGTATAAAATAGAGGAAGATGGCCACGGATGTTATCTCAAGGCCAGTCTTCCTCAGCAAAAAAGAGGAGGATTGGCGGCAGATGTTAGCTCAGGGCTAATCTTCCTCAAAAAAAAAGTCCCTTTCTCTTAGTCTCCAATATCATTATCCTAGTTGAAGCTACCACACCTCCTACCGGGATTATGGGAATAACCCTCTAGCTTGGATTCTAGTTTCTGATCTTGCTCCACTACAGCAGCCAAAGTGATCTTTTAAAAACAATGCCACAACTTTCCACTGTATGTAAAATAACACCCATGCTCCTTGACACGACCAGTACCCCGAATGACTGCATTCTTCCCAGTCCCCTGACCTCGTCCCATGCCTCTCTCTTCCTCACTTGCTCTATGCTAGCCACACTGGCCTTTGTTTGGGTTTTTTGATGTTCTATGCTGTTTAACCACCTCGGGGCCTTTGCACGTGCTTTTCCCTCTGCCTGGACCACTTTTATCCCCTCAAATCACTTCCCTAGAGAGGTCACCTAGACTCAATTGGATCCCCTTGCTGTACTCCCCCCCAGCTCCTTTCCCTCATGGCATTTATCACAGTTTCCAGTTATTTGTTTATTTGTGTGGTTATTTAATTAATATCTGAGTTCCCTTCCAGAATATAATTGCCAGGAGGGTAGGAACCAGGTCTGTTTTGCTCACCACGGAGTGCTCAGCAGTTAGCCTGCTGCCAGCACCGAGTAGATTATATTATATCCACGCCTCTGACGAGGTATGTTCTGCCTCCCACAACTTCCAAGGGGTGAATGAAACCTTCCCCAAGGCTGAGCTCACAGACTGTTTCTGGTTCCAAACCACAACGCGATTGATGAGAGAAAACCCCCTGGCATCTACACAGCCACTCCAACACTCAAAAAACCCAAGGTCCTGACAGTAGCCCCACATACGTTTATTTGATGGACTTGTTACATGTCTGGTCCTCTGCCAAGTGCTATAGCAGGGACGAAAGTAGGAGTCCTGGCCCCAGGGGCAGAACAAGAGGATCCACCGAACTGCTGCTGAAGAGACACGGGATCTGCCTTCACTCAAAAATATGGAGTGAACCTCACCATTCTCCTGCTCAGAAAGCTTTGCCGGTTCCTCAGTTTAGAAAACGAGACCTAAACACCTCAGGTCAGCATCCAAGGCCCTCCGTGACCCAGCCTAGCTTTCCAACCCTCCCTCCCCACTCCGCGATCCCAAAGCCAGGGAAACACACAACCCTGCTCCAGCCTCCCAGCCTCCGAGTGGGCCCCAAGGACGTCCCGGAATTTTTCGGCATCTGTGATTTACTCAGACTGTTCCCTCAACCTGGAGTTCTCGTCCTCCCCACCTTTGCCAATGAAAATGCTACTCATTCTTTCACGTCAAGGGCAAATGCTACCTCCAAAACATTATTGCTTTTGCTTGTCAAAATTAATTTATCTTGGGGCTGGCCCCGTGGCTGAGTGGTTAAGTTCGCGCGCTCCGCTGCAGGTGGCCCAGTGTTTCGTTGGTTCAAATCCTGGGCACGGACATGGCACTGCTCATCAAACCACGCTGAGGCAGCGTCCCACATACCACAACTAGAAGGACCCACAACGAAGAATATACAACTATGCACTGGGGGCTTTGGAGAGAAAAAGGAAAGAATAAAATATTTTAAAAAAAAATTTAATTTATCTTGTCATGTGTTTGTATAGCACACATAGCATAACCCATTTGATGCTATACTTATTTACTGATGTTTCAGTGTCACAACGTAGACTATAAACTCCTTGTATCTGCACACACACACACACACACTACTATTGCACTACCATAGTACAGATCATGATTAATATTTAAGGAACCCTCACTCTGTGCTGTATACCATATATTGTGCTACGGCTTTACATACATCATCTCATTTATTGCTCCTAATGGCAGCATGGGATAGACTATTATTATTTCCATTTTCTGGGTGAGGTGATAGAAGTTTAGAGAGGTCAGATAGCTTGCCCAACGCCACACAAACAGGAGGAAGAGCCATGCTTTGAATCCAGGTCTATATGGCTTTCATTTCCATGCTCTTCACCTCTGTACTATAAACAACTAAACCTGAAAGAAGTCATATATCAGAAACACAGTACCAACCATGAAGCAGCAGCTTTGAATGATTACCGTGCCATGCGCTGCCCTTTACATCTGTAAAGTCCTTCAACTCAGCAACACCCATGTGAGGAAGGTACTACTGCCCCAGCGCACATCAATACACGCTGATGACCTGCTGGCGAGACAAGGGTCTCAGCCCGATGACAGCAGGTACAGCAGGCACTGGGACAGAGGTCCCCTGTTGGGAGTTCTTAAAGTCAACTTTTTAGGGATAACACGTTAATAAGACAGTCCAAATGATTTAGACACCCTCTAGAAAGGAGATTGAGTGGGCCACAGAGCAGGGTACGATGGGTGGTCCAAGAGACTTTAAACACAACCTCCTCAAGGTACTGGGATTCGTGTCCTTGAAGAAGATGTTTGCTGTCAGCACAGAGTCCAATGGAACCACAAGAGCATGGGCCTAGATAGCTGACAGTGGCCCCCAGCTACCACGTGGGATCCTTTAAAGATGTGCAAGAGCATAGGATAGTGGACGAGCTTCTGCTAATCTTGGATGGCAGAGCAGGAAACAATGAGTGGGAAGCTTGTCCACTGTAAGTGTGGGTGAGAAAGTAAACAGGGAGCCCCACTGCAGCTTCCACCACGGAAGGGGCAGCTCCTGGAGGCTGAGATGGAGCCAGAGACTTCCCTTTCTCAGCTCTTTAGCATGGGAAAAAGAAGATTCTTATTGCATAGATAGCTGTTTCCCAAAGTGTGTTCCCTGGACTGTTAAAGAAGCCATTTCATTAATCAATCAATCATAATTCTATAATCAAATAGATTTGTGAATTTCTGGCACAAAGAGAGTTAAGCAGGTTTCTTTAACACAGGAATTCTCAGTCTTAAATGTGCCAGTTTGTATTTTCCCACAGGATTCTAACCACAGAGTTTTTAAAACTGAGAACACTTTTTAACATCCCCAAGGGACACTAACGTTCCTCGGAACACGGTTTGGGAAATCCTGGTTTAGAATTAAATGTGTCCTTAAAATATGTGTCAGTGAGAGAAAGAAAAATTTGTGTCCATGTCTGGCTGATTACAGACATACTCCAAAGCCATATAGAAATACCGGATTTATCTGTGTATTCAATAAAAGGTTCTAACTCAGTTGTGAGTTGATGACAGTTCCTCTTCTAAGCCTCTTGCCTAGGAGTGGGAGTGGAGAGGGTACTGTGTTGAAGATTGGCTCATGGAAAAATAAAGTAAAAAGGAGAAAAAGAGAGAGGAAGAGAGGTAAAAGAGGTATATAGGGGTGTGAGTGTATTGGAGTGAGAGGAAATGTTTAGGAAAAGGAACTAGAAAATATTGCCTTTTTAGCCAGCTGTCTCTAATCTGCTTGCTCCTTCTAAATTCTCTCAATTCTGTAATTCCCTTTTTATAACTATTTACATAGGGAAATCGGAACCATTTGCATTGTCAAAGGTGGGAGAGATAATAGAAATGTTTGCAGTCTAAATTTTAGAATAATGTAAGTTGTTGAAATGTATTCTTTATCATTATTCTTGGAAATTACTTAGAAACAGATTCTTGACATTTTATTCAAATTTGCACCGTCTATATCAGCGGCATTCTTCTCCCTGAGTGATGTTTGAGAATCAGTACTTTTGGAAGCAGCAACGTCCGTCTGTAAACTGGATATGGGATCCAAATGGGCTTAACGTACAGAATATAACACCACACTTACAGAAAAGTACTTCACGGAGGACTGATTCACACTTAATTGAGCATGTGATGCACTCAGTGAGAATTTTATCATTTACAATGGTAAGATGATAGCAGCTGTCACTGTTATGTTTTGCTTATGTATCTAAGCGATTTATAGGGGTGTGTGTTACAGTCAGCTTTTTTCGTTGAATAGACTTCTTCATAGCATGAAATTACAGGCCACACCTTATTGGGAGTATTTCCAAAGAGCCAAGGTACATAGACTCAGTCAAGTTTAGATACCGTCTTCCAGCTCTCCTGGTTAGCAAGGGAGAAGCTGTGATTCTAGAGGCTAAATGACATGCCCACGGTCCCGTTTTTTTATGTGGTCTCCTGATCAAGTGGAAATGATGGGCTCCCACAGGGTTCTCTTTCCTTATGCTTCCATCAGAGCCGTTATCTCACTGTCATATGTTTTCACATATACTCTCCCCCATTAGACTGTGAGCCCTACAAGGGCAGGGACAGCATTTGTCCAGCCTTAGTCACAAGAACCACTTTTCAAACACTTGCCCTGCACCAGCTTCATACGTAGCATCTATGACTCTTGCAATAACACCATAAGTTTGATAATATGATTCCCCTGTCACAAGGACTCACAGGCTGACTTGACCAGGGTCACATCAACCAGGAGATTAGAATTGGAGTCCAACCTAGGTCTGTCTGACCCCAAAGCCCATGGTCTTTCCCCTACATCAAACGGCTATACATTCTTCTTATATATTCTCCTTTTTATCCTTACTACCTACCATTGAGCTTAGGCTATGGTGTACTCCTAGTACAGATTTGTTGAATGAGTGAATGAATGAGCACTTGGAGAAAGAAGGACCAGCTTCCCTCCCTGCACTTACTGGTGACATGATATTGGGCAAATCCCTAATCACCCCAGGTCAGTTGGCTATCTCCATAAAATGGAGACGATGGTGCTTCACTGGACTGAAGGGAAGAAAATTAATCGGATACTTTGTTGCAGTGCTTTCCAGAAAATCAATTCAAATTCAGATGCTCACTTGTGAGTGGTTCTGGAAGAGCTAGGAGTACTTAGCCCATCTAAGGAGAATGGCACCTACTTCTACAGAGGTGGGCAGTGGACTGCTTCTCTTTCTCCCCAGAAGAAGTAAAACTGAAGGAAAAAGCCATCCAGATTGGAGTTATCAGGTGAGCTGGACTATGGAGTAATTAATCAGCAGCCACCTCAGCAGCTGAGATAGCTGGACAATAAATTGTTCTCCATGGCCTCAAGGCTTTTCTTATATGATCTGAGACTTCCCTGGAATTTAAAGTTCTGTGTAGAAAGTCCTGGTGTCTATTGACAATTCAATGTTCTTAATTAATCATCATCAACATCAAAAATTACTCATATTAAATGCTGTAGGGAGATCCTGATAATCTAAAGGAAGAGACAAACAAAGACACAGATAAGATACTCACAGGGTGAAAATTTTTTTGGTTTATTGTTGTTAAGAGTCATAAAATGGCAAATATTAGGGTTTTGATTATACTTCGCACTATGTATAAAAAACACAGGGGAATATATCAAGGCTACTTAAATATTTGACATTTTAGGTTCTGAGGCCATTTTGCAATATCCTCCCTAAGATTCGGTAGAGACTATGTATTATTAGAGAAATGTAACTGCTACAAGCAGAGAGACTAATGGGTCTGAGCAGGCTGGTTTTTATCCGAGATACAACATATTTTGTCCAGATAAGCCAATAGGACCTCTATTAGTTAAGAAAAACTAGCTTCTGAACTCAGCTACCCCCGGAAGGTTGTTAGAATTTTGTCAAGGAGACAGCACATGTCAAATAGAGTCAGAGAGTCAGCGTCTCTAATTTACTGGACTCAGATCACTCATGCGCTCACTGAACATCTTTTAGCCCTCAGCATGCAAGGCAAGGAGTTATGACAGGTGACTAGCAGTGGCGTGCTGGAACTGGTTTCTACTGGCTCCCAAGAGCCCATTGTTAAATTTGCAGAAATTTTGCAAGCCAGCTGTTAAACACAGTCATCATTAAAAACTAAATTATATAAATGTATATTTAAATAATAAAACAATGGTGATAAATACTAAAAACTCATCACTTTCTAATTCTTTTACAACATTCTACTATGTTTTAATCCTCTTGAGTTTATTTTCATCTATTTCATCTTTACAGTAGAAATACTACATAATGATGGCCTTCCTTGCTGATCGTTTTTTTTTTTTTTTTTTTTTTTTTGTGAGGAAGATCAGCCCTGAGCTAACATCTGCTGCCAATCCTCCTCTTTTTGCTGAGGAAGACTGGCCCTGAGCTAACATCTGTGCCCATCTTCCTCTACTTTATATGTGGGACTCCTACCACAGCATGGCGTGCCGAGCGGTGCCATGTCCACACCCGGGATACGAACCGGCGAACCCCAGGCCGCCAAAGAGGAACATGTGAACTTGATGGCTGCGCCCCCAGGCCTGCCCCTCCTTGCTGATCTTAGGTTCAGTGACGTCACTGGTAAATGGGAATTGATCAGGATGGGAGTATTTACATCATGGAACTCATCAAAATCTACAAATCAAGGCTTGATTTACTGTTTTATTGATTGTCTAGACTCGAGAAAGTGATGGAGAAAATGCTATAGCACAGATTAAACTTAAAAGTGTCTCCTGTCTACAGCCATTGAATTGTGGCAAGCACGAAAAATTGAAGTTATACTCTTCTATTATTGGGAAACAATTATGTGACTCAGCAAAGAAATCACTCATGTCATTGAATGAAGTTCCAACACAGATCTTCATTTTTGTCTTACTTGTTAACGTAAGTGAAAATATCAACCAACATTCAGATTGGAACTCCCCTTGTTCACCAATCGCAGCTATAAGTTGTCCAGAGACACAAGAGTCTAGCAAAAATCACTAAAAGCATTCAGTGAAAATCAATTGGCCACATGGAATTTACAATACACAGTATGGTATGTTTTATTACTATTTATAAACTGATGCTATACATCCTTTATGACATGAAGATGTATAATAAAGTTATGTGCATATATATACATACATTTTCCCCAGAAAGCCACTGTTAAATGTTTACATCATTGTAAGTGGACCCCTGTTCTTATCCTTAAATAGATTATCATCCACTGGGACATGGCCAAAACCCCTCTGGTGTAAACTCCAGCGTACTGAGAGCCATTAGAAAGGAGCCAGGCTCCAGGAGTTCTAAAGAGGGAGAAGCACCCAGAAAGGCTGGTTGACACGTTAGACAGACAATCTTGTAGCTCTTTAACCTGATGGGAGTTTGTCGAAACAAAAATGGAGTTGGGCATAGATAGATGTGCTATATTTGTATAAGATATTTGAAATGATCTTGCTCAGTGATTTAATAGAAGAGTTAGCTTATTTTTGTTGACATGGTTGAAAATAGTTTCTCTCTTGTTAATAGACTGTAAATAGCCAGAGTTTTACTGATGCTAACTTTAGTCTGCTCTGCGTTGGCCTTTCTCTGATTTATGTTAGCTCAGTTGGCCGTTTCTGAAGAGACAAAGGTACTAGATAGCTCATTGCACCTTCTACAACCGAGACAAAGTTTCCCACACTGTTGTTGGCATCATAGTCGGGCAACATAAGGGAGAACCTATTCGGCTCATGGTGTCAGCTATGACCACAGCCCCCTGGTGAGGAAAGGCTGTCTAGCTAACTCTTTAGGAGCTGTAGCAGACGCTGTTAGTGCTCCAGTCTGTGTCCCCTCAGATCTTTTGAGCATTCCTTGAGCACAGGCTCCCAGTGTCCTTTCACTCCCAATAGTGGACTCTACTTCTCCTTGAGGAAGGATATGACTGCACAAGAAAAGCCGGAAGTGCCCAGGAATGTGTGCCTCAGGTCAACCCTCAACCAAAGACTGAGTTCAAGGGTGTAAAGACCCCAGTTCCCTTGCCCTGGCTTGGGACAACTCTGAAGTGTGACCTACCCTATCTCCTGAGCTCCCCCTGTGGGGCTGAACCAAAGTTACCTTCCTGAGAACTTTGCTTGATACTATACTCGCTTCTCCTGACTTCCCTTCTAGATCCCCGTCCTCGTTTCTCTACCAGTTTTTCCAGGGGAGTATTTTCTGATAAGTCACTTTCACTCTAATCCTCAGGGGCGACTTCTAAGGAACCCAACCTAAGATAGTGGCCATGTTTCATGTGATCTGCTCATCACCTCCATTCATCACTCCCTGGCCACAGCTGATTGGACCACAGGTGGGCACCTAGCTCAAAGGCAGCCCATCTGTAGGCTGACCAGCAGACAGAGGTGGACAACAGACTGAGGTAGGCTATCACCAAAACCAGTCTAGGCAGATCCTCTCTCTCAGTTTGATCTTGATCTTGATCTTTGATCTTGATCTTTGATCTTTGATCTTGATCTTTGATCTTGATCTTGAAGTTTGATCCTGAGTCACACAGAGAGTAGCTGAGTCATCTTATTTGATGTGACAAAACTGTAGCTGAGATTCATAGACTTGGACCACCACGGAGCTGCAAGATAATCCTGTTGTTGGAGACCTGTTGCATCCTCAATGGCTTTCCAGTTTCCAAATATATTCCCATTTCCATGAGATTTCTTATTTCTGCTTGTCTCTTTTGTTGACCAAGGAAAACTTCACTACAGTTCAGACATCAGATATTTATTTGGGCAATTAGAATTGCAATTCAGGAGACACAGATTCAGGCAGAAACCCAAAACATGTTCCAAATACAGGAGAGGGGCTAGGGTTTTTATGGTAAAAAGGGAGGATGAGGTAAGTTGTATTAAGGAAGAGTTCGTTGGTGCTAGAAGAGGTAAGGCTGGGTTTGTACTTCATAGATTGGCTTGAGATTCGGTCATCAGGCAACAAGCTAAACTTGTATTTCATTGATTGGTTAGCTATTCGGTCATCAACGAAGTCCAATTTCATCAGTCCTGACAAACAGGATATTCTTGTCCTTATTGACTTCTTGGAATGTTGGTGGTTTGGTCCAGTTTGGAAGATAAAGAAAACAAGATGTGAAGGCAATTCCTCTGAAATGGCTGTTCCAGCTTTATTCTAATATGGCTCCACTCATGCCGTCTTTCGCACTTTCCTATAATCCTCATTACTCAAGGTAATTGGATGGCTCTGTTTCTCAAAGAGCTTAAAACACAAGCTAGGGGTCTCCTCATTCATGGCCCCAATTTTCTGGCCACTCATTGCCAAATGCTTCAGTGAAAGGGTCCTGAAAATTATCAAGGAGACAAAAATGATTCCAATTGAAGCAACATGATGCCAAATTAGTATTCAAATAAGTTGAATAATGAAGATGGGAGGAAATCTGTTTGAGATATTAAAAAGCTGAAAGGAGGCAGACCAGTGATCTTGCTTGAGGTGAAAAAGCAGCTGAATTCCCTTCCGTCTTCCATGTCCCTTTCTCACTTACATCAGCCAGGATGAGGAGACAGAGAGTAGAAAGAAAGAGTGAGAAGGACATAAACCAGGAGTGTGGAGGAGACTACACAAACCGCAAGTGTCGAGCCCTTTGGCTTAGAGGTGACTTTTGAGCTTTTGGATGACTTTTGTTCAGTGATGAAAAGACCAGACTAGAATGGAAACTAAGTCACGTTCTCTGGGCCTTGCTCCAGGTTTGCTGGATAACTAGCTTAAAAAAGGAGCTTCCAACCTAGCCCAGCTCACGAATGCAAACCAGTAGAATCCATGCTTGCCTGGAATCCACGTCATCTCCCACTCCCCCACCCCACACTTGTTTAGAATGCTCATAAAAATACTAAGTGCTCCTCTTGGGCCAATAATTAGCTCATCAGAGTCACAATGCGTAGACATCCTTGCCCTGCTGAGAACATTCCCAAGTGCAGAGCCTGACACATCAGAATTGCCCAGAAAGCTTTGAAAATGCAGACTTCAGGGTCTTGTCCCAAGAGAATCTGATTCCTAAGCCTAGGGTGGGCCCTGGAAATCCAGAAAAACTTCAGTACAAAGGAGGAGTTTGCTTGAATTTGAGCAGTAATACCAGATCTTGCATTTTGTTCAGATGCCCTTAACTTCACATTAATCTTGAGGATTTTCAAAGGCAAAGAAGACAGCTTGTATCCTGACTTCTGTTTTTTAGATGGATATTTCTATACTTCAATAACCTACATTGTAAACAAGGTGCGAATTTTTTGCTTGCGAGTGAGATCTTGCTTGTGAGCGAGATTTTTAGAATAGTTACTTGTATGTCTAAATTGTTTAATTGTGTGTGTGTGTGTGTGAGGAAGAGTGGCCCTGAGGTAACATCTGTTGCCAATCTTCCTCTTTTTGCTTGAGGAAGATTGTCAGTGAGCTAACATGTGTGCCCATCTTCCTCTATTTTGTATGTGGGACGCTGCCATAGCATGGCTTGATGAGCGGTGCTAGACCTGCAACGGAATCCGAACCTGCAAACCCTGAGCCACCAAAGCAGAGCGTGCAAACTTGACCACTATGCCACTGGGCTGGCCCCTAATTTTTTTTTTTTAAGTATCCAGGAGGAATCTTTAAGTCTTTCCTGTTTCTCCCTCATCTGTCACATGAAGCACACACGGTTTTTGGAAAGAGGTTTCGCATAACTGAATTGAAGTTAGTTGAATTGCAGAAAGTGAAATCTAGAAGGATCTTAATAGCTCCCCAGTCCAGCCCCCTTTATTAGATGAGGAAACTGAGGCCAACAAATTTGATTGATTTGCCCACCATCACCAAGTATCTTGGAAGACCTCCGCCAACATCCTTTGATGTCTCCCTTACTCAGGAGGCCTGGCGTGAGTGTTCTCATTGGAGCTTTATTTCTAGTCTTGTTCTACAAAAAGCACTTTCAGCCAAATTGAGCAGGGTGGGTGACTATCTCGAAACTCAGCCGGCCGAGACATCTCCATCTCCCCTCTGCTTGATCAGACCCTAGCTACAAAAGTTCCATCCCTTACTGCCTTGAGGCTTCCCCAAGGAAGAGACAAGACTGAAAATAGAGAGAAAAAAGCAAATTTCATTGTCCTTCAAGATACTCTGTCTTCTCATTTACGTAAATCCCCAGAGCCTGCTTAGATATCTGCTGAGACTATCTACCTATATATTCTCTCTATATCTACATATATGCACACACACGTATACGTATATGCATATGCATGCATATCTCCATACCTGTATATATTCTCTACTTCCCTGGAAATTATTTACTAGAGTCCAAAGTGAGAGTCATAAACTCCACACTGTATTATTTCTTTTATCTCATTCAGTACAACCTTTGGATTGTTGTGCAGTTAAAAGAGAAGGAGAAATACAGTGAGTAATGTTCTGATTCCTAGGCAATCTGGTGCCATCCCTCCACTCCAGGGACACGAGGTGTTACTCATAGCGCCCACAAACATGGTGTCATTCCACTTTCTTTCACCCCACCATTCGAAGTCACCAGTGCTCCAAGGAGTGAGGGTGTCATCACCATGAATTCAAGAAGAGATCTTCTATTGTTTGTCCCATGAAGGGATGCAGCTCTGCAGAGGCCCCACTCTGACCGTGGCTGGCTTGCACCTGCACACTGTGCGTCAGTGCGCCCAGCACCCATGCTTTGAACAGGTTACAGGTGCGCTGCCTTCAGCAGCCGGGTCGAGATTGAGCCCTCTGCCTCCAGCCTTGGACAGCTTCCTCTGTATAATCCAAACTGCCGAATACATGTTTTCCGTCTCTCTCTGCGCCACGATGTAGAACAGGTTGGAAAGCGCTGTTCTAGACACACATCTGCTGGGCATTTCTGAAGAACACAGTCATCTCCTGTAGCAGCTCCCCACACCTCCACCCAGAGTACACATCCCAACCAGGAGCTGCGTGTTCCAGCCAGGAGAAGGGCAACGGGAGACGTTTTCTATCAAAGTGGCCCCATGGCACGTTGGAAAGAGCATAGGCTCAGTCATGAGACAGACCTGGACTGGTAATCTTGGTTTTACCCCCTACTAAGGCAAGACAATGACCAAGTCATTTAACCTCTCTGAGACTGAGTTCCTTTTCTATAAATTTGGGATCATAATACCACTTTCACAGGTTGTTAAACAAATTAAATAAGAACACAGGTGAAATGATATCTCCCTGTCCCTCTGTAGAGCATATTGTTGTTCCTATGGGATGGGGGAGGGGTAACTGGGGGAAGGTTTGTGAACCTACACAGCCACACACGGAGCTATTTTCTCCTGGCCTCCGCCTCCCACGGCAGCATAGTGGGAAGAGAAGCATTGCATTATCTTGCAGCAGAACCGTGGCAAGGCAGAACTTAATTACATGTGGCTGCAAGTTAGCTGCCACATTGGATGAGCTCATCAGTTCTTACAGAAAATGACCAAGGGCTTCTTGAAAGGTGACAACTATTTTTAAATAACTAGACTTTTTAAAAAACGTTTTCTTCTCTCTCCTCTCAGCTTAAGGTAGATTGGTCCAAGGCCTAATTTAGATCAGGGTTTATTGTGAGTCCTACAGCTGATCTTTCTTCCCCTGGTTCTATATCCCTGGAGTCCATATGCCCTTCCAAGCACATAGCTTAGAAGTAATAATGGAAACATATTGCTCGATTTCTGACACACACGCCCAGGAAGTTTAAATAATTTATCTAGTACAGTACTCTTTCTTTAGGGTATCTAAGGCAGCCAGGAAAAGACTTTGAAGGAGTCCACCGTGGCTCTGAGGGCTGTTCTGAGGAAATGCAGAGCAGGGAGAAGAGCAGGAAGGAGTCTCAGCTGGGCTGGGGCGTCATCCAAGATGCAACACAGCTCCTCTCCCAGCCCAGCGGAGATTACCAGACCATTGGACTAGCCTACTGGAGATACTAGAACACTTTGCAAGGGACATGTGAGCATCAATTTCCAGTCTTCAACTTCAGGACATATTCATTCCCACAGCTGATCTGCCTGGAGGGGAGCAGGATCGAGGAGTCTTCTTCTTGCTTATGATTGTACGTTGCCCTCAGGTGTAAGACATTCTGAGTTACCAAATAAATGGACAATTCAACGACTTGGTAATGGGTTCAGAAAGGGTATCACTCTAATAACTAGTTAATGAATGCTTTTACCAATCAAGCGGTTTCCAGCTCGTTTCCTAGAAAATTGAAGGGAGACCTAAACAGTTGTCCATTCATCAAATAATTTTGGGCGATAGAGGGTCTTGTTATTTTTGGCATATAAGTCAGAAGGAGTTACCTTTTAAATTAAATAACATTGATATGAGGACACTCCCTGCAGTTCCATCTAATCTGTATGAATGAGGTTTCTCAACACCAACATCTATAAAAAGGAGACGTTAGCACAGAACTGATCCTGAAACCCAGCTCAGTGTAGCAGTGATATGTGCATTAATAGAAAAATAAGTAAATAATGTCCTGTCTATCATGGAAAGGTGCATTTCCAATAAAATTTTGTTTTGGGCGTTTAATAATAAAGTAAATTTATGTTGTTTATATCAATTGTGTACTGATAATTAAAAGTTTAAAATATTTTACACTTGGGGCCTTATTTAATGGAGTTACAAAGAATTTTAAAGTGTGTTTATTTCATTTATATACATATTTTTGTAGCAGAGAAATATGACAGAGGGATCAATGGGAGATTTTCAAGCCTAAATATACATTACACGAAAATAAAATTCTGTAGGGGAAGTAGAATAGGAAATGAGTTTGAAGAAAGATGTAAAATTTCTTACTGTTAAGGAAAGCTTGTTCATTTATTTTTAAATGAATGATGGTGGGTATTATTCATTATGACATTTAGCTGGATATATCAAAAAGAACGATGTAATGGCTTTAATTTTAAATATCAATATTTGTAGTACCTGGAAAATTATTCTTTTGCCATTACTTAAACTTATAATAATTAATTTAAAGTGTCAAATTTTAAAAGTGCAAGAGAGTACAAACTTTTAAACAATCCCTTAAGGTTACCTGAGCCCAAAATTTTGAAGACGGGGGCTCTAGTGTGCCCAGATGCAGTGATCTGGCTCCCTCTGTCCCCGCCTCCCGAGGAAACTGTCTACTCTCCAGCTTGTCCTGTCCCACACAGATGGCCCTAGAGTCATCTGTACATGAAGAAGACACATTCGAGATTTGTTCTCTTTGGTCAATATCTTTTCACAAAAGGTAGAAATAATATTGGTAGAAATAAAAGCTTGTGGGGCTTCTATCAGGGCATAACCTTGGGATAAGAGAGGTGACAAAAATATTATCCCAACAATAGTGAGAAGAAGAGCAGTTCCTGGGAAACACGAACTACCTCTGGGATGGAAGAAAAGATTACTCTGGAATGAGGTGGAGGCAGGGTGGCCCCCACCTGTGCTTAGGCAGGAACTAGGGGGAGGGAGCAGAGAAAGGATGTGGAAGCGTCCAGGGACATGCCAGGACAGAGTTCGCTCCAGATCCTAAGTGCAAGGCCGTTTGTCCCTCCCCCATCCATGCTCAGGGTGCCCAGCACCTGCAGACAAAGCTGCCCTCCACCCAGTGTCACCATGAGTCGACCCCTTATCTGTAAGGACAGATATACGGCCTATCACTGTAAGATCCTTCTCTGACTTGACAGGGAGACAAGAGCATGGGCCCAAGATGCAACCGTGTACCTGAAATGGGCAGGACTGTGCCACAAAGTTGGAAACCCTTAGTGGAAGGTTGGAAGCCAAAAAGTGGATACTGGAATTAATGCAACTGACTAGTAGGAAATCAGTCGCAATGTTGAGAAAGGGAGCAGGAAGTAGTAGGCAGGAGGGGCTTTCACTTTCCAGAATAGGCCACCAAAAGCGGAAGCAGGACACGCTGGAGGAAAACTGTCAGCTGCACAGCCTTGCTGAGGCCTGGCCCTGTTTCCTTTCAACTGGGTACAACCAAGCAGAAATTGTATGGGCTGATGGCTTAGATTGTGTGCAGTGTGACAAGTACCCCACATTACAAAATCTTTGCTCTTCTTACACAGGCACACACACACATTCATATTCCTTGCACAACTTCTGAAGAAGTTTTATGTTAACATGGCTGCCTTCATGATTAGAGAGCTTTGTTCACAGGTAATTCAATAATCAAAGCATCAGAATATTTAGAAATAATGATATTACTACACATAACAGTACAGAGATCCCCTATCTGTTGTAGACACCACTTGGGATACCTGCCTGGGCCCTGATTTTTAGAACAATTCCCCCTCTCTGCCTTCAAGAATGACTTAATCTCAGCCTAAGCCATGGCCACATCCTTGCTGCTCAAAGTGTGGTCCATGGACCAGCAGCAACAGCATCCCCTGGGAGCTTATAAGAAATGCAGAACCTTAGATTCCGCCTTTATGACCGATCTGTAGAGTCGGAAGTTTAAGGCATCTAGGTGAGCTGTATGCACACTGAAGTTTGAGAAGCACTTGACAACACGGTACTGCTACTTTGGATATAGCTCATTAGACGAGGGGTGGATACTTGATGCAAATTGTGCCAACCAGAATCTTTCTTGAGAATCTTAACTGAGAACAAATGGCAAGGGAAACTGGGTCGTATTCCTGGTTGCCATCCTTCCTGGGGTGTCTTATAATAATATACTTATTTGGACAAACATTCTTTTTCAACAATCTGGAGCAGCTTGGATTTTTAGTAAATCACAAATGTGTGAGTATATGGGTGCACAAACACCCATAGCATAAAATGTGTGTGCACATCACAAGAAAACTATAGACCAATATCCCTTACGAATACAGATGCAAAAGTCTCAACAAAATACTAACCAGCCAAGCCCAACAGCATATTAAAAGTGTCACACACAGTGAAAGAGGGATTCATCCCAGAAATTCAAGGTGGTTCAGCTTTAAAACAGCAATCAGTGTGAGACATCACATTAATCGAGTAAAGGAAAAAACCACACTACCATCTCAATCGGTGCATGAAAAGCATTTGGCAAAGGACAGCTCCCTTTATGGATAAACGTACCCAGGAAACTAGAAATAGAAGGTAACTTCCTCAACAGGATAAAAGGCATTTATGAAAACCCCATAGCTAACATCGTACCCGGTGGTGCAAGTTTTCCTCTAGTATCAGCAACAAGACGTGGATGCCTGCTCCCACCATTGCCACTCAACATGATACTGGAAGTTCTAACCAGAGAAATTAGGCAATAAAAAGAAATAAAAGACATAAAATAGGGAGAAAAGAAGTGAAACTATCTCTATTTACAAGTGATGTGATCCTATATATAGAAAATCCCAAAGAATCCAAAGACAACTTCTTAGAGCAAATACATTCAGCAAAGTTGCCGAGTACAAGATGAACACACAAGAGTCAGTTGTGTCTTTACACACCATCAGTGAACAATCTGAAAGGAAAATTAAGAAAAAAATTCTGGGGCCAGCCCAGTGGTGCAGCAGTTAAGTGCACACGTTCTGCTTCGGCAGCCTGGGGTTCACCGGTTTGGATCCTAGGTGCCGACATGGTACCGCTTGGCAAGCCATGGTAGGCGTCCCACATATAAAGTAGAGGAAGATGGGCACGGATGTGAGCTCAGGGCCAGTCTTCCTCAGCAAAAAGAGGAGGATTGGCAGCAGATGTTAGCTCTGGGCTAATCTTCCTCTTAAAAAAAAAAAAAAGAGAGAAGAAAAAAATTCCACTTACAATAGCATACAACAGGATATAATATCTAGGAATAAATTTAACCAAGGTGGCAGATGACTTGTACACTGAAAACATCATAGCATTGCTGAAAGAAATTAAATAAGACTTAAATAAATAGAAACACAACCCATTTTCATGGATTGGAAGACAATATTGTTAAGATGGCAATACTACCCAGAGTAATCTACAGATTCAGTGCAATCCCTATCTAAATTCCCGTGACCTTTTTGGCAGAAATGGAAAAGCCTGTCCTCAGATTTACATGGAATTGCAAGGAGACTTAATAGCCAAAACAATCTTGAAAATGCAGAAGAAAGTTAGAAGACTCACATTTCTTGATTTCAAAATTCACTACAAAGCAACAGAAATCAAGTGGCATAAAGAAAAACATAGGGATCAATGGACTAGAATTGAGAGTCCAGTAATAAACCTACATATCTGTGGTCAATTGATTTTCAACAAGGGTTCTAAGATCATTCAATGGGAAAAGAACAGTCTCATCAACAAATGGTCCCGAAACAACTGGGTATCCACAAGCAAAAGAATGAAGCTGTACTCCTACCTCATACCATAGACAAAAATTAACCAAAATGGCCCAATGACCAAAATATAAAAGAGCTAAAACCATAAAATTCTTAGAAGAAAACATAGTGGTAATTTCTTCATAACTTTAGATTTGGCAATGGATTCTTAGATATGACAGCAAAGCACAAGCAACAAAAGAAAAAATTGGATTTTTATCAAAATTAAAAACATTCATGCATCAAAGGACATTATCAAGAAAGAGAAAAGACAATTTACAAAATGGGAGAAAATATTTGCAAATCATATATCTGCTAAGGATGAACTATCCAGAATATATAAAGAACTCTTACAACTCAAGACTAAAAAACAGACAACCTAATTTAAAAATGGGCAAAGAACTTGAATAGACAGTTCTCCAAAGAAGACATACAAATGGCCAAGAAGCACAGTAGAAGATACTCAACATCATCATCCTTCAGGGAAATGCAAATCAAAACCACGATGAGGTACCACTTCACACCTACTAACATGACTATAATTAAAAAATAATAATAATAACAAGTGTTGGTGAAGATGTGGAGAAGTTGTGCGTTGCTGGTGGGAATGTAAAATGGTGCAGCCACTCTGAAAAACAGTGTGATGGTTCCTCGAAATGTTAATTACTAAATGATCCAGTTAACTATAATTCTGCTCCTAGGCACATACCTAAAAGAATTGAAGACAGGTACTCAAACAAATGCATGTGCACGCATGTTCATAGAAGCACCATTCACAATAACCCAAAGGTGAAAACAACCCAAATGTTTGTGAAAGAGTGAATGGATAAACAAATTGTGGTATATGCATACAATGGAATGTTATTTGGCCATAAAAAGGAACGAATTATGACACATGCTACAACGTGCATGAATCTCAAAAACATTGTGCTAAGAAAAAAAAGCCAGACACAAAACATCACATATTTGTATGATGCCATTTGTATGAAATATCCACAGTAGGCAAACCCTCAGAGACAGAAAGAAGATTGGTGGTTCCAATGGCTGAGAGCAGAGGGGACTGGTAAAACACTAGTAAACTTGATGGTAAAAAACTACCCAATGGTACAAGGTTTCCGTTGGGAGTGATGAAAGTCATTTGGAACTAGATAGAGATACATCATGGTCACACAACATTGTGTGGCAGTAAATACCACTGAGTGGTACAAAAAGGTTAATTTTGTGTTACGTGAATTTCACCTCAATAGAACTTTTTAAATGTGTGTGCACATACAGGTAAATAAAGAGAACTAGAGAAATATTATAAAGTACTTAGGCAATTATATGATTTTATATATTACTCTGAAATAACATTAAAGTATATGTCAAAAATCCACACGGTATTCCAAACAACAGAAGCCTGAAAGCAAGAATTGCTCACTCTTGGTTTTAATCCATGCCCCAAATTACTTCGTTGCATACATACTGCAAAATTTCCCACATCTATGAAATTTTCTTGATTACCTTAAGAAACTTGAACTTGCTTCAGACAACCTTGTCTAGAACCCAAAGCAGATGGCATCAGTTAACTGTGGGACTCTTTCTTACTCGGGATTAGTGGAAACACCAGTCAGCAGGGACCAGCACGTGTTCTGAAATATCACAGGCACAGAGCTTGGGTATATTGGGTTAAAGGGGGCTTCACCTGTTTTTCCATTGAGATGTTTGTTTGACCAAAAATAACCATAATATTTAAGAACATGTTTTTGGATTTAAGTGTTAGCTAATATTTAACAAAAGCCAGCCCTGGTGGGCTAGTGGTTAAGACTCAGTGCTCTCACTGCCACCACCGAGGGTTCACCTCTTGGTCAGGGAACCACACCACCCACCTGTCTGTCGGTTGTCATACTGTGGCGGTTGTGTGTTGCTGTGATGCTGAAAGCTCTGCCACTGGGATTTCAAATACCAGCAGCCTCCCCTATGGTGGACAGGTTTCAGCGGAGCTTCCAGACTAAGACAGAGTAGGAAGAAGGACCTGATCACCCACTTCTGAAAATGTTGGCCATGAAAGCTCTATGAACAGCAGCGGAGCATTGTCTGATATAGTGCTGGAAGCTGAGAGGATGGCACCAAAAGACCAGACAGGGTTCCACGCTGCTGCACACAGGGTGGCTAGGAGTTGGAATTGACTCAATGACCCACAATATGTGATGAGTAGCATGTTTGGTAGATGCCTCAGCCTCTCCTAGGCTCACCAGCGAGGACTCAGACAAGCACAAGACAGCCATTTCAAGACCTTAAGAAAGATGACCATTAGTGCATTTTTACTTGACTTAGTTCTGTTTCACAATAGCCGCACATAAATAGACCACCCCGAATTGAACTTTGATGGTTACTCACACAAAGGAAGGAATAGCAGACCTCTAGAACTAGAAAGGATGTCAAGTGGCTTTATTTTTCTTTCTGCCTTATTCTGGTATCAATGTTTTCTTTGACAGGAAGTGAAAAGTATATACGCTTGCACTTAGTTTTCTGGAAAGAATTAATCGCTGACCTCTTCCTCTTGTTCCACAAAGCAAACAGTATTGGAAATCTAAGGAAACTCAAAAATTATATGGTTCAATCTCATTTCTTTACAAACAGGGAATCCAAAGCGAAGCCAAGGACTTTCAGTGACTTATCCAAAGTCACACCGTTGGAAGAATCTGGACCAGAACTCAGGCGCTCTGACCCCGGGGGGACCATTTCCCAGCCTGATTCAATGTGCTTTCACAGAGCACATGTGAGCGTCACTCCACACAGCCGAAATCCTGACACTTTCATTTACCTTGTTTTTCTCTATTAAATGTTCTGTTTCCTGGCTCCCCTGCCTTTTTTGTTTCTGGTTTTCTCTTTCATTTTAGTGAAATAAATCCCTATAGCTTCCTATGCAGAATCATGGGCTGTAAAATTTGTGATTCCCTAAGTATCTGAAAATGGCTTTATTCTTGCCTCACACTTAGAATAATAATTTGTCTCAGGATTAAATTCTAGGTTGAAAATAATTTTCTCTCAGAATTTTGTTCATTACTTTCCAGGGTTCGGTGATACCACTTTGATTTCTAATCCTTTTTGTATGTGACCTGTTTTCCCTCTTTTAACTTTCAGGGTCGTTTCTTAATCCCTATTGTTGTGAAATTTCGTAAAGATAGACTTATGCCACTGTTGTTGTTTGTTTTATTTGTCATGGTGCAGACACTTGGCTGGCCCTTACTATGTGGATTGTCATGTCCTTCAGTTCTAGAAAATCTTGCACTATTTTTCGATAATGTTTCCTCTGTTTCCTCTGCGACTGATATTCAATGGATTTTGTTTCTCCTGAACAATCCTCTAATGTCCTTATCATTTCTTTCCTATTTTCCTTTACTTTATCACTTCATTTTTACATTATGAAAGATTTCCCCGGCTATATTTCTCAACCTTCCTGTTGCATTTCTTTTAACGATATTTTTAATTTTCAAGAGTCTTTTATTGTTATCTGGTTTCTTTTTTTTCCTGAGGACGATGTTCTCGTGTGGCTGCAATGTCCTCTCGGACCTCTTTGGAGACATCAGTTATACAGTATTTTAAAGTTTTCTCCTCTGCCCTGCATGATTTCTTTCCTCTCTTTTTCTGTACGTTTTGGGCACTTGCTTCAAATGTCTGGTATCCTTTACCGCCCTTTTATGTTCCAGAGCGAGGCACTAAGAAGAGCGACTGGAAGCTCTAAGTACAGAAACAAGGCTTGTCAACAAGTGGCCTCCACATTGGAGCACCTCCAGGCTTCAGTGCGTGGATCTATATTTTTCCGCAGAGACTCCCCAAATCCTCACCCCTGTGCGTAGCTGCTGGTACTCTGTGAGCAGAGCAAGGGAGGGGGCGGGGGACACAGACTTTCATTTCCATACCCGTTTTTATCCCTCACCCTCTTACCCCCGCTGTACCTAAAATGTCCAGGACCAGGGCTCCTTGTATTTAATCTGCCCGGAACATAAGCCTGCAACTTTCTGTGTGCAGTGAGGGAGGCGCCCAGAAGACCAAGCACTCTGCATGGAGACGGTGGCCCCGGTGCCTATTTTTGGCCTCCAACTTTCTGTGGTACCTGACGCTTTCGTGTCCAGAATCTTCAAGGGGTTTTATGGAATTAAATAGCTTGTTTCTCTGCTTACATAACAGTAGAATGTAGTCAGTTCCTCTCTCCTATCTGTTTTCCATCTTCCACAAATTTGTTTAAGTCTCTTGTCCACTGATGGCTCCTGTCTTGCCTTCTTAGCCCTCATGGCCTTGGACCTCCTGGCCTCCTATGCGGTTTAGGGTGGTCTTGCGTGGGGAGGTGGGGAGAGACAAAAGATACATATACTTTGCCATGTTTTACCAGGTCTTTTCTTCTTCTCTATTTTCGTTAAGTTTCAAAGTTGAGTTCATAGCATGCATTGGGAAGGTTTACGTCTTTTCTATGCTCTGGGAGAATGAGTGTAGTATATTTCTTGGTAGAATTTATCCAAAAACAGATATGGGTCTTGGTTTTTTTTTTTTTTTGGAGGAAGATCAGCCCTGAGCTAACATCTGCTGCCAATCCTCCTCTTTTTGCTGAGGAAGACTGGCCCTGAACTCACATCCGTGCCCATCTTCCTCTACTTTATATGTGGGACGCCTGCCACAGACAGCATGGCTTGACGAGTGGTGCCATGTCCGCACCTAGGATCTGAACTGGCAGACCCCAGGCCGCCAAAGCAGAATGTGCACACTTAACTGCTGCACCACCGGGCTGGCCCCAGATATGGGTCTTACATCCTTTTAAGTGTTGTATATTTGACTGCCTTTTCAATTTCTCTATGGTTATTGGTTTATTTGGGTTTTCCATCCCTTCTCAAACCTTCTTGAAATGTGGTGTTCGAAGTTTCTGGATCTTCACATCTCTCATCTTTTGTCTTATTTTTTCATCTGTCCCTTCTACAGTATAAAAATCCAGAACATAACAGCATTGTTCACAATAGCTAAAAGGTGGATGCAACCCGAGTGTCCATTGATGGATGAATGGGTAAGAAGAATGTGGTATATTCATAACAATGTAATATATTCATCCTTAGATAAGAAGTAAATTCTGACACATGCTACCACGTGGATGAAACTTGAAGACATTATCTAAGTGAAATAAGCCAGTCACAAAAGGACAAATACTATGATTCCACTTATATGAGGTTCCTAGAGTCATCAGATTCATAGAGACGGAAAGTGGAAGGGTGGTTTCCAGGGGCTGAGGGAAGGGAGTGGGACTCAGGGTTTAATAGGCACAGAATTTCAGATTGGGAAGACAAAAAGTTCTGGAGATGGATGGTGGTGACGGTTGCACAACAGTGTGAATGCACTTAATGTCACTGAACTGTACACTTAAAAATGGTTAAGATGGTGAATTTTATGTGTATTTTACTGCAATTTTTTAAAAAATTAATCTTAACTTTTTAAAAATCAAGGAGAATTTCTTGGCTTGACCATTTGGCTCATGGATTTATTTTTCACATTTAGTTATGCATTCTATATATTGAAGTTTTTTAAATTATCTTATTTTAAATTTATAAAATTTCTACTTGGTTCTTTTTCTACATCAGCTATTCTTATTTTGTGGTAATCCCCCAATTAACCCATCATAAGATTTTAATTATCTTTATTTTAAAGTATTTTTCTGTTTTCACTCTTTCCTAGGAGGATGATGTTTTCCTTTTGTTAAGCTTGGCGGTTCTCTCTCATGATGTTTGCTTTTCTAGAATGTTCGGTGGTTCTTCTACTTCCGTTTGTCTGTCTGAGGATGGGGCTTATTTTCACTATACCTTGCTCTTGGAGGCTGTGAGAAGGAGCTTTCTGGGTGTGGACAGGTCTCTATTCCCTCTTTGGGTTCAGCAGCCTCTGGAGACATTTCCTTCCCTCTCAGCCGAAGTCCTCACTCTCACTATCCCAGTGAGCGTGTAAAAGTCGTTGTTTCTTGAAGTAGGAGTTGGGGAAGGAGCTGCCTGGCCTAGCCAGCCTTCCAAGGCAGCTCTCCAATGAACGCCCCTCAAGCAAGCTCAGGAGTCCTACCTGTGCCTTTGTTTTCACCTGAAGACTTCCTCACACCACTATATCTGCACGGCAGCTTTTCACTGGAATGCCCCATGGTTTGGCTTTTCCGCTGTTCTGTTTTGCCCCCACCTTCAAAAACTCCCCTCCATCCTTATTCACCAATAGTATGCAATCTTATTTTTCAGTGTTGTTATAGACTTAATATTTCAAGAGACTTTCATATGGGGCTTCAGCCCACCCCTTGCTATGCCCTTCATTTGCTCTTCTCTTTAAAAGCCTCTCCAGGTAGGGCCATGTTTCTTCTTAGCTCAAGACCAGGCTGGTGGATTTAATACCTTTGAATGGTGAGGAATGGCTCTCCACACTTAGGCTGGCCTCGAAGCGTCACTCACAGCTGCACATGCCCAAACAGACAAAGAAGACCCTCATGACCAGAGGAAGGTGCTTTTCGCCACAGGCTGCTAGGTAAATGGAGCCTGTCACTTCTGGAGTACCTCAGCCTTGCAGGCACCTCACTGGGAGGGCCGGGAGACCCGGGCGCTGTGTTCCGCCACTGTGAGAAGCCGGTCGAGAGGAAACACTGGCAGTTTTGATACCAGAGCCATAAAGAATCAATGCACAGCCATGGGGTAGAGAGGGACATAAGGCGTCCTTTTGTTCAGCAGCAATTAGTACATTCCAGTAGAGCCAGTTCTGGGCAGGGGGCAGAGGGAGTAGCCACAAAATGGCCTTTGTCCGAACTCCCATAAAAAATGCCAGCCAGTGGGAGTGAACACAGACATAGTCCAGAGAGTCGATTGTAGATGTCCCGGATCTTGGCTTTTACGGCAAAACTATTCCAGGAATTCATGGACCGTCGTCTATGGAAGGAGGAGGAAAGCAAATACCTCCTCAAGAAAAGGTGCCACTTTCAAAAGAGTTGATTTTGTGGTCGAGGACTTATTGCTTACTAAGGACGTGGTCTCTAGAAAGTTAGGCGGGTTATTTTATTAATAGCATACAGATACAGCCATAGAAAGACATCTTTCCTCTTCACTCACCCCCATGCCCACTCCCGGTTCCCTCATGTACACACAGAAATATGTGTTTGGCCATGTTGATTCACAGCTAAATAATCTTAAAACTGTGTTACGTCTTTCTAATTATAGACATACATAGTAAAACTTGCTCACTAGGTAGGTGTTATTATCCCCATTTTAGAACTGAAAAACTGAAGATCCAAGAGGTTAAGGAGCTGGATGCAGGTCAGCTGGCAGAGCTGAAATTTTAATCCAGATCTGTCCACCTGCATTCTTTGGATGCCAGATCTACCACCCAGCAGCCCTCGCTCCTGAGAGCAGACGTCGGCATAGTGGTGAGACCGCCTGGGTCCGAATCGTGCCGTATCCGCTCATCAGCTATAGGACGAGCACATCTCTGTGTGTGGCTTCCCTCAACTCCACAGCAGGCGTGACGACAGCGCCTCTCTCATAGAACTTCAGGGGCATCAAATGATGGAAAAGGTGGAGTACTTAGAACAGCATCTAGCACTTAGAAGGCAGTAAATGGACTTATTTCAGTTATGTCAAGGGCCACAGAGGAAGCGCCTACTCAAGGTCAGGAGGAAATGCTTTGAAGGCTTTCTCTGGCTTAGAAGGGTTAACACTGATGCTGACATTTTTCATCTCATTTTGAGCTAATCATACACATTTAGAAGGTGGTTGGCCAGATTAATGATGCACTTTCTGACAGCTCGAACATGAACTGAGCTCCAGTCTCTTTTTTTTTTTTTTTAAGATTTTATTTTTTCCTTTCTCTCCCCAAAGCCCCCAGTACATAGTTGTATATTCTTCGTTGTGGGTCCTTCTAGTTGTGGCATGTGGGACGCTGCCTCAGCGTGGTTTGATGAGCAGTGCCATGTCCGCGCCCAGGATTCGAACCAACGAAACACTGGGCCGCCTGCAGCGGAGCGCGCAAACTTAACCACTCGGCCACGGGGCCAGCCCATGAGCTCCAGTCTCTTAAGTGTTGACCACCACTGGGAAGAGCAGAGAAGACGGACAGAGGAAAGCCTCGTGTTTCAGGGCCCTCCCTGGCTAGGACATTCTAGCTTTCCTTTTTTTCCAAGAAGATAGGACTTGTTGATCGACTCTAGGGAGAGAGTATGCTAACAAGAGCCCTGAATGGAAACCATGGGGTCTGACCCGAGACTGCCTCATTTACTAACTGGGGGGGCCTTAATTTCTTCATCGCACAAAAAAGAAGAGAAAATGAACTCACATCCAAGTTTTCTTATAGCTCTAGAAATACATAATTCTGAAGCTTTATTTCTTCGTGAAAACTAACCATAGAGGCCGGCCAGGTGGCGCAACTGTTAAGCTCACACGTTCCGCTTTTCGGCAGCCCGGGGTTCGCCGGTTCGGATCCTGGGTGTGGACATAGCACCGCTTGGCACGCCATGCTGTGGTAGGTGTCCCACATATAAAGTAGAGGAAGATGGGCACGGATGTGAGCTCAGGGCCAGTCTTCCTCAGCAAAAAGAGGAGGATTGGCAGTAGTTAGCTCAGAGCTAATCTTCCTTGAAAAAAAAAAAAGAAAATTAACCATGGTTTATCTCAAGGCCAGACTCCAGCCAACTGCCATAAAAATGAGCAAATCTAAATCGTCAAACGATGCGTGGTAATCTTAGTCCAATTCAACCAACTCTGAGTAGTCAGACTAGAAACAGTAGAGCAAACCCTTTGAAAAATAATAAGAAGAAAAAGTAGGAAGACATAGTTGGGCCCTTACTAGATGGTGAATTCACCTTCTTGTCTCATATAGGACATGTTGAGAGTTTCACCTCTAATGATTCATTTCCACTGGACTTCGGAATATAATTTAATTTTTATGAAGTTTGAACTTTTTATCAGTGGAAGGGTGGGAACAGGGTGTGGGTTTAACGCCTACACTAGAAATCACTTCGCTGATCTGTCCCAACCCACTTGAAGTGATTCAGTCTGTTATTATCATCATCTTCATAATAGCTGTCCTTCGTTGGTCACTGTGTCGCAGAAGCTCACGACATCCTTATACAACACACAACCTTGCCAGGGAGAGGGCTGCAAGTTAGTGCCAATCGAGGCGCCCCTTTCCCATCCTGCTGCAGTCTTCACTGTAAAGAAATATTTTAATACTGTGGAAATTTGCGTATTTTGATGGATATACAGATAACCGCTATAAGTACAGATGATTCTTGTTATTCGTGGTAGGTGTGTTCTATAAAGTCACCGAGAACCCTGAATTAGTGAATACCGAACCCGTGCTCCTAGGAATAATAGAGGCAGGCTCCTGCAAGCCTGTGGTCACAACATTTTCACCAACCAAGCAACATAGTATCTTATTTTATGTGTGTTTCTGTTTAGAGATACTTTATTTAAGATATACTGTTGATTCGCTAATATTGAATTCTCGGCCAGCAGCACTGTAACTCGTGCCCGACAAAGCACAGGCATACGATACAAAAGGAGGCACATCACAGCTTTCTTCCTTTTGGAACCCAGGCAGCATTTCAGCACTACACTGGGGGCCATTTTTAAACAGCAAAATCACCAACAAAAGCCACAAAAATGTGAAAAATGTGACACTAAGTATTCTGCAAAAAGGACACTTGTTTATAGCATAGAGATTTGAAACAAGAAGGCAGGAGTGACCTGTTCTCACATCAGATGCCTCACGTTTTTTGCTGCTTTGTGCATGCGCGTGTCTGAGAAGGACCAGGATAGCAGTGAGCACTGATTTGGGGGTTACAAATAAATCTTAGCAAGCAGACAAATTCCCAGATAATGAGGATCCAGAAATACAGAACCCACAAATAATGAGGGTCAATTGGAATTTTAAAAGTAGGGTTGCAAATGAGGAGAAAGGATAATATACAGGGCAAGAGTCAGGTTTTAGGATTAGACCTTTAAATTCTGGCTTCACCACATACTTAGTGGGCAAATTCTCCTTTAGGTCTTAGATTTATCACCTGTGAAACAGGCCTAATCAAAGTACTTACCACATGGAGCTGGTGTGAGAATTATAAGAGTTAAAACACACAAAGTTCTCAGAACACTGCCTAGCATGTAGTAAGTGCTGCTAAATGAGAACTAATCTTCCTCATCCTCCCCCCGCCTCACCTTCTTTGAGGGAAGTAGAGAAAAGCAAGTAACCCCAAGCTGAGAGGACCCCGTTCTGGAATTCCATACTTGAAGAAGGAGAAGGAATTCCACCCTTTTCCAACTGACCAAAAAGAAACTTGAATTAAGCATTATGGTATTCATTAGGATAATAAATCCACATACGTGTGAGTTTCTAGACTTTTCTGAGAATACTACTCTTTCATTTTTGTAATAACTTATTTCCACTGGATTTTGACGTATGATTGTCTTTTTCTGAAGTTTAATATTCTGCCCACAGGAAGGGTAAGAAATGGGAATGAGGCTGAGGTTTACACAACATGGGGCAATACTCATTTGGTCCAGAGCCAAAAGGTATGATTCACCGTGCCCTAGGCAGCAGCTTAATCTCTAGATAAATTTTGAATGACACACCTGCCTTGCAATCTGGATCCTGTAGCCAAGGGATTACCATCAGATGACAGCTCATCCACATCACAATTCTACTTTCTTGGAGAGTAAACAAACTTCTTTTTGAGGTTAAATTTCCAAACTGAAATGTATGGCAAAAAAAATTTGTAACTGTGTGGTGCTTGGTGACTGTAGTTAACAATACTGTACCTCATAATAAGAAAAATAACTGTACCTAAGAAATGTATGACGAGGCAGCAGTTGAGAAAGAGGAGATAAGGAAAAACACAAATAACATGATTCTTAGTAATTTCAAGTGTAGTTAATAAAAATTCATTCTGTTAATTTTAAGTATATCTGAATTCAGAAAACAGGATTATTGAAAGTACCAAAATAATGATTATCATCATCTTAATTAACAGCTGAGCTGTCCCTGAAGAAGGAAGAGGGCAAGGTAGCATGAGGAACGGCACAAAGACGGTGGTGGGAGTCTGCTTCAGCACGAGAATGTGGAGGAATGGCCATAGACCACCAGAGCTGCATGTTTATTGTTGGAAGTGACATCATCAGAGCCTCTAGAGAATGATAGCGTAGGGACAGCAAATAAGCGAAACTGCCACATGGGCTCTGGTTTATTGGCGGCAGGCCCCAGGAGCCTCGCTGGCAAGGGTTCTGCAGTGGAGCTCCGTGGGAAACGGTGCCCAAACATGCTGCACCTAAACTTCTTTCATCTGGGCACTCTGATACGTGCCTTTAACACCCTGGCTCATGGATTCCTCACGAGGAGCACTGTTAATATTGCCATTTTACTGTTGAATAAACATGCGCAAGATCCCATTGGCAGCCAAAGCTGGTTGCCTGTAAATGTCCTTGGGCAGCATCAAGGTGTGTTGTTGGTCAAAACCCCCCACATGGAAGGCAATACATTTGAATATAGTGGGTCCTGGTTATAGCATTGGTAGCCATGAGGGGTTGGGCATTTTTTTAACCTTGCTATGCCTCCATTTCTTAATCCACACGATAAAAGTAATAATACTTCCGCATTACAGGGTTGTTATGAGTGGGACAGTGCCTGCATGGTGCCTAGCTCAATAAACGTTCATTAATGTTGTTGCCATTATTGACCTCCCAGGGCACACTAACTGGGGACTCCAATGCGGCATTCCTAACCCTACCCAAGGAATTAGTATCCAAAGTCCCTTCATGGGAAAATAATTAGGCTCATCCAGAGATGAGGCTAATGATTCTTATCAGATAAACTTTGATCAGGCTACATAAAGCTGCCTGTCAGGTAACCTGTCTCCATGGAAAATCATCAAACTATACCAAACAGTGCAAAAATCCTTCCCCAGATGCCCTGGAAATTATGCCATATACATAATTTGAATGTGTTTTTATTGCAGAAATGATCATGTTACATAGGAGAAAACAGCAAATGTAAACAAACAAAAAGAAGAGACTAAAAGCCATCCACAATGTCCCCTCTGAGATAACCCCTATCAACACGTTTGCATATATCCTTCCACACTTTTTCTATGCATATCTACCTAGCTGTGTATTTGTTTTTCACAAAAATGTGATCGTATGGTTTTCTAGCTTGCATTGTTTCATTTGATGTCCTCATTTTTTCCAAGTGAATTGATCCCTCCTGCCATTTTGGGGCCCTGGCCGCCTGCCAGCAGCTGTCTGAAGCGCTTGTCGGACTTTTCCTCACCCATTGAGACTGGCATCATTAGAACCACTTTACAAATGGGAAAGTTAATGTTTTGAGAGCTTAAGTAAACTTGCCAACGTTCACAGAACCAGCAAGCGGCAGAGCCAGGCTTCATGCCAGGCACCCAGGCACCTAGGCCTGTTCTCTGAACCAGATGCCGTGCTTCTAGCCCTGCATTCGCAGTGGCTGCATGTATTCACTGTGGCGGAACTCTGCTTAGTTCAACCAATCCCCCACTATTGTGTATTTGGAATGCTGTCAGTTTTTTCACAGTTATAAATATTGTGGCACCAAATATTCTTATATATCCTTTGTCTGGTTATTTTCTTAGGCAGAAAATGTTCCTAGAACTGGAATTACTGGATTAAAAAGCTTGCACATTTTAAGGCTATTGATAAATAGTGCTAGATGGACCTCCAGAAATACTGTACCATTTAAAAACCCCGTGAACAATAAATGAGAATGTTCATGTCCCACTCCTACATTATATATTTCTTTAATCAAGAAATATTCATTAAGCATCTATTAGATGAAAGGAGCTTATTAAGCATAGGGTATTTATATTCATTGGGCTCTTATTACTATAATAGGTGGAAAAGTATGTATTTGTTTTGGTATTGATCCTCACAATAATCCAGGGGAAAGGCAGATAAGGAAGTTCTACAGAAGAGGAAATGGACACCCAGTGAGTTTCAGGGGCCCATCCAAGGTCGTGCAGCTGGTGAGGGACAGAGCTGGGATCAGGGCCAAAAGCAACGCTCTTGCCTTTCTGCCACTTTGCCAAGCCCAGACACTGAGGTCGATCTGAGGGGTTTTGTGCAATTTCCTGTCCCTTCCTCACAAGCGGCATGTTTTGAGCAAAGACCATTAAAAGAAAACATGTAGAAGAGCTGACTGAAGAGAAAGTTGAAAATGGGGTGACACTTCCCAAGTTTCGAGGCTGACTTGAGTGTCATGGATAACCTGATTCTGTCTGTCTGAGGAAACCCATCAGCAGATACATGTCGAGGTGAGGGTCATACAGTCCAGTTGCAAATAATGTTGACACTGGAAGAGACTCTAGAAGTCATCTGGACTAGATCTTTTATGTGAATACCATCAAAGCAGAGCCCTGGGGGAACTGCTGCCTGCCCAGTGTCAAGTTGCTGAGCGATAGCAGTGTGGGGATTACAACCCAGGGCTCCTTAACTCACAGGCCAGCTCTCTTCCCATGAATCTTTTCTTAACAAGTCCAGATGGTTCTTGATCTTTCCCCTAATATCAGAACCGTCTTCTCACCCCAGTAGCCCACAAGTCCCAAAGGAAAAGTGAGGTCCCTGTCAGATATCTGGAATCTTTATCTCCATCACTCACCCTTCACAATTCTACTCATAAAATTAAGAACTCCTCTATGAAAAAAGACACCAACAAAACAAAATAACAAACTGGCAAAAAATATGTATATATTTGCCAGTCATAAACAAATATTAATTAATAAATAGATCATACAAATCAACAACAACAAAAGACAAACAATCCCATAGAGAAATGGTGAATGGAGATGAACAGGCATTTCAGAGAAAAAGAAACACAAATGGTCAATATGCTTAAAAGATGCTAAATCTTACTCATAATTAAAGTCAAATCAGAATAACAGCAATTACTCAGTGATTAAATAGCAAAAAAAGTAATGAAAAATAAAACAGTGGTGTCTCATTTTAAATGAAATTGGCAAATGTTTAAAAAACATTTCTCAATCTTTGGCTTTTCCTTGCTTCCTTTCCCTATCATTTCAGAAACATGGAAGGAAACGTTTTCCATTATTTGCTACACTAATTGAACAGTTTATTCTCCTTAGTCTTAATTCCAGTCAAAGGAATAGAATATTGTATTTTTCTCCTGAGAAATAAAATGAAATCCAGTTCTCATAGGGAAAAGATGTTTCTTAAAACATAGCTTGCTTAGCCACAGATTAGGAGAAAATATTTGCAAAACATATGTCTAACAAGTAATTTATATCAAGATATATAAAGGACGCTTACAACGCAACAATAAGAAGACAAACCATCTGATAAAAATAGGCAAAATATTTGGACAAACATTTGACCAAAGAAGATATACAGATAGCAAATAAACACATGACAAGATGTTCAGCATCAGGAGCCATTAGTGAAATGCAAATTAAAGCTGTGATGAGATGTCACTGCACATCCACTACAATGTCTACAGTTAAGAAGACGGCCTGCGCCAAGCGCTGGGAAGGATGTGGGGGAATCAGAGCTCTCAGACACTGCTGCTAGGAATGTTAAATGGTACAACCACTTTGGAAAACAGTTTTGTAGTTTCTTAAAAGGTTAAATGGTTGTTAAGCAGATGAAAAGACAAGCTAGAGATTGGGAGAAAATACTTACAAATCACATATCTGACAAAGGACCACTATCTAGAATATACATTTTAAAAAACTCTCAAAACTCAAAATTAAGAAAATAATCCAATGAGAAAATGGGCAAAAGACATGAACAGACATTTCACCAAAGAGGATCTACAGATGGCAAATAAGCAAATGGACCAATGCTCAAAATCACTAACCATTAGAGAAATTCAAGTTAAAACCACAGTGAGATATCAACACACGCCTCTCAGAATAGCTAAAATAAAAAATTAATGTCAACACCCAGAGCTGGTAAGAATGTTGAGAAACCAGATTACGTGTACAGCAGTTCTTATAAAACTAAACATATGACTGCCACACAACCCAGTAACTGCACTCTTGGACACTTATCCCTAAAAAATGAAAACTTACATTTACGCAAAAACCTGAACACAGATGTTCATAACAGCTTAATTCATAATAGACGAAAACTGGAAACAACCAAAATGTCCCTCAACAGGTGAGTGGTTAAGCAAACTGTGGTACATCACTACCATGGAACACTACTCAGCAATAAAAAAGAATGCATGACTTAGATGAATCCCAAGGGGCTATGCTGAGTGAAAAAGTCAATCCCCAAAGATTACATGCTATATGATTCCAATTATATAACATCCTTGAAGTAACACAGTATAGATATGGGGAAGAGATTAGTGGCTGCCAGGGGCTAAGGACAGGAGTCAGGTGAGGAGAAGGGAAGTGAGTATGGATGTAAGTGGACAGCACAAAGGACTATTGTAGTGATGGAACTATTTTGTATCTTGTCTGGAGTGGTGGGTACATGACCATACACATCTCATGAAATTGCATAGAACTAAATATACACAAACATACTCAAATAAGTAAAAATCAAACTGGGGAAATTTGAACAAGCTCAGTGGATTATACCAATGACAGTATCCTGGTTAGGATATTGTACTGCGATTTTGCTAAACGTCATCATTGGGGGAAACTGAGTAAGGATATTACTTCTTACAACTGCACATGAATCTACACTTTTCTCAAAATTGTGTTTAATTTTTTAAAAATGAAACATACATTTGCCATATGACCCAGCCATTCCACGTCTAGATATTTGTCCCAGAGCAATGAAAGCATACGTCTACACAAAAACTTATACCTAAGTGTTTATAATAGTTTTATTTCTAATAGCCAAAAGTTGAAAACAACCCAAATGTCCATCAACAGATGAACTGATAAGCAAAATGTGGTATATACACGCAATCAAATACTATTCAGCAATAAAAAGGAATGACCCTATTACTATACGCAACAATGTGGATGCATCTTAAAATAATTTTTGTTGTTAGTGCCATCGAATCGATTCCAGCTCCTAGTGACAGCAGAGCAGAGCCCTGCCCGGTCTTTTTGCCCCATCCTCTCACCTTCCTACGCTCTATCAGACAACGCTCTGCTGCTATCCATAGGGTTTTCACGCCATTTTTTTTGGAAGTGGGTGGCCAGGTCCTTCTTCCTACTCTGTCTTAGTCTGGAAGCTCTGCTGAAACCTGTCCACCATGGGTGACCCTGCTGGTATTTGAAATACCGGTGGCATAGCTTTCAGCAACACACAGCCACCACAGTATGACAGCCAACAGAAAGGTGGTGTGGTTCCCTGGCCGAGAAACGAACCCGGGCTGCGGTGGTGAAAGCACCAGATCTTAACCACTTGGCCACCAGGGCTGGCTGAAAATAATTATGCCAGATAAAAAAAAGACTACAGATTGTACTATATGATTCCCTTTGTATACAATTCTAGGTAACGCAAACAAATCTATAGTGGCAAAAAGCAGATGAGTAGTCCCCTGGGGAGAGAGGAGAGGCAGGCAGGAGTGAGAAGGAGGGATGAAAAAAACGGGACAAGGAAGTTTTAGTGGGTGATGACTATGTTCATTATCTTGATTGAGGGGATTTTTCCTCGGATACATATGTATATACGTATGCATATATAAAAACTTAAAAATTGTTTACTGTAGGTCAATTAAACCTCCATAAAGCTATTATGCAACAACATAACTCGCCTTGACGTTTTCCCTGACACACCAATCTACCTCACGTTACCCTATTATTTCTAGTCTCTCCTACCCTAATTCTTGGGGTTTTCACTTTTTTACGGTTGTTTGTGCTTCTTTACTTGTTAAATATACACTGCATGAATTTTCTTCATGTTCCTATATCTTCCTGTAAGATTCTTTTTCCTAGGGATTTGAACAACAACAAAAAACCCTGGAAATAATAGTAAGATGATCCCAACAAACTCAAAGCAGGGAGAGCAGAAGCAACTATCACCTGTCATGGAGAAGGAGGCTGAGGTGCAGAGCGGTTCAATGATCCGCATGAGATCCTGGCTGGCCTGGTGCCATTTCTACTACAGCTCGTGCCATCCACCCTCTTATTCAGTTAGGTGCTGGGAATAGAAAAGAATATTTTTCCCTTTGTCCCCACACTGCAGTCTCAGCCCAGAGGTCAAGAAATTATTGAAACGTTCAAGTTTAGAACTAGATAGTTCTAAGGGAGGAAGGGCTGATAATCTTATTGATGAGAGTCTGAAAAATTCGTTGCATCAAGTTTGACAAGGGTGTAGGGTCACTGCGTGACAGGTGGAGCATGTCCACGCGTGGGCTCTTGCAGTTCCCGATCCTCTGCATCCCGGGCTGGGTGAGGAAGCCCAGTCTTGTCTGCTCTGCAGGGACCACACTAGATTCCAGGAAGCAGGAGTCAACGTGGCCTCCAGATCAAAGCTGCATTCGCCCAACCATTTTACCAGGGAGCTCTGCCTTCCGAGTGGGGAGTACCTGGCATGTTTTTGTGTGTTTCTCTCTGTCTCAGGGGGGAGAAGCGGTATGCATCAGAATTCAACCACCAAAACCAGTTTGCTAATCCCCAGCTGTACATCTCCATCTCTCCCACAGCCCAGCTCCTCCAAAGCCCAGTCTTGACACTTGCAGGACGTGCACGCCTTCCCTTATGAGGGAGGCACAGAGAATCCTCACAATGCTAACTTCATGATCCAGACAGACTTCCCAGAACCCCTCAGATGGGCTTCATGTGACAAAAACTACTGGTTGGCCACATTCACCTCCATTTCCCCTTCCCTCCTGGTTAATAGAACCCCAACTTTTACTTGGGAACATCGCTGACTGAAAAGAAAAAAGGCTATTTCCAGCCATGCTCACAGTTGGGTATGGCTGGAAAACTAAGTTCTGGCCACGGAGACATGACAGGAATGCTGTGTGGGGCTTCCTGGAAGGACGGCTGCTTCCAAGAGCTGCCGGAGATGGGAGGGGCGGGTCCTTCCTGCCTGGAATTCGGCTGCCTTGGCTGAGGCTCCATCAGCCATGGTGGACTGGAGGATGAGGAAGCCACACGCAGCAGATGGGGGAGCAGAAGACAAAAGCCCGGGTTCCTGATGCCAGAGAGCCATCATACCAGCCCTGAACTGTCCACTTCTGGACATTTTTTACGTGTAAGAGAAATAAACGTCTATCTTGTGTAGGCCCCGGTTGTTTTGAGGGTTTCTGTTGGATACATCTGATCCCCATCTAAACTGAGTAGCCAGTCTTCTCCCTCCATTCCCTTAAGTAATAAACACTTCAGTAGCTTATTGCATTCTGTTGGGATCATCTCTATATCCACGTTTCTCTGCCAGACTGTGAATTCAGTGAGAGTGGGGACCACTTTTCAGCAGTCTCCAGATGCCTAGTACCTTCCTGCCTAGCACACAGCAGGTACCTGTTGAATATTTTTAAATATTTGAAAAAATGAATTTCTAAGATAAAATTCAAAAGCCGTGTGAGGTTGAAATGACCTATAATCTTTGCCTCCGGGGTAACTCTCCCTCCTACAGATGACTCATGATGTCTGCCCCGGGGCTTTCCTCACACAAACTCAACTAGCTAGGGACCAGAAACGTGGATGGAAAAAAGCCATTGTCGGCTCCCCTCCCCCTCACCAGGAACCTGCCCCCTCACTCCCAGTTGACAAAACTGAGGCTTTGTTTAGGCAAAATGCAGTGTTACGTTTCTGACCCCTCAGACCCCAAACTCCAGGAATGGAGAAAAAAACCAATGCTCACTTTACCATTATTCCTTGCATATCCAAGCCAACATTTATTTAAAATATCCAAACACTGTTTTTCTCTATTTTCTCTCCGTCTAATTTCTACCCAGTGTTGAGCCCTCCGTCTGCCCTTCTATCAGAGGCATGGCCAACATTTCCACCTCTTCATTTACTACTCGCCTTTTTTCTGTATAAATTTAATTTAACTAAAATAAATTTTTTGTATGAATTAATTTCAAAAATTATTTGGTGGGCACCCACTCCATGCTGAACTCACACGAGATGCTGGGAATATGAAGATAGAAATGCGATGACAGGTTGGGTTTCTCCCTGAGGTGTGAACAAACGAAGAACAATTTGGCAGTCGCTCTAACAGAGGAGTATGCCAGACAGTGACGGCCTGAGGAAGGAGCGCTTAAGTTTTCACAAGACAGCTGAGTGAAATTTCACGGGGACAATGGTGGTTGGGAGACCGTCAAAGCACAAGCAGGAGAAGAGGGGTGGGGAGCAAGTATTTAATGCAAATGTGAGTCAAGTGAGAAATATCCTAGAGAGCCTGGCCTCATGATGAATGAGGCAGACCGTGCCAAGGCAGGTGTTCCAAGGTGAGGCTGGACCCATGGACAGGAGCTAGGCCAAGCAGGGCCCAGAAGGCACTGTACCCAGTTTGGACGACCACCTGTAAGCACTGGTGAGATATGGAAGGGATTTGTGCAGTGGGTGTCCCCATGACCATGTCCTATTTTAGAAAGCTCTCTCTGGCTGGAGTATAGAGGATGCACAGGGTGAGACCAGGAGTAGGCAGCCATTGCAACACTCTCAGTGAGGGGGTAAATGGGTTGGGATTGGAGAGGAATAGATTTGAGAGATGTTAAGACCTTAGAAACAACAGGACTCAGTGCCCATAGAATGTGGGGGTGATAGTTTTACTATGTGACTGAGTTCATGGTTAATAAACTTGAGATGGAAAACACTCCATTATTTCTACATTTCTTTGATATTATCTCACCTGAACAAAGAGATTATGGGTAGAGGGAGTATTCTCCTCAGGCACAGGCAACTCAGCAGAGGCTGAGCCTAGGGGAGATGCTGGCCCTTGGTTTTACACTGCCCAATCCTACCTCTGTCCCTCAGAACTTTATACTAACCTATGTTGATGTCCACCTTCCTTGACACCTGTCTTTGTTGCCCATGCCATGCACATCTCTAGTTTCCAGTAGGTCTCATTTTTAAAAGAGAACACACAGTAGACAATGTACTATCTCCATCACATGAGCACCTCTGAAGCCTGGGGACTGGGCCCTTACTTCCCTTCTGGCAGATGGCCCAACACACGGTGGTCAGCACCCTTTGAATCACAGAGGAGGCCCTAGCTGGCTTGAACACCAGCCCATGAGAAGAAGGCATGAGAAATATATCACATTGGTGAGCTGGAGGAGCATGGGGAACTGGCCTGCTGTTGTTGGACAGAGACAAGCTGAGGAGTGCGGGAGTGGAGGGGAAACATGTGCCATAGGGGCAACCACTGGCCTTGCAGATTGTGCATCGAGGTTTGGGCAACAAAGAGCGTTACCTGAGCCAGGCCCATGAGCCAACCAGGCCAATCTCTTCACAGTCTCCTCTAACATGCCCCAGCAGCTAGAGGAAATAGTTGTACTACTTGCGTGAGAAAAGAGAATATGAGGGCAAGCTGAGTCCCTCTTAGGCCCCAAAGAACAGAAGGAATACATTTGCATACTAACACATGTTGGACATTCATATCCTTCTTTGTGAAGATATGCTGAGGGGTCTAGGTTAACAGTGTCTTAGGCTTCTTTCAGCCTCTTCTATCCATCCATTTATAGAAAGTTCCAGTCAAAGCATGATAAGAGTGAAGGAGCCTGATCAGGAACCAGTGGGGCTCTCCAAATTCAGCAGACTGGTCTGATTACCCAGAGTGAAGTTGAAAAGGGGTGTATGGAGCTGCTGTGGCTGAAATTCTGTTGTCACTCCCAGGAAACTGTCAGGCAACTGCTGACAAGGAAATCTCCCGGCTGCTGTGTCCTCAAGTTCCGGCAAGAATGAGTGGCTTAACTCTTTGACTCCAGTTCCTGACTCAGTCCTTTGATTGCCCTTGGGAACTCCCTTGGATTTAGAACTTGGAAGCATGATCTTTACCCTGATGCCCCCAAGGTAATCAGATGTGTTCACAGCATCCTGGAGTGTTGGGGCTGGAGCTTACCTTATCGTGATGTGGGTGGGCCCTTATTTTATAGAGGAGGAAGCTACAGCCCAGAGAAGTGATTGTGACTCATTCTAAGCATTGAGAACTATGCTCTGGCCAGGTAATGCTGCCATGGTCAAAGATGAGTGGTCCAAATATAGTCTAGAAAGTGTCTGTATTTATCCAGCTCTGTAAGGTGGAAGGAAGCAGGAAGGAGACACACTTGACAATGCAAGCAAACCTCACACTGGTGTAGCCTGTGGGACAATATATCCCCCAGCCAATGCCAGGCAATCTCTAAGACTAATTCTCCTTGCTCTGAGTTCATGTTCACAAAACACTCTGCCAATAGACCCCAAGGTGCCTTGACATTAGAACAGAAAATTCTTTGGAAGACAATATGAATACCCAGAGGTAGGTCTCCCATTATAACCTCATTTCATTGGCACATCAAGCACTTCTGAGTTTGGTAAATATCACTTGCTCCATGGTAGGCGGACCCCTGTTAATATCCTTCTGCAAGAGTGACCCCACGGGTTCTGCCTGGAAGAGCCAATTAGATCTTCTCACTCTGCTACTTCTTGACGACAAGCAGCAAATCATTTCTCTCATCTGATGAAGATTCGGTGCTTATGGTTAGTGTCTCAAATTTTCTGAAGTAGTGAGTGGGTATTTATGCCTCATGGACACCAAGCAGGAAGGCTGATTACATAAAAGAAGCTGCTAACAGGATCCCATTGTTTATCCAGTAGATAGATCATCTTCAGATGCCCCCAACGCCCCATACTGTGCCCTACCTTCTTCCAAGTGACCTCCCCTTCACCTCTTCTTCCTGTGCTCAAGGTCCCAATATGTCTCCTTAGTCTCCCTTTCCTAATAAAACTTCTCTCAGAATGAATTTCCTGGAAAATGTCAGGGGCCGGGGGCAATATCTGAGGATCTTACCTCGGATACTTCCTCACTCAAAAATATTCAGTGGCTCCCCATTGCACACAGAATAGAGTCCAGATTCCTTCACTCACCATTCAAAGTCTTGCCGGACCTGGACACGGTGATTATTTCCAATCTTATCTCTTCTTCCCCAACTTCACTGGCCTTAATTGGCCAACAGACCCCTCAGAGTTCTTCCACTTCTTCCTTACACACCCCTCAATTGATTGGCTTCGTGTCATCACTCTGCCTGGATTATTCCTTCCTGACGTCCATTTCCGTTTATCTAAATCTTACCCGTCTGTATCAGTTAGGATTAGTTAGGAACAACAGAGACCCAAAAATAACAGGCTTACACAAGATCAGAATTTATTTCTCCTCATATAGAAGTTTGCTCCATCAACTCATTGCTTCGTCATCCAAGTGGTCCAAGATGGAACCTAGAGCTCCATTCATGATATCAATATTCCACGAATCAGGGTGCAGGAAGGAACAAAGAAAGAGAAGGCAAAGGATACATGCCAGCTGTCTTCTAGGAATATTCCTAGAAAGATGACAGTTCAGCTGACGTCTCTTTGAACTTAGTCACAAGATCACATCTAGCTGCAGCAGAGGCTGGGAAATGTCTCTATTATGGGTGACCATATTCCCAATTAAAAACTGGGAGTTCTGTAATTGTAGAAGGTGTGGAGAGTAGACATTGGACAGCTATCGATGTCAGCTGCTCCGCTGTTCAGTGCTACCTGTTCCACCCAACGATCTCTCCCACTCACCTCCTCCACAAGCCAGCTTTCCACTTCCTGCACTCCTAGGTAGTTTATTTGACCCTGCCTCCTAGCATATGGCAATTCCTACCCTCTAATGGCCATATATGTTCTTTTATTATATCATCTACTGAACTTTGACCACCCGTAGGGCAGTATTCTGTGTTGAATTCATTTGAATTTCTCCTGTCCTCACTACCAGAGGGTAAAGATGGGGCAACATTTACCACAATAATCCACAGTTCCCTGGTTCTTGGCCAACCTCCTTATTCTGACCCCCTGTCTGTGAGCCTTCTTAGTAGCACAGCTCCATTTTACTTTCAGATCCTCTCTTTTTCTTGAACCCAAGTATATGTCCACATCCTGTACTGGGGATGGATTTGAGTGACGCCCACACAGAATCACCCCTTCCTTGCAACGATTGGAAGAGCCTTATCATATCTGGCTCTTCATGCCTTAGGATGGGCACTGTCCCAGGATGCCCTTCAGCCTCTTGTGAAAACACACTTGTAGGGTCCACCCCATCTCACTTCCACAGACATGTCTGGATTCCATCTCAAGTTCGTCAGCTGTTATATAATCATAAGCTGTTACACAAATAATTGTAGACTGTTATATAAACAATACTCAAATCCTTCTAGTTCTGTGCAAATACACAATGTTATAAACATTTGATTGGTGGATGGCTTTTGCCTCCAATTTACCAGCTCCCTGGGTCATTTAGTCAGGCTTAAGTGCAGAACAGTTTTTGAGATGCGAATGGATAACCATAGGCTCTCAATTGAATGCACATCTAGTGACAGTGGAGGGGATCCGTCACAGATAGATAGAAAGCTTGTCACGTGAAGGACAATGAGGGATACTGGTGATGTGCTGCCAGAAAGGTCTTTTCTGTCTTTAAACAAAGATGATTGCCAGAGCCTCTTACGTTCCATGAAGGATGTAGGGTGCTTCCTGTCTGTTACTCCTTAGCCTCACAACAACTTGAGGGTAGGATCCTCATTTTACAGAAGAGGAACTGAGGCTCAGAGGACGTAACTGATTTACCCTGGGGCACATCGATAGATTTTAGATTCAAACTCAAAACTGTCTGACTACAGAGCATGGGGTTTCTGACACTGCTTGACTGGATATTTGACAAACTCTCCTGTAGAACAAGGAAGAGCCTTCCAGAATCTGCTCAAGTAGGCTGAGCAACAGTACAGAGAGGCTAGTGGGCCTTAGCAGCATAAGAGTGGCCCATGAGGGGCCTTTATCCACCACTGCCTCACTGAGTGGTGACCTTCCCATCTCAGCGACAAGTTTGCGCAGAGGTCTCAAGACCAGATGTCAGGAGGCTGCAGAGAGGGGCGCGTTTGGTTGGATGTTGGAACAACATGACTTCTAAAGCTCTCCTGAATCCAAGACTGCAAGTAAAATGAGGATTCTTCAGCAGGGGACAAGAGACAGCATGCTGTTCCTGAAGAAGGTGGGCGCGAGATGGTGTTTAAAATGACAGAAAGTTACACAACAATGTGAAGGAGCTTAATACCACTGAACCGTGCACTGAAAAATGGTTAAAACGGGGACCGACCAGGGGACACAGCAGTTAAGTTCACATGCTCCCCTTTGGCAGCCTGGGGTTCACCAGTTCAGATCCCCAGCACAGACCTACACACCACTTAGCAAGCCATGCTGCGGCAGGCATCCCACATGTAAAATAGAGGAAGATGGGCACAGATGTTAGCTCAGGGCCAATCTTCCTCAGCAAAGAGAGAAGGATGGCAGTGGATGTTAGTTCACGGCTATTCTTCCTCAAAATAAATAAAAAGAAGGTTAAAATGGTAAATTTTACATTGTAAATATTTTATCCAATTAAAAAAAAAAGGTCAGCAGAAGAAAAATAAACGACAGATCCATGTCTGGACCAAACAACACACCCAAACACAGGAGACTTCCAATGTTATCAGGGTGAGTATGAGGGAGGAGAGAGCTGGGCCCAGAAGGAAGGAGGGGTGAGAAGGCGTAGGGCGGAGGGGACTGGCGAGGCTTCAGGCCTCATGACTAGTGGCCATGGCTTTGCTGTCTTTCTGAATGGTCTCTGCGTGAACAGTACATCCAGTGCCCCGTGGGTGGCCAAAATCTGATAACAGATCAAGAAATCTCTTAAAAGAGTATGTTTTTTCCATCCAAGTTCTGTCAAGTTCATGCTTTTGGCTGATATTCCTTCAAATAATTCAAAGAACTGAGACTTTGCTCTTATAAATCTAGTGTTCTTACCAGACAAAAGCGTTGGCATTTATGAACAGCAGCAGTGCCTAGGAGCGCAATGAGCAGAGTTACAGGCAGAGGCAAGCACTGGCCTTTTGGGTTTGATTTTTTTTTCCTGCTTCCGTGACACCCCTGTCCGAGCTCTGCCCGCTCCTACCTCTTGGTTATAATCAAAAGCTTTTCCTGCGTTCCCTGCCACCAGCTTTTCCAGAGCCCAACCTAGACAGTCGCAGAAAAGTGTTTCTGAAATCCTGTTTCCATCATTTCCTGTTCTTGCTCACCAACCAACCAAGCATCTTTCTTCCTGAATCTGAACCCCCAGTTTGGCATCATCAGGGCCCTTTGGAGCCCACTTCCCCTCGTTTCTCGTTCCTGGCCACCCGGTACCATCTTCTACTCCCTCTACCAAAGCCCACCTCCTTAATAATCAGCCCTTTCTGACTCTGTGGTTTGTCATGAGTCATCCCTCCCATCATAAAACGGCCTCTTTCCTCATCGATTCAGGGCCACCACCTGCGGGACCCAGCTCACTGTCTTTAGGGAGCCTTCTAAAATGGCCGTTTGAGTGTTGGCTCATTGTGCCCAGCGCCCTCCAGTCCAGAGACCTTCAGTTTAAACATCTCCAGAGGGAACCTCTTCTATCAATGTGTGGGCCAGATGGTCACGTGGCTGTGCAGAGTGGAGGAGGAAATGGGGATGGGGAGGGAGCATCTAAGTCCTTCCTCAACAGCTTTTCAAAAAGTACTCTCTTTTTGACCTCCGATCTTACAGGCACGTCATGCTGCCATCCCTGAGGCTTTGGAGTTCTGGCCTACACATCGGACTGCTTTTCATCTGTCCTCACTCAGGGTTGGCAAGGAGCTTCCCACATCTGCTAAATCAGTTACTATTTGTCCATATGCTTTATACCTTCCAAAGTGTTGACGCAACAACTTCTCCCTCATTTTCTTGATCCTTACAGTCTTTCTGCCTTTTTCTTTTCAACTCCTCATCTGTAAATTGATGGCGTTTCATGAGCATGTGTCCAACCTACCTTCTTTACCTAGAAGCCCCACACGAGCATTTGCGTGTTGTTGTTAAGTTCTTTCTGCCCTGAATGTTTCTGGCCTCCCCAGCTATGTTACAGACCCTGGCCACTGTGGCTGCCACTATGTAATGCATCTCTCTACACAGACACAAAATGGCTTTTAACTGATGACCTGGTAGCCTTTGTTGACCTCAGGCTGTGGAGCTGGTCATGCGCAAGCTGTCCCTGTGCCCTGTGAATCACTGAACACTCCTCTATCTTCTTATTCTGGGTGATCATGTTGGCTGAAGCCCTGGGGAGGGCATCGTACACCTTCACTGTTTGCCAATGTGCATGTTATAGGGTCAGTTGAGCTGTGTCCTCTGTCATGTCGTGGATTTACCATTGGGTCTGAAGGACCCTGTTGGGAGATACAGACACAGTGTCAACAAGGCAAATGCTGCCCTCAGCCTGCATGTTAATTCATTTCCCAGAGGGGAAACAGAAGATCCCTCAGGTTATAGCAGACATACAATAAAAGAACCTCATGGCCTGGGTCTGCCCTATCAGATACCACTCTGGTACGGGAGCTATTTCTGAACAACAGGATGATTGCCAAGCTCCACCCCCATTCTAGATTCCCTCCATCCCACACACTCACATCCTATATTACACTCTAACTAGCTAGGCGCCCTGGAGAAGACAAGGAAGAACCAATCCAGGCTGGTGGATTATTCCTTCCTTCCTACCTGTAGTGTTGGAGTTATTTATACTGGTGGAGCGTTTGGGTCTCAATTCAAATAACCAGGACTGCAGATCCCAACTTTAATAAGGTTCGTCAGTATTTGGGTTCTGCACCCAATGCCGATTCATGTCGGGGGGGTGGGGTGGTTTCCCCACCACCAAGCAATGCCCAGATACCAGCTGGGTGTCCTACAATTCAACTCAATCCTGACACTATCTACTTGGAGATATCATCAGATTCCACAGGTTAAGGGCTCAGTCCCACAAGACGACCCTCCACTTCAGATGCCAGTTGCAAGTCCAGGTTGTCAACTGTGCTTCTGACCCACCGACTGTAAATCAGAGGTTCCCACGAACCCCCCCTTGGATTTGATTAATATGCTAGAGCAACTCACAGAATTCAGGAAACTCATATACTCACTAGATTACTGGCTTATTACAAAGGATATTAAAGGATATGAATCAACTGCCAGATGAAGAGATACGCAGGGTGAGGTCCCAAATAAGGGAGCTTTTGTCTTCGTGGAGTTGGGGCCTGGCAGAGTGGCACTGGGAAGTGTTCTGGTTGCCCAGTGTGGAAGCTCTCTGAACCCTGTCCTTTTGAGGTTTTGAGGGGGCTTCATTACATAGGCGTGAGTGATTAGATCATTGGCCTTTGGGAATTCAACTTCCAGCCCCTCTTCACTCCCCAAGGTCAGACTGAAAGTTCCAACCCTCTAATCATATGGTTGGCTCCATTGAAAACAAGCCCCCAGCCTTAGATGCATCCAAAAGTCACCTCATCGACATAATAAAAGAAACCTTTTTCACACTTAGGAAGTTCCAAGGGCCTTTGGAGTTCTGTGCCAGAAAGAGACAAAGACCAAATATATATTTCTTATTATAAATCATAACATCACAGTCAGAGGTCCCAATTTTAGTGAGGTCCTGAGTCTGTCAGAAAGAGGGCAGCATCCTAAAGGGCAGGCCTGCTAAAGCAGAAACCAAGTGAAAGTGGTCTCATACAGGAATGCAAGACCTCTTCGCTCAACTGAGAAGTGTGTATTGAGTGTCTTCTCTGTATAAACTCTGTTAGGCACTGAGAGTATAAGGGAAGCAGGTAGACATGGCCCTTTCCTAAAAGAGCTTAGAAGCTGTGGAAAATGCAACCAGGTAAATGGACACCCTCCGTGAGGTGCTATGCAAGGGGTAGTAGAGAGTAGTACGCAATCTCAGACTAGGGATCAAGGATGACTACCCTGAAAGGTGCATCTGATGGGAAGGATGAGTGAGATGCAGGCAGCAATGGAGGCAGGAAGAGGTCCACGGTGAGCGCAGATCTCTAACAATGTTCCATGTGGCTGACAACTGGAGGACTGTGGCGGAACGGTGGGAGATAAGAGGGACCCTGGCCTTGAACAGGCGTGGAGGTCACATAAAGAGTTTGGACTTAACCTGGACTACCAAGAGCCACTGGAAATTTCCCAGCAGGGGAATGATTCACGTTTTGGAAAGATGTCTTTGATCGCTGAGTACAAAATGAGTGGCGGGGGAGGGGTCTAGGCCTTGGAGGAAGCCCACATCCCAGCAGCGGTCCCAGCCAGAGGACGGTGGCCTGCACGTGGTAAGGCAAAGGATCTGGACTCCTGAGGCCTTCCAGAGGTAGAATCTCTGGGACCTGGAGACGGATTCATTCAAGAGAATGAGGGTCAGGAATCTGGGTGGTGGTCATGTCTCTGGCTGGGGCATCTGTATGGTGACGTTTACCAAGACAGGGAAGCCTGGGGACAGTTCAGCAGGATTTGCTAAATTATTCTTATTTTAAAGAAGCAACAATAAGCCTGAAGATTCCCGTTCCCAGAAACTCCAGGCACCTGAGGAAGGGGCTGGGCAGACCCGAGCTCATCGGCCCTTTCTCAGCACCTCCCACTGCCAGTTGGCTTCCCAGCTCCTCATCTGAACCCTGTAATTGGACCTCACGTGCAAGAAGGAGCCAAGAAAACCCAGCTCCTCTGGCCAACATCCATAGCATCCCAAACCTAGCCCCAGCTGTAGTTGGTGGCTTCTCTGGTCACTCTCTGGCCCCCTCACTGCCCTGTACTGACACACAAGAACATCCCAGGCATCATAGCAGCCTGCAAACCCACCAAGCCCCCTTCACTTCTGAGAGGTGGGCGCACCACTCTGTCTCCTCCGCCTGGAGCTCAGCCCCCAGCCCACCCTTTCCCTAACCCCAGGACCTCACTCAAAGCCCACAGGGTCCCCAGGCCTCCTGAGATCCCTTTCTAGCTGGAGGCAGAGCAGGTGACTGTATTCTCTGTTTCATTACGCAAATGAAACATTCAGGTAAGCAAAAAGACACCACTCATCCACCCGCCACAACAGATGACCACCTGGCTATCTTGGCCCTTAAGATCCAGACTTGCTCACAAGTGGGAGTGCCTCCTTAAGAGTGCTGAGCTGGCTTTGGCACGAGAAGGACACAGGGCTGAATCAGACACAGCCTCTGTTAGCCTCGAGGGGAAACAGGCGCTCACCTAAGTCAGGACAGTCTCAAGTTGACAGTGATCGGTGCTGCTGTGGGCTGAGTCCTGTCCCCAAAATTCACATGTTGAACTCCTAAACCCCAGCACCTCAGTATGTGACTATATTTGAAGACAAGGCCTTTAAAGAGTGGATTAAGCCAAAATGAGGTCATATGGGTGGGCCCTCATCTTTTAGGACTAGTGTCCTTATGAAAAGAGGAGATTAAGACACACACACACAGAGGGAAGACCACAGGAGGACCCAGGAAGAAGACGGCCATCCAGCAGCCAAGGAGAGGCCTTGCCGACACCTTGATCTCAGATTTCTAGCCTCCAGAACTGTGAGACAACAAATTTCTTTTGTTTAAGACCCCCTCCCCCGACAACAGTCTGTGGTACTTTGTGACAGCCACCAAGCAAACTCATGCACGTGCTGTGACAGAGAGAAGTCAAGCCTGCTTCAGGAATGAAGAAGAAAGAGAAGTCAGTCCTGACGAGCAAGGAAGTCAGCATAGGACTCACACCTGTGGGCTCCAGAGTGGACTGGATGGGTTCCGACACCCGTGATCTGCCATTCCCTGGGTGACAGTCCCCACCAGGTATGGTTGTTGGAAGGATGATGTAAGATAAAGTGAGGACAGCAGGAATCAGAGCATAAGCCCACAGTAAAGAGTAGCTATTGCTCTGTGAGCTACTGTGGAGGAATCTGGCATGATAGAAGCTGAGAAGACAAAGACAGCGGGGACTGCAGGAGCTGCCCTCCAAGCAGAGGGGACCCAGGAGCCAGGGCTCAGAGCTGGGCTGACTGGCGAAGGCAAGTCACCTGGGATAGTGGGCGCCAGCCGGTGGGGGTTGGGGAAGCTGGCAGGAGAAGGGGGACAGAGAGAGGGAACACTGGAATGCCAACTAGACTTTGTTCCCAAGGAAAGAGAAAACTGGCCAAGGTTCGTAAAACAGGGAAGTGACAAGAAGGAAAGGAATGGTGACCAGCTGGTGGGAAAGGGATCAGCACAGAGGAAGGCAAAAGAGAGCTACCAGTTGCAGTCTTCTCTGATACAAAGGAAAATGCGGTGAGTAATTTTGGCTCTTCTATTCGCTCATCTTAAATATTTATTTCAAAGTTTGCATGAATAAAGAACGCAAGAGCCCAGATGCAGTCACTCCCCTCAGCTCTTAAAAGATTTCTATACAAGTGTTCCTGGAAGAGACAGTTAAAGCCTTTGCTCCCTTGCCCTGAAATTGATTTCTGAGAAGCAGGGCCCTGCATTTGCGGGGTGGCCGGAGTAGGATTTCTCAGGCCTGTAGCCCGACGTACCTTCTAGGTAGGAATGTGATGAGATCAGGAGCTCCGTTTTCCAGAGAGAGAAGAGTCCTTAGGGAATTCAGTTGGGAAGTGGCTAATGAATAAATAAGAGCGCTCACAATGCTAGGTCCGTTTACCAATACTCTGCGGATCAACGTTTTATTGGGATGATTGAGCATGAGCCCTGTCTTTCTGCAGGAATGAAGACTGGTTGGGCCAAACCATCATTTCTTTCTCGTTTACCCGTGCTGTTTCGGTAGCAGAGAAGTTGAAAGTTGTTGGTGGCTTGGATATTATCCAGTTCAATTCTCTTATTTTACAGACGAGGAAACTGAGGCCCAGAGAAGGGATTTGCTCAAAGTTTTCCAGTTCATTAGTGCCAGAGATCACCTTGGAATGTGGGTGTCATGACCCCCAACCCAGTGGTTCATAACGTCCAGTACCCACTGGAGAAGCACTGCCCAATAGAAATATAATGCAAGCCACAGATGTGGCTTTAAACTTTCAAGTAGCCGTATTTAACAAGGCAAAAAGAAACAGATGAAATTAATCTTAATAATATATTTCATCCAGTATATGCAAAATATACAGACTCCGTCTGTACATACCTCCAAGAGCTCAAAATGCACTATGTGTTATGCACCTGCATAGGGAGGGAGGTCAGACTCTGAATAGTAACCTCTCCAAGGAAGGCAATCAATGTGCAAGCCCACCAGGCCACACATTTTGCAGAAAATCTGCACTTCTCTTGGGAGCATTAAGCATATAGAGAAATATCCCCATAATGAAAGTGTAGGCTGTGGTACATTGTCCCAGCCTACAACACACAGAGGACTTTTCATGCAGCCACCCATTCCCAGGGAGCTTTCAGCTGACAAAGGACGCCCGTGGGCGCTGGTATTCCAGCTATCTCCTGAGGCTGGATGTGGTGGCGGTGCTGAGTCCTGGGAAGAATGCGGGCACAGAGATGCCTGAAGAGATAGAGGACTGCCCCTCCCACCGGAGCCCATGTGAGGTCAGCCCAGATGACTGATGCGGAATCCCCAAGCCCCTTGGGTCCCAGGAACTACACCAACTTCCAGAGTTCCATCTGGAATTGTACCAAGTTCCAGAGTTCTCCTTTCCAGCAGTATGGAATTGCATTTCAATTCTTTGAAAAGCTACTGCCAGCTGACTTTGCCTCCATCTTGTCCAAAGGTGTCAATGTGCATCTCAGGACCAAGTCCTTCTTTTCTGGTCCTCTAGACAAGTTCTGATATTGGGACCACGAAAAAGGTGGACCAATGAGGGCTGCCAATAAACAACAGGCTCTCAAAGTAACAAAACCTTAAGAGCAAGGCTGATATATTCCAATCACCAGCTGGCCCAAGGCATGGCCTACCTGAGCACCAATCACGGTAGATGCTCAGATCAATGGACTCTGCAAGCTTCCTGCATGGTCACAGAGTTCAGCAGGACAGAGTTTGCTTCTGGAGCTGGGCTGACCAGTGCACTTGGCTATTGAGCCCTTGAAATGTGGCTAGTCCAAATTGAGATGCGCTGAAGTGAAAATATGCATCAGATATGAAACACTTAGTATGAAAAAAAAGAATGTAAAATACCTCATTGAAAATGTTTACATTGAGTCCATGTTGAAATGATGATATTTTGCATATATTGAATTAAATACAATGTATTAATTAAAATTAATTTCACGTTTCTTTTTAAATTACATATGCAGGTCACATTTCATTCCTATTGAAGAGCATTGTTCTAGTGGAAGCGTTTTATTTGAAAGGCCATTTCTTAGGATTTAATTCCAATGATGCTTGTTGGGATGTGACTAGCAGCATGGTGATCGATAGCATAAGCATGGTGGTTGATGGACGAAGCATGGTGGTTGATGGAATAAGCATGGTGGTTGGCGACCACCAACGGGAGCACTGGCTAAAGGTGCTGACACCAGGAGTCACCACCCGCATCCCTTGTCCCATTCACCACCCTGGAGGCTGTGGCTTAAACTTCAGGTGAGGAACCGTCACGTAGACCCAGGTCTCTCAGCTGCTCCTTCTGTGCTGGCAGCTGGGAAACCCGGAGCAGGACATCTTCAGATGAGGGCTGAGTGATGTGCTTGCTTCTCACGCTTTAGAAATGCAACGTAAAGTCTAGGGCTGAACATCAGGGCCTTGTTAACACAAAGGATCCTTGAGGTGTTGGAAATGCTCTGTATCTTGATTTTGGTAGTGGATATGTGAATCTAAACCAGTGATAAAATTGCATAGAACTAAACACACACACAAAACTGTATTATTTCTTACAACTGTATGTGAATCTACAATTATCTCAAAGTAAAAATATTTAATTAAAAAAATCAGGACCGTATTTGTACACCAGTGTTCGTAGCAGTATCGTTTGCAAGAACCAAAAGATGGAAGCAAGCCCAGTGTCCATCCACGGATGAATGGATAAGCAGAACATGGTATATACATACAATGGAATATTATTCATCCTAAAAAAGAAGGAGATTCTGACACATGCTGCACAGGGATAAGCCCTGAGGACATTGTGCTAAGTGAAATAAACCAGTCACAAAAGACGGATACTGCATGATTCCACTTATATGAGGTCTCTAGAATAGTCAAATCTGTAGAGACAGAAGTCAGAATTGTGGTTGCCGGGGCTTGGGGGAGGGGGGAGTGGGGAGTTATTGTCTACTGGGGACAGAGTTTCAGTTTAGGAAAATGAAAAGAGTTCTGTGGATGAATGGTAGTGATGGTTGCACAGCAATACGAATGTACTTAATGCCACTGAACTGACACTTAAAAATAGTTAAGATGGTAAATTTTATATTATGTGTATCTTACCACAGTTTTAAAAAACTGAAAATTCAGGTAGCTGGCCTGGTGGCATAGTGGTTAAGTTCCATGCGCTCTGCTTCAGCAGCCTGAGGTTCACGGATTTGGATCTTGGGCGCAGACCTACACCACTCATCAAGCCATGCTGTGGCAGTGACCCATATACAAAATAGAGGAAGACTGGCACAGATGTTAGCTCAGGGCCAATCTTCCTCACAAAAAAAATAATAAAAATTCAGGACTTTTTGACCTAAAGATCAATGACTCTCTTCTACATTTCACCCTGTTCACGGAGGTAGAATCAGCAAGCTATTGAGCCTGTTAGTATGAATCAGACATCCAGTTTCTGGGTGATTAACCTGTAAGCGAAGCAGAAGCAAGGTGTGTCCCTGACAAGCCTGCTGGGTGTTGGGAAAAGCGTGGGCCAGGCTGGGGCGCCAGTGCCCAGGCCTCACCTCAATCATGTCCTGGATCCAGATGGATGTCTTATGCCACCCAAAGGTAGGACTAAACCTGTTATTACAGAGGCAGACTTGATCAAAAATATTAATACCTGCGGGGGTCAGGGAGCTGGAAGTCTAAGTGGAAGTATCAATGCCTAGAGCTCAAAGGGGCTGGGAAGGCAAGGATGGATCCAGTATCCGCAAATCAGGTCTACTCTAACGTGTGAGGTGGGATGGGCACTGGGGGACAAATTTCTCAACACCATATGACCAACGTTACAAAGTTTTTCCTGTACAAACTCAGGGGGGTAGGACTGCACAGGCCACCCTAATTGTGCAGTTGGAGCAGCCCTGAGTTTCCTAAATGACAGGAAGGGTAGGAAAGGAGCCACTGAGTGGAGCAGGGCAGGGGATCTATCTGCTCCCCAAGAAATCAGCCACCCAAAGGAGATGACTCCAGTGTGCTTCCCCTGAGTCACTCTGAGACACTGGGGAGGAGGGAGCTGCCAGGCTGGAGTGTCTCCCTTATCCGATCATCAGAGAGAACAAGACAACAGGGTCCAATCTCCGTGATGGGGCCATTCCAGAAGATAATTATTTCTTTCCCCTTAAATTCACATAGGCTGGCCAGAAGCCCCTGGACTGTCTGGAATGTGCATAAAGAATGCCAGACATCTCAGCAAAAATTTTCAGCCACGAGAGCATCTATTAAGAGACACAGTGCCTGTACCAGCCTGCTCTTAACCTTTCTCACAGCCATCACACAGAACCTGCGCCACGCGGCAGCTTTGGCGGTTCTGCTTCTGGCCTTGACAGGGACATGAACATCTATGTGATTCTGCTGCATTTGTGGTGTCTCTCAGGCACTGCTCCCTGAGCCAAGAGATTCAACTGTTTATGAAAAACAGTATTGTTTTCCCTCTTGGTCATCTAAGTCATGGGAAATTTTTATGCGGTGATGCATAAATCCCAGAAAGTTTGGTCTAAAAAGTTCCCTAAAGTGTGGGTGGTTCTTCAAGCTTGTCCAGATTTACTGAACATCCTGCATCCAGAGCCTGAAGGTTTCACTCCAACACCCCTCACGAGGCCCTTTGGACTCATGGAGGCCCTCGTTAGTGAGTTTTGGCAGCTGTTGGATGTAGGACTTTCAAACTCAAAATTAAAATGAGTCTACAAGCCTGAGTTAGCAGAGTTGCTGGAGAATATTATGTTTCGATTTAGTTAAGGACAACCCTCCTATGATCCTAAAATCCCTCTATTAAAGTCATTGTAATTAGTCCCAAATAAGTCAGCTGTTCTCTTTCAGAAATCTTTCTCTGATGTTTTACTCGATCCATCAACAATTATTTCATGCGCATGCGTGGCAATGTTACTGACTCCATTCTTTCTCCTATCCTCCTTCCGCCTCATCATCAGGAAAATGACTTGCCTGTGACCTTTCCACAATGACCAAAGTGGCCCCTGAAAATGATGGTGCAAATAAGTGTGTTGATATGGAAAGATGAGAGGGTTTACAAAATAGTATGTATTCAATGTCATTTTTGTAAATACGCAAATAGAATATGTTCAATCCCACTTTTATACATATTTATTTATAGATAGATAAATAGATGTAGAAGATAGATATTCGTGTGTGTATTTCAATGAAACAAATCTGAAAGGATATATACAAAAATGTTCACAGTGATCTCTGAGTGGTAGAATTAATTTTCTTTTCGTTTAGCTTCTCTTTATGTTTTTTCTAGAGTAAACATTACATGTGAAATCAAAAAATGAAAATTTTTTAAAGCAAACAGTGTCATTGAGAGGAGATGACAATGGATGTGGTAGCTGTTTAAAGAGGTGTATGCGTGTGTGTGGTTTGGGGAGTTCAGAGTTCTGGCTGAGATTATGGGCATCTCTGCACAGACATTTAGGCCTAGACAAAGAGAAAGGCAAATCTTGTATCTTTCCTCGTGACTCGAACTAAAATTATATATGTGTGTGTGTATATATATATATATATATGTATACAAAATTATTTATCAAAGAGCGTTTAAGAGCCTTAATGTTATCCAAGTCGATATTTATTATTGCACCAATCTTAGCCCTTCCGCTAGCCTTAAGAATATGAATTTCATTACCTTTACCATATCCACTAATCCACACAAATTTAGGTGTCTTATTAATATTAGCTGTATCAAGCTTAGCTGTTTATTCTATTCCCTGATCAGGATGAGCTTCAGATTCAAAATTTTCCTTAATTGGTGCACTCTGAGCAGTAGCACAAACAATTTGGTATGAAGTAACTTTAGCAATTATTCTATTGTCAATGCTATTGATAATATATATATTAAATGATATTTTTGCAATTAAATGATATCTTTGCAAACTCCTCCTGGAAGACGAGGAAGAAATCTTCTCTGGCCCTACCTTTGCTGTTCAGTTTGGGTCAAAGGCTGAAGAAAAGAGTAGGAAGAAGCTTAGAGAAGCTAAACCGACCAACATAAGAAAGAGCATTAGCCACCAAAAAGAGGGGAAATAGCCAAAATGGGGAAGGAAGTTGAAGGAGCTTGAACAGAGCAGAGAGGAGGAAGCGGGAAGAACCAGTGCAGCTGGGATTTTTTTGGAAAAAAAAAAAAGTGGGAGAAGAGAGAGAAGAGATTGCACAGCTCTTATGTCGTGCGTGCTGGCCTTTGAAGGGGAGAGAGCAAGTGGAGGGGGTCAGACAGCATGAATCACAGGAAACTGGGCAACATAACACACATTTTGCTTCTCCCTCACGAAAACCTTCAGTAAAGTGTTGCATTGCTCTTCAAGGTCTTAAGCTCAAGTTCGTGTCTGTCTGGGATGTGTCGTTTGTCAGATCAGGAATCATTCTGTCTTGCTAGAGTGGGAATCTGATCAGCTGAGAAGAAGAGGTGGGGCCCCTCGGAAGCACTGGGAAACGGCCAGGCTCCATCTTTGCTGAGCAGTACAGGACAGCTGGAGTCAGCCGGGCCCAGGCGCCTGCCCCAGTGGTTCCACCACCCTCAATCATTCACGTGGCTGGCACCTTGAGTGCCGGTCCAGGGCCCCCCACTGGATGAGTTTCCAAGGGCTGCTTTAAGAGAGTATCATGAACTGGGTGGCTTTATCAGTAGAAACTGAGTCTCATTTCTGGAGGCTAGAAGCCCAAAATCAAGGTGTCATCAGAGCTGCTTCCTTCTGAGGGCTGTGAGGACAGGATCTGCTCCGTGCCCCTCTCCTCGGCTTGCGAATGGCCATCTTCATCTTCACGTGGGCTTCTCCCTGTGTGGGGGCCTCTGTGTCCAAATTTCCCGTTTTCACAAGGGCACTAGTGTTATTGGATCAGGGTCACCCTGATGACTTTATTTGGACTTGATTACCTCTGTAAAGACCCTATTTCCCAATAAGGTTACATTCGGAGGGTGTAGGACTTCAACATACAAATTTAGGGCGGGGGGACCCAGTTCAACAGGCTCATCCTTGGTCCCCGCAGCCCCCACCCTGGAGGCCACTCCCAGGGGTCCCTCTCCTTTTCCCTCGCATGTGCTCATCCGCAAGCAGTCTGGCCCTTCTCGTCCTCACAGCGTCGTGCAGAAATTCCTCAGAACTCTGGCTTGGTGACCTCACTCTTCCCTGTTGTCAGCCAGGGCTCCACCTTTTCTCCTAGGCTTCCGTTTCTCCGGTGGATTCAGTGGGGATTGGGGGAGAGGAAAATCCCACAGGTAGCCTCTAATCCCCTCCCTGTTTTGACTCCCACTGATTACAGCTTCTTCCCCAGGGACCTTGAGTGAGCTGGACGCACAGCTCCCTGCTCCTGCCCGTCCATTGCCCTGGGACACACTCGGGCCTCGGCCTCATTTCTTAGGGGGCTCCCTGGGCCCTCGCAGGGATGGGTGGCCTCCTCAAAGCCTGGGTCCTCTGCTGGAGATGCCAGGGAGGGTCTTCAGCTGGAGAGACTGGGGAGCAAGTGCACATTCAGGCCACGCAGAGTCACTTGGGTAAAGGCTGGGGTCAGGGTGGACCATTGGTCAAAGGGGCACAGAGAGCTTTGGCCTGAGAAGAATTGGGAGAAGGGGTGGGTCACGGGGAGGGAGCTGCTGCTTAGAGGGGCACAGAGGAGCCCCCAGCTCTTCTGGTTTCCTAGGTGGTGCGAAAGGTTTGCATTAGAACCCAAATTCTTGGCATGGAACGCTGAGGGGGAATGCAGCTCGTGAGAATAGCAATTACATTTGAAAAATGTTTCGAATCATGTCTTAGAGGATTCATAATTGTAGGGCTTCTTAGGACTAGTGGTTTTCCTACTGGGGTCCCAGGGCATGCTAAGGTTTCACGCCCAGGCTTCTGTGGCTTTCTCTAGGGAGACGGAGCGAGAGGGAGCCAGCCTGCTCCAGGGCCCCAGCCTCCACCCGGCTCCAAGCAGACACCCACCTTCACCTGCTTGATACACGGGGCTCGCCCAAGTGGTTTCATTGGAAGAAAAGTCTCCGTGATTACAAAAAGTAAATAAACATATGTTATTTATTTATTACATATATTTATTTAAATATATTGATTAATTATATGTTATAGAAAATAAATTATACAGTTATTTTATATAGTTTATATAAAGATGTAGTTTATCTTTATATATAGTTTATATTTATATGCCACTGGTTGAGCTCATGAGTTCTCCATGGATGTAAAATCATTCAGTATATAACTATTCAGCTTATCTACGACCTCCTTGCAGGATCCTACCTGCTACATGAAGTCTACACGTGTGTCTATAATTCATTCCTAATGAGAAACATCATCTTCAACACAGTGGAGAATGAACGCCAACCTGAGGGGAGCCATCTCCGGGAAAGACACTCCAGCCATCACAACCAGGGAACATGCAGAGGCAGACCGGCCTTTGGCGGGGGTGCTCTTGACCAGGCCTATATGTACCCAATTAGCATTTCAAAATTGTCAGCTGAGGGCACCGGCTCTCCTTCCCCAAAAAGGCCATGAGAGCTGAAACGTTCTACAGGTCTCTCTGCCTCGGTGGGCAATCACCTTACGGGAAAGGAAGCTCCCAGGGCTGCGGATCTCTCCTTAAGCTGGGGGTTCCTGCTCCAGAGGCTGCGCTTCCTGAGGAAGCCGGTTGCTGGGGCCATTTTCCTGATTTAAAGTCCTCATTTTTGGGCGTGGGGTGCAGTAAACAGAGCGGCTGGAAGGAGAGACATGAAGTGGCTGCCTGCTCTACGGCCCGCTTTAATTCTGCTCCCCAATCCTTGGGGGAGTGCCTCCTATACGGGAAGCACTGTGCTCAGTGCTGGGGGTGCCTAGAGGAGAAAGCAGTGGTCCTTGCCCCAAAGGGGCTTCCAGCGTGGTTGGGAGGAGGGAGTCGTGCACAGATGACCCAGGGCCCTGGGGACAGTGCTATCTGAAGGGTGCACTACTCTAGTCCAAGGAGCCCCAAGGTGAGGCAGGGGCCTGTCTGGAAGCACTGGAAGGCTTTCTAGAGCACCTGGCGAATTCCTGTGTGTTCCATTACGGGACTTTCTTTATGCACTCTTGGTCTATAAATACCTCTGGCCATCACATGTGCACTTCCACAGAAGGATAGAATTTCAGTGTTGGAAGCCACTTTCATATCCATTAACCAGCACTGGTCTGATACCGGAGCCCCTCTTGGACACAGCCACAGAATGGCACTTTTTGATTACCCTCAGGACAGGGTATTCACCACGCCTGAGCAGGGTCTTGAACTCCCTGGGCACCCATTGAGAGGTGCTTAGTTTGGAGAAGCTGCTTCCCGCTTTGAGGAGTGTGAAGGCTGAGGAATGACACTCGCTGTGTGTCTGGCTTGTTTGGCATGTCCGAGGCCCCAAGCACAGGGATTCCGGGGCCTCGGGTTGCATCTCGAGTGGTACAACTGAGCGGCCAGCTGCCAGCGGTCACTCTGAAAGCACGCAGTTCCTCAGGGCACGGCATGTGCCTCTCAAGGCAGCCAGCCCAGCCCAGAGGGTTAGGGCAAAGCACACGGTGCCCTCCCCAGTTTGCTCCCCTGCTCAGCTGCGGAGCCTGCGGGAACCTAAGCTTTGCCAGGCTCTGTACTGCCTCGCCCATCGCTCACCTCAGCCTGTAGGTGCGTGTGCTTTATTCAGATGGCTGCTCACCTAGCTTTGGAGAGTTCTAATCTCACATCTTTTTACTTCTGCCCTGGCCCATGGTTCCCCTTTCACTATCACAAGTGCATCTAAACTTACACTTCGTGTGAGCACAGCGGCCGTGTCTGTACTGAGCTTCTCTCTCTGTCAAGTCATGTTATCCACAACCCTGCCACCCTCCATCCCCAGTCGGCCTGAGTGAGTGCACCTTTCAAACCCCTGGCCCCACTGAGCCCTCCTTTTCGCAACATCTATGGCACTTTGAGGCTACCCCTTACTAGCGAGCACCCTATCATATTCTGCCTCTGCTACTTTCCACTGGTTTCCTCTGTCATTCTCCTCCCAGCAAGCCCCTGACAGAAGAATTTTGTTTCATCTACCTCTGGTCTCCTTTAAAGTACATAGCAGGTTTCAATGAAGAAATAAACACAGTGTGAGGCCTGCCTTCATAATCTACCGGGGGGGGCAGGGAAATGATTACAAATCACTGCAAACGGGAGGAGGGGCAAGGACGGAGGCAGCGCAGAGCCGGTAACTCTGGGTCCTCAGGAAACACTTGGTGGCTTGATAAACAAGATATGCACACGATCCATTTCTTCTGTCTCCACTTGTTAGCCATTACGTCCAAATACCAATTCAGCTCTCCTTCCTTACAACACATGTCTTGGTTTTATGCTTAAATAAGAAGAAAAGTTATCATGAAAATCATGGCAGTTGATTTGGTGCAATGATTTATAATCTTCAGAATATTCTGTCAACAAAGCGTTTGTATGTGGCAGTGAGGGACTAGATGGCTTCTGGAGCTCCTTCTAGATCAAATCCTTCCGTTTTACAGAAAAGAATGGACATGCCACGTGACTTTCCTGAGTTCCTGCAGGGAGGTGGACACGGAACTGGAACCAGGACCCAAGGAGCTCCACATTCCCCGTGCTGAGTTCACTGTGCCCAGCTGCCCCCCCTCCCCCAGCCTCTCCTGGAGTGACCCTCTCTTTTTACAGCTCCCCTCGATGGTCTGCTGGACAGCATCTTTCCTTTCCAGGACCTATCCAGAAAAAGGCTGTGGTGGGGCACAACGAGACCAAACTTACCCAGTGAAAACAAATTATCTGTGGTTCTCGAACCTGTACCAGGAGTTTCTCCAAACCATTTGTCCCTGGTCACAGGCCATAGGTCATAGGTAAAGTTTCTCCTGCTCCCACAGTTGAAGCCCACTGGAGTAAAACTCTTCCCTGATTGTATTTTATTATCAGTCTGGTGAAGAGGTCTCCTCCATTTAAGAAATTTTGGAGGGTCTCCTTTTTTGGTGTATTGGTTTTAGGAGGGGCTAATTCTAAGATTGTTTCTATGCCAATAGGAGTAGAATGTTAGTAGTCATGGTGGTGAAGTGGGCTCTTCAGGAAAAAAAAGGGGGGGAACCCCCTAATTTGTAGTGTTTGTCAATTTTTGTGGTGTAAATTTTCTCACCATGATCAATTTCAAGTTGCCAACATAATGTCACGGAGTTGGCAAGCTGCCAACTGTATGCAGAGCTGGAAAGACATACATGCAGTTGGCTTTTATGAGCCAGTGGAAGTGTCTGTTACAGCCACCACATTCACTAAGATTTTTCAATGAGCTAGGTGCCTTTTTAGGCTCACTGAATCCTAGCACTTCACTGTGATTTATCTATAAAAGTAGGAACAATGAAAATTCCTACCTTACAGGTTTTGTGAGGATTGAATGAACCAATACACACGAAGTGACTGAGAGCAGTGCCTGGCACCATAGTAAGCACTCAATAAACAAACACAACCATTATTGGCATAATTACCGCAGACGTTATCTCATTTCGTCTTTTCAGCAGTCGTTGAAGCAGCTGTCCATCGGACAGTGGACAGCAGGAGCCTGACCTGGTGAGCATGTGCGTGGTTAGAGCGGAGAACATTGTGCACTGTCCATTGGTCTATAGGGGAAGACAGTGCTACCCATTCACCTTTTGACCCCAACCCCCAATTTACCAGACCTCCCTGAGGATGACTGTGATGGTTAATTTATGTGTCAACTTCACTGGACTAAGGGAGGCCCAGAGAGCTGGTAAACCATTCTTTCTGGGTGTGTAGGTGAGGGTGTCTCTGGAAGAGATTAGCGTTTGAATAGGTAGAATGAGTAAAGATCACCTCCCCAGTGCAGGGGGCATCATCCAATCTGCTGAGGGGTTGAATAGAAGAAAAAGGTGGAGGAAGGGAAAACTCTCTCTCTCTCTCTTCTTGAGCTGGGTAGGAAAAGACATCCATCTTTTCCTACCCTTGGACATCAGTGCTCCTGATTCTCGAGCTTTCAGACTCAGACCAGGACTTATACCCTCAGCCCCTGATTCTCAGACCTTCAGACTCAGACTGAACTGTACCAGTGGCTTTCTCAATTCTTCAGCTTGCAGAGGACAGCTCTTGGGTCCTGTTAGCCTCCATAACTGCATGAGACAATTGCTGTAATACATCTCATAGATATCTGTACATATCCTACTGGTTCTGTTTCTCTGGAGAACAGTCACTAATATAACGACAAAGTGGAGAACTCTGGGAAGAGAGAAGTGCTATATATGGAGACCTTTTACGACAGAGAAGAGAATTGAACTGAAAAGAGCAATAAAGACTGAGAGAAGCCAGCCCTGGTGGTCTATAGGTTAAGATCTGACCCTCTCACCACCACGGTCCCGGGTTCATTTCCTGGTCGGGGAACCACACCACCCATCTGTCGTTGTCATACTGTGGTAGCTGCACGTTGCTGTGATGCTGAAAGCTATGCCACTGGTATTTCAAATACCAGCAGAGTCACCCATGCTGGACAGGTTTCAGCAGAGCTTCCAGACCATGACAGAGTAGGAAGAAGGACCTGGCCACCCACTTCTGAAAATGTTGGCCATGAAAGCCCTGTGAATAGCAGTGGAATGTTGTCTGATAGAGCACCGGAAGCTGAGAGGATGGCACAGACAGACCGGACAGGGCTCCATGCTCCTGCACACAGGGTCGCTGGGAGTCAGAATCAACTCCACCGTACTAACAACAAATGACTGAGAGAACAAGGCAGGAGTGACCTCAGATGGCCAACTAGCACCAACTAGATGGTCAGCTAGAGCCCTGGGACAATAATGCTGGGGCAGGGATGGCTTCAGCACCAGCACCCATGAGACATCCAATGGGCCAGGCCACTCAAGGTGTGTTGGCCCATTTTGCCCCACCCATGGGACAGGTCCTGAAAGACACCTCTCAGTTGAACAGGACGCTGAAGTGCCGGGGAGGGCTCTGAGGTTGCCCTGGCCTGAAGGCGGGTGAAAGAGGTCACCTGCCTTCTCACCTAACCAGTACTCACAGCTCCTTCACTCCAGTCTGAACGCTCTCCTTCTCACCTGCCCTTCTCCATTTCAGACACACACCAACGTGGTTTTCGAGAAAGGGATGAGAGGGTGGCCAGTTCTAAATGGTGTTCGCTGGCATGTGTGTGAAGATGAGGTGGGCTCATCTTGGCTTGGAAGCGTCAAGCTCTGGGCACCTTTATTTCCTGTTCCTGAGGTTTGAGTGGCTCTGTGGCAATAGATGCTTGTGGGGGCAGGGGGGAAGCAGAAGGCATCCAGCCGATGACTTGTGCCCACTCACCCCAGGTCGGGGTCGGGCTTGGCTGGGGGAGTCTTGGGCTTTTTTGTGGCTGTTTCTCTGAGGAACCGAGTTCTGCTCTCTTGGCTTCTCGGACATTCTCAAAGATGGTCTCTCATTAGGCCAGAGACGGGCATCCTTAGCAAGCTGCCCAGAGCAGGGGTGCACAATGGGGACCTGTTCCTGTGGAAGCCAGGAATATTCTGTGAAAAAGAAGCAGGGAAGAAAAAAATGTCTAAATATCTGCTTTTGCTTCCTACGCCTCACCCACTCAAAACATTAACTTCATACCAAGCTCCCACTGAATCCGTGTCCAGGGACTTCAGGCAGCCCTGGGGCGGTCAGCGAGGGCCAGAGGATAGCTGTTCCTACAGTGGCTCTGGCCGTGTCAGCCCCCAACCTTCGCCCCACGCTTCACGCTTTCTGTTTTCCTTGAAGACTGGATGGAATCCTTGCACCAGTCATATTCCAAGGGTGGGATTTTTTTTCTGATTTTCATTTTCCTTCTACTGGGTGGAAAGAGTATACCTTGAGACTGCTACATTAACTGGTAAATTCAAGTTTTGATCCTTCCTATCATACCTGCTAGAGGTAACCCAGCCACAGCACAAGTTCAGTATGGCAGGCTGCAGGCGGGGCTATAATTTGGGGGAAAGTGAAGGAATACAATTAGCTTCTCTTTTACTTTCACCTTGTTATGAAGTTTGACCTTTCAGCAGGAAAATGGGGCTTGTCAGTTAACAGGATGAAGGACCCTCCGTTCCACACACCATTCCAGTCACCTAAGAGGAAAGAGGGCAACTTTACTTCCTAAAAATTGCTTTTATTCTTGCCGAAAGGCTCAGTGGCAATCAGAAAAAAATTTCAGAAAGGCCCTCTGGGGCCTTTAGTAAAAGAGATTTTAAAGCTACATTATGGAAAACAGTTTGACTCCGGCGCAGAAATAGACAAATCAATGAGCCGAAATAGAGAGTCCCAAAAGAGGCTGGAAAACGTAGAACAATTCAATGTATAAGAAAGGCAAATTTCCAGTCATTGAGAGGAAGGTGGATTATTTAATAAATATTGTTTCAAAAAATTGGCTAACCATAGGAGACAAAGTTAAACTGAATCCTCCTTCATGTCTTTATACTAAAATAAACTACAGGTAAAAAACATATATTTAAAAAAGGGAAAAGCTTTCGTAAAAGCACCAGAAAGGAACATGTGGTAATCTTTTTAATATAATCTTTGGATGGGAGAACGCCTCCTTAATTAAGGCAAAACTCAGAAGCCATAAATAAAAATATTGATGAGATTGACTCTAAAAATACTTAAAATTTCATCCATACCAAAAATACTAAAATGATGTCAAAATAGAAATGAAAAGGTGGGGAAAATATTTGAAGGACGAGTTATGAACAAAGGACTAATAAAGGTCTTAATATAAAAACAGGACTTGTGAATCACAGGTAAAAGGCCAAGATCTCAAGGTTTTTTAATAAGTAAAACATATGAACACGTAGTTCACAGAGAGAGAAATAGAAATGGTGTGTAAAATGTAAAGGAGAAAGAAAATTAAAATCTGTAAACTTTATTACCAATCAGGTTGACAAAGATCTAAAAGTGTGTTAATACCCGGTGCTGATTAAGACGCAGGGGCAGGCACTGTCAGCACCTCTGTGGGGAGCGCAGACAGGCGTGAGCTTTTCCGGGGGCAGCTGGTAGTATCTGCCTGTGTTAGAGTGCACGTGTGGAGCAACTGCACTTCCAGGAGCTCATCTTGCAGACGGCCCCTCATACGAGCAAAGACACAGGACGCTCTGCAGCCCTGTTTGCAGTGGCTGAAGCTGGAAACCATCTAAATGCTCTCCAGGAGAAGACTGGCTCAACAGCTAAACATGGCGCGAACAGTCACACAACGGTACACTCTGCAGTTGTTTAAGAGGATGCGGCGATTCTCTACGTTCTAAGAGAAACAATCTCCCAAGACACTAAGTGGAAAAAGCAAGAGGCAGGGCAACATGTGTGTCATATGACATGTGTGCGCATGCGTGCACACATGTGCATTCATTCAACAAAGGCTTACAGAGCAGCTGTGGCGTGCCAAGAGCTGTTCTAAGCAGTGAGCAAAAGAGACAAAAAGTGAACAGAAGAAGCCTCAGCCTTCGTGAGCTCATGGGCGAACGGGAGAACAACAGTGAGCCATAAGTAGAGCGTGGTGGGCCGCACGGGGGGAAGTGACATGGAGAAGAGACCCGTGAGGCGTGCAGAAGGGCTGCAACTTTAAACAAGGTTCTCAGGGAACCTCCCTGAGAAGCGGGTATTTGAGCAGAGACTTGGAGGTGCGAGGGAGAGCGCTGTGCACATAGATGAGGAAGGGGCCACAGGTGCAACAGCCTTGAGAAGGAGCCTGGTGGCATGATGGAGGCAGAGCGCGCAGGCCAGGCTGTCTGCAGCAGTGGGAGCAAAGGAGAGCGTGGGAGGAGAGCGGGCACAGAGCAGCTTGTGGGCTGTTTGAGGGACTCTAGCTCTTTACCAAGACGTGACAGAATCTGACCTCAGGTTTTAAGAACATAACAGAGAAAATCTCCAAAAGGATGCACACCAACCCGTTAACGGCAGTCACCCCCAGGGAGAGGCATGATGGCAGGCAGGCCGGGAGCGGGGAGGAGGGAATGACTTTACATTATGTTCGTTCCGTGGGCTGCTTTGTTTCTTTGTTATGCCGTGCACAGATAGCTTTCTTCAGTTTTTTAAAGAGCCCCTTTGCCATGTGTGAAATGCAAAATAAAGAACTTCTCCCAGAAAGGAACCCCTTTATTCCTGGATCGCTGGATAATCGAGGGATTGTCCGGGTGACGTTTCAGGTTGGGTCCCCTCAAAGCAGACTCTGAGATGACGATTTGAGAAGGAGTCAACTTGGGAGGTGACCCCAGGGGACACTGGTAGAGGAGTGGACAAGTGAGACAGAGAAGGAATGAGGCCAGTGCGACCGGGGCTCTGTCCTCCTGGGAACTCTGAGAGACAGCAGGAAACCTGCCTCAGAGTTATCCACCCAACCCAGGAGCCAGGAGGCTGGCTGTTACCCTCCACCTCCTGCTCACCATTACTGAGGGGGGCTCCAGGGACCTCAACTCCCCGGCCCCTCCAGGGTTCAAGAGGAAGCTCCCAGGTGGAGAGTTGCTGGTGCCTGGGGTGGGACACCATCGGCACGTGCAGGCATGGGAGGGGACGTGGGCTACCTGCTACAGAGCACATTCTACCTTTTAAAAATTACGATGGTTTGCCCCTCAAGTTTTTTTCACCCAACTTTTTACAATGGCCGCGGCTCTTTAATTCACAGGAAGACGGACGAACAGAAGGAACGGGTTGGGCTGAGAGGTGAGCTCAGGGAGTTGCACAAAATGCGCATCTCTCCTGCCTCTCCTGGAGCCCACGAGAAACCGAGAACACCCTAGAACCAGGGCATGGGTGCAAACACCATCTGCCTAGTATTCCCCGGTAGAAAAAAAAATGTTTAAAAATAATCTCTTTGGAAAAGTCTGTGTTTACCAATTTTTTTTAAGAAAAGGAATTATAGACAGCAGTATACTTTTGGACTTACCTAGGACGCCTCACTCTCTCCTCCACACCCATTCATGTCACTCTCCTTCTTCAAGCCCAGCTCTAGAATGCTCACCTCTTTCAGGAGCCCTCCTGAAGGAATTCCACCTGCCCCCATCCAGTCTACCAGGAGGTGCTTAGCACTCAGCCCACCAGGCCCTCTACCCTTGTCCATGACACATGTCAGCAGTGGACCTGGAACACTTGGAGGTATTGAATTCAAATACTCAACCAAATCCCTGGTCCTCTCTGACCCTCTGTTTCCTCATCTTCAAAATGATCGGGTGAGATTACAGGAGCTCTGTCAAATGATCTTGAATAACCATTCCACTCACTCGATCCTTCTATGGTTTTAAAGCAACTGCTTTTAGGGATCGCTCATGAACTGACTCAGAAAATGATTACCAAAAATGGAGCCCAAAAGACTCTGAGTAGTCCCAGCTTTGTTGGAATGAGGACACAGCCTTTCACGTTGATGACTTTGAAGGGGACAGCTCTCATTGAGCATGCGAGTTCCTGTACACACTTTTTAAAATTATTTGTGGGCACCTCAAAGGCAGGTCTTAAATCCGCCTCTGCCTTATCTCCCCATGTTTAAGGTTCCACATCAGCTTGTTGATAAGCCAGGTGGGTGAGACACGACAGCCTGACAGGTGTTACCTCCATTTATGGATTCAGCTCTTGCCCTGCCTAATCTTTACAGTGGCCATCCACAGTTCTTAAGAAAAATATTTGTTCTTTGATTTGGTTTTTGACAAACAAACCTCCCTCCCTCCCCAGCCTCAACCTGGGTCTCTTGGCCCACAGCCCCCCCCCACACCGGGCTTCTCCCAGCATGCCCCTCCGGCCCCGCATCAGGATTATCTGAGATGCTCGTCTCCAGGCCCCAGCCAGACCCGCTAAATCATGCTCTCTGAACACGGATGCCAGGAATCCGCGTTTTTAGCACATGCACAAGGCAGTTCTTAAGAAGTCAAGTGTGGAAGCCACTGCTTCTGCTAGGCCGCCCTGACCTTCCTTTAAAGTCCGGAGTGAGCTGAGCCCCTTCCCACCCGGACTGGGTACTGTTGCTGCGTAACAAATTGTCCCAAAAGTTAGCAGCCTAAAGCAGCCAACACTTCTTCTCCCACAGAGTTTCCGTGGTGAGGCATTTGGAGCGGCTTAGCTAGGCACTCTGGCTCAGGGCCTCCCATGTGATTCCAGGGTGTGGCCAGGGGCCCCGCACCTGAAGGGGCCAGAGATCTGCTGTCAAGCTCACTCATGTGGCCGCTGGCAGGAGGCTGCAAGGGCCTCTCACAGGGCTGTTCACACGACGTGGTGGCTCGTCTCCCCAGAGAAGGTGACCTGAGGCGCAGAGAGTGGGCCCCGGGGGGACATACTATTGTTTCTGCCATATTCTCCTCATCAGAAGTGGGTCCTTGAGTCCTGCCCCACACTCGAGGAGGGAAATCAAGTTCTTGAAGGGAGGAGTAACAAGGAATTTGTGGACATATTTTTAAACACACAAATCCAAGTCAACACCTTCTGTGGTTTTTTTTAAGTGAAACGCCCCCCATCAGCTGCACACACACACACACACGCCCACGCACGCCCATGCACCTGCTTGCCAGGCTAAATCCTGCTTACGCGTCGTGTCAATCAAGCGTGGCTTTCTTCCAGGGCCACCCTGTACGGTCGCACAGGGGGGCAACTGCACAGCTGTAGTTGGTGCTGTGCACCCAGCAGTCATTGTAGATTCATGTGTTTATTAAAACAATTTTTCAGCAGGTGACTGACAACATGAGCGGCCGTATTCTCAGCTACCAGTCCCAATCGGCAGGGAAGTCTTTGTCCAGCTGCAGGCCAGTGAAGAGATGTCTCAGGAACCCCAGAGTCCCACCTCGCATGGCCCCCTGCCAGTCCCCCACACTCATAGCAGAGCTCTTACAACAAGTGTCCCCTACGAGGATGTTCCCAAACCCAATGTGCCAGCTGAGCTCCTGGCTGGGTGATAGCTTCCGGGCAGTTGGCAAAACTGGTGAGTGTGAGTTCTGGTTCTAATCGGGTCAGAATTCCTCGGCAGTTTGCCGGACCCATGCGTCCTGAGCTGGGTGGCTGCACCAGGCCTTTGCTGGAGGAGCGTGAGCTGTCGCCTCTGGAGGATCCAGAGCAGGCACCACGGAACGGGCCAGGGCCAATGATGCCTGTGTGGCAAAGCCGCTACGTGGTGAGCAGAGCTGAGGCCCGGCAGTCAGGCGCAAGCTCTCTGCTCGTGTGAGCTAACGAGAGGCTCTTAACTCGGGGCTTCCCCGTCTCCAAGTGGTCAGGCGTTAAGGAAGGTAGGTGAACACTCTGAGAGGTACACTTCCGTACAAATAGAAGGCATCATGACACGCAGCCAAGACGGGCAGGTCGGGGAGAAAGGATCTCTAGAGCTCTGAGACTTTGTGGAAATTAAATAGTCAAATCGAATCAGGAAGCACAGATTGCTATGCAGTGTCACCCAGCCGTTTAAAGCCATTTAAAAGAGTGACTCAAATCTCTACCCATTGACTTCAAGGATATTTGTGACGTATTGCCAAATGAGAAAAGCCTAAAAAATATATTTTGTAAGATCCCACCTTTGTAAAAACAAAGATTTCTTTTCTAAAAAAAGGAAACATTTATTTAGCCTTTTCTACCTATAAGGCCAGGGCTGTCATTTACACTACTCTAGGGAATTTCATTTCTCTTATAGTCTATGTGAAATTGCATCCCTACGCCCATCACTCTGGAGTGGTGCAGTTCTCAGCATGTGCAACTGCACAAGGAACCCTACAATGTGTGCAGGCACCTAGAGAGCATAAAAAGCAGGGTGCGAGAGTCACTACCCCTGCTTTGCTTCATGATTGTCCCGTTTGAGGTCGCTTGAGCCCCAGGACCTCTGATCATCCCTGTGAGCACTTTGGAGGCCAGAACTCTCCCACCAATAGGCACATAGGCCTCCCAAGAGCCTGCAGGAAAAGAAGCTCAAATATGGGGCGTCCAAACATCATAGCCCACCACCCTCAATTTCCTCTGGATCAGGCCCTAGAGAGTGGCTAAGACACTCAGGAAGTGGGCATAGAAGATGAGAGGAGGAGACCCCTCAGGAAAGACACCAAGATCCACCACAGCAATAGCTGTAATAGGGAAAAATCGGAACCAACCTGGATACCCCTCAGGGGAGGAATGGATAAATGAACTCTGGCACCTCACAGCACCCAAAAGGATGGAGGCAATTTATGTGCATCAACAGGGAGAGATGTCTAGTGAAAAAAGCAGGCTGCAGAATACGTATAGTGGTCCCATTAAAACTGACCATGTATTGAGGCCAGCCCAGTGGGGCAGTGCTTAAGTTCGTGTGCTCCACTTCAGCGGCCCAAGGTTTACAGGTTCGGATCCTGGGCACGGACCTAGCACCACTCATCAAGTCATGCTGTGGCAGGCATCCCACATATAAAATAGAGGAGGATTGGCACAGAATAACTGTATATTATGATATGCATGTATTATGTATACACATACCTTAGACATATCTGTATTTGCATTGAAAAAAAGAGTCTGAAAGGATACACGGCACTGTGAACACTGATCTTTTGCTGGGGTAGACATCAGGGAGAGGCTTCTACTATGCACCTTACATGCTCAATGCCCAGATCTGACAGGTGTCGACGTCACAAACACTGACCTATGTCAGGGGTTTTCAACATCTTTTACATAAAATATGTAGGACTACAAAAGGAAACAAATTACTTTGAAACTAAATAATCTAAGTATTTTTAAAATAGATGTGTGCTAACCTGTACTGCAGGTTTTATTAGTGTGTCAAATAACAAACCACAACAGCAAGTCAAATGACCGCCATAATTCCAGAGCAGCAATGAGCACAGGCGATGTTTCGAGATAGCCACACTACCACGTGGTGCGAAAACATCTGTGATACCTACTGCAAACAGCTCACTGAAGAAAGGCTGAAATTCAGGGAGAGGTTAGTGAAAATAAAGATGTGATTTTTTTACCATCCAAGTTCACGGACTCCTGAATTCTATCTGTGAATCCCTTGAGGGTCCGTGGACTTCAGTTTAAGGACCCTGATGGTTTCTGCATTCTGGAAGGTCAGCTCTAGTCTCTCGGTCAGTTCCTCCTTTTCTTCTGAGAGGGACCCCTTTGGAGAGTTTGTTTATTCGTGCAGATGTCAGGGTTGTTCTTGCGGTGTCCAGGGGCAGGGAAGTAACCCAGATGCGGATGCCTCTGATAGCCATGTTGGATGTTCTGTTAGCTGATGTCAAAGAGGTCTTTTCTTCCAGCTTTGCTGAGATATAGTTACTATGTAACATGGTATAAGTTTAAGGTAGAGTGTGCTGACTTGATACATTTATATATTGCAAAATGATTACCACCATCGCATTAGTTAACACCTCCATCTAGACACATAATTACCACTTCTTTTCTTGTGGTTAAAACATTTAAGATGTACTCTCTCAACAACTTTCAAGTATATAATACAGTATTATTAGCTATAGTCACCATGTTGTACATTAGCTCCTCAGAACTTAATCTTATAACTGAAAGTTTGTACCCTTTGACCGTCTCCCCATTTGCCCCACCCCCAGCCCCTGGCAACCACTCGACTCTGTTTCTCTGAGTTCAGCTTTTTCAGTTTCCACATATTAGTGAGATCGTACAGTATTTGTCTTCCTCTGTCTGACTTATAAAATAGGTCTTTTATTGAGACTCTGCCTTTGCTGGTGTAAAGAATAATTCTTCAATTAATATATAAATAAGGACTGTACTTTCATAAATTTATTCAGTGGTAACAGTGGTAGTGATGGAGTTGCAGACAGATGGTAGTGGTGATGGTAATGGTGGTAGTGATGGAACTGCAGATGGAGATGGTAGTGAAGCTGATGGTCATGGTGGTGGTGGTGCTACTGCTATTGTGTGTGTTCTGTGAAGGAGCTACCCTCTCTTGGACGTCAGTAGGCATAACTTCCCCACATTCTGGCAGCAGAACCCTAAAGAGGACTAGACGAAAGCCCTCTGCTCTACCAAGCTGTTCTGAAGCCCCAAACACATAGTGTTCTGTTGAATATTATGATTGTCTTTTCCAGGCCAGGAGAACTAAACCACATCTTACGGATGAGGCAGTTGGTATTCCCAGTGGCAATTTTGTCTGTGATCAAGACAAGAGGGTGGCTATCGACAGGGGAAAGTAAGGTGGAGGTGGCTCCAGTATCTCCTGCATGAAGTGGGAATCGGGCCTAGAATCTGAGTTAATGGAGATGCACTGAGATCCGTGTTGGAGGTGGAGCTGGCCCTCACCAGGGAAGAGAAATCAGATTAAGGAATGTGGGCCTCCAAAAGTGGGTGCTTCTGGTAGCAGTTGTCATTTACTCTGTCACATTTCTGCAATCCCCAAGCCTCAGGACAGACTTGTTGACTGTGGCAACCAGGGCAGAGCTGTGCTTTGGGAAGCTTCAGGGGCACCCAATGGCTAGGTTGGGGAGAAGCCATATAGCGATGCCCTGGGACCTTGAAGCAATTTCTTCTGGAGTGAGATGGATGGCCAGGGTGACATGTAGCCACAAGGATGGTTTTGCAGAATATGTAAGCATTCCCCGGAGCCTCCCAGAAAGCACTGCACCTGGGAACTTCCCACTGTCCTCAGGAAGGAGGCTCAGACTCTCCATATCTGACTATTAAAGGGACATACTTCTCCTAAAGTTTGTGAGGTCAGGGTCATCTATAATTCATGGAGCCTGAGTCGCTTAAAACAAGCATCATTTAATTTTGCAAGGACAAAAAGATAAATAACAATGAAGGTGAAAAAAGCAGGGAAGGAGAGAAAGAGAGGGGAGGGAGGGATGGAGAGGGAGAAACTGTATGATATAACCAGAGGGGGAAGGAGGTGGAGCTAGAGCAATGTCAAGCAGAGGTTCCAGCACAGAACGGTGCCTCCTCCCTGGGTTGAAATGTGCTCCCTGCCCCAAGTGTACAGAGGGGCCTACAAAAACCTGGAAAAGCTGGTGGGAAGCAGGGGCCATCTGTCGTAGAGAAGAAATGGAAAGCCAGAACTGGTCTTCTTACTCTGGAGGTCTGGGCCAGTTGAGGTGGGGTTCCGTGAGCCAGGCGCCAATGCTGAAGGCTTGGACCTGGCCCTTGCCTGAGGTCTGGTGGGGACAGTAAAGGGGGGCCTGAGGTCTCCTTGAAGCTGCCCAGCCCAGTCCTCCAGGACAGAGGCAGGGAGGGAGGGAGTGTCCCGGAACAAGCAGTGTGCAAATGTGGACCCTGCCTCTGTGTAGCTGCAAGGGGTCGAGAGAGAGGCCCTAACCCAAAGCATGGAGCACACCTGCGCCAGGTGGTGCCCCTGGTGCTACAGACACAGACAGGGCCGCTGGGGCCAGACGCAAACTGAAGGCAGCTTTGCAAAGTTTGAAAAACTCACCAGGCCACTAAACTTCAACTTGGCCAAAACTTCGCCATGACCTCACTCCTTTTTATGAGCAGCTGTCCTGACACTAACCCTGCCTCCTTCCATAAGCCCTTTTTCATGAGCCTGGAGAGAACAGGTCAGGAGCCGAAAGCACATCCGCTCTCACAGAACCCTGTGCTTTGGGACACGCAGCCCGGCTGCAGTAGGAGAACGTGGTTGTGCCACGTCCCCACTGCCAGCTATGAGGCTGAGCGTGTCTGCCATGTTCACAGCTGGGCCAGGGCACAAGCCAGAGTTCAGTGCATATTTGCCAGGTGCCCATCGGCATGGCTGTAAATGGGATGAGAGAACAAATTAGGTCTGTGCGGTGATGTCCCTCCTGAGGAAGGCCAGAGAAAAAACATGATCGACCTGAATCTCATCCTCTGGGCATGGATGGGTCATTCAAAAGAACAGAAGGACTAGACGTTAAGTTCTAAGACACTGTGATTCCTCTTCCTTCTGTCCCCCAATATCCCATAAGGGAGGGCACCTCAAAGGTACCTACTGAATCCCTGATTCGAATCACACCATCAGGACGAGCGCGCAACTTTACGGCAAAGCTGCCTACTCGATGCCTCAAACTTTCTGCAAAACCTGGCCAAGCGGCTTTTCCAGCCTCTGCACCTTATGGAAAAAGTCACCTCTTCCCAGGGCATCGTGCTTCAGAGGTTGGGACTTGCTGTTGTAAATCGTTTGCTCAAGAAATAGTTGAGCACCGACTACGTGCCAGGCTGTGGACGAGGCTCCAGGAATACGACAGAGAACACAACCAGCCTTGTCCACATCTCAGGGCACTCTCAGACTCTCCATCCTACCTCTGCTGGTCCGCCAGCACACAGAGAAATTGCCCTAAGAAAGTGTGCCACATAAGGAGGGGTTTCTAATAAAACCACTTCACCACAGAAGGTGCCATGGCTAAACCTGTGGGCCAGCACATCTTTGTTTGGTCATCTGCCCTACCTGAGGATACACCAGCAGGACTGCCATTGATGAAACCGCGGAGGAGGAGGAGGAGGAGACCTGAGTCAGGGGAAGCAGGCTGGGCTCGGAGTTGAGAGCCTGGGTTGCAGCCCCAAGGGGGCTCACTCGCCTCAGTGTTAGCTAGTCAGCCAGGTAAGCACGGTAACCGCCTATGGGCAGTAAGAGAAACTCTAACACACGGAAGTGTGAGCAGAGAGCCTGGCGCACTGAGGATGAGCTTCCTTCCAGCTGCAACTCTCTCTGGTACTAATTTTGCTCTCCGCAAAGATCCTCCCGACTGACAGACACAAAGAAACGATTCCACAGAGGTGGCTTCTCACATCCCTTGTCTCCCAAAAATAATGGAACATTCTGGGCGGCTGAACAGTTGAATCTAGAGAGGAAGTGAATTGATACCATGAGCCCGGCTGGGCCGAGCAATATAAGCTTCCTAGAAAGGCATCCGGTGGGGTGGGACTTTTCATTTGCCCCGGCATACAGAGCCTGGGAGAAGAGACAGGGGTCTCAACACCAAGTCTAATGTCCTTTCCATGACACCATTTATCCTGCCCTGTCCCCTAGGGAAATCGGTTCACAGTGGGCATCAAGGAACAGACTCAGGGGTAGGAGAGGACGTCACTGAAAATTGAGGTGTCCCTGCCTCCCCTGCTGAGGCTGCCTGTCTCCTCAGGCCCAGCGCCTCAGAGGAATCCCACATACATGCGCAATGCCAGGAACAGGCCCACCCAGTCACGCCCTACAGGTTTAGGACATTGTCGTGCGATTTCCAAGTACCTAACTAGCTGGCTGAGGCTTTGGGTCCTGGGTAAGAGATGGGAGGAGAGGGAGGAAGAGGAAGAATTTCCTGATTACTTGACAAACGTAAACCCAGGCCCGAGCTTTCCTTGGGGCATCACAGTAAATCTCAGGGCCCTGGTTACTTCTCTCCCCGGCTCTCCTTCCACCTTCTCTTATCTGGCAGTATTAAAGCGCAGGCTCTGAAGATGTGCCCCGTCACTCTAGAAGAGCGGGGACTCCAAAAGGCTTCTGGGAATGAACGGCTCCGCCAAGGCTGAGAAGAGCCATGTTATCTAGACGCGTACATTTGCTCGCACACATCTCCCAAAGCACTTCTGCGGCCTTTCTACCGCTTCTGTTGACACGCTGAGCGAGGCTGCGGGGCTGGGAGTCCTGCTGCTAGTGCTCTGTCTCCACAGACACATCGTTGGTCCCTGGTTGGGATTCCTGTGCTGTATCTCCTGCTCCGTGTGACTTCTCTGCTACCTCTGCAGACACCCATCAAAGCCCAGCGGTCAAAATTCCAGCCTCCAGCTACCCGTTTTGTTCCCCCTGTCCTAAAAAGAAAGACTAAGGGGGCTGGGAGGCATTTGTGCCTCCTCCATTGGGCTCTGGAGCCAACAAAAGGGAGAACAAGATTTGCTATCATGCTGTGCTGGTCACATGCGCTGTTAATAAAGTCCAAAATTCTCGAAGGATTTATTGTTCAGGTCCCACCCTGGCTTCCCATTCCGGTTAGAGAGCTCCCAGGCCACCCCCAAACATCTGGCTTGCACACACCTGCACCGGCAGGGCTATGCAATTATCTCCTTGAGGACCTCTGTGCAGCCTCTTATCTGTTCAGCAGCCTAATGTCCTTCAAGACGTGCTCCCAGGCCATGGCTGGCATGTTGCAGGATGTGGAACCGTTTGATGTGCTTACTGCCCCGGCGGAGTGAAAATGACCAGCAGGCTCAGTCATGTCGCCGAGGTTAAACATCAACTGTTTAAACCAACTGTGGAATTTGCAAATGGGTAAATACCATATTGGGCTTGGGAGCCAAAGAATTTGTTCAAAAACAGCTACTCAACATGTGTCAGAACGGGGCCTTAGCTACAGAGCGACACAGAAGGGCCAACAAAATACATATTCTGGTGTTTAATAATCCTACTACAGCAGGGAGACTAATTAAAACAACTCTTCTGCCAAACAGAAAATTCCAGATGCTGAGGAGATAAATAAAAAGACGCTGTGGGCTGTGGAACATCAGAGCAAGCTAGTCCCTCTTAGAGTAACCCGAGACACCCGAGGCCCCCCCAGCTTGGACAGGGAGATGAGGTTACATCAGGAATGACCCACATTCCATTCCATGCCCCACCTGCTGGTGTCGAACTTCAGGCCTGCAGAAGGGCTCCATGCCTATTCTGGGAGCATCGGAGGTGTCTCTCAGGTCCTTATGAACAAAGCTGGTCCTACCAAGCATCCACTGGGATCTGCCAGACCTGCTTGCTTCTTGTGCACACCCAGGGCAGGGGGACCTTGCAGGCTGGGGAGTTGTGAAGCCAAGGGGAAGCTCTCTCGCCACTTTCTGTTGGTACCACAGGGCCTTCCAGGATTTTAGCAAACAAGACCTTGCTCAGAGAAGGTCTGGACCAGGAGGCAAATCTCAGCCACAGACACCCACAGCTTCCTCAGGATCACCTTCCTTTCCCCAGTGACAAAGGCTCCATCACTGGGTCAGCCATTCTTGTCCAACTGCTTCTTTCCTGGGAGAATTATTTTCCAGCAGCTTCCTCAGTCTTCATGCACAGTCATGGCTGGTCATGTCTCCATGGTGGCCAGATTTGTGAACCCCAGCTTGGGCTATAACATAGTCCCTTGTTTCAAAAGGAATTAGACTTTTTCTTTCTTAAAATTGCCTCAGGAGGCGATGCAGCTGGACTGCAGTCACAGACGCAAGCAATTTTCATCACAACGCAAAGTGTCAATGATGTCCTTGGCTTATGCTTGTGTTGTTATAATAAGCTAAGAATTAAATTAATCTAAACAATGCTATCTAAAAAAACAATCATTTTAATTTACGGAGTATATACTTTTGTGAAAACCACTGAACACCTAGAAATTAAAAACAAAACTGTAATTGCTCTGCCCTCAAAGCAATTAGAAAAAAATCATCACAGATCCCTATAAACTCTAAGAGTCGGGGAGGCTTCCCAAATATACTCTGGCTGTAAACTCCCATAAAAGGATAGAGGAGATAAAAATTCTTTTGGGAAATTCTTATCACCTGCCTCCATGTCTATAAATGTTCCAGGGACACAAAATACAGTCCTTCAGATTCCCTGGAAACCGCTATATTTTTGCAAGAATTCGTTCTGGCCAAGAGCTGGGAACACAGGAATGGGTCTGTCCCCACACAACTCGCAGCAGCCAGAGCTGAGCGCAGAAGTTTCCGCAAGATTCTTGGTTGGAGAGAATGCATTTGTAGGACGAATTCAACTTCTTCAAGTGGCATTTATAGCAACTAGCCCATCTCATCCTCTACATCTCTGTGAGAGAAGCAGGAGGGGTATTAACTGCTTCACAAATATAAACACAGAAACTCAGCTGAGGTCAAAGAAAAGAAAAGGCACCAATGGAAACCTGCTCCGTAGAGAAACCCCAAATGGGAGACCAGCGGGGTCTACCGGTCAGAACCAGATCCCCCTTGCATCTGAAAACAAAGCCTGTCTGCCTCAAGACTGATTTATCATCACTTGCTTTGGGGCCAATTGGGAACAGCTCAGAGCACGGGTGGACCAATTCTAGCTGTGGCCAGACGAGTAACAGCTGCGGTCCAGCCAGGATCTTCTCCCCCGCCAGCGCAACTCCACAGGCAAGCCTTAAAGAAGTGCAGGGAGAAAATCTTCCATATCTCGGTGGGGGACACCTGGGCCCCTGTTGCCTCTTTGTAAACCCTCCAAGGAAAAACATCTCAGTACGAGGTTCAGGTGCCAAGGGGAGCAGTAAGGTGGGATCACTCAGAACCCCACCATGCTTGCTATTAAGCTAATTTTCTCTCGGCTTCAAGTCCATCCTTATATACTACACTTTGAGATACTGGCGTTGGGATTCTGCACACAACCTGTGTGCTTTCCTCTCTGATCAGCTTTGCCCATAGGGGGCGCTAGAGGGAGCCTGTGACACTGCAAGAGGAAGAAGGAACTTGCTTCTGGTTTGCTTCCTGTTCACCTTCTGTTGGCTTCCCATCCCTGTCTGTTTCCCCTAGCAAATCTTCTTCACTCAGGCAGTGTCAATTCCTTCCAGAAGCATTTGAATCCAGTTTTCCATTTTCCCGACACTCACAGACCAACCTCAGCCAAATAGCTCCCGCTCCTCAGAGGCAGGGGTGCCATCCCCACAAGGACTCCCCTCTGAGCTCAAGACACCAGCACCAGCTGAGGAGCAGCCCCACTCCCCCACCTCAGAAATCTGAGATTCAGCCCACATGCCCCTTCTGCAAGCATCTAACTTTTAATAAGTCCAATACCTTCTCTTTGTTCCCCCAGCCTCAGGGTGGTAACTACTTCCTTCAGGTGCTTCCTCTCCTGAAACCTTTGTGTTCTCCTCCTGCCTTTTCAGTTACCTGGTTGATAATTCTTTATATTAAATTATCTCTGGTTAAACAACTGGTGTGATTTCTATCTCCTGCCTGGACCAGGACTAATTCACCCATGGTTACATCCTAAGCAGCTGCAGTGGGAACTAGAGCCTGTGGCTTCCCAACCTCATCTAACTGCGATGCCGGAGGGGGTGCACCCACCCACCCACAGCCCACATTCTAATCTGGTTTACCTTGGCCAACCGCTGCACAAGCAGGCACGAGTTCGAATCTAAAGAACATAGTGAAATTTGTGGCAAATGGATCTTAATTGCTGTACAGTCTTGGGGGATGGCTGCAGGGACTCCTTGCTAAACATTTGGATGTTTCTCCTTGCTGACCAGAAGTGAGCCATACGGAAGCATCCTCATCATAGGTTTTCGAGCGAAGATGATTTTGTTATAGTTTGCGGTGGGACTGTCTCTGGAATCCGTATGAACGTGGGTGGGTTCTGGGATAACAGTGGGACCCATGGGCGATACAGAGCAGGTGCCCCACACCGATAACATGGTCTCTGACCTCGTGTCCTTGAACAGCATGTTGCCAGAGGACTTGGATGACTTTTTCCTCTTCAGTTGGATGACACTGAAAGGCTTGTTCTGCCTTAATGTCCGTCGGCTTTCCTCCAGAGCTTGCATGCATTCCAGTTCTCTAGCTTTGCTCTTCTCGATGAGTTTTTTCACAACTGGGGAGGCATATGTGACATAGGCTGGCCAAGGGTTATGTTTTTCCAGCAGATTCAGGGGAAGCCCAATGTTTTCTGTGAGTTCTACCAGCAAAGAGAAATAGAGGCAATTTAGAGACTCACATACCACAACAACTCAATCCTTCCAAGAATTGGAAGGTATTGGAACTACATTTTAAATTTCTCTCTGTCATGCATAGTAGCCCTTCCACTCCTTGTATGCAGTGGGATTAAAATCTCATCCAAAATTGGGAGACAGAATGACATTCCATAGAGTATATCGATTAAAGAACAGCATGACGGCAAAGAGCAGGAACCTGAAGTCAAGCAGGCTTGGTTTCAGATCTTTGTATAACATCAAATTGTTTAACCTCTGAACTTCTATTTTTTTCACCAATAAAAGAATGTTACCATAAGGCTATTGTAAGTATTAAATAAAGTGATATATTCAAAGGTCGTGGAACAGTAGAGCTTAGGGCTTGAAAGCATGGGCTCCACGCATAGACTACTTGAGTTCGAATTCCTTCTCCACCCCCTTAACAGCTGTGAACTGTGAGCAAGTCTCTGGGCTCTTGTAAACTTCAGTTGCCTCGTGTCTAAAACGGTGATTAGAATAAGACCAGCTTCACAGAGCTTTCTTGTGGATTAAAGGAAATAATATGTATAAATCTTTTAGCCCAGTATCTGGCATGTAGTAATCAGTGATTGGTAACTGAATATTTTGGCTTTGTCTCCTTACTTGCGTTATTTCATTAATCCTTGTTACACCTTATAACGAGTATTATCCCCACTTAACAGAGGATGAGACCAAGGCTGACTGGCTTACACAACCAGCAAAGGGTGAGTTTGACCTCAAGTCTAACAGGCTCAATAATCCATAAGCTTTTCACTAGAGCCACTGGCCAGAAGTTTGGGGTGTCTGGGGGTTGAGGGACCTTACTAGGAATTCTCCCCACTAGTTTCCCAAGCAGCCTGTTCCTTTGTGGACACCAAATCATGGCACATCAGTCCTTCCTTCTTCCCTGTGCAGCTTCACTCTGTCCCGCAGAAACGCCTCAGAATGTCTCTCCTGCCGCACTACCTTCCCGTTTCTCAAGTGGTGCGTACGTCCCCTAATCTTACATCTCTGGTCATTTCAGCAGGAATTTGGGAAACAGGGGAATCAAAAGGTTCATCTTGCCATCTCCAACCTGAATTCCATGAAAAACATCATAAATGGGAATAATCAAGAGAAGAGGCAGGTTACACAGCTATTCCCGGGCTGCCTCACGGATGTACAGGGCTGGAGCTCATCTGGGGACAGATCTGTCAGTACAGAGCGTGTTGTGGAAGGTTCCATTTCTTTGTAAGAGCCATGCATTATTCTGCCTGAGGAAGGCAAGATGTGTGATATCACCTCGCATTAGAAAACGCACCTCAGAGCTTCCAAGCACAAACTTGACTGTTCATCCTTGTCTCCTCAAAGCAAATGCAAAATTCAAAGATCTTGCAGGTTATTAGGACATTGGCTGATATCCGGCAGAGGCGAGGCTAAAACTTTCTGGAGCAAAATGAGCAGCAGCCCCCTCCTGTCTCCCCAAGCCCTGCCTCTCTGCCAGGGTAACACACGAGGGGCCACTCCCTCAGCCCCATCTCTTTGCCTTCCCACCCTACATCCTCCAACTTGAGCCAGCCCCGCAGCAGGAGCTCCCATTGTTAAGGCCCCAAGGCCTACCTTCCTCTTTCTTCTTCTTTCTTGCATCAATCCTCTCCATTTTTAGAGAGCCCCTCACATTGGAGGTCCAGATACCTTTGGGAAAATACGCTCGTTAGCCAGGGCCACCGCAAAGAGACCTGAGAAGAAAGTGATTAGCAGCCACCCTGGGATCCCAGAGCAAGGGTCTCTGCGTGAGGCTCAGATGACCCCGCCCTCAGAGAAGAGGATGAGCCTTCTGGAGAGCCCAGCACAGGAGGTCATGTCGGTCTCTAGGCCTTCTGCTTTCTGGTCTCCCAGCTTTCAAGGACTGAGTGCTGGGCAGGCCTTGGGGCTGTGTGGAGGTTGGCCCATGGGAAAAGGTGAAGAAAGAAACGTCCCCACTTCAAAACTGTGCCGTCTTCTCTACCAGAGTCCAAGAGTGGTCATATTTCTGTGAGTGGGCTGATTTCCTGCTCTCCAAGCTGCACTTCTCCGCCTGGCAGTGGGGAGAGGGGCAGCTGCCAGGAGTCAACTGAAGGGGCCCCAAACACAGGCTGAAATAGGAAAGTCTTAATGCTCTACATGGCCACTTGTGTGAGCAATGAGATGCTCACTGAGGTCTAGTGGTTCTTGCACTTGAGGGTGCATCCACCTGCAAGGCTTGTTAAAACCCAAACTGCCGGGCCCCACCTCCGCAGTTGGTTCAGCAACCAGCCTTCTAAACCAAAGGTGGGGAGGGAAACGCTGAAGATTTGTAAGGTTTTATTATTAACTTCCTAGAGGCAAGAAACAAGTCCAGGAGACCTTTGCAGTTCCTTTCTTATTCTAAGACTGGAAAATGCACATCTGAGAATTTTCGTCCAAGAAGTCATTATTTTGCATGTTCAGTTTTACCATCTCTGTCTCCTTTGAAATTTACAAGTGCCATGGAGCGTTTCCACCATCACCTGCCAATGCCCAGGACCGAAGAGTCTCCAATGGTTTTAACACCTTCCCAGGTGATGCTGGGGCTGTTGGTCGGGAGACGACACTTTGAGAACCATCAGTCTAGGCCAGTGCCCTCAAACTTTGTTGAGCACTAGAATCATCTGGAGAGCTTGTTAAAACACAGACACTGGGTCCCCCCTCCCCAGCCACTCTGATTCAGTAGGTCTGTTTGGGGGACCTGAGAATGCGTTTCTAAGTAACTCCCAGGTGCTGCTGCTCGTTTGAGGGCCAGACTCTGAGTAGCCCTGGTTTAGACTAATGGTGCTAAATCTTTCTTTCAGCTGTAACATAGATGAGGGATGGCTTCCTCATGTGTGAAACACTCTCCTGAGAGAAGCAATTCCAACGTTTCCACCCCTTTTTTCTCCTAATCAAAGAATCATTGTGGAATGAAAGTAAGTGTATTGGCAGGAGCAACCTTAAATTCCACTATATTTATAAAGTAAATTATTTGTAATGTCAGCATTTTATTATAACACACCTAACAAAGGATATCATTCTAGAGATTCATTCATACTCTTAAGAAAAAGAAAATAAAAAACTAGTTTTTGTCAAACCTACTCAGATCCAGGTCTTACAAATCCCTCCTGTCAAGTCTTAGGGGCAATCTTTCATAGCAATACATTTTTAGGAGAATTCACAATATTATTTTTCTGAGGCTAGGAAGAAATAATGCTCAAATAGTCCTCTAACCTAGAGACAGCTTCATGTAATAATAACTGTTTAAAAAAGGGAATTGAAGCGTCTTACTTCTCCTCCTGAGACCTACCATAGGATGTCAGAATTTCAGGTCACCCATTCCAAGTCCTTAGTAGAGTATGTCGTCCCAGTGGTCACCCAGCCCGTGCCCACCCACCTCCAATGAAAGAGAGTTCTTCACCTATCTTCCACATGTGTAGAGCTGTTAGAAATGTGTTTGTACTTCTCCCCATAGTACCGTAGGATTAATCAGTCATGTCAGATGGTGGAAAAATGTTTTGAGCTGGTGATATTTGGGGAATTTGGGATAATTCATCCTTGCTTCTAAGTTTCTAGTTAACAAACCCTGAAGTCTCAAAGAAGCCCAGTTATTAGAAAACTCTTTGTTTGAACATGAGTGTGCATTTGTAGGATCCGCCATCTTGCTCAAAGTGTCTCACCATATCTCTGTGGGCTCCTACAGCAGTCTTCCGTCTGACGGGACAATTCTATAGACTGGTAGGTTTTTCTCATACCTGTTGATGCAGGGACTAGGAAACTATAAAACCAAGGGAGGGAATGTTTGAGAGAGCCTCAAAACTCCTGGGGAGGACTTGTTTGTTTGAAAATAAAAAGAGACAAATAGTTGACATTAAGTCTGAAGACAAGCTGTGGGCTCTTAAAATTTCCTTCAACTCTGGCACAAAGGTTCCATTTTATCTGCCCATAAATGAAATGCAAACCAGCAGTCTATGGACAGAAACAGCATTGATGGGAGGGGCACGAGGCACAACATTGAAGTGGTTTTCTTGTTTCTCCTACAGGCACAAAGGCCCATGTTCAATCCACTTAGTTTTCAAGCCCAGCTCCTCCCACCCCCCCATCCAATCTCTTACCCAGTCATTTCCAGAATCTAGTCTGATATGCTGGGTTTGGCTTAAATAAATTCAAAGGAGTGACACTTGCCTGAACCTGACACAAATTTGTGAACTTGATTATAATCCTTAACTTCTTAGGACCTCTGCGATCTCACTGACGAGATGAGGATGAATTCCTGAGCGGCTCCTCTCACAGAGGCATGGTTGTTATAATAAAATGTCTGGAAACCAAAGTGCTTCTAAACCAGCGGTCCCTCGGCTTTGCTGCACATTGGAATTACTGGGGATCTTTTAAAAATTCAAATGCCTGGCTCCCACCCACAACACTGATTTAATTGGATTGGGATGCAACACAGGCATCGGAATTAAAAGCTTGATTCTAATGTGCAGGAAAGTCTGGGAACTGCTCTTCTAGAACCTAAACCAAAAAACACTGAGGATTTATAAGAGATAGTAGACAGGTCCTGGAGATCATTTCAGTCCTTTTGCAGTTCTAAGACATATTTTCATTCAAGAATTCTTCATTACACATATTCAGTACTGCATATCAGTGGCTTTTAAACGTTAAAACGACCACGGAGCATTTCCACCGCCACCTGCCAATACCAGAATTGCCTTAGATCAAAGGAGAACCAGTGCCTTCAAGTACTGAGCTAAGAAAACTGCATGTGTGGATGGTATTCTCATGCAAAGCTAATCCCGCCCTCTGTCCACCACCACAAGCTGCATCCTTATCTGAGGAAATCATCTTGCAAAAGGATTTTGTTGGTTCCAGACAGGATTGATGGGTGAGTGCACTAGCATAAGTCAACACCCCTCAGACTTTTGTCCCACTTAGGCTGTAAAAGTAGTGTCATTTTCATACTCGGGATGGGCAAGACATTATCTTAATTTGGTGTTTCCTAAGCTGTGTTCCATAGAATGCAAGAATCTCTCAAGATGTTAACAGGTGTTAAAGGGAAAAAAACAAAGTCCATGGCAAGGGTCACCCAATAGGGCCACATAGGTTGTTTAATCCAGGGGGCACCATTTACATAGTCTGTCTTGTTGTGCAATATTAATATATTAACAGGAGACCTGTCCTCATCAGGTAAGTTGGAAAAAATGACACGTTAAACAAATTCCTTTAGTGCAGGACTTCTGGAGAGACTATAATAGGTTAACTTGTTCTGTGACTCTCCTAAAGGGAGATCGATATGAAGCCTCCCCGAGTCTCATTTGCAGCAGATTAAAATGCAGCATCCCCTAATCTCGTTTGACCAGGAAACCATTCGCTCACTCATTCATTCATTCATTCATTCATTCATTGTTTAGGGCAGCTCGTGGAACAAGCCAATGTGAGGGCCTAGCACTCCACTGGAGTCCAGACTGCCTGTTTCCCTCTCTTCCGCCTCTTTCCTCTCTTCTCTGCTCCAATCTGCAGGCATCTTGTCTTGCTTGTGTCTCATCTCTCACTTTTCTCCCTGAGCCAAACCTCAGAGTCTTGTCTGGCCCCAGGAGGAGAGCTACATTTTCCCAAACAGGAGCTGATGCATGCAATCCTCCTCAACCTCCCGTTTCCTCCCCTGCCCTGCCCTGCCCTCTGGCTGGTCCTCATTTATTTTTGGCTGAAGAGGAAGCTGCCATTCAGGCCAGAAGTGTTTTGGAAGGTTTATCTCTAAGATCTGGAGAACCATTCCGGCCTTGCATCAATTTGGTGCAGTGCATGGTTTGCGTGCAGATCTCCATCCCGAGTGGCCTACCCCGGAGACCCACAGAGTCCCCAATCTTTCAGGTCAAGTGCATGCTCTGACCCCCTGCATTTCAGAGCTGGGGACATACAGTGCACACCCGACAGACTTCCCGTTAACCCTGCCTCCTCATGACTCTCTCCACCTCTTTACCCTGCCCCTATCCCATGGATGCTATGGAAACTCTTGCCATATCCCCACCTCTCCCTAATGGGCTCTAGGGGGCTGCACACAAGGTAATGGTTTGATGTGCCTTTAGTGACACTGATACTGGGGAGCATGGGGAGTCCTAGAATGGTAAAGACAGGGAAGAGTCGGGGGGGAGGGGCAAGTTGGTTTTGGGAGAGAGGAGGCATTCTTTCCCCGTCTCCCTATGCAACAATATGCTGGCCACCCTCTCTTCCTCATCACTGCCCCTCCCCAAACACACACCCTCCAAGGAGAGGAGAAGCAAGCCCATTACTGCACTCTGTTAAAAAGTCAAGTTGCATAAGATGGGCAGCTTTGGTAGTAGTAAGCATGTTCTAATATAAACCCTGCCTCTTTCCAGAGAGAAGCAACTATCTCTAGCCACATCTAGGGTGGGGAGGTGGAAGTCTAATCAGAAGCGCCCATCTTCTAACACAGACCTGGCAGTATTTATTCACCACTCACAGTGTGGGGGAGGGGGGTATGCTGCTTCTTGGTAATGCTTCTGTACCCTACATATTTTCTCTAATGATTATATGTGTACTTTGAGTGACACAACAGTGGAAACAGAGTTCAAGCATCTATGGCCATGCAACATCAATTCACGCATTCATTCATTCATGCATTCAACAAACCTACACTGAGCTTCAAACACTACACTTCCAAGAGGTGCGGGTCTTGTGCTCACCCAGAACCCATTGTGGATTCCCCACACTTAGCTCTTGCCTTGGGAGTCTACCCTTCTCAATGTCAAGGGTCCACAAAGCAGGTTTGTTTCCCATTCCGATAACAAAACAAATAAGAATAATCCATGTCATCTAAGTCATCAGAAACAAAAGCAAAGAAGTCCCTGTACATAGGTCAAAACAAGTGCCATCAGTCACTCTGCAGATGGGTACTGAGTGTCTCCAGGTACCAGGCACTGCAGTAGCTGATGGGGACACAAAGCAGAATGAGGCAGAGCCCTGGTTCAAGGAGCTCAGAGCCCCATGAGGAGACAGACCACAAGCTTCCTCACTCAGCCCGCGTGGGGAGGGATGTCAAGAAACAGGTTCAAGAAGAGAGGATGGTTGTGCTGAGTCTTGAAGGAGAAGAGGAATGATGAGCAGTGGGCATGGTTTAAATGCCACCCTCAATGTTTTCAAATCCTGAGTGAAGTGTTTCTCTGCTCAGGGTCCACTTTCTTCTTCTAGTAGGCGAATCTTATAGGCTGTTTCCAGATGGAGTATTGCCTGCATATGAACTACAATGTTGAGTTGGCTGAATAAACACTTGACAAATTCACTACAGGGAGAAGCACTGGGTATTGTATACTTACCAGGTATAACTATGAATCTGAATTTTAGATGTATCTGAGGAATACTCTATCATAAATATTAAAATCCCATTTTAAGATGTCATATGAAGACCCATCAGGCACAAAGTACATGTGGCCATATTATCTATAGATTGTTTCAAATTTTAAAATGGAATTTCCAGAACAAGCCAAACAGACATAATCAGAGGAGAGCTTTCAACCTTTCCTTCTGTGGACATTTTGGGGTAGGGTGTACATTGATAGGCTAGACAGGTAGGAAAGATATGGAGAAACAGGCAACAAGAAATAGCCCTCTAATTTCATATTCAGGAAACCAAACATGAAAGGCTTTAAGCAATTTGTGCTCAGAGACCCTCTCTCCGCCTGACAGCTGGCTCAGGAGCAACGGGATCATGAAAGTATGTGGTCTCACAACGTCTAATCAATCAGAAAAAGGAAGTCCTGCTCCACTGGAACAATGGGGCATTGTGAGCCTAGAGGACACATGGGAGAAACAGGCAGGCATTTCCCAGGACGGGCCTCAAACAACGGGCCAGGCCACCTCCTTTTAAAATGCCCAAAGCAGGAGGAATCCAGGCCAGAGTTTGTTCTGAAGAAATTGACTTGCATTTGAGACTTTGCCTACAAGCAAAGAACGGAAGTAGCTGCCTTCTGTAGGATTCGATTATCCCATCAGCCTGTTGACAGCATGTCCTCAGTGTCACACAGTGCTCCCAGTTCATGCCAGAGTGTGAGAAAATCCATGCCTCACACATTGCACCCAACTCTTGGGTCACAGATAATGCCAAAATATGATTAAATCAAAACTCCCAATTGTCTGGGGTGAGTTGTCCCCAGTAGACGCACAATCCAAATAAGGCACCCTCCTGAAAATTAAGAGTTTCACTGGACTTTGTCCTTAATGCTCTTCATTCATACCCAGCCATAATTTTAGTTCTAAAACAACTTACAAAATGGAAATTAAGTAAAAGGAAGGGGCAACACTTGGAGATGAAGAAAAGGAAAGAAAGCTTTGTAGATGGATGCTCAGCACTGTTAAAGTTGGAAGTTGGAATGAAGGGCCTAATTTCAATGCTGTGCAAAGACAGTTCTACCCAATAAACAGAGTCCCGTACTCCTTCCCACAGGGGCTGGCCCCGACATTCACTAGCAAATTGCAAGGAGGAATTAGAACCAATCATCACCTTTACTAGAAAAGCAATTCAAGGCGTGTGTCACGTCGACGATGACCAGTTGCATTTTGCTGTATTTGTTTGTATATGCTCTCATAATAGGAATTATATACTATCAACATTATAAAAAGTTTGGGAAATGTTATTTTTCAATCTCATAATCCCTTTACCATCACACAACTCTTATCTGTATGTTCTCACCCAGTTCTTACATGGTTATGGTCACAAAATGTATATATCCTTTGAATCCACCATTTTAGCTCTAACCTTATGTTATATTTTCTCATGTTCTTAAATATTCCTCTAATTATTTTAGAGGCTGCTTAGTAATCCATCCAGTGAATGAACCAGGATTAATCATGCCTCCGTTTGGGGATTTGAAGGCGTTTCCAATTTTAGATGGGCAGCATCTTTTAAAATGAAGAACTCATTGGCATTCTTCTGCTTTTTATAAATCTCTGTATAGCAAGGTGCTCAGAAAATGCTGGCTGCTGAAGGTTCCAGGCTCCCAAAGGTCTCAGAACTGCCAAAGCCATCCCCCTCTCAATGCTGAGAGGTGAACAGAGTCCTCCCTGCTTCCCTCTGTTCATGGACAAAGAGCAGGCAGGGTATTTGCCACTGTGGTCTCTAGGGTTCCTACCAGCTCCAAGGTCTTGGTGATGAGGCCAGAAACTAAAATAGAATCTATGAGAGACTGCTCCTGGCACCAAAGTGAGACAGACTTCAGGCTGGAGAACTACAGCAAAAGTCCCCACTGCCAGCCTAGTCACAGAAGAGTCAGGGAAGAAGTTAAAAAGAATCAGCTCACTGTGGCCAAGACCATCCACGCACAAGGAAATTGCCCAGAAACACACGCTACACCCTGCAATGCTTTGTGAAGACTGGATGTGCCAGCAAACAAGACCAGTGGGATCAATGAAAACTATTCTCTCAGCTTTCAAGCACGGTGCCTGGAGCTCAAGGCACGGGCACCAAGTGAAGACCACCCAGCAACCCTCTCCAACGCGGAGGTGTAAAATACTCCAGCCAACTGTCAAGACATGCATGATTGCTGAGGGAACCAAAGAACCATGAAAAGCAAACCAATTCACTACAAAAGCACAGAAAGCATGAGCCATTTAGTGAAGAGGCCACCAGTCTCAACTCTCCACCCCAGCCCCCAACTGTCATGAGGCCATTCCAACATTACCACTCCCGATAAAAATCACAGATGCTCGTGTGAGCATCAAGAAATTGTCGAATTTTATCCCATATTTTCTACTGAGAAAGCAAGGAAGAGTGAAAAAGACCCTTCCAAAGTTTGAAAGCGTCCTCCCTAACCCTAACCCTAACCACGAACTTGGGAACATCAATATTTGTTCTCTGAGAAGTGAGTCAATAAAAAGGGGGGATCATTAGCTATTTGACTTGATGAAAAGTGGCTCCTTTTGCTCTTATTCACTCAGCAATCTTCTGAAAATTGATATATGAAATAACTCATGAGCATATGTCCCATTATAAATTATAAGATTGGCATCCTGAATTATTAATCATTTTCCTTTGAGTTTGGTCAAAATTAATCACTTCCCTAAGGCCTTATCACTCTACGTCTTTGGTACCAGTGGCGCCTTGATAATCACCAAAAGATGCTCCTAGGACCCATCTGTCTTCTAAGACTAGATTCTTATTTCCAACTGCTAATTAAACAAGTTCCACTAAGTGTTTTGCCTTTTCCTCAAAACAGTATCTGTTGTCACCCCATACTTCCGTGAACATCTCCTCTGTCTTCACGCCCTGTTTCTGTCGATGACATCACCATCCTTCCCAACTCCCAAAGTAGACACTCAACTCCTCCTTCCCTTTTACACCCCAGATTCAGGCCCCACTCCCCAAATATGTCTTCTGACCTCTATTCTCTTTCTCTCCAGCTCATCCTCCCCAGCCGCAAGAATGATCATTTATAAATATATTCACTCAACAACTATTTACTGAATCTTTATTGTGTGCCATGTACTACACCAGGCATGACATTCTAAGCAGAGAAACCAACTGAGAAAGATCTGATCGTGCCACACTTTCTGTTCAAAACTTATTTACTCCCTACGGCCTATGCAGTAAAATGCACATTCCTTAAAATCTAGTCCCAGAAAAGCTTCCCAATCTTGGCTCCTATCACCACGACTCTTCCCTGTACACTCTCTCTCCTACACACACACACACACACACAGACCCACGCACGCACACCCAGCACCCCATCGCTCCCCGCACTCGCCGAGCTCCCGTGCCTCGACTCCTTGGCGAGTCTTGCTGCCTTTGCCCTGAATTCTCTTCCCACTCCCCACTTCTAAGGAACTGCATGTCCTGCAAAACCCAGAGCATAGCTCAGCCACTCAGGGAAACCTTTCCCAACACCCAGGAGGAGAATCTGTCCTTCCACCGTGCTCTCAGAGGAAGGCAAAAATGACCCTCTTGTAAATAGCATTTAGCACATTATGTTGAGAAAACTGGCAGGGATCAAAAGCCCTGAGTGAACTGAAAAAATTGTATTCAAAATCTGAAAAGCTGAGGATAAGCAGCTGAAATTTGGAGATACCCCAACCCCCATGCATCCCTGGGACTTTCTGCCTAGAGTGCTCTCACTAAAGGAAGTGGCCTCTCTCCTGGCCTTCAGGACACCACGTCCCCTGCAGGCCTCTCCAGGGAGGGCTGTTTCTCCCTCCATGACCCAGAGGTTTCTGGACCTGGAGGGGTACTTGTCCTCCCTTGCCCCCAGTGCCTTTCTCAAACCATTTTCCTTCCTCCTTCTTTGCAGCTCGTGGCCTCAGTCTATAGCACCCCCGACCCACCTGGTTGTTGACAGGTTCTGACGCCTGGCCTCTGCCCCTCAGTCACTGACAACTTTAGCTCCCAGACGCTGGCTTCCTTTGTGCCATTACTCCTACTATCATCAGTGGTTTCTTCATCATCTCATGAATGATCCATACAAATCTCTAGCCCAATCGTCCTTGATCTACTCACCTCCATTAACCTCACCTTCCTCTCACTCTCCACCACCCGCCCTGTGGTCAGTCCATTGTTCTTATTGTCACCAATAACCACACAACAGCCACAATCTCAACTGTGAGCTCCCCACTCTAACTTTTCCCTCTTCTATCCTTCCAGCTCACCCTCAAAGCAGTTCTCGATCTAGCAATTCCTCTCTTTCAATCCATTCTGGCCTCCCTCTGTCACCCCTTCATGCCCTCGCTCCCTGCTTTATCCTGTTTAGATTCCATGGTCCGTTGTTATAATCCCTCACAAACAACCTTAACCTCCTTATCCTTCTGGCCTATCATATTTGCATGACAAAGTCCTAGTACTAGTACTAGTTAAACCCAACCTTTGGGCTCTGCCAGGTGCCTCCAATTCAGCAACTAAACATATGGGAGAGAAAAACAATTGTGCTGACTGGTCTCACATGAAATGCCATGTACTATGTACTGGGCATAGTCTAAGCACCTAACCTATATTAACTAATTGAATCCTCAAAAAATCTTGTGCGTTAGAAACTATATTATCCCCATCCTACAAGCAAGGAAACTAAAGCCCATAGGAATGCCCAGTAGCTTGTCTAAGGTCACACAACCATGGAGGGACAAACCAGGATTTGCACTCAGGCTGTCTAGGTGCAGAATCCTTTTGTTTAACATTCCGCACTCTTGCTCCTCTATCCCAAAGTCAGTCAACATAGCTAGCCCATCCTACTCTCCCCCCTTTCCAAGTCTTTTCGCTTTCCCAACTACCTCAAACCTCCTCATCTCCTCCTTCTCCCTCTCACTCTTGGCTGATGTCCTTGTCTCAACCTCCTTCAGGAAAAATCTGAGAATCCATCAGGAACTCCCTTGTCTCCCCACCATCACACCTATCAACTACTGCTGTGCACGCTGACTTCCCTCCCACTATGATGGATGAAGTGTTCCTATTCTTATCAAAGAACACCTCTCCCCTTGCACTCCAGGGCCCTCCCCTCTTACCTTCCAAGATGCAATGGTCATGGATAGAACAGAACACTCTCATGTTCTTGAAACATTTTCCTACTTGGCTTCCGTGACACCACACAGACCTGTTTTGCTCCCATTGTCACTTGCCACTCTCCTTCTCAATCTCCATTGATGATTTCTGGGCTCCCTTCTCTTTTTTATCTCCCAATGTCCCCAAGGTAACATCAGTTCTGTGGCTTTACATCTCATCTACTTGCCAAATCTTAACTCTAGCCTGACTCCTTCCCCAAGGTCCAAACTTGTATATTCAGCTGCCATCTTTAATCTTTACTTGAGTGTCTAATAGGATCTCAAAGTTTTCATGGCTTAAACAGAAATCTTGACCTTACTCCCTAAAATGTTCGTCTCTGGTCTTTTCCATCTCAAAGAGAGGCATCAACATTCACCAAATTGCCCAATTCAAAAATCTAAGTGTTATCTTTGATTCCTCTTACTTCTTCACTTAGAATACCCCATCCATTATCCTCTCCCCACCACCCTCTGCCACTATTGAACTTTGCTACATCTCCATCTTCACCCAAGACATCAACACCTATTCGCTGGACTCCTGAATACCTGCTAACTCGTCTCCCTGCTTCCACTCTTGTTCCCTTACAATTCCTTCTCTACAGAGGACCTAGAGTGATCATTTTTAAACATAAATCAGATTAAACCATACCATTGCCAACACTCCCATGGTTCCCACTCCATTGGGGATACAATGCAAATTCCTCCCCTTGACCTACAAAGCTCTCCTCAATCTAGCCCCTGCCTACCCTTCCAGCCTTAGTGCCACTCTCCCCATCACTCACTACACCAGCCACATTGGCCTGCCTTCTCTCCTTCAAACACACCAAGCTTGTTCCCACATTAGGTCCTTCCCCAGCTTCTCCCTCTGCCTGGGATGCACTTTCCCTGATTTTCACATGGATTGTTGCTTCTAATAAGTCAGGATTCAGCCTAAACATAAATTCTTCAGTGAGTTAGGGGACTAGCTAACATAGCCCCAGTCACCAGTCACATCTCCTATTTCAATTCTCTGCCTGGCACTATCCCTGACTGACATTTCTTATGATTTACTCATTTGTTTATTTTCCCTTAACCCACTAGGAGGTCAGTTCCATGAGAGCAGGGATCTCATCCATCACATTCACTGCTCCGTCCCAGGCACTTTGGTCAGAATCACTAGATAAATGGATGTTACTGCAACTTCCCCTGGAATTTTCCCCTAGAATCTCTAAGGACTATTGGAAATCCAAACATCAGAAAGCTACATACTTGTACGGAACACAACGGAAACCATGGACCAGTTGACTTGACAATAGCCACTACCAGAGAAGGTCAAATGGCAAATGTGGGACATTACCCTGATAAATATGACAAACAAATATGGCTCACAGAAGGGCCTGGGTTCAAATCCTAGCTGTCACTTCCTGCTTTTAAGTGGGCAAATCACTTCCCCTCTCTCTCTCTCTGAGCCCTAGGTTTCCCCATCCGTAAAATGGGAATGATATACCTCCCTGGTAGGATTACTCTGAAGACCGAATGAGACACTGCATGTGAAAGCGCCCAGAAAAGAGCAACAATGCCAGCGATTGGAGCCACGACTGTCTAGGATTCAGGCTTCATTGAAGGCCAAGTGAAACCACGTCTAACAGGAAAAGTCCATGGGGCTTAAATGTACCAAATTCCAACTCAAGTCCTACTCCAATTTTCCTCCGAACCTCCATTTCCATTGCCACCTGGTCCAACATGCGCTCTGTCCCTTCCACTCCTACCACACACGGCCAGATCCCACCAGCACTAGACACAGCGCCCGGGGTATCTTCCATCTGTTGTTAGTGGATAGAGTTGCCTTTTTACAAACATATGTTTTCCTCACACAGAATGATTATAAATTCAGCCCCATGGCCCACTCCCTAGTCCCTTTACCTCTCCTTCCAGCACTGCTCCCATGACACTTCTTTGAGGCCAGGCAGCCCTCTGGTGGGCTTACTCACGCCTTCCTCTGTGCCTCATCTAGCATATGCCTCTCTCTCTGTCCCTGAATTGTTTTTCTTAAGGCTCAGAAGTAAGATCGTTAAATTCCAGTCAACGCTTGGCCCACATCTTGTCCACTCTGAGGACTAATTATCATCCCCAAAGACCAGACTGACTTACCACGTTCTGATCTTCTCTTGTCCTCACTCCTCCTGTCTACAAGCTCTCGCAAGTCCTTGATGCAGTTCATCTCACTAGGTTGCTGAGAAACACAGAATGAAGAAGGTAGACTGGCAAATATATAATATAATATAACTAATGCAGATGGTTTGGGGGAAATGGACAGTCCAATATATAGCAATCTGTTGCCTATGAAAATAGCAATTATCAATTCCCCAGAGGTCTTTTGAAATTGGAGAGAAATATTTAGTTACTAGTTTCAAATGAATCCTTCCAGGCACAAATATACACAAGCAGTATGCAGTGAAACGTAACCGCTATCCACATAGAAAATATGTGTGAGTAACACACCAGGAAATCTTGAAGTTCTGACAAAAGGAGTTTTTGTTGGGTCAGAAATCCAACTAAACAACAAGGGCTTTAATGTGTTTCCTTGGCACAGTGGAAGGACGCGTCAAACACTTTTAAAATCTGGGAACGGGCCCCTCGTGGAGTGTGTTGTGTGGATGTCCTCTCCCAGCGAAGCCTGGCCTTGAGGACCCCCCTCCTGCGGCGCTGACAGAGGACCAGCGCTCTCCTTGCCATTCCTGCTTGCGGCTGTGATATCATTGTTATGCGTTTTAATATCTCAAGAGGGCAAAAGATGAGAGAATTAACCAAAGTTCCTAACGTGGTAAAGCTGCACCTTACACAATTGTTTGGAGTAAAGTATAGCACAGAATTAAGAGCAGGAGTTCAGGACAGGCCAGCTGCTTCTTGGCTGTGTAACCAGAAACGAGATACTTAAGCTTCCTCAGTCTCGCACTCCCATCTGTAAATAGGGACTATGGCAGGAACTAGCATTGGATTGTCATGAGGATTTTTGTCATGAGACAATTCGCATAAAGCATTGAGCACAGGGCCTCGGAACATGAGCCTGTTGGTTGGACTGTTATCATCCGCCTTAATATGCAGGACTGTGACGTCTTTCACAATGCCAAAACAACGTGGTCCAATTTTCAGGCTGGAGAAATTAGTCACAAAATGAATCTCACCACAAATGAGTCAATAAGTTGAACAGCAGGGGAGAGACTGGAGCAGTAGGAGATCAGAAGAGGGGCTCAGGGGACCTTCCAACACAAATGCTGCCACACGGCTATCTCTACATCTCACCCATTCCATCCCATCCGCCCACCTTTCAGGTCCCAACAACCCTGCTTATACTACTTGTACCATCTGCTACCAAAAGAGCACCCCCTGGATAGTATCTCTGATCCTGGGCAGGTCTGAGGCATCCGTGTCCACTCGTAGCCACATATGTGTTCACATGCACATATGCACACATAGCCCTGAGTGGGACCACATACTCACCAGGATAAGAAAGAGTCTATGAACCACATAGTTACACACATGAGCATGTGCACACACGCATATACACAAGCACACAAACACACACCCTGTGTAACTCTCCAAGGTCACCAGTTATGTCTACTGCGCAACCTCCAGCTTTGACATCCCCCATCCCAGCTGAATCCTATTTCTCTTCCCAGGTCACTGCAGCCCTGGTCTGGAATGACTTAATGAGCAAAATCGGGCCAAGAAGTCTCGCCAGATTCCTACTGGGAATAATTTGGAGACTTAGGTATGCAAGCAACATTAAAGGGGACTCAGGGTGGAGCACAGATTTTGGAGTCAGGAGACCTGGTTTCGAAATCCAACTTCACTTGTTCATGTCCAATCTTGAGTAAGTCACTTAATCTTTCTGAACCTCACTTCCCTCATATCCAGGATGAGACTCATCCTGCCTCATGGGATGTAATGATGATCCAATGGATTCAGGTAAAATATTTCATGATCCATAAAGATCTTTATAACAGTTGGCTTTTGTTGAAGACCAAGAATCCTGAATTAATGGTATAAATTTCATTCTCTGAATGAAATGGGGGCTCATTTTGGTAAAAAAAAAAAAAATTGCTGAATAACTTTGGCACCCAAGGTGAGGACTAGATGAGCTCTAGAGAGAGCAGCTGTGTCATGGAACTTTATTTAGAGAGTGATAGAGACCACAGAGATGGGGTGGCTCACATAAAGGCTGTCTTAGGCTCCTCTGCTTTCCTTGGAGTGGGGGAGGGATGGGTGAGAGAGTGGAGGTTAAGTCCAGTTAGTTTAGAAACTCAGAATTATTTGTCCCTGAGAAGTCTTCAGAATGCTCTGCCAATGAAGGTCTCCACCTCGCGAGAGGAGTAAGAGTGAGCGTGGAACTCATTCCATCTGCCCTCACAGCCACTGGCCTATCAGAACTGCCAATGGGACATAAGGCCTGTGGCAGGCAGCCTCCAGGATGGGCCCAATGATCCCACCTCCTGGTGTTCACATCCTCATGAACCCCTTCCCTTGAGTATGAGCCGCATCTAGCAACTCATTTCTAACAAATAGAATATGGTAAAAGTGATGGGATGTCACTTCTGAAATTAAGTGAGCTTTGGCTCCCATCGTGAGCACTTGGTCTCTCTCTCTTGCTCTCTCATTCACTCTGAGGGAAGCCAGCTGCCATATTATGAGCTACCCCATGGAGAAGTCACGCGGTAAGGAACTAAGGGAGGTCTCCAGCAAACAGCCAGCAAGGAACCGAGGCCCCTAGTTCAACAGCCTGTGAGGAAGTTACCCTTGCCAATAACCTTGTGAGTTAGCTTGGAAGTGGATCCTCCCACAGCTGAGCCTCCAGATGGGACCACAGCCCCACCCCAAACCGTGAATACACCCTCATGGAGAGACCTCAAGAGAGAGACACACGATTAAGTCACACTCAGATTCACGACCCACAGGACCTGTGAGACAACATGTGTTTGTTTCAAGCAACTAAGTTTTGGGGTAATTTGTTACACAGCAAGAGATCTGATACCAGACACTCGCCAGACGTTCCAAGGAAACAGTTCCACCCGTGAGAATGAATAGAGGAGAGCTTCCTACTCTGCCAGCAGTGGGAGCAATTTCACTACATAATTCCTCCTTCCATTACACCCCCTTCTCTAGGGGACAACACAATCTCTACTAGAAGAAGAGAATATATTTAAGTAAAGAATTTATGGCTATAATATATCACAGAAATGAAGCCATCCTCCAACAGCCAATTTGAACAGGGCCATTTTGACACAGCAGACATACTGATGTGTCCAGAGGGGTTAGGATTGCAGTGAGGGATGGGGCAAGGAGGGAAGTGGGCTCAGAGATGGTGCGAGGGTGCTTGCCTCGCACATTACTTGAGAGGTACAGAAATTTGAAATTTTAGTGGTTTCTTTTTTTTTTTTAAGACCGAGTGAAAATGTCCTGGCATCAAAATGGCTTTGTGAAAGCAGCCAGATCAAAATGTCAAGTTCTATCATGGGACTATTTTATCCAACGCCGCTTCATAAATACTGTGTGGGCTCCACCTAGGTCCTGAAGTCAGCGGGATTGCCACTAATCTTTCTTTCCTGCTTGTGCATAGACGAATACACACACACCCCGTAAAAGGAGTTCAGGAGTAGGTTTCCAGGGTCCGAGTGCAGAGGGTCTAAAACGGTTGCAAGGTTACCATCCGCCCCATGCCCTACTCAGATTTGGGCTGTTCCAATTCAAGAAGCTGCCAGGCACCTGCCCAGAGGCTGGAGCTTCACCAAGGACTCCAAAGACAGCAAGTCAGCGTCGGTCCCATGGGAGTTCCCCTGACTTGCTTACCATCCCAGGATACAAGAATGAAGATACTGTTTATTGTGCACAGTGGAAGGACAGAGCACCTTTATCTTGATCCTATTGATCCTATTAATTGATCCTATTGGTTTCCTGAAGTTCTCTCCATCTTCAAAGCCACTGACTCATCAATATTTAATAAAGAGAAGAATGACTTCCATGGCCCCATGTGGTTGTGTGGTCATCTTCCTCAGCAATAAACAGTGGCAATTGTTTCAGGTTACCACACCCGCAATGGCACAGTTCTGTGAGAGCTAACCAGCTATTTTGGGGACAGGTCTTTCCAGCCCAGCACTCTAGCCCTCTTGCTGCTAGAACTCTCTGTGCCTCAATTTCTTCCTGCGCAAAAATAAGGATTCAGGTCTGCCACTCCCCCGTCTCCCATCCAGCTCTGACCTCCTCGAATCTCTGAGAAACCTTCTCACACAGCAGGCCCCAGCAAGCGGAATGCACTCAAGTTTCCCAATATTGCACCAAATGAATTCCTTATGAGCCCAACTTCTGGGTTTATACCAACAGGAAAAGCACCGCAAGGCCTGGCCTTCAGCACCGCGCTTGTTCTCACTCCTTGCTGCCTTTCCAAACAGAAAAACTGACTTTTGCCCTCTAGGGTGGGAAATGCGAAAGGCACAGTTCAAAGCTCAGAGTTGAGACCACAGCAAACCCCTCCTGGAGCCGAGCCCCTGGAGCCCGTGCCGACAGCCTTTCCATCCACCCGGTGGAAATTCTAGCTGCAGAAGGTGCCCGGCCGGACCTCGCTTTCGCTCCCCTGCCAACTGCCGTAAACCTGTTTCTGTCCCGTTGGAGTTGCAACATGGAGCCAGAAATCTGGAAGAATTTAACACCCAGTCGGTTCAGACACAGGAAAACATTGTTCAAAGTAAACACTGGAATCCCTCCCTCATCATCCAGGAATGTGGAGCTGGCGGGGTTGAGATCAGCAGCTTTTCAGAAAAGCCTTTGCTCCGGGTCCCTGCGCGCGGCTGCAGCCGGGGAGGGCCGGAGGGGCTCCGGAGCCCTTTTCGGCTAAGACATGATGCAGGCTGGGCGGTGAGCACCCAGCCATCTCTACTCTGCGCTGCCCAGCCTCGGCCCTGCACGCACAGGCCCCGCGCTCCCCCTGCACTTGGGAAAGGCCGAAGGAGGTGAGGTGCCCTGGAGAGACTGAAGGGGCTCAGGATGCCCTGGGACTTGCCACTTCCTTTGCCCGTGGCAGGCTGTGAAAGAGTCACTCTTCCTCGAGGAAGAAAGAAGGCTCTGTGCGCCGGGCGAGGGGGCAGGGCCTCGAACCAGATGGGATGTGGCCGCCAGCCTTCATTTCCCTCTGACGAGACTTAACTAATTCCATCTCTCAAAAGCCATGAGCCAGGTCCCCGCCCCATTTCCTCTGGCCCTGGGGAGTGGAGAGGAAGGACTGGCTTTACCCAGGGGCAACATAATGCATCCCAGGAAGACGTTACATGTTAAATCATTTGTGTCACTGTGTTCCTCTGCCTAAAATTCCGCCTAAATTCCACCCACGAACCTGCAGTCCCGAACGGAATTATGAAAATGTTTCTGACAGTCAAAACGTCAAAGAAAACCTACAAGTTAGGCAGGGTTCAAGGAGAAGAATGCAGAGTCCAAAGATGGCTGCCTGCTGCCAGGTGGGAGAGTCCTGCGGTGGGGCTCCCGGGAGTGTACGGGCAGCAACAAAATCAGGTGACAACATGTCTCTCCCTGACCCTCACCACAGCACTCACCCCATTCCTCAGCCCGGAGGGCTCCACACAAGGCTTACTTAACCCAGTCATTTCTATGGGAGTTTATTGAGTGTCTCCTGCTGAGCCAGGCACGCCAGGAGGACACCGGCCCTGCTTTCAGGGAGCATCGGTGTAATCCAGACCAGAGCTTGTCCAGGTGGTCCTGGAACCAGCAGCAGCAGCAGCAGGATCTGGGAGCCTGTGAGAAGGGCGATCCCCTCCCAACCCCGGGCCCACTGCATCAGAAGCTCTGGGAGGGGCCCAGGGGCCTATAGCTCAGCAAGCCTCCAGGTGTTTCTTATGCCAAGGAAGCCTGCGAACCACCAACCTAATCTGTCCCCACCTTACTGGATAATAGAGAGAAGCTGAAAGGTTAATGGTTTGCTTCAGGGAAGTCGCAGAAATGGCGTGAGTGTTAATATGCTCCTAGATTCAAAACAGCTGTGCCAAGCTGTGGCGTCATTGGAAAACTTTGATTCCAGTTGCAGAAACACATTTTCCACCTCAGTTTGGTCACCCTTTACTCATGGTTTCTAAAACTTTATTTTGAAGAAGAGGCAGGAACCATTTCTTCACTCAGTAACAGGTGGAATTTCTTTGAACCAGCAGCAACCACCCCAACTGAGTGGCTTGCAGCTCCGCTTGAAGGCCGCGCTGAGAAGGCTCTTGGCCCTGTTCTCTCTCAGGCTCCCCCCTCACCTAATTCTTGGCGGGCATCAAGGAGAGGATACAACCAGACTGTCTAATTGAATTGACTTCTGGATAAAATTACCAACCAATGAAATAAAATTTCATTCATCCATTAAGAAAATAACTTCCATGTTGCCAAATTCAGTTACCTACTTGGCGTTTAGTTACCTATCTTGTCTGACCTGTGGGCAGCAATGGAATCAGCTGGCCACTCTCAAAATACCCTCTTCTCTCGGCTCCAGCACTCTCCTTTCTCCTGGTTTCACCGTCTCACCGGCTGCCGTTCCAGGCTCCTTGCCAGATCCTGCTCCTCTGCTCTACCTTGAAAGTGAGAGAGCTTGGGGTTCGGTCCTGGGCTCCCTTTTCTCCCCATCCACACACTCTCGCAGGGTGAGCCCGCACCGTGCCACGACTCTCACATGTGTGTCCCCAGCCATGGGCTCTCCCTTGAATTCCAGGCTCATATATCCAACCCCCTACTGGACATCTCAGACGTTTTACTGGTGCTTCAGAACCCCACTGTTCAACACTGAGCTCCTAAAACACACACACACACACCAAAACCTGCTTCTTCACTGGTCTTCCCCCTTTTATTAAACAGCACCACTAACAAACCATTTGCCAAAAAACTAAGCGTCTTTTTTCCTCTTTCCTTCATCCTTAGGATCCAATTTATCATCAAGTCATCTCAACTTAGCCTGTAGAAATATGTTGAACCCATCATTTTCTCTTCATTCCATAATGACGACAACTACTATTACTGCTGCTACTAATAATAATACTATTATTAATAATAATAATAACTAATAGCCTGGGTGCCAGTGTCTTCCATGTATCAACTCATTGAGCTTTCCCAACAAACCTATGAGTTAAGTGCTACTGTTACCCCCTCTGACAGAGGGTAAAATTGAGGCACAGAGAAATTCACTGATTTACTCAAAGTCATGCATCTGTTGTAGAGTCAGGATTCGGATGTGCATAGCTGGCACTAGGAACCACGTGATTAAACACCACGCTCCCAGTGCTGCCTCTGTAGCCACCAGGATGATCTCATGGCCTCGGAACTGGCCTTCTCACTTCCAATCTTGCCTCCACACAATTTGTTTTATACACACAGCAGCCAGAGTGGTCTTTCCAAAACATGTACCAATAGTCACATTGCTCCCCAACCTAAATATCCCTCCCCAAGGGTTTCCACATAGCCCTGGAAATAAAATCCTAACGTGGCTGCTTTGTCTACCTCTCCGACCTCTCTCTCCCCTCTCCAATCACATGGCCCTCCTCTCTGTCCCCACACTCACCACTCTAGCTTTTCTCCCCCTCTACCTGGAATGATCTTCCCCACAGATTTTCACAGAGCTGGCTTCTGGTCATTTAGATCTTAGCTCAATGTCACCTTCTCAGAAAGGCTTTCCCTAACTTCCTACTCCAAACTAGCCAGTCAGTCCATCTTTATCCCAGCACCTTATTTTCATTATAGCACTTATCACTATCTGAAATTACCTTAAATTTGTTTGTTTACAATTTATTTTCTGCCTGCCCTCTTAGAATTTAAGTTCCATCAGAGGAAGGAACGTGTCTGTCTTTTCCCACATGTATTCAGGACCCAAGCTGCACAGATGCTTACTGAGCACCCGCTCTGTCCCAGGCACAGGCCCGGAAAGGCGAACACAGCAGAATCCCTCTCCTTGAAGGTGCCACCATCTGCAGCTCCACTATAGTGTCACGGGGTTATGACAAAAGGAGACACGAGGTGTCATGAGGACATGAGGAGTAATTTCTCACTCAGCCTGGGAAAGTCAAGACGATATCCTGGGCCAGAATTGGATTCATTTCATTTCGATGAACAGTTACTCTGGGCCAGACCTGCCCGTTACAGAGGTGGGTGAGACCAGTGATCTACTTCCTTGTGCCAGAATCACCTAGAGAGCTTATTAAAACACAGATTAGTGCGTCCCAACCCCAGAGTATCTGATGCCCTAGGTCTGGGGCGGGGCCTGAGAATCTGCATTTCTAACAAATTCCCAGAAGCTGGTGCTGCTGGTCTGGGGACCACACTTTGAGAATCATTAGACTGGACCATTTCCTTGCCCCAGACCACTATGAGTATAGCTCAGCACAATGCTGTCTGCCACTTGCTCTGATAGAAATACAGGCTGATGATATGAGAGGGGGTCACCCACCCAGCTCACTAGGAGAAGAAGGAAGCAGAGGGGACTTCTAGGAAGAAAAGGCACCTGAATTTAGTTCTGGATAATGAGTAGGCATTACTGGGTCAAAGAACAGAAGAAAAATAGGAAAAACTTGGGGCAAAGCAGATAGAAGCATGATATGATTTTAAAAAGTAAAATATATTCCAATATTGCTGAAACATAAAGTATAAAACCAAGATTAGCTGAAGGTGAGACTGAAGCAAGGTCCAGATGCAAGTCTCTGAAAAGACGAGCAGTGGGAAGCCAGGCCGAATAAGTGCAAAGTGAGCATGACGCATTCGGAGGACTTCAGCAATGACGGCCAGCACAGGGGGTGCACATAGGTGGAGGGGGAGAGATGTAGGGAGAAGGGGGATTGTAAACTAAGACTGAAGTCAAACCATGAAGGGTCCCACTGTGGGGCTTTGTGCTCCCTGCTTCCTCTGCCTGGAATGTTCATGCTGAAGAGTTCCATCCTGCTGGCACTATGGCGACTGTTGAATGATGTTAAGCAGGTGTTCAGCACTATCAGTTTTGCCTTTTAGAAAGATCCCTGCAGCAGAGACCTATGGCTATCCTCCAAAGATTTGTACTTCCTGTTCTTAGTATCAACTTGTTATGGGGAACCAATTGCCCAGCCATAAACTCTATTTCCCAACGTTACCCTCCCCCCCCCCACCACCACCACCTTGTATCTAGGTAGAGCCTTGTGTCTGAGTTCTGGCCACCTGTAGACCTGGCCCGTGAAAGCTCCAACGTGACCTTCATTCTCTTTTTTCCCCCACTCATAGGGTAGACGCAAAGGAACCCAAGGTCCCAGGAGATTGCAGAGCCACAAGATGGAAGGAACCTGGATCCCTCAATCACTTCATGGCAGTTGACCACAAAACACCCAAATGAATTTTACAGGAATGAGAAATAAACTTCTAATGTGTTAAGTCTCTGAAATGCAGAGGGTTATTTGCTACAACATCTGGGGATATCTTAATATATCCCTATGGCCTTGCTATAATAATGGACTGGAGGCCAGCAAGGCTGGAGGAAGGAGATAAGTAAAGAAGTTGTTAGCAACTGGGGAAAAAATTATGAGAAACTGAAACAAGTTAATGGCAGTGAGAATGAACAGAAGAGGATAGAACATGATCACAACTAACTACGGGGATGAAGGAGAGAGAGAGGCCTAGGATAACACTCAGACCTCTGACTTTGGGGTGGAGATAAGCAACAGAGAAGAAGAGCAGGTTTGGGAAAAGGGTGCTTAGTTTTATTTGGGGCATTAGAGAAAAAGCAGGTAGTTATTCCCAGTGAGCAGCTGTCCATATGAACCGGGAATCCAACATGGCCATGGTTGTAGATGTATAGATTTGATAAAAGATGAGGCCAAGATTGTCATATCTCTCATTTTCATAGGATGAGTTGAGAAGAGGGATGAGAACTGAACCTTGAAAAAAAATCCACATTTAAGGCATGGGAGGTGAAGAGGAGCCTGAGAGAAGACTGGGTGGAAACCACGAGAGAGAAGGAAGGAGAAGTGGGGGAGCAGTCTCAGGAAACCAAGAGAAAACTTCTGCCAAGAGACTGTGGTATAATAAAAAATAAATATTTGGTCTTTGCCCATTTCTGGAACAGAGCCCTGAAAACTTTTGGAACTTATTGCCTTTTTTACACTAACAAGATGGCTCCTCAGGGAGCCCTAGATAGCTTCAGGATGGGGGCTAGTGGCCAGGAAGATCAACCAGGTAATTAGAGGGTTAGAACTTCCAGCCCCACTCCCAACCTCCATAGAGGGGAGAGGGCCTAGATACGGAGTACACGGCCAGTGATCTCATCAATCATGGCTTTATAATGAAAGCATCATAAAAATCTCTGAATTCTGGGGTTCAAGGAGCTTCCGGGTTCGTGAACATGTCGATGTGCTGGGAAGGTGGCGCGCCTGGAGAGGGCGTGGAAGCTCTGTGCCACCTGCATCTCTTCCATTTGGCTGTTCGTGAATTGTACCCTTTATAATGAACTAGTAAACACAAGAAAGCATTTTCCTGAGTTGTGAGTCATTCTAGCAAATTACTGCACCTGAGGGAGGGGTCATGGGAACCTCTGAATTTACAGCCAGTGAGTCGAGGTACAGGTGTCTCCTGGGACTTGAAAATGGTGTCTGAAGTGAGAGCAGTCTTATGACACTGAGATTTTGGTTCAGAGTACATTGAATCTATGGCTTAATTTAGGATAATTGATATTTTTACAATGAACATGGTACATCTCACCATTTATTTAGATTTTTAAACACGTTTTTTCAATAATGTCATACGATTTTCTGCAGAGAGGACTTGCATATCTTTTGTTAGATTCATTCTTAGCTTTGATGTTTTTTAAGCAATGTAGACTGTATCATATTAGACATTTTATTTTATGTTTATGGCTGATATTTAGAATGTACATGATTGTTCGTGTATCTAACAGACTTGCTAAACTCAGTAATTCTAATAGTTTATTTGTAGATTCTTTTGGGTTTCTACATATACAATCATAGTATACTAGTTAAGAACACTGGTTTTAGAATCAGACTGCCTTGCTTTTAAATTTTAACCATTTACTAAATGTAGGACTTTGAGAAAGTTGCTAGATTTTTCTAAGCGTCATTTCTCCCTCTACAGAATGGTGACACTCTCTCACAGGTTTACAGTGAGGACTAAATGAAACGAAGCACATCACATCTGGAGGCAGTGCTGGCACCCCTGGGCCTCCATTTATGGTTTGCTATTACATTCATAGTCCTCGTCTTTCCCATTAACTCCACAGCTCTCCAGATTCTGGCTTTTACCCTGTCATTTTATGGAATCACTCTCCAATGTGTTCCCTAGTGTCAACTTTAACAGGCTCCTTTTGGTCCTTGAGTTTCTTGATGTTTCTGTTGCCCTTGACATCTCCATCTCTGTGATGTCTTTTTTTCTGACACCAAATGTATGGGATTTTCTACCTGAACCAATTCTTGGACTCTCCGACACCAGCTGGGTGTACTACAATCCATTCCATTCTGATACCAACCACCTGGAGTGAGCACAGACCCCAGAGGTCTCCACGGCTCTGCAGAGCAGTGAGTGAAGGACAGTATTTTCTATAAATGCTGCAAGATTACTTGAATATCCACATGGAAAAATAACTACCCTTAACTCCTACCCTCTCACAATACCCAAAAAATCAATTCCAGGTGGGTCATAGTTCTAAATGTTCGAAGTAAAACAATAAAGCTTCTAGAAGATGACATAGGAAATAACTTTATGCCCTCAGGGCAAGACAAGATTTCTTAAAGAATTTCTGTTCACAGAAAGATACCATGAAGTGAATGAAAGGCAAGCCTCGGATTGGGAGAAGATTTTTGTACTCCGTGTAACCAAAAAGGGCTTGCATACAGAATATATTTTAAAATTTTTTTAAAAATCTACAATCAATAAAAAAAGACAGGAAAATAGAAAATTGGTCAAGAGACTTCAGGCACGTCACAAAAGACAATATCCAAGTGACAAAAAAACAAGTGGAAAGGTACTCAAGCTCCAGGAAAATCACATTAAAACCGTGAAGAGAATAAGAATAAGAATGAGTAAGAATGGTTGAAATTTTTTATACTGTTAACGCCAAGTGGAGAGAAGATGCAGAGCAATGAGAACACCCCTCACGCTGCCAGTGGGAGTGTAAACTGAAACGGTTTGACATCATCTGCTAAAGACAAGCGTACACCACCCAGTGACCCACCAACTCCACACCCAGGTTCAGAACCGTGTAACGTGAAAACGCACAGTCAAGTATGCTTGTAACTGGCGAAGCAGTTAAGTCCCTGCGCTCCACTTCCGCATCCCGGTGTTCTGATCCTGGGCACAGACCTATCACTTATCAAAGTCCCACATATAAAGTGGAGGAAGATGGGCACGGAGGTTAGCTCAGGGCCAGTCTTCCTCAGCAAAAAGAAGAGATTGGTGGCAGAGGTTAGCTCAGGGCTAATCTTCTGCAAAAAAAAAACAAAAAAGAATGCTTGTAACTGCATTACTTATAATAGCCAAAAGCTGGAAATAACCCAAATATCCATCTAGAGTAAAGTGGATAAATACACAGCGATAGGTTCATTCAGCGAAACACTATATAGCAATGAAAATAAATATGCTCTACCTATGTGCAACCACATGAATGAATTTCACAAAGTATCGAGTGAAAGAAGCCAGGCACAAATGAGTAAATGTAGTATGAGTCTATTTACATAAAGTTCAAAAAACAGTCAAAATATGACCAGACCGGTGGGGCAGCAGTTAAGTACGCACGTTCCGCTTCAGCAGCCCAGGGTTCACCAGTTCAGATCCTGGGCGTGAACCTACACACCACTTGTCAAGCCATGCTGTGGCAGGCGTCCCACATATAAAGTAGAGGAAGATGGGCATGGATGTTAGCTCAGGGCCAGTCTTCCTCAGCAAAAAGAGGAGGATTGGCAGCAGATGTTAGCTCAGGGCTAATCTTCCTCAAAAAAATAAATAAAAATTAAAAATTTTTAAATTTTAAAATAATTAAAAAATTTAAAAAACAGGCAAAATATAGTGCTTAGGAACACAGTTCCTTGGTGTGAGGCAAGGACATAATTACCACAACTTCAGGAAGCAGTTACCTCTGAGCATTAGAGAAGAGGTAAGTGATGGGAGGAAAGAGGGGAGCTCCTACCCCCTGACCGAGGCAGTTGTCATCAAGTGTCAACTCCTGATAAATCACAGAGGCAAACTGGATGTCTTTGTGCACTTATGGATTTCAAAATTTTTAAAAAGTTTTGTGGATATAAGGATGGGCACGGCTGGGGAAAGGAGTGAGAGGAGTGGACAAGCACGAAGCAAAAGTTGCTAAAAGGAGGAAAGTGGAAGGTCGTGTGGAAGAATTGCTGAGTGTCACTTATAACCCAACCGCTGTTAGAGAGCATGATTGGAGGGCTACCAGTGTGTGTGTGTGCATGCGGGTGTTATCAGTGTGTGTGTACGGGTGTGTGTGTCTTTGTATGGGTGCATGTGTGGGTGTGAGTGTGGGTGTAGGTATGTATGTGTGTACATGGATGAGTATGAGTGCGGGTGTGCGTGTCTATGTGTGTACATGGATGTGTGTGAGTGTGGGTGTGTGTGTGTTTATGGATGTGTGAGTGTGGGTGTGTGTGTACATGGATGTGTGTGGGTGTGGGTGTGTGTGTACATGGATGTGCGAGGGTGGGTGTGAGTGGGGCATGAGGGTGTACGGGGCTGTGAGAGAGACTCTCTTCAGCATCAGTGAGGAGACCTGATTGAGGGGTGAGGACGAAGAGGAGACAAAGGATCATATGTGATGGAAAAACAAGAGGTCCGGAGGTGAGGACGGTCAGAGCCTCCGAGTGTCAGGGAGACAAGGGGTCACCGGGCCAGGCTGGCGACGAACGCAGCACCTGGAGATGCACCACGGGCGCCCACACCTGTCGAAGCAGACGGCCATCAGCAGGACTCTCAGGCTGTCGCTACCAAACTGGCCCTGTCTCCCTACGGCCAAAAGTACGTGTCTAAACCAGAACAAAGTCGTTCTTACCCATGTTCCCAAAAACGTTAAGAATTTCAAAGGTAAAATAAACATTTATTTTAGAAATAAACAATGAAAATTGAAAATCAAAGTAGGCCAAGTATTTCCCAGGCAGCAGGCCTGCTCTGCTACACATTCCTGGTGTCTGGTTTCAACTAGGCACTCACTGCAACTTGGCAAAGCTTTTCTTCCTTTCTCGTTGCTTTTCGGCACATTCCACGCCACTCCACCCTCTGCGAGCGGGGGGTTCTCCTCCCATCTTCTCTGCCACGGCCCCCCCACCATGCCGCTTACCAGAGGCTGCAGATGTGAGGTGGGCCCGTTCCAACCTCAAATGCCTCCTCCTTAGCACCCTCGTCTGTGCCTATCTTCCGGCCGGTCTGCCCTGTCATCAGAGATGTGCTGGCCTGAGAAGAACCAGGACTGGGCAAGTCCTATGAGGTCTGGGGAACAAACATGGCAAGGGGCCAGCCAGGGGCCAGCAGCTGGTAGAGAAGTCTGAGCTGAGACGCACAGGCTGGCTGAGATTTGAACAGTGAGCACCAAGTCAGGCGCAGGCAAAGCAATGTTAGAGTCAATCCAGCAACGGAGCCAGAGGTCCGAGGCCCAGGAACCCAATACCGTGTGGGAGTATGGCATGGGAGTTCAGAGCTTGAGCCTTAGTGTCAGATGGTACTGGGTCCGAGTCCTGATTGTGGCATCTGCCACCCACGTAACTTTGGGTTAGTTACTGACCTCTCTTGGTCTCACTTTTCTCTGGCAAAGTGGGCACTGGATGAGCACGTGGATGGGATGGGGGTGGGCATGGGATGAGGAAAGGGATGGCAATGGGGGTGGGCATGGGGATGGAAATAGTGATGACGATGGGCATGAGTTTGGGGCTAGAGTGATCATGGGCAGAAGTGAAGACCCACGGGCCAGGCAAGCCTTCAGGTGTGAGAGGCTGATTCATCTATGTCCTAAAAGATCCTGAGCTCATCAAAGGCAGAGCCCAGCTCCTGGCCGAGGCTTGGCCCCTGGCAGGAGTCAAATGAGGACACGCAGGGCACACGTGCAGGAACAACATTATCAGCCTCACTTGAATGTGTGCTGCCTCTTCAGTCTGCTGCTTTGCTGGTGCGATCTCATTTCTGACAGTGACACACTGGATGCTGGGAGTATTAGCAACTTCACAGCTTGGCAACAAGTCCTGGGACGGAGAGCGGTTGTGCGGACATGCATTTTCTGCTCTTGGTCCCACCCTCCTCATGCCTCTCCCCTTCAGCCTCGCTCTGCCTCCTCACCAGCATTTTCATAATGTTCCGTCTCCATCGCCCCCTCCCTTTCTTCTTTTAAACATTCCCAAGTCTCCCTTCCTCTAAAAAATTCCTCCCTTGACCCGAAGCTTCCCTCATTTCTATTTTTCTCCTTTTCTTTGCCAAAATTCCCCTAGGGAGCGGCCTGTACCAGCTGTGGCTCTTTTCCTCGCTCCCCAAGGCCCTGCAGCCTGGAGTCCATCCTCAAAATTACGACTGCCTCTGGGCAGGAAGGAGCAGAAGGCACAGCCAGCGGGGGCTCTAGATGTGCAGGTGGGCAGGCACACACACACACAGATGCACACGCGGAGACGCACACACAGACACAAACACAAGCACATGCACACACACAGATACAGAGACATACACAGAGACATACAGCCATGCAGATAGACACAAACAGAGAAATGCACAAATACATACACACACAGACACCAACATACAAACACACACACACACACACTAACTAACCCATTCCAATATGGCAGCCAAAGGGCTATCAATTTGATTAGAGATGAGGAGGAACCCCAGGGCCAACCATTGTTCAGCTTGAAGACCCCTGATGGTGGCAGCACCAGGAGGGCAAAGCGAGGATGCTAGAATCGATTCGCCTAGAGGTGGATCCAGGTTGCATGGGGCCTGAACGTTCCATGACTGGGGGGGAAGCCGTCTTTGTACCTTGCACAAGCCCCAGCCATAAGCACTCGGAAGACATCCATGAAATAATGTCAGCTGAGAAGGACGGAGACAAGTGCTTGCCAGGAGACCAGGAGGAAGTCTGTGACCTCAGGCCCCAGAAGGTCAACTGTGCAGGAAGCAGCTCTCTGACCCCAGGCCAGTCAGTGACCTCTCCCAGGCAGTGGCAGAGTCTGCATCAGAACAGGGACCTCTGGCTGCCGGTGTTCTCACCCTTCCTCGCCCTTCTGCTCCTCTCATACCAACTCGATGCAGCTCGAGCAAGTGCAAAACCAGAGCCGCCAGCGTGGAGAGTGTGGCCTCCGGGGTCTCAGGCCACCAGAAACACCACCTGGGGTGGCTGCCTGGGTGCTGGGCCCAGCCTCCGCCAAGCAGCAGCAAGAAGGGGAGCGCCTCCTCATCTGTGGACAGTTTCCTCTCCCCCTTCCCCCGTCTACACCACAGCGCCTTCGTTGCCCATAAAGTTTACTAATTGTTTTTATTTACTGACACCTTTTATTCCTTGTTCTTAATTATTTTTAAATAAGCAACCTGAATACTCATTATTCCTTTTTAAAAAAATCTATTGTCCATGTGGCTCTTCATAATCTTCTTCCCTATGGGTTCTTAATAGTAAAGGCATTTACCAATCCTAGCTTCAGGTTTCCACCAGGCTCCGCCCCACACCGCCAGAAGGACACGTGCGTATATTTTGTGTGCGTTTGTTTATTTTCCTGTTAAGTCGAGCTGTCACCCTGACTGCACAGTAGAATCACATGACCATTTTTAAAAACATGCCCACACCCAAACCCTGTGTAGACGGAGTTCATCAGCCCTGGGCGGCAGGGGTGGACATCAGCATGTTTTACAGAGGCCGCAAGGGGTGTGCGACCAGAGCTGGGAACCACCGAAGGAGAAGAATGCCGGAGACTCTGGGAGTCCCTAACAGGCCACCAGCTCCAACAAAGGGTGTGCCCTCCCGTGTGGGGTCCCTGCGTTTTTACTCTCACCCTGGACTCTCCCCATTGGGACACCTGGTGTTCCGGCGTGGGAGACGGGATCCCGCCCTGTTACCTGAGAGGTCCCCGCGATTCCCCATGCTTCCCTCGATAGCTTGGTGCTTCTCCTGCCCGGTGCTTATTCTTTGTCTGCAAGTGCCCCCCGTGTCCTCGACTCTACTTCCCCCTTCGTCCTCTCTTTGCTGCTGCCAACCATCCCCTCTGCCAACCTCAAGTGGCCCAGGAGCCTGAAGTCAGGGGCAAATGGGGGCATTGTGACATCACAGCTGCCATGCTCCCCGCCCATGACTCTTCTTTCCTTGTTCTCTTCCTCCTCAGCAAGCGCATCTGCTGCAAGGGTGCGGTCCTCAAACCCTGACGTTGGAACTACCCTTCCGGCCCCCATAGTGAACGCTACTCTGTGCTGGCACGACACGTGCGTAATCTCATTCAGCATCTCTGATCCCAGAGGAGCAGGTGAGACACTTGAGTTACTTTCTCTTTAGCAAACTCTTTTTCTGCCCCACACCTGGGCAGGAACAGAGATGGATGAGACCAGCGATCGACTTCCTTACTACCAGAATCACCTAGAAAGTCTGTTAAGACCCAGTTGGCTGGGTCCCACCCCAGAGTTCTGGTTCAGTCGATCAGGAGTGGGCCCTAAGAATGTGCCTTTCTAACAAGCTCCTTTCAGCGTTCTTCTAAAACAAGATGCTCTGCGGATGAACTGGAGAGAGAACTGCTGTCACTACGAAGCTGTTCGGAATCAGCCCCCTCCCCTCCACTCCAATGACCTGTCCACATTTGCAACAGGGAGCATGTGCAGCTTCCAACCTAACGTGCAACCCCAACTCTGAAAAATCTCCAAGATTCAAGAAGGACTCGGCACACAGCAGACTGGGCAGTCTGGCAGTTTAATTGCCGGTGTCAGCTTGGGACAGCATCTGGAGCCAGGCTGGACTCGTATATTACAGAGTCATCATGCCCTACTAATAACTCGTCTGAAAAGTCTCTTTCAGTATCCGTTTTTCTCGACCCCCCCCCCCCCCCCCCCCGCCACCACTACTCCAATCCCTGTCCGGCCCGGAATCTGAAGTCCTCTGGCCTCTCTGCAACCAAAGCAAGCGCGTCATCTTCCTCAAAATTGCCAGCAATTTCCAGTTATCTCCTCGTCTCCAGGGTTCTCTGGAATCTTGAGAGGGAGGCACACACTGGAAAAATCCCAGGCCTGGAAGGCAGGAGGTCTGTCTCTCTGTCGCAGTGTTATCACTTAGTGGAAGGAAAATGCACATCAGACGTTCCCCAACATGAGCCTACCTCTCCTTACCGCCCGCAAGCAACAGCTTTATTCAGACCCTTCCTTGTCGCTGTCCTTCTCCAAGTCGTCCTCTGTCCTCTCCAGCCTCCCTTCTCTCCAGGCTCCAGGTCCTCTTCAAGTCCAGGCCCCGACTCCCTTCTGATCCTATCTCACTCTATAACTTCAGCAGGGCTGTGCCTCGAACCTCTTCTCACGCATCATGAAGGACACTCCAAATAAGGGACGGAGCTTGCGTGGCCTGGCTGTTTGGGGATGCTGTAGGCATGCATGGGCGAGGGAGGAGATGAGGTCTGAGAAGTTTTTGTCCTCTCTCCTGGCAAGTCTAGGGAAGACTGTGGACATCTTTGTGTGCAAAGGCCAGGGGCAGCAATAAGCGTGCAGTGTAGGGGATGGCAGGTGACCTACCCCACATTTCACGAGAACCAAAGATGCAACCCTTACAGCCTTCCACAGCTCGAAGTGGCTCTTTGAGCTGCTTATAGGCCTGATGCTACAGGTGACAGGGGCCAGACCCCTGGACCAACCAGTTAAAGAACCATTTGTGAGTGACATCAGCCCCACCACCTGCCAGCACACAGCCGTGCTTCAGAGGCCATGATGCTAGTCGCGTCTGTGTCTATGTTGTTCATGGCAAGACTCCCAGCCTGGCAAAGGAAATCTATAGACCGAGTTATTTTCCTCCCACAGGCTTGCCTGGCCTTTGTTCACTTTAGGGAGGTGCATTTTTGCCTCCTCTGTGGGCAGCAAATTCCCCACGAGTCAGCATGATGTGAATCTGGACTCACCCACTGGCTCCTGTGGGCTGTGAGAGGGACAGACTGAGCAAGTGTGCAACACGAGCCTCTGTACCTCCCTGGTGCTGACCAGCCCGAGATGCCTCGTGGGCTCCCAAGGACCCTGAGTGCACTCACTGGCCTCGTCACTGGCACTCCTTGTGACCCCCAAAAGGCAGGGGCTGAGCACGCCCCTTCCCTTTGTTCAGTACAGAGTGACTTAAGGCTCCTGGGGTTCAAAAGCTGGCTCTAGGTGTCGCCCGTGCAGGCGCCCTGTGCAGGGTACTGTTCTCAACTCTCCACACGCTGACTCCATGTTCACAATCTCTACACGGACCTAACAGGTAGGGTCTACTCTTTTAATCCCCATTTTAGAAATGAACAAACTGAGGCACAGAGATGTTAAATGAATTGCCCATCGGCACACAATTCATAAGTAGAAGAATCAGATGTGCAAACTCCAGAATGTGCGCCACTAAGAAGGGGAAACCCAGGCAGCCCTCTGCATCAATTCAACGTGAGAACCCACTCGAAACCCATGGGGGGCTTGTCCAGACCCCCAGCTCCTGCCTCTCCTACACCCGCTCCTCTTTCCCTCCCCCATCCCCAAATCACTGGCTAAGGACTCAGACGTATCTTTTTGGCCTGCACACACAGATTTCCTATGAAAACTGAAAAGAAAATCAGGGAGAAATCAATGCTTTGGGTCAGAAGTCCATCAACTCTCCCTCGGTCCCCAAGTTGCCTTTCAGGGTGTGAAACATCAGCACACATCGCTCCTTCCTAGTGGAGCCTGCAAGGCCGGCACCTCCAGTTGACTAAGTCAAAGATGGACATCTGATCAAATCAGGCAGATAAGAACTCCCCACCATGCTCACCCTGCCCCCTGTGCTGCCTCTCTGGCTCGTGCAGAACCAAGCTCTAAGTTCCGCGTCAAAGGCCATCTTCCACAGTGGGGCACAGAACTCAAGGCTCTTGAGGAACAGGCTGGGAACATAAATCTCCTAAACAAATGAGCTTCATTCACTAAGGCGTGGTGGGGTGAATGCCTAAAGGTGCTGAATTTGAAAGTCTTGGAAACATAACAGCAGCCCCAAAATACATCTGTGTAGACCAGGTCTGAATTTGGGCTCCAGGCTGCAATCCTGCAGAAAAGCCTCCCCCCCCGGCCCGACCCACCCCGCAGAGAACCAATCGTTGCCTTCGCTGTGCCCGTGGCCTCGATCTTGCGTCTTCTGATGCTCTTCTACTGCACTACCATCATTCATGTGCCCATCAGACCACAGCTCTTTGAAAAACTAATGGCAATCACTACCAGCCTTTATTGAGGGTTTCTCAGGGGCCAGGCAATATGCCAAGAGCTTTACATCCATTATCTCACTTGGTCCTCATAGCCACCCTAGAAACCAGGGACAATTTTTTAATCCCCATTTTTCAGATGAGGAATTGAGTCTGAGAGAGGTTAAATAATCTGCTCAAGGTCATACAGCTAGAAATGAGGTGGGATGGGCAGAGGTGGGATCTGAGCCCAGGCAGTTTGGCTCCAGAATCTGCCTGCTTGACCAGCACTTTATTTTGGAAGACAGGACTTGTGTCCCAATCCCACTGAGAGATTCAGTGCCCAGCACTTTGGTGTAAATAAAGCAAATTACTTCAACAATACTTTATTGGGCAACCATAACACGAAAAGGTTGCTTCCCTGCTTCCACAGAGGCAATTACAGGGGCTCATTTCCATGATGTCTCCCCTGACCCACAAGTTCTTCTCAAGAAAAATGGCTCCTATGTGGATAAACCTTGAAAACATTAGGCTAAAGGAAAGAAGCCAGTCAGAAAAACGCCATATTATAATATTCCGTTTACGTGAAATGTCAAGAATAGACAAATCCATAGAGACAGAAAGTAGAGTGGTGACTGCTTAGGACCAGGGTTGGGGGGGGGGGGTGCCGTGGCTGGGAGGGTTGAGGAGGTGACAGCTAAAGGCCAGGAGTTTCTTGTTGGGGCGATGAAAATGTCCTAAAAATTGACTGTGGCGATGGTTTCACGACTCTGTTAATATACTGAAAACCACCGAATTGTATAATTTAAATTGGTGAATTATATGGATTGTGAACTATAACTCAATGAAGCTGTCTAAAACAAGAAAAATATCTACTGAATTATCTTTCCAAATGTATGTCAAAGATTAGATGGGAAAGAGAATAGATGAAAGATAGTTAACAACAGATAATGATAAGTTAGATAGCTGGCTAAGTAGACCTGCATCTAGGTAGAGAGATTTAGACATGTTTCTTGTTTATTTTTTCCCTCATGTTCTCCCTTCCAAGACCAGCAACCTGAAAGAGTGGAAGATCTATTAACAAATCTTGAGAGTTACTAAGTTATTAAGAAGACGGCAAACAGCAAACACAGAGCATTAGACATTCAGCCATAGATACACACATGTGCTCCCTCCACTAGCTCCCTCAGCACTTTCTTCCCAGCTCTGACATCCCAAATCATTTGGGTTGTCTGTTACTTCTCTTAGATGTGTCTCGAAACTCCCAGCTTTGAACAGTGTCATCATGTTGGAGCTCAAGATGAATTTTACCCAGTCAACCCTCAACTTTCAACTCAGGGAAGAAGGCTGCAATATAGTGATCCAGAATAACGAGCAAACCCACAGGAATTTCTTTTATCTTTAGGAAACTTTACGTAATTTATTTTGCAAGAGCTCTACATACCTAATTCCATCTTTTACTGGCATCTATTCACATGAGTTTATGCTCCCAGAAGAAACTCTGGAGCTACATAGGGTGCTGGTGGAGTGACTGAGAGGAGAGATGGGAGAAAGAGCACATTCTCTGAATCAAGAGTCCTGGAACGCAGAGAGGAAGGGACGCTGTGTCAAGCCTACCTCAGCTGTGGACCCTTACTGACCCATCAACTATAGGCATCTACCCTTCAACAGCCCCCAGAACAAGCAGGAAGAGGGACTCAAATGCCTCACAGGGGGTTGGAGACATGAAAGCAAAATCCTGCCCCGTAGGAACTAACCAACACCTTTTGAGGATTTCCCTCTGGGCCGATCAGTAGGGTCAGTGTGACGCTCCAGAATGCTAGCCATTCCCAGCTGCATCAGGCACGTTCCCGCTGTTACCCCCACCCGGATTGCCCTCTTCTCCTTCTCTCTTTTGCAAAACTCTACCCATCCTTCAAGGCTAGCTTCACCTCTGTGAGGCCTTCTCTGCTCCCATCAGGCAAAGCTAATCACTCCTCCTTTGAAGATCCCCTAACACAGCATTCACACTCACCTCACGGTAAGAGCGTGGATTCTTCCCGTGCTTGTTTACAGCAGGCGAACGGCTTCCTAAGGGTAGCAACCGTGTTTTAGTTACCACTACATCCAAGGCACGAAGGGCTGGCAAGGTGCCTGGCACACCTCCTGCCGTGCATTAGTGAGTTATTATTTTTTAGAAAACCTATAATTAATTTAAAATAGTGCAATTATATTGCATCACACTTTTAGTATATTGAAAAGCATTACCTTTTTTAAGACTTTATTTTATATATGGTATAGATATACTTTATATATATGGTACAGAGATTTCCCATTTACTCCCTGCCTGCACACATACATAGCATCCCTCATTATCAATATCACTCACCAAAGTGGTACCATTTTTACCAATGAATCTATGTTGACACATTATAATCACCCAAAGTCCATAGTTTACATTAGGGTTCACTCTTGGTGTTACGTATTCTATGGTTTGGGACAAATGTATAATGCCATATATTAATCATTATAATATCATAGAGTATTTTCACTGCCCTAAAAGTCCTCTGTGCCCTGCCTATTCATCTCCCTCCCCCAATCCCCTGGTGACCATTAATCTTTTTATTGTCTCCATAGTTTTGCCTTTTCCGTAGTATCATATAGTTGGAATCATTCAGTATGTGGCCTTTTCAAATCAGCTTCTTTCACTGAGTGATATGCATTTACAGTTTCTCCCTGTCTTTTCATGGCTTGATAGCTCATTTCTTTTTAGTGCTGAATGATATTCCATTGCCCAGATGTATCACAGTTTATTTACGCATTCGTCTGCTGAAGGACATCTTGGTTGCTTCCAAGTTTTGGCAATTATGAATAAAGCTCCTAACAAACATCCGTGTGCCAGTTTTGGTGTGGACGTAAGTTTCAGTTCATTTGGGCAAATACCAAGGAGCACAATTGCTGGATCAGAGAGTATATTCTCTTTTGTAAGAAACCACCAAACTGTCTTCCAACATGGCTTTACCATTGTGCGTTCTCACCAACAATGTATGAGAGTCCTGTTGCTCCACATCCTCGCCAGCATTTGGTGTGTTCCAGTGTCATCAGTGTTCCAGATTTTAGCCATTCTAAAAGGTTTGTAGTGGTATCTCACTGTCGTTTTAATTTGCAATTCCATGATGATATATAATGTGGATCATAAAAGCATTACTTTTTCATCAAAAATGTCACAATGAGTTTAGAAAATTGTTTTCTCATTCCTGCTTTTTATAATTTCAGGAACCCTGAAGTAGCCTGTGGCACTCTTGACCTTCAACAAACCCTATGCATACATCAAAGTCCTATACAGAAAGTGTCCAGGAAATAACTGCTGATCGATTGTTACTTTATTGCAGAATTCCTTTAAGATGGACCAATACCAGCAGATGGTGTTTTGTGTATAGGAAAACAAACTGGACACTTTTCCATTTCCTTTCGGGCCCTGGATTACAGGATGCTGTATGCCCATACTTATCCCATAAGGCATGTCTCTGCCTACTGACCCGCACAGCAGCAACCCTTCCCAGCGTATTTCTCCCTTGGCTACTGAAGACCTAAAAGCCCCAGGGAGTAAGTATTCCACTGCCAAGCACCTTGTGGCACAGTAGGAAGGCTTTAGGCTCTGCTTTTACTAATCTGGAAGCCTTAGGAAGGTCCCTTTCCTTCTCTAAGAGAGCAATTGTTTCGTTATAAAAGAAAGATCATAATAACACCTTGCCCTATTCACTTTGCGAGGATGCTTTGAGTATCAAATTAAAGAATGGATTTGGAAATGTTGATAAACTGTCCAAGGGCCTGCAAATGTAAGAGTTTTGCTATCTGCTTCTCCTTTATCAGTGGATGAGCCAGGCTTGGTATAGAAAATAGTTCCATTTACATTCAAAACATATTTGACACAGAATATGCTCACCATTATATGAAGCAACAGCTAAATCACAAACAGGGTAATGGGCAAGCCCAACCTTACCTTGTAGCAGGCAACATTTTTTAGCCTAATCCTTCTTTTGAAAAATGAAAATATAAAAACTACATATATAATTCCTTCCTTTAACGTTATTTGAAATTTCAAATTAAAAAACAACATAAATATCATGATTCCAATATGATCTCCTACCCACTCTCCCCAGCTGAAAGCCACTCTTAAGGTTATTAGCTATTTTCCAATGGGGGCTTTATAATAACAGCTAACATTTATTGAAAGTTTACTACGTGCCAGGCACTGCTCTAAACATTTTACGAGTACAAACTCGGTAAAAACACCAGCTTTGTATGTATTCATATTTCTCCCATTATACAGATGAAGAACCTGTTGCCCAGAAAGGCTGAGTAACTTGCTCAGACACACAACTAGAGAGTGACAGAGCCAGACTTCTGAGTCCCTAAACTCTGATCGGTTTACCCAACTCCCTACATAGCACTGATCGTTTGAATCGATTCCAATTTGGTTTTCCTTCAACGGTGGATAAACCTTTTGGGGTATCTACAGATCAAGCTGCTGCCACAGGAAGCCCACCTGGGAACAGGGTGAGGCAGCACTCCCAGCAGAATAGCAGCTCGGGGCACTGGTTCTGAAGCCCCCTGCTTGTCCCACTCAAAACCCACAGAGTCCTCCTCTAAATAATCCCATGAAATGGGTATTTTTTTCAACGTCCCTAGATGAGAAAACTGAGTCCAGTGGGACTGACCTCAAACACGACAGCTGTGAAGCAGCCAGACAGAGATCCAAACCCAGGTGTCCCGTGCAGCCACAGTCTCTCCCCTCCTTCCCTCACCACCACCCCAGAGAGAGCCTTTGAGATTCCCAGGGCCATCCACAAACCTGATCACCCCTGGGGAAGAAGCTACTCTGAGCTCTCATTTCCTGGGACAGAACAGAGGTCATGTCTATTTTCCTTGGCCCAGCTCCCTTCAGGGGAGTCAACCTTTGCCCAGCCTGAGAGCTCAAAAGACTTTTCAAGAAAAACGTTAAACACTGTACGTTTGAAGCATTCGTTACATTTCCAAAATGTTTGCGCTACATTTAATGATGGAGAATTTTTTCTTTTACAATGGAGCTAAAAGCTGCTGCATATAAAAGGACAGAGACTCTCAGGGTACATGCTGGTTTGAGGCACCAGAAAGCACTGGAAATAGATTAAACCATCAAGATTTTCAGAACAACCACCAAACGTTACAGCTCGCATTCAGACTCATTACTGGCCTTTGCGTCCTTTGGGAAGAGGTCGAGGTGACATAAACTCCGGAGGAGGCCTGGTGAGGGAGTGGCGCGGGGACAAACACAAGCAAACGGAAATGACAGCAGGAAACCAAACCGGGAAACGCTACCTGGGCGTGGGCAGGATGCCATCCTCATCCACGGCTGGGTGGAGAGCACGCAGGACTGGCCTGAAGGAAGCCAAGGCCAGCCCAGAGCCCACTTCTGTGGGAGGAAGAGCAGTGCGACTAGAGGCAAAGCAGAAGCCAGGAAGACACCATGACTTCTCCCGATCAGGAGGTGCACAAACTGGAGGCGAAGCAGGCCATGGCAGGACTGGCACCCACACTCTAGAAGCCTGAGGAGGAAGACTGGTCATCATCACCCACACCGAGCTCAGAGCACAGCGCCATCACCCCTAGAGTAACACGAAAGCAAGACCTTGCATTCTCACTGAAACGTGTGCTGGGGGCTCTTCGTGGTTTTGGATTGCCTTCCCCAGAATGAGACAGAGACTCCACTAACCCCGCTATAACGTAGGCTCCTTAACATCCAAGGCTTTCTCTTGTTCACTGTCCCATCCTCAGCACCAAGAACTGTGCCTGACACGGAGAGATGCTTGCTATACTTTTGTGGACTTGCTAAGAAAACCAGCCAAAGAGAGAAGTGCAGACATCCTTCATCATTCTGCCCCCGGTGCATCTGTCACAAAGGAGATGCCAACCTGTGACATCAGCGCCCTGTGCTGGGACAGCCCCCAACTCCAGCTTCTGCTCCTCTCTTAGATCTCAAGCTGCCCGGTGACCAGCAGCCTGGGGTGAGGTTTTAACAGCACCTAAGTAAATAAGGAGAATTCCTTTTAGGGGGACCAATAGTAGTTAAGTTAGATATGGTTTATCCTAGGATTAACATATGAGGAAGAAAGCACAGGAACTGTGAAACATTCTGTACCATAAGGGTGTAGATTGATTGATAGAATTACGTAGAATTCATATATATACTCATATGTGCTTGTGTTTGTATATATGTGCGTGTGTATTTATATATAATATATCGCAGGAAATATATAGTGCTGACTTGTTCCCGTCATCCAGTTTGTTGTTTGTTTTCTTTCTGGCCTCCTTCCTCCCAATTACATTCAAAAATTGTATGGAAACATGCCTGATGATTCCATCTGACAAGTGGAACGGGGGTGGGAAGGGTAGGTGTGAGAAGCTGACTGCTTCTAGTGAAGTTAAGAACTAAATTGTGACTATATCAGAAACAAGAAACGATTTTTGAGACTGAATTTTAGATAAAAATCTCAGACTTACAAAAAAAAATTGTATGGAAACCAACGGAAATTTCTGCTCTTTATTTGATGGATTCCTATAAAGTGTGGGATTTGTCCTATGGAACTGAAACACTAAGTGTGTAAGGCTCTCAGCTGTGAGAGATGTGCTATAGGCTGAATTGTGTCCTCAAAAAAGATGTTGAAGTTCCTAACCCCCACTACCTGTGTATGTGACCTTATTTGCAAATAGGGTCTTTACAGAGGTAGTCAAGTTAAAATTAGGTCATTAGGGTCGGCCCTAATCCAAAATGACCGGATTTGTAAGCCACCCACTTTACGGTACTTTGCTACGACAGCGCTAGGAAACTAATACAGATAGACACTAGCTGAAGCAGAAAAAGCGGTGTCATCAGCACTCGATTTTTTCTCGATTTCCCTAAGCTCTGCTTTCCTCAGTCTGGGCTGCACTCCCAGGCAAGCCGTCACTGCACGGTGGCCCCCAGAAGCAACAGACTGACAACCCTCCCGTTTCAAGTCCTCTCAGGGGAGAGCTTCTCCTCCCAGGAATTCCAGCAGGAGACCTGGAATCAAGTCTAAGCGACTTGAGCCCTAGGGGTAGGGTCAGCCTCTACCACACCCCAGGTCTGAGAGTGGGAGAAGGATTTTTCCCTGTGGAAAACTGGAGTTCTAATCCTAAAAAGGAGGGAAATCCATGCTGAATGCTAGGCAGGCGAAACATAGGAAGGTATCTAGAATACATTTTAACATAAGAGATCATGCATCCATTCAGTCAACAAGTACTTATTGAGTGCAAGGCATATTCTAGGTGCGTGAGATAAGTCAGTGAGCAAAAGGGACGAAGATCCTGCCCTCTTGGAGCCTACACTCTGGAAGGAGGAAGAGGAAGTCATTGAAGGCCGGGAAAATCACTGCGGCAAATTCAGTGCCTGCTATCCTGTGGGCTCTGAATGTTTGTTGAATGAATAAATGAATGGAAATGAGAACAAGTGGATCTGCCAACTGAATTCCAGCTACCTCTAAAAGCCCATGGAGACAGAAGATTATGGGGTTCCCAAGGGCTATGTAGGCTGGGACTTCAGTAGAGACAGAGGCAGGTGGATCTCTGAACCCCAGGAAGGTGATAAATGACTTAATCCGTACTGGAGAACTTAATCCCTGGTGATGTGACATTCTGTGACAGACACGCTGGAAATGGACATGTAAAACCCCTATTACAATTATCCTTTCATGGAGCTGAAACCGAATGTCCCTTAAATACTGTTTTTCTGTTCCTTCAGGAAACTCGTCGCCAGGCTGCCTCAGTGTGAAAAGAACTGTGCTTATTCTAAGAGGAAAAAAGAAGAGCATGAAGTCACCCTATTTTGCAATCAGGATTCTTCAACAGCCAAATGTGCTTAAATCCAAAATGCCCCCTCCCTGAGTGAGATCACGGATGGAGTGAGCGCTCGCGGCTGAGTCGGTGAGCTTTCGGAAAAAGCAGAGTTTTACAATAACAGCCTCAACACACGCAGCTCCCTCTGAAATTCTCAACCATCCAAACAGGTTCCTGCTCCCCAAGAGAAGGACACAGTCTCTTTGTTTGCTTTAATCCAAAGACAAAGATGATGACCACTGGCGACGGCTTAAGTGGATATTCAGCCCATTCAAAAACATCAGGGATGTTTTATTCATTGACTTATTCACTCATCAACAAACACTTCTGGAGCACTGTGTCCAAGCTTGAGAAAGAACGATCAGCAAAAACAGACTCAGTTCTACTCTGATGGAGCTTCTGGCTGACCCTAGCTTATAGTTTGTGGAGCTTACAGGCTGACATCAATCAATCACAAAGAAACACACAATTTCAAGTTGCCTGGAGCATAAATGTGGAGATTTGATCCAATTGAGAAGATCAGAGAAGACTTCTCTGAAGAAGTGATAATTCAACTGAAATTTAAAGGATTGAGTAGAAAGTATCCAGCGAAGAGAAAGGAGAACAAATTGTTCCAGGGGAAGGAACACAATGTACAAAGGCTGGTAGTGAAAAAGAGCAACCCTCAGCATGCCTGAAATACACAAGGGGGATGCAGTGGGAAATGAGCCTGGAAAAGTTGGCAGGGACAGACACTGAAGACAAGTCACACGAAGAAGCTTTGTCTTCATCCTAAGAGTAACAGGAAGGCATCAAGGTTCTAAGCAGGAAGTGGTACACTCAGATTTGTGTTTTGAAGCCATGGTAGACGCAACATGGAAAAGAATGGGAGGGTCAAGATGGAAGCAGGCAGACCTTTGAGGAGGCCATGGTAGCAGTCCATGTGACCGTTCATGGACCAGGATGGTGGTAGAGGAGATGAAGAGGAGAAAATGAATTTGGAGTTGTTTAGGACGTCAAAGCAGCAGACCTTGCTGATTAATTAGATGCAGAATTGAGTGTGAGAAGGTATCAAGGTCAACTCCTGGGTTTCTGGCTTGTGTGATTGGATGTTTGATGGAACCATTGATTGAGATAGGGCTCACTGGAAGAGGAGCAAGTTTTAAGGAGAAATTATTTGGTGAGTTTTGTTGTTGTTGCTGTTGTTGTTTTAATTAATAGACTTTATTTTTTACAGTAGTTTTAGTTTCACAGAAAAATTGAGACGAAAGTACAGAGAGTTGCCATACACTCCCCTTCCTGCCATGTAGCCACCATCTCAGGACCACACAGAATAGTTTCACTGTCCTAAAAGTCCCCTGTGTTTCATCCATTCATCTATCCCTCGCTTCTCCCACCTCCTGGTGACACTGACCTTTTTACTGTCTCCATAGTTTTGCCTTTTCTGGAATGTCATATAATTGGAATCATACAGTAGGTAGCCTTTTTGGATTGGCTCCTTTCACTTAACAATATGGATTTAAAGTCCCCCCCCCCCAGACTTTTTATGACTTGATAGCTCATTTCTTTTTAGCACTGAATTATATTCCATTGTCTGGATGTATCACAGTTTGTTTATCCATTCACCTACATTGGCTGCTTCCAAATTTTGCCAACTATGAATAAAGCAGCTATGAACGTTAATATGTAGGATTTTGTGTGACAAGTTTCAAGCTCATTTGGGTAAATACCAAGGAGCACAATTCCCAGATCACGTGGTAAGAGTATGTTTAGTTTTCTGAGAAATTGCCCAACTGTCTTCCTAAGTGGCTGCACCATTTTTCATCCCCACCAGCAATGAATGAGAGTTCCTGTTGCTCCACGTCCTCACCAGCATTTGGTATTGCTCGTGTTTTAGATTATAGCCATTCTAACAGGCGTATAGCGGTATCTCATTGTTTAACTCCCAATTCCCTGATGATAAATGATGTTGAGCATCTTTCAGTTTGCATATTTGCCATCTGTAGGTCATCTTTGGTGAAGCGTCTGTTCAGATCTTTTGCCCAATTTTTAATTGGCTTGTTTGTTTTCTTATTGTTCCGTTTTTAAAGATTTTTGTATATTTTGAATGCGAATCCTTTATCAGATCATCTTTTGCAAATATTTTCACCCAGTCTGCAATTTGTCTTTTCATTCTCTTAATAGACACTCTTGCAAAGCAGAAGTTGGTGAGTTTGATTTTGAACTTGTTTGCCTTGAAGAGCCTTTGTGGCATCAAGGGGGAAATGCCAAGCAGGCGGGAGAAATCCTGGGACAGGAGAGAGCGTGGTGAGTTCCAGGAACCCAAGGAAGGGAGTGTGACTGGAACGAAGAGAGAACAGGACACAGCCAGTCCATCAGGGTCCTGTGGGTTTGGGTGAGGAGCTTGGTCTTTATCCCACTGAAGAGTTAATTCCTGAAATTCTGATGAGTGGCCTTTGAAGCCAAGCCCTTTGATTCTGATAGAGTTAAACATCCCAGCCAAATGCCCTTTTCAGAGGCAGTGAGGCAGTGAAGAGCAAGTCACATCTCAGTGTTTCATCCAGTGCCTTGGGTTGAACATGTGTTTAATCAATATTTGTTGAGTAAATAAATTAAATGTCTAATATGTTGTGTGGCATTTATAAAAATATCCACATGATAAATTCATTGATTTATTCAAAATAAAAAAATAAAATTCATGGCCTCCCTAGAGCCTATATCCTTGAAAGAGGAAGTAGAAAATAAAATACAAACATAACAAGTGAATTATATTGGACACTAAAGGGATTATCAAACTCTGGGAGAGAAGAAATCGTGAAGAAAGGTAAGACAAGTATCTGTTTATGATGTTAAATAGAAGGCCACAGCATGCTTCATTGACGAGTAACATTTAAACAAAGATTTGAAGGAGGGGAGGCAATAGCCATGTTGCTATCAGGGGAATAGCATTCCAGGGAGAGAGAACAGCCAGTGCAAAGGCCCTGAGGTGGGGAAGTGCCTGGAAAGTTCAAGGAACAGCAAGGAGGCCTGGCAGCTGGAGCAGAGAGAGCAAGGGGGAAAGAAGCAACAGATGAAGTCTTAAGTGACAGGAGGCCAGATCCCATAATGTCCCGTAGGCCAATGTGTGGACTTGAGTGAAATGGGGAACTGTTGCTGCGTTTCGAGTGGAGGAGTGATGTGATGTGGCTTGCATTTTAAAAGGATCCCTCCAGTCTGTTGAGAATGATGGGAGGAAGGAGGCCAGTTAACAATTGCAGTAATTCAGGCAAAAGATGATAGTGGCTTCATTGTAGATAGACACTGAAGAGGGAATTGATAGATTTTCCTGACAGACTGGATATGGTACGTGAGCGAAAGAGAGAAATCAAAGATGACTTTCAAGGTTTTAGAGCTGAGGAACTGGAAGGATGGACCTGCAGTCCACCAAAATATGAAAGGAAGCAGGGAGAGCAGATTTGGAGTGGGTGTGGAGGGAGTCCAGTTTGGCAGATGTCGAGTTTGAGATGCCTTGTAGAGAATGAATGAATAGAGATGTCAAGTAAGGGCTAGAGGGAGTCCGGAGATACGCAGTTGGGAGTCTTCGTACCTAGAAGATACACCATGACCCTGAGCCAGATCCCCCAGGAAGCGACTGTAGATGGAGAAGAGAACCACAGACTGAGCCCTGGGGTTAACACATCACTCCTTACCACCTCCACCGCTCCCACCCTGGCCCCAAACCCAGCAACTGCATTTCAACAGCGTCCCTGGTTCCACGCTTGCCCACCTTCAGCCCGTTCTCCCCACTGCGGCCTGAGTGGTCCCATCAAAGTCAGGTCCCGCCACTCCTCTGCTCAAACACTGCCATGGAAAACAACCAAGATGTCCATCAACGGACAAATGGAAAAAGAAAATGTAGCATATCCATACGATGGAGTATCACGTGTTCATCTGCCTGGTGCTTGTCCTGAATTGTTTATTTTGTAATGAAGTATGAATAATAAGTAAGTGCATTGAAATAAGCCCGAATAGGTTTGGTAGACTTTCATGTTACACTTCCAGCTTCTGCCCAGTTCTTCTCTACCAGGATGTAAAGCTCATAGGCAGCAATCAAGGTTCTCTTTTAACATGTGATTAAATAAAAAACATGATCAGCAATAACTCAGTTCTTTTTCCTGACTCCTCCCAAACACAGCACGTTGTGTCTTACAAGGACGTAATGCCAGGTTCTTGCTGATGCTAAAATGCACTGTGATATTGCAGGCTTAGGTCAGCTCACTCCTTCTGACTACAAGTGGTGGTAGGAAAAGAAGTAAACAACACTGCAGGAGTGGTGAGGTATTTAAATTAATGGACAACAGTCTTACATGGTTTTTTCCTCTCCAAAGTATCATGATGCCCCGTGGAAACTCATGTGCATACTAAATCAACTTTGCATTTCAGCAAGAACATATTTCAAACTGATTTTTTTCATTAACAGGAGAGGGATAATCTTTAAGGTAAAAACTCACAGCACAACCTCTTGGTTATGCCTAATTTTGTCTGTTAGTTTCAATCATCTAACAAAATAATTGAGAAGGAAACAAAAGCACCATATGAAAATGGCACACGATGACATATCAGCAGAATTTGAAACAACCAGACAGAATGAGGAGCCCCCAAGGGAGAAGAAAGCAACTTGGCTGCTTGACTAATTACACGCACTAATAGATTTCCATTGGGCCTTTGGATTCTGAGTTCATTTAATCGCTGGATCAAATTAGAGGTATTTCCAGACTCTTCTCATGGCCACGATGTATGCGGAGCAATATAACAAGATCAGGAATCAGAAAACTTAAATTTAGACTCTTCCATTTTCTAGTTTCCTTTGAATACTCTGAGCTTCACTTTTGTGACCTATAAAATGGAGATAATAATATTTAACCCAAAAAACCTGTTCTGAGTGTGATCATGAGAAAAATAATTATAAAATGTAAAGAATTATACAAGTACAAATGTTGTTATTAATCTGAATTGACTGGAAAAAAAGGAACTGAAGTGTGGCTACATGCTACAACACGGATGAACCTTGAAAACATTATGCTAAATGAAAGAAAACCAGTCACAAAAGATCCCGTATCATATGCTCCACTTGTATGATGTGGCCAGAATAGTTAAATCTAGAGAGACGGAAAGTAGATCGATGGTTGCCAAGGGTGGGGAGGAGCGAGGAATGGAGAGTGATTGCTAACAGGGAAGGGCTCTCCAAAATTACACACTGGGACAGTTGCATATCTCTGAATATACTAAAACCATTTGATGATACAGTTTCAACAGGTTAATTGTATGGTACGTACATTGTATCTCCACACAGCTGTTTAAAAACCCTGCTCTGACTGCCCATCACACGCAGACAGAAGCCTTGTCATTCAAGGCCCCCGATGCAGCTGACACTATGTATCTAATCTCTGATCTCTACTCTTCTTACCTCCTTCTCTCTCCTCCCGCCCCAGCCTTCTTGCTGTTCCTCAAATATGACACTCCAGACTCAGTCACTTGCGCTTGCTGTTCCTCTTCGTCCATTTATCTGCATATTTCACTACCGTGTGTCCCTCAAGTCTTCATCCAAACGTCACCTTGTCACCTTGCCTGCGAGTCCTTCCCTGGCACCCACACATGCCTACGGGGGCAGGGCACTCCCCTTCCCATCTTCTTGCTTCATGACCTCTTCCCCATCTAGCCCACTGTATACTGACCCATTTTGCTCACTGCCTGGGTCCCGCCTGGAGGGTCAATCCCATGAGGGTGGAAATTGTCATTAGCTTCATTCACTGCTGAATCTGCAGGACCTAGACGAGAGCTTGGCACCCAGAAGGCAGTCAACAAATAAATATATGTTCCCTGAAAAAAATAGTTATCTCCATGCTTCGCCTATGTGTACTTTCAGATTTCTTTTCTGAGGTGTTTTTCTCTTTCCTGCAAGTTTTCTCCAATGAATGTGCATTATTTATACAGTCAGGGGAAAAAATGTTGCATAAGAAAAAAAGAAAAATCCCGCCACTGCTCTCCACTGCCCACAGGATGAAATCCACAACTCTTTCGCAGACCCTGGCTTTTCTGGAATGCAAGCTCCCTATCCCCTCCCTGCCCTGGGCTGGAGTGAGCCCTGTATGGCTCTGGTCCTCCAAGATGAAAGTAAAAATTTTCTGAAACAAAAAGAAGGGGTTTGCTTTACTTACAAACAGTTAAATAAGTTGTGTGTTATTTCCTTTTGTTTTGTTTTGCTAAGAGCTTTCAACATACTTTTGTGCATGGTGGAACTCCAAGAAGGCCGCATAGCAGGCAACGCGCCCTCACATATTTGACCCAGGAACCTGGTCAAATCCGGTGGCTCATCTCCCAGGATTAGAGTTCCATGGAGGAAGCCTTAGGAACACTGCCCTAGTGCTGCAGGACCCCTGGCAGTCCACAAGCATCTCAGATTCTCTCCAGATGACGCTGCTGGACTCCTCCCCCTTCCCCACCTGCAGACGCCGCACTTGCTTCAGAGCCCAGTCCAACAACGCCCGCCCAGAGGTCTCCCCTACCTCCTGCTCCAAATTAGCGTCTCTCTCCCCTGTGTTTCTACAGAGCTTTACTTAAATGATCAAAGCTCACAGTGTCCCAGTCATTACTTGAGCTGTGTCAGTTGTGTAAATATCTGTCTCTAACACCAGACCACGAAGCCCCTCGAGGGCACAGTGGTGCCCCCTCCCCAGGTTTCCCAAGGGCCCTGCGGGGCTGGGCTTGGGGAGTGCTCCTGCTCCTGGGACTGACTCTCCAGAGCCAGGTGCCTGTGAGTGGCAGTGGCGGCGAGCAGCTAGGAAACAGGCTGGAGAGGCATTCCACGTGCGTGCCCTTTCAACTCTCCCTTCTCAGGCTCACCGGCAACTTAGGGATGAGTGTCTCAAACATCTTTCTTAGTTGTTCTCTTTCTTTATCTCTGGAATTTCTTTAAAAAGCTGGTTTCCCCCCCAGTTTTATTGAGATTTAATTGACATAAAACATTGATGTAGGGGCTGGCCCCGTGGCCGAGTGGTTAAGTTTGCGCGCTCCGCTGAAGGCGGCCCAGTGTTTCGTTGGTTCGAATCCTGGGCGCGGACATGGCACTGCTCATCAGACCACGCTGAGGCAGCGTCCCACATGCCACAACTAGAAGGACCCACAATGAAGAATATGCAAGTATGTACCACGGGGCTTTGGGGAGAAAAAGGAAAAAATAAAATCTTTAAAAAAAAAAAAAAAGAACTCTAAGGAAGACCAACTATCCATTAAAAAAAAAAATTGACGTAGTTTCAGGTACAACAATGATTCCACATTTGTATGTATTGTGAAATGATCACCACACTTAGTCTAGTCAGCATCTGTCACAACACATAGTTACAAATTTTTTCCTTGTGATGAGAAATTTTAAGATCTACTCTCTTAGCAACTGTCAAATATAGAATATGAGTATTGTTAACTATAGTCACCATACTGTACATTACATCCCCAGGACTCATCTATCTTATAACTGGAAGTTTGTACATTTTGACCTCCTTCACACGTCTCCCCAGCCCCACCCCCTGCCTCTGGCAACAGTCAATCTGTTCTCTGTATCTACGAGTTCAGTTTTTCTAGATTCCACATGTAAGTGAGGTCATACAGTATTTGTCTTTCTCTGTCTGACTTATTTCACTTAGCATAATGCCCAAAATGTCCATCCACATTGTTACAAATGGCAGGGTTTCATTCTTTTTTATGGCTAAATAATATTCCATTGTATACATATACCACATTTTCTTTATCCATTCATTCGTCAATGGACACTTGGGTTGTTTCCACATGTTGGCTATTGTAAATAATGCTGCAGTGAACGTGGGGGTGTAGATATCTTTTCAAGTTAGTGTTTTTGTTTCTTTCAGATAAATACCTGGAAGTGAAATTGCTGGATCATATGGTAGTTCTATTTTTAATCTTTTGAGGAAATTTCATACTGTTTTCCATAATGACTGCACCAATTTACATTCCCACAAACAATGCACAAAAGTTCCTTTTTCTCCATATCCTTGCCATCATTTATCTCTTGTTTTTTTGATAACAGCCATTCTAACAGGTGTGAGGTGATATCTCACTGTGGTCTTGACTTGCATTTCCCTGATGATTAGTGACGCTGAGCACTTTTTCATGTACCTGTCGGCCATTTGTATAAAAGGGTTGTTTTTAAATCAGATGATCTGGGTTCTGGAATTAACCTGGCCTGGCTATGATCATCACATATTGAGCCTCACTTCTTCTACCAACTTATTAGTCGGCAAAGGATCTGTTTAGAGAATAAAAGCTCCTGCTCTGTGGGAGGAGGGTTGATCTGCTGGAGAAAGCGCTGGACTGGGAGCTGGGAAGCTTACACTTGAGTCTGAACAACGCCGCTAATATTGTAAGGGTTTGGGCTAATCACTTAACTCTTCTGAGACTCTAGTCCCTCGATTTTAAAATGAAAGGATCTCAGAGATCCTTAACAGCTCTAAGACTAAAGATCAACTTAAAAGGAAGAGCCCTCAGGCTATATATTTACAGAGAACTTTCTTTTAAAACAGCCTAATGGCCACACAGTACCACCTTGTTTGTAATGCTCCGTGGTCTCCACCACCATCAACAAGAAAAATCAGATGAGATTTTCGTCCCCTTTGCCAGCCCCTTCCCGGAAGGTCTTTGGGGAGGTGTGCAGTCATCTCCCATCTGGGTAGAACATTGGTGACTCACATCAGAGAGAGTTGAGTGTGACTTACACCTACCCTACACCGCCTCCCTGTGGGCAAACGGGAACCAGAGAACCCACTCACAGGTCAATTTAAGACACGTGGTCTGCAGGTCTCATCAGTACCCTCTCTGCATCCAGGCCTCTTGTCCTGATTTAGTATGGAAAAAATGGTCACTATAGCAATGGCTCTGTTCCTCCGACAGGCAAGAAGTTTGTAGGGAGCATGAGTCAATTCTTCCTGGACTTTCAGGAGCCTCTGAGCAGAGGGGGGAGGACAGGGAAGTGGAAACAAACAGAAACCCTGGAGAGACAGTCACCAAGCCTTCGTCATGGGGCCATTCTATGACCCTCCCTGCAGAGCAGTGAGGGGCCATTGATCTGGCTGTGGGAGGGAGTGGCCATGAATGGGTGACATCGCAGGCAAGGGAAGGCACAGATGCTGTGTTGGCTGAGATAAGAGGCTTCTCAGGAAGTCTGAGTCACCTTGGGCCGATTCTCTCCGAGCAGGGAGACCTCACAGCAGTGCAGCCTGGAGGCAAAGCCAGCGCTTCCTCTCAGCTTGAGGACCCTGGGAGTCAGTATTTCCTGTTGGTGTCCTTTGACCTGGGCAGCCACCACCCCTGGGACATTTCCGGCCACCTTCACCCATGCACCGGGAGCCTAGTGTTAAGAGGTCTTTGTCTCTCTGCTCATCTTGAATTTGTTTCCTCTGGAATGTTCCAAGCCCCTTGTATCACCCTGTGCCAGGAATCTGAACATTCCAGGGTGGGAGAGGCTTCGGGTTACTCATCCCTTCATGTGATTTCCCAATGGAGGATCCAGAGACCTGAGTTCTGGTTCAAGTCTACAAATACTGACGCTCATGGTCAAGGCCCCTCTCTGAGCCTAATTTCCTCATATATCTAATGGGGGTGAGGAGTCGGATGGAACAATTTGGGAAAACAGACATTAGAACTAGAATGATACTAGGACCTCCATACCTCCTACAAAGGATTTGCTATCTGCTAGCTGATGCCTGCCAATCCATCATTAGATGGAAAAGAAATACTTTAAGCTGCTACCACTCATGACTCCTTAGTGTAAGTGACAGATGCCAGAGGGTTTCTGATGGGAGCAGAAGTAACAGTAAATTACACAGAGGCACTGAGTCTCTTCAGGGGATGGAGTAAGCCCTAGTGAAGGCTGGGGAAGGGAAGCAGCACAGATAGAAGATTCCACTTCACACATTTCTTAGGATGTGGCCTAAGTGAGGGGACTTTCAGAGATTATGACATAAGGGAATGTGTCTTAGAGCAAAACAAGTCATGGAAGGCAGTTAATCCACTGCTGATTTTCCAAGTAGGAGGACCGTGACCTCAGCACCTTACCAAAGTTCGTTCCCACAGCCAGGAGCAGTGCCTGGCATCTCAACTTAATGGTTTGTGACTTTCGGCAAGCCATTCAACCTCTCGAGTCTGTTTCCTCAACTGTCAAGTGGCAATGACAGTAGGATTGTGAGAAATAAATGGGACTATACGTAGTGTGTCTGGCAATTTTAAGTGTGCAGTAAATGCTAGCATAATAATAATAGCAATAATAGTAATTATAGAATAATAATAATGCCACCCAGTTCTCCCATCAACAAGTCCTTCCCCCAGGACTAACCGCCAAGCCATCCTCCTAATCAAAACTCTATACCCTTCTTAAGATTTTTCAAAATGGAGGTCATCTAAAATGGTCCTTAAATGAAGCTAACCTCAATTTCTCACATTCCCGTTTCCCCTAGACCTACCTGTGGCAAAGATGGAAAACCATGGATCACAATCCTATCCCCTCCATAGGGGTCACTATGGGGGTCATTCAAAGGAACAGCCATGCTGTAGCCTCCCACAAACGGACCCCCAGACTCCCAATGGGAAACAGGCATGGTTGTGTGATCAGACAGCACAGGGGCTGAGGGGACGGAAACAAGTGTGTTCTTGGAGACTTTTCACAGGAGGGAGCAGACCACCCCCACCAAGCCTGGCTCTGGCTTAGAAGCTAATCGGCCAGAAGAGGGACAGCTGCTGACTGGGGAGGACAGCCTGTGCCCTCCAGGGCACCAGAGAGCAGGCACGGGGTCCAGAGCCTATCCCTGGGTGGCTGCCAGAGACAATGCTGGGGGCCGGCTTCCCCTGCTGAGCTGTCCTGTGCCCTAAGAGCACTAGTCTTTGTCAAAAGAATGGATTTGTGAGGCTGAAACCCCCAGGGCTTGGGCATTGTGGACCTGTCTGTCTGCATTTCAACTCTGGGCTTCACCCTCTGGTGAAAGTGATTCTCCCGGCGCACAGGCATCCAGACCGGAAAGGCAGCAATATGCAGCCTCACCCTTTTATGCAAAGAGATTTGTGCAATTCCCATCAGAGCGGTGTGCTGGGGGCAGTGGGGAGATTCACAGGAATCAGAAAACCCGCCCCTGCCCGCAGGGAGCTTGCCGTCTCATCTGGAGAAGGAGCCATAAGCATCTGAAGTAACAAGAAGAAAGCACTGTCTTCCTCGGCTCTGTCATTGTCATCTGAATTAACACGATTGACACCAGGTCAGCCTTTCTTAAAATGGGCCTTGAAAACCAACAGTCCTCCTGGAGGCCACCTGACAGGAACCTGAAGAAGGTAATGATAATGGTGCTATCCTGGGAAGATGTCATGAAAACAACCATTCACTACATTTCACACATTTGAAAGATAAAATTAAGTAAGAGTATGCTCCCAGTAGTCGTTACAACCTAAATTGTTAAACCTAACGTCTGGGGACAAGTTACCCAGACTGCAGTAGGTCGCGCATCTTGGCGAACTCTCATTTGGTGAGCTGTGGTTTATCTCAGCCAACGTCGTCTCATTCTCGGCAGGTTGTTTCTCATGATATGGAGGTTGTTTTGTTGTTGTTGTTACTGTCGTCTCATGGCAGAGCCCCAAAGCACCCAGTGACCAAGGAGCAGTTCACTGTGGAATGAAGGAGTGACGGAAGCCGTGACACAGGGTGTGCTCAGAGTAACACAAGAGAAACACAGACCGTGTCTTAGAATAACACGATAACCCCTAACCGTCAGCGTGAGCCCAGTGGGAATATAGACTGAGAACCCGGAAGAACCGTGACTAGTAAATCTGCAAAGTCACTGATGTCCTACAAAAAAAAAGAAATACGCGAATACGAATTAGAGTGAGTTATACCTTATCATTGAATTTCATTGAAATAATGATCCATTCCAATCCCCAGTGGGTTGTCAGTTAAGAAACTTTATTAAATCGCTTTCTGGTAAATCAGTTCACTTTTTGCAGAACAAGTGCAAAATCGTTTTCCGAGAAAAAAAATTAATTTTGTCCCTAAAGGTAAAGAAGAGACCAAAATGTAGAGGCATCATTTTGGGTTCCTCTTGAGTAGCAAAGACAGTTCACATTATTTCTAAGATGCTGGGAAAAAAATAAAGACTTAAAGATAATGACAAATGTTGGGCTTAGAATAGAGCCACGTGCTTTCATTCTAAGTTATCAATGAATTTCTCTATCAGATGATACGATTGGACACCATAATAGCAGTCTGAAAGAGCAGTTACCACTGAATGTGACAACAGATATTTTCATTTGTAATTTGTCTAAACCAATGGTTCTCAACTGAGGTCAATTTTTTGCCACCTCCCCCTGACCTGGGGACATTTGGCAATATCTGGAAATATTTTTGGTTATTATAGCGGGGGGGGGGAGGGGGGAGTATTCCTGATGTCCACGTAGAAGCCAGGGAGGCTGCTAAACCCTACAGTGCAAAGGACAGCCCCCCACAGCAAGGAGTTATCTGGCCCAAAATGTCAATAGTGCTGAGGTTGAGAAACCACTAATGTGCAGAATATGAATCAGCTATGTAGGTAGATAGAGAGGAGAGAGGCGAGGAGAAGAGGGCAGGGGAGGTAAAAGGGTCTGGAGAGCTTGAAGACTTTCTGTTCTGTTTTTTCCTTGAAAATCCATGCTATAAAAGAAGAGACATTGTTGGTAAGAAACTGATTATTTTCTGATTCACAATATTCGTAAAGCACCCCAGCCTCCACATGACAAAGAATCAGATATTGCTGCAGCCGCCCTACATACACCCTGCCTGAATAGTTGTCTAGGCCAACAGATTCCCTCCCATAATGACTCAGTGTGGAAGTAAATCATGAAAACTGTGAAGATGGTCAAATTGTGGTCACTGAAAGTTCATCTTTTAAGCTTGTCTTGTGAGGAAATGAGCCCGAGTTCAAGATTCTCTTTTTCCGCCCTGGAGAATACAGACACTCAGGGGGAAAAGTACTTTCTTGAGGTTTTGGAAGGAGTACTTCACCTTCATTTTTTTTCTTGATGAGAATTATGTCAAGAAAGACCATTTTCAGGATTTCAAGTAGCTTACAAGGGGGGTGTAGCTCACTGATATGTTAAGAATGAATTTCCAAGGCAAAAGCTACACTCCCACTTGGAGCAAACAGAGATCAGAAGTGGGCTTGCTGCCTCCCAGGGCCCCAGAGGGCAAGCCCAGGGCGTGCCCTCCGCTGTTGGGTTTCCAAACCCATTCTGGGGCTTCTTATCCTCCCCACCCCCACCCCACGCTTTGTAGTTAACCTTGTGGGAGGGGTAGAGGGCCTTCTAAGGGAACTTTACTCTTTCCTTCTTCATCTTTCTCTCCTCCATACCAAAGAGTTTCTAATCCTCTCTTAGGTGAGAATATATCCATTCCCCTATGGGAAAGTGGCCACCTGGAGAGTCAAGTAGAGACTCCTGCATGGGGTGCCCAGGTGGCTGACTTCCTCAGAGAGTCCTGCACACCCCTGGGATCAGGGGAGTAGCCACACGGTTTGAGGGAAGGAGGCAGGAGACTGAGAGCCAGTGGACCCGAGATCCGAGGGCCAGGATGCCGAAGCACGTGCCGGAGGGACTGCGTGACTTGAAACCCGATAGGAATAAGGATGCATCACTGGGTACCAGTGTGGACTGCAACATCCCAGGACTGATGCTTCTCCCCACTGCCCTCTGCCCCTGGTAGATAATGGGTGCCTGGACTCACACACCTTCCTGGAAAGACAAGGGAAGCAGGAGAACCCTAGCCTTGAATTTAAACAAAAGACACAGAAAATTCCTGATGTGACCAAGAGGACTCCGATTTGGCAAGGTTGTGTTTTCTACTCTCAGGTGGAATTGAACCTCAGAATGGAGAATCTATGGTGTTAATTATACTAATTTGATGATTGTAATAAACAGAGCTCCCTTTCTTGCAAAGCCGAGTACAAAGTCTGAAAACATGAGCCCCCTGCACTCCCGAACTCAGTGGGAATGTAGAAGGTCAAAGACGCACGCAGATTTCTATCCTACAGAGGGGGAAAGGTTTAAGATGCAGAATACCTGCCCTTGAGGCATCAATGTCAGATGATTAAAAACCCAAGCGGGGGACAGCTGTTCCTGAGTGGCTTTCCCCCCAACTTCCACACAGTCACAAGCTCGGTGTCTGAGCTACCAGTGCTCAGTCCAGACACACTAGGAGAACATTGAGCAAAAACATCTGGCACTTAGAACATTTCCCTGGAACAGATTATTTGGGCGTTGGGGTCTTCAGAAACTTTAGAATTTCCTTTACAGAAAGCAATGTGAAGGTCAGGAACTGGGAAGAGGGGATGGTTAGGAGAACTCAGAGTTCTAGGAGCCTGGGGATTCCTCCAACAAAAGAAAACAAGCAATTTCAAAGTCATACCTTGGAATTTCCATACAGATGCAAATCCCCAGAAAGCAGCAGGTTAATCCTGTCAAGTGGCAGCCATGGCCAAAGCAAGTTCTTCTCTCTCCGCGAGTGGGATGGGGCATAAGCATACAATCCCAATCGTTTTCAAAGCCATCCTTTAAAGCTTACTCCAAATTAAGCACACACCCACATAAAACAACGGCCTACAAAGCTCATCAAATGTTAGAGCTGAGAAGTGCTTCCAACATTATCCAGTGTGGCAACCTCATTCTGCAGATGAGGGCTCAGAGACCCAGGGACGACATGCCCTGATCTTTGTTACCAAGCTAGGTATTGAGAATAAAATTGGGAATAAAACTCTGGTCCTCTAATTCCTAGTGCAGACTGCTTTCATCCATTACTACCACTTTTTAAAACAAAACCAAAAAAATTTTTGAGCTTTTTTTTTTCCAGTACTGACCTCCCCTGGTATGACAGCAGGATACAGCAAGGAAGTAAAACATAACAGTGTGACCTGGAAAGTGGGAAGGGGACAAGGGGCTCCGGTCTGATGGGCACTGGTCCCGAATGAGAAACAGAGTTGGTCCCAATAGTCTGGAGCAGTGGTTTCCAAGTGTTTTGATCGCCTACCATTGAAAAGTTTGAGCATTAAATTATAGACATGTACTACTATATCAATATATTATATGTATTGAAACCTGTACACTAAAAGATAGAAAATCTTAAAAGATGATATTTTTTTAAAAAATAAACTTCAATAGAACTTGACTTAGTCAGTATAGGCTAATCACTATAACAAATATCCTCCAAATTTCTGTGGTCTGATACAATAAAGTTTATTTCTTGCTCATGTCAGAGTCCAGCGTTGGCTGGTTACGCGGGTTTCGCTCCTTGCATTCATTTGAGGATCCAGGATCCTTCCATCTCATGGCTCTTCCTTCCTCCAGGGCACTGGGGTCCTCTTCATTCAACCAGTGGATGGAGAAAGAGAGAGAGCCTGGAGGATTGCACAGTGGGGGCGGGGGGTGGGGGGTAAGGGGGGGGGGGGCAGAGAACCAGACCTGGAAGGGGCAGCATCATGGCATCATGGCTGCCCTGATTCACTTAGTCCAAATGCAGTCATGTGGTCCCAGCCAACTGCAAGGGAGGCTGGGAAACGTAGACTAGCTTGTGCCTGGGAGGAAAAGGCAATGTGGTTTTGTGAACACATAGCAGATTCACACAAAAGTTCAAAGCCTCCTCACTCCTTCCTTATCCCCAAAGAGTAATGAGCACCTGGAAGGGTACATGCTTCCCCACTTTGGAAACAATTGGTCTGAAGGACTAACCCCATCACCTTCCTTCTCTCTCCCACAGAACAAGACTCCTCGAGCAGAGCCAGATTTTGGATGACACAGGAAGATGTTAATAATAGCTAATATTACTGAGCACTTACCCTGCGTCCAGCACTAACGAACCAATTTACATGCATTAATTCACTTAATTCAACAAACAACCCAAAGAGGTTGATGCTATTATTATCCCCTTTTTTCATATGAGGAAACCAAAGCTGGGAGAGATTAAGTAACCTGCCCCAAATCATACAGCCGCAGGGATGGGACTTGACCTTAAACACTGGCTGGAGAGGCTGTACTGCCAGCCAGAGGGAAAGTTGGAGATTAACTCCCAGGTTTTTGCAGGCTTTCCCCACAAGGCAGAGAGAGGGCAGGAGAGGAGCAGGCTGAGCTGGCATGAGGTGGATGGTGCAGTGCGAGTAGAGGCAGCCAGGGACAGGGCTGCGGCCAGAGGGTGGACACCAAGGAAACAGAGGATGAAGAAAGGGAGGGCAGGCCAGCAAAGTTGGGCTGTTGGAGCTCTTTCAGAAAGCAAGCGCTGAGTTGAAGATTCAGGGCACCCAGGGGGTGCCCACTGCGTCTGGGAGCCCCTTTCATGCTGGTGCCTCTCCTTGATTAAGCTCCAGATGACAGCTGAGGATAAGATGGCCCCACGGGATGGTCATGGGTTGCCCAAACCCCAGCTGCCCCCAGAGCTCACACCAATTGCATCCCCAGGGCAAGCTCATCCTTTTCCCTGCTTTGGCAACAGGGTCCAAGTGTCACCCAGAGTGTGAGGTGTGGCAGCTCCTGCCATGTGCCAGATCCTCCAGACCGGCCAACAGGAAGAAGTGAACTCTGGCTCTTCCAGTGCGCTGGCTCTTCAGGCTGCCTTCTAAGGAGTCCACCCTGTCCTGGTCACCACCCAGAAAGCACCTGCGTTTCCTAGATATAGAAGCCCTGGGTTGGTGGCTCCAGGGCACCGTCACCACTGGCCTTGCTTTGGACTCTAAGCCAGTGGGCTGAATGACCTTGGCTCCGGCTCCCCCTGTAACACGATCAGGGCCTGTTCAAGGCTACGAAACACAGACTGTGTCAGACCATGTGTTTGAGTGTCCCTTCTGCCATAACTGACTGACGGGCAAATCACTTCTCGGCTCTGTGCCTCAGTTTCCCTACAGTAAAACGAGCTTAGAAACGTGATGACTTGAACCCCCAAGGAAATTCCTGAGTAGCTCTGTGTCTTCGCCTCAAAACTGGTGGGTCCTCTTTCAAAGCAGATGGACGGGTCTTCCTCTGAGGACACACCGGTCATAATTTACACTGAGAGACTCAGGCACCTCTGGGGTCTGCCTTCACAGAAGACAGGCCTGTCTCTGCCAATGCCAGGGTGCCTGAGAATGTCACAGAGGCCACACTAGCCCCATCACAGAGCCTCCTGCACTGGTGGCTGTTCACTCTCCTTCTGAGGAACAGCTCTGTTGGTCAGAGCCCCCATCTTGTTCAGGGATCCAACCTGGACTATGGCCCCAGCTTCAGGAAAGAAGGAGATATATGCCTTTTCGGCCTCTATTTTGGTTTTTTTATTGTCCCACCTATCCACCCAGCAGGTTACCATTTGTTTTAACCACTTTGTATCAGATACGATCCAAACGGGTAGAAAGTGTTAAGTCCTGCAGTGCATTATGGGACACCATTGGTCCACCCTAGAACACTCTGCAAGGCTCTATCACCCACGTAATCCCGCTGAACCCTACAGCAGTCCCGGGAAAGCCCTCTCCCCATCCCCACTGTATGGACAACGAAACTGCAGTACAAAGAATATGAGCGACTTGGTCAGATCACAGCCCGTCTGCGGCTGAGCTGGGACTCAAACCTTGGAATCACGCGACTCCAAGCCTCAGCTCCTTACACCTCCTTCTGCCTCATCAGAGAGAGAGAAAGGTGAGCCAAGGAGAGGTGTGCTAAGGGGAAAGAAAAGAAAGAGGGGAAGTGAGGGGACACAGCCGTGGAAGGTCTGTCAATCCAGACTCTACAATGTCGACTATTACTGTGGTGAACTGTTAATTATTTGACTTCTTCGAACTTGCAAAATCATTTTTCATTCTATAATTTATTCACTCATTGTTTCAATGAGAATTTGCTGAAAAACTGTCATGCGTGAAACTATCTTGTAAACTCATGGATATATGCAATTATTAATTTTTAAGCCTTGTGGGAGATATGAAAAATGTAGAAGACACTTTCTGCCCTTAAGGAGCTTACAACTTGTTTAGTCTACAGTACATATTTCCCTTAAATTTCTTAGACCAGGACTTGGGCATCTTCTAATAACAGTGGGAAGGTAGAGGATGCAGCTGAAACATTTCTGTCAGGTTTTCCCAGTGTCTCTCTCTATCACTGTCCCATCCATTGACTTATGTCAACTTGGGACTCACTATGATCACTAGCTCCTTTTCTTCTGTCCTCTATTCCTCTTGGAGCTCATTCTGACCACTTGGAGATTATTTCATTCCATATCCACAATGCCGACCTCCCCAATCTTGAGCTGACTTTAGTGACTTGTTAACAATAGTTTCTATTTCATCCAGTGTGTCACTGGGGAAAGAGGGAAATCCCACATTTGTAGGACCACTGCAGTAGGCCTCCAATCAAAAGCCTCAGGACTTGTTACTGATAACCCTTCTTCAGGGAGTCCCCTGGGGAAGGTAGAGCGAAAAAGAGGGCCTTACCAAAAGTCAGCTTAGCCTGCCTTACAGCTCTGAACCCTTTCTTCCACACAATCCCACCAAAACACAGGCTTCGGGAGCAGTAAGAGAATGATGAAGTTGTCCACAGTGGGGGAGCCAGCTGCAGTGGACTTGAGATGGGAACAATGTGGTTTAGGTGGAAAGGCATAAAATGATCAGATTCAGGGGTGCCACCCACCTGAGAACACATGTAACCCCTCAGTGGGCCAAGCTATACCAGGCTGGCCAAGCTCCTTTCCAAACCCAAGAGCCGTCACCACTGAGGCACAGCCTGAACCCCGGTCTCCCTCCATGTGCTTTCCCCTCTGACCTCCTTCCCCACCCAGAGCAGTGTCTACACCCCATTTGCCAGTTGTTCATGCAGCCTGTTAGGCACTAAGTAATGAAATCAGTCAACTGTTTTCATCATGAAGGCCCAGAAAAAAAAGAAAGATTAAATCAGATTGGGGGGTGGGTGGGGGTGGGTGATGAAAAACACAGATATTTTCTGGAATTGGACCCCTTTAGCCTTATCCATTAGTCACTCACAGAAGCAAGGATTTGTCATTCTGTGAGTTGACAAAGTCACATGCAGAGGAGGAATGTGGCAGGCCCCCACCCCTTCCCTCTTTGTCCCCACCTAGGAGGGGCAGCAATGCCAGTAAATGAGGGACTGGTAGGCCCAGAGCTCTGGGGATCCTGTCATGCCATCCTTTCTTTGGAACCCTCTAGCTCACCGCTTCCTTCCTCCAGGCCGTGTGCCCTGTCCCCTCAGAGCAGACATGATGGGGGCTCCCTCCCCGAGCGAGGGGCAGAGGCACATTCTTCCAGGTACTGACACAGCCCGTTCTGTGTCTTCTCTGCCCTCCTCCCTGATATTTCTGTCTCTCTCTCTCCCTCCCTCTCTCCCTCCTGCACTCTCTTCTAAGGAGATGAGATTCAGATTTGTGGGCTGTTGTTAATGCATTCCAGATGCCAGAAGAAATCCTGGCCCGGGCTCAGCAGCTCTTCTGCGTAGGGCCTTTGCCCCCACCCCCCTCCCCACTCTCCCCTCCCCCCTCCCTCCTCCCTATCACCACTCCTCCCCACTCCTCCCCTCCCCACTCCTGGCGAAAAGGCCGCAGAGAGAAAACAGGCAGGCTGGCGCCATCTGTTGGCAGCAGCGTGAAGCTCAGCGAAAAGGAGGCCGATTTTAGGGCGGGGCTGGAGGTTTCCGGTAACAAGCTCACTTCTCGAGTCCTGGGTGGAAGAATTCAGTTTATCTGATGCAAAGTCTTTGAGGCAAAAGATAACATAAATTAGAACGCTTCAGTCCTTAGACATGAACAACGAAGGGGCCTAAAGATTTATGGAGCGTCTGGACAACTCTCTGCCTCATTTTGATGCTTCCTTATGTCCTATTTAAACTTTTTTTTTAATTCCAGTCTGGAGCCCAGCTGGGTTGTCTCTAACGTTGAATCCTTTGAAGGATGGAGATTTCTGCATCCAATCTTGTGTTAAACAAAATAAGCCAAGAGAAGACTCCGTGCAAATTAACTAGTAAGTCTGCAGCTTGGTGAAATCTAATAGGTGAAGGAGGGAGATTTAGAGTAAATGAAGCGAGTGGAAATCAAGGGTCGTGTTGCTGTGAGGAAAGAGCAGCGGATTTTCAAGGCTGGCCTGCAGCCGTTGACGTTTTAGTCAAGCAGAAGGAAATTTTCAAGATGGTGAATTATGGCAGGGTTGTGCAAGGAGTGGATTCAAAGTTCATGGGAAGGGGGATGGATGAGAAGGGGTGGGAAGGGTTCAAGACGCACAAGAATGAAGCCCAGAGCCAGGGAGCCAGGCTCAGCCTGGGGCTGGGCAAGTTGCACAAAATCTTGGAAGATAATTTCTCAGGGAAAAAGATAAGGAGTGCAGTCTCCTGAGAGCAGAGTGTGCAGCCCCAGCTGTGAGTACCTTTCCTCTGAATTCGGTCCTGTCCCCATCAAACCTGACCCAGGATCCCGAAACCTCACCAGGCCCTGGCACTCCCTTCCTGGCCAGCCCAGGAACCAGGGACCGACTTGTGTACTGTGAAGCGTCCCATAAAGGGCTTTTTGTTCATACATTTTCGACAGGGACAAAACTTGTTAACGTGTGAGTTTCCGCACACTTTCTTCCTTGCCTTCCTGTGAGAGAGACTTATCTTTACCGCTTATCCCTGTGTTGCAGCGAAACAGAGAATGCAGGTGGAAAAGGCCAAGAGGCAGGACTGGAGAGGCGGTTTAGGGTCTTTGTTTGGGGACAAGGCCAAGAATCGCTCGAGTGGGAATGTGCAGAGAGGGGCTGCTTGAAGAGAAGTGCTGTGCAGGTTGAGCTTTGAGGGGGTTGATGCGGGGGTATTGAGAGCAGGCGAGATGGAAAGCAATTTGGAGATCTGCCACAGTAATGTGCGAGATCCTGAGAACGTTTTGGGTGAGAAAGAAGAGACTTTTAAGGTGAACTGTTGTGCGTTAAGAATATATCTCCCTCCCCCATCCCGCCTGCAGTGATTTCCTGAGGGACTAGAGCCCAGAATGGCTTTTGATCGCTGCTGTGCAGGGAGGAGAGAGGTGCGAGAGAGACTGCTGTCTCCTTTATCCTCGTCACGCACAGGCTGGACCGCCTGTTATATACAGATTACACGTTCAATGCACCTATGTTCTGTCGTCGCAAAATAACCAATAACCGTTCTATAGATAAGAGAAATAAGGTGAGTTTTACTTGAGCCAGAGTGAGGATTATAACCCAGGAGGGCCTTTTCCAGAAAGGAAGAAAGTGTTCTGGAGAAGTCAGGTTTTCAGTACAATCTTATATCTTTTTAGAACAAAGAACATACATTAAACACTCAGGGTACATTTTTCAAAGTTTCAAAGAAGTGTTTAGTTGCAAATTAGCAGGTCAACATGACCCTGATTGTCAGAAATGGACTAATACTGGCATTACCAATAGGGTGTAGGAGGGGGAGTCTGCATTCTTGTCTTAAGAGAGTGCACTGTTTACTTTAACGGTTAGAGCAGATGCACAATGTAGGTTCAACAGCCCATAAGTCAGGCTTCTTTGGTTCAAGCTGAATCAGTCTGAACCGGGATAGTTACCCCATATACTCCAGATGTGAAAATCTCTTCACGGTGCTCAGCACTGAAGAGCAGTGGTAATAAAGACAGATGTGGAGCATAGTCTCAGACCTTTTTTCCCTTTACTATTTAGAGCTATGTCCAATGAAGCAAAAAAACCCCCCAAACCTTCGTCAGTTTCTTTATCTGGACTATGTGTCTTTCCAAGATGCCTGGAAATCTGTGGTCCAAGGTGCATGAGTGTTGATGAACCTCTGGGGAGGGGTGGGGGGAGTTTGTTATGGGGCTTGAGGCTCTAGGGTACATGCCAGTGTTCCCACCAATCTCAGGCAGTGCAGCGTAGAGGTTAGGAGCCCAGGTTCTCCATCAAGGCTCCCTGGGTCCCATGGCTACTGCTTCCCTGTGTGACCCGGGCTAGTCATGTCTCCTCTTTGTCCCTCCACTTCTTTGTCTGTCAGGTGGGGATAAAAAAAGAACCGTTTCCGGGGCCGGCCCGGTGGCGCAGCGGTTAAGTTCGCACGTTCCGCTTCTCAGCGGCCCGGGGTTCGCTGGTTCGGATCCCGGGTGCGGACATGGCACTGCTTGGCAGCCATGCTGTGGTAGGCGTCCCACGTATAAACTGGAGGAGGATGGGCACGGATGTTAGCTCAGAGCCAGGCTTCCTCAGCAGAAAGAGGAGGACTGGCAGTAGTTAGCTGAGGGCTAATCCTCCTCCAAAAAAAAAAAGCAAAACAAAACAAAACAAAAAAAGAACCGTTCCCTTCGAGTCAGGAGTCAGCGTAAGGAGTAAATGAGTGAATAGGTGATGTTAGCACAGTGACTGCCATATTGTAAATGCTCATTGTTCCTTACGAGCTGGGAAGGAGAACTATTTTCTGAAATGGACAGGCTCAGGGCCTTAGTAAATATCTGTAGTCTGACCATTCTGATCAACCCAGAGGCTACCTGCACTTGTCCCATGGGCTGACTACATCCCTCCGTTGTGCAGCTCCTCTGCTGGGTCCAAGGCGTGTGTGAGTTGGGGGTTATGAGGGGCCTGGCTCCGTGTCCTCAAGCTGACCCTGGTACACTCTGACTCTTCTCCACCTCCTAGAGCGGCCTCCACTTGCCCCTCATTTGGAGGTAGGGAAGAGAGGATGTTGGCAGACATTCTGGGCAGCTGTGGTCTTTGTCCCCTTCACAGAGCCTCTGGAAGGAATGGAGACATCACTGATGTCCACTCAGACCCCGTGTGAGAGCCCCTGCGTCCTGCTCAGGCCCTGCAGTTGCCCACATGCCCTGCTCCAGCCTGGCCACGAGCTCCGCTCCCATTCCTCAGGAGACTGGGCTCCCAACTTCTGGCTGTTCTTTGCATGGAGCTCAAAAGCCCTGGTCACCTCCCTGTGGCTTCCGTCTTGCTTCTCCCCACACCCAAAGCTCCCGCCCCTTGCTAAGTCCTAACCTACATTGTATGTACACTGTTGCTTTGGGACCAGGAAAATGACCCAAGAATAAGCCCACTGATAGCTTACAGATGCTACAGGACAAGGCCTTGTTGTCAGATTTTAAAATACTGGGGGTATTTCTGGACCTGCTTCTTGGTCATGTCTTTTATAGCCATTTCCTCCCTTGAGTTCCTCCTGCGTCTTTTCAATGTGAAGGGTGGATTCACTGCCCAGCCCCAGCATCTCCACCGTCTAGACAGCACCCTGGCAAGTGGGTGCGCTCACTGGGGGCGGGGGGGAGGGGTTGGGCTGAGATGAGTCACTGCAGTGTGGTCAGAAGATGCTTTGACTTCAATTTCTACTTGTTTTTTTTTTTTCTTTAAGATTTTATTTTTTCCCTTTTTCTCCCCAAAGCCCCCTGGTACATAGTTGTATATTCTTCGTTGTGGGTCCTTCTAGTTGTGGTATGTGGGATGCTACCTCAGTGTGGTTTGATGAGCAGTGCCATGTCCACGCCCAGGATTCGAACCAACGAAACACTGGGCCGCCTGCAGCGGAGCGCGCGAACTTAACCACTCGGCCACGGGGCCAGCCCCGAATTTCTACTTGTTTTTATCTCACTTTTTAACTTCCATTTTTGTGTGTTTTAGATTTGGCATAACAGTGCAGTAATAACTGTTTACATTCATTAAAAAACACACAGCTATTGGGGTGCATGCTCAAACACGGAGCTGCACAGTGTTTTTGTTTTTTTGGGGGAAGATTAGCCCTGGGCTAACTGCTGCCAATCCTCCTCTTTTCACTGAGGAAGCCTGGCCCTGAGCTAACATCCGTGCCCATCCTCCTCTACTTTTTTTTTTTATATGTGGGATGCCTACCACAGCGTGGCGTGCCAAGTGGTACCATGTCCGCACCCAGGATCCAAACCGGCAAACCCCGGGCCACTGAAGTGGAACGTGTGCACTTAACCGCTGTGCCACCGGGCTGGCCCCGGAGATGCACAATGTTAAAGGTTGGGTGACCTCAGTCCTGGCCCGCAGCTCCTGTCCGTCATTCTCTGATGTGGCTCCAGGTGGTTTTTCCTGCTTCATCACCCCCCAGAGCAGATCTCCTTCCAGCCTGGGTGGTTTCACAACCTTGAACCGTGAGGAGGACCTGGCGCTGACCAGCCATCAGAAGGGACGTGGACGCTCAGGGCTGAGCCAGCATTACCCCTTTAGTTGCTAGAAAGGGGAGGTCATCGGGATCCCAGTGGATGGAGGGGGCAGTCCAACGTCAGGGATGCACTTGGGTGACTTGGGGCAGCTGCTGGTTACAACTAGTCAGGACATATTTGAGGACGTTAGCAGCCAGCCGTGCTGAACAGCATCTCCCCCTGCAGGCAGTCCCTTCCTCCCTCCAGGTGCTTCACTTCTGAATCGGCTGCACCTTTGCAAGACTTACTATACTGTTCCCCGAGGGTGAGGTGCCCTTCCACCCTTTCTCTGCCTATTAAAATTCCACTCATCCTCAGAGGTTGAGGAATTCTGCCTCCTCAGAGAGAGCGCTCTGGTGCTCCCAGTGAGAACCAAATACTCCTTCCTTTGCTCACCCTGCAGTCTATTAGCACTCATGGTGTTGCATCCTTATGGTCGTTAGCTCTTGCCCTCTTTTTCTCTCTGTCTCTCTCTCTGTCTCTCCCCAACCCTGAGGAAACACTGTAAACTCCTTAGGTTAGTGGATTTCCACCAACCTGAGATGTAAACCAATGCCATGTAAAAAAACGTATCATTATTTTGTGTACCTCCATGAAAGAAAAGAACCTGTCAATAGACTCCAGGCTGTAAGATATGCTGTGATTTCACAGATGCTGAAATTTAAAAGAAAAAAAGCGCTACTTAAAATGAATGAAATGCGGTGTGCAGTTTGTATCTGCATTGCGGTGTCTAGAACCATGTTTTGCCTGCAGTACACGTCCAGTAAATATTTTTCTGTTCCTTGTTGGAGATTCCAGCATAGAATTCCAGGGGAGGAAGTAGTGGAGAGTGAGGCTGGAGGAAGATGAAGGCGAGGATAGAGGGAGCAAAGACAGCTGTAATTCACAAAGCGCTCCTCAAGCATCAGATGTGTCTGTTCCGTGTGGCTCAGGGGACGAGGTTGGGGCTAAGGGCCCAATCATCCCCATCAGAGTTCCAGCTCTGTGATGACCTGACATCACTGGAGAGCCACTTAATCCCTCTGAGATTCCCCATATTGAATGATGACAACAAGTTAGCAAAAACTAACATTTACTGAGTGCTAACTACATGCCAGAACTTATTAACATATTTTCTTAAAAAATGGCAAACCAGGGGGCCAGCCTGGTGGCATATCACTTAAGTTTGCTTGCTCCACTTCAGTGGCCCAGGGTTCATCAGTTCTGATCCCAGGTGTGGACCTACACACCGTTTATCAAGCCACGCTGTGGCAGGTGTCCCACATATAAAGTAGAGGAAGATGTGTATGGATGTTAGCTCAGGGCCAGTCTTCCTCAGCAAAAAGAGGAGGATTGGTAATGGATGTTAGCTCAGGGCTAATCTTCCTCAAAAAAAAAAAAAAAAAGGAAAACCAGTGTCACTGGCCCTTCTTATTTTAAGAAGGATGATGGGAGGGCAGCCACCCACCAGTCACGTGACCTTCGACAAGCCACTTCCTGCATTTCATAGCTAAGGAAACGGGTCACAAGAGTTAATCACAGGGACCTGGTCTACATTAGAGGTGTTTTATGAAGACAAAATACAAGACTGAATGTCAAAGAGCTTTGAAAACCGCAGAGCCAGACGAATGTGAGAGGTTATTATGGGCGAACAATGACATTACAGATGTGAAAGTGCTCAGTGCCCTCAAGAACAAGGATCCTCTTTCACTCTAATGTATCAAGATAATAGAGACAGAGTCCCTGAACTCAAGACATAAATTTGCCCCAATGGAAGTCTTCAGAGAACATCAAAGTTGTAATACATTAGCAGAAAAGCATCCTAAAAGTCTCTACAGCTTCCAGGGACCCAAGGGAACTGGTTTTAGGTCTTGAAGAATTGGAATCATTAAGAAATATAAAGAGCCAGTAGAATTTCTGGTAGTCCTACAATTTTAGGTCTCTACACAGTTAATAATCTGGAAGAAGAGGGTTTTCTCATTGGTCCCATTTCCCCATTTCTCTTTGTTCTATTCAGAAAATGGTCCCAGTCGCTATCCTTCTCCAAATCTGAATAGCCTGAGTTTACAAAATGGCTTTCCTGTCTCCACTTGATGGCTTGAGAACACCACCGTAACACTCTTCATTTCCTCTTTCAATAGTGTTTTGTAACTCTGGAAAAGCTTACTTACAATATCTAATATGTAAAAGTTAGGCAATCCAATATCTCTAAAGCTTAATACCAGACTTACATTATAGAAGTGCAAGGAAGACTCAAGGAATTGGAGATTATGGTTTCATTAGTGGTTATTTAGAGCAGTGGCTCTCAAACTATAGCAAGCATCAGGATCACTGGACCACTCGTTAAAACACAGACCGCTGGGCCCCATCCCCAGAGTTGTTGATTCAGTAGGACTGGGGTGGGTACCAGAATCTGCATTTCTGATCATTTCCCAAGGGCTGCTGGTGCTGTGGTCCTGGGACCCCACTTTGAGAACCACTGACTTAAACAATGGTTATTGGAAGAGCCAAGAAAGACAAACCACTGAAGCCTCCTCTTCTATTTTTCTTGGGATGTGGGTTGTTATGATGGTGAAGGGGCTGGGGTTAGGAAAAGACTGGGGGAGACACTGTAATATTGGACAGGGTGACAGGTCTCATTGTCAAATCTTTGCCAAAGTTTCTTTAAGTCAGGCTGTATACCTGAGACAGGAACCAGCCTATTGAGACAGGGCCATCTGCAAGACCCCTGGCCTAACAAAATAAGGCCCTAACAATCCTCAAGCCAGGAGAATCAGATAGAGGCCACCAAGATCCACATTCCGCAGACTCTGGACTCTCTCGGGTTTACGCATGCGCCCTAGCACCCAGGAGTCCATTGAAAGTGACCCTAGCCCTATTACCATACTAAAAATCACACCCAGGGGTAGAGAGCTAGCATGCTAATGATACATGCAACACATGTGGTGGCATGTTGCACAACAGTGCAGGCGCAAGCACAACCCCACCTCTACATGCCATGACAAGGCCCTCCTCCCCAGTCGTTGCCTAATAAAAGCTCCACAATCCCGCTCCCTAATGAGCTGGTCACCTGCCCCTTTCCTTTCCTTTCCGCTCCGCGCCTGCTCCCTTGAGCCTCTCCTGTGCACCAGCTAATCACCTTTTACTTTTCTACTCCTATTTGTTGTCTCTCTTGATTTCCATCCTGGGGAACAATAAGAACCCAATGTGCCGGTAACATACCTGCCCTGGCAGTCTCCTTCGTTGAGCTAGAAATTGTGAGATCTAAGGTCCTTCTCGTAAGACCAGCCTCTGTCTGTCTCCCTGGGATCCCAAAAGGACTTTCCCAGACAGGACTCAAAGGGGCCAAGGCTCCAGGGGGAATTCACCAGGACCAGAAGTATAACAGTGTCCACACAACCCTGCAATGCTTAGGGCTTCACCAAAAAGATTATGTTGTCCCGTCTGATGGTGCCCAGCGTCTTGTGCATATTGACTATTGGATAAACATTTTACATATATGTATTTGTGTGTGTGTGTGTGTGTGTGTGTATATATATATATATATTATATAAACTTTAAGTAGCCCAGAAAAGATCAATAAGACATCTGTGTTAATGCAATATAGTTTGGATTTGGAAACACTGGTGACACGCCCTGCTTACCAGTTCCTAAGGCAGCCACTGTCTTTCAGGCAAACCAATCCTACTACCAGGAGCGAACATAACTCGACCAAAGGAAGGTGCCACATTACGAGCAACGCCTAATCGAGAGGGAAACGCACCGTCTACTGGCCCCACTGCGGGAGGCTGAAGGAGAGGGCAGCAAATGCACGGTATGAGACCTCGGGCAGATGCCGTCTCCTCCCGGGGCTGTCACTTGTGCAAAGTGAGGATGCTAACTTTGTTTAGCTCAGGAGCCCTTTGGCTCTGACTGCCACAAACACAGTGACTTTCTGTTCTCTCACATGCCACTGCGGGTCCCCTTTTCTCTGTGCTATGCTAGGAACCTGCCCAGTCATCAGATTTGAGTTGGGGGCAGCTGGATGCTCCGAAGGTCTGAGAACAGCCCATAGGAAACCAAGGCCGACTTCAGACTGTACGGTCAGACTCAAATGGCAAGGAGCTCAGACAATGTGACATTGTGGAGTTTAAAAACACGCATTTTTAAGAGCCTGGGCTTACTGAGTCAGCGATCTGGAACATTCTCAAGAGACTAAAAATATCCCGAGAGTGGACTGAATTTTAAACTATGCTTTAAAAAACTTTCTATGTGAAAACAATTGGGCATTTCTTCTTTAAAACAGTTATGCATTTTCTTTATTTAGATTTTCACTTCTGGAAATAATAGGAAATATAGAGGGGTTTCAAGCCTCAGATGGGGATTGAACATCAGGGCCCAAAGGGCCGTCCAGTCCTAAGATTCCATCCAGAGGACCAAGATTCATGACTTTAAATCTCTCAAATAACTTATGTTTTCAAAGCATAGAGGTAAAATGCTTTCTCTTTTCCTTCCGACAGATAGCTGGAGGCTTCTCTCTCACAGCGTCAATTAGCTGCACAAAGGGTCCTTTTCAACTAGGAATTAGCATCTGCTAAATGCTTCGTTCTTGGTGTTGCCTGCCTTCCTCCAGCAAGACAGGGGCAGGAGATTTGTAAAGGGTCTGAAACAGGTCAAATGTAGACCTGAGTACCACCCCCGCTGCCCCCAAGCAGCCCTTCCCTATTCACAGTGAATACATCTGCAGACACAGGAAAAGGCAGAAGTTCATGAGGCTGAAGACTGAAACGGGGAAACCTCTGCCTGAGTCTCAGCATAAGAGAAGGAGCTAGGAGGAGAAAGTGCTTCCGTGATTTTCTCAAGTGCGCGCTGAATCCAGGGGCAGAGAGGGAGGGAGGCCTGGAGACCCAGGTTCTGTCACTAACCAGAATACCGCAGTCTCGGCGCCCTGCCGGCGCCTGCCGAGAGAACCTTCCCTTCACCATTCACAGAGGCAGCCCCTTACCTTGGGCTCATGGCTTAGGAGCGGAGGTTGGACTCTAAAGGTGAATAGACGGTCAATCACCAGCAAACACCCCCTTTAAAGCTAAAAGAATCTTCTCTCAGGTTGGAGTATGATGTTCGTCCTTCCCATCTTCTCATCAGCTAGGGCTGCCACAACAAAGTACCACAGACTGCACAGCTTAACCCACAGAAACTTATTTTCTCACAGTTCTGGAGACAGGACGTCCCAGATCAAGGGGCCAGTCTGGTCAGTTTCTGGTGAGGGCTCTCTTCCTGGCTTGCAAATGGTCACCTTCTTGCTGTGTCCCCATTCAGTGGAGACAGACAGACAGACAGACAGGGAAAGCAAGCTCTCTGGTATCTCTTCTTTATAAGGGCACTAATCCCATCATGAGAGCCCTACCCTTAGAACCTCATGTAAGCCTGATTTTCTCCCCAAAGCCCCATTTCCATGTACTTTCACACTGGGGGTTAGGGCTTCACCATATGGATTTCAGGGGGTAGTGGGGGACACAGTTCAGTTCATAGCACGTCCATGTAACATGCATTTATGGAGCATCTATTACATGCCAGACCTGGCTGGGTGCCAGGACTATTCCTGTGCCAGGAAATTAATAAGACGTAGATCCTGACCTGAAGGAGCTCCCAGTCAGTAGGAGAACAAGGACAGACAGATGATTGCAATTCAGTGCGGGAGTTATAACAGAGGCCCGCAGGGAGTGCTGTGGGAGCAAAGAGAGCCTGAGAGCATCAGAGAAGTCTTCCTGGAAGAGGTGGCATCTAAGCTGAATCCTTTTTCTTCATTTTACCAGATTTTTTATTAGAAAAGTTATAATTGTGCTCAGTATAACAAGTAGAATAATAAAAAAGTTTACTTAAAAAAAGCATTAACCTCCCCCACTCTGCCCACGTCCCATCTGCTCATCTAATCAGGTGGGCAATTTGGTATGGGCCTCTGCACACCTTTCTCTGCGCTCTTACAAAGAGATATGCATATACATGGAAGTGTTTTTTTAAAAAATTTTGTAATAAAAACGCAGTGATTCTGTGCACATCACTCTTCACCTTGCCTTTCTCAGTTAACCGTACCACGGCCATCCCTCCATGGTGAGGCACCTCGGTCTGACCTCCTCTCTCTAACCAGCTGTGCCCAGAGCAGCCATGTGCCTCTCTAGCAGATCTTCACAGCATTAAAGTATCAATGCATTTTCTTTATTTATTCATATTTTTCCTTCAATTTTATTTCAATTAACAATCTCACGCTTCTCAGAGGAGTGATCAAAATCTTGACAGAATGACATAGCTACTCCTGACTAAATAGATTTTAGGAGCTACAAGCAGAATGTGAGAAGTCTGGCTGCATGACAGGCTCAGAAGTACACACTGACCCAGGTGGACATCCGGATGGCAGAAGATGGCAGGTTACCAATCAGAGGCTGCAAGCCATCTCAGCCAGTCCCTTCCCCAAGAAGGTGGCACAGAGCAGGGCAGAGCAGGCAGGGGTGCCCGGGGTCCAGGCGTGTCCAAGGTGCTGTATGTCTGGTATGGCTACACCTGTCTGGAGAGAGAGGTGTGGGGCAGTCAGGGCACACGCTCTGCCCAGAACAATTGATGTGACAGGCCAGTCCATGTGTTGAAGCTGCCCCTGTCCACAGTGGTCTGTCCAGAGTGGTCAGTCTGTCTGAGCCAGCTGGGGATAAACTTTATTTTATTTCTCCTGGAGGTCATTCAGGCTTAGATAAAGTCTTCTGCTCTGGCTGGAGTGGGGCTACCGGGCTCCCCTCGCTGTTGATGGAACATGAACCCCTTCCCCCCGGCAATGTTCTTCTAGCCTGGCGTCAGGCCACACAACCAGGAAGTGGTGGCCTTGAGCCCAGGCTGCCTGTTCTTGGCCAGCTCGCTAGACTACCTCATACCAATCTTCACTGTCCCAGTATGACTGTCGGGATGATGGCAGGGGCTGTGGAGGCCAGGAGACCCTTGGCCACAGGCATGGATGGCCTGAGGGCATGAAAGTCTGGAGGAGTCCGTGGAAGTAGATGAGGGCTATTAGGTCACCACGACTACTACAGTCACGCGCTGGCGGAATAAGGATGTTTCAGTCAACGATGACCACAAAAACACGAGCCCTCCCTTAAGATTAGTACCATATAGCCTCGGTGTGGAGTAGGCTATACCATCTAGCTTTGTGAAAGTACACTCTACAATGGTCACACAGACCAAATCGCCTAGCGTGACCTCTCTCAGAATGCACCCCAGCGTTAAGCGATGCGTGACTGTAGTGCTCTTGCTGCTCACATTTGTAGCCATCAAACTGAGGCTTAGAGCCACTGAGCGACTTGTCCAAGGTGATGGACAGAGCCTGTAAACCTGGAGACGAGACTCAGACCCAGGTAGTCTGACTCCAAAACCTGGGCCTTTAACCACCACGCTCTGTATCCATCAAAAGGGCAGAGGCGTTGTTCTCCAAGTTTCAACCAGGCGTGGTTTTCACCACAGACAGAAATTCCAAGTTCACAAGAAAACCATATCTATGATGTACATATTGACAAGGCAAATGACAAGTAAGGAGGGCCACTTTAAAAGAACTGCATATGTTTCTAAACGTTGATTTACTTAATCTTGAAAAACAAATCTTAGGATTTCTGTAACATGTAACATGAAACACTTCTCCGCTTCTCGACTTAGTCCCGGACGGTAAAATGTTCATAAGATCTGTATACACAGCTGAGGATTTCTTCACTTGCTTAAAGGACTTTACAGACTCCCAAGCATTTATTTATTACTTTTAAGAATGACAAAAACTGTATGTAATTGAAGACAGAGAACATGAAGGAAAAAGGAAAAAACTGGAAATAAGGAGCACACAATTCCAGTCGACAGGGAAATAGACGAGCTGACAATATGGGAGAGGGTAATGCAGGCAATTTAGGGTAAACTCGAGAGCGTCCTACACTGTAAACTAGAGCAACATCGTCCTTCCGCTCAGGAAGCATATGAGGCTCCTTGGGCAGCTGAGACACGAGCTACATTAGATATGATTTTATGCTGAAAAGTCACCAAAAGTCATTTGGATTCAAAGAGTGAGAATGGAGTATTTCTTAAATTGTTTTTGTTTGTGGAGAACCAGAATCTAGAAAGTTCAGGAATAAAAGACAAGTCTCCAAACACCACACCAAGGAGTTAAGACCATAATTATCCTAAAACCCAGCTTTCATCACCATCCCCCTTAGTGTGGGGTCTCTTATTGTCTCCGGGTGGACTGTAGACACGAGCAAGATCAATTACAGGAACGATGAGGCTCAAGGTCGCCCACAGCAGGGCGCCAGTGCAGAGGTGACAGCAAGAATGGGGAAGAGATACTGGTGATGGTTGTGAAGGAAATCCAAGGGGCTTAGCAGCTGATGTGAGAGGTGAGATGGCGGGGGTGGTCAGCGAATGACTTTGCTCCGGCTGCCATAACAAAGTACCACAGACTGGGTGACTTTCACAAGACAGACTTATTTTTTCACAGTTCTGGAGGCTTGAAGTCTAAGATCAAGGTGTGGGCAGAGCTGCTTTCTCCTAAGGCCTCTCTCCTTGGCTTGTGGGCTTGCAGACGCTGCCTTCTCTCCCTCCTCACACGGCCTTCCCTCTGTGCGTGTCTGCGTCCTACTCTCCTTATAAGGACACCAGCCATGCTGGATTAGAGCCCACCCTAATGCCCTCATCTTACCTTAATCACCTCTTTAAAGGGCCTATCTCCAAACACAGTCACATTCTGAGGTGCTGGGGGTTAAGACTTCAGCATGCCAATTTGGGGTGGGGGGCCCACATCCAATTTAGTCCCTAACAGTTAGCAATGATCCCAGAGAGACTGAGTTTGAAGTGACGGCCAGACATCTCTGTATTGCAGGCCCGGGCATAAAATCCAGGAGCTGGGCCACGACTGCACACGACTAGAAGAGGAGGCCACTGGCCTGCAGGATTCAGGGGGCACATCTCAGGGCTCGTGAGGTCTGGGGAAGTGCGCAGGCGCAGCTTCTCACCCAAGGTGTGCAGGCTTAGAAACTCCACGGCATCAGCTCACCGGGTGCTGACTGGGTCCAGGTGAGTGAGTTCACACCCAGCAAACTCAAAAGAGGCCAGTTTAAAAATGAGCCCCGCCGGTTTAACAGTTTCCCCGCAGATTCCTGGGAGGATAGTGAGTGCCTGTCATTTCCATGGGACACTGCTTCCTGTGGATTGTTGGGATTTCTCTCCCTTCGCCCATCACTCTGCACCGATTTTGAGCTTTCTGTGGTCCTGGGACTGTGTCCTACTCGATTCCACAGCCCCATTCATTCATTCCTAAATGTATCTAACTGATATTTGTGTCCTCCCTAGGGTCTAACACAGTTTCTTGCAAAGAGCAGGTGGCCAATAAATATGTGTCGATGGTCATGCAGGGGAGACAGGGACGGGCCTCTGAGGTGAAAGGTAGAGCAGTTAAGAGCACAGGCTCTGGGTCAGACTTCCCGGCTCTGAATCCTGTCTCTACCAAGAATCAGCAATGTGACCCTGAGTAGACTCAACTGCTGCATGCCTCAGTTTCCTCATCTTAGCAAATGAGAGTGATACTTACAATACCTACCTCTTAGAGTTGTTATGAATGTTAAATGAATTAACTGTATCTATTAATATAATTTTATAATTAAAGTTAATATATGTAATATGTGAATATATTAAATGAATATAATATATAGGACAGTGCCTGGCCTATAAGGATTACCTAACTCCTGGTAATTTTTAATATCCACTGTATGCTTGACACATTACCTAGGTTGTCTCATTAAGTCTCCCAATAACTATTTGAGGTGATATTGCCATCCCTCCTTGAAGAGGCGGAAGACACGGCTGGCGGCCGCTCACCCAGTAAGTGGCAGAGACAGAACGTGATCCCAGAGCCAAGTCTCATGCCCCTTCTATTTCTACCACACCACAAATTAGGCTGAAGATAATCCTCAGCTAAGAAGAACATTCCTGGCACTCACAGACGACCCCATAGGCACTAAGAGTCAGAAGGTGGGGCTCTACCCAAAAACAAGGGGTTCAGAGACATGATCATGTCCCAACTCCTGCCCTATATAGTTGTAACCCTGCACTCTATATCAACATCACATCCAAGCTCAGAGGCTTTTTCATTTACATCATCCAGAAGGCATGCCTAGCATTCAGTGTCCCTAAAACGTCCCCCTTGGTGCTTAGCCAAACCATCAGAGAGCCGGCAGTGCCCACACAGCGTGTCTGGAAAGCAGATGACAGCTGGGGTCCCCAGCTGCTGGACTAAAACATCTATCCTGACCAGGACAAGTTGTTACTGTGCCTTAGAGAATCCTAAGCATTTCATCAGCCCCAGGACAGCAAATAGTTAAATTGTCAGTACTAATTCCAATTAATTAGAAGTGATTGTCTAGAATCTGTGTTTTCCAAAGAATTCCATGGCAAAGACTGAGCTCAGGGGAGAGAGTTCCATGGTTGACTAGTGATGTCTGCCAGGGGCACGGAGTAAGAGGAGAGCAGGAGATACATGTTTACCAACCCTTCTTCAGGCCAACCCGCCAGGCATTTACTCAGGTATTGAGGAAGCACCTGGAATCCACATGGTTTATTACGGGAGGACATGAAACTGTGGATACCACATGGTCCCTGCCTTCAAGAAAAGGTACACAGAGGTGAGTAATCAAATAAAAATATAAATACAAGTGATGAGTGGGAGAAATTGCTCTGTTTTAAAGCCCTATGTGCTGTAGCTTTTTTATGGGCTGGGGTCTTCAAGGACTCTTAGTTTTCTCAACCTGCTTTAAAAACACAGTCAGTTGGTTATCACCTGCCTCTTCTAGAGACCAAGCTATGAAAACCAAGCCATGAAAAAAATTGAGAATGGCCCTGGGTGGCTTTAGCTCAGTCCCCGGCCCACTACAGGAGTACCTTGGGCCACAACCCAGCAGGCTTGTTCAGTCCCTTCATCAGCCCACCCGGCAAGGCGGCCACTCACCTGATCAACCACAATTGCTAGACAAGGTTTCCCTGGGCTTAGCCAAAAGCCTCTTCCTCTGTTTTCCGTCCAACCGTCCTAATTCTGTCTTCCAGGGCCATACAGAACATGAAGGGCCCCTGTTCAACAGGACAGTCTTTCTAAGCTGTGAGGACAGTTTGCAGCTTCCCCCTGAGTCTTCCTACTGCCAGTTAAACATCTCCAGGACTTCCATTGTTTTCCAGATGACCCAGTTTCAGATCGCCTCACTTACCCTGGGCTGGCTTCTTCAGATCATCTTTGATCTTCTCAACTCAGAAAAGATGCCAGGCTCTCTTTGGGTTCCTCCTCCCTGATCCTACTGCCAAACACTGCCTCCAGGCAGAAAGCCCAGGCAATTATCAGGCTCATTTCATTTATTTCCCATTCTCAGGCACCACAATCATGCACGGCCTATTGTCCAATGCCTGAAAAAAAGTTAATTTATGTATCTTGTCCAGCTTTCTAATTGTTTACTATGGGGAGTTAAGTGTAGTCCTTGCTACCACATCTTGGGGAGAAGTAGAAGTCCCACAGCATATATTTTTTTCCTACACTTTTATGATTTTGAAAGTTATTTCTGAGCTTTTATAGAGACTAGTCCAATTTAGAGTCCCACCAGTGATGTGTAAGAATGCCTGGTCCAGGAGTTCTCCAAAGACCCCTTTATGACTGAATCTTAATCTATGTATCCCCAGGCACTTGCACGTATATTATCATTGAATCTGCACAATTCTGTGAGGGAGGTATCACCATCCCTGTTTTTCAGATGAGGAAAACATGCTCAAAGAGATTCGCAAGGTTGAAAGTGATCCAGCCCCGCATCCAACAAGGTAGGCCTCGTCCTTAGAGGGTGGGACCAAATAAGATGCCAAGCTCTTCCCTCCAAGTCCAACCTCCTAAACGCATACCTAATATTCAAGTTTAAATGGAAAATGTGTGTGTTTTCTAGTGACTGTGACTTGACCTGAGCAAAAGAGCTGTCTCAAACTCCAGCCTGATCATGTTTCATTCTCAGATTTCAAAACTGGACAGAGGGACAACTCTCTCAAAAAATATAAAGAACCAAACAGACTCAAGAAAAATAGAAAGGCTGAACAGACTAATAATAATAAAATTAAATCAGGAATTTAAAACACATGCACACCACACACCACCATGCCCAGAGTTTGGCAAGCAGGTTCTACCAAACATTCAAGAAACGGATAATCCTCATTTTAGAGAAATTGTTCCAGAGGAAAGAAAAAAGAAGAAATACTCCTAAGCTGATGTTATGAGGCTACTGTAACCGTGAGCCCTTCCCACAGAGAAAGCACCCAGGCTCAGGCAGTTGGTCCAGTGGTATTACCAATTATTAAAGAAACAGAATTTCCACTGCTACACAAAGACATCTATGATATAGGGAATGAGAGAGTGCCTGCCAACTCACCTTACAAGACAATCATACCCTTGATGTCAAAACTCGACAGGACAGTTTGAAAGAGAAAATTTTCAGATCAATCTCACTCATAAACATAGATTAAAAAGTTCCTTTATAAAAGCAAACCCAATCCAGCTATATATGCAAATGGTAAGGCATCATGAATACACTGTCTTTTTCCTGTGAATGTAAGGTTAGTTTGACATTAGAAAATTGTTTCATATAATTCACCACTAAAAGAGAAAAACAAAATGACCTTTGCAATGAATGTAGAAAAAATATTTGATAACATTCATCACGCACTCCTGATAAAATCTCTCAGCAAGCTAGGAATAGATAGGAACTTTCTTATCTTGATAAATGGTATCTACAAAAATCCTGCAGCAAGTATCATATTTAATGGTAAAATGTTAAAAGCATTCCTTTAATACTGGGAACAAACAGGGGTGCTTGCTATCACATCTTTCCAACATGATACTGGAGTTCCTAGCCAGTGTAGTAAGGCATAAATAGATAAATAATATAAAAATTGGAAATGAAAAACAAATTTGTCTTTATTTGGAGTTTGTATGATTGTCTCCATAAAAATCCCAAAGTATCTACATGAAAATCCTACAGTAGTAAACTTAAAACATTTAGAAAATGTGGTTGTAAAAGATAACATTGATGATAGCAACAAAAAGTTAAAAAAACCCTCATAATACTCCTAAAGAATAAGAACCAGGTTGGGGGAAGGTTCCTTACAAGATTAATAATTATTATACATAAATCTGTATTAACTAAGTTAGCGTGGTATGGTACAGGGATATTTAAATGAAAAATGGAAATGAAAACAGGGCCCAGAAACAGACCCTCATACATGCAGAAACTTAATTTATGGAAGAGTTGGTATTGGAGATTAATGTGGAAGGGATGGACATTTCAATAATTGGTTATCCATATTGAAAAGAAAAAGAAATTAAATCTTGTGTTAGTCAGCCATGTTGCTGCAATGGTGCTGTATAACAAACATCCCCCAAACTCTCAGTGGCTGACAACAAACAACATTTTCTCACACAGGTCCGTAAGTCAGCTATGAGGAAGGCAGACCCATATCACATACAGTTCCTATGTCTCCTTGTATCTGCAGTACCTCTCCCAGTGTCTGATACATTGTAGGTACTAAATATATTATTGTACTTATTCATTCAGCATCTATTCATTCATCCTCACTGATTTTAATTAATTACACAACAGGAAACATGGATTTACTCCTAACTTACTATCTGCAGACTAATTTTCTAGGAAAACCATCATTTCCCACTAAACCAAGTTAATAAGGTGCTACAGCATGGCTGTTTTATTTACATTTTATGTTGATGTATTGCCATCTAGTGGACAATGTGCAAGTTACAAGCAAAAAGAGGAAAAGGACAGGCAGAGAAAGGCAACATCCTAGAAGAAATGTTTACTGTATGAAGACTGATCCACATAACATTGCTGGATTTCAACAATTATATGAAATGCATAAATAACAGGATATGTTTTAAATATAAAATAATTTATAAGTAACTCATAATCTTATGATCTCTAACTCCTTCTAAGCAAAATTTAAAAAAAGATAATCAGCAGACATGGCACTGCTTGGCAAGCCATGCTGTGGTAGGTGTCCCACATATAAAGTAGAGGAAGATGGGCACAGATGTTAGCTCAGGGCCAGTCTTCCCCAGCAAAAAGAGGAGGATTGGCAGCAGATGTTAGCTTAGGGATAATCTTCCTCCAAAAAAAAAAAAGAGAGAGAATCAGCATTCTTTCCTGCAACTGACTCCTTTGCTCCACTGGCATTCTCCACACCATATATTGGATGGCGATCTAAATTAAAGAGAAGCCACTCAACCAGGGGTTATATTTCCTTAGCTCTACCTTTAGCTAAGCAACTCTGTTTTCCTTTCTGAATAAGTTACCATTATCGAGTGCTTACCATGTGCTTGGGACTATGCTGAAGATTTTACTTGGGTTATCTCATTTAATCCTTCTGAATCCCTTTTCCCCCTAAAAGGGTAGGTGATCTTACTTATGACGCTCAGCTTACTGCCTCATCTGTAAAAATGGGATGAGTGGCTTGTTCAAAGTCAAACCAGGATTTGCCTGAACCCAGGTCTGCCTGAATCAAACACAAGTTCTTCACGATTACATTTTCCTACATACAACACCTCCTGCATTCTAAGGACGTTGTGAGGATGAAACAAGTCATGGAAAACACTTTTTGGAGAAAGCACAATGTTTGAATGCTTATATAACAGAATATTGACACCACAAATAGGTGTAAAATGTTTTATATTCTGTGGACAGCCAGTCACTTTACAAAAGTACTCCGTAAGGATTGCTTTTTCTTGGTAGTGATGTCCCCCCCCTTTTTTTTTTTTTTTTTTTGAGGAAGATTAGCCCTGAGCTAACATCCATGTCCATCTTCCTCTACTTTATATGTGGGACGCCTGCCACAGCATAGCTTGCCAAGCGGGTGCCATGTCCGGGATCCAAACCGGTGAACCCCAGGCCGCTGAAGCGGAATGTCTGCACTTAACTGCTGTGCCACCTGGCCGGCCCCATGATGTCCCCTCTTTAGTAATTTAGTCATCTTCTTTTCCGAGTCAGTTCCTTCCTTCTGTTTACTTTGGGTTTACTGTGGTCTTCTTTTTCTAGTTTCCTAAAGTGAAAGATTAGACTATTGATTTGAGATCCTCTGTTGTTTTTAAGACTACTTTTTTAGAGTAGTTTTAGATTCACAGCAAAATTGAGAGGAAGGTAAAAAGATTTCCCATATACTCCCTACCCTACACATGCATAACCTTCCCCATTATTGACATTCTCCACCATGGTGGTACATTTCTTGGAATTGATGAACCTATCTTGACACATCATAATCACCCAAAGTCCACAGCTGACACTAGGGCTCACTCTTGGTGGTGTACATTCTATGGGTTTGGACAGAGGTATACTGACATTTTTCCACCATTATAGTATCATACAGAGTACTTTCACTGCCCTAAAAATCCTCTGTGATCTACTTATTCATCCTTCCCCTCTACCCCAACACTTAGCAACCACTGATCTTTTTACTGTCTCTGTAGTTTTGCCTTTTCCCAAATGTCATATAGTTGGAATCATACAGTATGTAGCTTTTTCAGATTGGCTTCTTTCACTGAGTAATATGCATTTAAGTTTCCTTCATGTCTTTTCATGGCTTGATAACTCATTTCTTTTTAGTGCTGAGTAATATTCCATTGTCTGGATGTACCACAGTTTAATTCTTCATTCACCTACTAAAGGACATCTTGGTTGCTTCCAGTTTGAGGCAATTATGAGTAAAGCTGATGTAAACATCCATGTGTGGGTTTTTGTGTGGACCTAAGTTTCATTTCATTTGGATAAATCCAAGGAGTGCAGTTGCTGGATCATATGGAAAGAGTATGTTCAGTCTTATAAGAAACCATCAACTATCTTCCAAATTGTCTGTACCATTCTGCATTCCCACCAGCAATGAATGAGGGGTTTGTTTTTTAATATAGGGGTTTGTAGTTATAAATTTCCTTCCAACCACTGTTATGACTGCATCCCATAAGTTTTGGTATGTTATGTTTTCATTTTAATTAATCTCAAAGTATTTTCTAGTTTTCTTTGTGATTTCTTCTTTGACCCATTGGTTATTTCACAGTGTGTTTTATTCCCACACATTTGTGAATTTCCCAAATTTCCTTCTGTTGTTGATTTCTAATATAATTCCATGGTGGTCAGAGAATATATTTTGTGTGGTTTTAATCCTTTTAGGTTTACTGAGGATTGTTTTATGGCCTAACATATGGTCTTCCCTTGAAAATGTTCCATGTGCACTTGAGTAGAATGTGTATTCTGCTGGTCTCGGGTCGAGTGGTTTATAGTTGTCTGTTAGATTCTAGTTGGTTTAGGGTGCTGTTGAATCCTCTATTTCTTTGCTGTTCTGCCTAGATCATCCATTCCCTATTAAAAGTGAGATACTGAAGTTTCCAACTACTACTGTTAGATTTCCTTACCACATCACCTTTTAGCAGCAAAGCAACTTAGTTTTTCATTCTAAATAACAGTTACCATTAGTGAGTGCTTACCATGTGCTGGGACTATGCTGAATATTTTACACAGATTATCTCACTTAATCATAAAAAATTCTTAATAGCGAATCATTAGTGATAATAATTATTGAATTGTCTATTTCTCCCTTCAATTCTCTCAGCTTTTGCTTCATGTATTTTGGGCTCTGTAGTCAAGCACATCTATGTTTATAATTGTTATGACTTCCTGATGGATCGACCCTTTTATCAATATGTAATGTCCTTCTTTGTTTCTTGTAACAGTTTTTTCTTTGTTTGTTTTAAAGTCTACTTTGAATGTGTCATCTTACAGCTTTCAAACTTCAAGCTTTTTAATGAGAAGCAGCTTTCAATCTTATTGAGCACCCTTTATATATGATGGGTTGTTTTCTCTTGCTGTTTTCAATATTTTCTCCCACTGTCATTGCCTTTTGAGAGGGACTATGACATGTTTAGATGTGGATCTCTGAGTTTATCCTACTTAGAATATGTTGAACTTCTTGGATGTGTACACTAATGGTTTTTTTTTTTTTTTTGAAGTCCTTCATCACATTTGGGAAGTTTCCATTCATTAATTCTTCAAGCATTCTTTCTACTCCTTTCTCTCTTCTCCTTATTCCTTCTTCCTTCTCCTTCTCCCATAATATGTATGTTGGTATGCTTGATGATATCCAACAGGTCCCTTAATCTGTATTCACTCTTCATTCTTTTTCCTTCCTGCTTCTCCAACTGGATGATTACAATCGTCCCATTTTCAAGTTTTCTGACTCTTTCATCTGACTGCTCAAATCTGTTGAACTCCTCTAGTGAAGTTTTCATGTCAGCTATTGTACTTTTCAGTTCCAAAATTTCTATTTCGTTCTTTTTTTATAATTTTACCTCTTTACTGATATTCTCATTTTGTTCATAAATAATTTTCCTAATTTCTTTTAGTTCTTTGTCCATGGTTTACTTTAGCTCTTTGAACATATTTAAGACAACTGATTTGAAGTCTGGACTTTAAATGTCTGAACTTTCTCAGGGATGATTTCTGTTGATTTTTTTTTTTCTGTGTATGAGCCATACTTTCCTGTTTCTTTGCACATCTCATAATTTTTTGTTGAAAATAGGACAATTTAAATAATATAAGGAGGCAACTCCGGAAATCAGGTTTGTTGCCCTCTCCCTTTAAGGTTCATCATTGTTGTTGTTGCAAGGTTTTTAAGCGAATTTCCTGAACTAATTCTGTAAAGTCTGTATTCTTTGTCACATGTAGCCACTGAAATCTCTCCTCAGTTAGCTTAGTCTTCAGCAGTAATTAGATAGGAATTTCCTTAAGCACCGGAATCAGTAAGTCTCCCACCCTCTGCTGAGGAGCTCATGTGTATTGCAGCACATGTTCAACAGTCCAGCAGTTTACAATCCTGGCTAAGCCTTTATTTCTTATTTGCAGAGCCTCAAGGTTATCCAGAGCTGAGAGATTAGGGCCTTTTCAGGTCTTTCCTAGGTATGCAAATCCTGCACATGCATGTGGCTTTCTACATGTTGGGGAATATGTTGGGGCTTTTCAAAGCCTCCTATGGAGATCTCACACCTAAAATTTTTCTTGTAAGTTTTTTGACCAGTCTCTTGTTTGTCCCAAATGGTATCACCATCTCAGGCACCTGTGCTATTTAAACAATTTCCACTGATTATTTCCAACAAACAACCTGGGGATAGGGCTTTTCTCACTGAGTCAGATTAAATAAAGATAATCCCTGTGACTGGGACTTCTTTTCTAGAGAGTTGCCAGACAGATCAAATAGTGACAATTCTCTGAGAATGGGACTTCGTGAATAACTCCAAACCTATATGGCAGAATTCCAATGGCTGCTAGACTGCTGATTTTCACAGCTACTGTGGTTCAAGGTTGCTGGTTATCAAGGCTACCACAGAACTGAGGGGGTGTGGGGGGGGGGGGGGGCGTAGAATCAGAACAAGTTAAAATACCACAAAACTTGTTGTTCTAGAGATTCAACCGTTTTTCTTGAACATATATTCCTCAGATTGTTGCAATCCTTCAATTAATTTCTCGAGTTTGAAAAAGTTGATTTTGACCATTTCTGCCAGTGTTCTCATTGCTTTTATGGAGGATCAGATTTTTAGAGATGCTTACTCCACTGTTCTCAAAATGCTTCTGCAGGATTTCTTTTAACAGAAGTGGGATACAGAGGATTTCTCTTAAATTAATGCAAGCAGCATATACTGAATTCACTCAGAACATTAGACATTCCACCTATGGTATACCATCCAAATGAAGAAACTGTTTAGCTTCTCAAATTTCATGGTAGAATATCAGCACTGGTTTCCAAAGTCTATGGCATCCTCCTTCAGGAAGCAACAGAGAATATTAGAACACCAGAGCACAAGCTCAAATCTATCTGCTCTCCAGCTCCACTTGAGTGAACAGCATCTAAGGAACAGACTGTTTATCAATAACTGCAGGCCAGTGTTTCTCAGCCCTTCAGACCCACAGCCACTTTTTAATTACAAATATTTTTAAACAAGCTTTTTATTATTCTAAAAATTTACAGATGGATAGACAATAGAACTTGGGCACTTTTTTTAATCAATAGAATGTCTAACTATAATATAAAAGAGAAATAAAAGGAAGTAACTTATCGTAATATCTAATTCAATATGAAAAATGGCCACAACTGATGACACAATAAAGTAGTCAGATGCTTGCATGTATACATATAATTGCCATGAATGTGGCTACCACAAATGCAGACTAATGCAGCTGCAGCAATTTCGACTCACAATTTGAATGTTGCTATTAGTGACGAGAGTTTTCAGGATGGTGAAAAACTCCTGGTAAAGTACTGAACAAAGACTACAACCTTCCCTCACTTGAGAGTTTCACTTTTGGATAAGTATGGAAAATCTGCAACTAAAAGAATGTAAAATTCAGCTTTTATATGTAAAATGAGCTTATAGTCTAGGCTCAGATAATTATTGTCAATGCTCACCAGCTAAAGACCAGGAGCAACAGACCTGGGGTTGAACAAAGTTGAGTTTATTAGCACTTTGGGGGGGGGGGGGGGGCGGTAGGAAGATTCACCCTGAGCTAACATCTGTGGCCAATCCTCTTTTTTTGCTTGAGGAAGATTAGCCCTGAGCTAACATCTGTGCTGTTCCTCTTCTATTTTGTATGTGGGATGCCACCACAGCACGGCTGACTAGTGGTATAGATCCGCATCTGGGATCCAAACCTGCAAACCTGGGCCACTGAAGCAGAGCGCGTGGAACTGTAACCACTCAACCACAGGGCCAGCCCCTATTTATTAGCACATTTTGCACAAGGGAGATTACACACCATGAGGTATGTCAGTCTTGGGTGCTAGGTAGGGCTTATTATAGGATCTAGGCCTGTTACGTGATTTCAAGAAGGGTTCCATGAATCATAGTTTTACTCTGGATTGGGTGCTTCCAGAAAGTAGAGCAATTCTATGAGTGGATATCTTAATAATGTTAATCTAGGAGGTAGGCAGAACATAGTGGTCTAAAGTGGTATTTAGTACAGCAGCAGCAGTCATTCATGTAAAGCAGGAGAGGGGGATGTTTGGTTGGTTTTTGTGGTTTGCACAGCATTCGTGTTTCTATGCTCCAACATGGTAACAGAGTGTCCTTATTTTTGTCTTACTCCCTCACAGTCAGAGAGTGGCCTTGTCAGATGTTGGTGTTGTACAAAATTGTCTGTGTCCAACAGGAGACCACCACAGCCTAGGTGTGAGGGCCATGTCAGCCTCCAGCTGACAGCTGTTAGGGGGTGCTTTTCCTTTCTCATTGTCAACAGGATTTTCTTGCACACAATTATTCATGGGATATGTAGAAGTTATTAGAGATGCAGGACAATTTTCAGTTGTACAAAACTATCCTATGTGCTACAAACACCTAGCACCCCTAAGCTTCACCCACTAAAATAACCAATCATTGTTTTAACCAACCCCTCCTTTCCCAAATTAAAAAAACACCCTCCCTTGGGTGTGGCACCAACCCCATGAGAACGACTGCTCTAAATATTCTAAATCCAATGCCTGAATCACATTAAAGTAAGGATACACACTTAAGAGTACATCAGCCTATGCCCTCACAGAACTGTCTCACCAAGTTGTACTTTAATAGCTTTGCATCAAAAGTTAGCTAAAGAGGAGAGACATCAGCATCATGGCAGAGTGACTCGCCAGGGACTCTCTCCCCTCCAAAAAACAACAAAAAGGGACATCCATACTCCAAAGAAAGACATGCTAACAAGACAAAAACCTCAGAGAGACACGCAGCCACACGACAGAGGGCGGAGAGGCTGGAGCCCCACTCAGAGGAGCTGGAACAGGATAAGAGAGAACTTCACACCCTCCCCTAAAGACTACAAATCACTACCGAGGGAGGCTCTGTGAGGGAAGGAGCGGGGGAGGGGTCGCTCATTCGTAGGATCACCAAGGACTCCCTAGGGCCCTTGCAGCCTAGAGGGAAGCCCTCTAATGGGGCACAAGCTTTCACAGGGTGGTGACCTCATCAAGCCAAGACCCCAGGAGACCAGATACCAAGAGCTGATTGAGAAATCCCAGAGTGTATGCAGGAGAAAGCGCCCCTCCCCACAACCGCCCTGCACCCCACAGCTCCACTGCCTGGGATATCAGCTGAAGGTGGAGGGCTCAGAATAAGTGGCTCTCAACCCCCGCTCAGTGGCGATAGGCTTTAACTGCAACCGAATAATATCAGAATGAGAAGGACACGACCTTCCAACATCAGACACTACATCAAATCTCCAGACCAGAGAGAAAATGACAAGCACCCAGAACTCAGTCCTGAGGACATAGAAATATGTAAGCTAACAGACAATGAATTCAAAATAGCTATCATCAAAAAACGCAATGAGGTAAAAAAAAAAATGTAGAGAAACAATTCAATCAGTGCAGGAGCTACTTCACAAAAGAGATTAAAACTATAAAGAAGAATCAATCAGAAATATTAGAGATAGAAGACACAAGGGAAGAGATAAAACAAAATACGGATTCCCCGAATGCTCAAGTGGACATCATAGAGGAGTGTATCCGCATAATCAAAGACAGACATGTTGAAATGCTCCAGACAGAGGAGGCAAGAGAACTAAGACTAAAAAGAAATGAAGACAGTCTCCAAGAAATATCCGACTCAACGAGGAAATGCAACATAAGAATTATAGGTATTCAAGAAGGTGAAGAGAAGGAGAATGGAGCAGAAAGTGTGTTCAAAGAAATAATAGCAGAGAACTTCCAAAATCTAGGGAAACAGAGGGAAATATGTATGGAAGAGGCTTCCAGATCTCCTAGATTTTTGAATGTAAAAAGACCTACTGCAAGGCATATAGTAGTAAAACTGGCAAAAATGAATGAGAAGTATACTAAGGGCAGCAAGGCAGAAGAAAATAACTTACAAAGTAACCCCTATCAGGCTTTCAGCAGATTTCTCCACAGAAACCTTACAAGCTAGGAGAGAATGGAACAATATATACAAAACTGTAAAAGACAAGAATCTTCAGCCAAGAATACTCTATCCACCAAAAATATCCTTCAGGTATGAGGGAGAAATTAAATCTTTCCCAGACAAACAAAAGCTAAGGGACTTCATAGCCACGAGACTCCCCCCCGCCCGCAACAAATCCTCAAGAAGGCCCTCATACCTGAAAAAGAAAAAAAGGGATAAAGGGGTCACAGATCACAGATTAAGGAGATAAATAGATAGACAGAATCAGAATAGGATAACAAATATTCAACTATAGCATTAGGATAAAGAGAAGGAAAACACCAAAAACAAAGATAATCCTGTCATTTTAGCCACAAACCCACAACACAAGATGGAATAAGATGGGAGAAAAACAACTTAGGAGGAGAGGAGGAAAGGGACTCAATCGGTTTAGACTAAGGAAATAAGAGACTATCAGAAAATGGACTATGTTATACACGAGATTCTGAATACAAACCTCAGGGTAACCACTAAACAAAAAGGCAGAACAGAGACACAAAAAATAAATAAGGAAAAAAACAAAGAAACACATCATAAAAAACTACATAAGTCAATGGGGAGACCAAAACACACAGGACAAGAAACAAAAGAAATGCAAGAAAACTGGAAAACGAGTGATATAATGACAGCATTAAGCCCTCATACATCAATAATCATTCTGAACATAAATGGATTGAATTCTCCAATAAAAAGACACAGAGTGGCGAGATGGGTTGAAGAAGAAGACCCACCAATTTGCTGCCTCCAGGAAATACTTCTCAGTTCCAATGACAAACACAGGCTCAGAGTGAAGGGGTGGAAGACGATACTCCAAGCTAATGGCAAACAAATCAGGGGTTGCAATACTCATATCAAAGTAGACTTCAAGATAAGACAGGTAAAGAGAGACAAAGAAGGGCAGTATATAACCATCAAAGGGACACTCTATCAAGAAGAAACAATGCTTATAAATATCTATGCACCCAACACAGGAGCACCAAAGTTCATAAAGCAACTATTAACAAACCTAAAAGAAGATATTAATAATAACACAGTAATAGTAGGGGACCTCAACACCCCACTCCCATCAATGGATAAATCATCCCGACAGAAAATCAACAAGGAAACAGTGGAATTAAATGAAAAGCTAAACCAGTTGGACTTAATAGACATATATAGAACACTCCATCCAAAAACAGCAGAATAGACATTCTTCTCAAATGCGCATGGAACATTCTCAAGGATAGACCATATGTTGGGAAACAAGGCAAGTCTCAATAAATTTAAGAAAATTGACAACAAGCATCTTTTCTGATCATAATTCTATAAAACTAGAAATTAATTACAAGAAAAAAGCTGAGAAACGGACAAAGATGTGGAGACTAAACAACATGCTACTGAACAAGCAATGGATCATTGAAGAAATTAAAGGAGAAATCAAAAAATATCTGGAGACAAATGAAAATGGTAACATACCAACTCATATGAGATGCAGCAAAAGCTGTATTAAGAGGAAATTCATTGCAATACAGGCACACCTTAACAAACAAGAAAAATCCCAAATAAGCAATCTCAAATTACACCTAACTGAGTTAGAAAAAGACAAACAAACAAAGCCCAAAGTCAACAGGAGAGAAATAATAAAAATCAGAGCAGAAATAAATGCTATTGAAACAAAAAAGGCAGTAGAAAGGATCAATGAAACAAAGAGCTGGTTCTTTGAGAAGATAAATAAAAGTGACAAACCCCTACCAGACTTACAAAGAAAAAAAAGAGAAAGCTCAGATAAACAAAATCAGAACTGAAAGAGGAGAAATAACAACAGACTCCACAGAAATACAACAGATTATAAGAGAATACTACAAAAAAACTATATGCCAACAAAATGGATAACCTATAGGAAATGGATAAATTCTTAGACTCTTACAATCTCCCAAAGCTGAGTCAAGAAGAAACAGACAACCTGAATAGACCATTGAGAAGGAAAGAGAGTGAAACAGTAATCAAAAGCATCCCAAAGAATAAAACCCCAGGACCAGAGGGCTTTCCTGGGGAATTTTAAGAAACTTTCAGAGAGGCTTTAATACCTATCCTTCTCAAGCTATTCCAAAAAATTAGGGAAGATGGAACACTTCCTAACACATTCTACGAGGCCAACGTCACTCTGATACCAAAGCCTGACAAGGACAGCACAAAAAAGGAAAACTACAGGCCAATATCGCTGGTGAACATAGATGCAAAAGTCCTCAACAAAATTTTGGCAACCCGAATTCAGCAATACATCAAAAGGATCATACATCATGATCAAGTGGGATTCATACCAGGGACACAGGGATGGTTCAACGTCCGCAAATCAATGTGATACACCACATCAACAAATTGAGGAATAAAAACCAAATGATCATCTCAATAGATGCAGAGAAAGCATTTGACAAGATCCAAGAGCCATTTATGATAAAAACTCTTAACAAAATGGGGATGGAAGGAAGTTACCTCAACATAATAAACACCATATATGACAAACCCAGAGCCAACATCATACTCAATGGGCAAAAAGTAAATGCCATCCTCCTGAGAACAGGAACAAGACAAGGATGCCCACTATCACCACTCTTATTCAACATCGTACTGGAGGTTTGGGCCAGAGCAATTAGGCAAGAGGAAGGAATAAAAGGGATCCAAATAGAGAGTGAAGTGAAACTCTCGCTGTTTGCAGACAATATAGTCTTATATATAGAAAACCCCCAAAAAGTCCATCAGAAAACTAATAGAAATAATTAACAACTACAGTAAAGTTGCAGGGTACAGAATCAACTTACAAAAATCAGTTGCTTTTCTATACTCCAATAACAAACTTACAGAAAGAGAACTCAAGAATACAATTCCATTTGCAATCGCAACTAAAAGAATAAAGTACCTAGGAATAAACTGAACCAAGGAGGTGAAGGACTTATACAATGAAAAGTATAAGACGTTACTGAAAGAAACTGATAATGACATAGAGATGGAAAGAGATTCCTTGCTCATGGTTAGAAGAATAAACACACTTAAAATGTCCATACTACCCAAAGCAATCTACAGATTTAATGCAATCCCAATCAGAATCCCAATGACATTTTTCACGGAAATAGAGCAAAGAATCCTAAAATTCATATGGGGCAACCAAAGACCCCAAATTGCTAAGGCAATCCTGAGAAAAAAAACAAAGCTGGAGGTATCACAATCCCTGACTTCAAAATGTACCATAAAGCTATAGTGACCAAAACGGCATGGTACTGGTACAAAAACAGGCACACAGATCAATGGAACAGAACTGAAAGCCCAGAAATAAAACCACACATCTATGGACAGCTAATCTTCGACAAAAGTGCCAAGAACATACAACATTACACTGCTGGTGGGAATGCAAACTGGTGCAGCCACTATGGAAAACAGTATGGGGATTCCTCAAAAAACTAAAAATAGAACTACCATATGACCCAGCTATCCCACTACTGGGTATCTACCAAACAATCTGAAATCAAAATCCAAAGTAACATATGCACCCGTTTGCTGCAGCACTATTCACAATAGCCAAGACATGGAAACTATCCAAGTGCCCATCGACTGATGATTGGATAAAGAAGATGTGGTACATATATACAATGGACTACTACTCAGCCATAAGAAAAAACAAATTCATCCCATTTGCAACAACATGGAAGACCTGGAGGGAATTACACTCAGCGAAATAAGCCAGTCTGAGAAAGACAAACACCAGATGATTTCACTCATATGTGGAATATAAACAAACACGTGGACAAAGAGAACAGTTCAGTGGTTGCCAGGGGAAGTGGGGTCGGGGTGGGCACAGGGGGTGAAGGGGAGCACTTATGTGGTGACAGTCAAGAAATAATGTACAACTGAAATCTCACATTGATGTAAACTATTATGAACTCAAAAAAAAAAGAGTTGGCTAAAGAATTGCCATCCAGATCAAAAGCTATTTATTTATTGTAAAAATGATGCCAAGAGCATTAGCCCCAACAGGCAGTGTCCTCTACATAAAGCCCCACATGGGAAGTGTGCCATCGGCTGCCAGCTGCCTAGCCCATGTCTCTTTCTCCTTTTTCCCCCACTAACAAAATCTCACTTTTATTCAAGGCAGCAATGTGCCTACCTGCATACCTGTTTTCCCAGACTTCTTACACCTGGGTGACACCTTTTTGGCTAATGAGATGTACGTGGAAACAAAAGTCTGTGATTTCTGAGAAGGCTTTTGCTCTTCTGATAAAAGGGAACAGATACAACTGGAGCCTCCATTCTTCCTTCCTTAAAAATAGATGAGTCATTTTCAGCTGTGACAGGCATCTTGTGACGCTGAGGCAATGAGCATGGGGACAAAAACCAGCTTTCTAAGGACTTGTTTAGTAGCTGCATCAATACCAGCAGCTGCCTACTTTCAGATTTCCATTGCAGAAAAACACACAAACCCCTTTTTTTGTAAGCCACTATTATTTGTAGGATTTTTCTGTTACTTATAGTTGCACAAATTACTAACAGAGGAAATTAAGTTACAACAGATGACTGATGGAGTGAAAAATGGAGGTTTATATTACACCTTTAATATTACAACCAATTGGACAAAGAAAACAGTACTCAAACTATATGTGGAGGAGGGTTTGAGTGAAATCTTCATTTTCATAGCAGGAAGTAAACAGCTAATATATAAAGCTGATAAGCTGAGAAACACTGTAAGCACAATAAGCATATTACTTAGAGCTATGGAGGTAAATACTCCAAAACAGAAATACGGAAGCAGCTGAAGATGTTTGCTCCTGGGGAGCAGAATTGAGAGTGGGATAAGACCTGCATTTCTTTGTAGCCCTTCTGTACTACTTGATTTTCTGACCATGAGTGCTTTAATTATCTTTTTTAATTAATTGTAGTGGGGGAAAGTTAAGTATGAAATTATTCTTTTTCTTGGCACCAAATTATAACCTCTTCGGGTGATATGCTTCCTCCTTTCTTAAGAACAATATAAAGGTTTTAAAGAGTGCTTCCTGCTTCTCACAAGAATTCAATGTTATTTCCATTTTACTTTTAATTGAAAAGTTTACTTAACATACAACTTGAGAATGCGTTCTTCAAAACCAGGAATGGACAGGCTTCACTTTCCTGGCAGTGGTGTGCAAACAGTAGCTCAGGAGGCTCCTTGCAAATTGGTAGTTAGGGCTGAGCAGGTGATTCCAGAACCTTTCTGAAAATCACTGCCGTACGGCAAAAGTTAGCACAGCTGAATTTGACATGCAGACATTGTTTGGCTTCACACGGTTTTTTTCCTTTTACATTTAACTTACAAGCACTAAAAGATCAGATTTCATATAAACATCCAGATTTTGCATTTCTCTTGAAAAAACTGAAAATCCTAGCAACACAGGGACCACATTCCTGAGTGGCAACCAATGGCTGGAAATGAGAAGCTTCTGGTCCTTTCAATGGAGTGTGGACTCTCTTAGTTGACAGTTTTCACCTGGTCAATTTTTCCCACCACAAGTGGCAACACTGCACCAAGGGATAAGGAATCCAGTTTCTTTCTTTGCAAAAGCAAAAACATGGAGAAGTGGAAAATTTATTGATTTGAGACCTAAAAGTTTTCTGAATATTACTTATTGGTTGTGCAACTTTATTAGTCAGAATAGGCTATTAAGTTACATTATGGAAACAAACTAACCAGAAAATCAAGTGGCTTAACCCACCAAAAGTTTACGTCTCACTTAGGCTGTGTGTCCAACAGGAGTAACTAAGGAGATTCTGATCTACAAAAGTCACCCAGGGACCCAGGCTGGCTGAGGCACCACCATCCTAAGGACTGCTGGTTGTGACAGAGGGGACAGAAAGATCAGAGAATCTCACAGCAGTTTCACCTTCTTCACCCAGAAATGACACTGGTCACTTTCAATTACATTTCATTGGCCATAACTAATCACATGGCCTCAATTAATTAAAGAAGCTGGGAAATGCAGAATAAATGGAATATTTGGTTAGCATTACTGTCTCTACTATGTGCATCCTTCAGTAAATTATTTTACTTATCTCATTCTTAGCTACCCATCTGTAACATCAGGCTATTAACGGTCTTTCCTTCGTCCCGAGGTTATGGGGAGAATCAAATGAGATGATATATACAAAAGAACTTTGATGAGCTCTAGAGTTATACAAATTTGAAAGGATCACAGTACCCACGCTATGGTGGAATGAACGTGCCAACACCTCTACACACACTCACCCCTTCCTATTTACTTCAGAGGTGTGGGTCAAAGTACTCTGGGGGCTGGAGGATATGACATTGCTTTCATTTTAAGTGCACCACTCAGTCAATTCACCTGTATTCAAGGCTGAACCAGGGAAGATAAGAGGGAAAACAACACCTACTACCCTCAGCCTCTTTCAAGTAATTTTTCAGTCTTGATGAAATGTTTACAGTAGGTGTGCTGTCACCTTATTTTCCAAACATGGCTCCAACATTATCTCCCATCCCACATATTCTTCTTATAATGTAATCTTAATAGTCCTCTCATCAAGCAGTGGGGTCTATTAGCCTTCCCTTGAACTCGAAGGGACTTTGCTGACTGCTTCAACCAAGGGAGTACAGCAGAAGTGACATTATGTGAATTCCGAGACTAGTCATAAAAACACACTATTCTCGCTCTCTAGGGAAGCTTGCTCTTAGAACCCAGATGCCAGGTTGTAAAGAAGCCCAAATGAGCCTACACAGAGGTCACAAACGTAGGTGTTCCAACAACAACCTAGCTGAGGTCCCAGCTGACAGCCAACATCAACCTCCAAGACCTGTGGCTGAAGAAAGCCCCAGATGTTTCCTGCCCCCAGCCAGCATGTGAAGCCTGGCCTTCAAATCTTCTCAGCTGAGCCCCAGACAGCAGAAAAAAGCTGTCCCTACTGGGCTCCACCCAAATTCTTGTCCCACAGCATGTGTATGCAAAATAAAACGACTTTTTACACTGCTAAGTTTTGGGGTGAATTTTTATGCAGCAATAGCATCTGGAACAGCTGGACTCATTAGCACCTATAGTAGCTTAATTAGTACACAGAGGAAAGGGCAAATATGTATTTACTGAATTTTTACATCTCAAATACTATATTCATGGAAACAATTATGGGGGATGTTACTGTAATATAATGTACTATATTCATGAAGAATTCGGTTAAGCCTATGAGCAACAGAAAAGCCAAAACACTAACACTTAAACAAGACAGATGTTTGTTTCTCACTTAAAAATTCAGCAGGCAGGTCAGAGCTGCTATCCCATCAGAGGGAACTCAGACAAAGCTCTACCTCAGTTCTCTGCTGTTCACAAAACAAGGCTTCCACCCCATTGGCCTCGATGGCTGCTCAAGCTCCCTCTATTATGTCTACATTCAGCTAGCAGGAAGAAAAAGGGCCATGCACGCACAAAATCTGTCTTCATTGCCATGTCCCAGCCAATAGGTGGGAAGCACACAGAAGGGAAAAATGGATATTGGGGGATAAGTGGTAGATCCTGCCACATGCATATTCCAAAATTCCAAAATATGCCACATGCGTATTTGCTTAGGACTGCAGGTTCAAATAACAACATAGGTACCTCAAGAACTATACTAATGTGTCCCGTTAGACTCTCAACTCTAAAGATTTAGGTTAGATCTTTCAGATTAAATTAAAACATATCTTTATGCAGCATCCACCTTCCTCACCAGAAGAGTATAAGTAAAATGGCAAACCAGTACTTAATAAATTAATGACTTAATAAATTAATGATTCTTAAGAAAGGAAAGGATATTTAGAGACAAATATTCACTCTAAAAACGGTAATACCCCCTGATGGGTCTTCCTCCAATCTGTATTTCCTTGGGCAAGTCACTCAATAACCTGAAGCTTCATTTTGTCATCTGTAAATGGGCATCACACCTAACAGGTTTGTCATGAGGATCAAAAGAGATTACATGTGTCAAAGTGCTTGTAAACAGTAGAGTTTTATACAAATATAGCTATGCACCTCCAAAGCTATCACTCCAATAAAGACATTTATTCCATTAAACAAAACACCTTGTCAAAGTTTTTAACAATGTATAAATACATTCACAAAATAACGTGCTGATTAAAAGACTCCAATAAAGTTTACAGTATACAATAGCTCCCCCTTATCCAAGGTTTCACTTTCCACGGTTTCAGTTACCCCCAGTCAACCGTGGTCCAAAAATAGTAAATGGAAAATTCCAGAAATAAACAATTCACAAGTTTTAAATTGCACACCATTCTGAGTAGCGTAATGAAATCTTGCACCATTCTGCTGCTCCTCATCCGGGACATGAATCATCCCTCCGTCCAATGCATCCGCACTATATATACTATCCACCTGTTAGTCACTTAGTAGCCTCTCGGTTATCAGATCGACTGTCACAGTATCACAGTGTTTGTGTTTGAGTAACTCTTATTTCACTTAATAATGGCCCCAAAGCACAAGAGTAGTGATGCTGGCAATTCGAATATGCCACAGAGAAGTTGTGAAGTGTTTCCTTTAAGTGAAAAGGTAAAAGTTTTCAACTTAAGGAAAGAAAAAAAACTCGTATGCTGAGGTTGCTAAGATCTACGGTAAGAACGAATCTTCTATCCACGAAATTATGAAGAAGGAAAAAGAAATTCATGTTAGTTTCGCTGTCACACCTCGAATATGTATGTATAGGGGAAAAAACATAGTATATACAGGGTTTGGTACTATCTGTGATTTCAGGCATCCACTGGGAGTCTTGGAACATATCCCCCACGGATACGGGGGGACTACCATACCTACAACAGAATTCACAGGTGCCTACACTAGTTTGTAGATTGTTACATATATTGCTTTAAGAAATACCATCAATACAAATACATGATTTACAATATCCCCATTATACCAAGAAAAAATAGATTCATAAAATAAAATGTCTTTTAGGCATTTATTATGCCAAGCATTTAAATGATTATTCTCACTATGACATTATAAGAATAATACTCTTAGTGGTAAAAGATAGATTTCATTAAGCCAAGGACCACTGAAGAGCCTCCGGGAAGTTCCAAAGCAAAATCTGGCTATGTTTTCCAAAAAATAAATAGAACAGCAGCAATCTCTAGGTATCCCTTAAATATAAACTATAAAAATTCCATTTATATTAATTGGGCCTTAAGTACATGATATGTTACAAATAAAAATAAACAAAATCTTAGAAATTAGTTAATGCCACTGGCCCAAATTTGGCTTTTACCTGCCTGTGAACGCCTAGGATAAGAAGTTTCATCATGAAGTAAATATTATGTTGTAAAATTAACAATTATTTCTAACTTACATATAAGCCAAAGTGCTCACTCTTAACATGGAAGCAAAACTTTCTTCGAAAATAATCTACAGAAATCATACGTAAATACATAGAGTTTTGATGTAGACTAAGAACATCCTCCTATGTTCTATGGATCAAAATGCAAAGGTCTCCATTACACATGTACGTGAACACAAACACTTTCATGAATTTGGGATATATGGGTATTACATGACTATGTGCATACACATAAGTATACCATGAACTAAATTCTGACAATATTTCTACAACACCATACTTTCAAGCCCCAAAATGCTAGAATGAAAACAAAAATTTAATACGAAAACTACTTTTCCTTTTTTAAAGTAAATTTGTAAATGGAAAAACAAACCCAACACTCCTCTTTGCAACATGTACTGAGTTCTAAAAGGTTCAGAGTCAAGAATCTCTTCAGTTGTTTCCCAGTGTAACAGAACACACAAGCTTTCTCTAGTCCTCTTCAGGAAGTCTGATCATCTCTGGTGTTCTGCAAAAGAGAAAGAACTCCTTAATATTAAAAGCTACTTTACTTAACAGACTGCAAAGCATGAGGCCTAGGAAAACATTTTCTATTTGCAAGCAGAACCAGCTACTACATTACCTTATGGCCCAATTATGCTAAAAATGATGGACATGCTGGAGAAGTAAATCAATGGATCCACCAAGATGTCCAGCAAGGCAGTCATATTCTAGCAGAGCATCACCAGGTATTATGTAAGTCTACTAACCCTATGCATGTTATGTCAGGCTCCAGGTTCAAATTTACCTGTATTCAATGTCTCTTCTCACTTCAGAAACACTGAAAATGCTAAGGAAAAAACCTATTAAGCACACATTTGACAATTACCATAAGGTGGACCACAGCAAAGGCATACTGGGACCATGTAAAAATTCCTGAAGAGGAGAATGATGTCCCCACAAGAACATTCGTTTTCTCTACTTCTTATCTTTTATACAAGAGAAACTGTATAGTACAATGAAAATAACAATGAATTTCAAGAAAGGAGAGCTGGGTTAAGCCTTAGCTGTATACCACTTACTAGCCGTATATTCTTGAGAAATCACTTAATTCTGCAGGGCTTTAGTTATCTAAACATAATCCTTGGACCAGCAGCATCACCATCTCCTGGGAACTTGTCAGACATGAAAATTATGAGACCCTCCGTCCCAGACCAAGTGAATAAGGAACTCTGGGGGTGGGACCCAGGAACCTGCATTTTAGCCCTCTAGATGATTCCTATGCAGGTTCAAGTTTGAGAACCACCATCCCAAAAAACATTACTTGCCCAACTTACTGCACGAAACAAATGTGAGGTATCACTCATACAAAGACCTACTCAATTTTCCCAAGAGATTTACCCAATACTATTTACCTATGAATACTACTTAACCCACTGAAAACCCTGATTTAAATCTTCATATTGGGGAATTCTAGTAAACCCTGTATGTTCTAACAACAACAAAAAAATGTCATTACCATAAAAAAATCTTTAATGAGACAGTCTTATTATGTTTCTACTTGTTCCTACTGTAAACCCCAAAACCATACAATATACGTTCTTCAAAACTGTTCATTTAGAGCCACCAGAATGAATGGAAAGCAAGTGAACTTAGGGTAATTTTTTTTTTAAATAAGTTACCAGCAATGATAGTGCATCCTGCTGGTTTTAAAATAATTTCAGGACACACATTATTTAGGACATTGGAATATCCTAAAAGCCTTCAAAGAGTAATTAAAATATCTTTATCATCATCATCTCATACTTAAATAAGTGCCTTTAAAAACTTATTTTTTAAAGTATTTCATAAAAATTAAACTCCACAAGAATTAAAAATCATTGCATTAGTCACTGATCACATTAAAATTACCCCCACATCCAGAAAACACTTACTTGTCTTAAAAACTGTTTTCCAAGATAAGATGTAGCAATACTGGTTAAATTCTTTCTGCTGCCCACTTTGCACCTGATGTAGCCGTATAGGTTGGCACCTTGTAGCACCACACCCATGATAACCACTGCCTGGGAAAGGGAAAAATAACCAATGGTTATTGGCCTAAAATTACTTGACCTTTCTTCACACCATAACTGCGACAAGGCAGACTGCCATGGGAAAGAGAAGGAGAAGGAAGCTCTGCGCAGCAGGGGCTGTGCCAATGAGAGTGCTCAACTTGCCAGAACAGACCTATCCGATACATGCTATGCACAAGGCATGACATCACCCACCCAGCAAATATTTATTAAACACATATGCTATATACCAGGCACCACGCCAGCCCCTGGGGATGCAATGTGGGGACCATTCTCTAATATTTTCCAAAGGTCTATGACTCAAGATAGAAAAAAATTAAATGAGACTCAGAAGAGGCTCAAATGTTAACTATTCCTTTAAGAATTACAAAAAAGAATGGTCAAGAGATAAATCAAGTTCAATAAACAGAGCCTGGAGAGATGAATCTCTGCTTTATGCTAACTGGCTTCTGGGAAAGCAAACCAGTGCCTCAAGGCAGCACTCAACAGGTGTTTTCCCTCTGTGATGAGGGGGATGGAGGAGGACGGAGGGAGGGAAAGGAGGGGGCAAGAAGGAGGGTGGAGAGGTGTGGAGAAGGATGGAGGGGGATGGAGAGAGACGGGGCGAGCTGAGGGGGCAAGAAGCGGGGTGGAGAGGGATGGAACACTGGAAGGAAATGCACTTCGGCAGAGTCGTTTCTTCCTGTGGCCACATCAGGGATCCTTTAGGTGACCCTACTAAGATCACTAAGGACTGAGAATAATAAACTCAAGCCTACTTTTTAAATATTATGGAAGAAAAGTTAATTAGGACAACGTGAGGAGATCCCATGGTTAAAATATTCTACAACAGGGGTTAGTAAAGTTTTTCTGTAAAGGGCCAGATAATTAATATTTTAGGCTTTGCAGGCCATTATGGTCTCTGTTGCAAATACTCAATTCTGCCATTCTAGCCCCAAAACAGCCACAAACAATATGCAAACGAACAGGCAAGGCTGTATTCCAATAAAAATTTACAAAAATGGGTGTTGGGCCAGATTTAGCCTGCAGGTCAGTTTGCTAACCCTTGTTTCAGAACAAACAACTCATCAACCCATATGCTATTAAAGGGATTACCTGGGAAATGTTTACATCTGTAAAAAGCTAAACAGAATATCTTTTTCCAATCCAGACTTACTGTCCTTAACCCTTAACAAGATGTACAGCTGACTTTAAGCGAGTAGAGGACTTAAACGTTTAATTAAGGAAAAGGTTCAAATCCCTAGTAAAAGAAGTGGAGTTGTACTTTCTGTTCTAAACTTATGTTTCACAGAAATAAACAGATTAGAATTATATAAGGTTGCTAGTTACCTAAATAAACATAACACTATATTTTTATTTACATAAATCTCCAACTTTCCATGCTGCTCAAATTGGGGCCCTCCTAGTATGTATTCACCAACATGCCAGGGCCACCTGAATTCACAGACTGAGCATGGATCCTGCTGAGGCATGGAGGTTATTCAATGATGACAAATTCTAAAGTGTATTTGTAAGTTAAAACAAGCAGACTTCTGGTTTTAAGATGGTATAGTGAAGCCAGAGATCAAGATCTCCCTCCTCTTAAGATATAAATAGCAAATGGTGGGTTTTTTTTTTTAAGACAAATAAGCTAGGACCAATAAACATAAAAAAGGGCTGTGGTCAGAGAAAGAGCCAGCTTGGCCCCACTCTACACAGCTCCTAACTCTCCAAAGAAGCTCTAAGGGAAATTTCACTAATAGTCACCACCCCCAACAACTTAGAGGCAGCAGGCCAGAGGCGGAGGCTGGCCTCATGGCCAAGTAGTTAAGTTTGCGCACTCGGCTTCAGCAGCCCCAGATTTCGCCAGTTCAGATCCTGGGCACGGACACGACACTGCTCATCAGGCCATTCTGAGGCAGTGTCCCACACAGCACAACCAGAAGGACCTACAACTAGAATATACAACTATGTACTGGGGGGCTTTGGAGAGAAGAAGGAAAAAAAAAGATTGCCAACAGATGTTAGCTCAGAGCCAATCTTTAAAAAAAAGAAAAAATTGCCAGCTGGCAAACATTTAAAAAAAAAAAAGGCAGAGGATATAGACAGCACTAAGAAAAAAATGCAAAAACAGACTTGAGAGCAAAAGTCCCTCCCAACCAAACCAAGAGTGACCCAGCAGAGGCAGGAAAATCCCAGCAGCTTGCCAAGGTGATGCCTCCCTGGTGGGGAGGAGGAGGAGAGGAAGCACAGGACAATCATCAAGCCAATCACCTTAAGAGAAGAGAGGGTGGCAAGATGCTCAAGGAGGGCTCAGGAGATGCCCCCAGCCCACCCTGTGTCTTTTTTTCCAGAAAGATTAGCCCTCAGCTAACATCTGACAATCCTCTTTTTTCTGAGGAAGACAGGCCCTGAGCTAACATCTGTGCCCATCTTCCTCCACTTTATATGTGGGACGCCTACCACAGCATGGCGTGTCACGCGGTGCCATGTCGCACCCGGGATCCGAACTGGCAAACCCCAGGCCGCTGAAGCAGGACATGCACACTTAACCGCTGCACCATCAGGCTGGCGCCACCCTGTGTCTTAACGTAAGAAGAGCCCAAACCACCTTTCACATAACATCCCTGCTCTGTTTTAGAGAAACGGAAACACTGCTAGAGAAAGACTGGGCTGACTCTCCCAGATGGATGGATACAAAGGCTCCAGGGCCTCCTCCTAAAAGCAGGAGGGTAGAATTAGAACAGAGCATACGCCCATCCAGGAAACAGGAACTCCAGGCAAAACCAGGCGCAAGCCAGGTGGCCACCAGCCAAGGTGACCAGAGGCAGGCTGCATTCTCCTCCTCACATCTGCGCCTTCAGGCCACCAAAGACATCATTCAAACTAGCTCACAACAGAGCCTAGATGTCTCAGACAACATGGGAAGGCAGTCCAGGAGAATCCACCCACACTAAACCAGCATAATGAGAAGGCCTGGACAGAGCTACCACCCGAAGCATGAGCAAAATGGAGAGGGAAAGGGTTTAGGAAAGCATCTATGCAAACTATAGTAAAAAACCAAAATAAGGAAAGAACATAATGCAAAAGATAGGTGAAAAATCTATTCTGAAAGAAATAGAGTTCACCAAAATAAAAGCATTCCTGGGAATACTTAACCCTACAGAAGAAGCTAAAGATAAGAACTCAAAGAACATGAAGGTAAGATAAGACAACAGAAGGAGATGAAAATGCAGCGGGCAGAGCTAAGGAAGTACAGAGAGAAGCCCTTGCAGGCCACCCAATCTAAAGTAAGCCACTGCTCTCTCCCTTGCATTCTCCACTCTATTCTCTTGTGTCATTATCTTTCTAACATCCCCTGCTATCTTATTTACTGCCTGTTTACACTCTGCTCCACTGGAATGTGAGCTCTATCAGAGAAGGTATCTTTTTACCTGGCCCCTAACCCTGTCCCCAGTGCCTAGAACAGCTCTGGCATATGGCAGACTCTTAAAAACATTTGCTAAGTGAGTAAGTAGAAAGGAAAAAGACGAGAGTTCAAAGCAATTAAAGGTGGTGGATGAGAAGAGATAAAAATGATCCATCACAGAAATAACTGGTACTTCAGACTTAGAGAAGCCCAAAAATAGAACATAAATCCATTTAAAGATTTAACAGAAGACAATTTTCCTGATTCAAAGCAAAACCTGTGCCTGCATATTAAAGGGACACAAAGTTGCCAGAAAAATCAATATAGAAAGATAAACAAAAAGACATTCTGGTTATGACATTTTAAAACTTCAAGAATAAAAAAAAATTATTTGTCCAGGAAAAAAAAATTATTCGCTCACTTATATACATGGAGATAAGGAGGCCTGGCCTCAGATTTCTCTACATATTCAATATAAGAAAATGACGAAGTAATATCTTCTAAATGCTGAGAGAAAGAAGTTGTGACCCAAAAATGTTAACCTAGCCAAGTCATCATTCAAGAATAATAAAGTCAAGGAGATTGAATCAGTAATCAAAAAACTGCCAACAATGTCCAGAACCAGACAGCTTTCCTGGTGAATTCTACCAAACATTCAAAGAAGATTTAATATCTATCCTTCTCAAACTCTTCCAAAAAACTGAAGAGGGGGGAATGATCTCAAACTCATTTTACGAGACCAGCAATACCCTGATACCAAAACCAGACAAGCAGACCATAAAAAAAAGCTACAAGCCAATATCCCTGGCAACCACAGATGCAAAATTCCTCAACAAAATATTAGCAAACCAAATTCAACAGTACGTTAAAAGGATCACACACAGGCCAGCCCCGTGGCCGCGGGGTTAAGTCCGCACTCCGCTGCGGTGGCCCAGGGTTTTGCCGGTTCGCATCCTGGGCGTGGACAGGGCACCACTCATCAAGCCACGCTGAGGCGGCGTCCCACATGCCACAACTAGAAGGACCCACAACTAAGATATACGACTATGTACCATACAACTATGTATGTATGTTTTGGGGAGAAAAAGGAAAAAAATAAAAAAATTTAAAAATTAAAAAATCTTTAAAAAAAAAGTATCATACACTATGATCCAGTTGGACTTATTCTAGGGAGGCAGGGATGTTTCCACATCCACAAATCCATCCACATTATGCACCATGTAACAAAATGAAGGATAATCAGCATAGGAGCATCTCAACAGACGCAGAGAAAGCACTTGACAAAATTCAACATCCATTTATGATAAAAACTCTCACGAAGTAGGTACAGATGGAATGTACCTCAACATAGCAAAGGCCATATATGACAAGCCCACAGCTAACATCATATTCAATGGCAAAAAGCTAAAAGCTTTTCCTTTAAGATCAGGAACAACACGAGATGCCCACTCTGACCACTTTTATTCAACATAGTACTGGAAGTCCGAGCCAGAGCAACTAGGCAGGAAAAAGAAAGAAAAGGCATCCAAACTGGAAAGGAAGAAGTAAAACAGTCACTATTTGCAGACAACATGATTTTATTTATAGAAAACCCTAAAGATTCCACCAAAAAGCTGTTAGAACTAATAAACGAATTCAGTAAAGTTACAGGGTACAAAATCAATACACAAAAATCTGCTGTGCTTTTTACATACTATGAAAGAATTATCAGAAAGAGAAATTAAGAAAACAATCCCATTTACAATTGCATCAAAAAGAATAAAATACCTAGGAATAAATTTAACCAAGGAGGTGAAAGACCTGTACACTGAAACCTATAAGACAATGATGAAAGAAATTGAAGATGACACAAATAAATGGAAAAATATTCCATGATCATGGACTGGAAGAATATTGTACAAATGTCCCTATTATCCAAAGCAATCTACAAATTCAATCAACCCCTATCAAAATTCCAATGGCATTTTTCACAAAAATAGGACAAGCAATCCTAAAATTAGTATAGAACAAAAGGTCCCTAATAGCCAAAGCAATCTTGAGAAAGAAGAACAAAGCTAGAGGCATCACACTCCCAGATTTCAAACTATATTACAAAGCTTTAGTAATCAAAACATTATAGTACGAGAGGGAAGATCCAAGATGGCGCCGTGAGTAGTCCTCTTTGTCTCTCGCCCTTCGAGTCTACAATTATTTGGACACTTATCGCTTGACAAAGGGTATCCAGACAGCATCTCAGGACGTCTGAGACACCCACGCGACTATACATCGGAAGGCGGATGGACTTTCCTCCGGGAGGATGTGGAAATAGGTGAAAACTCTCCGACCCCGACGGGCAGCCTAGTACCCGCAAGCGGCTTTCTTCCAACGGACGCCCCCAGAGGATCCACACACATCTAGGGCAGAAGCGAGAACACAACAGAGGAGCGACGGTGGAAACAGGTGACCAGAACCCTACCTAAACCCCCCGCAATTACTCCTAAACGCAGAGGGAAACTTTGGAGTTGCACACCTGAGCCCGCGGGGAGAGTCTCTCCCCGCCATTGGCGGGGAGACCCAGCCTGGTGCTCGGGGCGCCCGGAGGGTCCCAGAGAGAGACACGGAGGGCACGGAGGTCTCCCAGCTGCCGTTGCCCGCCCCGTGGGACTAGGGATTGCCGGAGATCTCGGAGAGGACCGGGGCGGGGGGAACTTTCAAAGGCCGATTCTGCGACCCGGAGGGGAAGCGCCGGAGTTCCGCCAGGCAGCAGACAAAACTCTCTGTCTGCCATTAGCAGAGGGGCCACGCCCAGCATTCAGGGCTCCCGGCAGAGGCCCGGAGAGAAGCCCTGAGGGCGGGGCGACCCCCAGCTGCCGTTACCCGCCCCGAGGGTCTAGGGATTGCCGGAGATCTCGGAGAGGACCGGGGCTGGGGGAACTTTCAAAGGCCGGTTCTGCGACCCGGAGGGGAAGCGCCGGAGCTCCGCCCGGGCAGCAGACAAAACTCTCTGTCTGCCGTTAGCAGAGGGGCCACGCTGAGCATTCACGGCTCCGGGAGAGGCCCGGAGAGAATCCCAGAGGGCGGGGCGACCCCCTAGCTGCCGTTGCCTGCCCCGTGAGGCTAGGGATTGCCGGAGATCTCGGAGAGGACTGGGGCTGGAGAGAGTTCCAGAGACCCAGCTTAGTAGCCTAGGGGGAAACCCTACAGGCTCACAGCAGCCTTAGGGAAAGCCTCTGCACAGCACCAGTAGAAGGCACCCAGCGGCCAGCCACAAGGCTGGAAGACCCCAGGGCAAAAGCAGCATAGCTAGGTGTACTAACCACAGACTGTAGAAGATGCCAATAGCTCTCCTGCGACCCATAGAGGACAAGTGAGTTTTGGTGGGTGCCGACAGCAACGGAGCGACAAATATAAGTGATCCCACCCCTGGCCGCTGGAAAAGCCCATAACACCGTTGCAGACCCCAAGGAGAGAGCACATCTAGGTGGGCTGCAACAGTAGGCACCTGCAGCCTGAAGCCCCCCTGTGACGGCCCCCACGGCAGAGGAGGGAATACAAAGGGCCACTGTGGCTACGAAGAGGGGCCCAGGCCCAGTTAGCAACTGCGGACAGGGTTCCTGGTTGGTGAAGTATAAACAGCTGCTCCCCCCACCGCAGCAGCTGAAACAAGTGAAAGGAGCAACTAAACTCTATCTCCATGCGGAGGCACAAATCAACAACATCAAGCAATATGAAAAAATACATTAAATCTCCAGAACAGAAAGAAAGTAACAAATACACAGAAAACAATCCCAAAGAAAATGAGATATATAACCTAAATGATGATGACTTCAAAACAGCCATCATTAAGATTCTCAATGAGTTAAGAGAGAATTCTGACCGACAACTCAACGAGTTCAGGAGCTATGTCACAAAAGAGTTTGAGACGATAAAGAAGAACCAAACAGAAATATTGGAAATGAAGAACACAATAGAGGAGATTAAGAAAAATCTAGATGCTCTGAACAGTAGGGCCGATAATATGGAGGAAAGAATTAGCAATTTGGAAGATGGCAATATAGAATTGTTGCAGGCAGAGGAGGAGAGAAAAGCAAGACTTAAAAGAAATGAAGAAACTCTCCGAGAATTATCAGACACAATTAGGAGATGCAACGTAAGGATTATAGGTATACCAGAGGGAGAAGAGAAGGAGAAAGGGGCAGAAAACCTATTCAAAGAAATAATGGCTGAGAACTTCCCAAATCTGGTGAGGGAGATGGATCTTCAGGTGACAGAAGCCAATAGATCTCCAAACTTTATCAATGCAAGAAGACCAACTCCACGGCATATAGTAGTGAAGCTAGCAAAAGTCAACGACAAGGAGAAAATATTAAGGACAGCCAGGCAAAAGAAACTAACCTACAAAGGAACCCCCATCAGGCTATCAGCAGATTTCTCAGCAGAAACTTTACAGGCTAGAAGAGAGTGGAATGATATATTCAAAAATCTGAAGGACAAAAATCTACAGCCGAGAATTCTCTACCCAGCGAAAATATCCTTCAAATACGATGGAGAAATAAAAACTTTCCCAGATAAACAAAAATTAAGGGAGTTCATTGCCACAAAACCTCCTCTTCAGGAAATCCTCAGGAAAACCCTCATTCCTGAAAAATCCAAAAAAGGAAAGGGGCTACAAAACCAAGAGCAGAGGAGATTAAGTAGAAGGACAACAACAGAGAGTAGCAGCTCTACATCAGAACAGATTAAACCATGGGACGAGAAACAAAGGAAACTGAAGAAAACCGGAAAACAAGACACAAAATGGGAGTGGTAGGCCCCCACATCTCAATAATCACTCTAAATGTAAATGGATTGAACTCCCCAATCAAAAGACACAGAGTGGCAGGATGGATCAAAGAACAAGATCCAACAATATGCTGCCTCCAGGAAACACACCTCAGCCCCAAAGACAAACACAGACTCAGAGTGAAGGGATGGAGAACAATACTCCAAGCTAATAATGAACAAAAGAAAGCAGGTGTCGCTATACTAATATCAGACAAGGTAGATTTCAAAGCAAAACAGATAAAGAAAGATAAAGAGGGACAGTATGTAATGATAAAAGGGACTCTCCACCAAGAAGACATAACACTTATAAATATATACGCACCCAACACAGGAGCACCAAAATTTGTAAAGCAACTCTTAATAGAACTAAAAGAAGACATCAACAACAATACAATAATAGTAGGGGACCTCAACACACCATTAACACCAATGGACAGAACATCCAGACAGAAAGTCAACAGGGAAATAATAGAATTAAATGAAAAATTAGACCAGATGGACTTAATAGATATATATAGAACACTTCATCCAAAAACAGCAGGTTACACATTCTTCTCAAGTGCACATGGAACATTCTCAAGGATTGACCATATTTTGGGAACCAAAGCAAACATCAATAAATACAAGAGAGTTGAAATAATATCAAGCATCTTTTCTGATCATAACGCTATTCAACTAGAAATCAACTACAAGAAAAAAGCAGAGAAAGGTGCAAAAATGTGGAGACTAAACAACACGCTTCTCAACAAACAATGGATCATTGAAGAAATTAAAGAAGAAATCAAATATTATCTGGAGACAAATGAAAATGAGAACACGACATACCAAATCATTTGGGATGCAGCAAAAGCAGTCCTAAGAGGGAAATTCATTGCAATACAGGCTCACCTCACTAAACAAGAAAAAGCTCACGTAAGCAACCTCAAACGACACCTAAGAGAACTAGAAAAAGAAGAACAGGGGCTGGCCCCGTGGCCGAGTGGTTAAGTTCGCGCGCTCCGCTGCAGGCGGCCCAGTGTTTCGTCGGTTCGAATCCTGGGCGCGGACATGGCACTGCTCGTCAGACCACGCTGAGGCAGCGTCCCACATGCCACAACTAGAGGAACCCACAACGAAGAATACACAACTATGTACCGGGGGGCTTTGGGGAGAAAAAGGAAAAAATAAAATCTTTAAAAAAAAAAAAGAAAAAGAAGAACAAACAAAGCCCAGAGTCAGTAGAAGGAGGGAAATAATAAAAATAAGAGCAGAAATAAACGATATTGAAACAAAAAAGACAATAGAAAGGATCAATGAAACAAAGAGTTGGTTCTTCGAAAGAATTAACAAAATTGACAAACCCCTAGCCAGACTCACCAAGAAAAGAAGAGAGAAATCGCAAATTAATAAAATCAGGAATGACAGAGGAGAAATCACAACAGATACCAATGAAATACAAGAGATCATAAGAGAATACTATGAAAAACTATATGCCAACAAATTGAACAACCTGGAAGAAATGGACAAATTCCTAGACTCCTACAATCTCCCCAAACTGAATCAGGAAGAAATGGAGAATCTGAATAGACCAATCACAAGTAAGGAAATAGAAACGGTAATCAAAAACCTCCCCAAAAACAAGAGTCCAGGACCAGACGGCTTCTCTGGAGAATTCTACCAAACATTCAAAGAAGACTTAATACCTATTCTCCTCAAACTGTTCCAGAAAATTGAGAAAGATGGAGAACTCCCTAACACATTCTATGAAGCCAACATCACTCTGATCCCCAAACCTGACAAGGACAACACAAAGAAGGAGAACTACAGGCCGATATCACTGATGAACATAGATGCAAAAATCCTCAACAAAATTTTGGCAAACCGATTACAGCAATACATCAAAAAGATTATACACCATGATCAAGTGGGATTTATACCAGGGACACAGGGATGGTTCAACATCCGCAAGTCAATCAACGTGATACACTACATCAACAAAATGAAAAACAAAAACCACATGATCATCTCAATAGATGCAGAGAAAGCATTCGACAAGATCCAACACCCATTTATGATAAAAACCCTCAGTAAAATGGGTATAGAAGGAAAGTACCTCAACATAATAAAGGCCATATATGACAGACCCACAGCCAACATCATACTCAATGGACAAAAGCTGAAAGCCATCCCTCTGAGGACAGAACAAGACAAGGGTGCCCACTTTCACCACTCCTATTCAACATAGTACTGGAGGTGCTGGCCAGAGCAATTCGGCAGGAAAAAGAAATAAAAGGAATCCAAATAGGTAACGAAGAAGTAAAACTCGTTGTTTGCAGACGACATGATCCTATACATAGAAAACCCCAAAGAATCCACAGAAAAACTATTAGAAATAATCAACAACTACAGCAAAGTAGCAGGGTATAAAATTAACGTGCATAAATCAGTAGCATTTCTATACACTAACAATAAACTAACAGAAAAAGAACTCAAGAACTCTATCCCATTCACAATCGAAACGAAAAGAATAAAATACCTTGGGATAAACTTAACCAAGGAAGTGAAGGATCTATACAATGAAAACTACAAGACTTTCTTGAAAGAAATTGACGATGACATAAAGAGATGGAAAGACATTCCTTGCACATGGATTGGAAGAATAAACATAGTTAAAATGTCCATACTACCTAAAGCAATATACAGATTCAATGCTATCCCAATCAGAATCCCAAGAACATTCTTCACAGAAACTGAACAAACAATCCTAAAATTCATATGAGGCAACAAAAGACCGCGAATTGCTAAAGCAATCCTGAGCAAGAAAAACAAAGCTGGCGGAATCACAATCCCAGATTTCAAAACATACTACAAAGCTACAGTGATCAAAACAGCATGGTACTGGTACAAAAACAGGTCCACAGATCAATGGAACAGAATTGAAAGCCCAGAGATAAAACCACACATCTATGGACAGCTAATCTTCGACAAAGGAGCAGAGGGCCTACAATGGAGAAAAGAAAGTCTCTTCAACAAATGGTGCTGGGAAAACTGGTCAGCCACATGCAAAAGATTGAAAATTGACCATTCTTTTTCACCACACACCAAAATAAACTCAAAATGGATCAAAGACCTAAAGATTAGGCCTGAGACATTAAGTCTTTTGGAAGAGAATATAGGCAGTACACTCTTTGACATCAGTTTCAAAAGAATCTTTTCGGACACTGTAACTCCTCAGTTGAGGGAAACAATAGAAAGAATAAACAAATGGGACTTCATCAGACTAAAGAGCTTCTTCAAGGCAAGGGAAAACAGAATTGAAACAAAAAAACAGCTCACTAATTGGGAAAAAATATTTACAAGCCACTTATCCGACAAAGGGTTAATCTCCATAATATACAAAGAACTCACACTGCTTAACAACAAAAAAACAAACAACCCGATCAAAAAATGGGCAGAGGACATGAACAGACATTTCTCAAAAGAAGATATGAATATGGCCAATAGACACATGAAAAGATGTTCATCATCGCTAATCATCAGGGAAATGCAAATCAAAACTACACTAAGATATCACCTTACCCCCGTTAGATTGGCAAAAACATCCAAAACCAAGAACGACAAATGTTGGAGAGGTTGTGGAGAAAGAGGAACCCTCATACACTGTTGGTGGGAATGCAAACTGGTACAGCCACTATGGAAAACAGTATGGAGATTTCTCAAAAAGTTAAAAATAGAAATACCCTATGACCCAGCCATCCCATTACTGGGTATCTATCCTAAGAACCTGATATCAGATATCTCAAGAGTCCGTTGCACCCCTATGTTCATCGCAGCATTATTTACAATAGCCAAGACGTGGAACCAGCCTACATGCCCAGAAACTGATGATTGGATAAAGAAGATGTGGTATATATACACAATGGAATACTACTCAGCCAAGAAAAAAGACGAAATTGGCCCATTCACAACAACGTGGATGGACCTCGAGGGCATTATGTTAAGCGAAATAAGTCAGTCAGAGAAAGACGAACTCTATATGACTCCACTCATAGGTGGAAATTAGTATATTGAGAGGGAGATCTGATCGGTGGTTACCAGGGAAAAGGGGGGGTGGGGGGAGGGTACGGAGGGGGAAGTGGTGTACCCACAACATGACTAACAAAAATGTACAACTGAAATCTCACAAGGTTGTAATCTATCATAACATTAATAAAAAAGAAAAAAAAACATTATAGTATGGTATTGGCATAAAAATAGACACACAGATCAATGGACCAGAATAAAAAGTCCAGAAATAAACCCATACATATATGGCCAATTAATTTATGACAAAGGAGGAAAGAATATACAACCGTGAAAGGACAGTCCTTCGATAAGCGGTGCTGGGAAAACTGGAGAGCCACAGGCAAAACCATGAAATTGGACTCCTTTCTTACACCATGCACAACAATTAACTCAAAATGGATTAAAGACTTGAATCTAAGACTGGAACCCATGAAACTCCTAGAAGAAAGCATAGGCAGTAAGGTCCTTGACATCACACTTGGTGAGTTTTTTTTTTGGATCTGACTCCAAAGGCAATGGCAACAAAAGCAAAAATAAACAACCGAGACTAAATCAAACCAAAAAGCTTCTGCACAGAAATGGAAACCATTAGCAAAATGAAAAGGCAACCTACTGAATGGGAGAAGACACTTGCAAATCATGTATCCGATAAGGGGGTAATATCCAAAATATATAAAGAACTCATAAAACTCAACAGCAGAAAAACAATCCGATTAAAAAATGGGTAGAGGATCAAAACAGACATTTTTCCAAAGAAGACAACAGGCACAGGAAAAGATGCTCAACATCACTAATCATCAGGGAAATGCAAATCAAAACCACAATGTGGTATCACCTCACATCTGTCAGAACGGCTTTTATCAAAAGGACAAGAAATAAGTGTTAAGGATGTGGAGAAAAGGGAACATTCAGGCATGTTGGTGGGGATGTAAACTGGTGCAGCCACTATGGTATGGAGGTTTCTCAAAAAATTAAAAATAGAACTACCATATCATCCAAAGAAAACGAAAACACTAATTTCAAAAGATATATGCACCCCTATATTCATTGCAGCATTATTTACTACGGCCAAGATAGGAAAACAACCTAAGTGTCTATCACTGGATGAATGCATGAAGATGTGGTGTGTATGTGTATACACATACATTCACACATACACAATGGAATATTTCTCAGCAATAAAAAAGAATGAAATCCTGCCATTTGCAACAACACGGAGGGATGGATGGACCGTGAGGGTACTATGCTAAGTGAAACAAGTCAGACAGAGAAAGACAAATACAGTATGATTTCACTTATATGTGTAACCAAAAATCCAAAACAAATGAACAAACAAAAAATCACAGATACAGAGAACAGACTGGTGGTTGCTAGAGGGGAAGAGGGTTGGGAGTTCAGGAAATGGGTGAAGAGGATCAAGAGATACAAACTTCTAGTTATAAAATAAGTAAGTCACAAGGATATAATGTACAGCACAGTGACTATAGTCAATAACGCTGTATTGGAAATTTGAAAGTTCCTAAGAAAGTAAATCCTAAAAGTGTTTGTCACAAGATAAAAAAAACTCTGTAACTTTATATGGTGACAGATGGTAACCAGACTTATTGTGGTGATCATTTTGCAATGTATACAAATGCCGAATCATTATGTTGTACACCTGAAACTAATATTAAATTGTATGTCAATTATACTTCAATTAAAAAAAGAAGAAAGTCAATAGACTCGTATTCTTAAACATGGCAGAGCCAAAGGAAAATAACACCTACAAGTTTTTGGAAAAAAAATCACCCAACAATAAAACGTAGCTAACCGGGAGGCAAAAGGAGAAGCTCGAATAAAAGGACAGATCAATACACTTAACAATAGATGAAAGACTGAACAACCAGTAAGAAATACCATTTCAAAAGGCAACTGCTATAAACAACAAATACTGGAACAAACAAAACTCAGGTGTTAGAAAGGGAAAAAACAAAGGAGGGAATATAAGAGCGTTTATTTCATTCCCTTTCTAAACAAGTCTCTAAGTCAATAAACAGATTTAAGTGTTATTTAAAATAACTAAAATAAGACTATAACCAACAAAAATCCAGAGGTGGAAGCAGGGAGGAAAGGTGGGAGAGAGCATGAGCATTTACCATCTTTCATAGCAGGAAACCAACAGATATCAAATCCATTTCCTAATTCACTAAAGAGGGTATGATATAAATGTAATAAAGGTAACTACTAGAAAAACTAGACAATAAACCATCCAAATCCCAAAAGCGAAAGTCTTTATGTATGTGCACATACAAAGAAAAAGAGAACACATATAGTAAAATAGAGACAAGGAAATACAAAAATTAGGGGATAAAAACATAATTAAGGCCAAAATATATCTGATATTTATAAATATTAAGTGAGAAACTCAACTATTAAAAGAACAAGACTCACAGTTCGGATCAAGTGACAGATTATATTTTCCAAAGATGGTGGCAACAATATCACCTGTTCCACACGCTCTTCGAGAAGCTTCTTACTCCCCCATCAAGCTATAGAGCCTAATTCCCATTCCCTTGAAAAATGTGGCAAAAGTGATGTTGTGACTTCTGAGGCTGTTGTTGCTATGGGCTGAAGTGTGTCCCCTTCAAAATCCATAAGCTGAAGTCCTAACCCAAGTATCCCAGAATGTGACTGGATTTAGAGACAGGGTCTTTAAAGAGGTAATAGGTACAATGAGTTCATTGGGGTGGGCCCTAATGCAATATGACTGGGGTCCTTATAAGTAGAGGAGATTAGGACACAGTCACGTACAGAGGTAAGACCACGTAAAGACACAGGGAGAGAAGGCAGCCATCTACAAGCCAAGGAGAGAGCCCTCAGGAGAAATCGACCCTGCCGGCACCTTAATCTGAGACTTCAAGGCTCCAGAATTGTACGAAAATAAATTTCTGTAGTTTAAGTCATCCAGTCTGTGATGCTTTGTTATGGCAGCCCCAGCAAACTAATCCAGTTATAAAAAGCAACTCAGCTTGTAAGCTGAAACACTCTCAATTGGAGCTGCGACCCTCCAAGTAAACAGTCTAATTGCCAGGGCCACGAGGCAGCAAAGAAGCCCACACTCAGCCCGTGGAGAGACCACGTGGGAGGCCAGGGGACCTCATGAAGAGGAGATGTCTTCCCAGCCCCAGCCACTCCAGCCACTGTCTGACTGCAACTACCTCAGATCCCAAGTCAGAACCTCCCAGACAAGCCCCTTCCAAGTTCCTGAACCAGAGAAACTGAGAGAGATCATAAAACGACTGTTGACATTTTAAGTCACTAAGTTTTGGCAAGATTTACTGTAAGAAAGATAACCTGAATAGGTTATCAACCAACATTTTCAGAAAAGACCATTCTGTTAGATCCAAACTAAGCTATACAGGTTTGTTTGGATAATGAATATCCTCATTCAACAAAATAATAATATAATAAATATGGTAATCTCTGTACAAGGTGGGCTAAATCAAAATTCTGCTAGGCACTTGGAGAAGTGGTGAAATGAGGTCTTTAACAAAACTCTGCTCTCCAGTACTTAGAGACAAGTAGAGTTGGGGATCAAAACATGGGAAATATATGATGAAGCTGCCTATGCAAGATAACGTTAACACAGACGGTTGTTTATTATGATTACCCATCAGGCGTCCTAATGGATTATTAGTATTCTACACTGATACTCACCAACCACTTCATTCTGAAGGAGAAGAGAGCACTAAAAGCAAATATCACCCACAGCACTGGACAGGCAATAAGTCCTAACCAAAAGATCCTTGATTCAGCCTCAGAAACAGTTTTACTCTCTTGAGAGGATGCCTACAAAAAAACATGAATTTAATAACCAATGTTTTGTGATATTTATCAGTAAAAAGTTTATCATTTTTAATGAAAAACATCTTACCCTCAAATTCAAATAAATTAAAACAGACAACCCAAGTCCTAAGTGAGAAACTCCCCCACCCACCAAAAGAACAGATCTACTACTACTGTAATTTTAGGAAGTGGTTTTAATATACTTTGTTTTAAATCCATAATTTTGCATTTTCAGGGCAGAATGGACAGTTTGTCATGACCCAAGACAGTAAGGGCGGTCTCTGATAGGCTTCTATTCTATTCTATAAGCACTTATATTGCTTATTCATAAGGAAGCTTTGAATGATATCTTTTAGGGGAGGATCAAGAAAATTAAAGCTATAGACATCCTGGAAACTAAAAGGTCAAGTCAGGGTCCAGAGAATGAAATAGAATCAAGGGATTCTGGACAATGACCACATCTTAGCAATACCCAGGAATTCAAAAGGGTGGTGAGTTGTTTTCAAGGTAGATTTTATAACATGAAGGAATATGGGCTCACTGAGCACAATGCTGCTTTCTGAAAAGGACTTGCCAAGACCCTTCCAAGCAGAAGGCAAGCAATTTAATTGGTACTGTCTCCAAGAATTTTGTCCTCTGGTTCCCAAACTGATGTCCACAGGGAAAATGAATGTTCACTATAGATAAGCAGGCTAACTCAAAACAGACCAGGGCTCCTGAAGGCACAGCTTAAAGAACAGACTACTCTGATCAATGCAGATTTTCTGTCCAGTTGCAATCCTTCTCTTTTTCCTGCCCACAAATGGAAGAGGACCATGGGAGCAAGGACAGAACAAGCTATTGGAGACGGTTGTACCAGGCAAGGCGGCCCCGGACAGGCAGCCTGGCACACTGTATAAACTCTGAGCCAAAGCCCTCTCATTGGATTCTCTCCTCTACACACCTTGTTTCCGGTCTGAACTAGACAGAAAAATGTAGGAAGTTTTAGAAGGCCATCTGATTTAGTGCTGACATACCAAGTGATTTGGGACAGTACTCTTAATCCTGAATACTTCATCCTTAAATATTCAAATTAATCTACACATAATCCATTGAATGACGCTTAAAAAAAAGGGCCATTTACCTTCCTGGACTCAAACACCCAATGGCTTTTTCCATCTTCATCAATATGATTCCACCAACGCAGGCCAACCATTAGCCTACCTGTGACGTTCTGGTAAAGATTAATACAGACACACACATTTTAAAAGCATTATTTAAAGATCCGTCATAAGGTCATATCTTAGTGTAACATTTCACCAACAAAAAGTCATCAGCTTTACCACCACAGTATCCAGTTAAAGATGACTACATACCAGGCCTGGACAAGAGATTAAATAAAACGGCAATGGCAAGACAGCAGGGGTGGAGGTGACAGGGTAAGCATACCCATAACATTGCGCTCTCTTTTCCCTCATGAACTCTTGTCCTTTCTCTAATTCCCTAATGTGATCCTAAACTCCTTACTCTTTAGCTACTGGGACTTACTTTTTCCTACATATCCTGACTACAGCTACATATATTTTTTAACTGTCTATCTCTAAAAATGGTTGTAATGGACTTAACGCCTGTGTCCCCCCAAAATTCATATGTTGAAACTCTACCTCCTGACCACGTGATGGTATTAGGAGGTGGGGCCTTTGGTAGGTGATTACGATTAGAAGAGGTCATGAGGGTGGAGCCCTCCTGATCGGAATTAGTGTCCTTATAAGAGTCAAGAGAGAGTTTTCAACCTCTCTGCTCTCCACTGTGTGAGGATACAAGAGAGACTGGCAGTCTGGAACCCAGAAGAGGGCCCTCACCAGAATCCACCCTGATCCTGGACTTCTAGCCTCCAGAACTTGGGAAATAAAAAATTCCTATTGTTTATAGTACTCTGTTACAGCTGTTACAACTGACAATGGTTGTAGGCACTGGCCTTCCTTCAGTATCTCAAATGAAACAAGCTCTTTTCCTCTAATGTAACAAATTACTTTGATAGTTTTCCTAATGTTTATTTACTCAACAAATATTCATTGAGCACCTACTATGTGTTGGTAATAAAAAGGTGACTAACAGATATCATCTCTGTCCTCATGGAGCTTCAAGTGTTGTGGGAAGAGAGATGGTCAACCAATGCACATGTGCACCATTACCAACCATGATAAATGCCATGAGGGAGAAGTATGGGATGTCACTAGTCGAACAAGGAATACGACCTAGTCTAGGAGTCAGAAAACGTCTTCCTGAGGAATCAACATTTGGAATAAAAATTGAAAGGATAAATAGGAATTGAAAACACGGGGGAGTTTTAATTAGCTGTATCCACTAATATATTCGGGGGTTCCGTGAACTTGAATAGGAAGAAAATTATATCTTTATCGTCACTAACTTTTGGTTAAAATTTAGTTTCTTTAAATTATGAGTGTAGACAATACACCACAATAGAATTAACAATACCTCTGACTTTGTCACAATAAAAACCACAGATATTTTTCATACTGTACTGTACTGGTTACAGATATCACAAAATATTATTTATGCTCATTGCTGCTTTCAAAGTAATTAGACCTGCTGCTAGATCTTTCTATTTAGTGCATTAATAAAGAAGTACCTATTAGCAAATGCGAAATTTGCCTCTTTAATATGTTTTCATTATATTTCAATTAAAGTGATCTCCTCTGCAATCTTATGCATTTTATATGTTTAAGAACGTTATTCGTAGCTTCCCGAGACCATGGCACAAAAAAGATTAGGAATCCCTGTGTTAAGGCAATGTGGGAGTGAGAAAAATGTTCCAGGTAGAACAGCAGGCCCTGAGGAAGAAAGTAAAATCTCTGGGACTTGGTGATTAACTGGATATGACAAAGGAAAAAAGCAACTCATATATTTCTGGTTTGCTCAAGCAAAAAAACAGTGATTCCAGGCCCTGTGAAAGGGAACACTGATGGAAGAGCAGCATTTTGGGGCTGAAAGATGAAAAGCAGTATTTTACACATGTTGAATTTGAGGTGCCTCCAAGATAGCCAAGTAAAAATGTCAAGAAGACAGATGGATAGATCTGGAGCTGTGAGGACCAACCCGGACTGGGGATATAGTAAACTCGGCTTACAGATAAGCAACTGAAATCAGAGGCACGGATGACACTGCTTAGAAAAGGAGTACAGAAGAAGAGGAGGAGCCTTAAAGACCAAAATGCATTCTGTCAAAACGCTAACATTTAAAGGCTAAGTCAAAGAGAGGAGCTGGCAATGAAGACTGAAAACAGTCAAAGGTCAATTTTATTGGCATTGTCAAATAACAAATCTCAGAATATTTTTCAAACTCTGTCATTTTCCCATTCTTTACTTTCTGCTTTTATCATTATTATTTCCTAATTTCTTATTGTTTTTGTTTTGGAAACTTCTGGACTTCTGTCTAATAAGAAAAGCCTTTGGTCTATTGTTTTTCCTCTGAATTCATCTTTAAACACATTCTGAAAGTTTCAATATAGATGACCATTATCATTAAGATGTACACAATCTATATTTATATTCCTTTCTAAGCCAAGATATTTAGCCGGTCGGCTTTTTAAAAAATTCCTATTTTGGGGCCAGCTCAGTGGCATAGCGCTTAAGTTTGTGTGCTGTACTCCGCTCCCGTGACCCAAGGTTTGCGGGTTCAGATCCCAGGCACAGACCTACACAGCACTCATCAAGCCATGCTGTGGCAGTGTCCCACATACAAAATAGAGGAAGACTGGCACAGGTGTTAGCTCAGAGACAATCTTCCTCACCAAAAAGAAGAAAAAAAAAAATCCAACTTTGACAATCATTTTTAATTAATTTCTAGTTTTGCTGGACTCAACTCAAAAATGTAGCTGCTTTGGGTAATTTATTTGGATTTTCTTCATAGTGATATTTAATCAATTTTTGTAAATGTTCCACAGGTAGTGAACAAGAAGGATTATCCTTGTACATACAAAGTTCCAAATACGGCTATTAAATTGACCTTGTTATTTCATTCAGATCCTTTAGACCTTATTTACTTTTGTTGCTTTGATCAAAGACAGTGGTTTATTAGACTCCTATCACTAATGTTCCATCTTCCAGTGTTTCTCATAGTTTTTCACTATACGTAGTCTGACACAGTGTCATTCTATGAATGATCTTCACTGTGATTCGTAAAATGATCTTTCTGTTCCATCTTTCTTCTGTCTGACAATAATATTACAATGCCACATTTCTTTTTGTTTGAATTGGTATGATATCCTTGCCTTCTTTTACTTTTTCCAATGTCATGATTTTAGTTAGATCTTTTTGGTTGGACTTCTGATTTTTGACCCAGTTTTAGAATTCTTATCTTTAAAATGAGAGGTTAATCAAATTACATGTACTGTTATAACTAATTTGCTACTACTCCCATCACCTTGTGATAGTTAAAGTGTCCTTTTGTTTTGTTTACCTCCTCTTGCTCTATGAACTATGTTTTAGTTGCTCCTATCTTCTCCAATGTTGTAGAAGATACACAATTTGTTTTAAATTTTACTAAATTTTACCTTAAAATTTCAAAACCATTATTTAACCTTTCTTACTCTATTTGTCAGAGTAAAGAATAAAACCAAAAGTCCCACAGGCTATAACATTTAAATTTTTTAATTTTTTAAATAATTTTATCTTTTTATCCATCTTTTTAAATAATTATGTCTCTTCTTTTGACAACTGAATTGAGATTTATAATAATCATGACACATCTCTGTCCTAACTAGGTTCAGGACCCTGCCTACCCCCTTTCCCAAAGGGTCCACACTCAATAATTTCCCCATTCTTGACTTTTCAATTTTGTTTCATATCTCAATTGTCTGGATATCTAAAAGTAATTTTGCCACAGAAAAAAGGGTGATTTTGGGGGGGGGGTGGGCTGGGAAAGATTCACCCTGAGCTAACATCTGTTGCCAATCTTCCTCTCTCTCTTTTTTCTCTCCCTAAAGCCCCAGTATATAGTTGTATATTCTAGTCATAAGTCCTTCTAGTTCTTCTATGTGAGCCACCAGCACAGCATGTCTACTAACAGACAAGTGCATGGTTCCACACCCAGGAACCGAACCTGGGCCACCAAAGCAGAGGGCGCCACACTTTAACCACTAGGCCATCAGGGCTAACTCAAAAAGGTGACATTTTTAGGCCCTTGTTTCAGGGTGTAAAAAAAAAAAAAACCCAGCTTACCAGAAAATATACTTTTTGGCCACATTTTTTAAAACTCTTAATCTGAAAAGATTTAACTACTGAATTTTGAGAGTTTGGAAATGACCAGGAAGAACTGACTAAATGCCATGTTCTACATGGCTAAACAGAAATTACAAGAACAACAAAAAGAAATATTCCTTAAAACAAAATTGTGACCAGGATACGGTAAACATTTAGAACACAAAGCAACAAATGAAATTCAAAGAAATACAAGCCAAAGATGACTGTACAAAAGAAAATCCTAAAGAAAACAGACTTTTGTAACCTTCATTTTCAGCACTTTGTGGCCTGTGGAAACTGGCCACCACCAAGCCAACCACTTCTGATATCTGTAAGAATCGAAAGGTCTAAAAATGGCTGGGTTGGTGGTATGAATAGACTTGTAACATCTTACTGATTTTTGAATCAATATAAATGTCTCTGAAATTCCAAAATTAGCTTCTGCTTCTTTCTCGCCTTTGATTTTTCCCCCACCATTTTACTATGAAAATGTCCAAACACCCAGAAAAATCAAGTTTTACAATGAAGCCCCATATACCTACCACCTAGAGTCTACATTTAATATTTTACTGTAGTTATTTTATCACATGTCCATCTATGTACCTATATATCTATCCATCCATCTCTCTACTCATCATTGCCTTTGAGTTTAAAACTATTTCTTACACTCCTGTCTATCCCCTACAACAGGGTTTTTCTCAACCTCAGCACTACTGACATTTTGAGCTGCATCATTCTTTGTTGTGGGGCTGACTTGTGCATTGTTTAGCAGTATCCCTGGCCTCTATCCACTACATGCCAATGGCACACTTCCCCCACCCCAACTGTGACAACCAAAAATTGGCCCTGGTTGAGAAACACTACCCTAGAGTACACATAGGGACCTCTGCAAATGGTGGGCACTCCTTAAGTATTCGTGGACAAACTATCCTCAGGTCTTATCTGGACATTACACATGGCATGGCTGGAGGTAACCTGAAGCAAAATCAGTGGTATGGATTAGAAGCAGTGTGCAGGGTCTGTAGCTGCTAGGCACATTTTGTTTCTTTTTCTGTCTAATTTTAAAGCTGATGTAGGTTGACATAAGGCATAGACAAGTCAGTAGTGTAGTAACCTACATGTGATCTGATACACCTGGCACTTTAACAGAGATGAGGCCTGAGGTAACACCACCAATCCAAAATGCCGTCTTTTTTTTTTTTTACTGTTTATATGTCAATCTCATGATATTAAATGTGATTTTAAAATAAAAACAATCAAACCTACCTTGACTGCCCAAAAGTCACATGACAACAACAAGATAATTGTCACCATACAGGCAATAAAGCTGCTGCTGAACAATTCACAGAGAAGATAGACTACAATTGCACTGACTCGAAAGAATAAATGGAAAAATGATGCCACTGGGTGTCTGAAAACCAAAACATAATAAAAGAAATGCAATTACATTTTACTACAGGTACTGTAGATGTAGATGAAAAATGCTTCAGCCATAACATAACCATGCAGTTTTGTCAAAATAAAAGAGATGACTTGAGGAAGAAGCAAACCGCCTACCTCTCTTTTTTCCTAAGTCCCATTATTTGACTACGCCCTGTTGTCACAGAAAATACACTATGTAAACATGACTTTAACACCTCATTGAATATAAACTATCACAGAATATGTAACAAGAAACTTTATCAAGCTTGCAGAAATACAGAGACTATACTCTGAGGACTGAATCCTATTTTCATACGTGCAAAAATCATGCCAAAAGCGGGGCTGGCCCCGTGGCCGAGTGGTTAAGTTCGCGCGCTCCGCTGCAGGCGGCCCAGTGTTTCTTTGGTTCGAATCCTGGGCACGGACATGGCACTGCTCATCAGACCACACTGAGGCAGCGTCCCACATGCCACAGCTAAAGGGATCCACAACAAAGAATATACAACTATGTACTGGGGGGCTTTGGGGAGAAAAAGGAAAAAAATAAAATCTTTATAAAAAAAAAAAATCATGCCAAAAGGATCGCTAGGCCCTCAGAAATCACTTTAGGCAGTAAGACAAAGTACCACCAGGTAGAGTTGTTGGTTTTTTAACAGCTTTATTGAGCTATAATCCACATACCTTACAATTCACTGATTTAAGGTATATAATTCAATGGCTTTTGGTATATTCACAGAATCATGCAACTATCACCACAATCAATTTTAGAACTTTTTCTTTACCCCCAAAAGAAACCCTGTACCCACTGGCAGTCACTCCCCATTTACCTCCAACCCCACTCCTCTCCAGCCCTAGGCAACCTTTAATGTACTTTTTGTCTCTACAGAATTGCCTAATTCAGGACATTTCACATAAATGAAACCATATAACATGTAGTCTTTGTGACTGGCATCTCTCACTTGGTATAATGTTTTCAAGGTTTAGGTAGAATTTGATTTCATTATGTGAATTTCTTTAGAGAGAACTAAATTTGGAATAGAAATATAGTTGGCTTGATATTTTCATATTAGTTTACACAAAAGATGCAACTCCAAAATTTGCACAACAAATCAAAATCAATCTACAGAAACTATCTAAAGAAATGGTGCATTCTTGGTAAACAGTAGCTAGAATTAAAAACGCCAGTGTTCACAAAACTGGATTTGTCTGCAAATTTGAAAACTCAGTGCTGAGTAAAATTCCATATGCTAGTTATTACCAAAGAAAATCTGAAACGTCACCTTTGTCTCAGGCTAAAGATCAAACTAGCAATATATAATATTCACAAGCACATCGCAACCAGTCTGCCTGGAATCCCATTGCTAACACCAGTCTATGAACAGAACAGAACTGGATACTAACACAACTCTTAAAATTTATTCTCATACCTGATTCTGGACTTTTTTGGTCTATCTGTTGTCTCCTCTTCTGCATCAAACAGTGAAACATCTTCAATGTCATCATTACTGTCCTATTAGGAAAATTAAATATCCATGAAGTAAAATGAAATTCAGTATTTGCATGCCTACTACATGCAAGGCAACACATTAGTCAAAATGGAAGACAAAATTCAGACATGATCACAGCCATGTGGAATTCACGACCTAGGGAAAGAGCACGTGCAGTTCCTCCACGCCCAGCCCAACCATCTGGCAAAAACCCCACGTGGTAATCCAAATATCTGCTGCCTCCATCCCTACCCAGGCTGCTGAGCCCTGTGAGAAACCACGGGCGTACAGACACTGCTCCTGCAAAGTCAGAGCAAACGCTGAGGCTTTGGGGGACAAACTCAATGTTTGTGGCTCCTTTACAAAATCACCCGACTGCATCCTTGTTTCCCTGATCCCTCCTCACAACTCTTTCTCTTTTTATCCAAAGCTAAACCAACTATTTCTACTTGGAATTCCTTCTTTTTCTGCCTCCTCGGGGGCTTGTTCCATCAATTTCCCCTTTATTTACACTTTCTGTATCTTTACATCTTTCTATTGATCTTTCTAATCAGCACACAAATTTCTTCAAGTGTCCTTTATGAGCACAAAAGATTCTTTAAAAACTCCAATTCTGAATCTCTACTTTCTATCTTCCACTTCCCTTCCCACAGCGTTCCTTCCTTTCACAGCCTTAGGCTTCTAAGGGTGGTCCACACCTCAACTCACTGCAATTCACCTTCAGCCTCAACCACAACAATGAATCTGCTCTTTCCTAGCGCCAGCCACTCCCCACTCACCTGCCTTTATCTCTGGTGTCATCGCTGCTCTACTCCAGCCCCTCACTACCCAGAGTAATCTTCCTAACATGGAAATCATACCATGTCACTTCCTGCCTCGATTTTTCAATGGTGCTCCTACATGTACAGGATAAAATTTAACTCCTTCACACACAGCACAGGAGACCTCAAGATCTGATCCCCCTACTGGCCTTCTGACTCTCCCTCCCACTGGGCACTGCAGCAATACCATTACTACCGGCTCTCTGAAACACTGTGGTCTCTCCCCGCTTTCTGCCTTTCACATGTGTTCTCTACCCAGAAAGCTCTTCCCTTTCCCACCCCCTACGAAGCTCACCATCAGGCGAACACCAAATCATCTTTCAGATTTCAGCTCAAATACTGAAATAGCTGAGAAACTGTCCCTAAGTCCCCAGGCATTCCCATGTTCCCACAGCACTTGGACAAAATCTCCATTAGAACAATTATCTCAGGATATTCTTCCTGCAAGTCTACTCCTCCTCTCTCCATCTAGACTCTAAGCTGTTGGCAGCTGAGGTCTGTCGCTGCATTGTAATACATCCTGGTGTCTAGAGAGCACCAGATCAGACACTACAACATGTGCTGAAGGCCTGAGTGAATACACAAAGGAGGCGATCCCCTGTAATACACGGCAGACTGCGATCAGTGCCAGGAAAAGTATAAATGCAAATGGGAGCACAGAGAGGGAAGAGGCTCTGGAGAAACTCCTGAAGGAGAGTTTATCAGCCGGGCCTTGACAGAGCAAGTACACTCCTGTTCACACTAGTCCCTTGACTAGCTATATTTTCAAAGACACAGAAGTGGGAAGACACAAAGTATGTACAGGGAATGGCCAAGAAGCCCACACAGTAAGTGAAGGGGGGTAGAAATGGAGTAGCACCTAAGCTAGTAAAAGGGATTCAGATCTACAAGACCAGAGGTTCTCAATCTTGGCTCCAGGCTGGAATTACTGGGGTGCTTCAAAAAAAAACCTGACACCTGAGTCCCACCTCGATGCTCAGATGTAATTTGTGTGGGGTGTGGCCTGGGCATCTGGATTTTTTTTAAAGCTCCCCAGATGATGATAATGTGCAGCTAAGACTGAGGTCGACTGTGCCCCACTGGGTCCTTCTGTACTTGTGGTTCAGTCTACCTAGAACACTCTTTTCTCTTACCCTGCTCTTTGAAAGACTGGCTTCTCATTTATTAATAAATACTGAGTGCCTACTATGTGCCAGGTACTCTTTTAAGTCGTACAACCAGAAACAAGAAAAAAGACAAATAGCTCTGCACTCTTGGAGTTGCATTTACTAAAACAGAAAAGACTGTGGGCAAAACAGATTTCAGGGTGAAATCAGGAGTTTAGTCTTGGACGTACAAGTTCAGATGCTAGTATTAAGAACTTTAAAAAACATTTGAGTGAGGGGGGAACCATTAGAGTGTTCTGAGCATAGGATTGACATGTTCTGACTGATGTGTTAAAAGGAAAATTCTGGGGGGCCGGCCCGGTGGCACAGTGGTTAAGTTCACATGCTCTGCTTTGGCAGCCCAGGATTCACCAGTTCGGATCCTGGGCACAGACCTGCACACCACTTACCAAGCCACACTGAGGCGGTGTCCCCCATAGAAGAACTAGAAGGACCTACAACTAAGATATACAACTATGTACTGGGACTTTGGGGAGGAAAAACAAAAAAGGAAAATTCTGGCAGATTCTTAATACAAGAACCTGAGGGGAAACTGGGGGGAGGGGGAAAGACAAAGGCACAAAGCTGGGAGACCCGTCAGGACGCTAATCCAATAATGGAGCCAAGAAGCAATGGTTTGGTCTAAGGTGGATGCAGTGGAGGTGGTGAAAAGCAGCCAGATTCCAACACATTTTAAGATAAAACTGACAGGATTTGCTGATGGGTTGAATGTGGGGGTAAGAGAAAAGGAGTTAAGAAAGATTTCAAAGTTTTTGTCCTGAGCAGCTAAAAGGATGAAGATGGCAAAGACAGACTCCGGGCTCTCCAATATTTATAGGGCAGGAAATTGAGAAGGAACAAGCAGTGGGGGCTGAAAAGGAAGTGCTACGGAGTTAGGCTGAACCAGGAGAGGGTGGTGTCCTGGAAGCCAAGAGAAGAAAGCGTTCCAGGGGAGGATCCAATCACTGTGTCAAATGCTGCTCACAAGCAAGATGATTACCAAAAAGTGACCACTGTATTTCTAACAAGTCACCAGTGACCTCAGTCACAGCAGTTTCAGTATGGCACGGCGAGGAGGGAGAAAGCCTGACCAGAATGGATGCAAGACAGAAGAATTAAGAGACAAGTACAGACAAGTCTTTTGAGGAGCAAAGAATGGCGTGATAGCTGAAAGGGTACGTGGAATGGAGTTTTTATTTAAGACAGGAGAAATTAAAGCATGTTTACATGCTGATGTGAACAAGCTTTTAAACAGGGAAAAAAACGATAAGCATGAGGCAGAAGAGAGAAGGGAGAATTACTGGACCAATGCCTTCCAAGGTAAGTGGGGATGGAAACGAGTGCACACGGAGAGGGCACAGCTTAAGAACCGAGCACAGACAGCTCAACTACAGGAAAAGACAGACAGAGGAAACGGGCAGTTATGCCCAAAGACGAAGATGGTAGGGGGTGTCAAATTCCCTTCTGATGGCTTCCGTGTTCTCAGTGAAACAAGCAGCGAGGCTATCGGCTGAGATCAGGAAAAAAATGCTGAAGGTTAGAGAAGAGAGGTTTTAGTAGCGGCCTAGGAGGGCGGGAGAGCGAGGGGATCATGGAAACGAAGTGATGACTGCCCGCAGCATTAAGGGCTCACTTGAGGTTCATCGTCACAAACTCAAAGTGGGAAATCAGTATGGGTGTGTGTTTTTCTCCAGCTTGGGGGTAGGTTCAGAGAGCCGAATTTAACCATCACTGGATTTCCTCCACTCAGTCATCTCCTCAGAGCGGTCTTCACTGACCATAAATCCAAAGGTGGTCCTATTCTCAGATACTTGCTATCACACTGCCTTGTTTTTGCTATCACTGTCTGAAAATACCCTTAGTGCTGTAACCTGTCTCCCACTGGTCGACCCCTCAACAAGCTCCCATCCCCTGGCACCCTCCCACTCACCCGGGGTTCAGGGCAAGAAACCTGTCTGTACTGTCCACAGCCCTATTCCAGGGCCTGAACAGCGCCTGGCCGTAGTAAGTGCACAATAAGGAAAAACTACCCGTGATAATCTAAGCGAAAGTGCGCTACAAACAGTAAAAACACTTTTTAAATAGTAAGAGATTAAGTTATTCTTACTAATCTCTGGTCGTAAACTTGAGGACTGTCACTAACTCTAAGGGCACAGACGTGATCACGAGGCGGACCAGCCATGAACCAGCATCAGCGTCAGTCCGCCGCGGACACCGGGCCGCGAGGCCCGGGCGGGTCTCCTGTGACGACATCGGCGCCCCCTGGGGCCGGGCTGCCCGCTCGCAGTCGCCCGTCCACCCGCAACTTCACACACGACGGCGTCTCCGCAGCCCCGCCCGCAGTGTCCCCGCGCTGCGCGCCGCTGACGGCGCCTCTCCACCCGCCGAAGACGGCCCTCCTCGGCGCAGCCCGGGCCCCCTCAGCCGAGGCCGCGGGGGGCCCAGCCACGCCCCCCGGACACAGCCCGGGGCCCTCCGCCCCACACGCTCCTCCTCGGGCTCGCGCAGCGGGCGGGAGCGGGGACACAACAGACCCCGGACACTCGACTCGTGCCCTCGGACCCTGCACGTGAAGGGCCCAGCCCCCAGCCCTCAGCCCCCAGCCCCCGCCGCCCTCTCCCCACGCCAACAGCCCCTCACCTGCTGCAACATGGCGGCCCTGCGCCGGCCCCACTTCCAGAAGCCACGTCGGCTAGGCAACGCCGGGCGGCGACCGGAACTGCCGCGACGCGTTTACCACAAGCCCGGAGGAGCCAAAGTACAAGCCGCACGCCGGCCCCACTTCCGCTTCCAGGCCCACCGGGGAGGAGCAATTGCGCGGGCGGGGCGAGCGTGTGAGCGGGGCGATTCGGGCGAGAAACGTGAGCTGGGAGGGGGCGGGGCGAGAGAGGGGGCGGGGCGACCCTGGACCGGGGGCAGGGAATGCGGACTCGGCGCAAGCGGCGGGGGTTCCCAGCAGGAGCGAAGAGACGAGCAGAGAATGGTAGTCTTGTGCAGGGAGAAGGGGCAACCTTCGTGGTTTGTCAGGTGGAGCTCTTGCTACTTCGGAGGTGTCCTTCCCGCCAGCGTGGGTGTCCTGCGTCGGGGGCTGGGGGGGGAGGGGCCTTATTATTCCATGGTTTCATTTTGTTTGACACCATGTTTTAGAACATGTATTCTTGTACAGTATTACGCTTTTGTACCTTAAGTTGTAGAACTGAAAGAATGTGCTCGTGCGAAGGTTAAAAAGTTACTAAGAAGAACTAGGCAGGAGGACTGTATAGTAAACAATGGAGGGGTTTATTATGGGAGGAAAATAGACGCCAGGAAAACAGTAAGGAACAGAACGGTTCAGAGCGTGGGCCCTGGAGTCTGAGCGCCTGGGTTTGAGCCCGGCTCGTCTGCTTGACCAGTTTTCTAACCCCTGTTTATGTCTTTCCTCAATCGTAAGGTGGGGATGATAGTGGGACCCGTGCAGGGTAAGTGCCTAGTAAATAGGAGATGTTATTTTTATTACTGTTTGAAGTTTAGCCGCTAATAGTGTGATCTTGCCCCGGATGAAGGACCTGAAATTCAGGGACTTTGTCATCTTTGAAATTATAACAATATCCTGTCTGCCCGGCCAACATCAAACTGCTGTTGGAAGAGTCATGAAACAATGTGTATTAGCACATTTCCTCAGTTGACGGTATTCTTTCCATTAAAATCACAATGTTTACATGGTTATTTGCTAGTACTACTTTAAACCTGATATCCTAACAATGGTGGGAAAATTCTCAAAGGAAAGAAAGCTTGGTAAACAACTGTATTTCTGCACAGGGAGTGAAAAGCAGAGGCTGTGAACAAGTGGCCTGGGCATCTACTCTGCCCATGCCACGTTTTTGGTGGCCCACCCAGTGTGTGGGTTGTGGGGTTTTGTGGGGGTTTTTTTGTTGTTGTTTTTGGTTTGCATTCTGTTTAAATTCATTACCATCCTTTGGCCATGCTGAGCAACTGATTAGGAGCTCTCCCCTTTGGATGGGACGAGAGATCACCAATGGGCCATAGCTCCTGTGGTGGGCTGCACGTTTCCAAATTACATGCCTAGTTCCTGACACCAGCCTCAGAAGGTTTAAGTGGAAACCTCAACACTCAATACTAGTGGCCCTCTTTGTAGAAAGGATGAATGTGATTAATTCTCTTCCATAGGAGTTAGTCCTGAGAAGGAAAAGAACACATAATGTTCTCAAATGCAGTAAGTCAACGCATTGAGGGCTTTTCCTTTTAGCTTCTTAATTGAATTCACTGAGCTTTATCAGGCTTCCACCGAAAATACCAGGGACTTTCAATGCATTATTCTGATATAATCTCATCAGTTCATTTGCTAGAAGAAATAATAGCCCTGAGTTGGTAGTGATGAGTGGTGTTTAATTTCCAGTGATCACTCTCCCATCCCCCATCAATGAAACTGGGCTTCCGTATGCCTCATAGAATGGTTTTCAGTGGGAATACAGATGCCAACCTCTCCCAGCCTCCTTCTGTTTTCTTATTTTGATAATATGAATTCTTTGGCCTATAGGAAGATAATTATGAGTCCCCACATTCATTGCCAGGGACAGTCAAAAATCAAAAACAAAACAGAGGTCAAACACCAACATCCACTTGGTATCCTGTTTACTGTGTGACATTGTAATTTCCCAGGGCTGGTTCAGATAAATATGTTTTGTCCAAGTTCAGGGGCTGCTGTTTTCCCTTGCTTCATGAAATTATCTATAGGCAGGCCTTTGATCTTCCTGATCCATGCAGCTTTACTGGCTTTTTCTAGATTGACCACTTCAGTGGGCGTTCTGGCCTGGTACTCCTTCATCTTGGCTTCCCTGTGCTCTTTCTCCTCCTTCACAGTCAACAACATGAACTCAGTGTTCACTCTAAAGGGATTGAGGGTTGTGCAGAAGCGAGGCCTTTCTTTCTTGACAGACTGGGTTGTCATGCCCACTGGTGAAGCCAGCATGCAGTTCGGTTTAATGACCTGCATACTAGTTAAGGGACGAAAGCTGTGCACTGTCCCATCAACCAAACTGGTCGCTTGGTCTTCACCCTTTAGCCTGCCAGTGAATCTGGAACGGATAATCATGGGCTGGGGTATGGTGGACTGCACTCTGGGACTGTGCAAAGAGTTCTTCAGGTTGGGCTGCAGTTTCTGGATTTCAAGGGGAATATTAGATCGTTTCACATCTATGGGAGGGTTGCTGAATCTCAGCCGATCAACTGCTTGTTGGACTGATTTTCCTTTGAAACTCAGGACCTTTCTTGGGTGTGAAATTGAAGGTCCCCAGGCATCAATGATTTGGGTTTGGGGCCTCCGGGGATAGGCAAACTCCCCTGAATTATGGGCTTGTTGTAGGGCGTTAACTGTCAGGAGGAACCGGTCGGGCGACATAGGGATGGGCCAGGACTTTTTCTTTGGGTAATTTATCAAGTCTGCAGGAGCTTTCAGTTGTCCTTGTTTTTGTACTTTCTCCACATTATCTGGTTTTTCGAAAAAAGAAAAGAAAAACAAATCAGTGTCCTGTGAAAATCATTAAGTACTTATGCCTGAAAGTTAAATCCATTCCAGCTGCTGTCCAAACTAAGGTCTTTGTTGCCCACTGGGCATGCCACCATCATGTGAGCAAGAATGCTCTATGAGACCAGAAATTGTGACATATTTAATACAACAAGTTTTTAACAAATATGATATGATTTGTGTATAAGTGTGTATTATCATTAACCCCTAGATAGGCATATTTTGGAAGGAACATATGTAATCCCAATGCTGCACGTATTTTTGAAACTTCCCTGTGAGAATGACCTTCGCACCTCATTTATGATTCACACAAAATAGGCCTTATAAATTTATCGTAACATACCCATATTTTTCAATAAAAATTGTATCGCAAAGTTTGATCACCTCATTAATCAAACTTGACTCCAAATGATGTTTGGATGTTTCCCAAAATCAACAGCTTTCAAAAAATGTCACCCCTGGGAAATACAAAATGTCACGTGACCAAAAGGCAGTTCCCAAGCAGGAGTTGCCAAAATGTTTTGAACAATAGCAGCAGGTCCAAAAGCCACTGACAAGGACAAGAGATTGATTCTGGCATTCTACATTATGGTCCAGACCTGCAAAATGGCTAAGACCCTTGAGTTAATGAGGATGTCTTCATAGGTGAGCAAATCTATTATATCTCTCTCATTTGAGCTTTTCAGTCCCTACAGTACCTCACAGATACACCAAAAACATTATTCCATTTTACAAAAAGAATAACTGAATCATGAAAAGTAGAAGTCATTTGTCTGGTCTGACCTAGCAAGTAAAAGTCCGCACCCTAAACTACACTAATCTGTAACCAGCAAAGAAAATGCAACCGCATGTTAAGCGTAGAATTTTCCTTGACCAAATAGGTTTTATCCCAAGATATCTGTGTATGGGCATACTAGGATGGAATGAAGCTCTAAAATTCTGCCTGACCTTTACTTTGTTAATTAAATAATATTTTATTAAAACATATAAAATGAATGAAATTAAGATGTCAAAATCTTCTCCACTCTCCGTCCAATCACAGAATAAACCACTCTACATATATGTGGATGCGTGCGTCTGTGTGTACGACAAAACAGTTTGTCTCCTTTTGTAAAAGGAATTGTGATGAGCTCATTGTTCATTAACTTGTCTTTTTTGGTATAATAATATATTGTGGATTTCTTTCCAAGTTAATATATGTTGATCCTAATCATACAACTTTTTAGCTGTGGTATCATATGACATAGTATGGGTTTTTTCTGATCCACTTAGTCATTGCCCTCTGATGGACATTTAGTTTGTTCGTGATCAACCTTAAAGAAATACAGATACCATTTTTACTTATCATATAAGCAAGTGCAAAATGATGGCTAATACCCTGTGTCAGTATGGGTGCAGTGGGAGCTCTCACGAACTGTTGGTGGGGGTGTAAGTTGATACGTCATTTTTTAAGGACAGCCATGGCAATATCTTTGTAGTTTTTAAATGCGATTATCCTTTGCCTCAGCAGTGCCAGTCCTAGGACTTTACTCTGCAGGTATCCCCATACAGGTACACAGACAGAGATATATACAAGGATGCCCACTGTTAGGATAGCCCTCATAAAACTTAATTGCCTTACCCTCACCTTGAAGCTAGTCTCTGCAGGCAAATTGATTCAAAGAAACACTACTGTATCAGCCAAAAATATTTGAAAGGCATTTTAAATCTTTACCAAAGTCTCTCAAAAACAACAAAGGGTCATCTCATTCATGATGTCCAGTAACACTTCTTAAAAGCCCCTTCCCCATCTCTCTCCCTTATCTCCTTATCCCACATGCACAGCACCTGCTCCCAAATCTACCTCCTCCCTCACGAGCTCCCTAAACCACCCTCTGAAACCAGCTCCGCCGACTGCCTGTCCGCTCTTCTGCTGCGCCCACTACTCAGACTGATGACACAGCAGTCCAAACAGTGCAGAGGCTGAATGGCGGGGAAGGCAGGCAGACTCTGAGCCCCAAACTGGAAACTCAGCTCTGAGAAGGGTTCCTGCTCTGTGACCCCTCAAGTTAGTAAGGGGACAATTAGGAAAACCAGTCACCCTTAGGAGAAACCACGCATTTTATCCATTCTGAATTCTCCAAGAGAAGCAACGTTATTGACTTGCTGAAAAACTAAACTGAACAGAGCGAGCAAGCGAGAGAGGCTGGATCTTGCGACTGATTCAGAATAAATTATCACCGTTCATCTAACCTCCTGGAGGAGATTTTGCTTCCAAAGTCTCTTGCCCACCATCCGTGCTGTTTGCTTCCTCGGAAGCAGGACTTGCTCTCTTCTTGCCATCTCCTCGGGCTGATTTTGGCTTTCCTTGACTTTGAGATGCCTCTGTTAAAACTGCTAAATTAAGATTGAGGAGGAAACTGTAGTAATTACATAATTCAGTTAGGTCTGAATAACAGGGGCATAACTGATAATGACTGATTTTCACCCAAACCATCACTTTATTGTGTGTTGTTATGTGAAACGAGATAATCACCTGGAGCCTAAGGTTGAGATCACCTCCTGACTGCCCTCCCTCTCGCCTTTCTTACTGATTATCAAGCTTTATGCATTATCTAAAACCACAATCCTCTCTTCTCAAGAGATAGCTGACCATTTGTAGTAAAATACACTTGGAGGTGATCCACCGATGTTCTCTATAGATCTGTGGACCCAATTTAACATGCCAAATACAGACCAGGTAAAAGCAAGGAGTCTCACTAGTCTAGCCCACACACAATTTTTCTTTGTGTGTCATAAATGGCGTGAGCCACCCATCCCCCCCATCTAGATGCACACACACACACGTATCTGCTGTATAACTAATATTTTCCAGATACACACATTACCAATCAGAGGTGTAGAGAGAATACATTCTGCATAGAAAATTTTTCTGCAGTATAATAAGATTTTGTCTCTGTCCTAAGGAAATAATTATGTACTATATGTTTGGATTAGGGGTATGGGAGAAGGGTATCGGTTGCTTGTATTTTGTTTTAATGGCAAGTATTAAATGCTAATGTTATCTGCTGTACAGAGATTCTGATTTATTTGAAAACTTAGGCCTTGAAAATCATGACAGTCCCTTGGGCTGGCTAACAAATTGGTGAATCAAAGAGAATGGCTCCCACCTTCCTTAAAGGTTGGAATTTACGTCATCAAGAAACCACTGGCCGAAATATCGTTCAAAGAAACTAGCCCTGGCACTCCCTCACCTGCTCGGTTGGGTACCCCTGAGACTGCCTGGGTTCAGCTCTCTTACCTGTAGGTAACTTGGCTGCCCTCAGGAGAACGCGGGACCTGTGAGGTTTACTTGTGAGGGACTCCTGGGCCACGATTTGTTTACTGGACACGGAGTCCTTCAGGCTGTAAACCTGAGTGCTAGACCTGGAGGGAACGTCTGTGAAGCCATTTTCTTCCCTGTCTTCCTCTTTATCCTTGTTCTTCTTTTGTTTGGCTCGTTCAAGGGAGTACTGCCACTTTACATGCTCAAACTGGAACAGGAGAATGTTGCTTTCCGTGTTGATCACCATCCTGGAACCAAAACAACAAGATTGCCCACAAGATGAGCATGGAGGCCACCACTCCCCAGCCTCCAAATGTGCATTTCAACTACCTTCCCATCCAATCCTGAGGCCAAGGGAACAACCGTACAATCAGGGCAGTGTAGGCTGTGGGAGGGTCTGGAGTGGCGAAAGGCGGCAGGCTGTGCAGCAGGGCGCTCAGCTCTGTGGCCGTTTTCTTTAAAAATCACATGTGAGCAGGCCACATACATTCTCATTACTTAGCTTCTCCGGTTACAATATTTTTAAATGAATTTCCATCCCTGGAGTGAGTACCAAGTACCTAAGGTGCCCAAGGCAGAGGCTTAGGTACTCTGTGCACAGATCCCTTGAAATCCACGCTTTTTCGAAAGCACGGCATCCAAACGCCATGTTCCTGTTGCTGAGATGGGGACAAGGAAACTCCTTAATCAGGAGGACTTCCCTCCCTCGCTGACCCCCTCACTCCATCACTCCGGGGTCTCTGTGTATGCTCCACGTTTAGAGGGAACTTTTGTACTTCGTAAAGCAGGAGATTGCTGTCTTCCCTAATCCCCACTTTTATGCCCTGGTAGAAGACCAGTTCTAAACCTGGGCCCCCCAACACTGCCTCCCACCCCTTGGTTTGTGTCCTTCGCAGTGGTCATGGAGCATGCTGCTTTCCCCCTGCACCTAGAGCTCCATAACCAGAGACGAGACATGAAACACTATGTTTAGAGTCCTTTCTGCTCCAAAAGGCTGCATTTTAAGGCCTTCGCTGTTAGCGTAAACTCTATAAAAAGGACTTGTTCTGGTTGGAAATGCTGGAATGGAATTTGGGGAGTCATTCCAATTAGAAATCTCTTTCAGATTTATTTTCACTCAAGCCTAACGGAAATCATCTCTCTTTGAATGTCACAGATGAGAAAAGGTCAGAGGTGATGTTTTTAATGATATTATTACTTCATAAATGGAAAGGGTTAATTTATTGAGACTTATTACCAGCCCTCCCCCTTTCAGAAGGTAAATAGTATTAGTAAAGTTTCATGAAAGGAAGGCAATATGGTTCAGGGAGATTAACTGATGTCTCAAGGGAGCCTGAGGTAGAATTTAAAAGTTAATTCTATTTGGGTAGTTTCCCATCCTATATCACCCTGAACCTAGCGTATAACAAACACAGTACTCTATAGGATTAGTTAGTCATGATTCTGGTTTCTCTAAAAGCACCTGCTCAGTGCTGTCCCATTGGACACTGGCCTCCCTGCTACTGCCATCTTCCACCCTCCTGTAAGTCTCTTTGCATCAGAAGGGGGGCACCAGAGAGAGCTGCTGCAGCTCTCACACAACTGAAAGCATGATCAGGGAGCAAGCAGGGGTGCGCATCTGCAGAACTGTAGTCCTGGCAGCAGAGCCGTATTGCACCCCTTGCACGATCTGCCCAGACATCCAGAACAAATCAAGAGTCATGTGATCCCTGATTGCTTAGTTTCATGCAGTGTCCGATTAGTCCCCCATAAGACGGTCCCTCCACTGTAGCCAAACTTGGAGGGGAGCACTGCCCACTCTCATACTGCCAGCAGATCCAGGGCTTGTGTCCCAGAGGAGAAAAAGTCATCCAAACAGAATTGCTCACAGCTCTGACCTCCACACCTACCACCCACCTGTTGCCCTGAATAAAGAAGGACAGCACAGGATCACCTCTGCCATTGGCTTTCATCACCTTCAGACAGTTCCCATTTAGGAAATTGTAAATGCGGATCTTGCCATCTGCACAGGCACTGATGACCCGGAGGAAGAGAAGGGCCACATGGAGCACCTCCCTGGAAGGGAACAGAGCGAAAGGCAGTACCCATCTTCTCGTAAAGTGTTTGGGTTTGTTTGTAGTTTGGGGTATTTTGTGTATGGTTGGGACGCAGTGATCAAAACCGTCCTTGAAGTGATGTTTGCCATCATTTTATAATTCTGGATGTAAACCATCAGCCCTCAAGACGTGGCTATACTCTCTCCTCTCCATTCTGCAGTTATTTCTCCTGAAGTTTGGTCACAGTGCCACAAGGTGGCAAAACACAAAGGCTTATGTCACAGATTTTTTTTTTTTTTTGGTCTCATACATAGATGATCATGCTTTTCTCTTACAATTTGATTCCTAGCTACTGACTTCTACAAAACTCATGCTGAGAATTATTTAATGTTTTGATTCCTCTCCAAATGTTATTATTATATAAAGAAAGAAAAAAACATAAAGGAAAACTATCATCTTTATATGAAGCAAAATCCTGGTATTTGAGCAGTTTCTTTTAGATCTTAAATTAGTGGCTTTCACTCTTTCAGTGAAACATCTTGAAGGACATTATACCCAGGGGTGAGATTTTCTAGTTCCCCTTTGTGATGACCAACAGGAAAAGAGAGGGCATCAGGCGAAGACTCAGAGGCCTCCAACAAAATCCTCTCTACAACTGCTGGGTCCAGGTTGGACTCCTGATATGCAGAGTGTTCAATTCTGAGAAGTGTAATTGCCCCATTCCTGTTAATGATACTGAAAAGTTGGTTTGGTGCGTCTAATTGGTTAGATCTTATCTGCAAAGCAAGGCTGTTGATCGCTGCTATCTCTGCCCATCTAAGTCCCTTCACGGCCTAGCTGATATGCTACCTTCTCCATAAAACCATCCCTCATCTCCGCCTCCCCTGCCCCCACACACATACACAAACTCCAGATATACTCTCAGATTTTCTGGGACACAACCCATGTCTTATTCATCTTTTCATGCCCAGCACCTAGCACAGGGCCAAGCCCATAGCAAGGCCTCAATAAATATTTGTTGAAAAAGTGAGTGTCTGCTCACGTTTCAGAGTATGATCATCGTAGTGTGTTAAAAGAATGGACATCCACCCACACCATTTGGCCTTAGCCTTGGTCAGGTCCCAGGGCCAAATTAAGACTTTTCAAGGCATCAACCATTAGCAAAACAGGAATAACAAAGCCCTTGAAAGGCAGGAGCATCCTTAGCAAGTTCAAAGAACGGCAAAGAGGCCAATGTGCCTTGAATCCCTCATCATGTGATAGAAAGATAGATCAATAGATCAATCAACTGCTTGATCTAAAGTGTAAAGTAAGTATAAGAAAATCCAAAAAGCTTCTAGTTTTTTTCCAAGATGGAAATATAATAATTTTATTGGTGGCCTGAGTGCATCTTAGTCCCCCTATAGGGGAATCCAACACTAGGAGAGAGGTCTTGTGATCGAAGGGTTTTTCTCTTTCTATACCTCTTTTGATCTTGCTTGGCTGGGCCTGCGTTTCTTATAGTTCCTGTGACATTTGGTAGTTCAGCCTATACCGTTACAGCCTAGTGATTAAAAGCACAGGCTTTGGGATCAGAAAACCTGAGATCAAAATCTGATTCTACCACTGGTTACTGGCTGTATAACCTTGAGAAAGTAACTTAACCTCTCAGCCTTCAGTTTTCTCTTTTATGAAAAGAGGATAGTGATTTCTGCCTCAGAGGATTGCTGTCAGGATTAAATAAATAAAGGTATTTTTTTTAAAAAAACAGCCCAGTACCTGACACAATAGTGGTTATTATGATCCTGGCATAGCCCTGTCTCATTTTAGGTTTTATCTCTGCCCCAGAAATAAATCACGTGTCTCCTTCTTTGTTCCTTCTTAATCAAAAGACATTGTAGAGAGTGATATCAGTGAAAACGATGGAGAAAGAACTCTAAAATTATGCCCTTCTGTAAAAGCAATGAAAAAAACTGGCAGAATCAACTTTTTCAGAACTCTGAAAAATAACCAAAGGCTTGCAGCAACCCAGGGAGCACTTAGCAAGAAAAATGGCTTTGTCTCAGTAAAGACAGTCAACTCTGTAGCACTTTACGTTACCTTAGTCCCATTGCTAACTCCCCAGCCCAGTGGTAGCCATGAAAATAACGGCCCACGTCCCTGGTACTGGAGGAAGCAGAACAGACCTCCTTGACAATGAGTTATTTGACCTGTCTGGTGGCCTCCTGGCAGACTGGCTCAAAAAGCCTGTCTTTATTTCACCCTACTAGGAACTCACCTACTGGTAAAGCTGCTACCTGTGAGGCGTTTGTTGTAACCATTTATAAGCAAATGTTTTAGTCACTGCTGCCTAAGGCAATAGATATCTGTTGGGGCAAATATTAACCAAAGAGCTCTCCCTCTTGGCTGACTTTGCCTTTCTGCACAAGCAGGAAGTAAGAGCCAAGGCGGAGTTGTAAACGGCCCACCTGAGTGTGTAAGGCTTCCCTCAACAGGCACAGAGAACACGTTGGCAAAAATATCAGAGATATTTTGTTTCCAGGTGTTCAAGTAAATCTCTTTCCTGTCGTTAGCACACCACCAAGGTAATAGAACAGAGATTTTAGTGGCCAAACAAGGCAAAGAATACAGACTTATTAAACAAACAAACAATAAAAAGTACAACAAGCAACTACAAAACGAACTCTGGGGATGGGGAGAATTTGATTTCCAGAGTTGTCGTATTAAAATATATTCAAAAAAAAAGGGGGGTCCAGCCCCGTGGCTGAGTGGTTAAGTGCACATGCTCCGCTTCGGCAGCCCAGGGTTTCGCCAGTTCAGATCCTGGGGGCGGACATGGCACCACTCATTAGGCCACATTGAGGTGGCGTCCCACATGCCACAACTCGAAGGACCCAGAACTAAAATATACAACTATGTACTGGGGGGATTTGGGGAGAAAAAGCAGAAAAAAAGAAAGAAAGTAGAAAAGGAATATCAAACTAAACTCAAACTAAGGAGAAGAAAGTAAAATAAAGCTTGGAGCTGAGATCAAGGGAATAGAGAACTAAGAAATAATACAGAAAAATCAATGAAACCAAAAGCTGGTTCTTTGAAAAGATCAATAAACCATTAGCTAGATAATTGACAAGTAATTTACTTAGACTGAACAGGAAAATAAGAGAGAAAACTGAAATTACTAAAATCAGAAATGAAACAATATTACTATTGACTGATGGAAATCATCTATAACTAGTTGGTGGTGACAGTTGCACAACATTATGAATATACTAAAAACCATCGAGTTGTACACTATAAAATAGTAAATTTTGTGTTATGTGAATTATATCTTAAAAATTGCAGAAAAATTATTACAACACTAGCTATGGAAAAGACATTAAAGAATAAACACTTTTTAAAAAAAAAAAAAAGACACTACAGAGTACAGAAACTTTTCTAAGGATCATCATTCCTGTCAGCCCTACTTTGCAGCCTCTGATTTCATCCCTCATATCCATCCTCTCCCACGCTTGATGCAGAATCTTAATTTTGGATGAAAAAATGTTGGATCAAGAGAACAGGAGACCTCTTTCTCCAGTCCTTTTTCCACTGAAGGACACATAGCAACTATATGTGTTTTTTTCACCTATGTCACATTCAAAAGATGGGTATCAGTCCAATCATTAGAATTCTCCAGAAAGACAATCTGTTAAATTAGTCCTCATCCATCAATTAGAAATATTTATTGAGCACTTACACGTATACAGCACTAATACAGACGAGTGGGAAGAGGAGCCCTGCCAATGAGAACATTGACCGTGTCCTCCAGATGTCTATGGATTTGCTATAACTGTGCAAGGTATCAAGAACCAAGGTGAATGGTATGTTGGGTCTGTCATTCAGTGGGAGTGAGAATGATCTGAGAAGGTGTCATAGCTGAGGTGGAGCAGGAGGCTCACGGATTGATAGAATGATTACCAAACTGCTTGTGTTTGCTGCAAACAAATTCTTTTCCAATACCTAAACTAGATCCTACTGAATCATGCTTGGAATGTTTTAAAAAGATATAGTTATAGTTTTCGGGTGGCATCATAAAGGTTGACTCCCTCCTTGAGGTCAAGGTTTGATAACCCAGATGACAAGCCAAGAGGCTTACTGATAATCACCTGAGGGTTGGATAAATCACTTGAACACAGGCCCTTCCCAGCACCCACTCGTCAATAATGCTGTCACACACCACAGAGAACATACACATATGTACCCAAATCCCCTTCCACCACCCACAGACCCAGTGTGCCTGCTCAAGAGGTTCCTATGAGAGTATAAAAAAACCTAGGACCATATTTTACTAAATAACTATCCCCTGATGGATCCCCTGAAAGATCTATTTACTCTTTTAATCAATTAGGATAACATTTAGTTTCCTGGAATTTTTATAATACGCTCAGAGGAAGAACATTATTCTTGTAGTACAGAATGGCATAAAGCAGCCCGTAAAACCCATGGCCTTGGCAGAATCATTAATTGACCACAATATTCTTTCCAAATAACCCCAGATGTGACCTTTGACTACTTCTCAATTGGCTCCAAGCAGCCACCACCACTAAATTGGGATTGGAATTGTAAAATGAAATCCATTTGCTGTCCTGGAATAGAATCTAGCCCTACAGACTTGTAAATAAGCTCCTTCTTTAAGCCCTTAGTTATTTTTAAACCTTTGGCCCTTGGATAATTTTAAGCTTTTGTGAACACAAGCTTCCTAGGGTAAAGAACAATTCCCAGAATTTTAAGTTTACTGGAATCGGCTTTATTTGGGACAGTTCTGCCAATATTTATAAGTTTGGTAGGTAACAGATATGAATGTATTACGTGTGTCATAAGTATAACATTTCAATAACATCTCAAAATCCACACCCAGTACTATTATTTCTTAAGAGGAACAAGTGAGGGTAGGAGAGGGAATGGCCAAAAAGGGGAGGGATGGGAAACAGGTGGAAGTGGAGGAAAGCAGAAATGGATAAGGAGCAGAGAGGTCAGCAGGGAGCAGAAAGGATTGATTTGCCAAAAATCAAAGTCTAGGCTCTGACAGGAAAAGGAGATTGGTTAGTCAGGGCTTTCCTGGTACCTACTTTGGATGTTTGAAGGCCATGAGGCATCGCTCATATTTTCCCACCATGCTCCAGGCCATGACCAGGCCATCAGTACTTCCCGAGAGGAGATGCCAGTCGTCAAAGAAGAGACATTTCACAGCTCCCTCATGGCCATTGAGAGTCTGCAAGAAAAGATGCGTTTGATTTCAGCCTGTCTTCAACTCAGATTTTGACTCCTCCAAGGGCCAATGCTGGAGGCTTCTTTAGATGAATGCCAAAGCCATCCCTCAGTCCATGACTACACTCACTTGGTATTTATCTGAGCTGACTATACTTTTGCTCTAAGAAGGCCAGTGAAGTTCACGCCTCCCTCTCTCCAGAGCTCTCTCCCAAGTTAAGGAGGAGTGTGATCAGGGAGAGACTTTGCTCCTGGTGGGTCCATGGCCAGGGCAGGCCTATCTTCCTGGAGTACCAGAGGAGACAGAATTTACCATCCTCTGCTGGCAGAAGGCGAAGGGTCAGATATTCCATGCCCAGCTCCTTGCCAGGACCCAGAGGGCACCTGGGACATCCCAGTGCCTGCCACTGCCGGTTAGACCATAGTGACAACAAGACTGGTGAGAAAAAAATCCACTAGCCAGGCCAGCAGCTTTTCAGTGTGATCCTGTGTTCCTGGTACAAATGATATCTCACCACCACCCACAAGGCCAGGGGGTTTCAAATCCAGCAATATTTTGTGTATGTGAACATTCAATCACTTTCAAGACAGCCAATGTGCCCTTCTTATCAGAGAGTGAGAAGAAAAACAACTGTGGCTTTGTTCATTCCCTTACCCCATGCCAGAATCAGGGTAGAATATTCCGGAAGAGGAAAAGGTACATTGCCTATGCTGCTGTTGAAAGACCCTGAGCACAAATATGTGCAGAGTCAGAATGCAGCCTTCTGCCACCACCCCCGTGACAATGTGACTCACATGGGCCCTGACCCACCACTGACTCAGGAGGGTCCTTTTTTGGGGGGTCCTTCCCCTTCAGGTCTTCAGGACCACCCTTTTGGTGACTGTAACTCGATTGCTCTAGGGTGGTCTAGGTAGCTACCTGGGGGGAGACCATCAGTCTCCTCCAATTCGTCACCACCAGTGCCCCATTCCCCCCATAGCCTACCACCTTCTCACCTTTATCGGCTGGGCAGTGACAGCATGCCACACTTTGACTACCCCTCGCTCACAGCTGCTCACGATGTAGGTGTCATTGATCTTGATGGCCAAGATGGGGTCTTTGTGTTTAAATGTCTTTAGGCATTTCCCTGTCTCTACATCCCACTCTGAAAGGGAGAGGAAGAGGACAGGGGATGAAGGAGCTGACAGTGGAGTTCCACACCCCATCACAGAAGCTAAGACTAGCCAAGCTCCCTCATCAAGTCAGACCCCAGAAGGCCTTGGCCTGGCCCAGCACCCCTACAGGCTCACCAACAGCTCCATGTACCTGCAACACAGAACTCCCTGATCATAGGCCCTTGGGAGGGCCAGCAATGCATACACCTTGGCTCTGACCTTGGAACTTAGCCTTGGAGTCCAACTGCTGGACAACTCATCTCCAATATGCCTCCTCCACAAGCCTGAAAAATGCTTGCTATCGAATAGATTTCAGGAAAATCGTGGCATATGTTTAACGTTGTCATTTCTCCCAGATGCTATTTTCCTGACCCACAACTTTTTGCCCCCAAAGAAAAGAAAGCTGTCTATTGTCATTTACATTTTTAAATATTTCTGAATCTGATTTTTGGATTTTACTAATTGAGAGGTTGTCACAGACGGAGGCAGGTTTCATGCTGCTTCTGCTAGATAGTGCTTGAGCAACTGCCTAGCGTACTGTAAGTGTTGGGCGGATATGAGAGTAGATGGGTGGGTGAGAGAACAGAGCTTAAAGGGGGAAACAGAAAGGGGCACCACAAATTCAGAGATGAGAACATTCAAGTCAGCTTCATCAGCCCTCAAAGTACCTTCCTTCTCAGACAACTGAATGTGTAACCTAAGACAAAACAGTAACCACAGCTGGTACTTACATGGCACTAACAGTGAGCCAGGCACCATTCGAAGTGCTTGACATACAGTAACTCATCTTCACAAGACAGGTACTTTTATTATTCCCCACTACACAGATGAGGAAACCAAGGCATGGGGAGGTTCAGCAACCTGCTCAAAATCACACAGGTGGTGAACGGATTCAGCTGGGATCCGAAAACAGGGAGTCTGGATCCAGAGGCCATGCTCTCAACCATTTACGTTGGTTAATTCTAACTACGTAAGTATGCTTTTCTTCACTTATTTTTTATACACATATATTGGCCCTTTTGTCAAATTAGAAGTGGAAAAATTGAAAGGTAAATTAAAAGACTCATTGGTAAGTTACCCTGGTATAAAGGATTTCAAAATTTAGGGGTTAACTTTCAGGTCTCTAATTGTCTCCTTTTCTGTTGTATCTTGGTAACCCAGGCACATGGGAAGAGGCCAAGGGAAGCAGGCAGCCTGGTAGCTGCAGCCAGGATTAGGGTAAAATGAGAGATCTTTTTTCATTGTATATTTTGTGGATTAATTTTGACTTTTCAAATATTGCATTAAAAGGCATACCTTGATTATTGAGTTTTTGGTGTTCCCTGAAATTCTACACATGAGGTGAGGGCCTAACTCCCCTCGCCCTAGTTCCAGCCTGCCAGTGGCCCCACAAGACTCTCTCAGCTGGGTTAGAGGGCTCGTCTGCCCTTCCATCTTCAAAGCCTCATCTTTTCATCCTTTCTGCTCCACTCCTCAAAGCTGTCACAGCAATGACACTTGGATCAGGTCGAGGAGGGTGAAGAGAGAGGGAGTAAGATTTCTTAAGCAGGTCTGAGTGTTTGTGATGGACCACTCCATTGTCCATTTCCCACATCTTTTTCCTCCACCTGCCTCTAACGTGCTGTGGTTTCCCGGGTCTCTTGCTTCTCCTCTTTTCCTCAAGCTTTGCAGGGGAAATCTCATCCACTCTGGGGGCTTCCACCTTTCGTTATAATTGATAACCACCAAATCAACATATCTGGAGCCCCAGAACGATACAGCCACACATGCATCTGCCTGCTGCAGTCCTCACCTGGACATCCTCAGGAATCCCATACTCAATGTATGAGCTTTCTATTGCTGCTGTAACAAATTACCACAAGCTTAGTGGCTGAAAACAACAAAAATGTATTATCTTACACAACTTCAACATGACCCCACAAGGCTGAAATCAAGTTGTTAGCAGGGCTATGTTCCTTTATGGAGGTTGTGGGAGGAATCCATTTCATTGCCTTTTCTACCTTCTAGGAGTCACCCACATTCCTTGCCTCATGACCCCCTTCCTCCATCTCCAAAGCCAGCAACGTCACATCTCTCTGACCATTCTTCCATAATCACCTCTCCCTTTGATCACAGACAAGAAAGTTTTTCTGTTTTTAAGGATCCATGTAATCACCCATGGGCCCACGCTGATAACCCAGGATAATCTCCCCATTTTAAGGTCCTGAACTTAATCACATCTGCAAAGTCCCTTTGTCACACAAGATAACATAGTCACAGTTTCCAGGGATTATCACGTGATTATTATCTTTGGTTGGCCATTATTCTGCCTACCACACTCAGTGTGTCCAAAATTAAAGCCATCATCTCCTCCTCCGTTCCTCACCCTACCCTCCTCTTACCCTGTAATCGCTATTTCCATTAATGGCAGTTCCCCATATACCCATTGGCCTGAGTTAAGAAGTCTGGCCTCATCATCTGCCCTTCTATCTTTCTCACTTTTCAAATCCAATTGGTGATGAAGTCCTGCCAATTCTCCCTCTAGAAATCTCCCTTCAGTCTGGGTCAGCTCATGTAAACTCATGCCCATTTGAGTTTCTTCACACTTGCCTATTCTCAGATATTCAGAAGACACCACAGCAATTCTCTACGGTCTTAACTTGTCCCCTGTCTCCACACAGTCACCTCTTTCCACATCCTTCTTCCACACTGTCACTAGAGCTATCTTCCTCAAATACCCACATTTGATCATGTGACTCTTCAGCTTAAAATGCATTTACAACTTCCCAAGTCCTATGGATAAAGTTCAACTTCCTCCTGTGATGCAGAAGGCCCTGGATAATCTGGCCCCAAACAAGTTCACCAGCCTTATCTTCAACACCACACACTGCAGTCCAGCCACACCTAGCTATGGGAAATTCCCTGAATACACCGTTTTCTTCAACCATCTATGAAGTTGCCTGTGCTGTTGCATCTGCCTGGAATGCCCTACCGTCTCCCTTTGCCTGTAGAACTACTCATCCTCAAGACCACACTCAAATAGCATCCTATCTGTGGTACTTTCCCTTTTACTCTTATTTCTACAGTCCCTTAGAATTGCACATGTTGGTCAGGAGCATGTGATTTAGAGCCAGACAGCCCTGGGTTCAAATCCCCACTCTAACACTTAGCAGCTTTGATCTTGGGCAAGCTGTTTTTCTCTTTGGGTTTTAGATTCTTCATCTGCGTCAAACCCCATAGGGTTCTTGTCAGGGTTAAATAAGACACTATATGCAAAGCACCTATCACAGTGCCTGTTACCAACTTAGTATTCAATAAATGGCAGCTGTTCTCTTTCACATATTTATTAGATCCCCCATCATGTATCTATCTCCATTAGGAGACTACAAGACTCTTGAAAATATAAAAAGCCACCTCAAAAGGTCCATATCATATTCATTTTTTTTCTTTAGCATCTAGCATAGTGTCTAGCATAATGTAGGTTTTCAGCAAATAGTTGTTGATTGAATGGATCAATAGATATAACGGATGGAAGGATGAATAAAAGAATAAATGACTGCCTATAGAAATAAGTAAAACAAGTATTTCGGCAACCCACGGATTTGGGGAAACTTCTTAAAAAGTTTAAGGCATTTCTTCCTCACCTTTCACCTGGCAATCTCTTGCTCCAGATACGAGCCTGTTCTTATATAAATCTATGCAAGTGATTGTCCCCTGGTGACCATTGAAGATTCGTAGGCAAGCCCCACTTTTCAGATCCCAGTATCTGCAGGAAGCAAGCCAAAAAGGATTTTTTGAGATTTTCTGAAGGTCAAGGGATCACACTGTATAGAGTTTCTTTAGAGCAATAGGTCACTGGAAGGCAGAAGACTTTCACGGTTAAGCTTGGATTCAGAGGCCTGGAATCGAAGCCCAGTTGCAGCACCAATTAGGTGTAACTTAGGGAAAGCCACTTAATTTCTGTGTAAATTTCATTTTCTCATTGATAAAATGGAAATGATAAAAATAGTACTTACTTCATAGGGTTTTTGTGAAGAATTAAAGACACTAATGCAGTGATCGTCAACCAGGGGTGATTTCAACCCCAGGGGACATTTGACAACGTCTGGAGACATTTTTGGTTGTCACAAGTGGGGAGGGAGGTGCTACTGGTTTCTAGCGCATACAGTCCAAGGATACTGCTAAACATCCTACAAGGCACAGCACAGCCCCCACGTGAAGAATTTTCTAGCCCCAAATGTCAATAGTGCTGAGGTTGAGGAACTCTGCATTACTGCATGTAACATTAGAACAGTGGAAAATGCTTGGTAAATGTTAGTTGGTGGATGGGTCCCTGGAATGATCACCAGGCTCAGAATCCATGGCACTGATTTAGTGGTAGAGCTGACCTTCAAACCAGAACAACAAAACAATTTACCACAGCCACTTAAATCCAAAATATTTCATGCATATATCGAAAGCATAGCTAAGAGATATATGGAAATATGTAGGAGTTACACTGTTTTTTAACAAGCAAACTTGCCTGAGGTCCCTCAGCTATCACAGATACAGACTTCCACTTCAGCCAGATTGCTTTTGTGACCGGGCGAGGGGTACTGTTAAGATAGTGGGCTCTAGAGCCAGGCTGCCTGAGGTCTGATCCCAAGTCCATCACTTACTAGCTGTGGGATTTTGGATAAGTTACTGAAGCACTTTGTCCCTCAGTTTCCTTATCTGTAAATTGGGGATAAAAATGGAACTTTCCTCACAGAGTTATTATGAGACTTGGCACATAAACAATTAATAAATGTTTCTTTTGTTTTTCTTTGGATGTGTTAAGCTTTTGCTTCTAATATTCCCAAAGGTCCTACAGCCTTACCTGTTTGTTAGAGCCTACTGTGCATTCACAGTGCATTTAAAGATGTCCCAGTCATCTGAAAAAAGCATGTTTTGAATTTCTGTTTCTAGAAACAGGGCCAACCATGTGTCTAGGTGGTTTTTCTTAATTTATGCAGAAAACTTATTTGATAAAAACTTTTAGAAAAATAGGAATAGAAGGAATCTCCTTGACTTAGTAAACTTATAAACCAAAGTCATGACAGCATCATTATGCTTAATGGAGAAGCTGTAGATGGACACTCCCTTCGAAAAGAGGAACAAGAGAAAGACACCCGTCTTACTGGGACCACTTAACCGGAAGGCCCAGGCAAAGCCGGAATGAAAGGAAAGAAAAGGGAGTGTAAGTCTTAGAAAAGAAGATGATATATTGGCATTATTTCCGGTTGGCAAGATCGTCTACATAGAAAAACCAAATCAACACACATACTTTTAGAACTAATAAGAGAGGTTAGCAAGGTTGCTGGATACAAGATCAACCTACAAAAATCAATACCATTTCTCTATACCAGCAATAACCAGTATGAAAATATAGATGAAAATAAGATATCATTTACAATAGCAATAAAATTATAAAGTTTGTAGCTATTAAATAAGAATACACAAGACTTTTATAAAGAAAATTTTCCAGCTCTAAAAAAGAAAAAAGAAATGAACGTGTTGCCCAAATTATTGTATAAATTCAATGTAACCCCTGTCAAAAGTCTAGTTAGATTTTTTTAAAGCCAATAAACTAAAAACTCAAAAAAATATACCATAGCTAAGTTACATAAAAAAGGAAAATGAAGAGTAGAAGTTGCCCTACCATCATATATTAAAACATTCTCCAAATGCATAGCTAAAAACAAAACAAATTGAAAATAATTTTAAAAACAGGGTAGTCCCAATCAAAATCCCAGAAAGTTATTTTGTAGACATTGACAAACTTATTCTAAAGTTTATATGGAGAGTCATAAGACCCAGAGTCACCAACACAATTATATTGAAGGAGGGGGGCAAATTGGAGGACTGACACTACCCAACTTCAAGACTTACTATAAAGCTACAGTAATCAACATGGTGTGATACTGGTGAAAAAATAGACAAATAGATGAATGGAACAGAATAGAGAGCCCAGAAATAGATGCACATAAGTGACGTCAACTGATTGCAAAGGCAACACAATGGAGCAAAGCTAGTCTTTTCAACAAATGGAGCTGGAATAACTGGACATCTACATGCAAAAAAATGAATTTAGACACAGACCTTATGTGTTTAACAAAAATTAACTCAAAATGGATCACAGACTTAAATGTAAAACACAAAACTATACAACTCCTAGAAGATAACGTAGGAGAAAACTAGATGACCTTGGATATGGCAATGACTTTTTATTTTATATATATTTTAATATATATTTATATATACATATATTCTTTTTTTTTCCTGAGAAAGATTCACCCTGAGCTAACATCTGTTACCAATCTTCCTCTCTTTTTTTTCCCCTCCCCAAAGCCCCAGTACATAGTTGTATATTTTAGTTTTAAGTCCTTCTGGTTTTTCTATGTGAGCCACTGCCACAGCATGGCTACTGACAGACAAGTGGTGTGGTTCCACACCCAGGAACCAAACCCTGGCTGCCAAAGTGCAGCATGTGGCAATGACTTTTTAGATATGGTACCAAACGTATGATCCATGAAAGAAATCATTGATAGGTTGGACTTCATTAAAATAAAAACTGTCTGGTCTGCAAAAGACAATGTCAAGAAAATGAGAAGACAAGGCACAGACTGGAAGAAAATATTTACAAAAGACACATCTGGTAAAGGACTACTACCCAAATTATACCATGAACCTTTAAAACTCCACAATAAGAAAACAAACAACCCAATTCAAAAATGGACCAAAGATCTTAACAGACACCTCTCCAAAGAAGATATGCAGATGGAAAATAAACATATGAAAAGATCATCAGGGAAACTCAAGTTAAACAACAATGAGCTATTACTACACACCTATTAGAGGAGCCAAAATCCAGAAGACCGACAGCACCAAATGCTGGTGAGGATGGGGAGCAACAGGTACTCTCATTCATGGCTGGTGGGGACACAAAATGCTACAGCCAGACTGGAAGACAGTTTGGTGGTTTCTTACAAGACTAAACATACTTTTACCATATGATCCAGCAACAGTGCTCCTCAGTATTTACCCAAAGGAGCTGAAAACTATGTCCACAAAAAATCTGGCAAACAGATGTTTATAGCAGCTTTATTCATAATCACCAAAACTTGGAAGCAACCAAGACGTCCTTCAGGAAATGAATGTGTACATCCAGAACATGGAGTATTATTCAGTATGAAAAAGAAATGAGCTATCAAGCCATGAAAAGACGTGGAGGAACTTAAATGCATATTACTCAGTGAAAGAAGCCAGTCTGAAAAGGCTACACACTGTATGAGTCCAACTATATGACATTCAGGAAAAAGTAAAACTATGCAAACAGTAAAAAGATCAGCGGTTGCTAGATGTTAGGATAAGAGGGAACGATGAATAGGCACAGCACAGAGTATTTTTTTAGGGCAGTGAAAATATTCCATATGATACTATAATGATGGATACATGTCATTATACATTTGTTCAAATTCATAGAATGTACCACACCAAGAGTGAACCCTAAGGTAAGCTGTGGACTTTGGGTGGTTATGATGTGTCAATATAGATTTATCAGTTGTAACAAATGTCCCAGTCTGGTGAGGGATGTCGATAATGGGGAGGCTGCACATGTGTGGGGGCAGGGAGTATATGGGAAATCTTGGTACCTTCCTCTTAATTTTGCTGTGAACCAAAAACTGTTCAATAAAAATTGTCTTTTTCTTAAAAAAAAAAAAGATAGTTTTGTTTTGATGCAAGAACAGAAAAAACAAGCTCACAGAGACACTCTCATATATATATGAGGAAATTACCATGTTATAAAGATGACACCACAAATCAATGGGGGAAATAGGTTATTTAGTAGTTGCTGTGGGGGAAACTGCTCACTTTACTTAAAAATAAATAAATAAAATGGAAACTCTTCCTAATACCACATACAAAGTTGGACTGCAAATAGGTTAAAGAACAAAATGCAAAAGGTAAAACTATAAAATTAACAGAAGAAAATATTCAAAAATATCTTTGTGACCTGGAGGTAGGAAGAATCAGACACGAAGGCCCCCAAAAACTGATAAACTGATACATTTTATTACATCAATATCAAGAATTTTTTTTCAACAAAGGACACGATGAACAAAGTTAATAGATTGGTGAAAGAATAGGAGATGACACTTGCAATTTTAAAACTGACAAGGGACTAATATAGAAGAAAATACATGGAAGTGCAAATTAATAAGAAAATTAGAGTAATCCAAATAGAAAAATGAGCAAAGGACATAATCAGGCAATTCACAAAAGAGGAAGCCCTGGTAGGGGAGCAGAATTTGCCACCTCGAGATGTGTCCCTTTGGCATGAGGATTATTTTGGGCTGGTTACTTTTAAGAAACTGCAGACAGGGGAGAAGCTCTGAAAAACAAGTAGAAGTTACCCTTTGTAAGAGACATTTACATTTGCAAGGGAAATCTCCTTCTGTAAAGGTGTCTCCCTCTCTGTACCAGGAAGAGGCGGGGATGACCTTACCTCTACAAACTCTTACCAACACAGAAGGCAAGGACTTAAATCTGCATAAAAACCTTACTCTTGTTTACTGTGCTTTTTCTGGTAATCTCCCATAACTGACTCCCCTCACCCCCAGCACTCTCCTTTGTCTTTAGCTGAAGATGGTATTTAAGGTGGAAACCTCAGCCATTCTGGCGAGTTAGTCAGCTTTCCTGGGTTTCTCCCATGTTATACATGCTATAAAGCTTTGTTAGATTTTCTCCTGTTATTCTGTCTCATGCCAATTTAATCTTATGACAGCTAGAAGGACCTAGAGGGTAGAGGAACTGTCTTCCTCCACTACACCCCAAAAGTTAATAAACAAACTTGCTAGTAACCACAGTAACATAAATGGAAATGGTTGTACATACATGTATCCACCTAGCAAAAACTTGAAAGCTGGGCAATGCCTTATATTGGTAGGAAAATAGAGATACAGGGTCACTACTGGTAAGAGTGTAGACCCATACAGTCATTCTGGACTTCAATCTGGTACTTCTTAGTCAAATTAAGAACTGCCTACCCTCTGTCTCAGCAAGTCCACTCCTGGGTATATATCCCTAAGAAATCTCACAATGTCCGAGAAGGGACAAAGATACTCAAGGCAGCATTATTTGGAGGCAAAGTAGTGTCCATCACTGAGACAGCAAGTAGGTAAAATGTATATGCGGACCTTAGAGTACCACACAACAGTTAAAAACAACTGACTAGATGGTAACATGGATGAATCTTTGAAATATAGGGTAAGGTGCAAAAGTTAGAAACCAAGAGAAGTTTAAAATAATACCATGGATGAGAATGATAAACACATGTATAAAACATATCAAAATATATCAATTGGTTTTAAAAGAATACATATAAATAAAAAGATACACATTAAGAAAGATTAGATGGGGGCCAGCCCAGTGGCATAGTGGTTGAGTTCGCACACTCTGCTTCAGCAGTCCGGGCTTTGCAGGTTTGGATCCCAGGCGTGGGCTTACACACCACTCATCCAGCCATGCTGTGGTGACATTCCACACACAAAATAGAGGAAGATTGGCATAGATGTTAGCTTAGTGACAATCTTCCTCAAGCAAAAAGAGGAAGATGGGCAACAAATGTTAGCTCAGGGCCAATCTTCCACTCACACAAAAAAAGGGGCCAGCCTGGTGGTGTAGTGGTTAAGTGCACATATTTCGCTTTGGCAGCCTGGGGTTCCCTGGTTCGGATCCTGGGTGCGGACCTATGCACCACTTGTCAAGCCACGCTGTGGCAGGCATTCCACATAAAATAGAGGAAGATGGGCATGGATGTGAGCTCAGGGCCAGTCTTCCTCAGCAAAAACAGGAGGATTGGTGGCAGATGTTAGCTCAGGGCTAATCTTCCTCAAAAAAAAAAAAATTAGATGGTAGCCCTTGGGGGAAGAGAATAGGAATGAAGAATAGAGAGAAAAAAGAATGAAAAAATAAATAAAACAGGAATGGAGCCTTGTACAAACCAATAGTAATAATATGACATGAACAGAGAAGCATAATCAACTCAATCCTCTGCACGTGAGATCCGAGAAAGAATGAAAAGAAACCTCCTCCTCCAAAACCCCCAAAAAGATTCAGGTGGAAGTGCAGAAGTCCAAGAGTAGCTAAAAGAAGCTGAACTCCTTCTTCTGAGGAAGAATGAGATGGGAAGACTTGCCCTACCGGACACAAAGACTCAAAAAAAGTAATTAAGACGGTGTGGTATTGGCCAATGATAGTCAAACAGATAATGAAATAGAATAGTGAGTCCAGAAATAGAAATATATGGACACTTGTCTTATGACAAGGCACGTGGTACAGACTGATGGCAGAAAGGACATTCTTTTCCATAAATGGTACTTAGGTGATTGGATATCCAAATGCGGAGAGAAAAAAATAAAGGAATTGGACCCCTTACCAATATGCAACAAAAATCAGTTTCAGGTAGATTTAAGACCTAAAATGAAAGGCAAAGCTATTATTTAAAAAAAAAAAAAAAACTTTAAAAAAGACACCAGGGAGAATGCCCCTTAAGGTAGGGAAGGATTTCTTAAACATGCCAAATCAACAAAATCTACTACAGTAAAGTTAAAGATTTCTGTTCATCAAAGGACACCACAGACAGTGAAAAGATGAGTCTGAAAATCAAAGAAGAAATTTGCAGTACAAAAATAAACAGAGAATTAGAATCCAGAAAGTATAAAGAACTCCTATGAATCAATAAGAAAAGGATAAATAAACCAACAGAAAAATAGGCCAAATAAAGAAAAACTGAACACAAGTTTTAGAGAAGACGAAGCACAAATGGCTACAAAACACATTGTGATGGATAATTTCGGTGTCAACCCTGAGAGTGTTTCTGGATGAGGTAACATTTAAGTGGGTAAACTGGAGTAGAGCAGGTTGCCCTCTATAACATGGTGGGCCTCATCCAATCAGCTGAAGGCATAAATAGAACAGAAAGACCAGCTTCCCCTAGCAAGAGAGACTTCTCCAGCAGACTGCCTGCAGACTGTCTCTCACCCTCAGCTCTCCTGGGTCGCCAGCCCGCTGACCCATGCTGCAGACCTTAGACTTTCCAGGTTGCATAATGACATGAGTCAATTCCTTATAATAAATCTCTTTACACACACATATGTATAAGAATGGATCTTCTCATACCCTGCCAATGGGAGTGTAATTTAATACAAGAACTTTGGAAAATAGTTTAGTACTTCTACCTAGAAATTCCACTACCAAGAATATACCTTAAAATAAACTCACTCACTATAGTCAACAATATTGTGTCATATATTTGAAAGCTGCTAAGAGAGTACATCTTAAAAGTTCTCATCACAAGAAAAAAAAATTTGTAACTACGTGTGGTGATGGATATAACTAAACTTATGGTGGTGATCATTTTGCACTACATACATGCATCAAACCAGTATGTTGTACACCTAAAACTAATACATTATATATCAATTATATCTCAATAAAATTTTTTTTAACTCATGCACATAGGCGCCAGGAAACACATCTAAGAACATCTATGGTAGCACTTTTCAAAAGGATAAAAAATGAGACACAATGCAAATACTCATCAATAGAAGAATAAAGGAATGAGTTATGATATATTCATCCAATAAAATACAATATCTCAGTGAAAATAAATTAATTACTGCTACCTACATCATAGGCATGAATCTCAAAATCATAGTTCAGTGTTAAGAATCAACTATGGATGAATTTTTAAAATACAATTCCATTTATGTTAAGTTAAAAAATGGACAAAAGTAATCAATATGTTTGGAGATACATAAATAGGTAGCAAAACTATAAAGAAATCTATAAAGAAATACAAGGGAATAATTAGTCTAAAATTTAGGATAACATTACCTCTGGTTGGGAGGAAGGGAGAAGCAATAAGGGAAAGGCACACAGTGGGATCTGGGGAATGATCACGCTCTATCTCTCGGCCTGAGTAATGAGCACATGGGTGTTTATTACATTGTTTAAAAATATATGTATAAATGCATCGTTAAACACTATTTTGCTTCTATACCATATTTCATACCCACAAAAATCTTTCCCCCGAAGGAGTCTATAGAAAGAAATATAAATTACGCCTTCATCTAAGAATTCTAAGAAAGATATTTTCTGATTCATAGTCTTCAACTAGAAAATAGATCTGAGAATTGTTAGAAATCTATCTCATTCAAAGTTTAAACAATAGACAAATTCTTGGTTTTTACCTTGCCAAAAGAAAGAAAAAATGTTGTGGGTTATTCTAGAAGTCAGTATCATTTAGGATAACTTTTCAATAAAGACAAAAAGGAAAAAGCATTAGTGTTTCTTCCACAAGCTGACTGCAGGCCCTGGGAGGGGACCACAGCTTCCGTGGACCACTTACCGGATGCTCAGGTCATAACTCCCGCTCAGAAGAAAGTTTTCCTCCTCACACAAGAAGAGGGCGTGGATACTCCCAGCATGGCCTCGGAACTCAACGGGCATCTCCTTTACTTGTATGATGTCCAGAAGGTGGATCTTCCGATTGGATGACACAGCTACCAAATCTCTCCCAGAATAGTGAATGACTCTGCTTCGGTCCCACCTGAGTTGCGGGGGGGAAAAGGATGACCCATGAAAGAAGAGTTAGTGTCCTTCCTGAAACTCAATTAGCACGGTGGCTTTCACCTGCAGCAATGGTATAGTGAAAAATCCAGGGCCTTCCAACAAGGATGTAGCAGAAAGCAAGGCCTAGTATTAACGGGCCCTGGTGGCATTAAGCAGATTTTGTTACCATAACAAAAATCCATTTCAGGTAGATTTAAAACCTAAAGATAAAAGGCAAAACTATAAAGAAAAAAATCTGCTAATGTCTGATAAATCCCCAAGAGAGAGAATAGAGTATGCAGGATTTCCCAAATTTATTTGATCATGGAAATCTTTTTTCATGGAAAACCTCAGAGGAACACAGTTGGGAAGCCCCATACCCACTGCATATCCCTCTGTTCTTTTTTTTTTTTCCTAACCAATATCCTATGAGTGATGTTAGGTTCAAAGTCCTGTGCTAACAGGTACCATGGCAAATACAAAGATGAATAGGATACAGACCTTGCCCTCAGTGAGCTTGCAGTCCAAAAAAACAGGGTGAGTTGAACTAATTTTCCAATCATAAGATTATTAACAAGTAGATAAAATATGAGCAGGATGACCAAATAGTTCATTGTCCAAACTGAGACATTTTTTATTGTGAAAGGGGACACTATAATTACTTGAGGACCACAGAGGAAAGTGAGATTCTTTCAGTTAACAGTCACTCTAAATATGGACAGCAATTCTTGATCTTTTGGTCCTCATTCCACTTGTCATATCTAGAGTTCAACCAGTCCTCATCTCTTCTAAAGAGCACTTATCACCATGCTATCCATAAAAACTCAACTTTGCCTTTCCCTGTGTGCTCTGTCTTCCCCCTACTGACTGGTCAAGATGTGATCCGTTAGCAGGATTCACGGCCAAAAAGAAAACAGAGATGACCTTCACAAACCCCTGTGAGTAAAGAGTGAAGTCCTAAAGGATAGCAGGAAGTTGACTATTAAAGGGTCTTCCTATGGCATATCCAAATGATGTCACACTGCAATTATCCTAAATAACATCATTTCTCAACAACAAAAAACCCAACAACCCAATTAAAAAACGGGCAAGAGATCTGAACAGAGATTTCTCCAAAGAAGATATACAGATGGCCAACAGGCACATGAAAACATGCTCAACATCATTACTACAATGAGATATCACCTCACTCCAGTCAGAATGGCTGTAATTAACTAGACAGGAAACAACAAGTGTTGGAGAAAAGGGAACCATCGTACACTGCTGGTAGGAGTGTAAACTGGTTCAGCCACTATGGAAAACAGTATGGAGTTTCCTCAGAAAATTAAGAATAGATCTACCATATGATCCAGCTACTCCACTGGTGGGTATCTATCCAAAAAACTTGAAAACACAAATACATAAAGATGCAGCCCTGTGTTCATCACAACATTATTCACAATAGCCGAGACTTGGAAGCAACCTAGGTGCCCATCAAGGGACAAATGGATAAAGATGTGGTATATACACAATGGAATACTACTCAGCCATAAGAAACGATGAAATCCAACCATTTATGACAACATGGATAGACCTTGAGGATATTATGTTAAGTGAAATAAGTCAGAGGGAGAGAGTCAAATACCATATGATCTCATTCATAAGTAGAAAACAAAAACAACGACAAACAAACACATAGCAGCAGAGATTGGATTGATGGTTACCAGAAGGCAAGGGGGGGGGGGGTGAAAGGGGTGATTAGGCACACGTGTGTGCGGTGATGGATTGTAATCAGTCTTTCGGTGGCGAACACGATGGAATCTACACAGAATTCGAAATATATTATGATGTACATCTGAAAGTTATATAATGTTATAATCCAATGTTACTGCTCTAAAAAGAAAAATTTAAAATTTAAAAACATAAATAAATAAATAAAATGTAAAAACAAAAGATAAGAAATAATGCATGTCTCTGAATAGATTAAAAGGAAATTACTAAAAATTAAATAAAAGTTTGCATTAAAAAATTTTTTTCAACAAACAAATAAATAAATGAAACAAAATGGTCCTGATGAATTGAAGATTAGAGATTCTTTCCCATTTATCCAGAATTCATATAAACCTCCTGTATTCTGGTGGCCCCAGGAATGCCTGAGGTTGAAGTACAAGCCAGTCTGGTGGAACAGGGGTCAAGGCTAAATTCAAGTTGATTTAATGAAAATTTTAAAATGAACATTTTGCACACATGGATTTATGAAGAAATTTCAAGCATGTTATACTATAAAAAAAAAAGCCCATCAATTTTGTATTTCTTCATATTCTCAGCACAAATTTTCACCTAAATGATTTATTTCCTTCTTTATATGCCTAATAGATAGAAAGTCAGAAAAGCTATAGCAAGAAAACAATTCTTTTTCTCTTCTTCCACCTTTCAACAATTTGGGCTTCAGGGGCCAGCCCGGTGGGTTAATCTTCCTCAACAAAAAAAAAACAAAACAAAACAATTTGGAACAATTTAGGCTTCATATATTATCTCTATTAGATAAGAGAGAGGCACTGAAACAGCATATAAAGCCAAAATGCTGAAGGAGATTATGCCAAGAGAAGCTAATATTTACATTTAAGACTGGGGGCTTTCAACCCCAAGTTTGCTTTTTGGAACACCAAGGAAAATAATAAGGAAATAAAAATACTTAGGATTTAGTGAGAAAAATTTTAAAAAATAAAAATAAATTAATTAAATAAATAAACACCATTTTCATATCTAACATGGAAAGATTCCACAGTATTTTGCTGGAGTGAGTTACAGAAATATGTATAGATTAACCTGATTTCTATGTAAAATATGTATTTACACGTGCAAAGAAAAAAATTCTAGGACAGACATCAGTATTAATGGTAGTTATCTTTTTTTTTAGGAAGATTAGCCCTGAGCTAACATCTGCTGCCAATCCTCCTGTTTTTGCTGAGGAAGACTGGCCCTGAGCTAACATCCGTGCCCATCTTCCTCTACTTTATATGTGGGACGCCTACCACAGCATGGCTTGGCAAGCGGAGCCATGTCCTCACCCTGGATCCGAACTGGCGAACCCTGGGCCGCCAAAGCGGGAGGTGCGAACTTAGCCGCTGTGCCACCGTGCCAGCCGCATTAGTAGTTATCTTTAGGTGACAAGATTATAGGTGATCTTTGGTTTTCTCTATATATTTCCTGGCATCTGGTGGAGTTTTTCCCATAAGCATACATTACTTCTACAATTAGAATAAAACAATAAAGATATTTCAAAATATCAACAAAAGGCTGTTGGGCAGTGTACCCAAAATTTGTAAGGGGAAAATATCCTCCACCCACCAGTGAGAAAGGAGCAAAAATCAAGCACCTATTCTCCAAATGGGATCTCACGTTGGGGCTGGAGCTTGAGGTGAGGAAGTGAACACGGGTCATGGGAATCCTAAGATGCCAGTGTGGATAATTCAAGAGTCCCTGAAGACCTGGATTCTGACCCCGGTACCTACGTGTCAGAGAGAATACGGATATTGTAAGTTCCACAGAAGACATTTCTCTCCTCCATCAGGACCTGCTGGGTTTCCTGGTTCTGGTATGCAGCCCACAGGTTGTAGTCATTCTAAGAAAGGGACACATGGAGTCAAAGTACGGTGGAACTTTACCCAGGGTCCCAGGCACACCTCCTCTGGAGTCTCCCCTTGCAAGGGCACAAGGGCCCGTGGATTCTTCCTCTTCAAGCTGCAGCTGCTGCTACGTGGTGGGGGCGAGGGGACAGTGAGCAGGCACTGACGTAATCTGTGAGTTAGAAAATATTGAGTGAAGGGTGCTAACTCTCCTTCTATCTCTTTGTGTTTTCTATGTGTTCTGATTCCACGAACTTTTGATATTGCTGACAGCGCAACTTTCCCAAAAACAAGCTCACAAAATAAAGTCATAGGCGCCCTTTGATGGGCCACTTCATGGAAGCCGGGGTTTCATGTTTATATCGCATATTCCTGACCGTACAAAGCATACTCATGGAAACTCAAGCTGTATGTGAAATTACTGTTACACACTCTATGCTTCAAAGTTTGCATACATACGCAACCCTGATTTTTCCTTACAGCTGCCTCACCAAGTACATCATTTGCCCCGTGAATTATTCTCATCATTTTACAGATGAGGCACGTGAGCCTCAGAGAGGGGAGATCAGTTTTATCAAGTCTCAGCAGGGGTGCTTCTCTTTCCTTTCCAATCATTCCCTCCCTCCCTCTCTTCCTTCCTGCCCTCCTTCCATCCCTCTCCCCGCTCCATCACACACTTTCTGAACAGTTGCCAAATTTGGGCATAGATGATTCAACTGGGTTCCCAGTTCCACTCTTCTTCCCAGCAATAGTCTCCACCCTCACACAGCATGAATACCAATCACCCTTGCAGGAAACCAAAAACTAGGGTGCATTTATTGTGAAAGCAAAGAAGACCATAGCATCACGTCTGCATCTGGGAGTCCTCCCAGGGACATCTCTTCTTAAGTCTCCTTCCAAACCTTAGCCTTCTCCTCCATGCCTGTACTCTTCCTCAGGATGCCCACTTTCCTCAGCTCACTCTCCTTCATTATCTTTAACCAAGCACTAATGTCCATCGAGACGTCTCTCCAGAAAAATCTCTCAACCTGCTTCCCCTCCAGTGTCCAGGCAGCTTTGATAACCTGCCTTGAATTAAATGAGGCTTCCTTGGCTTCTCACAGCCCAGGATGGAATTCCTTGGCTCTTGCTCATCAACTAAGTTTTGAAAGCCTAGGAGCCACATGGTGGAGACAGTGGGAGGAAAAAGATGGGTTCAAATCCCAGCTCTGCCACTGGCAAGCTATGAGACCTTGAGCAAGTTTCTAAGATCATAGTCTTCATTCCACATCCATAAAGTGGAAGCAATGATATCTACCCAACTATGGTGAAGATCAAGTAAATGATGTATACAGAGCCCTTGGCACAGTGCCTGGCACATTGCTCAGCTCGGTAGAGAGCACCCGTTGTGATCACCACCCCTCAGAAGCACGCACCTCCACCTTTTCCTGCGAGACCCCTTAACTGCTTAGTCTTGATACCTCACTTGTTCTCTTCTAAAAAGCAGTCTCCGTACTGCTTTAGCTGTTTCTCTCTCTTCTCTTAAGTTATATGTTTCTAAAATATCAAACACTGTCCAGGTAGTGCTTTTTTGACAGGCAGTTACTAACTACATCACCTAAGGAAGTAGGGTGTTAGTTTTGTTATACTTAACAGAGCGACAGGCTTGGAAAGAGCGGGTCAGCATTCAACTTGTATCTCTCTCTCTCCACTGGCTGGGAGACCTGAAACTCTCTGTTCCTCAGTTTCTTCATCTATACAATGAGTGAATGTGTCAGTTCAAAGATAAAAAATTGCAGGTCAAATGAGGTCCACAAATGTGTTTTCTTTGGCCCACATAATTTCTAAAAATACTTTTAATTAGTTGCCAGCATTTAAGAAAAGCAAGAGAGGTCACATGATAATTCAGATTTCTATCTTCTCTTGAAAGCTCACATGGTCTGGGAGGTTGAGTCCACAGCCTCCCATGGCAATAATTATCTGGAGCTGAGTGGCAACTGGCCCCTTCAGATGGGGAGTGAACGCTCCAATTTATCACAGTCGCATTGTCCTTTACTGCCCACATGTCCCATTTCCCTCCTTCATGTGACCTATCTGACCTCTACAGACATATAAACTAGATGATCCCTCTGGACACTTCTGTTTCTCAGATTCTAATTTATATTGCGGTTTTCTTATGGGAAGCTTCAGTCTGACCACCCCTTGTTAAATATCCTTCTTTTGGGGCCCATTGAATAGATTTCAAAATAGAAAGGCCTTGAGCAGAGAAGAGGGGTCAGGAATCTAATGGTTTTAGGAATAACCACCATTTCCTGGATAGGCAGAACACAGAGCTCAGAGTCTCCCGTTTACTCTTCTCTATTATTGCCGAAGATTTGGTAGGAGGTCTATGGTTAAGTAATTCTCCTCTTCCATCATAGAACCAGGATGAACTTGAAGTAAGAGGTGAGGAAGCTTAATTCATTCTTGACCCTGGACATTCTGGACCAGCTCAGGCCCTCCCCTCCTACCCTTCTCATTCCCGAGCTGGAGTCTTGCAGCCTCAAGAGGCATGGACTGATAGATGTCAAGGAAAATCCCAGCTATCACTGACATTGCTCCTGGCTCTGAGCTCTCCACTAGATGACTTGGTACAATAGACAGAAGATATGGCCATGGGATTTGAAGTGAAAAGCCAAATTAATTCACTCATTTAACAGATAAGGAATTTAAGGCTTAAGGAGAGGAAGTGACCTGCTTAAGGACACACAGCTCAGAACTCTGGTCTTCTTTAGGAAATGTTGCCTCCCATATCCTATATCCATATGCTATATCCTATATCTTCCCATTTCCTATATCCTTGTGTGAGAGCTGAGTCTGGACTTCAGCCTTCAATGGCCAATAAGAATGTGACATTGACAGTTCCTTGTCCCAGATGCCATGGGAACCCACCTTTGTTCTCAGTTTCAATTTTGGATTTTTCACACGCGTGCGCTTTCCATCTTCTGCCTCTTTAGGAACCGGGATAGAAACTTTGTTGGCATAATTAGGATCTATTCCCTTTGTGTAGGACCCCTGGGGAAAAAAATAACAGAAAATGGCTACTCTTGGTTCCTACTGTTCAAGAGGAGGGGGAAATCTAGTGCTTGGCAAGATCGGAAAGATGGGTACGCTCTGGCTAAGGGAGGCCTAGGCCTGGTCAGTTAGGCCAGTTGTGTGTGCAGACTGGTTTAAGGAGGATAAGGAAAACCAAACATATGGAGCAAGACCAGCAGGAGATGGTCAGCAGTTCCCAGCTTTCCAGAGTCTGGTCTACCTTACAATGCCTGCTTCTTCTCATCTTCTGTCATCTATCTCTGGTGGGAAACATCCAAGCTACCAAGAAGCCATGATTTAGGGTTAGGATTCAAGCAAGAAACAGAAGTAAAAATGCCAGAGATGGTTACTGTTGGGGGGAAATTACATTTTAAGCTCCACTTCAGTGGCCCGCAGTTCACGGGTTTGGATCCCAGGCGTGGACTGACACACAGCTCGTCAAGCCATGCTGTGGTGGCATCCTACATACAAAACAGAGGAGGAATGGCACAGATGTTAGCTCAGGGCCAATCTTCCTCACCAAAAATAAATTAATAAATATATATGTACTTTGTGGCCTTGTAAACATCTATGTACCCTATGAGGCTGATCCAGAATCTGGGAAAAAATTCCCTGCTTTGTGAGATTTTGGAAAGGCTCTGCCTCTCTCTTCCTGAGAAGTTTCCATACATGTTGTCCCTGCTGGATACACTAACAAAGGAAGTGTAAATGGTGATTAGTGAGGAGTTCAGACAAAAAGGAAGTGACTGCTGAAGCCTGGGAGGTGGCAAATGTGGAGCAGGGAGCCAGGGAAGGGTCTGCTGAGTAGACAGAAAGGCCCACAGTCGGGTCTCCAGCCCACCCAGTCCCAAACAGGAAATACCTGCAAGAACGTAATCTGGTTCTGAATGAACGTGTGCATCGACAGGTCCATCTTGACCTGCTGTACCAGTGCAGCCCAGTGCTGGCTCACAGAAGCACACCTGTTTAAGGTGTTTTTATCCAGTATACCTGAAAAAAAAAAAGATAGACCTGGAAACCTTCGAACTGGGCCTCAATGGGAGGTCTCCTGAGAAATCCCCCAATACACCCCAGCATACTTAGAATATACTTGGAGAGATGGATGGGCAGGTGACGGATGAAGTCCCGATATTTGCTGACCCCAGAACACAGGTCTCTGACAGCATCCAGGTCAACCAACAGATCGGCGGAGGCGCACTCTGCCTTGGGCATGTCTGCTTTTCCAGAAAACAGCCTATTCATCTCGGAAATAAACTGGATGGAATTCTTCCATTGTCCTAGAGTGAAGCCAGAGAAAGGTGCATGGTTGGGTTGTCTCTGTGCTAAGTCCATGTCAAGAGAAAGTCCTCACCAAAAGCTCTCCCCCAGGGGCCGGCCCCGTGGCACAGCAGTTGAGTTCGCACGTCCCACTTTGGCAGCCTGGGGTTCGCCGGTTCAGATCCAGGGTCAAGCTTGCCCATCAGGCTTGCCAAGCCGTGCTGTGGTAGGCGTCCCACATATAAAGTAGAGGAAGATGGGCACGGATATGAACTCAGGGCCAGTCTTCCTTAGCAAAAAGAGGAGGATTGGCAGCAGTTAGCTCAGGGCTAATCTTCCTCCAACAAACAAACAAAAAAAGCTTTCCCCCAAAATAGAGCTCAGCAGAGTCTACCCTTAGGCCCCAGGGTTTCCATCATTTCTTCTGTCAAAATGAAAGTAGAACCTCCCAAACCAAGCACACAAATCCTTTTCAACTTTCTCAGCTCAAAGAGATGTCTATAAAAACACCTGCCCTGCTCTGGTGAATGGCGTTGTGTCTGGAATTTCTTTTAAATTACCCCAACAAGAAAAAGTTTTAAACATGTTTTGAAAGGAGGAATGAATGAAATATTGATAAATGTTGATAATTTTTGAAGTTGGTGATGGTTATGTGGGTGGTTATTGCAATGTTCTTCTGCTTTTGAAATTTGAAATTTTCCATATAAAAAATGTTTTAGAATCTATGCTTTGTGTTTCCTGTAATTAGTTCACGTATACGTCTTGCTTCAAAAACCAACTTATCTGGGCCTTGAGGTCAGGCCCAAATTTCCCACTACTTTGTTTCCTCCTAAAGAGTAAATCCAGGGCTGCGAAAGTAGCCGCTGAGGGGTGGAATCCCAGAGGAGCCCACCGTGCCAGAGGTCAGGGCAGGGCGAGGGACTGTGGCCTGGAGCAGAGGCGACTTCAAAGGGCACTCTTGATAGTTTCCTTCCTGATCTCTCTTTTCAGGTGTCTTTCCAGGGAACCCCGGTGGAGAGGTGGCAATATAGACTTGAGGGTCACTTCTCCCCTACCAGATGTGGGATTAACTGAGAGAATAAATTTCAGGGAGCCCAACATACACACTGTGGGTGTCAAGTGAATGTTAGTTCCGCAAAGCTGCCATCCTCAGATGCTGCTGCCCTGCCAGCCCCTCCAACTCCATTGAGACTTTCTAATCTCCTATCTATTGACTTTCTTGCTACAAGCTGACTCACCAGTCTTAGTTGCACCTCCCACCACATTTTCAGGCGAGCTTTTTTTCCCTGAAGCTTTGGACAAAGGGAAGGATGTGTGCCTGGTTCTGGCTGTCCAGTAGACACGCGAGGTCTCAGACTGGAGGTTGTGGTCTTTCTCGGGGAAGAAAAGCACATTGTTGAAGTCTTGATTGAGGCCTGAAAAACAAAAGACCAAGACAAGGTTTCTCTGTAAGCAATGAGAAAGAGGTGGAGAGAAACGATTTTATTTCTACTTGCTTCTTTAAATCTACACAAAATGGACCAGGCCAGTTACAACTGTTTTCATTTGGGGACTCTGAGTTTCTACACAAAAATCAAAGAAAGCCCCCTGTTAGGTTTTGCCAGCCCACCTACAACACAAAATTTATCAGAGCTCTATCTACAAGGAGGGAGAGAGAGCGCTGGGGGCAGGAGCCGGAAGAGGGACTGCTTGTCTGAGCTCTTGCTTAATTTTCTTCAACAATATGAATAACTGCCCTTGAGCCAAATTAGAAAATTGAGTTTTTTAAGACAGGAGCTCCTCTAGGAAGACGGGAATGTAGGATCAACCTGTAACTGGACTTACACAACCCCAGTCCAAGGAGCCGATGCCCACAGTGGGTGATGGAAGCCTTTGAGAGAGCCCACAGAACACGGCGTGTGCCTGTACATGCCGGATCTATCATAGTTCCCCGCCCCTGTCTGAGGGGTAGCGCCGCACAGTGGGAGATGTTCGGGATGGGAGGCCTGCTCAGGAGAGGTCACCTTGTTGGGTGACCTAGGCCATGTCACTCCGATTCTGTGAACTTTGGCTTCCTCAATATAAAATTAAGGAGCTGGACTGGTTGGTCTCTAATCTAACTTATAGGATTCTCTGATTTTTTTCATCTCTTCTTCATTCCAGAATATCATTCTATTATTTCCATGACATACCAAGCGGCATATATCGGGATCCACTGCTCCACAGGTCATCTAGCTTTAAAATTCTTTTGGATTCTGTTAGTGCAAAATATGACCACAAATCAGGTCTCAGAGACATTGAGAATTCCCTACCTTCAAGAGCTCAAACTCTGAATTCCTCCACCTGACCACTCCCTCCCAGCCCTCTCCACCCCTCACAAAACCTGGGCTTCCCCACGCTGGACCTTCCACTCCCAGACCCCTCTGTCATCTCTTGTCTCTTTCCTCCCTTCTGGTTTCTTTTGCTTCCCTGATCCAACTGGTCAAACATTTCCAAGATCTTCTCACTGACACCCTACACCAAGGACTCTCAAGGTGAGGTCCTCAGATCAGCAACATCAGCATCAGCTGGGAACCTGCTAGAAATGCAGAATCTCGAGCCCACGGCAGACCTACCGAGTCAGCAGCACAGGGGGAGGACCCCAGCCTTCTGCGTTTTAATAGGCGCTCCTGGTGATTGGGGCACAAGCTGCACTTTGAGAACGACCGCCCCAGCCTTATTGGGCCCTTTCACTATCTCCAGGCTTGGATAAACTCCACTCCAAGGTTGGATTTTATGCACAAGCAAGGGATATGATAGAATGAATGAAAACGAGCCCTAAGTTTTGACTTCTTGGCCTGGGTTTTGTACAGCGCAAGCTGAAAGGTAAAGCAATTCTGTAGCTTCCCCTTACATCCCTCCCAAACCCAGTCCAATCCCTAACCCGTGAACGCAGGAGCCACACCAGCATGAAGCAGTAAAGGTACGGACCATTTCTGGGCCTAGGGGATGCAGAAATCCATTTTAAAGGCCTGACAGTTAAAAGTTCTGCACTACTTCCTTCTGCATTTGTTGTTTTATAATTTTCTAGAAGGAAGTCACATTCAGCAATTTCTCCTTTGGTAAACAGGATCAGGTGTCAGGACAAAGAACTCTATCCTGCGCTCTGGAAAATCCCCACCTACCTAAGCTTGTCCACACCTCTGGTCCCTTTACAGGCTCCTGAAGTCTGGCTGGTCTTGGGGGCCCTCTGGTCTCTACCTGTGGCCTTGTTTACCTGAGATGTTGTTCTGCTCTCTCAGAAACAGGACTCTGATGACATTGGCAGCAGCAAGCAGTAACTTGGGGTCACACATCTGAAGCAGCAGGAGTGTGTAATTGGCCTTAGTCCGGTGGGTGCTGTTCCCAAACCAGCACAAAATCTCCCTCATCTTCTCTTCTACTGTTTTATCCAACATTTGGTTCAGGGAGGACTTCACGATTTTTCCCTCCTTCTTGTTGAGGTTGATCCGGGACCTGTTACAGATGAAATCCTTCCCCTGTGTGGCCTGAAGGATGTTTTGAAAATAGTGTAACAAATACAGGCTGTCTAACTGCTCCAGGATGCTAACTAGAAACCTCCTCTGGGACATCTCCCCAATCCTTCGGAACCACTCTTTGGTGGAGAAGACCTTCCAAGCCAAGACACATGTTTCACACTTTTGGCACACGGGGACAAAATCGCTTCCCCTCTCACAACGAAAATAGAGGGCATTCTTGAGCCTTGATTCCAGGTTCTCCATGATCCTGAGACGACCAGCTCATTTTATCCTTGTCCGTTGTCAACTCCACCAAACACCAGAGGAACAGGAGAAGCTGACAGAGACCCCAGCTGAGCCCTTTCTATTACAAACATCTCCCAGGGGAAAAGTAAACCTTTGCGATGGATGGAAAGCTTCTCTCCCCCAGAAACTGCCGGTAGAAGTCTGACTTTTTGTACTGACCTCCTAGGAAACATGACTTTACCGTAAATCTCCTAAACCCAGCACTGCTTAGCTGGAGGCAGTTGCTGTATATTCTGAAAGAGCTGGTCATCTCATTTCTAGAACAAGAATAGTGTCAGTTAAATTTGAGTAATATATGGGCCCCTTCCAAAGGAAAAAAAATATTGTGAAGCCAGATGTTGAGCTTCAATTGTTGTTGTTATTAATGACTTTTAAATATTCGTGAAAATAAAATTAGATGTAAACTTATGTTTATAGCTGTTTGGTTGTAAGATGGCTGTCTCAATGATCCTGAATATGTTTATATTCATTTTCTTAACTCGTCATCGAAGTAAAAACCCAAATGTTTAACATAAATTTAAGTTATTTAACTGCTTCAGAATGCTAACCAGAACCTCTGCAGGGAACCACTCCTTAGTGGAAAAAATTTCACTGGGCCTAAGAATATGTTTGGGGACTTCAAACCTCTGTCACATGCCCACTCATGTGTCTGGGAGTCAGTACCTTAGCGGTGAAGAGTGTGGGGTCGGGGTCAGACTCCTGGGTTTGGACCTCAGCCCAGCTGTTACTAGCTCTGTGAACACAGGCACCTGGCTTAATCCTCTGTGCTTCAGTGTCCTCATCTGTAAAATGGAGACAATAGTTCCTACTTGTGTTGTTGTGAGGATTAAATGAGATACTTTATGAAAAACACTTAGAAGATTGTACGGCACATATTTAGCCTTCAGTAAACACTAACCATTGTCCTATTGTTGTCATTATCACCACTGTTGTTAGGATTATTGTTCTGGGCAGCCAAACAATGTCCACTACAATGGCTATATGTGCATATGTACATACATTGAGATGCATGTAAAAAAATAATGAGGGGCCAGCCCCATGGCCAACTGGTTAAGTTAGTGCGCTCTGCTTCTGTGGCCCAGGGTTTCACCAGTTCAGATCCTGGGCTCCGACATGGCATGGTTCATCAGGCCATGCTGTGGTGGCATCCCACATAGCACAAACAGAAGGACCTACAACTAGAATATACAACTATGTACTGGGGGGCTTTGGGGAGAAGAAGAAGATAAGCATTGGCAACAGATGATGGCTCAGGTGCCAATGTTTGAAAATAATAATAATGAAGGTGTGTACACATAGTTTTTAAAAGAAAAGTGACATGAAACTGACTTAGTTATTACATGAGATCTTTCTTTACCAGTTAGCCCTGGCTCATGACCCATTTAGGAGTAATGACTTGGGCCATGAGAACCAACTCTGTGAGCGCTTGTGGCCCCCGGGAGGGTCCCAAGCAGAAGGCTTCTGCTGTCAGTTATGACCAGAAAGAGACAGGGGCTCATCGGGCTTCTCAAACATTTTCAGTAGAAAAATCCTGTTTGCAAACCATGTCTTCTATAAAATCTTATTACGTAACATAGACAGTGATATTACATTAGTACAAATTTATAAGTTCACAAGTCTGCTTGCTAGCAAGGCAATTATTGAGAACAATGGAGCTATTCTGATGAAGGCAACACCTTTAAAGCTGAAGTTAAAGATGACAGATACTGTTTTATATCAGCTTCAAAAGCCACAAAATTTAAATTAGCAGCTGCTCCAGGAACCTAGAGTGCTCAAAAAACAGTTTGAAAAATCACTAAGTGCTGATATGTTCAGAATGAATGTCTGCAAATAATTCTCAAAAGGCTCCACCAAAAACAATACACACACAATACACACACATATTCTGTGTATATATATATATGTGTGTGTGTATATATACACACACACAGAAAGAGCAAATGTATCAAAATGCCAATAATTGGTGAATGTGGGTGAAGAGTGTATGAGTGTTCATTGTTCTAATCTTTCAACTTTTCACAGGTTTGAAATTTTTCGAGGCTGGCCCGGTGACGCAGCGGTTAAGTTCACACATTTCGCTTCTCGGTGGCCCAGGGTTCACCAGTTCAGATCCCGGATACGGACATGGCACTGCTTGGCACGCCATACTGTGGTAGGCATCCCACATATGAAGTAGAGGAAGATGGGCACGGATGTTAGCTCAGGGCTAGGCTTCCTCAGCAAAAAAGAGGAGGACTGGCAGTAGTTAGCTCAGGGCTAGTGTTCCTCAAATAAATAAATGTTTCAAATAACTAATAAAGATATACTGCTAAGTTGGAAAAAAATTATTATAATAGACTACTATCTAGCAATAGCCACCAGCACACCACTGTAGCCAAAATGCCCTTGGAAATGTTGGGCAGCCCAGAAAAGAGTTTCGAAGGCACACTGAGACGATTCTACATCAGACAAGACAGGATTCAAACACTGATACTTAGGAGCCGGATGATCTTGAGTAAGCTCCCTGGCCTCTCTGAGCCTCAGTGTCTCCACTTATTGAGGACGGACGATGGTAGAAACGAAGGCAGGTAATAAAAATTACAGCTACCTTCTAGGATTAGAACAAATGTGTGAGACCAGTTGTCACTGCCACTGTTGTTGTTATGGTTATTGTCATTGCCCTAGGTTAAACTAAAAGGTTTGCAGTACTGTGACCGCTTCTAGTGCCTGTGTCCAGAGACCTGGCAGTTAGAGAAAGGCAATGGAAATCACGGCTGGAGTTGGTCAGCAATGGCAGTCTCCTACAAGGGTCAGGTGGGGACAGGAGAGCTGGGAAGGAGAGCAGTTCTAACAGCTCAACCTCTTCTATCTGAAGAGCTATCTAGAGAAAAGGCAAGAGCAGAGGAGCATCTTGATGGGGATTTTGGGATTTTTAGGCTGCTTAATTTTAAAACAGTTTATGATGAGGATTTTTAGGCTGGTTACTTTTCAAACTACAGATAAGAAGCAGGCTCCAAGGAGTGGAATTTGTTTGCCCTTTGATCAGAGACAATTGCATTTGTAAAGGAAATCTTCATGCCTCCCTCTCTGGAATTTGTTTGCCCCTTGTTGGGAAAACATTTACATTTCTAAGGGAAACCTCTATCTGTGAAGATGCCTCCCTCTCTGAGCCAGGAGGAAGGGGGGATGGCCTTATCTTTGAAGACTGTTTGGCAACCTCATGTAACTGACCCCCCACCCCAAAATCCTCCTTTGTCTTTAGCCGAGGATAATATTTGAGCAGTGACTTCTGCCATTTACTCAATCCGGTTTGATTTGTGGGACCACCAAATGGCCAGACCAAACGGGCACTAATAAAGAGATAACTCACACACCTATGCCTTAAATATTGGCCCTAACCCTCAGTTCGGGGCAGCAACAGGAGCTCTGACTGCCCGTGGGTCCTGTCCCCACGCACCAGCTCTGCCTGCCCATGGGTCCTGTCCCCATGCCAGCGGGGGCAGCAGCAGCGGCTCTGCCTGCCCATGGGCTCTGTCCCCATGCCAGCGGGGGCAGCAGAAGCAGCGGCAGCAGCAGAAGCTCCGACTGCCCATGGGTCCTGTCCCCATGCTATTCCACACTATTCTCTAAATAAAAGAGCACTACTGCCAGATCTTGAGAGTCTAAGAAATCTTTCTTTCGACTCCTCGGCTCACCGACCCCGCATCAATCTGATCAGGAAAGCCAGACACCCGCACCTGGCCCTGCTGTCCTGCCTGACGTTGCACGTGAGGTTTGGCTGATTCCCACCCACAGCCACCTGCCCTGGCTCAGCCAGCAGAAGTCAGAACAGGGCTGAGGTTCTGGAGTGGGAGGGTGTGGAGTGAAGCTGGGCTCTGCGGTAGAGCCAGTATTGCCCCTGGACAATGTGCCTGCTGCTCTCGGCCTGCTCCCCTTCTGTGAAATGAAATCATAATTCCACCTAGGTCACAGGTGGGTGTCAGGGTCTGTGGGGGACTGGAATTGGCCACCCCAAGATATGTCTCTTTGGCATGAGGATTATTTTGGGCTGGTTACTTGTAAAAACTGCAGACAGGAAAGAAACTGAAAAGTAGAATTTACTTACCCTTTGTCAAGAGACATTTACATTTGTAAGGGAAATCTCCATCTGTAAAGGTGTCTCCCTTTCTATACCAGGAAGAAGGGGGGATGACCTTATCTCTAGAAACTCTTAATCAATGCAGAAGGCAAGGACTTAAATCTGCATAATAATCTTAGTCCTGTTGACTGTACTTGTCTGGTAACTTCCTGTAACTGACTCCGCTACCCCCAACATCCTCCTTTGTCTTTAGCTGAAGATGATATTTAAGGTGGTGGCTTTGGCCATTTTGGCAAGTTGAGTAGCTCAGGTTGCCTGAGCCTCTCCCATGTATACATATTATAAAGCTTTATTTAATTTTCTCCTGTTATTCTGTCTCATGTGAATTTAATTCGTTCCCCAGCCAGAAGAACCCAGAGTGGGTAGAGGAAACGTCTTCCTCCCCTACAGGTCAAATGAATGAATGTATTTGAAAAGCCATTTTATAACGTGTCAAAAGCTATACAAGTATTGTTATCATTAGGGAAAGTGGGAAAATTGTCATGTTTTATCCATCACCTTCCCATCATGTGGTATTACACTTGTTGGCAAAGTTAAACAGGAAAAGTCTTTGGTCACGAGAAACCCATGAATTTCCAGGTTCCCAGTTTGCTCTTTGACTTTAAAAGAAGCAGGTGGGGAAGCAAGGGCATGGGCTAGAAATGTTTTATTCTCCAGAAGGGGGAGAACCAGGAGAGCACAGAAAAATTCTAAACTTAGCTAAAATAGCTGAATCTCCAAGGAGACAGAATGCTCCTCTGGTGGCCAAAACGCCTTCCTACTTGTCCTAAAACTCACAGGCACTTGCTATTGGTAGTTGAAGAACAGAACAGGTTAAAGAGAATAGATAGAGGTAAACCAGTGCTTCTCAAACCTAAGAATGTGTGTTTGTGTGTCTCTGTGTGTGTGCGTGCATGTGTGTGTGTCAGAATCCCCTGAAGGCCTTGTTAACACAGATTGCTGGGCCCCACCCCCAGAGTTTCTGATTCGAGGTCTAGGTTGATGAGCTCCCAGGCGGTGCTGATGCTGGTCAGGAAACCACACTTTGAGAACCGCTGATGTAAGCTGTGCTCTGGTCTCACAATCTATGAACATAACTCCATTTTAGAAATAAACACTAATACTTAATTCTTTCAAAACTTATTTTTGTGTCTTTTACCAAGTAACTTAAACCTCTCTGAGCCGCCAGTTTTTCATCTTTGTCTATGAAATAGGGAAAATATCATCCATCTCACAGGGCTGCAAAGATGAAGTGAGATAAGAAATGACGTTTAAAACTAGTACTCAAAATGCTAAAGCCCTTTTTACTTCTTATTAATCTTAAAAAATCTAAGCTTTGGAGAGGAATCTGACGACCTCAGCAAAACTTTAGCAAATATGATAGGCAGAGGGGGATTAGGAGAGAGAGAGAGAATTAGAACGTCTGCTGTGTCTGACCAGCTGAATCTGCTACTCTCCGTTCTTATTTGTGCTCAGGGACTTGCCAGGGCTAGTGATGACTCCCGTGTGACAGTTGTCTGCTTTATGTTTGCATAGGTCCTAAAAATTCTGCTACAGTAGCTTTAGTAGCTTTTATAGGCTCGAGCCATGCATTTGTCATTGATGAACACATGATCTGTTGGTGAAGGGTGCAACAAGTGACCGCCGGTGTTCTGTAAATAAGAACAGGTCTAGGTTTCAGGGTTGGACGCGCTCTGAGAGACACGTGGGGAGTCCCACGCCCCTCATTTTATGGATGAGGAAACTGAGGCCCAGAATGGTTACGTGAGATAGCCAAATACCACTGGCAGAATGCCCACGTTGAAGGCTGCACTGATGGAAACTACAGTGACAAATAATACACTCCAGTGGGAGCAGGACTCGGTGGTCTGGGGTGAAGCTGGATATTCACTTCTCTGAGACGGGGACCAAGAAACCCTAGAGTCCTAGAGGCCAATTTGAGGAGCAGGTCAAGAACAGCATAAGTAGAAGAAATGAGAAAGAAAAGAGAGAGAGAAAGAGTGGTAGAAGAGGAGATGGAGAGAAAATGCAAAAAAAAGATTAAGAAGGGTAGTCTTCCCCTGGCAGCCTTGTCTCCATCCCTCCAAATGGGATGCAGCGTGGGATCCTGGCCCCGACCAGTATTAGCCGTGGCTACTGAGGTAAGCACAGAATTTATTTGACAAAAAGAAAAAGGAAAAGGAAATTGAAGGAAGGACGAGAACAATGAAATGCACAATATTGCCGAATGGAAACACTGGTTGCTCAAGAGTAAACGAAATTACTAATGAGCAGATCTCTTACTTTTTGGGTTGTTGTTCCACTCTAAATTTATTTAACCAACTAATATGACAAATAAGCTGATTGCACAGAACCAAGTATCCTAGTTTTCCCCCAGAGAAAGGTGGATACAACAAACCAGGAGCCCGCCTCTGCGTGGACCTCTGCATGGGGACCCCTAGGGCAATCCCCATCTCCCACCACACCTGCCGCCCCACCTGGGCTTCTCTGAGCTCCCAGCTGTGAGGCCCGGTGTGCCAGGGCAGGGTTAGCAACCTGACACCCAAGCCAGTCACACTGTCTCAGGATCACAGCATAAAGCCCGGAGCATCCCGGAGGAAATAAAATTTAATTTCAAAGTTAAGCTTTAAACTGACTAGAGCAAAGATGGAGCAGGAGGAGGAGAGGAGGGGCTGAGAGGCATGGCTGGAACAGAAGAGAAGATGATGGGTTTTCATGTAAGCTTCTGGAGAGCACGTTATAATTGAAAAGGCTGCAAAGACTGAATTGCTTTAGCTCAAAGTGGCTGAGATAGTATAAGGGGTTAATCCCAGTTTACACAGCTTGGTAGCATTTTTGAAGTTTCTTTTTTTTTTTAAAGACTGGCACCTGAGCTAACTTCTGTTGCCAATCTGCTTTCTTTTTTCCTTCTTCTCCCCAAAGCCCCCCAGTACATAGTTGTATATTCTAGTTGTGAGGGCCTCTGGTTGTGCTATGTGAGCTGCCACCTCAGCATGTCAGGATGAGCGGTGGCATGTCTGTGCCCAGGATCCAAACCGGCGAAACCCTGGGCCACTGAAGTGGAATGTGCAAACTTAACCACTCCACCACGGGGCCAGCCCCTGAAGATTATATTTTTTATATGGGACACACACATATATACACATGCATACCTCTTTTCAGGTAATCATCAGGGCCACCACACAAGTTATTAATTTGGAGGAAAAGATTTTAACCCCAAATGGCTGTCCACTGCTGTGCTGACCCTCAGTCCTTGTTAGATGACCTGTTCCACCTCTTCTTTTCCAGTACCTGGCCTCCTTCCTTCCAGGACATGGTGATATTTTTTCGACAAGACGACAGAGCAAACCAGAAACAGAGATAAAGACTACGCATATCCCAGCAAAGCCTGGCCGGCCAGTCACTCTCCTGAGCCGTACACAGTGGCTGCCCTGCATGTGGACCCCACACGGCACAGGGACCCTCCCTGCGAAGGTCTCCTGCTCCCCGTTCTCATCACGGGTGTGGAGGGAGGGGACTCAGTGCCCAAATCCCAGGGAACTCGGAGAAACAGGAAGTGTGGGCACTGCCTTTCCTTCCGGCCTCTGTCTGAGGCCAATGGGGCTGGTGTGGGAGCCCCTGGAATGGCAGCAGCGGGTTGTAGAGACGAGAAGCAATCAGGGAGTAGGTCGGTCAATGACACTGCAGTCACTGAAGATGACCTGAGAAAATGTTAAATTAGAAGCAGGGCACCGGGACATGGAAACGAGGAATGCATTTCGTATACTGCCTCATCTGTTATCCTCTTGAATAGTAGATTCCTATTTAGCTCTTCACGTACGAACAATTTTCAATTTAAATGAGCATTTTGTGATCAAGAGACGCAGCTTGTTATCTTCCGGGTGACTCTATCTTAGTACCTAGCACAGTGGCTCGCACGTTATAAATGTCACATACATTGAATCGATTTGATTTGAGGACAGTCATTCCAAAAACATGCTGAACCAGGTTGAAGACGTAAGGGCCCCGTGACTGTGCCAGTACTCACACCTCATCATGTCAACACTGATCCCAGGAGAATGTGGGAATTGACTCAGAATTCATAGGATTCCTAGAGGACATTGCCATATGCCCTGGGACTTCAAAAAATTGAGACAAGAATAAATTATGTCATGGCTAAAATTACACTCTGACTCTACAGTCACAAATGGTCTAGTAATAGAAAAAAACAGTCTGGCACCAAGAAGAGCTCTGGATGAGTTCAGATTTTTTTTTTTTTCAAAATGAGTCTGCACAATGGGAGAGGAAATAGAAGTGGGTAAATACAGGAGAGTGACACACACAGCTTGGGGGAAATGACAGAGAATATAAAATAAGCCTTTATTCTTTTTTTGTTTGTTTAATTTCTTTATTTGTTTGTTTTAGGCAATTTTCAGTTTTTAGACCAAGAAAAAGTAAAAAAGATGTGTCTATCACTTGAGGCAATGACAGAAAGAAAGCAAACATTCCCTACTCTCAATTTTGCTCTGATCTTTTCTATCAAAAAGGAAGGTCTTGAAACTGAAAACAAGTGGACAAAAAGGGCGGACAAGGAAATGAAGTTCAAGACAGGTAAGGGTTCCTTGTACATGAGTCAAGTATTCCAGCATAAACAAATTTCGTCTCACGGCACTGCCACAATTACCAACGAGACTCCAGTCCAGGCAGTAACCTCCAAGAAATTAGGGAGAACAGTAAAGGATGAGGGCAGGCAGAACTGTCTTGATTTTTAAAAGAAAAATAAGGTAGATTGTAGAAACAACAGACTAGTCAACTTGGTGTTCATCCACAACAGAATTCTAAAATGGTTTATCAGATATTTTGGGAGCATTTAGAAAAGAAAGTAACAAGCACCAATGACCCACAAGGGTTTGATAAAAATCAGGCAGGCCAAGCTGACCTCAGTTTCTCTTTCGAGAGGATTGTTAGACAGGCAGAGCAAGGAAAAGCAGACGTAACATATCTTGATCTCTGCCACTGAACAGTCCTTCATTACATCCAGTGGAAAAGGGGAAGAGGTGGGCTACATGATTGCACAGTTCTACAGATGCGCAACTTAGAGAGTAACTAAACCCAAAGGGTATTGACGGAGAGCTGAGAGAGTCTATATTTGGCCCTACCCTAATCATGATACGTCTTAACAAGGTTAAGACATAAGAAGAAAAGGTTACCAATTCTGTAGGTGACACTAGGCTAGGAAGGAGAGCAAATATATTGGATGTGGAATCATGAGTCAAAACGTTCTCAGCAAGCAGCAATGATGTGATGAAATTAAAAATTCAAATAAAAAATAAATTCAATGAAATTCAAATTACAAAATTAAAAAGTAAAAAATTCAATTCAAAAATGCAAATCTTACACTGTATAAGTCCTCATACAAATAAAAGGCACAGCCTCTGGACACAAGACGAGTAATGCTGAAGTACTCTCGAGACAGGCCCATCAGAATGGTCAAAGAGGAAGAGACTTGCCTTGACACAGGTCACAGGAAAAGACCCAGAGTTATTTTTCTGGTGAGGCCTGACAGGGCTTCAGGTTATGTCCCCAGAAACCCATTTAAATATGCTTATCATTTACCTAACGGCTTGATGAATATTCACCATTAATCTCAGCACATCTGCCGAGAGAAGGATGAAATGATCAGGGGAGTGGAAGGTCTGGAAACCATGAAGGAAAGTGGGAAACAGAGTGTGGAAACAAGAATACATCCCAGGAGGACGTGTGTGAGAACTGCATTCAAATATTTGAAGAACTGTCCTTTGAATGAGAAATTAGACAAGTCCACGTGACTTCAGAAGAGAGAAACGAGACCCCTCCCCACAGGTCACAGGGACTAAGACTTGGACTCTGTTAAGACATTTCTTATAATCCTCACTGTCCAAATACAGGAGGAGCTGCTGTGTGAGGTAGTGAGCTCTCTGCCGCTGCACAGCTGCATGGGCCAGTCAGATGTGGGGATACAAAGAGATTGAGTGTTTAAGACACTCAGTTTCCAGGCCATGTAGTTCATCGTGTAGTTTCTTCCCTTACACACAATACCCATGATCTAATGAGGAAGGCAGCACGGTGTGGTGCTTAAAATCCCGGCGTCAGCCTGCCCAGGTTTGACTCCCAGCTCTGCCACTCACTCACCGTGTCACCACAATGGCTTTGAGCAAGCTAACTAACCCCCCAGACCACTATTTTCCCATCTGCAAAATGGAGATGATAAGAGCATCTACCCCACAGGGCCTCTGTGAGGGTTGAGTCAATGCACGGGAAGCCCTCAGATCAGTGTCCGGGACAAAGGAAATGCACAATCAGTTAGGAATTTATTATGATTTCTCTGAAATCTTTCTGATCGCTCTGAAGATTCCTGGTTACCGAACAGCAGAATATCACTCAAAGGTGATGAAAGAGACTCAGGCGCCTGAGGATTACTACAAATATATGGAGAACAGTGCAGCATGGGGCAACAGGGAGAAGCTGAAGACACTTCTCCTCACTCGGGGACCCATACGATTTCTAAGCCACCCACCACTGGCAGAGATTTCTGCCTCCAAGTTGCTGTTAAAATCCAAGTTGCTGCCCCATCTTTGTGGTTAGCAAAAGTCTCAGATACAGATCCTGGAGTCTAGGGAGCAGCCTCCGCTGAAGTTGGCGCTGGCTTCTCAGGTTCCTCTCCCAGATCCACAATCCAGATGGAGTTTTCCTTCTTGGAAAGCCAGAAGGCAGGGTAGACCGGCTCCGAAAACTTGCAGTCAAACTTGTGAACCAGAGTCATGGCATCAGGCTCTACACCATAGAAGGAGAGGATCCCTCCCGGGAAGTCGACGTAGACCCCCAGCCTCCGGAAAGGGCCGGCTTTGAGCGGGGTCTCCGTGTCACTGTGCCAGGCAGTGAACTCCTTCCCATTCCAGTGGAGGCTCCAGGAGAAGTTGTTCCCAGAAATGCAACTGTTGCGCTCCTCCCCTTTCCGGTCAATGCCTTTGTAGGTCAGGCCAATGTAGGTGCCTGCCCCGGAGATCTCTACCTCAAAATAGTACCTGTGCAGGTACAGGCTCTGTTGGGACAGCACCTGCCGCCAGTACACGAACCTGCTGGGGAGGTCCGGGTAGGGATGCTCCCAGGGCGTGGTGTTGGTGACCTTGCGATTGTCCTCCTGCAGCCGGAGGTACCTGTGTGCTGTGTCGGGGTCGAACACGATGTCACACGCATCTGAGGAGATACAGAAGGCAGGAAGAGCGGGTTATGAACAAACATCTGATTCAGACAGAACACTTCAAACCTGGCCACCCTCCAAAGTGTGAGAAAACATCCATCTCCTGTTCTCTGTTTACCCAGGCCACTGTTAGCCTGGGAAAGAGGTGGGTGAAAACCAGAAAACAGAGAACACAAGTGTGACATTGTGATTTACAATAAGAAATATATATTTGGTCTCTGCCCCCAGTTCCTGGAACAGAGCTCCTAAAACTCTTGGTATTTCCTAAGTGATAAGAGCACTAAGAGCATCTTTGTTCTAATATTTCATCTCTGTCCCCCAGTTTCCGACACAGGGCTCCTGAAAACCCTTGAAATTTCCTGGGGACAGGAGTGTCTTTTGTTCTAATGAGGTGACTCGGGGGGGCGGGGGAGTCTCCCGGATGACTCCCGAATGGGCACTGGTCACCAGAAAGACCAAGCCATGATGAGAAGCTTGGAATTTTCAGTCCCACTCTCTATTCTCTTGAGAAGTTAGAAAGGCTGAAAATGAAGTTAATGATTGGTCATGCCCATGTGATGAAGCCTCCGTAAAAATCCCAGTAGTAGGGGGTCCGGAGAGCTTCTAGGCAGGTGAACACATCCACACCAGGAGGATGGCACACCCCAACTCCATGGGGACAGAAGCTCCTGTGCTCGGGACCCTCTCAGACTTCACCCTGTGTTTCTCTTCATCTGGCTATTTATCTGTATCCTTTATCATATCCTTTAACAAACTAGTAAACCTAGGGGCTGGCCTGGTGGCGCAGCGGTTAAGTGCACACGTTCCGCTTCAGTGGCCCAGGGTTCACCGGTTCAGATCCTGGGTGCGGACATGGCACCACTTGGCAAGCCATGCTGTGGTAGGCATCCCACATATCAAGTAGAGGAAGATGGGCATGAATGTTATCTCAGGGCCAGTCTTCCCCAGCAAAAAGAGGAGGATTGGCAGCAGCTGTTAGCTCAGGGGTAATCTTCCTCAAAAATAAATAAATAAAAATAAAAAGTAATACAGAAATAAACTAGTAAACCTAAGTGTTTCCCTGAGTTCTGTGAGCCGATCTAGCAAATTAATTGAACCTGAGGAGGGCATCACGGGAACCTCCAATTTGTAGCCAAATTGGACAGAAGTTGTGGGTGATCTGGGGACCCACTACTTGTGAATGGCATCTGAAGTAACGGGCGGTCTTGTGGGACTGAGCCCTTAAGCTGTGGGATCTGACGCTGTCTCCAGGTAGTGTCAGATTGAGTTGCACTGTAGGACACCCAACCAGTGTCGCAGAGAATTGGTTGGTGGGGAAACCCAGACACATACATTTTGAATGGTCTCACACTCCTTTTAACAAGTCACTCCACTTTCCTCCTTTCTGAAGATCAAATTGCTTGGCATTAATGTATTATTTGCTGAACTGAATTGAGAACTAAAATCCATTTATTCACTCATTCATTCATTCATTCATTCAACAAATACGTACTGAAACGCTATTGTACCTAGTGTTGGCGAGGGCTCAGGGAAATAGGCACTAATATACCCAGATTTGATTCAGTCATTGGTTTTTCCTTTTTTTATTGGACGTATATTTAGCATGTTGAACTCTCAAACAGTCCCCACATGTATTCTCTTCCCAGTCAAGAGATTATTAGCACCTCCATGCACCCAGTTGTTCAAGGCACACTAACATTATTTTTGACACTTCTTTGCCCTCATCCTCCCCACCTGACTTGTCCCACACACACACAAAGGCAGCAGCAAGCCCAGTAGATCCACCTGCTTCTTTCTGGCCCACTGCTTCATCTAAGCCACCACCAAATCTCGCCCAGACTAGTGCAATAGGCTCCTCCCTGGTTGTGTTTCTCCTTGCCCCCCTTCCATACCTTCTCCACGACAGAGCCACAGTGCTTGTTTCAAGGTGTGGGCTAAGGTGAATCATGTCGCCTCAGCTTAAAGCCCTTCAATGGTGCCCCTTGCTCGTACGATAAAGCAGTGACCCCTCACTCCGGCCTGAACTGCCTGCATGACTGGCCTTGCCTGTGTCTCCAGCCTCGTCTCCTATCCTCTCCCCTTTGGTCACCACACTCCAGCCACTCTGACCTCAGACCCACTTCAGGACTTCAGCACAGACACACTCCGCAACATGATCGTGACCCTAATCTGAGTCTGGGTCATTCTCACCGATCTTTCCGGTTGTGGCTGAGTCCATGTCCTCAGAGAGGCCCTCCACAGCTGCCCAATCTGAATCAGATGCCTTCCCATCACTGCCTCTCAGAGCACCTGGCTTCCTAACCTTCATGGGACTCACCACCGTGGTAATAATCTATTTAGTTGTGTGTTTGTTTCACGCCTGTCCTCCTTCCAGTCTGTAAGTTCCACATTTTCTGTAGGACTCTATCCCGGAGTTCTAGCTCAGAGGAGATGATCAGTATACACTTGCCAAATGAATTAGCATATTAAAGGCTATTTAAAGATCCATTAAATTTAAAAAGTATCTTATTCTAACCCAGACTTTTCCAAACTCTTTTGGTAAGAGAAATTCTTACTAGTCAATGAAACCACATCCTAGAAGAAAACAAGCTTACAATAGTTCAGAGGAAAAATGAGTGTGAACTGAGGACCATCAGGGCAGACAGACTGCGGCTCCGTTACTAAAAGTGGCCCCAAGAGCAGCAGCGGCACCGCAGCCACCACCAGAATCCTCAGCATGCAGATGTTGAACAAGAGTATTCTTCTCATCTAAGGGGACCCAGGACACCTAGGAGGACAGGTGATACTATGTCTCGGGACAAGAGAACCAGAATGGTCCTGGAGCATTCTGCTAGTGCCAGAAAGCAACGATACTTTTAAGAGTGTCAAGGGCAGAATGTCAATGCTTAAAGGAGAAAGAGGCTAGCTTACAAGTGGCTTCCACTGGTCAAGCAGGCAATTTGAGCCGCAGAACTTTGACCAGTGAAACAATCTGAGTGTAGAAAAGGCTAAAAGTTTATAACAATATTCAAAGAGAAAAAGTTAATATAGTGTGTGAAAAAAGACATTTGTAATGCAAAAGAGGATAGATGATTGTGGACAGATTTTTGGGACCCCTCTCCCTGGTCTAACAGGCGAATCTAACAAGCAAACTGCACAGGCTTTAAGTCAGTACAATAGAATCCACGCTGTCCTGTGGAGCAGCCGCGCAGGCCATCTTCAGCCTGTGTCAAGCGTCCTTGCAGCCCCACACCTCACGACCGAGGACGGCAGCTGGACAGATCCACAGCAGCAGAGACAGAGGGCACCTCGCTCTCCCGTTTCCCAGCTGCACTTCTTAGAGACTGAAGGAATAATGAGGGACCCTGGTCCTTGCCCCTCCACACATAGAGAACACAGAGAACGTCAGCATCTCGGAACTTGTTTGATGCACAACCAAGGAATTCTTGTTTACATTACCTTTAATGTGTCACCTAGAGAAAAGCCCAGATGTACTCTCTCTCTCTCTTTTTTAAATCTAGTTGTAAGGTTTTTCTCTGGTCCTCTTCTCTGCACATACCCTGTTTTTGAAAGAGATATCATCTGCACTTAACCTCACACCCCTCGGAGCAGTTCCATCAGAGCGCTCTGCGGGACTGTTTTCCCAGGGTTCAAACTCCTCAAGCTGATTATTGAGAAAACTTGTTCACTAATGTCACCTAGACTCTTTATTTCAGTCGACGTTATCATAGGATATGTTTCATTTTTATTTTAATGTTAAGAATAAAAGGTGTTTGGCTTCTTGTACTAATTATATCTGTTTGGAAAATAGAGATGTACTTCTGTCAGGAAGCAGGAAAGAATAAATAAAAGAAATTGTGTGGAAGCCAAGAGGTCCTGGGAAGAAGTAGGGGTTGTGGCAAGAACAGGAGATAATCATCAGAACCTGAGGCTCCACAAAACAACAGGAGAAAAGGGGGTCCAGGAGTTAGCCACTGGTTACCCCCAGAAAACAAGCAGAAGCAGGGTTCAATGACATGTTCCAAAAATGTCAGAAAAATGAGCCGTGACTACACAGCCATAGTCCTTCCCTACTAGGAGATGGAACCCCACCCGCTCGTTAACCGTAATGATGTGTTGATTGGAAATAGTGTTTTTAAAATGCTAACAGACCAGAACAATACCGCTTAAGGACAGGACAATGGGTTATGCAATTCTAGCCAAGTCAGACTTAAAAGGGAACCATTTGGTGGCTAGCCAGGATCCTCAAAAGTCAGGAAGGTCACGAAGGACAAAGAAAGACTAAGGGCCTGGACCCAGATTGGAGACTAAGGAGACATGGAAACTCTGTGATCCCAGATCAGACTTTGGGCCAGAAAAAGGAGATTGGTTGGAACACTTGGTGACACTTGAGTAAATTCTGTAGATTAGTTCATAGAATTGTAGCAACATTCATTTCCTGGTTTTGATCAATGTGCTGTAGTTATGTAATGTGTTAGGAGACACTGAATGAAAGGTATATGGGAATCCTTTGTTCTGTTTTTGCAAAGTTTCTGTAAGTTTGAAATTGTTTCAAAATGAAAAGTTAGAAAGTAAAAAAATTAAATTTTAAAAATGTGGCCTTTAGGGATAGACTCGAGGTTGCTAGAACCTGAAACTTACGTGAGAGATGGAGTTCTTACTTCAGCAAAGCATTACACTGACGCCAACACCTGGGGAAGGGGAGTGCTTCACAACTTACACTGAAGGAACTGTTGCCTGGTGCTGGGCTCCGGCTTTGAGGTCCGATATTTGCGCTCGACAATGGCAGACACTTGAGTTCCGATGTCATACTCCTCTAGAAAATCAAAGAGTTGTGAATGCACATCTGTCCAGGAGGTCAGGGGAACTGAAGAAGCAGAACTTCCCAACCCCTCTTCCTTGGGCTCCCTGGGGGAAGCTGGGGCTGGAGCCTAGTCACTTCTCAGAGAACCATGCACGAAGGACCTCATTGCCTCCCGGATGAAGGAAAATATGCTGGAAAGAGATCCCAGACTGACTTGAATTTCACTCAAAAGTATAGGCATTAGCAACCTCAGAAACTAGTCATAGAAATACCAACCAATTGCACGAGGTAACTAATTCAGCTTCTGTGGGTCTCAATCGTAAAATACCATCATCGAGATGCATCCATTAGCAACATGGTCTAGCCAAAGCATAGCTTTGAAAATGAGACTCTCCCCTGATTTCACCTCCCTCCCCTGGCTCTCTCTCCTTCCCCATCACTCACTCTGAGATACCACATTCCACAGCCCAGAAACCTCCTCACCTTCCTTGGCAAACTCCTGGAGCTTTTCCTTGTAGTTCTGCAGCAACTGGACTAAGTGCGCAGTGGAGTCTGTGATGACCTTGCGGATGCCCGAGAGCTTATCCTTGAGCCTTATGTAAACACTAGGGAAGGCGCTGTCCTCGGTGTTCTTGAACTTGCAGTACTCCTGCACGAAAGGAAACAGCAGAACTTGTTGCCTTGGTTTCTGTATTTCTTAAACTGGGCTGCCCTCCTCATTATGTCACATTCTGCGTCTGTAAAAGGGGTTGATGGTTGATGCAGGGTCGGTGAGCCGAAGAGTCGAAAGAAAGATTTCTTGGACTCTCAAGGTCTGGCAGTAGTGCTCTTTTATTCAGAGAATAGTGTGGAATAGCATGGGGACAGGACCCATGGGCAGTCAGAGCTGCTGCGTGGGGACAGGACCCACGGGCAGGAGGAGCTGCTGCATGGGGACAGTACCCATGGGCAGGAGGAGCTGCTGCTGCCGCTGCTGCTACAAACATGGGTTGAGGGTAGGGCTAAATTTAAGGCATAGGTATGTGAGTTATCTCTTTGCAAGACAAAGGAAAGAATATGTAAAACAAAGTTGTTAAAATGGTATCAGTGCCGGTAGGGTCTGGTTATTGGGTGGTCCTATAACTTTTAGATAAGAATCAAACCGGATTAAGTAAACGGCAGAAGCCACCACTTAAATATTATCTTCAGCTAAAGACAAAGGAGGATGTTGGGGGGGGCGGGGAGGGGGGGGTCAGTTACGTGAGGTTGCCAGACAGTAAACAACTTAAGTCCTTGCCTTCCCCATTAAGAGTTCCCAGAGATAAGGCCATCCCACCTTCCTCCTGGTGCAAAGAGGGAGACACCCCCCCACAGATGGAGACTTCCTTCACAAATTCCAATGTCTCTCATCAAAGGGCAAGCGAATTCCACTCCTCAGAGCCTCCTTCTCATTTGCAGTTTTAAAAGTAACCAGCCTAAAATAATGCTCATCAGTGGTGATGTGCACTTCACAGAGAAAGACGGTAATGTGAGTATCCAGCTCAGAGTCTAACAACAGAGAAACTATTTATTTTTTAAACTGGGAAAGTGGGCTTTTAAAAATCAAGAGATACTAGATGGCCATGTTCGAATACACAGCCCAGACTGGGAACCAAAGAACAAAACACATTTTATGCCAACAGCCCAAACAGAGGTGACATTCCTGCTACGGTCATTCCCTCAGGACTTTTTTTTATAATTTAAACACAAGCCACTATAGGGAATGGAGGACCTGGTACAGCACCCAGAAGATCCACAAACAAGTCCTCAGGCAGGAGTGCTGCCTTTTCCTTATCGGTTCCATCCAATACACACTTTTCTCTAATTCTCGTAGTGTGCTTCAGAGTTTGAAAAGTGTCTTCACATAGATGATCACAATAAGTCCCTTACACTTCAAAGCCACGTGGTGATCGGGAAAGGCTGCTTTTCAGATGGAACACGTTATCAAAATCCTAGTGCAGCTGAAGCATTAGAGAGCAGGCTGGGTAGAGAGGGAATCTTAGTGAGGAAAACAGTTGCAGCAAAATGATTAGATAGATCACTGAAAGAGAAGAAAAGCCCAAACCAGAGAGTTCATAGAAAGAAAGATAGATAAACATTTTTTAATGCCGTACGTAGATTTAGTACCATACATGATAAAAGCAGCATTTTAAACCAGTGGAGGGAAAAAGGATGGGCGTTGTCATTTCACCTGGCTAATGATTTGGGGAGAAAGAAATTATCTTTAACCAAAATAAATGTTATCTTAAACTAAAATATATTTTATACAGATTAAAGTTTTAATGTTAAAGTTATAAAAGGAGAAACAAAAATAGAGAGAAATTTATATACTCTTTGGGGAAACTCATGACATGGAAAGCCAAATTTTTATTCATATTTTCTTCCTGTTTTGATGTTGAAAAGCAAAGGAACTGATGGAGAGAGAGACATGCTGTCCGTATTTTTGTCTTCCTGTCTCCTCATCCTCTCCTCCTCTTTCGCCCACTCCTCACAAGGTGGACTACGGTTGTCTCTGGGTGGTGGCAATAGGGGTGATTATTTCTCATTCGATTTTTCTGTATTTTCCAAGCTTTTTTTCCCCACAATAAACATTTATGTTTGTTGCAACTAGAAAGGAATTTTTTTCAAAAATGCAACCAAGAAAATTTATTTGTGTTTAGGAATATAGATCTGAATGAGCTTTGAAATTCCTTACTCTGACCTGATTGTTTGATAAATGAGGAATTTGAGACCCAGAGAGGTTAAGCGACTTGCTAAAAACTACACAACTATTTAGTGACAGATGACAGAATTTATGCCCAACCCAGTGTGCCTTCCCCACAAGATTTCATGTTCTCGGGTCCAGCTCTCATGGCCTGTGGCTTAATGCGTGATGGCACATCGTAATGAAAAGTCCCATCTCCCCTGCTGGACCCCCCTCAGTCACCCCTGCACACGCAGCCCTCTCAGCAAGGCAGCAGGTCTCCAGTCTCCCCTCCGCCAGGCAAGCCTCCGTACGCTGTTGGAGGGGTGTATAAAGCACACTGATCTGATCTCATCACTCTCCACCTGAAGTCCTCCACTGGCTTCTGTGACTTCATGATGAAGAACTTCTCTCACAGCCAGTTGCCTGCCTGGCCCAGCCTCATCTCCCATCACTATGCGCCCAGCATCCCTCACCCCATCCTTGTGAAAGTGCCTCAGTTCCCCAAATCAGCCATGCTTTCTCAAACCTCTCTGCCTGCGCACATGCTGTTCCCTCTCCTGGACCAAACTTCTCCTTGAACATTTCTCATCTTCCACGACGTGGTTCCAGCCTCCCTTTCTGGGAAGTCTTCCCTACCCATCCTGCACTGCTGTGCTCCTCTGAATCCAGACCTGCTCCTCTCTGTCCCCACAGCTCCCTACGCACCCCATTTATCAAAGAACACTTCCACATCTGCCACAGGCCTAGCAAAGAGAGGGTACTCCCTAGCGTTAGTCCTGTGGACACCTCTGCCTCCACCCCCCCAACCCCAACCCCAAAACTCCCCCACACACCCTTCCCCGCCCCCTCCCTCCTCCGGTACCTCCAGGAACAGGACAGTGTTGCTGATGGCAGCGATCCTCTCCAGCTCCTGCTTGCTCTTCTCCATCTCTGCACTCCTGTACTCCAGGTGGGTCTTGATGCCGTTGGCCTGGCTCAGAGCAGCTTGCTCCTTCTCCTCCAAGAAGAGCATCACGTCAGCCTGGGCCTTCCTCATGGCCGCAAGGAGTTCCCCAAACTGCTCCTCGACCACCACCTTCACCTCTGACACTGACACCTGGTGGGGGGCAGCGAAGAACCCGTTACCGAGACATCCAACTTTATCAAAGCTTGACACACAAAAATGTAAACCTGAGAAACCCATAAATTAGGGAGCAATTTTCTATTTTAAAAGGAAGCTTTTATTCTCATATGAACCCTGAGTTCCTGGAAAAAAGGATTTACTTTCCAGGGTGTAAGTATTTATTTACCAGTCATTCACTTAGCCTCCTGGTCCATCTGAGGAGAGAGTGAATTTTGTGATCTCTGAGACCCCTTCCAGCTCTGACAGTCTGGAGCTGCTGTACAAATTTCTGAAATCAGTTTTCCTACCAGGACAATGCATGTATTCTGTATATTTGATAGTTGTATTTCTTGTGGTAAATTAATAATTCAGCTTCTTTGTACAAATCAGTAGGATGAAATAGCTTTTTCAGCATTTCATTATGTCCGGTTAAACTGCCCACTGAGTCCATTGGAGCCGAAAGCACTTCTGAGTTTACGGTGTCTCCTGCAGGCATCAAGTGTTTGGGGTGGTGCAGGTGCCCTCGGCACCTGAGCAGCAGGATGAGCCTACCTGTGCAGAACAGTCAAATAAAACAGAAAACTAAATCTGTGGGCTCAATATCAAGGATTTGCATGAAAGCACTAGCGCCTGTGGACTCTATCGTTTCACAGGGTGAACAGGCTTTATAAACGTCTTCAGTTGAGAGCATATTGACATCAATCCAAGATGTAGATGGTTTCTTCTTCTCTTCAGGGGTTCTTAAGTATTGGTGCCAACAGCTCCCTCTGATGGCGTCTGGTTTCATCTCGTTGTGCAGACACTCATTACGTTGTTAAACTTCACAGAATGGTCTTGGATACAATTTCCTTTGTTCATCCTCCCTTCTCCCCCACTGCACAGCCCAGAGCCCATTCTCTGTCTGCCTCAGTTTCCCCATTGTCCCCACCCATGCCCATCCCCTCTGAGAGCTCTCTAAGCAGCCCCTCCAGGGACTGTTTTCTGTTCCTCCTGAGGTCTTGTTGCCTGTCTGGTCACATTTTTTTAATTTAATAAAATAGTAATATAATAATGGCCAACACTTAGTAAGTACTTATCACGTGCAGGCACTGTTCTGAGCACTTCACACAGATTCCCTCATAGCAACACTTAAAAGGTAGGTACTGCTATGGTCCCCATTTCTTAGATAAGGACACCAAGGCACTGCCAAATTAAGTGATTTGCCAAGATCGCACAGTGAAGGCTTGAACCCAGACAGTCTGCCTCCAGAGCCTGCTCCTTTAATCACCATTCTCCAGGGCCACTCAGTGGGGCCGGGGCGGGGGGGGGGGGAGGGACGGGGATGCCCGAGGCGGCCGCATGGCAGTGTAGCAGGCACAGCCAGACCTCTGGATGTGGACACTGGAACGCTCATTAGGACAAGCAGGGTGGTTCAGCGGAGCTTGCAGCACCGTGGGGGTCGCCAGGCAAGACCTTACAGCTCAGCCCTTTAAACTGAAGCCCTTCCAGGACCACAGAAGGGACAGTTAGCCCCTGGTCACTGCAGGCACTGGTCAAGGGGCACCACCTCCAGCCATGATGGACTAAATACACAGGATGCTGCTGAGCAGGCGACCAAAAGAGAAAGAGGGCAAGTCTTCCTAGCAACTTCTGAGTCAACTGACAAGTGTTGCCTTCTCATACTGTAAATTCTGTGAATTCTGAGAAAATTAATCATAGATGGATTTAAATCTAAATGTCAAATTATATTTCAATATTGCAAAGAAGTCAAGATTGAGAAATGTCTCAGGAGACAGGTCAGTTTTGCTTATAACTGAATTTGGGGGAAGTATTGCTGTTGGTGTTTTAGCCAGGTTCTGACCTAAGTAACACACTCTAGCTCCCTCACTAACCCACCCTCCCCTGCCCGGTGAGGCTCCAGGTGGCCAGGCTCCATGAGCCATGGGGTCACCGGGTACCCACTGCCCACTCCCGATCACTGCCAGAAAGCAGGAGCAGGACGAGGCATGGGACCCAGTGTGAGGGTGTTGTGGGAAAGGACTGGAGTCCATTTGCTCTCTATAATTATGACATATAGGTTCTTCATGGAAGCAGAATGCCATGAGGCTGAAAGGCGAGAGTCTACAGACAAACTTCAGGTCCAAACTCCCCTCCAGAACTGAGGCCTCCAGAGGGAGGGTAGTGGAAAGGAGGCCTCAAATGATGTTGCTGGATTGACTCTTCTGCTTTCATAGGTGGCCTCTCATTCCCAGACCTTCTTATGGAGAAACACTTTTTCCTTGCATATAAATGAAATGTATGAAGGATATCATTTATTGCCCAAATGATGACAAATAAAAATACAGAAAGGACAGGCCACAAAGATATTAAAGTCACCAAAATTAATGGTCTAAAGAGGTGACGGATGGTGCACATGTCTGTCAACGCAACAATCCCGGGTTGTCCTGTTCCATCAACCTAAGGACCCAGATAAGTCTTGTCATCTCTCTCTGTGTCTTCAGGCCCCTTGTATATGGTGGCCATTGTGATGACTACCTTCCCCAGTTACCATGCAATCACGAGACGAACTGAGTAGGGATCAAAGTGTCTGAAAATTAAAGATCTGGAAAAAGACAAGATGCTCCACGTGCTTCTCCCAGTTATCTTGAGCCTGAAAGTCAACACTCTCTGTAGGTTTATAAGCTTTCAAGGGACAATTATTTTTCTTCTTTTCATAAGATTATGTGGGTAGAAAAGAGGTGTTCATCCTTCAGCAGCTAATTAGTTGTAAACACTGAGGAGCAGGAAATTAAGTTGAAATGGATACACGTATTAGATATGGATGGATGGGTGGGTGGATGGATGGAATCATTCTTGGTATGCAAAAATGATGCTGCTGACCCACCGCCATAGGGTAGGTGTTTTGCGTTCTCTTCTGCGTGGTGGTTATTGGCTTGCCACTAATGAGAAGCATTTGTGAAACCATTTGGGTCTACCTAGAGTTTATGTGGAAAGTGGCCATAAACCAGACAGACTAAAACTAAGCAGCTTGGCACACCATTGGTGTTCTCAAGTACCATCCACTAATCCAGCAATTCTCAACTCTCTTCTCTGGCTGCCAGGACATAGGACTGATGAAATTCACATGTAGAACATCCTCTCAGGTTGGAAGAAGCCAAGATTATGCATACTTCCTGGAGCTCTAGCTAAACACCCTGCCACTCCTCCATGCATCCTTTTCTCCAGGTCAAAAAAGCACATGCAAATGCAAGGATAAGAATGCTGTTATTACAGGACCAGACTTGCTTCTACTCTGTACTATTAAAAAGTAAATCACTTGTCAATTTTGAACCTTAAACTAATTTCATAGCAACTTCCGACAGCAAGGTGAGGCTACCCCATGGCATAGCTGATCATATCTGTACCTACAGTGCTCATTTGCTGAGATACCCCAAGGAGCCCATGGATATGGAGGCTGGGCCTGCAGCCCCCATCCCACAGCCCTGGATGGACCTGGCTGAGCCTGCAGGAGCAGCCAGGTGTGCCAAAGCCTCACAGGTGACCCAGACCAGCCTTACCAAAACAGATTTCTGGTTGGCTTGGAGCCTGGCGATGGCATTTTCATTCAGCTCCAGCTTCCGCTCCAGGTCTAACTGGGTGCGCCGAAGCTCAGCCTAGGAAGAGGAAAGGACAGCATTAAGGAGGAAGGAGCCCAGTGCACACATGAGGTCCCCAAGAGCAATGGCACTATCCACCCTTCTGCCACGGAAGGGAAGTTTGACCTCGGAAGCTGCTCTCAGAAACCAGCCTAGAGCACCCTAAGTGGAGGCGCAAAGGGTCAGCCGTGTGCCAGCCTCCTCCTGGGGCTGCACTCAGCACAAATCAGCTAAAAGGTGGTGAGCACGTACATTGTGCTGTGCTGGTCATCATTTCAAGCATTTATATGGATTACTTCATATCACCCTGGCCACCCCCATATTAGGAAAATATCATTGTCTCCATTTTACAGATGATAAAATGGAGCCACCTAGCCATGGTCACACACTCCCTCAGTGGAGGTGAGTCCAGGCAGTCCAACCCCAGAATAGCCTAACAAGGAGTACAGGCTTGGAGCTGGTGACGGGGATTCCAGTTTGTCTGCTTAGCAGCTGAGACTTCGGAAAAATCTACTTAACATCTCCAGACTTCCGTTCCTTCACCTGTGAAATGGGGATAACTATAGTGCCTAATTCATAGGGTTATTGTGAGGGTCAAAGGAGATGGAGTGTGTTAACAAGAACTTTGTACAGTAGCTGGCACATCGTGAGTGCTCCATCAGTGTCAGTGTTGCCATCACTGTTCTTCTTATTATTATTATTGCTGCCACGGCCACTTTCCATCACATGCTCTTACTCTCTCCTGGAGGCAGGCAGAGTGAACCCTCCCAGCCGAGGCAAGTGCTGGCCTGAGAACCTCGGGTTTGCCTGCTTTGACCCCACGGCCCCGCTTCGGTCTCGTTCCTGGGGCTCCCTGAGCGCTTTCTGCCAAGTGTGCTGAGGCATAAAACCTAAGCCTTGGCAAACTTCAAAGGCCCTGTCACTTTCCTACTTCCACAAGGGCATGAGACAGAAAAAAAAAATAGTTTTCACTGCTTTTAATAGGTTATGTCTGCAGTGGAAGCCGTGAATCATTATGCCCTAACAGAACTCAGAGAACATGAATGCAGTGTCTCTCCTTTCTCCCACGGAAGCCTGGGGCACTTCCGGGACTCCCAGTGAGGGAAGCTGAGGCAGGCAGGGCATTTGCCTCAATCTGCAGAAGGCAGGTAACATTTGCTCAGGCTCTAGGGCACTGACTTGGGGCTGAGGGAGCCCCAGGGACCTCCTACTACTGAGACCTGAGACCTGATGCCCAGGAGTGAGGAGGGAGAGTGGGAGGGGATGAGGATCTGGCAATTATGGAATCCTGATCTATCTAACAGGCTTATACAGTGACCTGTTCCAGGCGAGGGGGGAAACACGAGCCGCTTGTTCAAAGGCGGTGGAAGAGACAACTGAACACACCCTAGCAACAGGCATGGACATGAGAATGTATTAAAGCAGTTGACCCCAGCATGATCCAGAGCCATAGGGAGACACCCAAGAGCACACTGCCATAAAAGGAGAAAAGGACTCTGAAGTACCTAATGGGGACCTCTCTTCAAGTAAGTCACCCCGAGGGAAGGCACTCCCAATTACCAAAAAGGTGGGGCCACTTTGGGAGACCAGTATCTCCAGATATTCCTGTTACTAGAAAATAACAGGGTGCCTCAGACTCTGGCTCCAAGGTTTCCCAAGATGTCATCCATACACATGTCTCAGGCCAGGGTGGGCCCTACACAAAAGCAGGACAGTGGTGTCAACATGTGTAGACAGCCCTACACTGAAGGGCACAGAGAGTCCAACCTACTTCCGCAGGGTAATGACGAATGTCGTGTAAAGGGCACAATATTTGGAGTCCTAAGACCTGCCACTTGCTGGCTGTATAATCTTAGTCAGATGATTTAGTGTCTCCTCTGCCGCAAGGCCACAAGAAAATGTTAACACAATTGTTCTTGCTTCTATCTACAGGGCAAAGGTGGCACCAGAGCTTGGTGGCCAAAGGTCAGGTTAGAGATGCAAATAGGAATAGCAGAGGGAGTGAGAAGAGAGAAGAAAATTCCAGATAGTGTCAGTTCCTCTGTATTTCCAACCACACGCTGTTGGCCCTTCTAGAGCGTGGTAGCAGCAGGGTTCCACCTGGCCCCTGACTTCATTCCTCAGTCAACTGGTGAGAACCCACCACATACCAGTCCAGTCAAATAAGACACCCTCCCTGCTCTTGAAAGACATGCAGCCTGCTAGAGTGTTTAAGAAAAACAAGTTATATAACACTGAGCCCAAGGCATTCCTCAGAACCTCTAGAGGAAATTCTTTTCCTGAGTGGCCTCAAATTATCTGCCTTTTGGCTACCAGCAAATGGGCTATGAACAATGCTATTAGCAGCTCCCCAGAGAAGCATGGATACTTGTGGCTCTCAGAAACCTGGCTCCTGCTCTACATGGAAATTACGTCCAGGGGCAGCACCCAGTCCTGAGCCTCCTGGAACCAATGCTGAAGTTGAGTGTAATGACCTGTCAGTAAAGGACTTCAGGATCTAAGAAAGGGCCCAGCTCACATCCTCCCTCCTTCAAACATGGCACCCTGCCCTCACTTCCAGTGACCGCTCCCTCCTTGGAACATGCTGCAGTTGCACTGCCTGGGCCGTCTGGCCCTCCAGGGTGCTATGGGACATGCCTGGGCCCTCTGGCCCTCCAAGGAGCTATGGGACACGCCTGGACTCCTGATTCGAGTGCACGCTGCCCGAGGACAGACAGTGTAGCCTCACATTCAGCCCACGAGAAGCACTCAATAACGCGTGATAACTTGAGGAAGAACAGAAAAGAACCATGTACACTTTGTGGATCAGAACAAACAGGAAGCAGTCACAGGAGTACCAATTTTACAACCCGCACAGGCATGCACGCACGTGGTCTCGTTTCCACGACAGCAAGCTTGAGATTCAGAGAAGGCGAGGGGAGTTAAGACCAGCTGCTCTTCTGCTCTTAAAAATGAAGGGGGTCTCAGGAAGTTGGCCTGGGGCAAAGGGAAGTGCTGAGGTCCCGGTTAGGAAGAGCCAGGCTCTGGAAGCCCAGTAGAGTAGAACAAATAATCAAAGAACACCCAGAACTCCCAAAACCCAAACAGAGTTTTTGCCCACTGGCACAGCTAGAGACCACGGGAGCTGCCAAAAAGGCTCATGGGTTAACTGAGCGATCGGCTGCTCTGCGGACCCAATGCAGGATCCTGGCTGCTCTTGTCCTCATGGCTGACCTGCCATTTGCAGTTTCCTATGCACAACACGCCTGCCTGAGTAATTAGTCCTTAACACGACCCAAAGTGACCTTCAGCAAATGACTCCAGCAGGCTTGGGCTGGCTGAAGGCAATAGTGAGCTTCTGGAGCCTTAACGTGTCTCATAAAACTTTCAGAATAATCCTGGTGGCTGTTTCAGCCTCTTCAAGTACTATGTCTTCTGGGCTGGTCTCTTCGGGCTCCTTGCAAGAAATCTTTTAGGCTCCTAAGCTTTGGCAGAGCCACCTAGAGTGTGGCTGCATTTACAGAGTAAATTTGCTCTCTGAGCCGAAAACAAGGACACAGGATGGAAAGGACAAGAGCTCTCTCATGCAGACCAGAAAGCAGAGGTTGTGAACGGGGGCCATCACTAAAAATCTGGGGTATGGGGCTAGTGCATTGTACCTGTAACCATGATTGCTTTCCAGCACCACAACCTGCCCCAGAGCCCCTGACCCCCTTGTCCCTACTTCACCTCACACAGCTCCCTCCCAGGACGTCTGACCTTGGGCTTCAGAACATGCTCTACACGGGCTTTCCTGCTCAGAAATACAGTTCCCTAAGTCTCTGTAATACATCCATTTACACTACGTTTAAAACTCATATTGTATCTGTGCTGCTACACGCATAGAACGTCTCTGAAAGGAAACAGAAGGAAGTGTAGGTGGTGCTGTTTGTCTCTCAGGAGGAAGACGGGGGAACCGGGATGGGAAGGAGACCTCTCCCTGGCACAATCTGTTGCGGTATTTGGTGGAGACCGTTTTTCAGCATAGATATGCATCACTTGACCAGTCAGTTATAATGAAATTCAGATATTATGCCCAAAAGGAAAAGCAGTACACTTTGTCTTAATATGTCTATTATACATGTGGCAGGGTTTTGGTGCAAAAAAAGCAAGGTGAAAATATCGTGATCTTGGGGTCCTTCCCTTGTGTTCCTTCAGTAGGGTAGCTTTCCAGAAGCTCCAGTTCCTTACCGCATCACTTAGTCATCTGTATGAGTTTGGACAAATGTGGTGGAGATAAAAAGAGTAGCCACTTCACAGAGTTATTTGAGGGCTGGATGGGAAAATCCATGCTAAGCATTTAGCACATGGCAATGCTCAAGAAAGACTAAGTTCTTCCACTGCATGGAGCTTTTTCTTTGATCTGTCTATCTGTCAATATGGAGCCCCTCTGTGGTTATGAGAGTAGGGAATTGAGTAGGAACTGCTCTCCTGACATTCCCAGGACATTCCCTGACACAGGAAACACTGGAAACAGTTAACAAGTGGGTTTTAGAGCTGGAAACGTTGAGTCATTGACATCTGGAACACACAGCTTTCCAGAACAATTCTCACTAACACTGGATAAAATGTATGCCTAAAAAAGGGCGTGGAAGAAAGACCCTGGCAAGTAAACTGCCCTTCCCAGACACCTCTTTCCTTTGCTGCCCAGGACGACAGGGCCAAGAAGTTGCCAAGGGCCTGCGGCCACACGCAGTGCAGACACGGGGCTGCCAGGAGTATGAATATAAGGAATGTGGGGCAAAAGCCAACTGCATTTCCCTACTGAGAAACAGAGTGCTCCTGGAAAGTCAAGGTGTCAGAAAGAAAGCAGATAAAGCAGCTAAGTCCATTCCCAAGAAATTCTCTAGGCTCTCAGCTTTCGGGCAAAGAAAAGCTAGTTGTTCTAGAAATAGTTTCCCTTATCTGATGGGAATAAAATTACAGGCTATGAGCATGGTCTTTCTCAGTCTCTCCTGACCCGATATCTGATGAGGAACATTTATTTTCCCTGAGGTAAACCGTCCTTGAGGTCGTATCTGAATGTAAGTTTCCAATTCTATGCTATCTTAGTACTTTTCAAGCTCTTGGATTTCACTCTCAGTAACTTTAGAGGAGCACTTTCTACTGATCTTTTGTTTTGGGGTAAAGACAAAAAGAGAAATTAGGGGAAGGGTTAGATTCTTTACTCCTGAATTTCTGCTAAGGCTTACATTTCATTAATTGACACCCAGATCCAGCTGGAGGGAAAACCCACCATCCTAAGTCCCACAACTTCTGCACGCCACACCCAAACACGTATCAATGCCTGAAAGGTGAGTAAGAAATAGCAGGAAACTAGCAGGCCTGAGGAGACACAGACCAAGGTAGGAGAATAGGGACAGTGGACCGAGATGGGGACAGAGTGACCTTCTTTAGTTTCCAGAACCAAGTGCAACAGATATTTATGCTGGACCAACAGCCAGGTGCTACGGCTAAACTCTTTTTCAGGTGAACTCAGAGCCCTGAAGTGAAAGAGGCAGCCCCAGGAGCAGTGGTGGCCCGGCCTCTCCTTGGGCTCATCGTCTCCTCATCTCCGTCTCCCAGATGGACCCCAGCACTCACCTCTTTGTCCCTGCGGGCAGCATCCAGGGAAACTGAGGGGTGGCCCCTGTGCTCACTCTGGCCACACTCCTGGCAGATGCACTGCTGATCGTGGTGGCAGAAGGCGACCAGCGGGCTGTGGTGGGCAGGACAGGTGCGCAGATCCCGCTCCTTCACCGGCTCCGTCAGCTGGTGGCTGTGCAGTTTGCTGTTCTCCTGGTGTGGCCGCAGGTGCTCCTCGCAGTAATTCACCATGCAGGTCAGGCAGGACTTCACTGCCCTCACCCTGCTGGCCCCAAGGCAGAAGTCACACAGGATCTCCCCCTCCCCCTCGACACCAGGACCCCCGTGCGATGCAGAGCTGCTGCCCTGTCCCTCAGCCTCCCCATGGGGACTCCCCAGGGAGCCCATGTCCTCTTCTTCTGCCGGGTTGGCTGACCCAAGGTCTGGGCTGAGAGTGACCAGAGAGTGAGCAGTGACCCCGGGCAGTGGCCCCGGAGCCATCAGATCCAACTCAGCCATCTGGAAGTCTCCGCCGCCTAAGCCGTCCTTCCTCTGCCCCTTAGCCCAGGCTCTGTGCAGCCCAAGTCAGACAGGAGAACCACGCCTCGGTGATTACAGCTGCCACAAGATTTTAACTGTCTCCTCCCTCCCAGAGGAGGCTCAGTTAGTCATTGCTCCGCCCAGGGCTTGGTCAGCGGCCAGCTGCTGTGACAAGGCAGCTCGATTACTCAGGCTCTGCATAGCTGCTCAGGATGTCTCCCCACTGGCACAGGCCCCTCCTTGAGTCCAGCCCGAAACTTCTATTCTTATGTAAATCATCCGTCCCCCATAGGCTCAGCCAGAGACCACGTGTGTCTGGCTGTGCTGAAAAGGACTGGAGATGCCTGAGCTGTGCTGTAAAAAGCCTGTATTGCTTTCTGTGGTTTGACAGGCTAAATTTTTTGTTTCCATTTTTTAAAGGGATCCAAAATGTACCGACTCCAGCCATAGGGCAGCCATTCATCCCTCCCTGTCACACAGAACTGGACATGAGGCAGCGAGGAACAGGATCCATGTTTCTGACCCTGACCTTTTCCACAGCACCTTCTTGCAGTTTCCTGGAGACAGGCTTAAGATGGGTGCTCAGTGTGGACCGGGAGGGTCAGGAAGCACGTGTCTCCTCCCTCAGACAGCTCCATTCAGACAGCCCTCCAGGGCCAAACACCCTACCCTGCAGTTCCTGGAGAGGGGTGCATGCTAAGCAACAGCCCCTCTGTCCACTGAATAAGGTAACGTAGACCCGGCATGTGAGTCTGTTCGGGCTGCCATAACAAAACACCACTGACTGGTTAGTTTAAACAACAGAAATTTATTTTCTCACAATTCTGGAGTCTGGAAGTCCAAGATCGAGGTGTCAGCAGGGTTGGTTTCTTCCGAGGCCTCTCTCTCCTTGGCTTGTAGATGGCCGACTTCTCCCTGTGTCTTCACACGGTCTTCCCTCTGTACATGTCAATGTCCTAATCTCCTCTGCTTATAAGGACAGCAGTCATATAGGATTAGTGCCCACCCTAGTGACCTCATCCGAACTTAATTACCTCTTTAAAGGCCCTCTCTCCAAATACATCACATTCTGAGGCACTGGGGTTAGGACTTCGGCGTACAAGTTGGGGTGGGAGGAGAGAGAATTCAGCCCGTAACACATGGCCAGGTGAGGAGACAGGAAGGATGCAGCTCCTTAGAAGGAAGGAGCTCCTAGGCATCTCTACTGGATGGGGACACACGGTCTACTTAGTATTTGCCAGATGGGCACCAAAGAACTCCGGGACCTGAACTCCAGCTTCTGTGTCCTGCAGAGGCTCACAGCTTTCCACCCAGGACTTCCTCAGCTGTACTCAACAGGACTTGGAAGACTAATGGAACACAGAGAGAATGGGAGTCCAGCTCACCCCTGGGATCAGGGGTTGGGACGTCTCCAAGACGTCGCACTCCCCACGGCTCTCCACCCCTGAGGCGAGTTCTGCAAGATCTGGATTTAATTAGATAAACCAAGGGACGTTTCTTGTCAGTGACCAGGACATTTCAGAAATCCAGAGGCTGCTCCGAGCTGGAGGGCATAGAAGACTGTAAATCCATCTCCGAGGCAGCCCTGTTTGTTTTCAACCATGCGTGGAACACACATATCATGACAGCCTAAAAGCAGCCCTCCGTAGCACTATCAAGTTCCCTAAGCATCCCTGTCCTGACCGCCCTCTTCCGCTGCTGAAGACCCCCCAGAAGAGGTTTCCTTATAGTTCATTTCGTGGTTTTTAGATCTCCAGCCAGGAGGGAGAGGAGCTGGCTTCTGCCACCCCAGACCATTCTCAGGGCCTTCCCAAATATTAGCAGACACAGTTGCTTTCCTTTCTGCCCCTTTTGCACAATGACCCGGTGCTCAAAGCTGAACTAGTCCACCCACACATCTCAGAGCCTTTGTTCTTTCTGGGGAAGGGGAAGGGAAGGTGGCTGCCTGCCTGACCCGTTCCTCAGCCTCAAGTGCCAAAGAGAGGGCACCGAGCCAGCCTGGGTTCCCTGAGGCCTCTCACTGATGTGCCATCGTCCCCTCCTCATCGTTCCCATCCTTTCTCCTTTCATGAATTGTCTCCCTGCCTGCTTCTTCTCTACTGTAATTCTGCAGGGCAGCTCATGGGCATGCTCAGCCCTTCTCCTGTGCCCCCACTGGAGCCCTGAGCTGGCAGATGGTCCACAGTGACGTGGAAAACAGGAAATCTGAATTTCCATCTCAGCCTGGTCTAGGAAAATCATTTGTCCTCTCTTTACCTCAGTTTCCTCATCCGGAAAATGAGCAGGTCAGCCTGTCAGGGCTCGTAAATACATTCCTGGTTTGGCTCTCTGGGGAACTGTGTTCTCTAAATTCATATCTGAGCTTATTGGGAAATGGCGTCATGGTCAAGCCATGATGTCCGGTGTGGGCCTAAGACTGGAGAGTGGGGGCCCACCTCTAGTGCTCTGGGACCACAGAATTCACCAAGACCTCTATATCCCCTCCACAGCCGGGCCTGGAAGCAGAACCTTCTGGACAAAACTGCTAGCCCTGAGCTCCCACCATCCTACTTCCAGGGACTACAACCCATCTCATCACGCCTCAAATCCCCTGGTTCGACACTTCAGCACCAGAAGATTGCGGCTAACACCCCATGTGTCTCCTCAACTTGAACTCACTGTTGAACCAAGCGCGCCACAGCCACCACCACCCCTTTCCTCCCACTGCACCCTGGGCCATCCCAAGATTCTCAGTCTCTTCTTAAACTGCTCCCTCTGCTTCCTGGCCTTAACTGAGACTTGGTTTCCCCCAAAGACACTGTTTCTCCCGCCACCTCTCAACTGGCACTGCTCCTTCTCTCATCCCCTAAGTATCTTAGAGCTGAGGTAGGGTGGGAGTCTTCCTCACCCCCCATCGCAACATCCAGATCGCCACTTGTCAAACCCAGCCCTCTTGTCAAACCTGCTCCCCCATGCTCATACCACCCCGAAATACCACCCTCTCCTCTCCTCCCGGCTGTCTTCCACCAGCCTCCCGGTCATGCATCTAACTCACAAAGACTCAAGCTCTGGATCGCAGCCTCTCTCCCCAGCCCAGCTCTCAGAACCTCCACCTCTGAATGCACCTCATTGCCGAGGACTTTTTCCTCGGCCACCCACCCAATGGTCACACATGAATTTTTCTTTTAATGTAGTAAAATACACATAATACAAAATTTATCATCTTAACCATTTCTAAGTGTACAGTTCAGTGGCTTAAAGGACATTCTCATTGTTGTGCAACCATCACCACCACCCATCTCCAGAACTCTTTTCATCTCCCCCAACTGAAACTCTGTCCCCATTAAACACTAACTCCCCATCCCGCCTCCTCCCAGACCCTGTCATCCACCCTTCTACTTTCTGTCTCTATGATTTTGACTATACTAAGTGCCTCACGTGTGTTGAATCATACAGCATTTATCCTTTGTGTCTGGCTTATTTCATTCCACGTAATGTCTTCAAGTTCCACCCATGTTGTAGCGTGTGTCAGAATTCCCTTCCTCACACACAGATTTTGCATTCACCAGAAATCTCTATCTCCAAAATCGTGAATTGATAATCCTACTCTCTGACTATACTTACAGCTCACTTGCTTAAATGCCTCATGGAAAAAGGCACCTCAGGTTTCATTAGACCGCTAATCCACTACTCACCAGTTCCTCCTTCTCATCTTTCCCCTCCTGTCTTCATTTTCTTCTTAGCTTCTTTTAGACTCCACGGTCCCACAAGCATTGTTCTCTTGCAGCTGCCCTTGTCTTTTCTTTTTTTTTCCTTTTCTTTTTAGGAAGATCGGCCCTGAGCTAACATCCGTGCCCATCTTCCTTTACTTTATATGTGGGACGCCTACCACAGCCTGGCTTGACAAGGAGTACATAGGTCCGTGCCCAGGATCCAAACTGGCAAACTCAGGGCCTTCGAAGTGGAACGTGAGAACTTAACTGCTGTGGCTGGGCCAGCCCCTCCCTTTCTCTCCTACCCTCCATCACACTCTCCTGGTAACCCCAGAACACCAAGCAGCCCCTACTATCCACCTTCCCTGGGCCTGCACCTAAAAGCAAGCATTATTGGGGCAAAATCATCAATCATGCAGAGAGGTGCCACTATAAGTTCAAGATCATTACCCTCCAGCGGGCCCCTGACATCGCACAGCCATCATGCTGTGCTTCTCTAGGAAGCCCTCTCTCCCCTCCTCAAGGACTGGATTCCTCACCCTCTTACTGTTTCCCACCTCCACTCTGTGCAGGGCATCTTGACTCATGCTTTAATGTGAAAAAGAAGTCACCAATTAGGAAATCCCTAGTATTTCCATGACCGGATCTACATAGGTGCCAGCATCGGTAGCCTCTCCTCCTTCCTTCCTGTTGCAATAAGAGCAGTATCCCTAGATCTGTTAGAGTCTAGTCTTTCCTCCTGTGCGCTGGGCTCCCTCCTGCCTCCTACCTTCTCAGGGACTCTATCTCTTCAAGTATATTCCTTCTTGCACCTTTACTCTGCTCCTCTCCACTACAGAGCTCCTGTCAACATGCAAACATACTTTAGTATCTTCCATCCCAAAAAAAACAAAAAATGTCCCTGGAACCCACATGCCCATCTAACTCAGATCTACAAGTCTCAGCTTCAAGGTCTGTCCCCAAGGACCACTCACCTTGTCACTCACCTTGTCATTCCACTTCCCACTGTTTATCCAGCACCTAACACTTGAGAAATAGATATGCTGACTGAAAGACTATGTATACCTGCTCCGATAGGCTCCTCTCATATGTGTTAGGCCCCTTCTAACTATAAGGTCAACTATTTCTGACTCTTGTCTATTTTCTGTTCCATGCTCCTGTGCCACCATGAGGAGCTGAGATTCTGACCAGAGCCACCTGCCTTCTGGAGTCCCATAGGGAGAGTCTTGCTCAGCTACTCCAGTAGCAAGAAGTGACAGTGAAGCTCTAGCTGTCATTTTCCTCCCACGCTGGTCAGTTTAGCTCTGACCTCCAAGTGCTGTGGGGCATTCTGCTGTCTGCTGGTTGGTCTCTATAGCAACAATTTATTATACGCAAACAATTCAGTGAGATGAATTCAGGCAAAGGGATGGTCCTGTCTGAGTGAAGACTTAGCAATGGTGTTAATCGGACACCACTGACTTCATCATAACCAACCCCAAAACACTCAGCCTTGTATAAAAGGAAATGTTTCTCTCTTCTACACAAAACAAATGTAATTTCACTTGGGTATCCTTTCCTGAATCAAACCTGCCACTAGGAATGTTGGGGCCAGATTGTGGTTTTGTAGTCCTTTCCAGAATTGAGGGAGGTTTCCTCATCCAGAATTTTACCAACCCATGTGGTAAGTAATTGGTAGGTAGGTAGGTAATTATTAATCTTTCACCCAGTTGACTGTGTGGTGAATAGTCCCATAAACCGACAAACTCCCTAAGAGGTACATAAACAATGAATGCCAACAGATCCCCTCCCAGTTTATGGGTTTAAGGCCATCACCTCAGGGTATCTGGAAGAACTCAAGCAGAGCTTTCTTAACCCAAAGACTCTATCTGGCAGTTTCTAGCTAAAGAAGCTTCTCAAACTTTTCTCCTAAGCAAACAGCTTTCAGTTTGCCTACTGAAAAATCTCACTGGGTTTTTTTCATTTGTGTCTCTGCCAAGCCACGCAGAGCTGTGATTCACAAACATAGGTAATATTTGTCCATCTGTCTGCAGAAATTAAGAAAAAGCAGTCCATCGGATTTTAAAAATGAGAATAATATAGTAACTAGTCATAAATCTAAATTTGATCAATTTTAAGGGATTGTACTTTATTGAGACTGTGTCCTCCCTTTTTTTGAATTAAAAGTCTTATCTTTTATGAAACTATGGTAATAATAGTGGGGGATGGAGTTATCTGGAAGAGTTATATCTAAGTCAGTCCTCCAAATTCACTTTGCAGTTTTTCTGGTAAAATCCCAAAGTCTGAGAACCACAGAATTGGAAGCTGTGTCACTCTTCCAGAAACCAGCCCAGAATTTTCCTGATTCACCTGGGGGTGTGGGCCCAGTGGACTTTCTGGCCTGGGGTTGCTATCAGCAAACTGGTCCAGGCCCTGCTTTTCCCCTAAGAGGAGAAGAATGGCCTCTTGAGTGCTTTTGGTAAGTAATTATTGCTAGCAAAACAAGAGAACCAACTGCAGGACAGGTGAACAGAGCGTTACAGACTCAAAGGATCATTGCTCCTAGTCTCAGAACACCCGCTCCTGGAGGGACTCCGTGCCCCCGCGCCTGCCCCTAAGCCTCCTATCTCTCCGTGGGGTAGTGACTGGCCTCCTCGGGAAGGAGGGGCTGTCCCAGGGTGTTGCATATGCCTTCTCTTCACAAAGACAGGGGGCACACACACTGGTTCTGAAAACAAGATTGTGACCTCTGATCTATCCATCTTGCCCAGCACCCACCACAATGCCTGAAGGACCCCTGCTGGTGAGTGGCGGGAACTGGCCAGAATCAGCTTCAGCTGTGCCTTTAGCAATGGCCATCCTCCAACTAAGGAAGTACACGGGGTCATTTCCGTCAGAAGTCCCAAAGCCAGGGTGCTTGGGACACCGAGTCCCTCCAATTCTACTGAAACTGCTCATTCGCTTTTTACTCAGAGCCCTTTTTCTCCCTAAAACTCCATGATTCCACTGAGGCTGGCTCCAGGGCAGATCCTGGAGACATATCCCGCCCTTCTTAGGACCACTTTCCCACTCTGACCCTGAAATGGTGACACGTAGCCAAGCTCATCATGATTAACTCCTTCCCTCAGGACGAGTGTCCTGCTAGGAGACTCCTGGCCTCTCACACAGCAAGGCTCATGGTGGGTTGCCCCACGGGTTCGTTAGAGAGGTCCAGACTCTTCTGAACCCTGCAGTCAAGCTTCACTCTAAATCACCTAATGGAAGAACATAGCTTTTTATTTTTTCCTTCCACAGGTCAGAAAACATGACTCCTCAATAGCCAGTCCATCCCAGCTCCAGGGATGGGCTCTGTTCACCTACGCCGGAATTGATCTCCAGCCCACTGGCTAGTGGTGACGGCTCCAGGGATGGGAAGTCTGCGCAAACTTAGGCCAATGAGATCTGAGAAGTTTGCTGGGGTTTTCCTGGCTTTTAAGAGAGACACTTGGGAAAGCAGCTGCTTTCTCTCTGGAGATGGACAAAGAAGCATTGCTGCTGGCAACTAGCCTATGATATGAAGGGACGAGCCTTAAGATGACACCCGCACAGTGGACAGCAAGGCAGAGGAACTAAGAGGATCTGGTCCTTGATGGCATCATTGAGCTGCAGAATCAACTCGATCCACTTTCTATACGTTTTCGTTATGGTTTGAAAGTGTTTGGGTTGGTCTGCAAATAACCTGAATGGTCCTAACTGACAAGGGAATACTTTCACAAAGCCCATGCTCCAAAATCGGCCTGAACTCTTTTGCCACAAGAACTCTAGGTGTAGGTCAAGCTGCACTTCAAGCTGCTCTCGGCCTTTTTTCAGGAAGGAATGAAAATTGCCAAGAAACCTGGATCACGAAGCCCATCAACACCCTTGGATTTATGTCAGATCTTTTCCTCGGTACACAGAGGCCCTTTCACTTACAGGCATAATTTCTGCTAGTTGCAATCACTGGATCTTCCTCTCTGATCAAATACTCTAACCTGTTCTGTCTCTTGTCCTAGTCTGACTTTCAAAGTTTTCTGCCTTCCTTAACCGTCCTTAACTCTTACTACTCCTTTTAGGGAAAATGGTAGGTTCAGGCTTCCTGCATCTGATGTGACCATCTAAGGGACTGTCTAAGGGGCTTTGGAAATGTAGCCCACTCCACGTTTGCATCCTGTACCCTCTTCTCAGCGAGGAGACGTGATTTCTGCAGCTATGCAGTGCATGATCTGGAATCAGACCATCTGGGTTCAAACCTTCAGGGGTGACCTTGGAAAAGCTCCTTACCGTCTCTAAGTTGCCCCAAATGGAGATAATAATAGCACTCGCCTCCCAGGATTGCTGAGAAGATTAAATTACATTAGACATATCCACATACAGTCTTCAACCTCAACAGGTTAGCTGTCGTCATGAGTTATCATTACTTGAGGATTTAGAAGAATGCAAACAGTGGCTAAGCAGGCAACCACCAGCACTCCACATCTCCCTCCGCCAGACCCCATCCTTCTGCCTCATTCCTGCGCTTTTTTCCTCCAGCTTCTTCTCTGACACTTTTAAAGAAACTCATTATCCTCAATTTGAAACTCAAGCTAAGGGATCATTTCTGCCTCAATTTTCCACTCTCTTCCCTCCAAACATCACTCCTTCATGTGCCAGCTCGAGTTCTGTTCTCTCTTCTTCCCCAATCACTTCATAATTATTGTTTTTTCCCCTTTCCTCACTGCCCCTAGAATTTATCACCTATTCCAATAATATAGTATTCGGTAAGTCATATAACGCATAGAGTAGGTGCCTAATAAGTATTTGTTAAAAGGAATCCTACTGAGACCTGGTTGTGAGGGGCCAGGCCCAAAGTCAACTGAAAGCTCAGATATGGCTGCCTCAAAACCAAGTGTCTATTTGCAGTGATTCTTGCCCAGTTTTCACAAGAGCTCCAGATTCCTTAACACGACTTTGTTGGGGGTTCTTTGAATTTCTTAGTTCATATTCATCTCTGTATCTTCTACTACTTATCTACATGGCATACATTCTGTTCTGAATCCTTCAGTTTATAGTTCTCAGATTTCATCTTTCCCATAGTTGGGTCCTCAGAACCCTTCAGCCTGACCTCCCAATCATAGAGTATTTCCAACACAAAGCTTCGATTTTCCTTCATGTGTCTTCCTGAGCTGGAGAGCAGAACTGTCTTTGAAACGTGTCATGGCTGCTGCCACCACGCCCAAGATCATCACAGCAACTACTCCTTCTGAGCCAGGGACTTGGCTAAGCAGTCGATACATGTTGTCTTCATGGGACTGGGCTTTACAGATGAGAAAATTGTAATTTAATGAGATTGGGTACCTTGCCCGAAGCCATACATTGGATATATGACGGAGTAAAGATTTAAATACACATTCGTGACTCCAAAGCCAGGAGAGGTCCCAGGCAAACTGTGTGGTGACCTTCTTGCTGATCCTGGGGAAGGACAGGGATACTCCTAGAGGCCTTTCATCTCAGTGGAAAGGGAGGGAGGTGGTCACTCATGAACAGACTTGAAGCAGCTTCTTTTGACTTGGCTGGTAGCGGAGAAGCAGGGCTGTCCATCCCCCAGGTCCTGCCTGCTCTTCAGCTGGATCTTCTCAGGAAAGGAGAAAATAGGTACAACACTCCCAAGCGAGCTGGCATTTCCTCTCTCTCTGTAACATGCTTACCTCATTTTAATTCTTTCTCAAACATCCAAGTGCCCTCCTGTGAAAAGTGTCTCCATTTTTTTGCCCCAGAGTGGTCCTGGCCTGATAGATGACTCATAAAATATTTCCACATGCTTGTCTCCTCCCCACACAGGACCAGTTCATTGATTCATCAAGTATTCATTGTGCATCCATTACGTGCTTAATCTGAGATACACTGGAGGTCATAAAATATGATATGACACAGGCCCTGCCACAAAAAGAACAGGTGCCAATCCTATATTTACAATATCTCTGGAATTCTGCCTTGACTTATTTGATAGCTCTGCCTTTCAGACTGTGGCATTCATTTTGCAGTCATAAGGACCAATGCAAGGACCAAGTGCATAAAAATGGAGCATAAACATGGAAAGACCCTCAATGACATTGTTGAGCTGCTTGACCCCAAAGCTGATTGTTTTCAGGCTTCAAGTCATATAGGATAACAAATGTCCTTAGGCTCCAGCTGGAAGCATTATAAGTGGTACACTCTCCATGTGGCAGGAAATAAGCCAAATAGCAGGCCCACGTTATACAAGCTTGAGATCCAAAAAGGGAAGAGACCTCTTCCTACCAGTCTCCATACAGCAAGTGTCACGGAAGGATTCTAATCGATCCTGTACACTCTGCTTGCCCAGGCCTGGGTCAGTTACCATGTCTGGTGAAATACAACACTATGATATATTGTGAGTCGTATGTTTTGTGAATCACTGGATTGTGAGTCCCCCTGAGGACACAAAGGAGGGGCACAGTGTTTGACTAAAAACCACACCCAGTGGGTCCCCCCATGGTGAATATAGGCCAATCAAAGCAACAAAAATGCAACAACAGCAACGCAAATGGGATTTAAGAATGAAGTTGAATACCCATTTCTGAATCATCTTTGAAAGCAAAAATGGGCTCATATATGGTGGCAGCCGTAATTCAGAGAGGGTGATGCAGGTGGATTTCACACATTGTTAGGATGATACACCCCTTGTAGTGTTGACGAGGCAGCACAGGTGAGCCCAACCTCTCTCCACTCCTGGCGGAGAGGAGGGGCAGTGAAGCCCATTAAGGAGCACATGCCCAGGGTTCGGCACAGGTGAAGGGAACCTAGGCTTGGAGGAAGTTGAAAAAGTAAATTCAGCATCAGGTTTGGCCACCACTGGTTGGAGAATTCATAACCCACTGAAGATGGTAAACATGAGAATTGGAGGAGAGCAAAAGTGATGAAAAGCCTGGATAAATACAAAATGTGAGTGAAGACAAAGCTTGGAAAAATTCAGCCTGAAAAAAATCTAAAGAGAGATAGAGGAGGACCCGCTATGACTTCTGACGACACACTCTCTTCTTCTGTTTAAACTTACTTGCTATCTCCCCAACATGACCTATCAGCTCTAGCATCTCAAAGCTAGGCAGACTACATCCCAAGAAAATGTGCATCAGGGAAGCTTCCTGAGTGAGGCAGGTTACTGTCCCAATATCAAGGCAATGATGTGCCTTACATCTGCTGCCCTGACTAAGAACCAGGAAACACTGCTTCCATCGACCTGTAGAGTATACGTTCCTCCTGCCACTCTGGACGTGTGTATATGGCTTCTGGATCTGTTCGGGTTTCTTCACCTATAAAATTAGAGTAGTACTTGCTCTGTCTAACTCTCAGGGTTATTGTAAGATTCTAAACTTTAAAACAAGATAATGTTTTGGAAAGCTGGATAATGAATTGATAACATTCAAGTGAAACCACATCCTCCTGGCTGCCCTCAATCTGTGGCCATTACTTTTCAGTCTCCTTTTCTTGCTCCTCTCTTTCTCCCTGGCTGGTAAAGTTGTGAAACTATCTGAAGCTCAACCCAAGACCATTTCCTCTTCCCAACCTATTCTTTCTTCCCAGATGAGTTCACCCATTCCTAAGACGTCAGTTACCATCAGTACAAATGACTCACAAATTGATCTCCAGCTCAGACTTTCAGATCTGTATATCCAACTACATTCTAAATATAAAAGCTTGACTTTCTCAGAGTCACCTCAAACTTAATACATCCGAAATTAAACTTACAACCTTTCCAGATTTCACCACAACAAAGCTGGCCCTCTTCACGGGTCTTTTCTCTGAGACTGCTGCCAGCACCCAACCAGATGTACAAACCAGAAACCTAGGGAACATCCCTAATTCCTCCCTCTCCTTCATCCCCATATCCATTCCATCACCATCTTATATCCAAAGTATCTCCAGAACCTTTCCTCTTTGTATTTCCTTACTCTAGTCTGAACCACCATTGTCTCTCACCTGCATATGGCAACAGCCTCCAAACTAGAAGTCGCACATCCACTCATTGCTCCCTCCAATCCATTCTCCATATTGCATCAGAGAAAGCTTTTTTACAAATCAATTTTTTTGAAGTGTAATGTACATGCAATAAAATTCACACATTTTAAGAGTACAGGTCAGTGAGTTTTGACAAACATATAATTCATGTAACCACTACTCAATCAAGAAATAGAATATTTCCAGCACCTCAGAAAGTTCCCGCAAATCCTTTTACAGTCAATCTCTCTGCCACTCCTGGTCCCAGGCAACTGTGGATCCAACTTTTTTATCTGACTTTTTTTATCACTATGGATGAATTTTGCTTGTTCTAGACTTTCATACAAACGGAAACATACAGTAGGTATTCCTTTGTGTCTAGCTTAATATTCATTCAGCAAAACAATGGGATTCAGGCACATATGTGTGTGTCAGTGGCTTGTTCATTTTTATTGCTGAGTAGTATTTCATTCTATGACCATACCACAATGTGTTTATCCATTCATCTGTTGATGAGCATTGTTGGGTTCTTTTCAGTTTTTAGCTACCTGGTATTATCTTTTTCCCATCATTTTGCCAACCTACCTGGATCTTGACATTTTAAATGCATCTCTTGTAGCCTCATATAAGTGAGTTTTGGTTTTTATCCAGTGTAATGAACTCTGCCTTTGGCAGAGGGTGGGGGGAAGGCTAATGGATTTCATTAATGGGACAAGCACAGCAAGCATAAAGTATTTGTAGGAGCTTGCCTTCATCATCCAAAAACTCTGGATACCTGCCATCAACCCAGTGGTTCTAAGTGCGGTCTGGACTCCAGGGGCTCACTGAGACCCTTTCAAGGGGTATGTGAGGTCAGCACTGTTTCCATGCTAATATGAGAGTATTATTTGCCTTGTTCACTGCATTGGTATTTTCGCTGCTGGCGGAGAAGCAACTCCTGGGGCCTCAGCACAAGACAGAGCAGCAGCACCAAACCAACTAGCAGCCCTCATGCTCTTCCCATTCACCACCCACAGACTAGAGGAACACGCCACTTCCAGCTAAGAGTATACTTGATGAAGCAGTGAAAACTATTAATTTCATTAAAATCTCAACCCTTGAGTACGTGACTTTATAATATTCTCTAAGTGACAAAATGGGAGCTATGCATAAAGCACCTCTGATGGTTTTCTAGAGAAACTGTACTTGTGCAGTTGTATGAGATGCAAGTAGACGTGGCTTTTTTTCCAGAAAGAATAATATTTTTATTAATCAACTTCCTGATACACCTCTATGATACTTTCTTCTTCATATAATTTTTAGCTGCTTTCTCTTTGTGTGTTCCTTCAGCTGAGAATTTTATAACTTCTAAGGAAATAATTAAATTCCTCTACCATGGTGGATCAAACTTTTTCTTAGAATTCCTACATACACCACATCCAACTTCTCCTACTATTAACATCTTAGGTTATTACGCTAATTCACCACAAATAATGAACCGATGTTGACACATTATTAGCTAAAGTCCATACTTACTCAGATTTCCTTAGTTTTTACCTAGTTTCCTTTTTCTGTCCCAGAATCCCATCCAAGATACCCCATCATATTTAGTTGTCACACGTCCTTAGACTTCCCTTGTTTTTGATGACCTTGACAGCTCTGAGGAGTACTGGTCAGGGATTTTGTGTAATGTCTGTTAATTGAGATGTGTCTAATGTTCTTCTCACGATTAGACTGGGGTTATAGGTTTCTTGGAGGAAGACTACAGAGGTAAAATGCTGTACTCATCACATCATATCAAGAACACATACAATCAACAGGACTTGATCACCTGGCTAGGGTAGTGTTTGTCAGGTTTCCCTACTATAAAGTTACTCTTTTTCCCTCCTTTCCATACTGTCTTCTTTGGAAGGAAGTCACTATGTGCAGCCCACACTTAAGGAGTGCGGAGTTTTGCTCCACCTCCTTGAGAGTGGAGTAGATATCTACAGAACTTATTTGCAATTCTTCTATATGGGAGATTTGCCTATTCTCCCTAATTTATTTATCTACTCAATCATTTATTTATATCAGTAAAGACTCATGGATATTTATTTTATACATTGGGTTATAATACAACACTACTTTATCTTGTTGCTCAAATTGTGTCAGTTTTGGCCATTGGTAGCTCTTCTAGTTGGTTCCAGTGTCCTTTTGACATTCCCGATTGTTATGGTTTGGTTTGGTTTGGTTTGGTTTGGGTTTTGGGTTTGGAGAACTACAAGATGTTCCATGTTCATCTTGTATATTCTCTGCCCCAATCCTAAAATCAGCTTTTTCTCCAAGGAACCTTGGTTCCTTTAATTAGAGAATGCCATTTGAAACCAAGATCTCAATGTTCTCTCAGCTGACAGAGCAAGAAAATATATGCTAACTATAGGTATACATATACCTATATATGTTTCTATGTGTATCTATCTGTATCTATATTAAGCTAACAATGAGTTCATACTGATACCTCCAACTCTAATCCAGTCCAACATGGATCATTCCATCCTTCGCCTTCTCCTTGCTTTTCTGTAACCTCCCAATCCAGCAGTGAGAAACCTCAATTCCCCCATCCACCATCCATGTACCTAATTGTTCAATTAAGTATACACGTATAATGATTCCAAAATTGTTAACCTATAATCCTACAGGAAATAATGTTGTCAACTAGAGTACAATGCTTATGTATGGTTCCTATTGTCTTTACTCGTACAGGCCACACTCACTTCCAAAGTTACTTAGGTCAGCACTTCTTTCCCCACTCCCTTCAGTGAAGTTAGTCTATAATGTTTGAAATACAGTTAGATTCTTTTGTGACAGTCTGTGTTCCTTCTTGGGATCCCTCCACCTCCTAAATGATTTTTTTAAATTTGCATACATTAAGGTTCACTCTTTGTACTATTAAAATTCTATGGATTTTAACAAATGCATAGTGTCAGGTATCCACCATTACAGTGTTATGCAGAATAGTGTCACCATCCTAAATAGGCCCTATGCTTCACTTTGAACCACCTTTTCCCTTCCTCAACCTGCTGAACCACTGATGTTTACTGTCCCTAGTTTTATCTTTTCCATAACATCATATAAATGGAATCATGCAGAATGTAGCCTTTTCAGACTGGCTTATTTCACTTAGGAATATGTATTTAAGATTCATTATGTCTCTGTGTGGCTTGATCACTCATTCCTTTTCATCACTGAGTAGTGTTCCATTGTACAGGTATACTGCAGTTTGTTCAACCATTCACAATTCACTATTGAAAGACATCTTGGTCTCTTCCAAGTTTTTACAATAATTAAATAAATATGAATAAAAGTGCTATAAACTTTCAGGGTTTTGTGTGGATATAAGTTTTCAAATCAGTTCCTAGGTAAATACCTAGGAACACAATTTCTAGGCCACATGGTAAGACTGTGTTTAGCTTTGTAAGAAACTGTTAAACTGTCTTCTCAACTATTTCATTTCGCATATCCACAAGCAATGAATAAGAGTTCCTGTTGTTCCACATTCTCATCAGCAAATGGTATTGTCAGTTTTTTGGATTTTAGCCATTCTAATAGATGTGCAACGGTATCTCATGGTTTTAATTTGCATTTCTCTAATGAAAAATGATGTTGAGCATCTTTTCATGTGTTTATTTCCCATCTGTATATCTTTTTGGTAAAGTGTTTGCTCAGATTTTTGGCCATTTTAAAATTGCATTATTTTCCTATGGTTGGATTTTAAGAGTTCTTTGATCTTATATTTTGGATACAAGTTTTGTATCAGATACATATTTGCAAATACTTTCTTCAAGTCTGTGAGTTTTCCTTTCATTCTCCTAACATTGTCTTACATACCAAAAGGGTTTTTTTGTTTTTGGGGGGTTTTTTGGTGAGGAAGCTTGGCCCTGAGCTAACAATTGTTGCCAATCTTCCTCTTTTCTTTTCCTTTTCTCTCTAAAGCCCCAGGACATAGTTGTATATCCTCTTTCTAGTTCTTCTCTGTGGGTTGCCACCACAGCGTGGCTTGATGAAAGGTGCCAGATGCGTGCCCAGGATCCGAACCAGCAAACCCCAGGTCACTGAAGCGCAGCACACGAACTTAACCACTGTGTCACAAGACCAGCCCCCCAAAAGTTTTTAATTTGAATAAAGCCCAACTTATCAATGTTTCCCTTCACAAATTTTGCTTTTGGTGTTATGTCTAAAACCATCACCAAACCCAAGGTCACATAGACTTTTTCCCTATGTTTTCTTCTCAGAGTTTTATAGTTTTGCATTTACATTTAGGTCTATGATCCATTTTGAGTTATTTTTTTGTATAAGGTCTGTGTCTAGGCTCTTTTTTTTTTTTTTTTTGCATATGGCCACCCAACTGTTCCAGCACTATTTGTTGAATGATCTCCCTTTTTTTTTTTTTTTTTTAAAGATTTTATTTTTTCCTTTTTCTCCCCAAAGCCCCCCGGTACATAGTTGTGTATTCTTCGTTGTGGGTTCCTCTAGTTGTGGCATGTGGGACGCTGCCTCAGCGTGGTCTGACGAGCAGTGCCATGTCCGCGCCCAGGATTCGAACCGACGAAACACTGGGCCGCCTGCAGCGGAGCGCGCGAACGTAACCACTCAACCACGGGGCCAGCCCCTGAATGATCTCCCTTTTAATTGAGATGTTTAATCCATCTACACCTAATATAATTATTGATATGGTTGAGTTTAACTCTACCTTCTTTCTATTTGTTTTCCCTTTGTCCTTTCTGCTTTTTGTCCCTTTGTTTCCACTTTTCTGCTTTCCTTTGAGTTAATTTAATGTTTTTAGTGTTCAATTTTATTTAATCTATTGCTTCCTTAGTTATATTTCTTGTTATTATGTTTTTAGTGGTTGCTCTAAGGTTAACAATGTGCGTCCTTAATGTATCAGGGTCTGTTTAGACTCAGTATTGTACCTCTTTCCTCTTTACACTTGACACTGCACATATGACATTCCACATTGCCTTCATTACACACACCACACACTTCACAGCTGATTTCTGACATTTCACAAATGTAATAATCTAGCAAATATTTAATTCCATTTAGCCATACTTTATCATTTGTGCAATTGTTATCTCTTTTACTTCTGTATTTGAATATAAGCCCCTTCCTTACAGTGTCATCATTTTGCTTTAAACAGTTTTTTTAAAAGGAAAATATAGTCTTTTATATTTACTCACTTTTTTTTTTTATCATTTCTAGTATTCTTTTTTCCTTCTTGTAGTTCTGAGTTTCCACTTGGCATCATTTCCCTTTAGCCTGAAGGATATCTTTTATTTTTTATTGTGCAGTTTGTTTAGCAACAAATTCTCTCAGCTTTTCTTTAATGAAAAAGTCTTTATTTTATCCTCATCTCAAAGAATATTTTTGATGGATATGGAATTCTAGTTCTTTTTCAGAATCTTAAAGCTATTTTCCCTTTTTCTTCTGGCCTCCCCACTCACTGGTGAGAAGAGAGTGGATCATCCTTTTCCTTGTCCCCTGAATAGATCTTTTTTCCCTCTGGCTACTCTGAAGGTCTTTATCTTTGGTTTTCAGAGGTTCGATTATTATGTATGTAAGTATAGATCTATAGATAGGTGGGAGAGAGACGGAGAGAGAAATCTGATTGGGATTTACTGAGCTTAGGTCTGTGAGTTGGTGTTTTTCATCAAATTTGGATGTTTCTAGCCACTATTTATTTATTTATTTAAATATCAAAAAATTTCTGCCCTGATTTCACTCTCTTCTCCTCTGAGACTTCAATTTCGTGTACATGAGACTGTTGGATGTTGTCTCCCTATCTCTGAGGCTCTATTCAATTTCTTGAACCTCTTTTTTCTTGGTTTCTCAGATTGATCTATCTCCAAATTTACTGGCTCTTTTGTCATCTCCAACCTGCTGTTAGGCCCTTCCAAGACATTTTTCATTTCACTTATTTGGTTTTCAATTTCAGTTCTTTATTTGGTTCTTTATTATAGTTTTCATTTCTCAGCCAAAGTTCTCCATATGCTCACTCATTAAGGTCATATTTTCCTTTAATTTTTAATTGTACAAGTCTTCTTTAATGGTATAAACATATTTGTGAGAGCTGCTTTACAGTCTTGTCTGCTAAGCTCAACATCTGGACAATCTCAGGTTTGGTTTTCTAAGGATTTCTTTTTCTCTTGGCTGTGCGTCACAATTTTGTTTCTTTGACTAGTGATTTTTAAAATTAAACACTAAATCTTACGAATAGTTCACTGCAGAAACTCTGGATTCTATTGCCTTCCTCTGAAGGATGCTATTCCTATTTTAGGACGCAGTATAATTACTGGCTGGTCAACCTAAACTCTTGTAGGTTTGGTTTTATGCTTTGTTAGTGTAGATCTATGGAAAGTCTGTTTCCCAAGCCCCTTCTAACTAAACAGAAGTCAGTCTCCAAACGCTGCCTCCCATGCAGATCTTGTCAGGGCTGGGTTTTAGGCTTTGATATGGGGAGTCCAGAGAAGGTCTTATTCTAGAGGGTGATTCTTGCTCCTAAGGTGTGCCCTTTATACTGAGACCATCGAATGCCAGGGGTGTTAATAAGGTGATAACTTCCACCCTGCTCTGTTACAACCAGAATTCCAGTGACCAAGAACTACTCTTCCTATAGCACTACTTAACTGCTAGTATCTCTGTTCCACTCCCAACCCTTAGTAGCTGCTATCTTTTAAATCTTGGATGAGCTCACTCAGTTCACGTTCAGTTCACCTCTCAGCCTTAGAATTGCAGGGGACCTGTACATGTACTGCTGGGGCCCACTATTTACACAACTCCCTCCTCTCTGTACCTCACCCCACAGTTTCTAGCTGCTTCAGCTGCTCTGGACCCTGATTTCTGCCTCCGTATGTTAGTGGGACCACTGTGCTCTTCTTGGACTCCTGCTCTCCGTGTCATGGTTAGTAAATTGTTCCTAGACAGGAAAGTGGGTGACCACAGGGCTCACCTCATAAGTTCTTCCTTCTGTCAGGGATCAGTTTTGTGTGGCCTGTCATTAACTGCCTGAAAATAGTATCTAATATGTATTGTCATGTTTTATAGTAGTTTATGGTAGGAGGGCCAGTCTGATACTAGTTATGCCATCATGGCTGGAAAGTCCAGAGTAAGCTTTAGAAAATATAAATGTGATCACGTTATTCCTCGGGTTGAAATCTTCCCCTGGCTCCAAGGATAAAGATCCAAATTTTAAAATGGCCTCATCTAACTCCAATGTCATTTCCCTTCTCCTCTCGCCCTCATTCCTTCTTCAGCCTCTGGCCTGCTTCCAAACCTGCCATGTTTTTTTCTACCACTAGGCTTTTGCACATCAGAGTATCCAACCTACCAGTCTTCCCATCCTTCTTCACCAGCTATAAAGCTACAATGAATAAAACACTGTGAAACTGGCACAAGATTAGATAGAATAGAGTCCAAAACAGGCCCATGCACATATGCATTTCATTACAATGGGAAAGGAAGAAATTATTTAATAAAAGCTGTTAGGTCAATTAGCTAGCTTGAGAAAATATTAAGTTTTATCCCTAACTCACCCCTTACTCAAAAACAAACTTGAGACAAAGCATTAATAAGCGAAATGTATAATAAGAACTACTTCAAATTGGTAAAAAGAAAACCCAATATAAAAACAGGAAAAGGAAATCAACAGGCAATTCATGGAAGAAGAACAAATGACTGATAAACATATGAAATATAGATAAACATATGAAAAGATATTCAACCTCATTAAGAATGAAATACAATATAAATTTTAAAATAGTAAAATAGTGATAGTATCTAACGTAGGCGAGAGTGTGAGGAAACAGTTCCTCTCCCACACTGTTAAGAGTACAAACCAGTACACCAATGCATCAAGATTTTAAATGTACATACACTCCGACCCAGTTCTAACATTTCCAGGAATCTATTCTACAGAAATAACAACATGACTACAGAATTGCTTGTATGAGCAAAAAACTGGAAACAACTCAAATACCCATCAATAAGAATACATATAAATAAACTATAGTACATCTATACAACAGAACATTATGTATTCATTTAAAAATGAGATAGTTCAAAATTACTTGATGCCCTAGTATAACGTTGAGAGTTAAAAGCGAGTTGTAAAACAAAAGAACAGTAAGATACTAGTTATGTGCATGTGTCCACACACATATAAATGTATACACATACAAATACACTCATATATAGGAAAAGAATCTGGACAGATACACATCAAATTTAATTCTAAAGGGTAGGACTTGAAGGAACAGAGGAACCCTTATTTTTTTACTTTATGCACTTCTATACTATTTGAATCTTTTGCAAAGAATATTTCACTATTGTAATTTAAAAACACTTTAAGTGTGTGGTGTATGTGTGTGTATTTTGAGAGAACAGAGTGATTAACTGCTACAATCAACTGTGCTCCTGGTGAACTCCTTTCATCTTAACATCTCAGCATGACTGCCACCTGGTGGTAGTAAATTGCCTAATAAGGGTTTCCCAATCTCAGCACTCCTGCCATTTGGGACAAGATAATTCTTTGTTGTGGGGAATCGTCCAGGGAGTTGTAGGAAGTTTAGCAGCATCCCTTGCCTCTATCCTTACATGCCAGTGACACTCTCTCCCTAAGTTGTGACAACCAAAAATGTCGCCAGACATTGGCATTTGTCCCCTGGGGGGCAAAAATGCCCCCAGTTGAGAACTACGATATAAGAGAAGGAAAGTCTTGTGAGTGCAAAGTAAATCCACAAAATGTGTTCATTCGTTCACTCACAAAAATACTACACTAGGCAAAATCTTTATAAGTCTCTAATTCAGTTGGAATGAGTGATCGCCAACCCCTGGTTACTCTCACACTAAATTCTTTTCACAGCTTTGGGATAGCCTGAGGTTTGAATTCAGTAATAACAAAATCCATTCTTATCCAGTGAATCCCAAATTGCCTCAGGCAGAAACAACAAGGATGGTAAATCCCGGCATAGTGCCCCACACTCCACTCCCAGGCCTAAGGGAGGAATTCAAGGCACTCTCTGTTGTGGCCTCATCACAGTGCTCCAGTCAATAACTGCCACTAAGGAGTGAGCCAGTCCCCTGCTGTCCTTCATTCAGCCTTCTGATTCTCCCTATTTGAAAGCATTGCTATGTCCACTGCACTCCCACCACTACTCCTCTATAGTCTACATGTTGCTGAGTGGTACCTTCGGGAAGAAAGTCCATGGAAATTCAACTCTGCTGGTGACTACCAAAAGAAAAAATTTTTTACTGGCTTGGGGATATCATTTAACCTCTCCAGAGCTCAGTCTCCTTGTTTGTAAAATAAAAGGCCTACACTAGATATTTGAAGTTCCCTTTCAGTTCTAAAATCTATTAGAGGTCATTAGAAATGATCCACTTCAGGCTTTGCCATACCTATTGCAATATAAGTATTTTCTCCAGTTAAGGATTATCCTGTGTATAATTAGATTGGTGTTACTAGAGTCTTCTTATTTATGCATTTATTTAAATTCCAAGATTTGCGGTCCTATAACAACAGTGATGCTGAATAAGCATAGAATTCTAAGCCATGGCTCCACAATACATTTATTGAATTTCTAGGGTTTAGTTTTGTTTTCCTCAATGTGCATTATCTGATGTCAATAATATATGATTAAATATTGTCTGTCTTCTCACTTTCATTTAGTCATAATATTTATTACATGCATAATATGTGCATTATCTGATGCTGATGAAGGCTAAGTGGAGACAGAAGACTTTGCTGTGTTTATACGGTCTCTCCAGGGTGAATGCTCAGACGCAGAATAAAAGCTCAGTGGTGTTACCGGCTCTTAGTCAATATCAGCCCTGATATTGGTTCCCCTACAGTGAACCTGGCACATATGGGGTTAAAACTAAAAACCTGCATTCCTAGTTCCCTGGGTCTTTAGTTCCACTCACATGTAAACGTTTGTTTCTTTAACCTCTGACTCCCTGAGCCTTACAACCAAATAGAAGTTACAAATTGGTAAAGTCCAGATGGCCTCAAACTGGGCTCCCACTAAAGTTGTGGCTGATCCCAGGAACTTGAAGTTCTTTCACAGAGAAACGAATGTCCAGAGAATATCAAGAAACAGAAGCTTCCCAGGCCCAACCCCTCAGCTTCCTGACATCAGAGTCTACCTTCCACCATGGAGATAAACAGCTAAGGACACTCATCTGAGAGTCCTTTGTCTCCTCCGCTGGAAGCAGCCCCAGACACAGGCTGATGGGAAAATGCTGACCAAGAAGTCCATGGCCCCCCTCCCCTACCTAAAACCCCAAATAAAAAGCCCCTACCCATTTCTTAATGGGGAGCAAGCAACTTTTGGGGCACTAGCCCTTGCTTTGCTCCCTCTGCCTGGCAAAGTAAAGCTTTCCTTTTTCACCCAAGACTGTTCTCATTATTTGGATTGGCATCAGCATCAGAGACCCAACTTTCAGTAACAGTGGTGGTAGGTACTCGCCAATGCACAGCACTTCTAAGTTTCTTTTCAGTGTGAACTCTCTGATGAGGGGAAAGCTGTGATCAAACGCTTTGTCACATTTGCTGCATTCACATACTTCTCTCTGGTGCGAGTGTTATAGTGAGGAGTGAGATGTATGCCACGGCCAAGGTTCTCCCACATTTAAGATATTCACAGGGTTTCTCTCCAATATGGATTATTTTATATCAAATTAGGTTTCTGCGATTACCGAAGGCTCTTGTATACTCACTGCATTATATGGTTTCTCTCTAGAAAGTTTTGATGTTAAGATATCTACATCTAACATTCTATTTTTATGATATAATCAATCATAATGCAAAGATGTACAGAAGTACCAGACAGTTAATGCTCCCAAAGCAAACCTCAATGAGGAATGGGAGTTGGTGAATAAATATCCGGTTTCCTTGCCATTCAATGATTAGTCAGGTCTGAGATGCATTCCACACAATCTCTCAGGGGTCCCCAGAGGCACTGAGCCTCAGTGTTCACCTGTTCATTATCTGCTCTTTATTGACTTCCCTCTGTATCACTTCCCCATCCCCTCACCATGCTTCCTGGGGTCAACTCCAGATTAACTACTTGCACCCAAACTTTTGCCTCAAAGTCTGCTGTCGGGGAAGCCCATGCTAACAGAGAGAGTGCATGTGGGTGTTTAAACCTAAACCAGTAAGTTAGTCATAGATTCTCATATTGATTTACCCGTCTCATCACCACACACACTTCCAGGAAAAAATAAAGAAGGAAAAAATGAGGGCCATTTTCTAAAATAATAACTCCCCCATGGAGTGTGACTTCCTCAAATGCAAACTGTTTTGTAACGTTGGACAATTAATAGATTAGTCTTGCAGTTCACAGTGAGCACTTTTTCTTTTGAAATTTAATTCCTTAAGTCTACTTCAATGTTTCTATTAAAAAATTCCTAACGGTTTTATACATCATTTTAGTCCATTCAAGGAGGAAGTTGATTATGAAAGGGAAGGTTTAAAATAAAAATTTAGAAAACATTAATTCATACTAGCGACTAAAATATTTGACAATTATTTTGCACAACAAAAATATCTGGAAATATTTTCCTGCCCCATTACATAATATTCCTATTGTCATTAAAAGAACCATCCTATATATTTCTCAAAAATAAAAGTCAGGGGAGGGGACAAAAAGGTTCCTATCTTTATTCTTTCTGATAAGTTAAATGCCTTGGTGGAGAGGGATGAAATGTCGTCTTACTCTACAGCACCTAGCTAGGCAAAGAATACGCAAAATTGGGGGAGAATTGCACCCATATTTGGGGAACTGTGCTCCTCCATACAGTAAGAGGAGTCCTGAGACGGGAAAAGGAGATGGCGACCAGCATCGCCTTCCAGCACCCAGACCACCTTGTTAGAAATTCCCAGACATCGATCTAAGCCACCATCCAGAAAGGCTCCGTGGCCAGGGATAACATCGTCTGGGATCTGTTCCTGTGCCGACTCCAAAGGAAAGAGCTCTGGACTAAGGGCCGGGCACTCTATCGTGCCCCAGGCTATGAATCCTAAATTGCCACCTGTCTGCAGTCCACCTCTCCCGCGCTTATTTAATAACGAAAACGCGCTCCATCTTCCTCCCTCCCAGGAGGAATGGGTTCCCCGCCGGACCAAAGGCCGGTGGGTCAGGCCTTGGCCACTTCACTCCTGGAAAGCGCTGCCCGCGGCCGGACCCTCGCCTCGGCCGGCGCCCGCGGTGCACGGCAGGGTGGACACGGCAGGGCTCGCTGCGCCACTGCAGCGGGCGGGACACACGCCGTCCCGCGCCTGGAGTCGCCGCGCTGCGGTCCGAGCCACCAGTAGCTTCGGCAGGAGCGAACTTCCCGAGGCCGCGGAGCCTCGGGCCTGCCCTTCTGCCGGAGAGGGCGGCAGAGCCCGGCGCCGGGCTGCGCGGGAATCGCTTCCAGCCCTGGGGACGACGACCACTGGTAGTGCGGCCTGGAGATTAGCTGACCACACACCCGCATCCACCCAAAGCACACCCGCCGACAAACACCAGGGGCGGAGCGCCGTGCCGGGAAGCCGCGCAGGATAACCAGCCTCCCTCCGGCCCCCTCTTTGTCTCTCTCTCTCTCCCTCCTTCGCCCCGCCCCCCGCACGCGCGCGGCGGCGTTTACCCAAGAAGCAACGGGGTAGCCTCCTAGCCAATCAGCAGCCGGGCGTTTCCTCCCCCCGCGCCCGCGTTTGGTCTCCGTGACAACTCCTGAGCGTCCCTCCTGCCGTCCGGCCAATCCCGGAGGGCCTGAGCCAACGACCAAAGGCAGGAGGAAGGGGATTCATTTCTGCGTCTTTATCATCTAAGCAGGAAGGGCTGTCACGTCCCCCATATGATTCATGAACAAGAGGTTCCAGCCCGGAACCAGGGACCAGGCGCGATGAACTAGGTGAATGTGAGAGTTGTCTAGTATAAAAACCAGGGGACACAGTTTTAATGTGAAAAATAACCGCTGGCAATTCTTTTGGAGTCTAGTGAGTGGATAGCGGGCTAAGGATGTAAAAAAAAAAAAAAAGAAAAGAAAAGAAAAAAGAATCATTCTCCCAAAGCAGCAGAGAGGTTGGACGACCTTGTTGCCAACTTATAAAGCAAAGAGGCTTTTATGAGGGAAAAGGCACGTGTGCTCACGACGAGGGAGCGAACCAAGGCATTAAAGGACTACCTACAGCTGCCATCGGATCAGCCAAATCCCCTAACTCCTCTGTGATTTTCAAGCCCGCTCTCCTCTTTTGGAGACTTCCTTCCCCTCGTAAACAGGAGAGAATGACATAAATCCACACAATACTGGATTAGGAGGAATAATTTCCAAGCATCACAAGAAGCACACTCCACACTCCTAAAATGACGTGAATTTTTTTTTTAAATCCCCAGAACTTGCTCTTTCTTTTCCTAATTTCCTCTAACTCTCCTCCCGCCTGTTGACTTTACTCCAAAGAGAAGCCTCTGACTCCCTTTGATGTGTGCTTATTACTATGTCAGTCCTCAAATACAAAAGAGGGGGAAGGGCATGCTTCAGAAACTCCCCTTCAGGACGGGCAATCAGCCCCAAAGCTGCCCTCTGCTCTGAGAGGCCCCTGATCTTGTCACAGTCATGAACCTTAAGGACTTTGTGGGAGCTGCTGAAAATGCTGGCCTAAAAGGGACTGGTAGGTAAATTTGGGCTATTCTACCCAGATAAAACTACTCTCTGACTTTCCAGTATAATATTTAGTACCTTATTACACTTTAGCAGTTCCCTAGGTAGGCATTAACATGGGGAATGTGAAGAGTGCTCTACCTCAGAGCTTTGCCTCCGAGTCAATGCAGAATCCCTCTACTCTTAGCATAGTCTGGCCCAAGGCTTATCAGGTTGTGTAGCATGAAGGGAAGAAGCTTGACATCTGTAGACCCCATCGTCACTTATGCTTCCATCATCCCTAGCAGGTAGCTCCATTAAGCTCCCACATGCCCTGGTGATTGGCATGCTTCCGCAATGCTTAGCTCAGGGCCACACACACGTGCAAAGCAGTACAGCAAAAAGGTTAAGAACAAGGATTCTCCAGCTGGACTACCTGGGTTTAAATCTCAGCTCCACACTGCTTACCAGCAGGCCAGTGACTTAGCCTTTCTGAGCCTTGTTGCCTCATCTAGAAAAGAGAGATAATAAGAGAGCATTGTTGGGAGCAATGAGTAAGTTCATGCATATAAAAGTGCCTGAACAGTGACTAGCACATAATAAATGCTTTATAAGTATTAGCTATTATTATCGTCAGGGAAATCATCTGAAAAGGATTTGGATAGAGCTAAAAAAAAAAAAAGTCTGTACATTGAATTCTGCCTTACCTCATGCTGATAAAAATGAAAGAAATGGAATACCAATGTCTACTTCTCCAGTTGCATTTCTAATATAAGGACAAAAATCAGGTAGCTTTTCTTTCTTACTAAAGGAGAGATTCAAACTAAGTCTGCCTTATTAACTGAGGCAATTATCCAGATACCTAAAGCCAGGTTTATTTTGGGAAATGGATTTTTTTGACCTGGATTAACCAGAAATGTTTCTCAAGTCTCCACGTTGCTGTATCACAGCAACCTTCCTACTAGGATGAATTGGCCTATCTTCTGATATAATCAACTTTGACAAACCAAGCAAAAACATTCAAGGAGAGGAATAAGTATTATAAATAAAAGTAGTACACGAATGTACTGGCTGTGCCTCTGGGTTCTTTGGAGTCAAACTCTTCCACACAGTTAGCTTCCACAGTCAGCAGATTAGGTGAAAACAGGGTATTGTCAAGATTGCCCTTATAAATTTTTTAATTTGTCCATAAAATACAGCTACATAATTTTGTGTATAACTCTCCCAACACATGCTATTATGTATTTGTATGTACAAATGTATAAGTAAACAAAATGTTATGCAGATATGAAAAATATAATTTTACAGTATTTTTAATTTCACTAATTTATTTATCTGTTGGTTTTTTGGGGGGAAGGGGTCTTAATGCATGTGGTTGAATTCTTATTATGTCAAAGGTATGTATGATATGATTTTCCCAAGAAAAGCCACTATATTTTCTAGCGTGACTCTTGGCAAAACATATCCAGAAATCATCTAATATATGATGTGTTATCAAAAGCACTAAAGGGATGATTTTTCACTAGAAAACTCTATTTTATATGAATTTTTAAAACCATATGCAAGTATTATTTTGTTTAAAATCAACAACAACAAAAGACCTAAACAAGATACTTTCCTCATGGGGAGAACTATGTTAAAGTTGGGGACAAAGCCAGAAATTAAGATCAAACTTAAAATGTCTTAGCAGCATAGATGAGGGATATAATGAGTGGCACAGGTTTTCAGAAAAGGAGATTATTTTCAACTATGGTGATGAAGGAAAAGGTCAGGGAGGAGGTGACACTTGAGTTGGGTCCTAAAGAGGAGACTAACTTGCAAATAGAAAAGACTGATAATGTGACAGCTGCCTCTTGATTTAAAAAAACAAATAAACACAAACCCTTAAAAGTATTAACTCCCCCACCCAACCCCCCACCCCCGCGAAAAGGCAGAAAGCCCTGCTTGAGTAACAAAGATCTCCTCCTGCCATCCTCAAATCAAGCCAGGGCCACCATAACATGAGCTCATCTCAACAGTGAAAAACACCCAAGCTGCCTGGAGGGATTTCAGATGTGACATGTAAATTAATTTTCCCTTCACTGAACCCAGGTCAGTCAAGCATAAGCAGTTTTAACCATATAAATTAGAAATTTTGATTTGCATGACTTAAAAACTGAAGAATCCAGATTACCTACCAAAAAGAGATCAAAATATCAAAAAAAAAAAAGTATTATCTAAACCTTTAAATCAAACTCCAAAATTCACCATCACCACCCCAAGATCTTGCCTTAACCAAACACACACACAGAGCTTTAGCTTAAGTAATAAAAGGAGAGGGATTATAGTCTCTAACAAGAGGGGAAGTATGGATAGCATTTAAGAGGATCCTGTAAGAAAGATCCAAGAAAAGAGTAAAAGCATAGATCCTACTATTAATGGCACAGATTAAAACAAAACAGTCATAACATTTCTGGAAATGTTCTGATTTCAACTATCTTGTTACCATCATGCCCTATAAATTTTAATATTTCAGTATCCAAACTATATTTTGACTACAAATAGAATTAAACCAATTCACTACAGTGCAATCCACCAATTTATGCAATCCACCCGTCCAAGGACAGTCCTCTTGTTCAAGGACACCTGTCCTGAGTTTTTAGGTCTAAACCAGGTTATCATACCCGATGCCTCTGAAGGAATGGCAAAGGTTTACCCACAACCAAAGCTAACTGGCTCCAGGGAACAATTGGTTATGAGAGGGCTTTGCTATCTAAGTTGTTAACAAACATTATTTTAAGAGGTCTGATTCTAATGATGGACACTTATAGATGACTCTTTTTTCCCCTCTTCAATTTCTAAAAGTTACTAAAGATTTCAGGTATTTCAAAAGTTATTTCCAGATGTCACCATTCCTTTATTTTGTCTTACAGCTAATTTTCAGAACAAAAATCCTTTCTTCTCTACCTGCAGTTGTGCTCCTCAGCCCTAAAACTCAAGCCCTGTTGAACTTCAAGCTGTAGCTGACACCATGTAAGTGCTTTAAACAGAAGAGAAGGGTAGGAAAGCTGGTGAGAAGGGCAAGTTCAGAGCAGCCCTTTTAGAGAGAAAAATACAAAGCATGGACATCTCAGGTTCTGACTAGTAAATCAGGAAGGATATGAGAAAGTTGAGACTCTAATCCTAGATAAGAATCCTCTTGGGTAACTGAAAAATGCCTAGAACAAAGAAAAAAGGAAGAGGAAATAATTCATGTAAACCTAAAAAAGGACCATAAGATTAATTTAAGCTTAGGATGACTTGAAAGAAAAGAACTCACAGTGTGACCAAAAAGTAATACCTGGCTTCACTAAGTACACCTAAAATTTCTTAGGGCCATATACAGGAATTTTCATCAGAAAAGCCAAGTAATTTAATCCAGTGATAGTCTGATACAAATTCGTAGGTTATTTTTTTCCTGAAATGTTTTCTAAAAACGTAAGCTCAAACCTTCCCCCAACTCTTCAGTCCGGATTGTATGAAACAGCAGTTACCATGGAAGGCTGTCAGTTTCCAGGGTAAATAAGGTTGACTTTCTGAGAAGTGATAGTTATAATTTAAGCCTTGGGGAGAGGGTAAAGAAAAAAGATTCTCGGAAGGGGAAGATGATCAAAGCAAAATAGATTCTTCATCAAGAAAAAACGCAGTACCATTAAAGAGTTATTTTGAGATAAGTGAACAAAGATTTTCTGAGGAAGTGGTTGTAATAGAGTCTGACTCCATTTCTGATGTCTGGCCATTGACAGCATTTGAGCTTCCACCTTGCTTCCCCACCACCAGACATCTCGTACTTTAGATAAGGAAGCCTGTGTGTACCTCCTTAGCTCTTGGCACTGGAGCTTGACTCCTGCAAGCTTGAATACCACTGCCGTGAATGGAAACTTCTCTAGCCCTAGCCCCTAGCCACTGAAAAGGCCCAACCTGCTCTTTGCACTTGCCATTCCAGTCTGGCCTGTGCCTACCCTGCTCTCCTCAAAAGTCCTTCGTATGAGTAATACTTTCTTTCAAATTCTCTTGGTGCGTGAAGTGTCATCAGTCTCAACAACTGGCCTATTCATTGGGAGGGAGTCCATCTTGCCTCTGTGGGGTGATCACAAAAAATTGGGACAAGGTAAAACAGACAATAGCTATCTACAGGAGGGTAGATGCTGAGGGTAGGAGTGACTGTATATAAGAGCAAAGATTTATAGGAAGGTAGTATTATGATATATAATCAACCATGAGTTTCTCTGTTTAGTTTGGACATGGCACTATTCCAATTTGTACAAAAAGGGTCAATAAGCTCAATTCTGAACAATTGGAATTGCTTGGCGTGTTGGAACAGCTTATTCCTGTGGCCAAGAAAAAAAGAAATCACTTCCCAGTGACAATAGCCATTTTCAGGTATGGATAAAAATACACACATACACACACAAAGATTGATGTTTAGAGTATCTTGGGCTATTTCAGATTTCAGATCAGTGTTTCTTCACTTGGATTTGTGGTATTCTGGCAGCTGATACTTTTCAGGAGAAAATGGGGGGAGGGCATTTTCATCCCTCAAAATAAAAAAGTATCACAATTGTAACAACCTGTGAAAGTATGATTCTTTGGTATTTAACAAAGTGAAGTGTCTGAGTGAATATGTCCACATATTCAGAGTGACTCTCCACTGTGAAGTCTCTGATGCCTAATGAGAGCTGAACTACACCTGAAAGCCCTGCCACATTCATTACACTCACAAGGTTTCTCTCCCGTGTGAATCCTCTGATGCTGAGTAAGATGGGCACTTCTACTGAAAGCTTTCCCACACTCATGACATTCAAATGGTTTCTCTCCAGTATGAACCCTCTGATGCTGAGTAATGGATGAACTCTGGCTGAAGGCTTTCCCACAATCTTTAGAGGTGTAGGGTTTCTCTCCAGTGTGGATTTTTGTATGTTTTATGAGAGTTGAGCTCTGACTAAAGGCTTTACCACATTCTTCACACTTGTAGGGTTTTTCTCCAGTATGAGTCCTGTGATGTCGAATAAGGGCTGATCGATCACTAAAGGCTTTCCCACAGTCATTACAGGTATAAGGTTTCTCTCCAGTGTGAGTTCTCTGATGTTGATAGAGGTGTGAGCTCTGACTGAAGACCTTGCCACATTCATTACATTCATAGGGTTTCTCTCCAGTGTGAATAAACTGATGGACAATAAGGGAAGAGTTGTGACTAAAGGATTTCCCACATTCATTGCATTCATAGGGCTTCTCTCCAGTATGAATAAACTGATGTTCAATATGGAATGAATTGTGACTGAAGGCTTTACCACATTCATTACATTCATAGGGTTTCTCTCCAGTATGAATCCACTGGTGTTGAATAAAGTGCATTATCTGAATAAAAGCCTTCCCACATTCATTACATTCGTGGGGTTTCTCTCCTATATGGATTCTCTGGTGTTGAATAAGAGATGACGTGTGATTAAAGGCTTTCCCACATTCATTGCATTCATATGGTTTCTCTCCAGTATGAATTCTCTGATGTACTGTAAGGGCTGAATAATTACTGAAAGTTTTTCTACATTCACTACATTCATAAGGTTTCTCTCTATTCTGGATTCTCTGATGTTGAATAAATGGTGTATTCTGAATTGAGGCTCTTTCATGCACATTATATTCCTTCCCACTATGAACACTCTCATGATGTTTGATAAGATAGGAGTTCCACTTATAGGCTTTCCTAGCTTCATAAGACTTCTCTCCAATATTAGTTTTCTGATGTTCAGTGTGGTGTACACCATGACCAAAGGCCTTCTCATATTGATTACATTCCAAATCTTTCTCTCCAGTATGAACTATACAATGTTGAATATAAACTGAGTAATCACTGAAGATTTTACCACATTCATTACACTGAAGAACTTTTTCATTTGTGCTGTCTTTCTGATGTCTGGCTAATTTTGAATTCTGTTTGAAGCTCTTTCCCTGAGCATCATATGTATAAGGTCTCTCTTCTTTAGAATGTCTTGGTTGTATAACCAAGTCTGACTTCAGACTAACATGTCTGGCAAATTCAATATATTTGGGGCTACTATCTGCTATTGAAGTTCTTTTCTTGCAGATAACTGTTGCTTCTTTGCAGAGTCTATCTTGAGCACCCTCTTTGATCTGTGTACATCCCCAGGCCTCTTTCAGACTGGAGGTCCTTGCATCAGCCTCTGTGCTTCTCTCCATATTTATCCTCTGGTATGATTCCTTTTCAGAAAATACTTTCTTTGGTTTTGACTTTCTGGTCTCCAAGTCTGGGGGAGGAAAAGTAAAAATGTTCTCTGCACTAAAAGAAAGAAATGGCTAAAGCAGGAATGAAATAATAATTGCATAAACACCATTAGTCACAAATGTAAATTGAGCAGTCAACAAATAATTCACTGGATACCTATTATAGGCTCAGCACTGTTATGTGCTAAGATTCAATGATAAACAAAGCAGATACCATAGCAGCTCTTGTGAAATGTATAGTCTATTCGGGAAGAAAGGTATTAATTAAATAACTTCAAGCATGATGAATACTATAAAACAAGGTGTTAGAGAGATCTCAATTGGGAAATGATCAGTACTGTACACAGGAATGATAAATGCCCCAGACTCTGAACCACTGAAATCTTCCTTGGCTTTTGATACACCCCCTCACCTCTTGTCTGGAGTTCACCCCAGCCCGGGTCATCCTTCAGTGCCTACATCTTCCACTCCCAATGGCACAGTCCTCCCGAAACTCTCCATGATTACCAATGAGGTTGCTATCAGATTCAAAAAGATCATTTCCCAAAAATTCCTTTGTTACCATGAATGTTCACCATTTGCCAGAGATTTCCTTCAGCCTCCACTTTTTTCCTTCTCTCTGAGCCTCCCAAAACACACATGAACACACACCCTCACCCACCAAAGGCTTACAGAAGTCAAAGTTCAGGAGAATGTAGAAATGTTAGAAGGATCAGAGGATTAGGCCTACTACTAACATTAGTTCAGGTTTATTATGGGTAAACTACACAAGACATACTTTTTAATTGTTGTAAAGTTGGGACTTTATAATTGGGGATCTTGTAAGTACTCTTTCAACTTTATTATGGGTAAAACAAACATGGCATATATCTCTTTGTATGTTGAGGACTATTTTCAAAGTAATCTTAGTATGTGGATTTGACAACCTTATATAAGGTAGGAAAAGAAAAGTTAAAAGACAGCAATGGAAGTTTAAGCAGAGGACAAAAATGGTAGCAGGAGGACTAATGCACTATTAGGTTAGCCAAAAAGAAGGAATAACCTATTAATGTTAAGTCCAATGGACACTTTTCAGGTCTTTTTCACTTGACCTCTCTAGCATATAACACTATGAGCCCCTCACCTCCTTCTGAAATGCTCTCTTCTATTGACTTCTGTGACAATTAATCTGACCTGGTTTCCTCCTCATTCTAGCCACTCCTTCTTATTATCCCCTTTGAATGCTCTTTCATTTATTTATATTAGTAAATTTTTAAAGTACAAAAATTTAACATCTAATGCCATCACCCATTATTAAAAATTATTACCATTTTATTATTTTTGGCACCAGTTTTTTTCCCTATGTGTTTACTTTTGAAAAAGTACACCAGTGATATATATATATATATATATATATATATATGACAGATACTTAAATGTGTATGTTCACTAGGCATCTAGCCTCTCCTGCAACTCATTTCATGCTCTATAGGTGATCTCATCCACTCCTATGATTTCAATTACCATATTTTTCAGATGATTCTCATCTGTACCACCAGTTAAGATCTCTTTCCTTCATCAAGATCCATTTGACATATCGTCCTTATATTCATCTACCTTCCAGACATCTCCATGAAGACCAGTTTCTCAACTGCAGCACAACTGAAATTTTAGCCAGCAAGCCTTTGTGTAAAGGGCTGTCTTGTGCATCGCAGGGTGTTTAGCAGCATCCTTGGCTTCTACCCACTAGATGCCTATAGCCCCTCCAAATCTTTAGCCGTTGCCAAATCTCCCCTGGGGGCAAAACTGCCCCCCGTTGAGAACCACTGGTTTAGACCTGCAATAGACACTTCAGCCAACTTAGGATAAACGGAACTCATCTTTCACCCTCCAAATTTGCTACTTCTCCTGTGTTCTCCATCTCAGGGAAGGGAATTTCCATCCACCTACACATCCAAGCCAGAAACCTGGGAATTATTTTTGTCTGTTACTCCCTTACCTCCCCATATACTCAGCAAATTCTGTCAATTTTACATCCTTAAAATTGGATGTAAAATAACATGCAAATTGCTTCATTCTCTTCATATTTTTTAGATAGGAACAAACTAGGTACAATGAAGACAAAGTACATGAAGGAGAGACTCCAGCTACTAGACAGGAGAAGGAAATGACTGCATAAAATGCCTGGGGCAGGACACAACAGGGATCTCTGGATCAAGTGTTAGGGTTACAACATTAAGGAGGAAGTACCCCTTCCTTGAGTCTAGGAAGGAGACAGGCAGGCTATCAGGACTCTGATACGTCCAAGTGAAGATGAGAGTAGAGGGGGCCTCACCATTTTCTATGGGCCTGGAGGATCTGGAGAAGAACTTCTAACTCATATTTTGAAAGAGGTTATCTGCCTTGTTCTCACTTACATGTACAGCTGCTGCTTAGCACTTCTCCCTCCTGCATCCATGGGTTTACCACTTGTTCCAATCAGGAGATGATACCAGGTTTAGAAAATGGAAATCCTACTCAAGGGAAAGAAACAGAATGTGATCTTAAATTCAAAGGACAAAGGACCACCCCATTCTCAGTCCCACTTGGTTGCATTTTCGAGAGCAGAAAACAAGACAACTAATTGTCAAAATTAAGTGAATATTTTCTACCCGGGGTAAGTAGGGTGAGAAGCAGTTTAAGGATCTACTCTAGATTCTGGAGGAAAAAAGAATAACCAAAACCTCATTTGTTATTTCCCCCTAATAGGAGCAAGGGAATCTTTAGAAAGCAAAGGCATCCCGAAAGGCCAACCTGAGTGGGAGGACTCAACCTTACCCAAGGAGACCAGGTTCCTATAGTTCTCTAGCATCACATCCCTGTACAGGACTCTCTGCGCAGGGTCCAGTTCTCTCCATTCTTCCTCAGTGAAGTTCACAGCCACACCTTTGAACGACACAAAGCCCTGAAACACCCTCTGAAGAAAAGGTGGAATGAGGCAGAATTAGAGGAGACTGATGGGATGGGAGGAAATAGATCCAACCGTGTTCATAGTATCAAAGGCAAGATTTTGACTTGTATGTTATAAGAGTTTAAAATGTGTATACCCTTTTGACACAGCAATTTTATATCTAGAAGTCATTTATAAGAAAATGGTCAGAGATAAGGAAAATGAATTATATACAAAGATTCTTATCTATTTATAACTTACAATAGCAAAATAGTTCTAAACAACCTAAAAGTTTGAGGAGAGTGGCAGAAACTGCTAACTGCTCACTAAAGTACACTTCCTCCTCACCTTTCTAGGTAGGCAAACATTTCCCAAGCTCCTTTGCAGTTAGATGTGGCCATGTGACTGAGTTCTAGCCAACGGAATGCAAGCAGAAGTGAGGCATGCCATTTCCATGCCTGACTCACATACATTCCTCCATGTTGTTTTCTCTTTCTCCTTCTGGATGGCTGGTGTGGAGATGATCCAAAAAGTGAGTTTGAGAGCCATGTGATAAAGATACTAGAGCTTCAGATAGCTCAAGGCCCTGAATGGCCACCCTATCAACCTGCTGACACAGTCATACAGTTATGAGAACAAGAAATAAACTTCTATTGTATTGGGGCCATTACACATTTTGGGTGTGCTGGTTACACCAGTTGTAAGTTATCCAACCCTGATTCATAAATTAACACCTAGAAGTGGAAGGTATCATCACAAAAACCTAAAATATACAGGTGGCATTGGCTTGACAATCGGGTGGCAGGTTTCGAGGAAATGGATATTTAAGGCTAGAATGATGCAGACGCTTGATATACACTGACAAAATAATTAGTAACTGTGAAGGCAGACCAAATGCTCACTGAGCCTGTAGCTCTAGGGGAATAGGTTGGAAAGAGCCAGAATGCTGGTTTGTGTAGGATACTCCTGGATGTATTTGGCAAAGAAAGAAAGAGTTGAGCTCAGGAAAGAATTTGCCAATTTTCAAGCTAAAACAAAATGGAATACAGAGCCTAGAAATTTGGTTGCAAACATAGTTGGAAAAGCAAACTGTTTCTAGGTCTCATACGCTAGAAAATAAGTCTGGAAAAGGCTTTGAGGAACAAAGGTCCATAAAAACGTCTCAGCTAAACAAAGTGACTTAGCTCTGTAAAAAAGATCAGGTTAAGGATATGGGCTTCCCATCCAAGCCTATTATTCAGCTGGCCTTAAGGTTATTTTCATTAAGTTAAGAAAGAGACATGATAAATAAGAAACTAAGAAATATACCAAGCTTGAGAATCATATCTAGGAAGAACTTAGTGTGCCATTATTACTATATGGCAAATCTATCAGAAGTTTTTGTAGGACAATATATCCATGATTTCAATGTACTTCCTTTTTTCCCGTTTCAAAGAAAGCAGTATCTCTCCTCAATTCTAAGCCATTTATGTCACTGACTTCTCAAAAATCTACTCATCCTTCAGGGCCCACTTCAAATCTCGCTGCTGCCATTAGCCCGGGAGCTCCTTAAAAGGGCTTAAAAATGTTGGTTGAATGAATAAAGCCTTACCAAATCTTTCTCAGTAAAACACATTTACTCAGTCTCCTCTGAATTCATACATTTTCTCTAAAGCTCTTTATTATTGACCAAGCCCTCAATAAATCTGCTGATTTGTACCACATAGATTTGTGTACAAGTCCTGTGTACATGGGATTCTAAGCAGACAGAAGAGATGTCTCATGTGCCCTTGCACGTTTAAGCCAAATGTCTCAAATGAAAAAACGGGAGCTTCGTTCTCATCCAACCGTGCTCTGTCAGTCCTCCTCCTCAATTATCTGCTAAAGAGGCCTCATCTTCCCCACCTCCTCTGCTACCAATTGACAGGAAAGGCCGCCAAGCCTGCCAAGCCCCCTGATCCCCACTGCTACTTCACACACCTGAGGAACACCCAGTTACCATTTCACTGGCAGTCCATCCCACCCACTTGATCTTATCTTTTAAAACTGCTGATGCTATAAGACTGACTAGCTTCACGCTAAGAGAAATAAATTTATTTGCTTCAGGAATTAAAACGAGGTTTTAGGGACAAGAGGAAAAGCCCCAACTCACCTGGGACTTTGCTGTCTGGAGTAGAGCAGCCATATTCTCCCCTCAAGATACCCTTTTGGGAAAAGGCAGAGTGCCTGGATGACAGAGCTGGAAGGAAAGAGTAATAAAGGAATCCAGTTTATTGTTATGTATCTCAGGCCTATTAGATTAGAAACAGCCACTTAGGACAAAATGTGCCTCTAGCCTTGGTTGTCCTATGGTTTGAAGGATTCCACAGACATCTAAGTAATGAGGCTTCAAAGATAACTTCAGAGGAGACTGAATGTAAACTCAGGGAAAGAAATGACCAGTAAGTGGTTTCAGGATATGCCTGAGCCTGTGCTCTGAGAATGAGGATCCCCGTGACCAAAAAAAAGGCACAGACTGTCAGGATTGGAAGGAAACAAAGAATTCTAGCCTCAAATCCTTGATTCACAAATGGAGAAACTGTACAACTTCACAGAACAAGAAAAAGGAGCCACGGAGGCAGTGCCCTTCCCAGCAATCAAGGGCACAGGGACCTTCGGCCACCAGATCACGAGCATTCCAGGCCCACAATAAGTCTGCAGCCTTCCCAGGTTGGTTCCACCACACACCTGATCCACTAAATTGCAGTGTGTCATCTCATTCCCCCGTACCCTCAGCACTCAGCAGAGTGTGCCTGGCAGGCAATAAGCTCAAGGTGTTGTAAGCGAATTAATGAACAATCCACCTACCTCCCTTTGTCTGATTCCACACCCATCAAGCAAACTTCTGCTCACAATTTACTTTCCCATTTTGATTTTTTGCCTCTAGGAAGAAAACTGCTGATATATTAACTTTGAGTACTTCTTTGAGCTTGTCTCTGGGTGTTAGAGTTACATGCTATTTATTTTACTCCATGTATAGTTCTGTGTTTTCCCAATATTCTATAGTTTATTATTTCTTTAATTCTCCCCCTCCCCCACTCCCAAAAGCAATACTTACAGCCTCTTATGGATTTGTTTGGGGAAGAAGTAGGTATTTCACGTCCTCAGTCATTATAAGCAGTACAGGGTTTCACAATTTTTAAAAATCTATGCCACCTGCACCGCTTTCTCACTGAACATTGCCTCCAGAGTCCTCCTGCCTGCTTTTAACATGGCTCCGCATGACCACAGGCCAGTTTCTTCTGTGCTTCAGTTTTCTCGTTTGAAAAATAGGATAATAGACATACCTACCTCCAGCATTGTGCATTAATGCATATAAAGGACCCAAATCAATGCATATAAAGGGCCCAAATCAATACCTGGTACAGAATAAGCACTCAGTAAAGGTCATTCAATTATCAGTTAATTAGCATTCTCACTATTTTCGACACATCAACACCACCCAAGATTTTAATGGGTTTTCCTTCTATCCTTTGTTTTATGCAAACAAAAGGTATAATCAATGTTTGATCATACTCCCAGGCACGCCCCTTCCCCAAGATGGCTGCCCCCTCCCTGTACTGCTATTGACTGAGCCCTTAGTTGGTGCCTGGCACTGTGTCAACTGTTTTATATCAGAATTCCACTTAATCCTCACAACCACCACTTAAGGTAGGAACAGTAAACCTCATTTGACAAATAAGGAGGCACCGAGTCCAGTGACTTGCCTAGGGTCACATCCCCGAGCAGTATCACTTTCTGGCAACGTAGACGGACTGATCTCTTGCATCCACGCCCTCCCACGTTAACTGAGTCTATACAATGGTTCATCACACTGTGGGTTGCAGGAACACAGGGGCGCACACGCGTGGGTCTCTAACCTGACCCAAGCACTGGGAGCCTTGCGCCCAAACTGCCTCACCTTCCAGCCAAGCGCTTCAGGCTGTGCGGACCCTCACCCTGTTTCCGAGGAAAGGACCCGGTGTCTCAGATATTAATCCCGCGCACACACCACTGTCAGGTACACACAAAACCCAGAGCAGAAGGGCAGGATCAAGGGGGCTGAACGCAGAAGGGCACCACCCAGCCTCCAGCAGAGGGGATTACGGTCAGATCAGCAGGCCCGGGGAGAAACCCAGTGGGACGCGACCAGGCCCCCAAGTCTGACAATCCCCTGCTGGACACACACCCCTGTCCAGCGTCTGCTCCTCCCCAGACCAGACGTGGGTCAGGTCACAGCAAAGGTTGACCGCGAGGGCACACGCTCGCCGTGCGCAGAGCGGGTCCAGACAAAGGGGCCGGAAGCGGAAGTGCGCGCCAAGGCCCCTGGGAAATGCAGTCCGGCCCACCCTGGTGCCTGAACTGGAAAATACGGCGACCGAGCTGCGCTGATAGTCGACCCAGACCTTCGAGACACCTGCTTGCTCTGCGGGCAGAAACAACACCTGGCGCGGTCCTGAAAAGAGAGCTTGATGTTGGCTGCCCGGGCGAAGGTGCACGGGAGCCACTGGGGGCGTGTCATAAACCATCAAGGACTGTTGAGAGTTTTTTGGGAGGGAGGTGGGAGTGTGGAGAGCAGAGGCTTTACCTTTGGTCGCTCTCCGCAGCGTAAGCAGAGCTGCAGCGCTGCTTCAGAGAGCCCGACACAGCAGTCCCGCGCCGGAGGTTCTGCAGCTCTCCGGGAATCCTGGCAGATGCTCTGCGCTCTCACGTTCTGGGGCCGGTTCTTCAGTGGTTCCCACGCCCCTGCAACCTCAGCTCAGAGCACGTGGTCCTTAGACGGCCATTTGGGTTCCTATAACCCAAGTGGACCGTTCTGATACGCGGACAGGTGGGGCCCTCCCTCGCCAATATATAAGACGGTTTTTAGCACCACAGTGTTTACATGTCTCTGCCCAGAAAAGTTTCGCGTTATTTCTAGTTGCTATTCCCTGTTTGCTAGCCACTTTCCAAATCCACGACATCCCTCCAGATCCCTTGGTGATTGATTTCGTATGTATCCAAGTTCAGGTAATTTAGCCCCCTAAAAGTACATTCTGGTTAATTCTCCGTGATGGGCCTGTCAGAATGTAGTTCAACTGATTCTGCTGGGACAAGAGTGAAGGCAGTTGAGTTGTTGGTGTCTTCTTTATCACATCCAGAAGCAGGAGGTGTCAAGAGAGTTGTTAACCTGAAAATAAAGAGCTAAAATAACAGGTCAGAGAGGCCTGCCATCCAGGGTACACAGACAGATTCAGGTGGCAGCCCAAATAGTGTCCCGCTACGGAGTAAGATGCTAGGGCTTTTAAAGGCAAAAAAGGGAGGTTTGTATTACCAGGAATGTTAACTGGAGTTGTCGGCGGGCGGGGTGGTAATATTGGCTAAATATAATTGATTGTTAAGGCTATTCCGAGAGGGGGGCAAAAGTCCATCACTGTGATAAGTTGCAGGTGTTCTTTGGGGCATTCTCAGAATATTTGTCTTGACTCAGTTCAAAAGTTCATGTTCTGCCCCATGAGGACATGCATAAGGCCGGTTTCCTTAATGGCCTCCCAGCTCCATTTTAAAGCCTTGGACATAAGTGACCCCATTTTGTTTCACTCTGTGCAGGGTGCATACTCCATCTCCATCTTCTAGGACAGCCCCTCCACCCCCGCAGCACCCCTGAGGAGGAGAACCTCTACATAAATCCAGCCTACACTTGTGCTCTAGATCCTGTCTCTCTAAGCACTTTTCTGGCTAGAATTCTCTGGGCATCCACAAAGATGCTACTTTACAAAGAAAGCAAAACCTCAACCATGACATCCTTTTGTGCTGCGGGAAATCATAGCAGCATCCTTGCTAGGCTTTAAGCCTAGGAAAAATAAATTCCAAATGGGTGACTGGGAGATATGTGATCTGATACCAGATTGTTTGTGCCTTGGAATCAAAGGCCGGAAGAGAATATCTTATCGAGCATGAAGGCAAGGGGCTTAGGAACGCCGGGCCCTTGCAGCAAGGGACCGGACCGCATATCTTGCTGATTGTTCTTAAAATACTCCCCAAGGGAATGACCTGGGACGGGCTGGTGTGCTTCAGGAGGATGAAGAATAGAACCTTTGGACTTTGGCTTGTGTGTCCCTGCAGGCATGAGTTTCTGCTATTGTACATGCTTGAGATTCTTTACCCGCAAATAAATATGTGGCAATCCGAGGGACCTCACCTCAGTCCTTGAGGCTGATGGTCCCCTGTCCCATTGAATAGTATAGATTGTGTTCTGTCTATTAATTCCATCTGCCCCTTCGGCTGGCTGCCTATCTGGTCTCGGCAGCACTTGTGCCAGGATTTTTGAAGAAATGCTGAGGCCTCTACAATTTGCCTTCAGTAACCAGGAGGGAAAACCCGTGGAACACTCTTATCAACTGGACTTCCTCCTCCCCGCAAAAAAATCCCAAAGCCCTCGGTCATCTAGTGGTTTATTAAAAATGCATGGAGTGATCTCACAAGGTTGTAATCTATCATAACACTAATAAAAAAAATAAAAAATAATAAAAAAATAAAAAAAATGCATAGAGTGATAGGCGCAACAGGAATGGCAAATTGTTGACAGCAGGCGATAAATCAATGACGGTTCATTATTCTATGTCCTCTACTTTTGTGTATGTTTGAAACTTCATAAAGTAAGTTTTAACAATAAAAATTAAGTTAAAAAATAAAGCCTCTCATATATTCAGAATTTTTGGTTGGCTTCCCATTGCAGAGTAAAATCCAAAGTTTATTCTCTTAAGGGTTCACATAATCAATTTAGTGCCACACAACCAGCATTTTTAAAAAATGAAATAGAACAGAAAAGAAGAAGAAACACTAGAATGTGTAAGAAAATGATTGTTTCAAGGAACTTTTGTTTCTGTTCTTTGGATATGTATACTTGGCTACAATGTAAAATGTGTGTGTGTTTTCTGTGGATCACGGTCAAAAGAGTTTGAAAATTATTGCTATAGCGCGTGGTCACCAACCTCGTCTCTCTTTACCGTATCCCCTGGCACTAGTTTACCCTGCCCTCCATCCTTCAATTGACTCCAGCCTCCTGGCTATTGAACATGCCAGGCTCAATCCCCAGATATCCACATAGCTCACCCCCTCATCTTTTTCAAATCTCTGTTTGAATGTCATCTTTAACACCAGTGTTCTCCCTCAACATTTGATAAAAAATAGGGGACCTTGTAACATCATTCACTATCTCCCTTATTCAGCTTTATAATTTCTTAAGGACACTTATCTCCACTTGACATATTATGTATCTATGTGTTTATTTGTTTACTGTCTCCCTATCTCCACTCCAATGTAAGCACCTCTAATTTCACCAATGTTGTATCTGAAGTAAGCACTTAATAAATATTTGTATTGTCCTGTGCATTCTTTATTAGGTTAACTACTAGCTGCTTTTTCTTGAGCTTGTGGCTGATAATCTTAAAATTTTTGCCCTTCTACTGTGTGAGGGCACACCAAGAAGTCAGCAGTCTACAACCCAGAAAAGGGTCATCACAAGAACCTGACCATACTGGCACCCTGATTATGGACTTCCAGCCTCCAGAACTGTGAGAAATAAATTTCTGTTGTTCATAAGCATTTTGTTATAGTAGTTCAAACAGACTAAGACATGTTTCTTTTTATTCTTGGAATTTAAGAATTAGGCATTATATCAACCATTTAAAAATTATATTTGTACTTCTGAACTTAAAATATAATCATGGTACTAATATTATTAAGTAAATACAATATATTTTAATATAGCTATACAAAAATGATTATATAAATTATAAAGCCCTTAGAAGCAGCAGTATTTTACCAAAGCTCTGTAGTATTTTACCAAAGAGGTATTACATTTTATTGTAGATTCTTTTTGTGTTCTACAGATCACCTGTGCATACGCAACCCAGAAGAAAAACCAGACAGTACTGTAACTAGCATAGTATGGAATTGAGTTTTAATTTTCACTGGTAACTTACAGCAGAAAATTGTTTTATTATGTGCATCTAGAATCTTTTTTTTTCTCCCCAAAGCTCCAGTGCATGGTTGTATATCCCAGTTGTAAGTCCTTCTAGTTCTTCCATGTGAGCCACTGCCACAGCATGGCAACTGACAGACAAGTGGTGTGGTTCCTTGACCAGGAAATGAACCCGGGCCACTGAAGTGGTGAGAGCACTGAACTTTAACCAGTAGGCCATCACAGCTTGCTCTAGCATTTAGAATCTTGAGTGGGATCATCTTTATCATCTTAAGCTCTATATTACAAAAAGAATCAACCTAGAAGCAGTATAGTGAAGCACAGTATCTGATGGTTTGCTCTTCTTATTTTCTGGATGGGAAAGAAGAAAGACACTAATACTTAGTGGCTGCCTTCCAAGTGCTCTGTGCACCATGCTGTTGCTTCATATACAGTGTCTTATTTACTCAAAGAAGAATATGCCTATTTTAAAGATAGGCATTATCATCCCTTTTTAAAGACAAAGAAATGGAGACTCAGGAAGTTACAGTAAATAGCCTGAAGTCACACCAAAGGAAAAATGATGTTCAAGCCAAGAGCCAAGTACCATTTAATTCACAAATCCCATGATATGTTTGCTATATTCTGCCTAATTGAGAAGGGATTATCATTTGCTGGATGGAAATATACATACTCTTAATGTATCAAGCCACTTAGTGGGGTTGAGCTCCAACTCCTGTAGAGAGCACCCTTCAAACTGCCTCCCTCCTAGAGATGTTGTTGGTAATGAAAGACTATCGAGAGTCCTTAAGAGCAAGGGTTCTAGGATCCGAAAGCCTGAATTTGAATCTGGGCTCTACTATTAATTAATCTTTTAAATCTTTTTATGTCTTGGTTTTCTCTTCTGTAAAATGGAGATAATAATAGTACCTACTTTAGGAGTTTGTTACTGGGAATGAACGGGCTCATATAAAGTTCTTGGAACAACTCCTGGCATATAGTAAATGATCAATAAGTAACAGCTAATTGACTTTCATAGAAAATTTTATTTTGTAAGAGCAGAGGGAAGAAAAGAGCTTTGGGGAGAGAAGAGCCTGAATCAAATACAGTGGGATAGAAGGGTCCCTGGAATTTAGTGATTAGATGGTGAAAGTTAGCAGTTAGAAAGCTGTTTTGTTGAGAGACTATGTAAAATCAGCAGGAGATCTCCTCTAAATACTGCTGACAGAGGCTAGGATAAAGCCATCCTTCCTGCCTGTATGTGAACCTAGAACCTTCTAACACTAGGAAGATGGGCAGCTTGATGGTACCAAGAGGCAGAACAGTGAGTGGCTTTCTTTAGCAGTGGCAGTGGGAGGCTCCTTCAAGATCTGAGCAGGCCACGGACACAGTCTAGTGGAGCCAGAGCAGAACAGAAGGACGAGGTGGACCCCAAAGTCTGGTTTATGCCTGTGTAGCTTCAAGAGCCTCCCTGCATTCTCCCAAAATGCCTGGGGCGACCTTGCAAGGAGGAGCGCATAAACAGAAGGCAAGAGCAGGAATTTCATACTGTCAGCTCTAACATGGTATGATATTGTACCTTCAGACTGGGAGGATCTAAAACTATTTGATAGATTTTAATATTTATATTATATGCACACACTTATATAGATGGATATATTTGGATCATGATCTCTTTATTCTGCATATTCATTAATTAGCCCTACCCCCCAAAATAAATGGAGTGTATAATTTGTTGGAAAAGTAAATTTTGTCAAGCAAAGACTCATCTAAATGACAGAACTGTTGACTTCCACAAATTATTTTTATGTTGTTAGAAATAAAAAGAAAAAATAAATCCTTAAAAAATATTATTGAAGGGCCAGCCCCGTGGCCGAGTGGTTAAGTTCGCACACTCAGCTTCAGCAGCCCAGGGTTTCGCTGGTTCGGATCCTGGGCGCGGACGTGGCACCACTCATCAAGCCATGCTGAGGTGGCGTCCCACATGCCACAACTAGAAGGACCCACAACTAAAAATACACAGCTATGTACCAGGGGGCTTTGGGGCAAAAAAGGAAAAATAAAATCTTAAAAAAAAAAGTTATTGAGATATAAATATCACACATGCAAAGGAACACATACTACTTAAAATAATAATAAAACAAAAGCCACTACCCAGCTTAAGACAAATTGTGAATGGTACATTACTTTCTGTTACAGTTGGATTTAGAAGAATGTTTCTGACGTTAGTAAACTGACCTTGACTCTAGAAACCTTGCTAAACCTAATCTTTATAGTTTTAGTGATTTTTTTATTCTTTTAGGTTTTCTATGTAGATGATCTTATCATCCTATATCATCAGCAAATAAGTAAATAAAATACATATAAATGCATTTAATATAAGCTCATTTAATCCTCCCATATATAGTTTATTTAGTCTTCACAACCATCCTATGAGGTAGGAATTTCATTCATTCATTGCCCTTGCTGTACAGATAGGAGAACTGAGGTAGGGAGAGGTGAGGTCACGTGCCTGAGGTCCTACAACAAGCCTCAGAACGAAGATTTTAAGTTTCAAAACTGGCAGTCTGGCTCTAGGGTCTATGCTCTTAACCACCACTTCTACAGCCTCTCAAGTAATTGCCGTTCAAGGTGTGTCTCTTCCAGCATTCTAACCCCACCCCTCTCTCTCTCTCGTTTTTTTTCTTTTCCTTATTACTGCATATTTGATAGGCCCTCCTCCACTATATTGAACATCAGCAGTGATAACATTCTTGTCCCATTCTCAGTTTTAAAGAGAATACTCCCATGCTCCTCTGTTAAATTCACATTTGCTCTAGGTTTTTGGTATATAGATTTTGTCAAGTTAAGAAAGTTATCTGAGTTTTTTAACCTAATCATTAACATGTATTGAGCTTTATCAAAAGATTTTTCTGTTTCTATTGATTTAATCATTTTATCTTTTAGAGTCCATTAATGTTGCAGATTTCATAGCTAGATTTTCTGATGTTAAACTCTATTTAATCATGATTTCAGTTAAATTCAGTTAGCTAATATTTCATTTAGGATTTTTGTACCTATGTCTATAAGTAAAATTGGTCTGTAATTTTCTGGTTCTGTGTAATGTCTTTATCCGTTTTAAGAACCAAGATTATACTAAATTGCTAAAATGATTTTGGCAGCTTGATCTCTTTTTATTCTCCTGTTTTTAGAACACCTTAGAGAAGATTTGTTCCTTGAAAGTTTCATAAAATTTGGACTGTAGTCTCTTATTTCAATTTTTTTATGATAATCAATCTATTGAAGTTTTCAATTTCGTTTTGCACCTTTTTTTATTTTATATTTTCCTAAGTTTATCTACTTCGTCTATGTTTTCAAATGTATTGTTTATTAATCTCTTTTGTGTCTCTATTTTTTCTGCTTATTCAATCTGTATTTTATATATCTTCATCTGCTCTCTTTTTTAAATTCATCCTTCTCACTCAAGATTTGTGGATCTTATTAATCTATTCATTGAACTAGATTTTAGTTTTGATAATCTATCGGTTTTTGTGTGCACTAGTTCATTGATTTTAACCTTTTATTATTTCTATATTTCTTATTCCTTTGGCTTAATCTTTTCCTCTTTTTAGCTCATTGAATGGACTCCTTAGTTAATTTGTTTCAACTGTTGCTGAAATGTATTTAAAATGATATATTGATCCCCTAAGTACTCTTCTAACTGTGTCCCACAAATTTTGAATGAAGTTTTTCATTGTAATTTAGAACTATTGCCTCATTTCTTTCATGATTTTCTAACCCAAAATTGATTTAGTACTATATTTTCTTTTGCATTTAATATTCAAAAATAGAGAATTTTTAGCTCTCTTTTTATTTTTTCTATTTTATTGTATATGGTTAAAGAGCATAGATCTATGCTGTCCAATATGGTAGCCAATAGCCATATGTGGAGACTGAACACTTGAAATGTGCCTCATCTGATTTGAGATGTGATCTCAGTGTAAAATACACAACAAATTTTGAACACTTAGTGCAAAAATGTTATTAATAAGTTTGATATTGATTACAAGTTGAAAATATGTTAGAAATTTGGGTTAAATAAATATAATTAATGAATTTCACCTCTTTTTAAAAAGTTTTTAAAATATGGCTACTAGGAAATTTAAAATTATATGTGGCTTGCATTATATTTGAATAATCTATAATATATCTAGTGGCATAGACATAAGATATTAATTATTTTAAATTTGTTGAAGCATCTTCAATGTTGTAACATATGGTCAGTTTGAATAATGCACATGTGCTAGAAAATAATGCATATCTCTGTTGCGTGTAAAGCTGCATGTAAATGTATTATCTTGAGCTATTGATCGTATTATTAAAAACTTCTGTAGCTCTCCTTCCTCTGTCTCCTTGATGCATCAATTTCTCATGGGTTATGTAAAACTTTCCTACTACAATTACTGGTTTGTCTGTCAGTCCTTATATCTTCTTGATCTCTCATTTCTTTTATAAGTATCTACTGGGTCCAGACAAGAGGATATAGACTTATTTCTCCCTGTTCCTTCCTGCTGAGTACACTGTAAATGCTAGAAATAACAAATGAGAACTGACAGGTCGGAAAAGGAAGGTAGACTGGGTAGAGAGAGACCTCAGGACTGGTGGAACATCATGGTGGCAGGGCATCTTATGACCCAAACCTAGCATTAGAAGGTGGCCCAGATAGGCTCATTCCTCCCCCAGATTGAATAGGAGCCCCACCAATAACACCAGCTGAGTCTGGTGGCATGATGGGGGGGTGGGCAACACTGATTGGAAGTCCTGCTGAAAATAAGCCAGGGAAGTGTTCTCCTTCCCCACCAACCTGAGTCTCTCCTCCCGTATCCAGAACACCAGGTGGATGGGCAGCACCTGCAAGGGGGATTCTGCCACAATAATCACCCAGCCAGGAAGCCTCTTTGTCCCTTGGACCTGAGACTCCCCTCCCCCACCTAGAGTTGAGGGAAGGGTGAAGTGGCACTGACAAGGAGGATCGTGCCTCTACAATCAACCTGCTTGAGAAGCCTCTTTGTCCCCCCAGGGCTGAGACCCCTCTTACCCACAGAAGGAAACCAGGCTCCAGATGGCACCAGCAGGGGAATCCCACCACAATTGCCTAACCCAGGAAGTGCTCTCTGTCCCAGCCAGACCTAAGAATCCCCACAGACCCCCACACCTAGAGACACCAGGTGGCTGGATAGAACTGGTGGAGGGAATGCTGCCACATAGAGGGCCTGACCCAGGAAGCACTCTTCTCCCTTATGGCCTGGAGATCTCTTTCCCCACTTTGGCCCAGCCTGAGGAAGTTCCTTCCACCCATTCAGGTGGCACCAGCAGGGCCCAGTGGGAGCCCCAGCAGCACCAGATAAACCAAGCAGACCAAAATAGTACCACAAAGCCTCTGAAATTTAAACTATCACTGAAAGCACAGCTCACAAAAGTAGGACAAGACCTCCATGCTAAACCTAAACAGGGTGACTGCCTTCTAAAATAAAAGATTCAAATAGGACTCAGAGTCTCCTAACATAATAGCCAAAATATCCATGAATCAATCCAAAATCACCAGTCATACCAAAACCCAGGAAAATTACAACCTGAAGGAGAAAAGGCAATCAACTAATGCCGATACTGAGAAGAATCAAATGTTGGAATCATTTGACAAAGATTTAAAGTAGCCATCATTTGAAAAAAAGTCTCAATAAGAAATTACAAATTCTCTCAAAACAAATAAAAAAATAGAAAATCTTTGCAAAGAAATAGAAGTTATAAAAAAGAACTAAAGGAACATTACAAAAATAAAAATACTGAAATACAAAACTCACTGGATGGGCTCAATTGTAGAGTGGATATGACAGATAATAGAATCAATGAACTTGAGGATAGATCAATAGAATTTACCCAATCTGAACAACCGAGAGAAAATAGACTGAAAATAAATGAAAAGAGCCTGAGGAACCTGTTGGAACAATGACAAAAGGTCCAGCAATCTTAACATCAGAGTCCCAAAAGGAGAAGAAAAAGAGAGTGGAGATGAAAGAGTATTCAAAGAAATAATAGCAGATAAGTTCCCAAATTTGGTGAAAGACATAAACTTATGGATTCAAACGCCAAATAAAATAAACTCAAAGAAATCCCTACCGAGACACATCATAATTAAAATTCTGCAAACTAAAGACAAAGAAAAAATCTTGAAAGCAGCAGAGAGAAATGTCACCTTACTGATAGGGGAACACCAATTTAAATGACAGCATGTTTCTCACTTGAAAGGAAAGGCCAGAAGGAAATGGCACATTTTCAAATGCTGCCAACTTGAAAGAAAAGACCTGTCAACCATGAATTGAATTGGATATATTCACTGGATGTGAAACCATCCTTCATTAATGAAAAGGAACTCCAGATATTCTCAGACGAATGGAAACTAAAAGAATTTGTTGCTCAGCAGACCTATCCTTCAAGAATGGCTAAGAAGTTCTTGAAACAAAAAAGAAATAACAAAGGAAGGACTCACGGAGAATCGTGAAAGAAGAAAGAACAATGGAAAGAACAGAAATACGGGTAAATACAATTGACTATACTTCTCCCCATGAGTTTTACAAGTATATAACGTCCCTCTTTTGTCCATTATGATGTTTTTCTTTTGAATTTAATTTTATTAATAATATTATCTGAGTATTCTTTTAGTTCATATTTGCCTGGTATATCTTTTGCCATCTGTTTGTTTTTAATCTTTCTGTGTTGTTTGGTTTCCAGTGTATCTTCTGTAAAGAACATGTTGCTGCATCTTGGGGTTTTGTTTTGTTTTTTGGTTGGTTGGTTGGTTTTTAATTCAAACTGAGATTTCTGCCTTTTGATGGGGGGGCTTGACCCATTTACATTTATTGTGATAAATGATATAACAGACCTTATTCTGTGTTTTCTTTTTACCATACTTTTTTGTTTCTTGTTTTCCTCTTGTCTGGGTTTTCATTGAATAATCAACTCTTTTCTTCTAGTTTGAATGTCATTCATCCTACTTTTATTCTCCTGGTACTTGTACCTAACTTATTAAAATTCATACATATGTTTCTTCTGCACGTCCCCAACCATTCTTTAAGCTTGTGAATATGTATATCCTCCCCCTAATGAAGACAAGTAACCCAGCTACTCTTACTTTCTCATATCTACTTCCCACCCTCATCCCCAATGGTATCATTAAAATTTTAGTATTGGATTGTTATGTCCATGTAGTTGTTATCCTGTCTCACTACCTCTGCTCCTTGATTACTAAAATGATAATAAACTCTTTACTTAATTATTCTTACCTTTAATTTCTTTATATATTGAAGCATCTTCCTGAATTTTTTTCCTTCTTGCTGAAATATTTCCTCCAAGAATATTTCCAAGGTCTTGTTTGAATCAGAGTACCTTTATTTTGCCTTATTTATATGATACTTAAGTAAAATACAGGCATATCTCATTTTATTGTGCTTCACTTTATTGCGCTTCATAAATACTGCATGTTTTACTAATTTAAGTTTTGTGGCAACCCTGCATCAACCAAGTCTATCAGTGCCATTTTTTCCACCAGCATTTGCTCACTTCATATCTCTGTGTCACATTGTAGTAATTCTTGCAAAATTTCAAACTTTTTCATTATATTTGTTATGGTGATCTATGATCAGTGATCTTTAATGTTACTCTTGTAATTGTTTTGGGGTGCCACAAACCATGCTAACCTAAGACAGTGAACTTAAATTGATAAATGTTGTCTGTGTTCTGACTGCTCCCTTGACCAGCATTCCCCCACTTCTCTCCCTCTTCTCAGGCCTCCCTATTCCCTGACACACAACAATATTGAAGTTAGGCCAATTAATAACCCTACAGTGACTTCTAAGTGTTCAAGTGAGAGGAAGATTCACATGTCTCTCGCTTTAAATGAAAAGCTAGAAAAGACTAAGCTTAGTGAGGAAGGCATGTCGAAAGTCAAAACAGGCCAAAAGCTAGGCCTCTTGCACCAGTTAGCCAAGTCGTGAATGCAAAAGAAAAGTTCCTGAAGGAAATTAAAAGTGCTACTCCAGAGAACACACGAATGATAAGAAAGCAAAACAGCCTTATTGCTGGCATGGAGAAAGTTTAGTGTTTAGTGGTCTGCATAGAAGAACAAACCAACCACAACATTCCCTGAAGCCAAGGCCCAATCCAGAGCAAGGCCCTAATTCTCTTCAACTCTGTGAAAGCTGAGAGAGGGGAGGAGGCTGCAGAAGAAAAGGTTGAAGCCAGCAGAGGTTGGTTCATGAGGTTTAAGGAAAGAAGCCTTCTAGGTAACATAAAAGTAAAAGGTGAAGTAGCAAGTGATAACGTAAAAGCTGCGGCAAGTTATCCAGAAGATCTGGCTAAGATCATTAATGAAGGTGGCTACACTGAACAACAGATTTTCAGTGTAGACGAAACAGCCTTCTATTATAAGAAGATGCCATCCAGGACGTTCATAGCTAGAGAGGAGAAGTCAATGCCTGGCTTCAAAGCTTCAAAGGACAAGCTGACTCTCCTGTTATGGGCTAATGCAGCTGGTGACTTTAAATTGAAGTCATTGCTATTTACCATTCCAAAAATCCTAGGGCCCTTAAGAATTATACTAAATCTACTCTGCCTGTCCTCTAGAAATGAAACAACAAAGGCTGGATGAGAGTACATCTGTTTACAACATGGTTTAATGAACATTTAAAGCCCACTGTTGAGACTTACTGCTCAGAAAAAAAGATTCCTTTCAAAATATTACCACTCATTGACAATGCTCCTGGTCACCCAAGAGCTCTGATGGAGACATACAATGAGAAAAATGATGTCTTCATGCTGCTAACACAACATCCATTCTTAAGCCCGTGGATCAAGGAGTAATTTTGACTTTCAAGTCTTACTATTTAAGAAATACATTTCATAAGGCTATGGCTGCCATAGATAGTGATTCCTCTGATGGATCTGGGAAAAGTTAAGTGACAACCTTCCTGGAAGGACTCACCATTCTACATGCCATTATGAACATTTGTGATTCATGGGAGGAGGTCAAAATATCAACATAAGCAGGAGTTTTGGAGAAGCTGATTCCAACCCTCATGGATGACTTTGAGGGATTTAAGACTTCAGTGGAGGAAGTAACTGCAGATGTGGTGGAAACAGCAAGAGCTAGAAGTGGAGCCTGAAGATGTGACTGAATTGTTGCAATCTCATGATAAAACTCTAACAGGTGAGAAATTGTTTCTTATGGATGAGCAAAGAAAGTGGTTTCTTGAGACGGCATCTACTCCTGGTGAAGATGCTGTGAAGACAGTTGAAATGACAACCAAGGATTTAGAATACGACATAAACTTAGTTGATAAAGCAGGGGCAGGGTTTGAGAGGACTGACTCCAATTTTGAAAGAAGTTCTACTGTGGGCAAAATGCTATCAAACAGCATCACATGATACAGAAGATTGTTCATGAAAAGAAGAGTCCATCAATGTGGCAGACCTCATTGTTGTCTTTTTTTAAGAAATTGCCAGGGGCTGGCCCCGTGGCCGAGTGGTTAAGTTCGCGCACTCCGCAGCAGACGGCCCAGTGTTTCGTTAGTTCGAATCCTGGGTGCGGACATGGCACTGCTCATCAGACCACGCTGAGGCAGTGTCCCACATGCCACAACTAGAAGAACCCACAACGAAGAATACACAACTATGTACCGGGGGGCTTTGGGGAGAAAAAGTAAAAAATAAAATCTTTAAAAAAAAAAAAAAAAAAAGAAATTGCCAGAGTCACCCCAACTTCAGCAGCCACCACCCTGATCAGACAGCAGCTATCAACACTGAGGCAGGACCCTCCACCAGCAAAAAGATTATGACTAGCATTTTTTAGCAATAAAGTATTTTTTAATTAAGGTAGGTACATTGTTCTTTTAGACACAATGATATTGCACACTCAATAGAATACAGTATAGTATAAATATAACTTTTACATGCACTGGGAAACCAAAAATTTCATGTGGCTTGCTTTATTGTGATATTCACTTTATTGTGGTGTGCAATACCTCTGAGGGATGCCTGTATAAAATTCTAGATTCAAAGTTTTATCTTTTACAGTTTAAAAATATCCATACCTTTTCTTCTTGCAGTCAGTACTACTATTGACAAATGAGTTTTTTTGTGTGTGAGGAAGATTGTCCCTGAGCTAACATCTGTGGCAATCTTCCTCTATTTTGTTTATGGGACACCACAGCATGGCTTGATGAGCAGTGTGTAGGTCCGCACCCTGGATCCGACTGCAAACCCCAGGCCACCAAAGCAAAGCGCGCAAACTTAACCACTATACCACTGGGCTGGCCCTGACAAACCAGATTTATTTATTCAATTATTATTTACTGACAGGCCATGAAACGCCAGACACTGTTTTTGACACTGGGGATTTAGCATTGAACAAAACAAAAAACAGCATTTTGTAGGCGATCTGTGTTTTGTCTCTGGAACGTTTTAGAATTTCTTCTTTGTTATTTATGTTGTTAGATTTTATTATAAGATGTGGTGTCTTTTCATACTTTTTCCTGTTTGCCTTTCTATGAGCACTTTCAATGTAAGTTCTTTTAACTTCTCTTTATTTCTCCATAATTCTTGGTTATTACTTCTTAAAATATTTTCTCCTAGTCTTTCTTTCCTTTCAGGACTCTCAATATATAAATATCTAGTCAGTCTCCATATGCTTAACATTTCTTTCACGTTTTTCAACTTTTTATCCCTTCCTGATGTCTTAAGGAAGAGCAGAGTTCCTTGAAGTGATAGTCCAGCTTTTGAACACACTCACCAGTTTTACATATTCTGCTATTCAATAAAGTATTGAATACTTTATTTCAACCACTATATTTTTCACACATGATTTTCTTTTTATGACAAGTTCTTGTTAACATTTCTTGTGTCCTCCTGGATCTCTTTTAGGATAGCTTTTTAAAAATACATATATTTTGGGACCAGCCCGGTGGCATAGTGGTTAAGTTCATGTGCTCTGCTCTGGCAGTCCTGGGTTCACAGGTTTTAATCCTGGGCACAGACCTAGCACCGCTCATCAAGCCATGCTGTGGCAGCATCTCACATAAAATAGAGGAAGACTGGAACAGATGTTAGCTCAGGGCCAATCTTCCTCACACACAAAAAAACCACAACATGTAATTTATTCGAAATGGTCCAGCATTTTGTGCTGGTCTCAGCCTATCAATAATCAACGTTGTGGTTGGACTGGCTCTTGTAGTTCTTATTATGATTGCAAGGTGCCCTCCAGCAATAACCATCAGGAAACTTTGAAATTATAAGTGCTTATTATTCACAGGACCTGGAAATTACACAGCACACCTGGGGCCACACAGTGAGGTTGTGTGGAGGGAGAAAGAAAGAGAGAGCAAGTGCAAGGGCCTGAGGTTCTGCTTTTATTGGGGTCGATGGTGGGGTCTTGGGTTTCATAGGCTCCCTCTTTATTGGTGAATTTAAAACATAAGAGCAGGAATTTAAAGCACAGCAAGAGAGAAAACAAGCGGCCCAAATGGTCAGTTATTGAAACCAAGCAAGATCTCTAAAACAAAGGCGCCTCAGTGAAGGGAAGCTCTTCATCTAGTCGGGTGGCTGGCAGGGTGTTTACTTGAGATAGCCCTCTTTAAAGTGGATGCCTCTTTGAAGTGGATGTGTCAGCAATCAAAGCTTAAGTCAGGCACTTGCATTACAAAAAGGAGAAAAAAAACCCCAACTGTCAGGGCTTATGCTACACCCAGTAATTCTGTTTTATCTGTTATAGATTGTTCAGTTTATTGCTTTTCTTTTATAGCAACAGAATTATTCAGATAGCTTATTTTTTTCCCTGTGAGCCCATATTCCTGAGGCCAGGTTATAAGGTGGTAATACAGGGAGGGAAGGGAACCAAAACCCTGGGGTGTTTCCTATACCACGTTCAACTCACTAGGAAGGGCACACACTGTAGATGAAGCATATGTATGTATGTGGGCAGGGGGCACTTAGGGGGATTTGAGTCATTTCCAAAGCAGAGAATCTACGGTGTTAAAATTTGGGCAGGACCACTCCCCATTTACCACCCTCTTCCCACCAAGTGATCTTATCCCTCAAAGAACCTGTCTCTACCTCTTTTTTGCAGTAATCACCTGGCTCATGTGTGTGTGCATGTGTGTGCACGCGTGTGTGTGCGTATCAGGGTGGGAGGAAGGTGAATAAAACCCTTTGAGGTGGATCTACTTCTCTCTGCTAGTATCCACTCCTCTTCCAGCCCAGCTCTAAGGCTACCCTGTGCAATGGTGAAAGAGTGGGCAAAGATTAACCCAACGTGGGAAGTGGACAGACAGGAGCACAACAAAACACTAAAAAGCACCCCCACACCCTACAGCACCTCCTCCAAGTCCTCTTGTGGCATCTAGGAGTCTTCCATTGCTGCTGCCATTCCCACCCCACCCACATACCCTAGGACCAACTGTAGCCATCTGTCTTCCAAAGGGGTTCCAATCAATTTTTCAATAGTTTCTCAATCCAACAACCTCCCTCCTTCCAGAGGAGCTCCAGGTTGGGTTTTGGGAAAGGAGCTAGCCATTTATGTTAGGATGCTGTATTAGCTATCTTCTTCTGCATGCTTAGTGACTCCAAACAGCACGCATTTATTATCTCACAGTTTCTGTGGATGGTCTGGGTACAGCTTAACTGGGTCCTCTGCAGCCAGCTATCAAGGAGTCAGCCATGACTGAGTTCTCATGTGAAGACTCTACTAGAAATGATCCACTTTCAAGCACCTGGGGGTTGTTGACAGGGTTTAGGTTCTTGCTGGCTGTTGGCTCAAGGCCACCCACAGTCCCTCGTCATGTGGGTCTCCCCAACATCACTGCTTGCTTCATCAAAGCCACTAAGGAGGCAGTCTCCTAGCGAAACAAGCATTAGAATCTTATGTCACCTTTGTTCTATTGGTTCAAAGTGAGTCACAGGTCCCATCTACATTCAAGGGGAGGGTATTACATAAAGGTGTGAATACCAGGAGGCTCCAATAGTGGGAGCTGCATCGGATAAAGGGAGCTGGAAAAGGGGTGCCTTCTCGTGGGAACTAAAAATCATCTTTCCCCAGTTTTTGAAAGCCATTGACAAGTTTTAAGTAGTAAAATAACACTATATTCTTGCTTTAGAACCATCACTGGCCAGGAAAGAGTGGAGAATAGACTGGTGGGAAAGAAAACTTGAGTTAGGAGGTTGTGACTGTAACCCTAGTGAAATGATCTTGGCCAGAACTAGGGTAATGCTAGCGGGAATAGAGAGAAATGGACAAACTGGAGAGTTCTTTAAGACATATAATGAATAGGACTTGGTGATAAATCGAGAGAAGGGTTGAGGATACTCTGGTTCTGGCTTTTGCAAATGAGTCTGTGGGCAGTGATATCATTCACTGAGGGGGGCAGTCTGGACATTTTGAGTTTGAGGTGGGTAGGTCAGTCCAATAACAGAATTAGAAAGACTAACCATGCTCCCTAGAGAGAATAACCTCTTTTGATCAGCGTTAACTAATTTTTATGCCTGCAAAGAATCTGTTGCTCAAATTTGTTGAAACTGACTAAATCTTTTCAACTCATCTATCTCACACACGTGAATTTTCATTATTACAGGTAGTCCATGGATGCATGAACCTCGGATTGAGTATACAACCTGCTGTTCCTAAAAAACAAACAAAAAACCACCTTTCACATTGTTTGGATGAAAGGATGTGTTTGGGGAGGAAAAAATATGGAAAAATCTATATACTACTAATATATCTTACATTACAGTTATTTGGGTTGAAGTCCTCAGCAACCCTAAGCACCGTGCTGTAATGCCACTTGTAGTCAACCCGCGCGGACAAAGACTGACTCGGCTCCGGCTCCCTAGCTATGGCGCTCTCCGTTATCCAAAGGATCCGACACAAGCGATCTCGCGAGAGGGCAAGAGACCACTAGTCCTTCAATACTCCCAACTGCGCCACGTGTGCTCCCACCTGCTGAGAATCTGCGTCTGGCAGTTCTCAGGGGCTTCTGGGAATCGTAGTTCCGGGGCTGGATGAGGCCGGCAGCCTTGCCCCGCTCCTTGTTACGCATGCGCGACTGGGAGCTTGCCTAAGAAGTTCGTAGCCTTTGTCAGGCCCGGAATGAGAGGTGAGTTGGTCGTTTAAGATGCCGCTCTTCTGCGCTCCGCGTCGGTTGTGGCCCCCGGGGGATCAATCTGTGCCGAGTCGGGGCTAGAGGGCGCGTTTGTGAAAGGGGCCTAGAGGGCAGACCATGAGCCCCATCCCCTCACGCTGTGGCCTGAATCCCTCCCGCGGTTGCCGCCTCCTGGGGACGCGGGTGAGAGCGCGGTGCCGGCGGGTGCGCGACGGGCGGGGTGCAGGGCTGTCGTGGGGCTTGGGGAAGAGCCCCCAGCGCGGCGGGATGTGTCTCCGCGCCTTGTACCTCGGCGGCAGCCCCGGCGCCACCTCTTCCAGCCGCTCAGTTGCCCCCAGGGACAGCTCCGAGCAGCGGGCACAGGCATCTGAGGACCCAGCCTCAGGGATGCTGTTCCCGGGTTTCCAGGTTCCAGACTCGTAGGATCGAGCCAGGCTCGAGAGTGACCCTACCTGACCGAAGCCTTTCAGCAGAGCTCCTAGAGGAGAGGCAGGAAGGAGGACCGCGAGGCCTCGGGGGCTTCTCACTTTTCTGCCCAGAGGTCTGAATTGGGGGGAAGGTCAGAATCTTCAGAACCAGAAGGAAGTGGTGATCATGGACACAGATTTGGCCGAAATGCCCGAGAAGAGAGGTGAGAATTGCTGAAGTGTTGAACTTGTATTGTGGAAGGGCGAAATTCTTCCTCCTGATGGGAAGTAAGTGGCGTCGGGGGAAGTGGCTCTTGGCAGAGCGCGCTGTCCGTCTCCTTTGTCTGGGAGATGGATGGGCTCTTTGAGAATGGAGGGCTTGGTATGGGATCACCCCTCTTTCAGCTGGGTGAACAATGAACCCTTCAAAGCCACCCCCAAAATGTGAGCGAAATGTTAGCTTCTACGGCGTGAGCACAGCCTCAATTACTTTTTCTGACACGTTCTTCCTCCCAAATGGTTATGCCATCCTAGCCTCGATTAGTGAGTCTGAAAATTTAGCTTTTTGGTTCGCAAAAATATTTTCCCACACCTGTTATCCCTCTTTTCACAATATCCTCTGATTTCAGTAGAGCAAATTCTTTTGTTTTACATAGTAGAAAACAGGCAAAGAAGTTGACTGACTTCCAGTTCCACTAGGCTGGTCTTTCTTAAAGTTTGGTCTATGATCTTCTATAATCAGTATTACCCCCGGGGTACTTGTTAGATTTATAATTGTACCCCAGACTCAGCTAATGGATAATTATTTGGAGGTGGGATCCAGCAATCTACGTTTTAAGCTTGTGGAGTGATTTGTGGGAACCATTGAGCCTATTTTTCTGATATTAATTTAATGTAGCTTAAGCTTGGAAATAAACTGACTTATTCTAATTTCTAGATCAGAGAGTGCCGTCTTCCGGTATGTGTTGTGATTATAGCGACTGAATGAATTTAAGCCCCAAGTAGCAACATTCCTGGACATTCTTCGTGACCTTGGGATCCTGGGTTGTTTGGGGCTCCGTTCAGTTCCTGTGTTTGCAGGGAGCATCATTAGTATGGTGGAGGGATTTTTTTAGACTTGTAAATCTGAGCCACAAGATAGATCTAGGCCTCATCATTACTGCCTTCTTGCCCTTAGTTCTGTCTTCCCAGGATTCGTCCTTTTCCCAAGAGAAGAGCACAGAAGAGGGAGAAGTGGCAGCTCTGCGCCTCACAGCCAGATCCCAGGTGAGTGTGAGTGTCCACCAATTATTGAAAGCTCATCTTATTTCTCAAAGTACAGCTGCACTCCCTTCTTTTTTCTTTTTTTTTTGAGGAAGATTAGCCCTAAGCTAACATCTGCTGCCAGTCCTCCTCTTTTTGCTGAGGAAGACTGGCCCTGAGCTAACATCCGTGCCCATATTCCTCTACTTTATATGTGGGGCGCCCACCACAGCATGACTTGCCAAGCGGTGCCATGTCTGCACCCGGTATTCAAACCGGCGAACCCCGGGCCACCGAAGCGGAAAGTACGCACTTAACCGCTGTGCCACCAGGCCAGCCCCACTCCCTTCTTTTTGATGTGGAGTTTGTCCACTAGAGCCCATCTGGAGAGCTGAGTTCTAATTCTAAGAGACCACTGGGGTGACTAATAGACTCAGAAGATGTTTTCCACTTACCCATGGTATCTTCTCCATCCGGTAATTGGTTGTCACTCAACAGGCTGTATAAGGAACATTACTTTTCTTTAGCCTCTTATGCTAATTTATGTGCGTGGTAGCTTAGGAAACCATTTTAAAAGACAATGTGGTGCATACCTCTTAACATTTATGTTTCTCTAGTGGAAACAACATACGTGGGACTGCTAAGTAGGAATTTAAGAAGGCACCTAAAGTGCCGGAATGAACTATGAACGATAAGTACTCAAATAGTTCAAAGGCATGCTGGGAGGAGAAGGCCTATGGAAGGATGGATGATGGATGCTAAGGCGTTTTAGAGGTGAAGTGTTATCAGGTGTGTAACTTATTCCAGTCCCCACTGCAAGGGCAAATATTAAGAATTGTTGAATTAAGTGGTGGCCATACTACACGAGTAATTAGTGTATTAGTCTTTCAACTTTTTGTATGTTTGAAAATTTTTATTACAAGAAGTTCGATAGGAGAAAGGAGCTCTCCATGATGTGTGTGGCATGCCACAACCCAAAGATTCCTCGGTTAGCCTTTCTCTTTGCTACTGTAGTCCAAAGTGTAAAAAGTAGATGTTGCACCTTGGTGCTATTTGTAAAAGTGACTTCTCAGGATCCTTATATACTTGCTTGTCTCCATTGATTTCTCAACTGCCTTACATTAGTGTGGAAGACTTTATTAGTCAAGAAGCTTTAAGTTGCAGTTGATGAAAAGTCAGCTCGAACTGGCTTAAGCAAAAACAGGTTTGTATTGACCAACATAACTGAAAACTCCAGGTCTGGCTAGAAATAGAGCTCAAGCAGGAGTGTTAGAACCTATTCTCTCCATTTCAGTGACCTTTTCTTTTCTGTGGGTTTTGCTCTCAAGCAGGCTTTTTTCCTAGTGCCGGCCCCTGAGAAATTTAGGCTTACATCTTCCCATGTTGAAGATCAGAGAGAAAGGGCATCTTCTCTCCTAGTCATTCCCACAGAAGTCCTGGGGTTAACTCTTTAACAGGTATTAGGCCCGTTCTTGGACCATTATTGGCCAGATCTAAGTGTGATTCTCTAGTTGGTCACACCTAGAGAATATACCTGCATACACACATACAAACACGTCCCACCCATGGGTCAGAGGTGGAATTAGTACTACCTAAACTACACGGACTAAAAGTGGCCAGGCACAGTAGCCAGAGAAAAATCAGGATACAGCTACCAGAAGAAGGGTGAATGCTTTATATATTTTAACACTTTGATATTAGATTCAAGACTTTGACAGCATTAGAGTGAGTTAAACCTTTCATGGAAATTTTAGAGACTCTCTTTGTCCTTTTTGCATTACATAAGATTCTGTTTGGTGCCAGTATTGCAACTGTCTTTCTTACTATAATTTGTCTGGGCTATTTTTTTTTATCCTTTACTTAGTAGATTTTTAAAAACATTGAAGTTTTAATTCTTGCTCATTGTTACCAGATGAACGACAGAGATGTGTTTAGATATATATAAAGATAACACTACTTACCTCCCCAAATGCAGTCCCCCGCCTCTCCCTACTGAGGATAACAGTTTGATGTATATTTTTCCATATGTTTTAGTTGAGCTTGGACTGCTGTATTGGGACATGTCGTATACATATTTCCTTCCCTTTACCCCCCACGCCCAACTTTTGGGTTTTTGTTTGGTATCCTTTCTGTAAACAGGATGTGACTTTTTTGAAAAACCTTTTTATAAGGGAAATTAACTCATTCCCATTAATACCATTACTTGTATGTTTCAAATTTTTCTTGCCACGTGATTTGTATAATTCTGTTTACTATGCTTTCGTTTCTTTTGTATTTTTTCTGTCTTTTAGGCAACAGTTTGCATTTTCATTTTTCTGATTTTTTCCTTTTAAAGGTTTGTTAGTTAATTCCCACTACTGTCAGTTTAGCCATAGATATTGAGATTGTAAGATCAAGATCATTTTTCCTTGTAGCATTTCGTCTGTATAGTGGCTACTTAATGATTTTTACATTTTATTTTATTTTCCAAGGATGGATTCTTGTATTTTTTAAGTCTCAGATTATTTCCATTTTTGGAAACTTTAGTTTGAAATAATTTTAGATTTAAAGAAATGTTGCAAATAGTAGAAAGATATCTCATATACTCTCCATTCAGATTCTCCAAATGTTAACATTTACCTTGCTTTATTATTCTTTTTCCAAAATCAGAAAGTTAACATTGGTATAATACTGTAACCTACTAACTTTTCAGCTTCCCCAGCTGTCCTATTTTTCTCATTTTTCCCCCTTAATTTCTGCTTTTGTCCTGTAATTCTTTCTGTTTTCCTTAGTTTGTTGCTGTTCTTTCTCTAATTTGACTTGTATGCTTTGTCCATTTATTTCCATTATGTTTTTAATGAAATGGAAGTGTTTCAAGCCATGAAATTTCCTGTGAGGACATTTTTAGCCATTTGGCATTGCTTTTTGCATTTTATTTCATTATTATTTTGAATTTTTTTTCAGTTATCATCTGGTATTGCTCTCTTCTTTCTGTTTTGGAATTTATTAAGATTTACTTTGTTACTTTTTACAAATGCTGTATGAATGTTTAAATAGAAATTTTTCTGTCCAGTTGTAGCATTTACTATATGTTTATTTCAACAACCTTGGGATATTATTTCCATTCTTTATGGCTTTACTTAAAGAGAATTGTTCGATACTGATAATGCATTTATCTCCATATAGTTTTTGTATTTTTGGTCTTATATTAACTTAATCCTATGATATTTACCTATAAACATTTATCCGTTTTATCAGTACTCTTAATTTGTTGCTGTCATTTTCTAATTTAATGCTTTTTGCGTTGACTTAATTCCATGATTAACTGGATTTGGTGCTCACTGCCTGTGAGTTCTCCATTCACAAATTCTATATTTCAGTTCATCTTCTGATTGGCTAGATTGATTCAAGTTTTTATTGAGGACTCACAAGGAGAGTTATGCAGACTTGCCTTTTATTCTCTGCCTGTATTTTGTTTACTTTGCTGAGCTACGTTGTTGACTCATTGGTGCGTGTTTTAACTCTTTATTCCCCAGAAGAATTAGAGTCTCTCAGTGGAGAAACTATGGTCTTATTTCTTTTGGTTCTCATTTTGAATCTAGGACCGTGTGCCTGGCACATAATTGATACCCTGTGACTTTACATAGAATATTCAGAATGTGAATACATTAGAATTTATTCATTTATTAGTCATTTCCCCTGTTGAATATATCTCACGTGCCTACCTCAGGGCCAACAGAAACTAGATGGTGAAAGGGAGACTATCGAGTGAAAGATGGTGAACAAAAGTATGTTTTGTGTCTTAGGCATCAATGACATTCAAGGATGTGGCCATGGACTTTACCCCAGAGGAGTGGGGGAAGCTGGATCCTGCACAAAGGGATGTGATGCTGGAGAACTATAGGAACCTGGTCTCGCTTTGTAAGGATGGGTTCTCATTGTGACTCTGGAATCTGCTTGTGGGGATATCATTACTTTATTGAAAGTGAAATAGCGTAAGGAAGCCTTCACTTTTCCATTGAGGAATCATAAAATGTTGACCCCTTTGGGCCCAGAGAAAAATCTGTTTCTGCTCTAGGTTCTTGGTGAAATGTCTATGCTTGTTTTTTTATCAGGATTCTTTGAATTCAAGTGACAGAAACTTAATTCACACTAGTTTAAAGGGGAAAAAAATCTTGATTAGGGATCAAATATATTGTCAGGAATTTCTTTTATTTATTTATTTTTATCACATGGCTTGCTTTGCCTTGTATTGGTTTTATTCTTAGGATCTCTCCATGTAGCAAAAATGACCATTGGCAGCTTTAGCATTACATTATTCTTCCAGTTAGAGAGTTGGCAAAAAAACATAATGATTCTATCCTGGGAGTTTGAGCAAATGGGGTCACATGTCCATCAGTGGAACAATTACTAGAGCCAGGGAGATAGGGTACTCTGGCCAGTTTGGATCCTGTGCCTGCCTGTGTGTGTGTGTGTGTGTATGTGTTCATATGAGGGGTGGAAGGAACTATGTTAGCCCCTCCCAGACCTCATGTAATAAATACCTTAAGAAAGCAGGTTCTAGTAACTGAAGAAGGAAGAAAAGAAAAACATTAGAAGACAAAAACTCTAGTTGCCACAGTCACAACCTTGTGCTGCTGCCCCTGAGGTTCAGCTTTCTCCAGCTTCTTCCCCATCTTCCCTGAGCTAAGAATTTTTATCTGCACCATCTCTCTGGGACTTCCTCAGTAAAGAAAGAGAAATTGTCTTCTTTTTTGACAGGCAAAAACATTTGTGTTTCAAATGCGTATAAGCTCTTACCAGGCCCAGACTCTTGCTACAGATATTTTCAGCTTCAGTTAGAGTTGCATCTTCCCTTACTCCGGATCCCCCTGTCATATCCTGTCTTCTTTGTAGATCAAGGAGTTGGGACTATGCTCTAGGATAGATCTTTGTGCCCATCACAAATAACTGAGTCCCATTTCTTTCTTTCTTTCTTTTTTTTAATGAGCAGGGCTTCCAGTTTCCAAGCCTGAGAACTACTATTTGGAGAATGCAAAAGAACCATTGATGCTTGAGAGAAAAGCCCCTAAAAGTGGCTATTCAGGTGAGTCAGCTAGACAGGAGTCTTCAGAAATAATGGCCCCGCAGGACAGTGGATTAGTGGCACTTTTCGGTGCTTAAGAAAGAATATTAGAAGTGCCTACATACTTTTATTTTTAAAATACTTTAAATTACATAGCATTTTAAACACATACAAAAGTTGAGAAAATAAAGTAACACAGGTATCCACTACCCAAATCAAACACATGCTAATATTTTGCCTCTTTTCTTTCTTTTTCTTCCTTTCTTTATTTGTGATATAAAATAGATAAAAATATAAATCATACAGTTCTGTGAATTTTCACAAATTGAACACATTCATGTAACTAGTACCCGGATCAAGAAACAGCCTTACCAGCACCCCAGAAGCACCCCTGTGCCCTCTTTGAGTCACCTCCTTCCTTGTAAGGGTAACCGTATCCTGACTTCTAACACCACAGATCGGTTTTGACTGTTCTTGAATCTTATGTAAACAGAATCATATTGTATGTACTCCTGTGTCTGGCGTCCTTCACTGAGGATTCCTGTGAGGTACGTCATGCTGTTATATGTAGTTGTAGTTCATTCATTCTCTTTGTTGTACAGTCTTTCATCATGTTGTACCAGTTTATCCCTTTTCCTGAGACGGGCATTTGGGTAGTTTCTAGTTTGGGGCTATGTGAATAGTGCTGCTATGTACATTCTTTTATGTGTCTTTTGGTGAACACATATATGCATTTCTGTTGGATATATACATATAAGTAGAATTGTTGGGTGAGAGGGTAGGTGCATGTTCGCTTTTGGTAGATACTGCCAAAAGGTTTCCAGAGTCATTGTACCAGTTACATTCCTCCTAGCAGACTATGTGAGTTCTGGTTGCTCTGCATCCTCATCAACACTTAATATTGACTGCCTTCATTTTAGCCATTCTTATAGGTGTGTGCTATCTTTTACTTTTTAAGAAATAAAAGATATCACAGATTTAAAGGCCTTTCATTCTCTCGCTAGAAATAAGTTGGTACAGTCAATGTGAATCATTCTAATGTTTCTACATATGTACAAAAAACAATATGTGTATATAGTATGAACAATTATACTTTTTCTTTGTAATCTGACTTTTTTAAACTTCACATTGTATTTTGATATTAATCTGTGTTAATACATATGAATTATGTTTATTCATTTTAACTACTGTGGAGTAAGTCCATTGTGTGAATAAACTGAACAGCTTATTTTTATTTCTTTGCCATTAGAAAGAAAATCGCAATGACCATCCTTTTATTGACTCCTTATGTTCATCGTAAAAGTTGGTTTAGGGTAGATAAGCAGAATAAGAATTACTGAGTCTCAAGATATCACATGGTTAGCTTTATTAGGAATTGCCCATGTCCCACCACCACCCTGGCCAGCAGTTGATGCTATTAGATTTACTAATTTTTGTCAGTCTGGTGGATATGAAATAATATATCATGTTTTTTAATTTACATTTCTCTGGTTATAGGTAAGTTTGAGTATTTCTTATGTTTATTAGCTATTACAGGTTTCCTCTTTTGTAAATTACCTGTTGATATCCTTTGCCTATTTTTAAAAATTGGACCATTCACATCTTTGTTTGGATTGTTGGAGTTCTTTATAGATTTTAGGTACATTAGCCTGTATGACAGAGGTACCATCACAAATCAGTAAGAAAAAAATTGATTCTTTTAGTTTGTGGTTTATTGTATTTTATGGTATCTTATGCATACAGAATTTTAAAATTTTAATGTTATATTTATCAATTTTTTTTAGTTTGTGCTTTTTGTGACTCGTCTTCCTTATTCCAATGTCAGGAAGATAATCTGTACTTTATTCTAAAATGTTCAAGTTTTGTTTTAGAAGTAGCTTTTTTTAATATGTGGTGTGAAATAGGGAACTAATTCTATCTTTGCCCATACTTAAAGTCAATAGTCCAGCATCATTTATTGAAAAATCTATCTTTTGTCCCTGATTTGTAATGCCAACTCTGTGGTAAACCAGGTCCCATAAATACTTGGGTCTGTTTCTTGGCTCTCTGGTTTACTTGTCTACCTGTGCTCCAATACCTTACTGTTTTAATGACTATATGTGATAGTGTGTATATCTCATAAAGAAAATTTCCCCTTAATATTCTATTTTTTTTAATCTTTTTATTCTTTTGAATACTGAGAGAGTTTTAAAATTGTCCTTTGTGATTGTGGCTATGTCTTTTTCCCCTCGTAGGCCTGTCTGTTTTTGTGACATGCCTATTCACCATGCTTCTCCCTTTTTTGTGGGAAATATTGCCATTTTCGTAGTGATCTATTAGAACTCTTCTATGTGAGCTATTTATTCTTTACTATATTATAGATTTGTTTATAGTTTTTTGCCTTTTGGTTTTGCTATTCTTTTTATTATGCAAATTTAATGAATTACAATCTTTTATTTTCTGTCTTTTGGTTAGCGTAGAGAAAGTCCTTTCTTACCCCAAGATTACAGAACTATTTGCTTCTGTTCTCTTCTGATATATTTGTCCTTTCATTTTTCCTTTAAATCCTTAATCCATTTGGAATTGCCTCCTACCTCTCTGGTTGTATCTTCTTAGCTTTCTTTTCTGAACAACTAAGTGTTTGAGTTGCTCAAGGTTTGGTTTGAATCTCCCTTCCCTCTGTGTACTTGCAATCATAAATGTGAGTGCCTGCCTGGGCCAGGATGATATAACTGAGTGAAGCAAACAGGGTGGGGACAGGTGAACTGGAAGAGCACATGCCTCGACCAAAAGGGAGTAGCCATTAGTCTGTTAGCTCTAGCTCAAGGGCTGACAAACTTATGTCAAGGGTCAGATAATGAGTAAATCAGGCGTTGTGGGACATATAGTCCCTGCTGCAACTACTCAGTCTGGCGTGGTAGTCTGAAAGCAGCCATAGGCAATCTGTGAAAGAATGGACATGGTTGCGTTCCAGTAAAACTTTATTTAGAAAAGCAGGCAGTGGGCTGTAGTTGCCAACTTTGCTCTAATTGGTGGTTGTCATTCATTGTGCTTCCAGTTTTTTCCGAGAGAAACTTAAAATTTGAATTTCTCTGTGAAATCTTCCTATTTTTAAATGTTGGTAACTAATCTCAAAAATTTATAGAAACAATTTGGGCCAAACAAAACTTGTCTGAGGGTCAGGTTTGTCCAGCTGGTCACCTGTTTGCAGCCTCTGCCTTCTCCTTTGGCAGTCTCATCCATTCCCACAACCAAATTATCCTCTCCGTCTAGACTAATCCCAAATCTGTGTTTTCATCCTAGACCTCTCCTTGGAGCTGCTGGTCTGAATGTTTGTGTAACTATTTGGTGTTGCCATTTGCTTACGTCAGACTCACGTCAATACAACGTGTTTAAAACCGAATGCCTGATATATCCCCAAATTCTCCATCCCTCCCCGCCGATAGGATCCTTTTCCAATATTTGTCTTACTGACACTCAGTGTCTTAGCAAATTGAACAGAAATCTATGAACAGTCTTTATACTTCCCCTCTCTCTCCTTTATCCAGTTGATCATTGTGTTTATCTAATTATATTCTGATTATTTCTTCATTGTTAATATCCCCCCATCTCCATTTTGTTTGCCTGGACTACTGTGATAATCTGTTCCACCTGATTCCACCTTTGTCCTCATATGCTCCATTCTTCACATTCTTAGTGAGAGTGATGTTTTCAAAATACAGATCTGATGGTGCCACCCTTTTGCTTAAAACATTTCAATGGCTTTCCATTGCTGTTAGGATTACAACCAGACTCCTTGAGGCCAAGAAAGTCTTGCAAAATCTGTCTTTTACTCATTATTCCAATCTTATCTCACAATTACTCTCCCTCCATCTCTGTACTCTGTCTTAGCAGCTCTTAAATGTTTTGGCCTTATAAAACCTAACTTAACTGCAAAAGTCATTGAGGACCCTTAAGAGCTTTTGTTTGTGTGGGTTACGTCTACCAATACTTAGTGTATTAGAATTTAAAACTGAGAAAGATTTTCAACTATTAGATAATTCATTTAAAAATAACAATTATAAACCCATTACATGTTAACACAAATAACAATTTTTGTGAAAACAACTCTTCTGCAACAAAAAATATTCTTGAAAAGAATGGCATTGTTTTATATTTGGCAGATCTGTTTGATGTATGGCTTAACAGAAGACAGCTGTATTCTTGCACCTTCTTCTGAATGCCTTTTGTTGTGGATGTGTTGTTTGGGTTGACCTGTATTAAGAAAACCCAGCCTCACACCAATATATAGTAGGAAAAGGGAGGAGTATTTTATAGATTTTTCAAATAATTGTGGCTATTCTGATACTACACCAAAACTGGGCAAGCAGTAGTTTCTTAAAGATTATATACAATATGGCATCTGAAACCACCCCCGTGAATTTTTCATACTCTTACATTAAAATCTATTAATCTTTTGGAAAATACCAGTTCACTGAGTTATGTAGATCTTCCAAATATTGACACATTACATTATGCAATATTTTAAAAAATCACAATTTTTAAAATCACCACTGACCTCCTCAGAAAAGTCTTTTAAGTATTAGGAAACTATCAAGCTATCAGTGGTAGATAAAAGTTTTCCAAAATTCTAATTTCTGCCTGAAAGCTTCAGTTTTATCAAATACTTCAGTTGTTTTCCTTAAAGTGACAGGCTCACTTTGTTCATTTTTGAGAAAATATTTGCCGAACACCCGACATGGATAACATAGTTTGTCTGTCAGTCATTCTTTCAAGTAAAAATGGGGGTCCATGCATAAAGTGGCTAGTTCAAATCACAACTCAGACTGTCTCCTAGGTGGTTTTCTTTAAGACAACCATCAGACTTTGACATGAACAGAATTGCTTCATGAATATTTCCTGTTTCAGCAATCCAGAATATTTAAAAAGCATTGTTCAAGGTTTGAAGTTTAATAAAATTAAGTATGTTTACTGTTTCCTCAGACATTTTTAAGTAAAACTGGCTCTCTTTTTTTTAACTGAGAGTACATGATGGGGAAGAATATTATAACTACCAGTTCAGTGTGGCGTCATTGTCCTGATTCATGCTAAGTCATGAGCAGTTTTACCACCATCACCTTTGCAACATCAGTGCAAATGTCAAGACAATAAAAAAGGCAAATAACATCTAAGCATTATTTTGAAAATAGTTTTGAACTTACAGACTCCCAGGGGTCCACCTGGGGTCCACTTTGAGATCTCTACCTATCCTAGCCTTATATCAATTTATGTTTTATTTATTTAACAAACACTTATATACACTTATGCTGTGTCAGAGTTTCAAGTGCTTTATAAATATTCTCATTTAGTGCTCCTTAAGGTAGTAATTGTTATTATTCCTTTATTCCATAAAGTAGTTAGTTATTGCCCCATTTTACAGACAACGAGGTGGAAGTAGAGAGGTTAAGTAACGTGCCCCAGGTCACACAGCTAGTAAGTGGCAGAGCTGGGATTAAAGTCACGCGTTCTGAGTCCGGAGTCCGTGCTCTCTACCACCGTGCTTTTCTTGGATGTCCCTCTCACCACGGGGCTTTTGTACTGTCATTCCCTCTACCTGGAGTGCTCATCTCAGCGCTTTTGTACCTATTACCTGAAACACTCACCCCAACCCCAACCCCACTTTCACTTCAGCTCAGTCATTTACTTCCTCAGTGAAGCCTCCCCTCATCTCCCTAGATTTCTCCTCTTATATTCTTTCAGAGCATCATTGGACTTTTATTTCTTAGTACTTACTACAGTTGCATTTTTATATGTATTTGTGAATGTTAGACTAAATTCTTTCTCCCTTCACGTGCATAGGGACTGTGTGTGTTTTTCCCTAGTGCCTAGACCAGAGCTTAGTGTATGGTAGAGTAGATAGAAGAATGAATAAGTCATTTGGTTGTATGGAATGAGGGACAGATCTATGTTTAATTAGTCATAGCAACATTTATTGGAAAAACAAATTATCTTTAGTTCATTGATTGAAATGTCACCTTTGTATTGTCCTTAATTCCTGTTTATACTTGACTTTATTTCTGAACTTGCTCTTCTGTTTTATTGATCTATCTATTTATTTCTTTGGACTACACTATTTAAATTATTTTAGCTTTATAAAGTAGTTTTATATTGGATATAAAAGTTCTAATATACTTGTATCAGATATACTTGAAGAGGTCTAGCTTCCATCCCTGCCCTCTCTCTGTTCTGATACTTTCCCTACAGATAACCCCTTCTGTTAGTGTTTCATTTATCTGTCCTGGGTTTTGGAAAATATTACCAAATATGTCTATATACGTGTATCTTCCCCTTTTTTCCTACACAAAAAGTAGCAAACTATACACACTCATTTACAGCTTGCTGCGTTTTTAAATTTATTTAATATATCCTGAAGATCACTTTATAGCAATATGTAGAGATAGTTCTCATTTTTTAAAAAGTGACATAATCCTCCATTGTATGTATACACCATAGTTCATTTAATCAATTCTCTATAGTAGGATATTTGAGATGTTACCAGTCTTTTGCTACCTCAGTTAGTGTTGTAATGAATAGCCTTGTGTGAATATAATTTCATATGTTTGCTATTATATCTTTGGGAGATCAAAGGAGATTTTGTATCAGGGATATATTATAAAATCATTGATATGGGAGATTAAACTGGAAATGGAATGCTTATTTGGATGTGAATCGGATTGGGTGACTGGAAACTTAGAAGTCATAACTGTACTCTGCACTAAGGTGATTACTGCCTGGAGTAGGTGTTCTGTACGAAGTTGTTTCTCCCTCATCCTGATCTAGTATGCTGATTTCCAGCTTATTCTGTGATATATTGCTTCATCTGCATCCCTCCTTCTTCTCCTGTATTTCTGGTCATCTTTCCCCCATTCTGACTCTCCTGGATAGGGTCTACTCATTTTCTCTGCATATACTGTTCATTTATTTCCCTCCATTTACTTCTCTTTGCAAATCATCTTATAAGACTCAAATCCACTTCCTTGTTGAAGGCATGCTTTTCACCTTCATTAACTTCTAACCTATTACAGAACTGCCTTTTTGTTGAGCACTTTCAGAAAACAAAGGAAATTTGCATTTCCGATTTCTTTCAGACTTGGAGACTAGCCCCGAGAGCAAAGATGCAACTTCAGTGCAAGATTTTTCTAAAGAGGAATCATGCCAGGTTGCAATTATAGACAGACTGACAAGAAATAGTGTCTATGACTCCAACTTGGAAACAACTCTTGAATGTGAAAATTGGTTAGAGGATCAGCAAGGAAATCAGGAAAGACACTTGAGAGAAATGTTCACTCACATGAATTCACTCTCTGAAGAAAGAGCTCATGAGCATGATGTATATTGGAAAAACTGTAGTCAGAAATCTGTCCTTCTCACTCAGGACAGAGGTCCCAAAGGCTCCTATGCCTTTCATACACTTGAAAACAGATTGAAACAGAAATCAAACTTAATGAAAAAGCAGAGAACCTATAAAGAGAAAAAACCTCATAAATGTAATGATTGTGGTGAGCTCTTTACGTACCATTCAGTGCTTATTCGACACCAGAGAGTCCATACTGGAGAGAAACCCTATAGCTGCAATGAATGTGGGAAGTCTTTTAGCCACAGAGCTAATTTAACTAAACATCAGAGAACTCATACTAGAATTCTCTTTGAGTGCAGTGAATGCAAGAAAGCCTTCACAGAAAGCTCATCCCTCGCAATACATCAGAGAATTCACATTGGAGAGAGACCTTATGAATGTGGTGAATGTGGGAAAGGTTTTAATCGAAGTACACATCTTGTGCAGCATCAGTTGATTCATACTGGAGTGAAGCCTTATGAGTGTAATGAATGTGATAAAGCTTTCATTCATTCATCAGCACTTATTAAACATCAAAGAACTCATACTGGAGAGAAACCCTATAAGTGTCAGGAATGTGGGAAAGCCTTTAGCCATTGCTCATCCCTTACTAAACATCAGAGAGTTCATACTGGAGAAAAGCCATATGAATGTAGTGAATGTGGAAAAACCTTTAGCCAGAGCACACATCTTGTTCAGCATCAGAGAATTCATACTGGAGAAAAACCCTATGAGTGTAACGAATGTGGGAAAACCTTCAGCCGGAGCTCAAATTTTGCTAAACATCAAAGAATTCACATTGGAAAGAAACCATACAAATGTAATGAATGTGGAAAAGCCTTCATTCATTCATCAGCTCTTATTCAACACCAGAGAACTCATACTGGAGAGAAACCTTATAGATGTAATGAATGTGGGAAAAGCTTTAAATGCAGTTCATCCCTCATCAGACATCAAAGAATTCATACTGAAGAGCAACCCTGAAAAATTACTGAATGTGAAGAAATGTAAGTTGGTTTTATCACTGTTAAATACCTGAGTATTTAGGTGGAAAACCCATAAAATGGTGCTTGAGGACCAATTCTGTACGGTTCTGATTTTACTGGCATAATAACATAGTTTTGAGCTGTAGAGGAATATTCGTTATATCTCTTGTGTTGATCATTATGAAAGCTTCTGGCCAGAGATCTCAAATTTTGATCTGTAACCCCCGCTAATACTGTTTTGTGGAAATTCAAGAAATTCTTGAGCATGGGTAGCAATATAATCATTGTGAAATCCAGTTCCTCCCTCTCTGTCACATCAAAACCCTGTTACAGCTTCTCACTTTGTAGGGAAGTTCTTAGTTGGTACATTAGGCAGAGGGTTCATATCCTTATCATCGGGAAGACAGAGTCGTTTCTTTTTTAACCCAAAGTAGAGATCCAGGTATACAGATAGTGACATTTCTCCAGAGAGTGTCATTTCTTTTACATTAGCTATAAAAACTTAAAAGTTGAGTTAAAATATGCTTCGGATTCTCTCAGAAGCTACTGTCTAATTTGATGAACATAAATAGAATGTATTTACAGCAGGTTCTAAGTTGCGTTCACATAGATTATGCTGGTCATAGATTTAGATAATTGCTACCTCTCTGGAAGTTACCCTGAAGTAGAGAATGGGTCAAAACCTTAACTGTAGTTTTTGATCAAGTCCCTCTTATCCTTGGCATTGAATGAATCCTTGGTTTTCTATAATCAGTGTTAGGGAAATTTCATTTCTTTACATCATTCTTCTTTCTGTAAACTGTGCTTCATCACTTGGAGAAAAAACTCCTGGGATGTTGAGGGTCTGAAAAGTTGATGGGTTGAATATGTTATTATATTTAGGGTCCCAGTCAAGAAGAAGAACTGAAGCAACTGTGAGACACAAGGACATACCTTCCTGTCAGATATGGAAAATAGCTCACAGGACAGTGATCACTTGAGGATAAGCAGCTTTCCTCCATGAAGAAGAAGTTGCCCTTTCTCTGGCCTTCATGTTTACCTACGTTTTTTTGTTGTTGTTCTTGTTCTCCCTATATGTTGGCCGGTCTTTGCTATATCTCAGAGCCCTAAGAAGGTAGAAAAGGCACAAAACCACAGTGATATATTGACATAAGTTACATGGGTGACCAAAGACCAGTAGTGGGATAGGAAACACAAAAGCAAAAGTTCAAATAAATATTTAGCAAAACACTACACAAATGTCAGTTATTATTGTTATTCTATTATATTATGTGAAAAGAAGATTATAGAAAAGATAGAGGAAAAAAAGTAGTTACAGATTTCTTCTTTCTCCTCTCCTAGACCCTGTCCTTTAGGAACATTCAGCAACCAGTCCATGCTCTTTCCCCCTCCACGTTATCCCTGTTGCTTCTTGTAATTCCCTCTCTGTAGACCTTAGTTCTATTACTGCAGAAAAGTAGAGGAATAGAGTTTGAAGAAGTGGTGGTAGTGGAAAGCAAGGTCATTAAGGATGAATCAAGTATAAATTCAGCAGTGGCAGAAATCAACATGAGATGGAAAAGATTGGGAAGAAACTTTGGAAAGACCAAAAAAAAACACATTGAAGGGGATCAGGGTGGGTGGGAAGGCTCAAGGTCTGAGGTCAGGGTAGGAGAATGGCTGACACAGGAACAAGATAAAGGAAAAGGAGCTCAACCCTTTTTGCCACCTTAATATTCAATACTCATGGTCTAAAGCAGAAATCGGCAAACTATTGGCTGGACTTGCGGACCAAGTCCATCCTGCTGCCTATTTTTGTAAATAGTGTTTAATTGGAACTTGACCATATTCATTCATTTACATGTTGTATTTGGCTGTTTTTGTGCTACAGTGGCAGAGTCAAGTAGTTGCAGGAGAGGTTATGTGTCCCGAGAAGCCTAAAATACTTGCTGTTTCTCAATACGTCATGTGTTGCTTAGTGATGGGGATACATTCTGAGAAATGTGTCACTAGGTGATTTTGTCACTGTGCAAAAATCGTAGAGTGAACTTACACAAACCTAGATGGTATAGCTTACTACACACCTAGGCTATATGGTACTAATCTTATAAGACCACTGTCGTATACGTGGTTTGTTGCTGACTGAAATGTTGTTATGCAGCACGTGACTGTATGCCAAATGCTCATGTGAAAAGAAATTCATCATTTGGGGGCCAATATTTGACTAACAAAATAAGATAAACAAGGGTTTTCCAAAGCTGGGTTTGAATTCTGCCATCTCCACTTAGCAGTTATGTGGCCTTGAAAAGCTACTTACTCTTTCTGGCCTCAGTTTCTTTATCTGTAAAGTGGGAATAAATCACCCCTCTCTGATAAGGTTGTTGTGAGGATTAACTAAGACAAAGCATGTAAAAGACCTAGCACACAATAAATTATATAGAGAGCCTCTCTCTCTATATATATATACACGTATATGTGTATATATATATGTGTTAATGAACTGGTGTCTTAGTCCATTTGGCTGCTATAACAAAATACCATAGACTAAGTGGCTTATTTATAAAGCAGCAGTCTCAATTCTGGAGACTGGGAAGTCCAAGATTAACACCCTGGCAGATTCCGTGTCTTTTGAGAGCCCGTTTCCTGGTTCATAGACAGCCATCTTTTCACGGTGTCCTCACATGGTGTATGGACAAGGGAGCACCTTCTGGGTCCTCTTTTATAAGGGCACTAATCCCCTTCATGAGGGTTCTGCCCTCATGACATAATCACCTCCCAAAGGCCCTACCGCCTCATACCACCACATTGGAGGTTAAGCTTCAGCATGAATTTTGGGGGGACACAAACATTCAGTCTATAGCAAGTGGCTAGACATCAATTAGAAATTACTTAAGAATGAGTGTATCTGCCACACTTTTTGTTTACTGATTTAGAACTGTGACCATCCTGCTCTGGCTCAAAGAAGGGGCCTCACTTCTTTCTGCTCTTTCTTCCATCTGGTGCTGCTCCCTACATAGCCTCCTGGAGACCTCATGGAATCTGCTTTTTTTCCTTCTGAGTATCACTTAACCAGGAGCCATCTGATGGTTCCAGAGACTCAAGTTTGTAATCCGACTGCAGTTTAAATAGTGTTAAGGGACTTGCTCTAAGCTAGTTTTACTGAGAACTCTGGCCCTTTGCATTTCAGTATTTGTTCTTTTTATGCTTGGTGTTCAATCTGACTACGTATTTGTACTTGACATGACTCTTGGAAGTTTTAGTGTTCTTTTCAAATGTTTTTGGTTACCTATAAACCAAATTTGAGTGTTCTTACTGGCCCACTCTCAATAAAGATGTTGTTTATCTATTTTTTGTCAAAAACTTTAAATTGCTTTTTAAATTCTCATTGAAGCATATTTTAAGAGGTAAGGAAAGACCAATCATAAAGTATCTCCATATCATCCAGGAAATGGACATTTCTAATTTTCATCTGGCTTCACAGTTTCTGGAGACATGAGCTGGGGACTGCCCTCAGCAGCCCATGCATCTGCGAGAAGGTCAAAAAGTAGAAGAAGGTCATTTCTACCAAATGGTGCCAAGAGGCCTCAGGCCAAGTACAGGCACCACCCAGCAGGGGTAATGGGGAAAAAAGGGAAGGAAGAACTTCATGTAAAAAGTACAGTTAAAACTAGGCAAAATATAGGAAAAACTGATTTAGTGTAAATTTTTAATTACATTTAGCTTCTGGGAGAACAATGTAACATCACCCAAAAGTATAAAAATGATAGTGTAAGAATACCAAACGTTATTCAAATTAGTTGGCAATTAATTAGTTCAATTATCTATTAAAAGTCTTATAATTTTTTATTTTATTAGAATTCTTACTTTTTTTTTTACTATTACAACAGGACTCAAGTTGGAAGCTCTTTATCCCTGCTTTCTCCCTTTCATTACCTAATTCTTCTTTTCTAGGTCCCAAGTGGGCAGTCTTGGGATCCACAGCCACATGAGCTGTCCCTCACTATAGGTTTTATTGGCAAGGAGGATGGGTATTCCCCAGTGGTAATACATAAAATGTGGCGTCTATGGATTACCTTGTAGTTCCAATTAATGCCCTCAATAAATTAGATGTTTTTCCCTGAATTGTTGTTCTTTACATTTTTCACAGTGTAACCTCTTAATTTTTAATCTTTGTCCATAAACCAGATAATCTGCCCTTAGATTGAGTTGACTATATATAAAATGTGTATACCTCATCCTCCTCTCCACTCCCACCAATTCACATATAAACACATTGTCATGATGTCAGAAAAGTTCACATATCTGGGTGAAACCAGAGACTCATGCATTGCTAGATCAAGAACTGTTGACCTCCATCTCTGCTGTGGTTTCCTCTCTGTTGGATATATTTTCATCAGTCTCCTCCAGTGATGACAAATACATCTGCTGGCAATTCCAAGGTAGTATGGTTCTTAGCATTTACAATCCCAAGGAGAATACCTCTTTCTAAATATTAGCTCCAGCAAAACCCCCAAGGCTACTTCTCAGCTTTGCTTGAGTTATGCTGATCACTGAACCATTTACCAACTCAGAATTGGAGTCCTCTCATTGACCAGGCCTGAGTCCATGTAAAACCCTGGAGCAGGGGAGGGTGAAGTCTGCCCACTTCAAACAGCTTACACTGGTGTGAGGAAGGACTGCTTCCCTAAAAGAAATCCAAGGATGCTGGACAGATAAAACAAACATGTCTGCTGCAGTTGAATAGTAAACTTCAGCATAAATAAGTTTATCTCCTCCTCCCCATCTATCCTCCCAAAAGGAGCTATTTTCCAAAAGTCAGCGACTCACCGATAGAAGGCCAAAACCAAAGAAAATATTCACAACATTGACTTCAGAGAGTTTCTGTGAGGATTACATGAGATTACATATGTGAGAATGCTTTGTAAGCTCAAGCATGTTGCAGAGTTGTATTATTATGACTGATTAGTTTTCCATTCTCTGATGCCAGGCTCTAGTATACAAAAAGCATATACCCCTCACCAAAGTGCCAATTCTTAAGGTTAACTTGTGCTACCTGTTCATTGTGGGTTGGAAGGGAGTCTTTGCTGATTGATAGTTATGTTCCCAAGGCGACGCAGAGCAGCTACCATCTTAAATGTTGCTTTTGCCTTACCAAACATTTGATTATTTTATGTATAGTTGACTCAATTCCCAGTCTTAGGACCCATGCATCTCATGTTGTGGTGACTTAAAATTAGTGGGTTATTCAGGACTCTTTGTGAAAACCCATTTCAGGCAAGTTTAAGCAAAAGGGCTGCCATGATTAGAGTTTAAGGGTTAGATCTGTCTTGATGCATGACTGCATTCAGGTGTTGTGAAGATGTCATCAGATCATTCTCTTGCTACCTTAGGTCTTTTCCTCTGGACCAGTTTCATTCCTCGGCAGGCAGAATGGCAGAGATGGTCATTGGCAGCTCTTGACTTGAGTTATTCTGACAGCCGTGTATTCCAGAGAAAAGAGAGTATTTCATTGTCTGTAGTGCTATCAAGAGTTGCAGGGTGGATTCTGACTGAATGGCTTGGATCACACACCCATCCTTGAACCAATCACTATGGCCAAAGGAATTGGGTGCTCTGACATGGCGCAGGGCGGGGTGGAATTTAACTTTACCCACACTATGTAGAATGGGTTTCCTACAAGGATTCTGTTACCAGAAGAGGGAAAAATTGACTATCCCAGGATCTATGCCTACCCAGTCAAGACAGAGACTTCACTTACTAAGAGGGTACGGATTGAAGGCATTCTGCCTTCTGTTGACCTGGAAGGCAGCAGAATGAGAAAGCAAGTGGTGTGAACCTGAATTACTCTGCTTGTTTGTCCCTCTTCGGTAGTTGTAGTTTCCCTCAGAATTATGGCAACCCAAAAGGGTTGAAGAACTTGGCTTTTTATTTCCAGGTGTCTTATTTCAGAGGACTTCATGAGCACATGAACATAAACATTGGAACAAAGATGTTTCATGCCCTCCACAGAAAAGGACAGACTCGAGTGGGTTCTAGCCCGTCTTAGGTTCTAAGTCCTTAGTTCCATCTCCTTTTACATTTAGAGCCATGTATGTGTAGCAACTCAGTGTGAGTCCCTTTCTGTCATCTTTGAAAGACATAAGTGAAAGTGGGAGAGGGAAGTCTTCTGAGGTTTGCCTGACGGTGGGGGAGTTTGGCCATGTCTACTCCCAGGTATCCTAAAGTTGTAGGAGTCCTAAGAAGGGATAAATATGTGAGAGAAAGGAGGTGGTATGTGATATTTTCCCCCTACAATGAGATCAGATAAAGATCTCAGATTTTCCCCATCCCTTAACTAGATTGTGAAGTCAGCAAACCACTGCAATGTAATTGTCTTGTCTTGGCCTTCTCACTAGAATGCCAATTCTTGAAGTTTGTTTGTGTGACCTGTTCATTGTGGGCTGGCAGCAAGGGTCTCCTCATCATAGTCACTCAGGGACCTACGCTGATGAAGCAGCCACCATCTCAGATACTGCTTTTGCCAGGCTAGAAGGGAAGGAGGGATCTAGAGGGTCTTGCACTGCCATACTTCACTTCTACTCATGATTGTATTCCCCTAAACAAGTCACATGCCCCAATCCGACCTCAAGTGAGGACCAGGAAATACCATCTCTTTTGCAGCTCTGCAGGAGAGGAAGCTCACTCTCCCACTTTCCACATATTGTAGGATTAGTAGAAGATGGCATAGCATCCTTGCCTTTTTTAAACCTTCCTTGTCAATCGTCATATCCAAACACCTTCCCTGAGGCTGATGCCTCTGACTCTCCCACTTCTCTTCCTTCTTACCATCACCTACTGACTGCTGCTCACTTCTCCATATTCACTAAGCTTTTTTTGCCTCCTATTTTTTGGCATTCCTCTTAACAGCATCCTGACTGAAGTCAGAGGCTATGTAGATAATGCCTCTAATATCCGTACAATTATTTGAATTCCTCAGTCTTAATGACCACTTCTTTTCATTCTAGCAACTTGCTCCTATGGTTATTCCTTATCTACATTCAGAATTGTTCACCAAGTACTTCTGAGCAACTATACTACACAGCAGGCACTATGTGCTGGATGCCAGGGATAAAATGATGACTTAGACAGAGACTCTGCTCTCAATAAGAGATATAGCTAAGTAAACAGACAATTGAAATAAGGTACGATAAGTACTGTTACATAGGAATGCATAAGAGACTGCAGAAACACAAGGACACCCAACCCAGCCTTTCATGGTAAGAGAAGTTGGCATCTTAAAAAGCTGAGAAGATGCCATCACACCTGAATCCCCAGGAGAAGGAATTGTACAGTGGAGACATTAGGTGAGAGGACATGATATTCTAGGCTGAGGGAACAATGTGTGAGTACAAGATAGTGTATTACAGGACCTATGTGTGGTTTAGCTCTTGATGCCTAGAACTTAGACAACAAGAGTAGCAGTGTTGAGAACTGAGGATATAGTGAGCATTAATGAGCAAATCTTGTAGGGCCTTGTAAGTTAATTTGGAGTTGATCTTGAAGAATATAGATATGGAAGGGAGGGGAGAAGCTTTGAATTGTTATTTTTAGTAAGTGAGGGTAGCACAATCAAATTTTCATTTTTGAAAGATCACCATGACTGCAATGTGAGAAGAGAAGGGGCTTCCTCATATACCTATCAGATAACATATCTTTTTGAATACCGGCAGTGTTCCAAATTGTGGAACAGTTGTTTGCCTCAGATGTGATGCCATGAGAAGGATACAACATAACTTATGTGATAGTAGGGAATGCATCACTGGAATCTAATCACGAAACATTCAACAAACCTCAAAGTGAGACTATTAAAAACAAGAGGGCTGCATTTTTTTAAATGTTAAGATCATAAAAGACAAAGAAAGGCTAAATAACCTATTCCAGATTGAAAGAGACTAAAGAGACGTGAGTACTAAATATAATATATGATCCTTGCCTGGATCCTATATGAGATGGAAAATTCTATAAAGGACATTATTGGTTCAATTTTTTAAAACTGGAATATAAGCAGTAGAGTGGATAAAAGTATTGCATCAATGTTAAAGTTACTGAAGTGGATAACCATACCATGGTTATGTAAAATAATATCTTTATTATTGGGAAATGCACATTGAAGTATTTAGATGTAAAGAAGTATAATGTATACAATTTATTCTCAAATGATTCAGAAAAAATATGTGTATAGAGAGAGCGCAAATGATAAACAGGATAAAAATGTTAACAATCAGTGAATCTGACTAAAGGAACATGGATATCCTTTGTACTTCTAAGATGTCTTTTCTCTAATTGTCAGATTATTTCCAAATAAAGAAATTTTAAGCAAACAGATATATTAACATAACCCAAAGTTTGGCCTGTTGTATAATATAGAAAAATGAGACAAAAATATACATAATACAACTATGTTAAATGACCTTTTTTCTATCTTACTTAAAACCTGTCTAAGTAGCCAAAGATTATCTAAAAATAAACTCTTTTTTTTAATGGGAGAAGAAATTTTCACATTTAACTGAAAAAAATCTCAATTTATGTCAATAATTTATTTTTTTAATTCCTCAAAATCATTTAGATTGATAGCACAGTAGAAAAAATTGTATATACCTGAGAAAATAGTATATATACATTTTTAATAAACATGAAAATGTGCTCAAGCCTCTTAATAATTAAAAGATATAAATGAATAAAAATGAAATACTGGGGCTGGCCTGGTGGCACAGGGGTTAAGTGCACACGTTCCACTTCGGTGGCCTGGGGTTCACCAGTTCAGATCCCAGGTGCGGACCTATGCCCTGCTTGTTAAGCCATGCCATGATGGGCATCTCACATAAAACAGGAAGATGGGCACAGATGTTAGCTCAGGGCCAGTCTTCCTCAGCAAAAAGAGGAGGATTGGCGGCAGATGTTAGCTCAGGGCTAATCTTCCTCAAATAAATAAATAAATAAAAATTTTAAAAACAAAGAAAAAAAATGAAGTACCACCACCCACTAACCAGAATAGTTACAATGAGAAAGACTGACAAAATCAAATAATAGCCAGTATTGCATAAAGGGAATAGTTATGACTATTGTGGTTACCACTGTGGCTATCAAGACAACAGGAGAGAATATGTAACAGAACTCTGTTAAACTGGTGGTTGAATTGCATATTGGTCAAACATCTTTGGAAAACTTTTTAGTGACATGTATTAAATTTGAACATTTGCAATCACTATGACCAAGCCATTTTATTTGTAGGTCTATACTTAACTAAAATATCTATGCGTGTGTACCAAAAGAAACTAACAAGATTGTTCATAGTTGCCTTATTGCTAGTAGCCCCAAGCTGGAAACAAACCACATGTCCATCAACAGCAGAACTGATAAATGTGATATATTCATACAAAGAATACCACAGAGCAGTGAAAATGAATGAATTACTCCATGAAACCACATGGATGAATGTCAAAAATATAATGCTGAGCAAAAGAAGCCAGACACAGAGTAATTCCTACTGTTTGATTCTAAATACACAAATTTATAACACAGGCAATACTAATCTGTAGTGTTAAAAACTAGATGATTGTTAGCTTTGGCAAGATAGAATGGGTAGTGGTTGAGGAGATCCAGAAGAGGGGCTTCTGAGTTGCTAGTTTTATTCCATTTTATTTTCTTGAACTGTGTTACAGTTACAAGGGTGTGTTCACTTTGTGATAAATCATTGAGTAGTAGAGTTATGATTTCTGAGCTTTTTAGTGTGTATGTTATACATTGAGTACATTTGAATACATTTTTGCTATTAGGAAAAATGATATAAATTATAATAAGACTTTGCAATCTTAGTGTTATTTCCATTTCATGAAAAATGGTCAATGTTTGGTGCTCTTTGCTTCGGCAGCCTGGGTTCGTTTACCAGTTGCGGAACCACACCATCCATCTGTCAGTAGCCATGCTGTGGTGGCGGCTCACATAGAAGAACTAGAAGGACTTACAACTAGGATTTATAACCATGTGCTGGGGCTTTGGGGAGGGGAAAAAAAAAAAAGAGGAAGATTGGCAACATATGTCAGCTCAGGACAAAACTTTCCCTGAAAAAGAAAAAAAAGGTCACTGGAAAGACTTCAAGCTCGTCTTTCAACTTATAAATATATGTATTTTTCAAGACCCACAACTGTCTGATTTAATGTCATTTGAGTGTAGAAAGCACAATTATATTTACAGTTTGCTGAATCCATAATCTTTTAGTTGAAAGTTGAGCTAGTTATCCACACCTCTCAATGAAACTGCTTTCACAGAAGAGGTCAATCCATGACAATGGATAGGAATTCAGAAAAGTCATTTCTTCTTGATTATTTATGTAAAAAATCAGATTTCTTAGAAGAATAGGCCATCAAACTCTCATTTCAGGTTTTTCTTTCATTACTTTCTGTGATTTGTTATCGGAAAAGCTTTTTAAAATCTAGTATTACATAGAGGGCATAACTGTGCCTATCATGGCTACCACTGTGGCCATCGAGACAAGGCACATGGTTCCCAGGATCCCAGCAATGATCTCTCCTGGAGGTAACAGGAACACTCTTCTGTCAGCCAAAAAGCCATGCATCCTCTCCTGGGGAGGCTGCTTGCTGTCTGAAAAGAGACCTGCTCTGGGAATTGTGGGGGCTGAGTAAGTAGGCTCTGCAAAGCCATCTCTGTGTCTGATGCTTGAAATCCACAGGCAGTAAACAAGGGAAGATCACAAACAGGTTGGGATTCCATGGGCAGGAGCTGGAACCTCATAAGAACTGAATGAAACCGGTGTCTGTTCTTGTTCCCTCTGACCTCGGTGATGAGGGTGTCGTACAGAAGTCAGGACCCTTGATCATGGAGCTAAACACACACCTGTAACCCAGGAGTCAGAAACTAAAGGAAAAATCCAGAGGAAGGCAGAGCAACTGAAGGTCCAGCTGCTGCTTTATGCCAGTGAGGTTAGTCAGCAGATCAGCAACTGTGTGTGTGTGTGTGTGTGTGTGCGCGTGCTACAAAATCCAATTAATTTTATTATCACTTCTAGGTCTTCAAATTAACTAAAGTCCTTTGGAAACTGTGTATAAGCTAACTACAGAGCAACCTAATTACTGTTTACTTCAAAAAGTTTGTTATAAGTATAATCCAATGGAACTGAACACATAATTTAAAATTTTTCATAATCCTAAACACGTGGAAGTAATATAACTTAGTCGATAAGTAAAATCAGTATAAGAAGTTTAGATTAACTAAACCTTCTATGAGAAAATAAACCCAAGACTTAGGAAGAGTAGAATGCGTGCTTACAGTATATTCCATACTGATGAAACTCAGGAAGAAATGTATGGCTCTTTTTGAACAAAAATTATCAAACCAGTCTGACTTGTTCACAGATCCACTTTGATTATGGGCACTCGGATTCTTATATAAAAATCCCTCTAGGGGGCGGCCCAGTGGCGCAGCGGTTAAGTGCACACATTCTGCTTTGGTAGCCCAGGGTTTGCTGGTTCGGATCCCGGGTGCGGACATGGCACCACTTGTCAAGCCATGCTGTGGTAAGCGTCCCACATAGAAAGTAGAGGAAGATAGGCACAGATGTGAGCTCAGGGCCAGTCTTCCTCAGCACAAAGAGGAGGATTGGTGGCACATGTTAGCTCAGGGCTAATCTTCCTCAAAAAAAAAAAAAAATCCCTCTAAACTAGTGTTTCTATGAGAAGTTTTATTTTTGTTTCCCTTAAAAGACTAGCACATTCAGATTAGAAGTTTAGTCTCTGGGAATTCTAGAGTTTCTTTATATTAGATTTATGAAAACCCTTATTCTCTATATTAATCAGAATTCCTTTACCTTAATAGTGTTTATAACCTAATTTATTAATCCCCTACAACTGTAGGAAAATATTTGAAACACACACAACGAGGTAAAGATAAATGTGTCTCTTTTACAGACACAGATAGCTTGCAGCTTAATTTCACCAACCTTAACCACATGTCAAAAGTATACAATTCAAAAGCTCACATGTACAGGTCTCATAGGACTACTCTCCCTTTTTGGTGGACATGAGACATTTTCTGGAGTTGTATTAAGTCAGATACAAACAAACCAGAGTGTCTGTCTTCTCCCACCCATCAGAGAGTAGGGTGATCCCCCATCATCTACCCCTCAGAGAACAGACTATATTCCCCATCATCTACCCAACAGAGATCTAAGGAACTTTCTAAAGCAGGAAAAAAACCCAAGGGCCAAGACTGGGAAGACTTATAAACAATGTTATCAGTAATCCATTGAGAAAAATCCTGGAACTAGGAAGTCTTTTAAAAAGGTAGCAAGACAATAAGGGGTATCATCTGTGTAGAACTGTATTTCTTACAAGAAACCTCAAACTGGAAAAGAGGCTTCAGATGTAAGTTTTTCTTTATTTTACTACAGAGCCTACAGGAAAGAATCCACATATGGAATAAAGATCAAAAAGAATTCTGATCTAATCATTCACCTGAAAAATTGCCCTTGGGCTCTCCTAGTTCTCAGGCCTTCAGACTCAGGCTGGGTCTCTAGCTTGCCGACTGCAGATCTTGGGAGCTCTCAGCCTCCATAATTGTGTAAGCCAGTTCCTTAAAATCAATGTGTGTGTGCATGTGTATTCCTACTGGAACTGTTTTACCTCCTGTTGGTTCTGTTTCTCTGGAGAATCCTAATACAGAACCCTTATAGATGACATATAAGTCTTTCTATATATAATGTAAGAAAATACTTTATTTATAAGGAAGATAGAGAAGAAAATCTTTCCAAAGGTAATAAATATGAAAAACTTTTCTGTGACTCCAGAACCCTACCTACAAGCAATAACGTTTTAAGGTTATAATCTCAGCAGGCGGCATATTGTTCACAATCATCTAGTAGGTACATCCATGTAAAAACAAGTTTCCTCTGCCCCCATTTAATAATATCATTGACTGGAATAAATAAAATGGAGAAACATGTCTAGCAGACACTGAGTTCACTTTGGAACAGGTTCGCTTTGAGGAGTTTGGAGAGGTCTTGAGCAGGTAAGTAACCTCTCTGTACCACCTAATCTGAAAAATGGAAGAATAATGCATACATACTTCATAGGTTGTGAGAATTCCATGAATTAATGTATGTAAAGTGCTTAGAACTGTGCCTGGCTCATAATAAGTTCTATACACGTTAATCATTATGTATCTAGAGCTCACGAGTTTAGTTTGAGTTCAAATAGCAGTTTGGGAGTCATCAGCATAAGGCTGTTGATGACACGGGAGTGGGTCATCGTGCAAGGAACAGACAGAGCAAAAGAGAGCACCAAAGAAATCTCCTTTAAGACATGAGATGGGACCTAAACGAAGAGTCAGACACAAACTATCACCAAGGTGGGAGAACCTGTGGACCTCGGGCTGGCGTGGGATTAGATGAGAGGGAACATTCTCATGCTTAAGGGGAGCCAGCTTTAAAGTACTCAAAGGTTCTCAACTTGACCAACAAGACGGAAAATACTGTCTGGGCATTGAGAACAGAATTGGGGGAGCACACGGGATAATATTGGGCCGAACAGCCAAGGAAGGAAGTCCTGCTGCAGAGACACAGGATGAACGCAGGGTTGGACTTTCATTCTAGGATCTGAAGGAAACACGAGCAAAGGCATGGCCCCCCTGTCCCAACACGGCCCCCGGAACGGAGCGCTTTAGCTAAGTTCCTGGAGGCCCACCTGTCCTCCCCGCGGACCACCCTCTACCTGTGCTTCTAAGTCACCTGCCCATATTTTCAGGCTTTCCTAGTCGCTCTTCACTAAGTCTGTGCCAGTTTCCTCTGCGTTCGCCACGCCCACGGAGCATCCAACACAACAGACGTCTGCGGAGCTCATCAAACCAGTCAGCGCCCTAAACGAAAAGTAAAGCGAAGCTGGCCGCCCAGGCGGGAGTGGGGCGCTCGGGCTGCGCACGCGCACTGGGCGTCCCCGCGGCCGGCGGCGCGCCCTCTGCGGACGCCCTCGGGGAAACGGGGCGGGCCGCCCGGTACTTGTGGCCGCGGCCACCGGCGGGGCTCGGGGCGGGGCCTCCCGCCCTCGGCGGACCCGCCCTTGAAACGAGAGCGGGGCTGAGGCGCTGGTCCGGCGGTGTGGCCGACCACGCTCCGGGGATCCGCGAGCCCGGCTGCTGGGTGTGTCCCGCGCCTACCCAGCGGGCTGCAGCCGCTCCCCGGAGAGCCCGGCCCCTGACTGTACGGACCCCCGCAGGTCGCCTCCAGACCCGGAGAAGAGGAGGAGGCCGAGGGGAGACTCTCGCCCCGGCTTCTGAGAAGTGCTGGGGGCGGTGCGTGCCTTGCGCAGTGGGTTTCTCGTCTGCAGACCTGAGCTGCCTACCAGGCCGGCGTGCTCCTCTCTGTAGCCTTAATCAAGTCACTGTTTTGTACGCTCTTTTTATGCAGAGGCCATTCAGATACTCATTTTAAATCTCTACTCTGTCCCCTGACATAATAGTAGGACTGCAGCGGTTGGGAATTGCTAGACCGGACTGTGGCCGTGAAGACCACAGCAAGGGCATGATCTCTTGTATTTTACAAAGCATTTCAGGTTTAGGAATCACAAGTGAAGTTTCTGCCTGATAAGATCCCCAAGCTGCTTATACTTCAGCGAATCTTGGTCATCTTGCTTGAAGAAACCAAAATTTGTAAAGTTACAACTCCCCTGAAATAATCCTGGGAAAGTATTTGACACGTGTCAGAAAGTAGCTCGGCGTTTACAGGATGGCAATGGAGTCTTCCTATGTTCGAAGAGAAAAAAGAAACAAGTTGAATGGTTTGCCCTATTTAAAATAAAGTTAGCCAAAGCCCCGAAACTTAGCCCACATCACTTCCAGGCATTGGCAGAATCAAGACACGGAATAACCAAGTCAAACAGCATACGATTTTAAGTTTGTATTATCTATAATACTGTCAAATTGTCCCCACAGTGTTTATACCAATTTATGGGTTTTTTGTCTTTAGCAGTTATACTCACCAGCAGTGTATGAGAATGCTTGTTTTTACCACATTCCTGCCACATTTGGTATTGTCAGACTTTTTATTAATTATTAATGAAATTCAGAGTTCATTTTCATTTCACTGATGATTGCTGGTACTGTCTTTTTATGTTTATTGGACATTGCTTTTCCCGTTGTCTATTTTTTGCCATTTTCTTTCATTAATTATTAAATTTTATACAAGAAACAAATAATGTATAAATCAGTTTTCAATTAAATAAAAACAAAACTCCCAAGCATTACGGATAAAGCTAAAGACTCCTTTGATCACTGCCCCTAACATCAATTCCTCATCCTTCCTCCGTGGGTAACCACTGTTGTCACTGGAGTATGTAAGCAGAAATGAGCTTTGTGATCTGCAATAGGAAGCACATAGCAGCACCTATGAAGTATTCTCGTCTAAAAAATTGAACCTGAATCTAATCAAGCCTCTAGACCCAGTTACCAGTTTACAAGAAATGTTAGAGGACAAAGGAACAAATTAAACAATAGGAAAAAACAATATTACCCAGATCCCAAAGTGGGACATTCTACAGTACAGATGACACTTTCTCTCCAAGAAGTCAATGTCAAGGGAGAAAAAAAGGAAGAAGGGATGATGACAGAATAAATGAGGTTTGAGAGACATAAAAAACCAAACTCGGGGCCGGCCCGGTGGCGCAGCGGTTAAGTTCGCACGTTCCGCTTCTCGGCGGCCCGGGGTTCGCTGGTTCGGATCCCGGGTGTGGACATGGCACTGCTTGGCAGCCATGCTGTGGTAGGCGTCCCACGTATAAACTAGAGGAAGATGGGCACGGATGTTAGCTCAGAGCCAGGCTTCCTCAGCAAAAAGAGGAGGACTGGCAGTAGTTAGCTGAGGGCTAATCTTCCTCCAAAAAAACAAACAAACAAACAAACAAAAAAAACCAAACTCAGTGTGTGAACCTTGTTTGGATTTGAGTAACCAACTGTAAAAAGATAGCTTTGAGACAATCAGGAAGAGATATTACGGTGTTACTAAGATGATTAAGAGAATGGTATTAAGAATTATTGGTTTTGTTAGATGTAGAGAATGGCATAGTGATTATATTTTTAAAATTTTAAATCCTTATAGTTAAAAGATTCATTCTCAGGTATTAAGTGAAATGACATAATGTCTTACAAAAATAATGGGGAAGGCGTAGATAAAACAAAATTGGCAAAATGTTATTGTTGAAGCTGAATGCTGGGTACATGGAGGTTTATTAGATTATTCATTCAACTCTTAAATGTATACTTAAAATTTTCTATAATAAAAAGTTTTAAAAATACTTGTCCATATACTCACTGACTCTGAAAAACATGTAATGGTACATAAGGATATTTTTACAAAACTGTATTATACTGTGTCTAATTTGCAGCTTGTTTTTGTTTTCAGAGTACTTTTGTGATCTATCCGTGTTGAGACATATAATTTTAGTTTATTTCTTTCAGGTACACTGTAGTGCTTCACTGTGTGACTATATCACACTTTTATTTAGTCATTCTCCTATTGATATTTAGGCTGTTTCCATTTTCCCTCTAGTACAAACAAAGCTGCAGTGAACATAGGATAATGTTTCTCTACAGATAGCATGTCTCCAGAGGTAAGATTTCTCTGGAGGTAGAACTGCAAGTTCATGTTTGGTTTTAATAAATATTGCCAAATTTCCCTGAAAGTGACTCTAACCGGTTTACAGAATGTGTAGCTACCTACTGCCTTGCCAAATCTGATGTTACCAAACTTTATAATTTTTCCAGTTGATGATATCTTGTTTTGATTTGCATGTATTTGACTATTAATGATATTGAACATCTTTTCAGACATTTATTTGTTATTTTTATTTCCTGTTATGAATTAAATTGTTAAAGATAGGTCCTTTCCTTACTTCCCCTAAAACATAAAATGATAGCTACAGATATTCACTATCAGCCAAACAGGAAAAAAAAATTAGGAGTGGCAGTGGTAATATCAGATATTATAGAATTTAAAACAATATACTATATTAAAAGACCCCTACTAATAGAATATGTAATCAATAATTAAGATACTATACTCTTAGATGCACTGAATAGCTTCAAAATATATAAAGCAGAAGTTATCTGACATACAAAGAAAATAGCCATAGCTCCTGTGGGAGATAGTCTCTTCTATTAGTCTATGACATAAATTTGGTTTAAAAAATAAGGATGTAGAGAGCTTAAATACTATATTTAATAAGGCCAAAACTGTAAATATAAATAGGTATCTTGAATTTTTTGATACATGCAGAGAATACACCTTTTTGAGCATTCATGAAACATACACAAAATTTATTACATATTTAGCGCAAAGAAAACCTTAGTAAATTACAAACACTAGAACTTGAAAGGATTACACATGGTTTTACAAGCCAGTTCAAACATATTTAATTCAAGTTACAGATAAATATTATGTTATATTGTGTTATATATTCAAGAGAACAGAATAAGATGGAGCAGGTTTCCTACATGTGAAGCTAAAATTTTCTAAATATTTAATAAACTTTTTTTTCTGCTTTCTTTCCCCAAACACCCCGTACATAGTTGTATATCCTAGTTGCAGGTCCTTCTAGTTGTGGGACGTGCGACGCGCCTCAGCGTGGCCTGACGAGCGGTGCCATGTCCGCGTCCAGGATCCGAACCCTGGGCCGCTGCAGCGGAGCCCGCGAACTTAACCACTGGCCACGGAGCTGGCCCCAATATTTAATAAATTGATTCTTCATATGTTTCTCAAAAGGGAGGGAACTTATTTCTCCATTAAATGACAGGGGGGGAAAGTGGTAAATATGTGATCATCTTCGTGTGGTGAGTTGTAGACAGAGGTGAACGGTGTAGTGGTGAAAGCATGGGTATTAGGTCTCGTTTCATATCCTGTCACCACAATTCATCAGCTGCATTACTAATCCCAGAGATTGGGGACATAATCCCTGTCAGCCTCAGTTTCCTTATCCTGAAAGAGTGCAAAATTATATCTTCTGTATGAGGTTGAAGTAAAAATTAAATGTGATGATAGTTGTAAATCTTAATATAGTTCCCTCAAACAAGGCTGGCACTCAGCACTTATTTCCTCTCTTTCTTGTGCCTGTGTTCTGATTTCCAGAGCATATCTCTGTTTTGTGGATGTCGCTGGCCTCTAGTAAAACAGTGAAAGTGTCAAGACTGCTGGCAGCAAGGACCAGGATGCCCCTCTCGGTGGTCTGTGAGGAAATGTAGCAGCTCTTGTGAGGTGGGGGGACCTGCTGATGTCACACTCATCCGAATTGATACGTCAGGATTTCCAGTGCAGAGTGTCTGGGATTTTCAAGGTAGACCTGATTTCGTGTTTGTTATCACCTTCAGGTAAATGTCTTCTCAGGACTCTGCCCTTCGAAGACGAGGTCCCAAAGGAAGACGTTATGGCTGCTCTGCATTTATCAATTTTTTCTGAGGTTGGTTGTGCCTTTTTCTGTTTTTAAACAGCAGTTTTGGTTTTCATTAAATAATGTAGACATTTATAAAGTAAAGAATGAAGTCTGCTCTCATTCCTTCAGTCTGGGCGGGACTGAAGAAACCATTGTCAGCAAGTTTGGCGATACGACCTTTGGTATTTTTATCCTGCTTGTGTGTGTGTGAATATGAATAGGTGCACCCTTGTTCTTTTAAACAGTTGTGTACTGCATCATATGATTGTACCATAATTTACTCATCCATTCCTCTTTTAATGGATGACATACTTGCTTTTACACACGCTGCTACAGCAAGAATTCTTGCAAAAATATTTTACAAATTTGTGTTAATGTGGTATAGATCATAAAATTTTCATGTTAAAGATTTTGATAGCTTCTTCAAAAATGCTCTTCAAGGTCCAGCCCTGTGGCCGAGTGGTTAAGTTTGTGCACTCAGCTTAGGCGGCCAGGGTTTCACTGGTTTGAATCCTGGGCGCGGACATGGCACCGCTCATCAGGCCATGCTGAGGCGGCGTCCCACATGCCACAACTAGGCCCACAACTAAGAATGTACAACTATGTACCAGGGGTCTTTGGGAGAAAAAGGAAAAATAAAAAAAAATTAAAAATCTTCAAAAATGCCCTTCAAAAGATAGTACAATTACATTCTCACCATTAGTGAATGGGAATGAGAGTACCCATTTCTACCACCTTAATGAGCATCTTTTTATATTTATTAGTTTTTATGCATAAAGACGTCTCTAGGACAGTAAGGAAAAGATAAATGTGTGTATATCTTTGGGGAGATATCTATTTCCATATGTGTATCTGTATCTCCCAGTGGAAAAGTAATTTTCTGGATTTTGGGTCATTTTTAAAATTGAAATCATAGTAGTCTACAACATCGTGAAATTTCAGTTGTACATTATTATTTCTCAATCACCTTATAAGTGCACCCCGTCACCCCTTGTGCCCACCCCCAACCCTCTTCCCCTCTGGCAACCAACCACTAATCTGTTCTCTTTGTCCATGTGTTAGTTTATCTTCCACATATGAGTGAAATCATATGGTGTTTGTTTTTCTCTATCTGGCTTGTTTCGCTTAACATGATGCCCTCAAGGTCCATCCATGTTTTGCGAATGGGACAGTTTTGTCTTTTTTTTATAGCTGAGTAGTATTCCATTGTGTGTATATATACCACATCTTCTTTATCCAATCATCAGTCGACGGGCACTTGGATTGTTTCCATGTCTTGGCTATTGTGAATAGTGCTGCAACAAACACAGGGGTGCATATGTTACTTTGACTTGTTGATTTCAAGTTCTTTGGATAAATACCCGGTAGTGGAATAGCTGGGTCATATGGTATTGCTATTTTTAATTTTTTGAGAAATCTCCATACAGTTTTCCATAGTGGCTGCACCAGTTTGCATTCCCACCAGCACTGTATGAGGGTTCCCTTTTCTTCACATCCTCTCCAACATTTGTTATTTTTTGTCTTGGTAATTACAGCCATTCTGACAGGTGTAAGGTGATATCTTAGTGTAGTTTTGATTTGCATTTCCCTGATGATTAGTGATGTCAGACATCTTCTCGTGTGCCTATTGGCCATCTGTGTATCTTCTTTGGAAAAATGTCTGTCCATATCCTCTGCCCATTTATTGATTGGGTTGTTTGTTTTTTTCTTGTTCAGTTGTGTGAGTTTGTTATGTATTTGGGAGATTAACCCCTTGTCGGATATATGATTTGCAAATAGTTTCTCCCAGTTGGTGGGTTGTTGTTTCATTTTGTTCCTGGTTTCCTTTGCCTTGCAGAAGCTCTGTAGTCTGATAAAGTCCCACTTGTTTATTTTTTCTTTTGTTTCCCTTGACCAAGTAGACAAAGTATTCGAAAAGATCCTTCTGACTCATGTCAAAGAGTGTACTGCCTATATTTTCTTCAAGGAGTTTTATGGTTTCAGGTCTTACATTCAGGTCTTTAGCCCATTTTGAGTTAATTTTTGTGTATGGCAAAAGATAATGGTCTACTTTCATTCTTTTGCGTGTGGCTTTCCAGTTTTCCCAGCACTATTTATTGAAGAGACTTTCCTTTCCCCATTGTATGTTCTTAGCTCCTTTGTCGAAGATTAGCTGTCCGTAGATGTGCAGTTTTATTTCTGGGCTTTCCGTTCCATTCCATTGATCTGTGTGTCTGTTTTTGTTCCAGTACCATGCTGTTTTGATTACTATAGCTTTGTAGTGTATTTTGAAGTCAGGGATTGTGATGCCTCCAGGTTTGTTCCTTTTTCTCAGGATTGCTTTAGCTATTCAGGGTCTTTTGTTGCCCCATATGAATTGTAGGATTCTTTGTTTTATTTCCATGAAGAATGTCGTTGGGATTCTGATTGGGATTGCATTGAATCTGTAGATTGCTTTAGGTAGTGTGGACATTTTAACTATATTTAGTCTTCCAATCCATGTGCATGGAATAGCTTTCCATTTCTTTATGTCATCATCAATTTCTTTCAATAATGTCTTATTGTATAGGTCTTTCATCTCCTTGGTTCAGTTCGTTCCTAGATATTTTATTCTTTTTGTTGTGATTGGGTCATTTTTACAAAGGACTTTCCTGCTCAAATTTATGAAGCAATTCCTCTGTTTTCATTTAGTATTTTTATGGATTCATTTGTACATTTGCCTGGAATATATTTTTAGAGATCAGTGAGGTAAAGATCTGTTTTTCCAATGAGTAGCCAAATGCCTCTGTAACATGTTTCAAATGATTCATGTTTTCCCCGGTTATTTGAAGTGCTGCCTTTATTATAAAACAAATTGATCAAAATAACTGGTACTATTTCTGTACTCTTTATTGTGCTTGACTGATTTATCTGTACATTTGTGCACCAGGATCACACTATTTTAATTAATAGAGATTTAAAGCACTTTGAGATATCTGGTACAGTATGTCACCTGTATTTTCTTTTTCAGGAATTTCTTGACTGCTCTAACACATTGACTTCACCAGAAGAACTTTACAATCAACTTATCAGGTTCTACAAAGTATGCCATTATAACCGGATTTATAGATCCATTTAGAGACAATTGATATACATCGTGTCTTCCCATCTAGGAGCATGGTATGGATTTCCATTGTTCAGGTTTTGAATGTCCTTTAAAAAAGTGTTATAGCCTATTTCGTATAAATGTCGTTGTTTATTGCTATGTGTTTTATAGTTTTTGTACCTATAGAAATTGAACCTTTCTAAAAGTTCATTTTATAAATGGTTATTGCTAGTATATATCACAAATTTTTATATATATCCTACTGCTTTCCTGGGTGCTAAGAGTATTCATTGCCACCGGGTTGCCATTGCATCTAGGCCTCTTCAGACAGAGATATGAAATGTATATTTTTAAGAAGAAGAAAACCAGATCACTGAGTTCACACTGATAGTTCTAATTCAAATTTTAAATTATAGTTTTAACTTAATGTCTTCAGTTTTATACTTATGTCTTTTTTCTTATGCTGAAATTTTCATTCCCTAACAACATTAATGTACTTACTTACTTTGTCCTAAAATATACTTATAATAGTTTCAAAATATATATTAATTTAATAAGATTATTGAATAAGGTTAAGATTATTTTGCAGTTCTCTCTGTCCTTAAAGTTTATCCCTCTGAGGATTTATAATCAAAATACTTTGTAGTGAGGACGGATGGAGTCGTTCTTTTCTGAGTGGTATCCAGTTAGGTTCATTTCTCTCACGTTGTTTTTGGTATTTTAGGGATTGCCTTTTTTTTTAAATTTGTTTTTGATTATATAAGACTTTTGGAAGAAGTAATGCAGCTTTAGTGACACCTTGATTTTAGGACTACTGACCTCTAAAACTGGACGATAATAAACTTATGTTGTTTTAAGCTACTAAGTTTCAGATTTTTTACTTGGTTGGTGATTACATAAGTAATGACTAAATAATTATTCGTTACATTTTACATTTATGCTTTATGTACTTTTCTACAATAGCATTAGTTTGCACATGTGCATGAGTTAATCCCATTCTGGGATGGCCGAAAGTCTTTGATAAGAGTTTTACTCCGGAGCAAAAGATCAGGTCCTCAAATTCTCTCCGAAAACTTGGTGCTCAGTTCAGTACTCTTTATGCTTTATGAATAAATTATATTTGTTGGATATGTTGTTTCTCTTGACCTTGATGGAACAGATGACTGGAAGGAATAATCGCTGTATGTTAGTGAGGAAAAAAAGGAAATCCTAAAAAATTGAATTGAGATCCTGGAATGACTAGATCTTTTATGAGTGTTTCACCAACAATCATGTTTTCAAAAGATATTGGGAGATACTTTAAAGTGAGTTTAAAGTCACTCACCTTCCGTCTGTGCTGTGCTTGTTTTGTGCCTTAAGGAGAGTTATATAGGGGCAGGATAACTTTATACAGTTATAGCTCAGTATGAGATCCAGAAGACAAATTAGCTCTTTTGATATCATCTGCTTGTGACACACTACCTTGGATCCATTTTGGAAGTAGATGTTTACTCCATGAGAATAGGAAAATTTTCCTGTTTAGTTTGTTTCTTCACTATACTCAGCCCCTATTAAAGGGCCTAAAGTTAATAGGCACTCATATTTATTGAATGAATTCTTGATACATTCTTATTCAGTATCCGACAAATCAATCTATTTCAAATTTTGATTGATTTACCTCTAAAATATAATTCAGCTACTTTTCTCCATCACCAATGTGATCATCCTAGTCCAAGCTGACGTTACTTCCTGTCTGGAATCATGAAATAGCCTCTTGACTGGTTTTCTTGCTTCTACTCTTGCCCTTCACTACTGTTCTCATTAGAGTTTAAGCATACTCAGATCTCTTCCATCTTAAAACAAAAGCTCCATCGTGACAATACTGTCAGCTACTATTTTGTCGTTCTCCTTTCCTTCTCAGCTACCCTTCTTAGAAAAGATGACTACCCTTCCTTATTCCAGTTCATCCCTCTGTCATCTGCAGTTTTCCAGTCCTACCATTCCACCAAAACTACCCACCAAAGTCAACAACCATCTCTCTGTTGTTAAAGCCAGTGGAGGCCTTTCATTTCTTATTTTACTCAGTCTCTCAACCTCAGACACCATCAGTGACACTAAACTTGAAATGCTCTCTCTGTGCTCTTGCTTCTTGCCATCAGGTTTTACCCCTCGGCCATTCCTTGCCAGTTTCCCTTGGTCAGGGTTGTCTTCTGCCTGCCTCATTATAAACTGTAAGTTCCTTAATGATGGATTATATTATTGTATGCCCGTGCTTAGCACAGTGTTGAGACATAGTAGAGCTCAATAAATATATGTGGAACTAATGAATGAACTGTGTCTTTTTGCAATTAATTTTTATTTTCATTTCATAACATATACACATAATTGAAAAATCAAATAGTACTAAAAGGCTTATAAACCAAAACCCAGCATTTTTCTGTGCTTTCAACTCTTTTAACTGTTTTTTTCATGTATGTCCGTATTTCTAATTAATATGCTGATGCCATTCTTTTCTTGATCTATCAGTTTTAGCCCTCTTATACTACTTCACTCTACCTTCCTTCTCCTCTCTTCTCAACATAGTTTTGTTACCATTTGGGAAAAAAATCATTAATTGGAATTTTCTTATATTTGTGTAATAGATACTCTACTGTGATTGTGTGTTGCCTTTCTTGTCCAACATTTTATTCACCTGAAGTTATTTACTGACTTTTTTTCATGTCTCAGTTATTACTCAGTTTTCCCCAGATTAGAGGCTTTTCTGTTTTTGCCTTCTTTCTTCTTTTTTTCAGTCCTTGTGTATTGATTCTCTTGTTTGTTTTTACTGTCATTTTGGTGCAGACACAGGAGATAGAGGAAATAAACACCTAGAATCCGTATACCATTTGTAATGAAAATACATCCAATTTATCCTGGAGATTAGAAATCCAAGAATTCTGGCAGTACGCATGAGCTACATTTTGTGACACAAAGAAAATTTGGGAGATATTTTTTGGTGATCTTCAAATTAAGAACTCTCTTGGGAGATAACATGACAAACAGGATATTTACAAAATCTCCTCCGAATACAGCTTAACTAAAAATGCTAGATGAAATATATACAAAAGCAAGAAAATCTCAAAATAAAGATGAACCTGATAGAATAAGAAAGCACTGAAACTGGCATTTGCTCTAAGTTGTTTACACACCGGGACCTCATACCCTGCAACCTGAGTTTTAACAGAGAACAGGAAACAGGACACGAGGCCTAGGGCCAAAAAGGCCCTGTAAAAATCCAAGACCCTCCTGAAGGGCAGCATACGCAGAGATAAACCATGGGGGCAGGGAAATAAAAGCACTTCCCAGGTGTAGACCATGCAGGTAGTTGTCTCTTTCTTTTTCAGTCCAATCTGGTGACGTTTCTACAAATATAATTATCTTAAAAACTCTGTGGTTCTCCTCTAAGTTGCATTGGATTCACTCCATTAGACAATATCCACACACACAAATCTCTTAAAGATAAGCCCTTTTCTACTATGGGCCTCTACTGAAACTGCTAAGGGACAATAGCCTTAAAACTTATTAGAAGTCTTATTGTTTGACTGAAGGATTTTCAGAGGTACTACCTTTAGATCTTCCTGAGATTTTAACAAATGATCATACAGTCACACCTTAAGCTTTATCTTTAGGCTATGTCTTTGTGATAATGTCCTGGATTTGATCTTAATCCATTCCTTAATTGTGACATCATTTGCTGCATGGAGAGGCTGGGAGTTTTCAAAATCTTCAGTTCTTGGCTCCTTCACGTCTAGCATTCCTTCCTTTAGTTTACCTCTTTCTTATTGCATTTTAGTATAAGCAGCAAGAAAAAAACTGGGAGGCATTTCAACATTCTTCCTGGAAATCTCTTTAGCTAGATCATCAAGTTCATTAAGTACAAATTCTACTTGCCACATCACTGCAAGTAGTGGTGTCGCTAAACCTTCTGCCACTGCGTAACAAGAATCCCTTTTCCTCCAGTTTCCAAAACCACTTTCTCACTTTCCTTTAAGCCTCATAGGCAGCCTCCTCAAAGACCATCATGCTTCTACTATGGTCTCTTTAAGGTGACGTCAGGCTTTCACTGACATTCTCCTCAAAATCCTTACAGCTCCACCCACAACCTGGTTCCAGCACCACTTCAATGAATCAGTAAGAAAAAGACAAGGAATCCAATAAGAAAAAAAAAGAGCAAAGCTCATGGGAATTTCACTGAAGAGGAAACAAAAATCTTCATAGCAGCACTGTTTATAATATCAGAAACCTGGAAACAAGTCAAATGTCATCAATAATAGAATGAATAAATATATTGTGATATATTCATAAAATATAATACAACTGAGGAGTGAAAATTAATAACTACAGTTCCATGCATCAACATGGATGAATCTAAATAACATATTATTTACCAAAGCAAGCAAGAATATATACAACACAATTTATTTATATAATATTCAAATAGAAGCAAAACTAAACAGTGTATCATTTAGAAATATATATATGTTTGGTTAAACTATAAAGAAAAGCGAGGAAATGTTTAACACAACATTTAGGAAAGCTTATTACTCCTGCAAGGATGAGATCCAGGAAGACACACAGGAGACTTCAGAGATATTGGTAATGTTTTATTTCTTAAGATGGGTAGGAATACACTATTGTTCAATTTATAGTGATTTTTATAGACATTCTTGTGTACATTATATGTTTAATAAGTTCTAAAACCCTTTAAGAACTCTCCAGTGAAGGAAGAAACTTATGCTTTTTGGTTTCAAATAATAAACCAATAGTTAAATGTTACTTGAAGGCAGATTTTTCTTCATATTGTAAAAATTTATGCTAACTGTGAAAGGCTTCTGAAAATGGAATACACTGCCTCGGGAAATAATGAGTTTTAATTCCTGGAGCAGTTCAGGCCGAGATTAGATGAATGCTTGCTGAGGATGTTGAAATATCCTCTTAGAAGTTGGACTGAATGACCTGTAAGCTCCCATCCGAAGTAAGGATTTTCTGTTACATGAATCTCCCTTTCAGTACTATAGTTTTCTTCCCAGTGGGCTATGTAATAGATAATTTGGTGTTATCCCAATGTATTTAATGTTTAGGAATCACTGACGTTCAAGGATGTGGCAGTAGACTTCACTTGGGAAGAATGGAAGTTAATGGACCCTGCACAAAGGAATCTTCACAAGGATGTAATGCTAGAGACCTACGGGAACTGGCTTCTCTGGGCAAGAAATTTCTCTTCTGTGACTCTCCATCTATTGGACCAAATGGATCTTTATGGTTCAGGGATTTATGATTTCTTATGGACCCTTTGTGGACTAACTTTATCCCCATTTCCAGGTAAAAACTCTACTCTTTGTAGAGTGAAAAATTTGTATTTTCATTGGCCTATCTTGAAACCTAAACCTGAGGATAGTCTAGTCTCCCAGACTTAGAACTCTCTCTTCTAAAATCTCTTTTAAGATCCTTCTATTCTGCCCTTTTCTTGGTGGGGGCTGGGGTGGGGGGGGGGCGCGTGGTTCAACCCAGATTTATTCTGTGATGCAGTATATGTCACTATTCTTGGGAGCATAGATGTAAGCCTTCCCCAAGTACTTTTGTAATCATATGGAACTCCCTTTATTGGCCTTGCCTTCCAAAAGATTGATGACCTCAATGAATTCTGGAATGGCTTTTTGTCACCAACATGGTGAAGTCACGTTTCCTTTTTCCTGAACAGGACTTGCAGTTTCCAAACCAGACATGATCTCCCAATTGGAGGAAGGAAAAGAACCTGGGATGGTGGTGAGACGGATTTAAGGAAACTGGTAAGTAAATGAGAACCAGGATGTTAAGATTCATTGAAAATAATACCCTCAATTGGTCTTTAAAAATTATTTTTTGAAGGGGCCAGCCCGGTGGTATAACAGTTAAGTTTGTGTGCTCTGCTTCAGCGGCCCAGGGTTCACAGGCCCAGATCCCGGGCACGGACCTACCACCACTTACCAAGCCATGCTGTGGCAGGTATCCCATGTATAAAGTATAGGAAGATGGGCACAGATGTTAGCTCAGGGCCAATCTTCCTCAGCAAAAAGAGGAGGATTGGCAGCAGATGTTACCTCAGGGCTAATGTTCCTCAAAAAAAAAAATCTTTTGAAATTTTGTTTTAGTTCATTTTTGTCAAAGCTATTTCACAGGAAAGGGATCTTTTTATATTTGACATGCTTTACTTGACTGTATCTCATCCTGTGCTGCCTTCCCTGGGGCTCGACTCTCATCAGAATCCTCAGTCTGATCCTATTCCAGGAGTACTGTCCCTTGTGCATTCAGACATGCAAAGAAATTTTGTGACTTTTTTAAAAAACTTTTTTCTAATTGATCTTTTCTAACTTTTTTAAAAAATATCTTTTAGTGTCAGACTTCTTAAGCTTGTCATTTGTATTCACATTTCTGGTGTGTTTGTTTTTTTCTTGATGATTGGCCCCGAGCTAACATCTGTTGCCAATCTTTTTTTTTTCTTCTTCTCGCCAAAGCCCCCCAGTACATAGTTGTATATTCTAGTTGTAGGTCCTTCTAGTTGTGCTATGTGGGATGCGGCCTCAGCGTGGCTTGATGAGCAGTGCTAGGTCCATGCCCAGGATCTGAACTGGTGACACTCTGGGCTGCCGAAGCAGAGTGAGCAAACTTAACCACTTGACTACAGGGCCAGACCCACATTTCTGGTTTTTGAACTCCTATTCATTTTCTTGCTCTGTATTTAATTTTTCCTTGCAACTATGCTAAAACTGATCCGTCTTAAAGGTCATCACTTTTCAACCAAAAGCCTTTGACCTTTTCTTCAACTTTTTGCATCCTGTGTCACTGTTTTACTGCTCTTCTCTTTCCAGCTACTTTTATCTGATTACACAAATGCAAATAATAAGTTTTTAAATCACTTATAATTCCTCAGCTCAACAGTAACTGCTTCAGTAGTATGATGTGTATATTTCCATACTTTTTTCTATGCATGAATAACAGATATCACTAATGATACATACTTTATAGATATAGATATGTTTGTATTTAATAAAAAATAGTATAAAGTATGGGAGCATAGTTTTCATTTCAAAGTATGGGAGCAGACTTTTCAGTCAAATCTGCTTTTCTCACTTTATATAATACATATAATTTCCTGTGTAAACATTTTTCTAGTCATTTTTAAAAATTCTAAAAATTCCTTTTTTGGGGGGCGGGGGAAGATTAGCCCTGAGCTAACTGCTGCCAATCCTCCTCTTTTTGCTGAGGAAGACTGGCCCTGAGCTAACATCCATGCCCATCTTCCTCTGCTTTCTATGTGGGACGCCTACCACAGCATGGCTTGCCAAGTGGTGCCATGTCCGCACCCGGGATCCAAACCGGCAAACCCCGGGCCGCCGAAACAGAACGTGTGCACTTAACTGCTGCGCCATCGGGCAGCCCCTCCATTGTTTTTATGTACTATAATTTAATCATTCTCCAATTGTGAACATTTAGATTATTTATGCCTTCTTGAAACACTTTACTATTCCTACTCATTTCCTTCTTCTAAGTGTTTTTTGTTTGTATTTTTTTCTCCGCCCAGCCCTTTGTTACCCCTTTCCTAAGCCCACTGGCCTGGCCTCTCACTCTTCTCTGTCCTAATAGTAATAATAATATTAGGAAATACAAATACCATTTTACATTTGAATTCTCATAACAACTCTCTGATTGTATTTCATTTTATAGATAAGAAAATGGTGGCACAGAAAAATTAACTTGCCTAATTAGAGGCAGAGATGGAATTTCACCCCAGGCAATTCGGACCTAGAGTTCATATCACACTGCCTTTCTAGAGACAGCCATCTATCTATCCAGGAAGTTTTAATTACACTTTCTTTATCAGTGCCACCAAAGTCCAGGTCTAGACTTTGTCCAAATTATACTCTCTATTGAGTACCCCCAGTTTCATTTCTCACTTCTTCAAACTCAAAATATTTAAATATGATCGTATTAAGTATAACCTCTTCCTTTAATTTGTTCTGTCTTCCACTTTGGGTGAAAGAAAAAAAAACAAAGAAAGCAAGCAAGCAACACTTGGCTCCAATCTTAATTTCCCCTTTTGTCAGTGGTACCACTGTTGTTTTACTCTTCAAAACTAGAATCCAGGGCTGGCCCGGTGGCGCAGCGGTTAAGTTCGCACGTTCAGCTTCAGCAGCCTGGGGTTCGCTGGTGGGATCCCGGGGGCAGACATGGCACCACTTGGCAAGCCATGCTGTGGTAGGCGTCCCACGTATAAAGTAGAGGAAGATGGGCAAGGATGTTAGCTTAGGGCCAGTCTTCCTCAGCAAAAAGAGGAGGATTAGCAGCAGATCTTAGCTCAGAGCTACTCTTCCTCAAAAAAACAACAAAAAAGCTCTAGAATCCATGGTGCCCTTTTTAATCTTATTTCATTCCTCACTTGAATTCACTTTGTTAATCAACCTCTTTGTATTTTCTTTAAAAATGTTTCTTGGATTCTTCCTTGCTCGTATTTCCACTTCCATCACTCCAGGCCTTATTTCTTTCATGCCTGCTTTATTGCAACAGCTTTTTAAGGGGTCTCACTAGTTCTGATTTGCCTTACTCCAGTCTTGCACACATCATGCCACATTGTTTCATTGCCCGAGAATTTTCCTTTGCCTAATTTTCAAGGTCCTTCTACTCTAATCCATTTTAATTTTCTTCAGTTCCTCATGTGTCTATTGCTTATTTCAAGTGTGTCAATCTCCATATTTTCTCATACTTGCCTTGAAATTTCTGCAACCTAGGCCACTGGTCAGTTCCTCCATCTCCTACTAGAAATGGGGCATTTGTAGCATCTAGACCTAACTATGCCTAATTGTGGAGTGAAAGGTGTTCTAGCAGCTCTACCTCCCCAAATACTCATTTGGAAAGTTTTGGCTGGTTAATATCCCTATCTCCTGTTCTTTTAACCATTTCTTTCCTGTCACGAGTCGTTGGCATATGCTTACTTCTTATTCCTCTGCTTTCTTCATCTTCGCTATCTTCATCTCCTACCTTTGCACAAGCCCTCCCTCAGACTGCCTTCTCAGAACACTCATTTTTCTTCAAATCTTTTCTAACTCTGGCTCTTCTCATATTCAATGCTGAGCAGACACCTATCTCCAGGCCTTTCCATTTGCTCTCTCTGCCTGGGACACAGATATGTGCATTGTTGCCTCCCTCACTTCCTACAGATCTCTGCTTAAACGTCACCTTGTCAGGCCTTCCTTGACCATTCTATTTAAAACAGCAATGCCTTGCCCCTCCTGACCACTCCATATTTTCTTAGCCTCCTTTATTTTTCTGCACAGCCCTTATCACCTTCTGCCATACTAGATATATTCCTTCTCGCACATTTATTTTTGGACTCTGTCCCCTGGGCTGTAAGCTCATGAGGGCAGGATCTTTGTTCGTTTTGTTCATTACTCTATTCCTACCGCTTAGATACTGTCTGTCACATTGTAGGCATTCAGTTAATATTTGCTGAATGAGTGAATCCTTCTAATGACCTCTCCTGTTTGGGAATGAGGAGGATGGTCGTTTTTTCCCTCCCCCTCCATCATTTTCTTTTTCACTCGTGTGTAGCTCTTCAAGGTGACAAGTTTTTCCTAAAGCCATCTTCACTGACTTTCCCTTCCCTCTTTGAGAAAAGAAGGCAGCTCAGCCTCAGCCTACTTCTTGCTCCAGTATGCCTCTTTAGACCATTGTTCTCTCATAGTCGTGAATTTCTCCTCATCTGGTTGTAATCCTGTTCCCCCATCATTAATGCAGAAAAATCTCCATGACGCACTTAGGATTTTCTTAGTGATTTTAGTTCTTTGACATTCTTAGTCAAAGAGCCATCAGTTAGTATCAACTAATCTGTACTGCCCTTCACTTGCACACATTTTGGATCAGGTAATTACTAAAAACAGCTCATTCTGCATGATATCAAACGTATTACTCCACCGTTCTTACTACCTCCTTACTGTTGCTATGCTGGTTAATCTGCTCTTTGCTCTCGCCATAGTCGCTGGCCCTCCTATGACTCCCCAGCCTGTTCTGTCTCCCCGTGCCTTCCCAGCCATCCTGTCTGGTCTGTGTTACCACATGACTAGCTCTTTCTTCAAAATTGTCCCAGCCCCTTATATGTCTTTATTCCTCTGTTCTTTCTCTATATGACTCACAAAACCTGAGTTACTTTTTCCTGTATTTTATTTCATCTTGGACTTCCAAACATTGCTAGAGGAAGTCATCTAAATGGGCAGACTTTTACGGTCTCTAAACTACACCTTTCCTGCTTCAGCTGAGCCATTTTTTTAATCTGTTATTTTGAATTCTCTATCTTCTTCATAATGGAAAACTGTATTTAGACCCTGGCCTTTCTTGATTAAAAAATAATAAAATATATTACCCCTAAGTTGCTGAAGAAGATACCAGATAATTCCATTAGGAATCTAAAAGACAGCAAATCTAAACAAATTTTAAAACAAACATACAGTTTCCTCATGTGGTACTTAATGTGTAATTGTGTATATGACTCGTCTGTGATATTTAAACTTCTTTCTTATTTTATTTCTAAAAGATCTATATGATTCTTTTTTAAACTTTCCTGGTGGGTTTTCATGTTTTGTTGTTTCTTGCTAATATTTTTCATTTAACCTTTGATGCCTTTAAACATTTTCAACATAGTTATTTTAAGTTTGGTAGCAGATAAGCTCTGTATCTGAAGTTTTGGGGGATACATTTTCTGCTGTTTCATGTTTCTGCTTATTTTCACTCACAGGGGCTTGTTTTCTTGTTTGGTAATTTTTAAATTGTGGGCTTGCATTTGGCTAATTTTCATCAGTGGGAAATATAAGAGAACTGGGACTGCCACAGAAGATTTGCATTTGCTCATTTTCTAATCTCAGAATGTATTAAATGACTATTTAAAAAAAATTTTTTTTAAACATTGGCAACTAAGCTAACATCTGTTGCCAATCTTTTCTTTTTTTTCCTTCTTCTTGTCCCCAAAGCCCCCCAGTACATAGTTATATATTCTAGTTGCAGGTCCTTCTAGTTGTGCTATGTGGGACGCTGCCTCAGCATGGCCTGATGAGCAGTGCTGGGTTCACGCCCAGGATCCGAACTAGCGAAACCCTGGGCCGCCGAAGCAGAGGGCACAAACTTAACCACTTGACCACAGGGCTGGCCCCTTAAATAATATTTTTCACTACAAATCCCTTTTTATTCCACTCCCCTGTGAAAACTCTATTGATTACCCTTTGACACCACTCTCCTTTGAGGATGTGCCTCATTCCCTGTGCATTTCTGTATGCGGAAGTGTGTTGGGAGGAGGGGTTCAAATCATTCATTCTTTCTTTCATTCATTTGTTATCCATCACTCTACTAAGTAGTCAGTGTGGATAATAAACTGCATAACACATAGTTTCTGTTCTCAAAATATCAGCTTTGGTAAGGAAAACAAAAAGTAAATAAATCTGACTACAGTCCTTGGATGAACAGCCCTCGGATAAATGGTCAAATAAATTTGTTGTAAATGAATATTTTCAATCATTATTTTTAAGAGTTGTCATTTGTATGCATTATGGAGAACTTCTACAGCCTTTTATTTATCTTTAAAAAGCTTTTTCTTTTGCATTTTGAAGAATTTTTGCTTTTTTAAATTTCTAATTTATTTTCATGCTTCCACATCTACTCTGCTTATCTGGCACTATAATCATGAATTTTTGTCTCTTCCAACTCTGAGGGAATTGTCTTAATGCAAATTGTTCATAAAAAATGTTTCTAGTCATTAGTTCATATACTGATAACTTTTATGGACTCTAGGTAATTTTATAAACTTTCATGCATTAAAATTTTTTCTTTTCTAAGTTAGCTAATTAAATCGATCATTTTCTTTCCTTTGGATCCTAAATCTACATTACAGTTATAAATGTTTTGCACTATAGCTGTAATTCTAAGTATATAAGTTGTATAAAATGTGAATAAAACAGAGGATTTTATGCATAAAGTAAAAGCTGCTAAAATGTAAAATAAATATACTGTCAAAATATGTTTTAAAACGGCAATATTGGTAAAATAAGTTTCATTAGCTAAAAATGAATTTAATCTTTTAAACCCTTATTTACATAAATACACTTAATTTTAAATAAACTCACCAATCATTTACTATTTGTCCTAGTAGAGTCTTTAGTTTTCTTTTCCTCTTGCGATAGGCTCTCCCTTTATTATTCCCCCTCTCCTCACCTCAGGCAATCTGTGTTAACAAACATATATATTCTCACTTATTTTTCTCTGTAGTCATATACACATATGTAAATATTCACATATGAGGAAGTTGGTTCATTGTTTTACAGAAATGGAATCATATATTACACACCTTCATATCTTGCTTTTATCTTATAAAAATCCCCCTAAAATATCTAGTATAATACTTGAGACTTTTAAAAATACTTTATGGATATACAATATTCCATAGTGTAGATGGATGTGGAAACAAAAGCTAATAAAATAAAAATTTATTGTGGGGGCCGGTTCAGTGGTATAGTGGTTAAGTTCACGTACTCCACTTTGGCAGCCTGGGATTCATGGGTTTGGATCCCAGGCACAGACCTACACACTACTCAGTAAGCCATGCTGTGGTGGCGTCCCACATACAAAATAGAGGAAGATTGGCACAGATGTTAGCTCATGGACAGTCTTCCTCAAGCAAAAAGAGGAAGATTGGCAATGAATGTTAGCTCAGGGCCAATTTTCCTCAACAACAACAACAAAATTATTGTGATGTTTGTGTGCTTTAAACAAATGGTCAGAAATCATTTTATTAATAATTCTGCAGTAGAAAGTTGATCTTTTTCATTTAACCATCAGGTTTATACTACAGCAGTTATCTTTCCCCCTTACATTGGAAATAATCTTTTTTTTTTCCATCTCTTTCAGACTGGAAGACCAAACCTGAAACCAAGCATCCTGTTCCAACAGCAGATATTTCTGAAGAAGGAACATGCAAGGGACCATAATGGAAAGACTAATAAAAAATGATCCTCAGGATCCTAGTTTAGGAGAATCCAGGACAAGATATTACAGGTTATTGAGACAAAATTTTTGTGATAATTTGAATAAAAGAATAATTACCCAAGGGGAAACTCTCACTGAAGAAAGTGACTTCTGGTTGAAGTCTACTCTCTTTAAAGAACAGAGAAGTCTTACAGAAGACAGTCATCACAGAAGTAATCTAGATGGACAAAGTTGGAAAGAAAACTCAGAGCTGATTATTCAATCAGGAACCTACTTGGGCAAGAAAATTTGCAAGACTGCTAACAGCAACAAGGATGTGAGGTAGGCCTCATGACTTAAAATAGATAAGAAAATTAATGGTAAAGGGAAACCTTATAAGTGTAATATATGGGGAAGAGCTTTTAGTTTTAGTTTGTCACTTATTCAACATCAGAGAATTCATAATAAAGAGGAACCATATGAATGTGATGGATATGGGAAAGTTTTCAGTCAACCTGCATATCTTAATCAACATAAAAAAATTCATAGTGGGGAAAAACCGTATAAAACTTGTGAATGTGGGAAAGCCGTCATTGTCTCCTCAACTTTAATCGTACATCAGCAAGTTCATACTGAAGAGAAACCTTATGAGTGCACTGTCTGTGGAAAAGCCTTCAGCCAATATGCACACTTTACTCAACATCTGAGAATTCATACTGGAGAGAAACCTGGTATATGTCATGAAGGTGGCAAAGCGGTGAGTCAGACATCAGAACTTACAAAACATCAAGGAATTCACACTGGAGAGAAGCCCTACAAATGTAGCAATTGTGGGAAAGCTTTTAGTAATAACACATACCTTACTGTACATATGAGGACCCATTCTGAAGAAAAGCCATATAAATGCACTGAATGTGGGAAGGCATTCAGATGTAGCCCAGATTTTACAGTACGTCAGAGAATTCACACTGGAGAGAAGCCCTGTAGATATAGTGAATGTGGAGGAGCCTTCAGAAGTAACTCAACCTTACTCTGCATGTTGGAGTGCCTACTGGAGAGAAACCCTATGAATGTAGTGAATGTGGCAAATCATTTAGTCATACAGTAAACCTCATAGAACATCAGAGAATTCATACAGGAGAAAAACCATATCGATGTAATGAATGTGGGGAAGCCATTAAAAATAAATCAAGCCTTACTGTACATCAGAGAAGTCATCCTGGAGACAAACCATATAAATGCAATGAATGTGGAAAGAGCTTCTTGCATTCCTCATCTCTTATTATACATCAGTGAATTCATATGGAAGAAAAATATTACCAGTGTAGTGAAGGTGAGAAATCATTCAGGCTAAAATCATACCTAACTGTTCATCAGAGAATTCATAATGGAGAGAAAGCATACAGATGTACTGAATGTGAGAAAGCATTCATTCAAATGGTAAATCTCACAACATCAGAAAATTCACACTGGATTGAAACCATGTAAATTACCAATTGTGGGAAATCTTTCAGGAGTAACTCATACCTTATGGTATGTCAGAGGACCCATACTGGAGAAAAACCACATAAATGTAATGAACGTAGGAAAGCTTTCACTAACATGTCACAGCTTATTCTGCATAAGCAAACTCATACTGGTGAGAAGCCTTATAAATGCAGTGAATGTGGTAAAGTCTTCACAAGCAATTCAGGCCTTCATGCCCATCAAAGAATACATACTGGGGAGGACCCATTTAAATGTAATGACAGTGGGATGATAGATGTTATAGAACATCAGAAAATTCATACTGGGGAGAAATCTCATAGATGTGATGAATGTGGAAAAGTCTTCAGAAGAGGTTATCGCCTTATGGTCCATGTGAGAACACATACTGGAGAGAAGCCTTATATGTGTAAGAAATGTGGGAAAAGTCTTGTCAGTGTATCACAGCTTATCCTTCACTGGAGAGTTCACACTGGTGAGAAGCCCTAATATGGAAGGAATGTGGAAAAGCTTTCAGGACTAATTCTGACTTTATTGTATGTCGTAGAGTACACACTGGAGAAAAACTTGATAAATGTAATGAATGTGAAAAAGCTTTCAGGTGTAGCTTAAGCCTTACTATACATCAGAAAGCACATCAAGGAGTATGAATGTACAAAATGCAAGATGCCATATAATGTCCGTTCTCAGAGAACACCAGAGAATACGCATACTTCATTTCTTACCCTTTGGACTTCTTAAGAAGAGGTCAGACATCAGTCTATGTAGCCTTCAGTTGCAGAGAATGCATGTCAAATACTCTGAGAGATCCTCAAAAGTCTTTTTGTATTCTCCAACTCTCAACCAGTTTATACTCTTGCAGAGGAGGAAACTTTAGGAGTCATCTAATCAATTCTTGGCCGCCTATTTTTAAAATTTACATTTTATTGGATGCTTTTCTTTGTTATCTGACATCTATCATCTTGACGTTTTCACCAATATATCCATTTTAATATTCTATTCCAGATACTCTTCAGAAGATTTTTTCCAGAATCTATTATCTTTGGAAATTTTTTGAATCAGTAATAAGTGCATATATACAAAACTCAGGAAATCCAAAAGATATGCCTCATTAAAAGTGTTCTTCCTCAATTGATTCTTCAGATTTTTCATTCTCCTGTTCAGTGTTTAGTTCTAGTTTTTCAGTAATGGATATCATGGATTCAGAATAGCATTAGCATCTTTGTACATATATGTACACCTTACTATATTTTCATTGTTTTCTTAAGGTAGTCTCAGAAATGAAAATTAACTGTGCTATGATTTTTTAAACTTTCCTTCCAAAATAGTTTCAGCACTTTACAATGCCATTGTAAACATATGAAGATGATATTTTCAGTAAACTCTCAACATACCAGAATGTCAACTTTTCTCTTTTTAGTTTTGTTACCAAAAGTTCAGTCTCTGATCCCAATGCCAATGCAAATAACAAAAACAGAGTCTTGGGTGAAAAAGGAAGGTGTTATTTTGCCTGGCAGAGGGAGCAAAGCAAGGGCTAGTGCCCCAAAAGTTGCTTGCTCCCCATTAAGAAATGGGTAGAGGCTTTTATCTGGGGTTTCAGGTAGAGGGGGGGGACCATGGACTTCTTGGTCAGCATTTTCCCATCAGCCTGTGTCTGGGGCTGCTTCCAGCGGAGGAGACAAAGGATTTCTCAGATGAGTGTCCTTGGCTGTTTATCTCCATGGTGGAAGGTAGACTCTGATGTCAGGAAGCCGAGGAGTTGGGCCTGGGAAGCTTCAGTTTCTTGATATTCTCTGGACGTTAGTTCCTCTGTGAAAGGACTTCAAATTCCTGGGATCAGCCACAACTTTAGTGGGAGCCCAGCCTGAGGCCATCTGGACTTAAACAATTTGTAACTTCTGTTTGGTTGTAAGGCTCAGGGGGTCAGAGGTTAAAGAAACAAACATTTACATGTGAGTGGAACTAAAGACCCAGGGAACTGGAATGTGTGCTTTTAGTTTTAACCCATGTATGGGGGCTTCACTGTAGGGGAACCAATATCAAGGCTGGTATTAACTAAGAGCCAGCAACAGTTTGACATGGGGAGTTGAATTGAACATCTCCAAGAGTGTGTTTGAAAGACATTAGGTGCCCGCATTTATGTCCCAGGTTTTTGTTTTGTCAAAAGTTGTTCAACTTTAACCGTTTTGAAAGGTATGTATAAGTACATAATGTTGAAGAGGAGGTATTGAAGGAGGAGAGCAGAGCCCTCCTTCCTGATGAGTCTTAGGGGAGGGAAGTTATTTGGGAGGATAGAAAAGCAAAAGCAGCTGCTGAGAAGGACAACTTTTGGAGAAAAAATATTAAAGTCAATCTTTCAGATGTTTCACTCTCTGATATAACCCCTTCCCCAAGAGAACTTAAGTAAATACATAAAATGATTATCGACGTTTTTGGAGATAAATTCCGGGTTGTTTGTTTTTGTGGAAATGTGGAACTAGCCACTGTAGGAGAGGAACGCTGGCCTGAGGTGACCAAATTTCTCTTGGTTTGGACTAATTAGTAGGCAGGGAAAGAATTCATGCTTGCCTTTATTTTCATTTGTCCTCAGTGGTCATATCATTGCTCATTTATGTATTCAAATATTACTACTTTTCTTATTTTGTTTAAATGTTTATAATAAAGATATTAACCATATAACATTTAATACAAATATTTTTTCATAGGCTGACGTTTGCCTTTTTATTGTAAGTTTTTTCTCCTCTTAAATCTATATTTAGCCTTTCTATATAGGAACATATTATGTCTTTTCATTGGTTCTTATATCTTTTATATAACTTTCCACATATTAGATTTACACAATTTTCAATATTATTACGTCTATGCTCTGTTTTTCTGATTATAGCTAGTTTCATAGTTATATAAATAGTTAACTAGGTTATGAGGGTGTCACAGTTGCATAGAAACCTACGTCACTTCCAGTGCTCCTTCAGGGCCTTTCTACCGTCCTCTACTGCTTTGATTACTTTGTAATAACAGCTCAGTCCCATCCAAACTAGTTGGTGGATATTTTTTTCTGTATTCTGTGATGTTCTCACTGTTATAATAAAGGCAGCTGTGTGAGTGTCATGGGTAAGCAGGAGGAACTTAGGAAACAATAACTCAAAATGGGCCCTAGCTCTGGACCAGAGACAAAAAGCAAATGTTTTACGTAAATGTGAAGCTTGCGTCTTGGTATACTCCAATTTTCTTATACTTTTAATCAAAAGTACTCACACAGAAAAGTATATGAAAGGTGTTGACTCTAACAAATAATTCGAAAACAAACACTTGTGAAAACTCCAGGACACAAAATAGAAGGTTACCAAAACTCTGGAAGACCTCTTTGTGACCCGCTTCACTCATAACCTGTCCTACACTCTCTCAGGCAGTCCTGCCTTTCTATCTGGGACGAAGGGCTCCTGTCTGAGCCCTGAGCCTTGCAAGGGCCCCATTCTGGTCCTCCTCCACCTGTAACTGTCTCCACCGGCTGAGGAGTCTATGGGGCCAAGGGAATATGTCAACTGGAGCCTGTTCTTCCTCTTTCTAGATAATGCTCTAGGTACCCCGGACCTCAGCTTCGGCATCAGAGCGAAACTTGCTACTATGTACAAACCTATAAGTCTGAGGCAAGGGGACAGCTTTCGGTCAGTAGGGGAGGACTCAGTTTGGAAGTGCAGGCCTTTGGAGGTGTGAGCCATAGCCAGGGTGACATAAGTGAGTGGGCTGCAGTAGGTCTCCCGACACCACCATATTCTGACACAAAACTCTGAGGAGGTACAAAAATATATTTACCTATAAAGCAAGAGAACATATATTTTATTGAACAGTTTGTTACCTTGATTTTTTTAATTCACAATTTATTTTGTCTGTATAATACATTTTAGAATTTGATGAATTAGGTTAAAAAGCGTATTAAATGGTAAGTCTATGAAGTATCATAAGCAATGTCAAAACAAAAGATTTTAAATTACAAAATGTTAAATATGTAGGTACATGACATTTCACTAAAACAAATTATAGATATTTTCTAAAGAAAAATAATTGTGCCACTTATTCTCTTGTTTCTATGAAATTTTCCTGTTCTGTACACAGACATTTTATACAAAATATGTTTACATTTTTATTACTACCATAAAACAAAAATACAATGTATGTGCAATATTAAAAAAGATATAAAGTCACATTAAAAACACACTTGGAATAGCACTATTTCCAGTGTACAGATACTTTAGAAAAAGTGAAGATGTCAAATGCAGAATTTTCTGAAGAAAAAGTCACCAAATTACCAGTCTATTTTCAATGTACTACTTTTGAAATAAGTTTTGTATAAATATATATCTATATGATAACATGTAAATTGAACAATTAGCTCAGGGAATCAGAGTACTTAGTACAGAAACCTGAATAAGCCCAAATATTAAATAGTACTCTTATCAAAGAACGTTCTTCTCAGAGTGTTTTTTTCTTTTTGGCTAATGAATTTGTTTTCAATAAAGAGCAGAAATAAAACCTAGACAAAAATATTCATAACTTTACACAATGAACCAAACATTGATATTTTGATCATTGCCTAGGGAGAAACATCCTTTGGGAAAAATATCCTTTCCAAAAATCTCTGAAGCATACCTAACATCCAAGATCAGGATACGTGAGATATCAAATATCAGCTAAAGATTGAAATTCAAACAATGGCATTTCAAAATACATAAGACACTGCTTTATACAATAAAAATCATCCTTTTTTCTTCAAAAGGAGAAGGCATGTAAACTTTTTTAAATGATGGGTTTAATAATGGTGAAGCGGATAAGTACTTGTCAAGATTCGCAGGAATGTTTTTCACGGTGTGCTTTTCCGCTTAAAAGGGAAAGCTTTTAAATTAGTAGTTGCTCTTGCTCTCTAACACAATAAACTCTCTCCCCAAAATTACTTCCTCCAAAACACAGAGAAATAAATATTGGCAGTGGGTTTAAATAAAACCAATTGGCAGCAGGCAGTAGAGCTGCAGGAGGAACTACGTCTACTTTTTACAATATTTTAACAGATATGGGAGAGCTCGATTAAAAAGAGGATCTTAAAAGAAGCTGCATTTTATCTTTATGTATGCATCGAGACATTAACACTAAGTTATATAAACTTACGCCAGAAACAAAAAAAATTCGAACCACTTCTTTAGAATAGCACTACACATCTCAAATGGCTTTCAAGCAGGGTAAATAAGTCAAAATACTGGCCACCCTGAGGAAACAAAGAACACACAAAGCGCTAAGTTTAAAGATTTTCTCATGCTATTCCATCTAAAACAAAAGCTCAATACAAGCAAGTCTGGAAAATATTTGGACACATTTGAAGATGGATTAAAACTTAGATACTGTATTTCACTTACGATGTGTTTATAATGTGTGCTCTCTTAAAAAAGATTCGTTTAAAATCATCCCCACTATTGCTTCCTCTAAGCTCTTAGAACCATATTGGGTCAATAACTGAAGGTCATGATAATGCCCAGCACATACAAGCTAGTTTTGTTAAATTATGCCTAAAGGCAGCAACAGTTTGCATTAGCGCAAGAATTGATTTAACTTAAAATGATCTCATTCTAACTTTACACAAAATATGGAATTCTTAGAGACTATTTTTATTAAGTTCAAGAGTCTTGTTAAAGGGCCACAATGTCTGAGTAAAGAGAAAATTATGCAAATAAAAATATATAAACATTTTTTTAAATTCTAATTCCAGTCAAACTAGAGAAAGATTTTTTTGAAATAAATTTCTCCCATTATCTTACTCAAAAACCTTGGTACTATACAAAAGACTTGAAAATATGGCTTTGGATGTACATTTAAAAAAGTAGGACATGGTATACATGTCATTAACCAAAGTAGAGAAATACTCTAGAAAATAAAGTGGCTGAGGATTGCCATGTCACCTTTTTCAGTGAATTGTGTTAAGAACGCAATTTCTATAAGATTTTTTTTAACGCTAACAACAATCACGTGGAAACAATTTCAAGGTTGTAAAGTCTTAAGTATGTAATCCTTTTAAAAGTGTTTCTTTGACTTGAAAAATACTGGAACCACCAAGTTTTAAACGGTCACAAATTGCATTTTGGTAGGCCATGAAGATGATGACCAGGTTGGTTTTCTATAGCTCTGATTATGTGAAATATTCCTCCTTAAGAATATACTTGGATTGTGATGACACCACCACCCAACAAATGTGGCAAAATAGTCTGAAAATGGAGTCTGATAATTCACTATTGTGTGAACTCCTAATCTTGAGCTAACGTGGAAGCTTGTTATTCCTACAGAAATGGGTCGAAGGAAGCTTTGAATTTTGACTGTAACTGATTTGTATGGCACAAAAAGTATGTATTTTCTACAAAAACCATAAAAGATTGATCCCCATTGTCTGACACCTTACATCGTGAAAGGCTAGTACCCACTCTGGGAAACCAGCTCGTCCTCCCTGCAGCAAGCGAGCATCCAAGGTTTTCTTGGTTATAAATATTCTGAAGCAGCTCTGATTTCCAGGGTGCAAGAGGACAGTCCTTCTGATCCTTCTGTGCCTGAAGAACCGCTTTGTGCTCTGTCTTAGCATCTATATATCTTCAAATAAAGACTATCTGTCCCCATTGCAACCAGGAGGCACTTGCCAGACTATACATTGCATACTGGGGATATATTTTTTTTTCCAGATCATCTATTTTAACCCATGCTGTTTCTCATTCTTTCATTTTTAGCTGCTTCTTCCAGTTTCTCTGCTTTAAATTATTGAGAGTTATCATCAAATAATTTTTGGTTCATCGCCAGGGAGAATTTAGCAAATTTATATCAAGCAATATATTTTTTTGTTCCAACGCATCTTTATTTTTTATTGAAGTATAATTGACATATAATATTATATTAGTTTCAGATGTACAACATAGTGATTCAATATTTATATACATGATGAAATGCTCACCATGATGTCCAGTTACCTTCTGTCACCATAAAAAGTTATTATACTATTATTGACCATATTCCCTATGTCCTACATTACATCCCTGTGACTTATTTTATAACTGGAAGTTTGTACCTCTTAATACCCTTCACCTATTTCACCCACAGCATCGCACCCCCCCATTGGTAACCACCAGTTTGTTCCCTGTATCTATGAGTCTGTTCCTGTTTTGTTTTGTTAGGCTTTTTTTTAAGATTCCACATGTAAGTGAAGTCATACAGTATTTATCTTTCTTTGTCTGACTTATTTCACTTAGCATAATACACTCTAGGTCCATCCATGTTGTCACAAATGGCAAGACTTCATTCTTTCTATGGCTGAGTAATATTCCATTTTGTGTGTGTGTATATATATGGGTGTATATATATATATATATATATTCTTTATCCATTCTTCTATCACTGGACACTTAGCTTCCATATCTTGGCTATTGTAAATACTATAATACTGCAATGAACATAGGGGCACGCATGTCCTTTTGAATTAGCATTTTTGTTTTCTTTGGATAAATACCCAGAAGTGGAATTGCTGGACCATATGGTACTTCTATTTTTAATTTTTTGAATAACCTCCATACTGATTTCCCAGGTGGCTGCACCAATTTACAATCCCACCAACAGTGCACAAGCATTCCTTTTTCTCTACATCCTCGCCAACACTTGTTGTTTTTTGTTTATTTTTTGATAATAGCCATTCTGACAGTGTGAGGTGATATCTCATTGTGGTTTTGGTTTGCATTTCCTTGATGATTAGTGATGCTTGTTGAGCATCTTTTCATATGCCTGTTGGCCATCTGTGTGTCTGCTTTGGGAAAACATCTATGCAGGTTCTCTGCTCATTTTTTAATTAGATTGTTTCTTTTTTTGATATTAAGTTGTATGAGTTTTTATATATTTTGGATATTAATCCTTATCAGATATATCATTTGCAGATACCTTCTCCCATTCAGTAGGTTGCCTTTTTGTTTTGATGATGGTTTCCTTCACTGTGCAAAAACCTTTTTAGTTTGATGTAGTCCCATTTGTTTATTTTTGCCTTTCTTGCCCTTTCCTGAGGAGACATATCCAAAAAAATATTGCTAAGACTGATCTCAAAGAGCTTACTGCCTTTGTTGTCTTCTAGTTTTATGGTTTCAGGTCTTACATTTAAATCTTTAATCCATTTTGAGTTTATATTTGTGTATAGTGTAAAATAGTGGTCCAGTTTCATCCTTTTTCATATGCCTGTCCAGTTTTTCTAACATCACTTATTGAAGATACTCTCTTTTCCCCATTGTGTATTCTTGGCTCCTTCTTCCTAAGTTAATTGACCCTATACATGTGGGTTTATATCTGGGCTGTCTATTCTGTTCCATTGATCTGTGTGTCTGCTTTTGTGTCAGTACCATACATTTAGATTACTATGACTTTGTAGTATAGTTTGATATCAGGGAACCAATGTATCTTTAAATTGCAGTACAAGGGCAGAAACATAATAGAAAGAGTTTTTCTGCATTGTCACTAATCAAACTTGGGTTCTGAGTTGTCAGTTACTTTCTTTCAGCACTTAAAAAAAATGTTGCCCCATCTCCTTCTGGCCTCTGTGGTTTCTGATGAGAAATCTACTGTCATTCAATTTTCTGTTACTGGTATGGTGTCCTTTCTCACTTGCTGCTTGCAGGATTCTTCTTTGTCTTTAGCTCTCAGGAGTTTGATTATTATCTGTCTTAGGCTGGATTTCCTTGTATTTATCCTGCTTGGCATTTTCGTAGCTTCTTGACTCTGCAGATTTATGTTTTTTGCCAAATTAGAGGACACTTTGAGTATCATGTTATGAGACTCTGAATTTTTATTTAAATCGTGTTTTAGCAGGGCTCCCCTGACACCACTCTGGTGGGAGAAAGAAGGTCACCACCACCTGGTTATTTGGTAGGAGTAGACATCTTAAGTTACCTAGCCTCTATTGACAGGTCTGGGAGGGGAATTTCTTGTTACCGCTGGGCAGGAGTAAAATTTCAGGCTCCCCACTAGGCCACCACCACTGACAACACTTTGTCAGGAAGGGAGAGGCATTCTACTACTGCTTCACATGGCTGCCACTGACACCGTGCGTGGGGAAGCTCAATATTACCAGGCGTGAATGAAAGTCCCAGCTCCTCACACTCCCTTCTCTGACATCACCCCTGCAGGGACAAGGGGAACCTCATTACAGTCAGGGGAGGGTGGAAGTAAAGGTTCCCCACTCAGCCTTTGCTGATGGGGATGAGGTGGGATCCACAGTTTTTGCCTGGAGTTGAGTGGTTATTTTCTTAAGGGTTTTCTGTCATGCTAGGTTGCCCTTTTCTTGGTCCTTTGGCTGGAGACAACAGGCTTTATTTAGGGCTTTTTTTTTTAACCTGCACTCATTGGCATTTTAGGTTGTCAGCTTCTCCAACACCCAGGCCAGGATATATGATGCAAAAAGAAAATCTGGGAAATTCACCACTGTGTCTTAGCACAGTCCCTAGCTGGCCTGCCTTCTGTCTAACTTTCTGAGTCTTATATTTGTTTTATAGATAATATCAAGGGTTTTTAGCTGTACTTAGTGGGAGGTATAGGAGAAGTGTGTCTACTCCATCTCATCCCACTACCAAATCACTGGTTCACCTTCATTTATGAAAAATCTTTTGATGGGTATAAATTTCTGGGCTGATTGGTTTTTTCTTTCAGTACTTTAAATGTGTTGATTCACTACCTTCTGGCTTTTTTTTTTTTCTGATGAGAAGTAATTATCTTTGTTCCCCAATATATGCAGATCTTTTCTCCTCCAGCTGTTAAGATTTTCCTTTATTACCAGTTTGTAGCAATTTGATTATGATATGCCTTGGTGTGGTTTTCTTCATGTCTTTTCTTTGAATTTCGTTGAGCTGCTTGGATCTGTGGGTTTGTAATTTTCATCAAATTTTGAAAATAGCCATTATTTCTTTAAATATTTTTCTACTCCCCCACTCTCACTTCTCCTTCTAGGATTGTAATTACACATAATTAGGCTACTTCATATTGTTCCATAACTCACTGGTGCTCTGTTCATTCTCCATCGTCTTTCTCCTTATGTTTCATTTTGGACAGTTTCTATTCCTATGTCTTTGAATTCACTAATCTTTTCTTTTTCAGTGTCCAATCTGCTTTTAATCCAATCCAGTATATTTTTCATTTCAGATATGTGTTTGTTATCTCCATAAGTTCAATCTCCCACTTGAATTTCTCCTGTGATAGTTCAGGGGTCACTGGGTTATGTCACACTTTCCCCAAAGACATCCATTGGCTCTTTGAGATCTCAAGAGCTCAGTTTTGCACTGCGTTCAGTTTCACTGAGCTTAATATTTGCCTGCAGATCCCCATCTGGAGGCCACTGACCCTAAGTGGGCCTCATACACAATCAAAGCGGCAGAGAATCCAAGGCACACAGAGGAGGAATGGATTAGGGAGGAAACCCGCTCATTGAGGGAAGCTGCTCTGGAGTCTTGAGGACTCTGTTTGACTAACTGTGGAGAATATGGTCTTTGTGTTACCACCTACAAACATAGGTTCTTCATCCACCAGACAAGAGGGGCCAAATAAAAACTAGAATGCCAGGCTTATGGCAAGGAAAGGGATTTTATTTCGGATGATATCAGCCAGGAGACGAGAGTGAGCCCTCAAATTTGTCTCGTTTTATCTCATCTCCCCAAAAGAGGGGTTTTAAAGGTTTGTGAGGAATGTGGCTGCTTGTAGCGTCAGCGGCCTTGCTGGTCAGAGCTTTCCCGCCAGCCTGCATTCACCCTTGGGAGGAGGAGAAGGAGATAACAAATCCAGGTGGCTGTCCTTGGCTGTGTCTGTCTCCATGGCAGATAGTGGATTCTGGAGCCAGGGAGTAAGCAGGGAAAGAGTGCTTTGGCTTTCACCCCATATATGCTGGCTTTAATGTAGGGGAACTGATATCAGGGCCGGCATCATTCGGGCATTAAAACCATGGAATTGAGGCATAGGAAGCTATGCTTTAAAATAATAATTATCTTTTAATAAATATTATTATTATTATTAGGATGAGCCAAGGAAGGAATCTCTGGTTGAAAGACTCAGAAATTATAATGAAGGCATTATGAATATTTGGGTCAAGAAGTTGAGTAAAAAACAAGCAAAAGCGTGGAAGCACACTTGCCGACTCTGCCTGCATCTGGGGTTTTAACTAAGTTACAGGAGGACTATCTGTTCTCTCACTCCCTTTATTTCTTTAGTCACACGGAAATGTTTCAAGGCAAGGGGTGTGTCATTTTTCTTTGTGTGGCTAGTGCTTGACACAAAGTTATGGTCTCTCAATTTGACTGGATTTTTTTTTATGTGGGGCGATGATGCTAAGTCCTTTTGTTTTTTTTAGATTGGCACTTGAGCCAACATCTGTTGACAATCTTTTTTGTTTTATTTCTTCTTCTTCTCCCCTGAGCCGCCAGTACATAGTTGTATACTCTGGTTGTAGGTCCTTCTGGTTGTGCTGTGTGGCAGGTTGCCTCAGCATGTCCTGATGAGCAGTGCCATGTCCCCTCCGAGGATCCTAACCGGTGAAACCCTGGGCCGGGGAAGCGGAGCGCCTGAACTTAACCACTCGTCCTCAGGGCGGCCCCTGGATTTCTCAGGTCACCCAAACTATCGATAAACACAGACAATTCCCTCATATGTTCAGACAAAGTGAAGGGGGGAAAAATCAAAGAAAAAACTCCCACCTCAGGCGCTGGGGATTCTGGGGGCTGTAGTTCCGACGCCCGGCTGCGCAGGCGCACTGGCGTGCCTGGCGGCCGGCCCAGCCGAGCCGGCGCCATTGCTGGAAGCGTTCCCGCCCTGCTCTGCGAATGCCCTCAGTTGTCCTCAGTTCGGCCGCCAGGTATTCGTTGCCCCGGGCGCCAGGCCTCGGTTCCCCGCCGCCCCTCCCTCGGCGCTTGGCTCCCGGCGGCGTCCGGGGCGTGGCCGTTCCCTCCAGAGCCCCTGTCCCTGAGCGGGCCCGCCCACCCCGAGAGGCGATTGGGGCTGGGCCTCCCCCGCCCCCGGCTTCTCTCGAAAGCGGCGGATGCCCTCGGCGGCGGGCTCGCGGGGCTGGGGTTGGGAGCACCGGAGCCTGGGCTGGGGCGCCCCTGGGCCATCCTCCTCCTCCCAGTCCCGCGCCTCTGATGGAGGGAGGGCGGACCCCCGAGAGGCCGGAGAAGGGCAGTTAGGCAGAGAGGGCGAAGCCAGAGGAGGAGAACCTCCGTCCCGGCTGCGGAACCGGCAGGGATGGAACTGGGTTTCCTATCCGGTGACCTGACAGGGGGACGTTCTCCTGTCTTGGGTCACCGAGGCAGCTTTTCCTTGCCGGCTCATTTTCCGGCATTTCAGATCGTCACTTTTAAATCACTGCTTTCTCCCCGACGTGACAGGGGTCTCCTTGCGCTGGTTGGGAAACGCTGGCCTGGTCCACGGCGCTGACGTTCTCAGCAAGAACTGCTCCCTTCGTAGTTTAAACGCCACTACGTGGCTTAGGAGCCACAGCAGGTGAAGTTTCTCCTGAAGTCTCGATACTTCTGCAAAGCTTGGCAGGACAGGGCTTGAGTGAAGTCACAACATCCAGAAAAAATACCTAGGAAGTTATGACTGGGGGGAAACACCGGCCTAGATATTTTCTGCGTATTGTCAAAGGCGAAAGCAGTCACATAGAATGTGGTTAGCCTCATTTGCTAGCAACTTAGCTGATTGACTGTGGTCCAGAGACTTGCCTATAATCATGTTAACGCAGTAGCCAAACCAAAATTAGCACCTGGGGGTGTGGACAGCCACTCTGGAATTTTATTCCTATACCAAACTCCTATGTATATGTGGGTACTTGTCTCCTTGGAAAGTATGGAAAAGTAGAAAGAAGGATAAATATCACAGGCCTAGGTCTCAGTAAAGTCTGGCTTACTCGCAGTCTTTTTCTCGATGCATTATTTTCACACAGTGGAGATCCAACTGAGTATATTGAATGTTAAATAGCGTTGTTTATTCTGATTATGAAAGGAAAAAGATGTTTATTGCACGGTTTGGTTGTTAAAGGTATTTGACTGGTATTATCTATATGGCTTATTACCAAGGAGGAGTTTATTACTCTCTACAAATTTAAAAAGAAATGATGACTTGGCGTTCTTAATGAGTTTTAAAGATACAGTTCCAGGAAATTGAAAATGTCCTCAGTTGCTCTTTGGTGGTCTCCCTTTGTGTTTGGGGAAAATGGTTTTTATTATTCCTCTTAGCCCATTTTTGCTTTCCAACCTTGTAAAGCTGGACTTCTTAACTTGGGGTCAGCACTTGAGACTTCAATATAGGAATCCTCTCAGATTATTCTTTCTTTAAGTCTTATCTCTACACTGTGTTTTCCTCCCTCAACTTCTTATTCTTTCTCTTCCACCAAAACCTTTTCATTGTGCCTAGTGAAACCCCAGTGTCATGGAACAAACTACTCTACGTGCTTAAGATGTTCACGTTTTCTCGATTTAACTAAACCCTGCTCTCCCCTGCTTACCTGATATCTTTAAATTTTTCTTTCATGACCGTTCACTCTCTTAGTTAGGAAATTAACTTTGCAGCTTTATCATATTCCAAGTGGTTTGACCAAGAAAGACCATTTCTTTCTTTCTCATATAAAAGTCTGAATTGGTAGGTGGCTGGCAGTGATGAGGGTGGGTGGGGCTAGGCAGCTCTGGTCCATTAGGTCATCTGGAAACCCAGGTTCCATGCAATTTTTTGCTCTACCACCCGCTAGGGGATGCTGTCCTCCCTCTGGTGGAAGCTGGCTCCTTCTCATACTGTACATTCTGAAAGGCCACTGGAAGGGGAAATGAAGAAGTGAAGGGCAAACCACTCCCTTTTAAAGATGTGACCTGAAAGTTGCATGCATCTCTTTTATTCAGATCCCGTTTGCTATAATTCAGTGACGTGGGCACACTTGCCTGCAAGGAGGCTGGGAAATGTCTCTCGGTGGGTGGCTTTGTGGCCAGCCGAGACTTTAAGCCTCTGTCAAGCAGAAGGGGGAGACTGGCTGTTGGAAGGCAGTTAGCAGTCTCTGCTACATCGGCCTACTTAAGTTTTCTGCTGATTGAGTCAGTTTTAGAAAAGTTTTAAACAAATTCTTCTTTAGGAAATTTTATTTTTATTGGCATACAATTTTAAGACATTTTATCCGTTGTAGGCCCTTTCTTGTTTCTATTTTTGGTTATTGGCAATTTTCTTTTTTGACTGCCAGTGGCTTATATATTTCATTATTTAGAAGGATCAGCTCTGCCTTCGTTAGCTATTTTTGTTTGATTGTCTTCTTAGTCATTAGTTTCTTTCTTTATTATTTCGTCCTTATGGCTTACTTGTTAATTATTTTTCTTCTTTAGTTGAATGTTTAATATTTTCATTCTTTTTGATAATTTTACTTGAGAGTATTTAGGGATATAAATTTAATCTCCTTAAAGCTTTGACAGCAACCCATGTGTTTTTAATCTATAATACTCTCATTTTTTAATTCACTAGCAGTTATAATTTAAAGTTCTCTGTTTGACAATAACTACTCAGGAGGGTCTATTTAAATTTCCAGGTGATAGGGTTTTTTCCCCTCCCTTCAGGCTTCCTTTTACATTTGTAATTCTGTTGCATCATGTTTAGAGAATGTAGTGTATTCAATTTCTTCTTTTTGATTGAGATTTTCTTTGTGGTCAGTGGTCTTTATGATATATGATTAATTTTAGCAAATGCTCCATAAATGCTTAAAAATGATCTTTGAGTATAAATTACAATATAGTCATATCTGTTTAATTTCTATCTCACCTTTTCTTTGAATTTATAACAGCCTTGCTTTATGTATTATCATTCTTGTTTTTCAGAGGATAGTGGTTAATTACTGCAAGTATCATTTCGGATGAGCTTCTGATTGGCACAAGCTTAGATTAAGTTCTGCTGTGTTTATTGAGCAAAAACTACTGAATCTTGTGGGAAGCAAGGTGCCCATTAAGGTCAGGAGCAGATGCAGCATGTTTAAGCATAACACAGTCCCTAATGAGGGGCCATGCAACTGCTGGTAACACTTTTTGCACAACGTAGGGTTTCTGAAAAACTCAAAACTTGCTATGTCACTGCCTTTTTATATCTGAAGCTAATATTACCGCTCTGGAAGAGTTTATATGAACAATCTGTACCATTTTGTATAAGGAAATATCATTCATCAGGTACCCCTGGTTCTCGAACCAAACTCGCCATCAGCAAGGCCACATCCTCATGTAAGGAGAAGGGGGAGGGGAAATGGTGCCTAGATGTCCCTGCTGGTTTAGTGGATGGTCATATATCTAGCATCATGGCTCATATATTTGTATTATTTGATTGGCTACCAACCAGTTAACTCATATTTGTGCATAAATATTCTATTTTTTATTATTCATATCTTTTCTGTTTCATCATAAACTTATGGCCTTTCTCTGTTAGTAATATTCATTGTCTTTGTTTGTTTTTATTGTATTCTAATATGAGTGCTGTTTTTCTTCTTTCCACCAACTTCCATGGATCCTACTATATGTTGTCATACCAAACTATGCATTTAAATTACAGTGTTGATCCCAAATTTAGGTGTCTCCATTTTCTCTTTATTATTATAAACTTTGGCTCAAATATCCTGGAATATAGCCTGCAATGATGATTTATTTTATTTTATTTGTAGTGAGAGCTTTATTTCTTTTTTCATGCACAGAAATATTTATTACATCATTTTTAAAAATTGAGATATAATTGACATATAACATTATATTAGATTCAAGTGTACAACATAATGATTCAATATATGTATATATTGTGAAGTGATCACCACCATAAGTCTAGTTAACATCCAACACCACACATAGTTACACATTTTTTTTCTCATGATGAGAACTTTTAAGATCTACTCTCTTAGCAACTTGCAAGTGTGCAGTACAGTATTATTAATTATAGTCACCATGCTGTCCATGACATCCCCAGGACTTATATATTTTGTGAGTGTAAGTTTGTGCCTTTTGACTTCCTACATCCATTTCATCCGCACTGCACCCCCCCCCCCCACCCCCCGCCAGTAACCACCAATCTGTTCTCTGTTCTGTGAGTTTGGAGTTTGCTTTTTGATTCCACATGTAAGTGAAGTCATACCGTATTTGTCTTTCTCTGTCTGACTTATTTCACTTAGCCTAATGCTCTTAAGGCCCATCCATGTTGTTACAAATGCAAGGATTTCCTTCTTTGTATGGCTGAATAATATTCCATTGTATGTCTATATATACCACATTTTCTTTTGTGTGTGTGTGATTTTTTTCTTTTTCTTTTTAATTAAGGTAACATTGGTTTATGACATTATATAAATTTCAGGTGTACATCATTATGTTTCCACTTCTGTGTGGACTACATTGTGTTCATCACCAAAAGTCTAGTTTCCATCTGTCACCATACAAATGTCTCACTTTACCCCTTTCACTTTCCCTTACTCCCGATTCCTGTGTGGTAACCACCAATCTGTTCTATCTATGTGTTTCTTTGTTCTTGTTCTTGTTTATCTTTCACATATGAGTGAAATCATATGGTATTTGTCTATCTCCGTCTGACTTATTTTGCTTAGCATAATATCCTTAAGGTCCAACTATGTTGTCACAAATGGCAATAATTCATCTTTTTTATGGCTGAGTAGTAGTCCGTTGTATAAAGACACCATATCTTCCTTATCCATTCATCATCAATGGGCACTTAGGTTGTTTCCCAACCTTGGCTATTGTAAATAATGCTGCAGTGATCACAGACGTGTGTGTATCTTTTCATATTAGTGTTTTCCTGTTCTTCGGATAAATACCCGTATGTGGAATAGCTGGATCATATGGTAGTTCTATTTTTAATTTTTTGAGGAATCTCCATACTGTTTTCCATAGTGGCTGTACCAGTTTGCATTCCCACCAGCAGTGTAGGAGGGTTCCCTTTTCTCCACATCCTCTCCAACGCTTGTTATTTTTTGTCTTGTTAATATAGCCATTCTGACAGGTGTGAGGTGATAGATGATTGTAGTTTTGATTTGCGTTTCCCTAATGATTAGTGATGTTGAACATCTTTTCATGTGCCCCTTCACTATCTATATATCTTCTTTGGAAAAATGTCTGTTCATATCCTCTGCCCATTTTTTGATTAGGTTGTTCACTTTTTTTTGTTGAGTTTTATGAGTTGTTTATATGTTTTGGAAGTTAGCCTCATGTTGGATATATGATTTGCAAATTTTTTTCTTCCAGTTGGTGAGTTATCTTTTCGTTTTGTTCATGGTTTCCTTTACTGTGCAGAAGCTTTTTAGTCTGATGTTGTCCCATTTGTTTATTTTTTCTTTTGTTTTACTTGCCCAAGTAGACATCGTATTTGAAAAGATACTGCTAAGACCTGTGTCAAAGAGTGTACTGTCTATATTTTCTTCTAAGTGTTTTTGTGGTTTCAGGTCTTACATTCAGGTCTTTAACCCATTTTGAGTTAATTTTTGTGTATGGTGTAAGATAATGGTCTACTTTCATTCTTTTGCATGTAGCTGTCCAGTTTTCCCAACACCATTTATTGAACAGACTTTCCTTTGTCCATCGTTTTTTCTTGGCTTCCTTGTCAAAGATTAGCTGTCCATAGATGTATGGTTTTATTTCTGGGCTCTCAGTTCTGTTCCATTGATCTGAGTGTCTATTTTTCTGCCAGTACCATGGTGTTTTGATTGCTATAGCTTTGTAGTATAATTTGAATTCAGGGAGTGTGATACCTCCAACTTTGTTCTTTTTTTCTCAGGATTGTTTTGGCTATTCAGGGCCTTTGGTTATTCCAGATAGATTTTAGTATTCTTTGTTCTGTTTCCATGAAGAATGTCACTGGGATTCTGATTGGGATTGCACTGAATCTGTAGATTGCTTTAGGAAATATGGACAGTTTAACTATGTTTATTCTTCCAGTCCATGTGCATGGAATATCTTTCCATTTCTTTATGTCTTCTTCAATTTCTTTCAATAACTTCTTACAGTTTTCAGTGTATAGGTCTTTTGCCTCACTGTTTAAATTTATTCTTCAGTATTTTATTGTTCTTGTTGCAATTGTAAATGGGATTGTATTCTTGACTTCTCTTTCTGCTAGTTCATTATTAGTGGATAGAAATGCAACTGATTTTTGTATGTTGATTTTATATCCTGTAACTTTATTGTATTTGTTGATTATTTCTAATAGTTTTTTGGTGAATTCTTTAGAATTTTCTATATATAGAATCATGTCACCTGAAATTGTGACAGTTTCACTTCTTCCTTTCCAACTGGGATCCCCTTTATTTCTTTTTCTTGCCTAATTGTTCTGGCTAAAACTTCCGATACAATGTTGAATAAGGGTGGTGAGAGTGAGCATCCTTATCTCGTTCCTATTCTCAGAGGAATGGCTTTCAGTTTTTCTACATTGAGTATGATGTTGGCTGTGGGTTTTTCAGATATAGCCTTTATTATGTTCAAATATTTCCTTCTATACCCATTTTGTTTAGAGTTTTTATCATAAATGGATGTTGGATCTTGTCAAATGCTGTCTCTGCATCTAATGAGATGATCATGTGATTTTTATTCTTCATTTTGTTAGTGTGGTGTATCACATTGATTTGCTGATGTTGAACCATCCCTGCGTCCCTGGACTAATTTCCACCTGGTTGTGGTGTATGGCCCTTTTAATCTATTGTTATATTTGATTTGCTAATATTTTGTTGAGGAGTTTTGCGTCTGTGTTCATCAGTGATACTGGCCTGTAACTTTCCTTTTTTTGTTGTTGTTCTTGTCTGGTTTTGGTCTTAGGGTAATATTGGCCTCGTAAAATGAGTTAGGAAGCATCCCACCCTCTTCAGTTTTTTTAACTAGTTTGAGAAGGATAGGAATTAAATTTTCTTTGAATGTTTGGTAGAATTCACTGGAGAAGCCATCTGGTCCTGGACTTTTGGGGTTGGGGGGAGGTTGATTAATGTTGCAGTCTCTTTGCTTCTCATTGGTCTCTTCAGGTTCTCTATTTTTTCTTGATTCAGTTTTGGGAGGTTGTGTGATTCTAAGAATTTATCCATTTCTTCTTGGTTATCCAGTTTGTTGGCATATAGCTTTTCATAGTATTCTCTTATAATCCTTTGGATTTTTGTGGTGTCTGTTGTAATTTCTCCTCTCCCTTTTTATTTATTTGAGGCATCTCTCTTTTTTTGTTAGTCACTCTGGCCAAGGGTTTGTCAATTTTGTTTATCTTTTCAAAGAACCAACTCTTAGTTTCATTGATGCTGCCTATTTGTTTTTTTAGTCTCTATTTCATTTATTTCTGCTCTGGTTTTTATTATTTCCTTCCTTCTACTGACTTTGGGTTTTATTTGTTCTTCCTTTTCTGGTTCTTTTAGGTATAGGGTATGCTTGTTTATTTGAGATTTTTCTTGTTTGTTGAGGTAGGCCTGTTTTGCTATATGTTTTACTCTTAGTACCATGTTTGCTGCATCCCACAGGTTTTGGTATGTTGTGTTTTCATTTTCATTTGTCTCTAAGTATTTTTTGTTTTCTCCATTGATTTCTTCGTTGATCCAACAGTTGTTCAATAATATGTTGTTTACTCGCCACATATTTGTGACTTTTCTAGCTTTTTTCTTGTAGTTGATTTCTAGTTTCATAGCGTTGTGATCAGAAAAGATGCTTGATATGATTTCAGTCTTCTTAAATTTATTGAGGCTTGCTTTGTTTCCCAACATATGGTCTGTCTTTGAGAATGTTCCATGTGCACTTGAGAAGAATGTGTATTTTGCTGTTTTGGGATGAAATGTTCAATATATGTCTATTAAATCCATCTGATCTAATGTTTCATTTAAAGCCTCTATTTCCTTGTTGACTTTCTGTCTGGATGATCTCTCCAGTGATGTAAATAGGGTGTTGAGGTCCGCTACTATTGTTGTGTTGCTGTCAATTTCTCCCTGTAGGTCTGTTAATGTTTGTTTTGTGTACATTAGTGCTTCTGTGTTAGGTGCATATATATATTAATAAGTGTTACGTCTTCTTGGTGAAATGTCCCTTTTATTGTTATATAATGGCCACCTTTGTCTCTCGTTTTCTTTTTTATCTTGAGTCTGCTTTGTCTGATATAAGTATGGCAACACCTGCTTTCTTTTGCTTGCCATTTGCCTGGAGTATCATCTTCCATCCCTTCACTCTTAGCCTCTGTGTGTTTTTAGAGGTGTGATGTGTTTCCTGGAGGCAGCATATTGTTGGGTCTTGTTTTGTAATTCATCCAGCCTCTCTTTGTCTTTTGGTGAATTCAGTCTGTTTACATTTAGAGTGATTATTGATATATAAGGGCTTAGTACTGCCATTTTGTCTTTTATTTTCTGGTTGTTCTATATTTCCATTGTTTCTTTTCCCTTGTAGTTCTGTCTGCCATTTCAGTTTGGTGGTTTTCTGTGATGGTTTTCCCAGTTTTCTCTTTGTTTATGATTTGTGATCCTGCTCTGATTTTTTTGTTTTGTGGTCACCATGAGGTTTATATAAAAGATCTCATAGATGAGATAGTCCATTTTCTGATACTCTGTTATCTCCATTAGCCTATGCAGGTTCCATCCCTTTCCTCTTCCTTTTTTATGTTTTTGTTGTCACAAATTATTCTTTTTTGTGTTGTGAGTTTGTTACCAAATTGAAG